>NC_134523.1:13134581-14532081 GCF_027942865.1 Odontesthes bonariensis
CTGAGACTTTAGTGGCTTTTAGGTTTATTTTTAGGATAACTACGTCTGTTTGGAGCGTCGGTCTTGCATGCTCTTTGAAATTAACACCAGGAGGTGACCAGTAGAGGCAGTGAGGAAGCAAATGTGACATACGTGATTTATGGTCCTTAAATACCCTCTGCAACATGGCTGTTGCTTTTTCTACTGTAATCTTAAACATGAAACAAATAATGACGTCCTTGATTCTTGCCATGTTGTTGGTAAACATGGCAAAAAGGTAATAGAGAATTAGGAATAACCAAGCACAACTGCATCATACTTAAGCAAAGAGTGCTGCACATTTTCTTATGCTTTTGAGATCTAATCTTATTTACTTGGTGATTAATTTAATCTGTCATGTTTGGTTGAATGGTTAGTAACACGTATTTCTGTAATGTGACAAAGTCAGAATGCACATTTCTTTCTGAAAATGCGGTAAGAACACAATAGAACAAGAGCAGAAATGAATGGTCTGTTAGCCCATGCATTTCTTTTGACCTATCACTTATAATGGCTTAAGTTTAGCTCATTTACTGTGGAAAAACAAACAAATAAAAGAATTGGGGATTTCAGGCTCTCAGATGTGATGATCTAATTCAGCTTTGATATCCAAAATTAGAATGGGCAGAAAATGGCAGATGCAAATTAAAAATCGGGAAATGAAAAACACACACACACACACACACACACACACACACACACACACAAAACCACAGACACTTCAAACTCCGGCATCAAAGTAAAATAACTGCTAGCAACAGGAGATTATTAAAAAACTATTTATATTGACGGTACAGCAGAAAAATCTGGAAGTTCAGTGAACTTATTTTCACATTGGAATTTTCCTTTTGTTATGCACATGAGTCTGTAGCTTCACAGTTAACAGTGGGGACATTTTGACTAAAAACATTGTGCAGGGAAGAAGAGTCACTGCTCATGCAGAGAAGTAAACAGAAAACACAATGACACATGCAAAGCAAAGCCTACTGTCTTATGCAGATTCTTCCCACTCCCATCTGTTCACTTCTATAACCATCTCATGTTCTGATGACTGTATCATGACTCATGCATAAAACATTATGAAGCTTAAACCCAGAGTTATGTTATTCATAGCAAAAAATGTACATCCAAATCTGAGCATTCACAAATATTGACTTTTGTTTTTTTATAATCCCCTCAGTAGCTAGATGTGACCAGGAGCTACTTTGCAGGCTATGACGCCAGAAAACGGGGTCACATTCAGGCTGCATTTGGCCTGCTGCATATCAATGACTGGATACATTGTTGTCACCAGAGAAAACCCCTTGCTTCGGCAAATGCAAATGCGTACTGCTGGGACGCAAACATGCACAAACAGACACTCACACATCCATGCAATAATACAGAGCACTCACACACTGCCACCAAAGCACAACACAAACAGACAAGCGCACACACCCACACCACACCACACCACACCACACATTTGTTACTCTGGCATCGAAGAGAGTAACACAATCAGACCCGCTTGGTACAATAGCGTTGTTTGAATGGGGTCAAACAATGTAGCTCTTTGGCATCTGAATCGAGCCAGATGATGAGTATCCCAGGAGGATGAATAGGCGGCTTCAGCTTCCTACACAGTCGCCCCTCTGGCCCTGAAAGTATGCATCAGTACGCTGCCTGTTACTGTGGCCTGAAATATTAGTGATGAGCATGGAAGCAGTAATTTGTTAGCATCCAGGCTAATTATCCTGCGCTCAGGATCAGGGAAAGCTCAGAGTGAAATCCAACAGTCGGGTTTATTCACAGAGCAGGGATCAAAAGCAGGTAGACAGTCCATGTGGCAAACTTCACAGATAGGCTATATGGTTAAACAAAAACAAAGTCCGATAACAGGACATGGATCAAAAACCCTGGAATCATCTATGTTGGAAGCAATTGAAAAGGTAAAACCAGGAGCAAGCTGAGGTGAAAACTTACAGAGATCATACACAGGAAAAACAGGCTAGAGAGGTCTGTATTCAGGAGAATATATATGCAAGGTTAGTGACGAGTGATAACAAACTGATATGTGATTCCGGGAAAAGAACAAAGGCTAAAAAAATAATTGAATAAGTTGTTCACAAATGCATAATTTAAAAACTAAAACAAAAACACGAGTCCATGACAGTGCAGACAAACTTTGTCTCAGAATTGGATGATAGCAGCAAGAAAAAGACACTTCTAAATGAAACACAAGAAGTTAAAAGTGCCTTCTTCAAATAGTCTCTGCCAAGAGCCCTTTGTCTGCTCAGTGGCTAAAGACGGCTAAAGCGGCTGCACAGAGGTATGCTGTCGCCTCTTGCCCAATGGCAGCATGGATAGTTTTAAGCAACTGCTATCACATATTAAAAACAAAATGATGTGTCTGTTGGTATGTCGGATCTGATGCCATGAGTGTTCTGAGTGGTCCCATTTCTTGATGTCAGTATTTAATATCAGTTCAGCTTGCTTGGAAAATGTACTGAGCCACCAAACAAAGTATCGGTCAGTATAAATGACACGATACGGCCTCTAATGAAAGTTAGAAAAAAAAAAGGAAGTCATACTGCATCTTACTGTACCTTATAATGTAACAATCATGTAATAAGTAGAGCTCCTGGACCATCTTTGCCCCTACCAACCCCTCAAAGTCTACAAATGTAATTCTGAAGTATTCCTTATTTAGTGGCAACCAAGTCCACCAGAAACTGTAAAATATGAAAGTTTGTCGAGTGTCGAGTTATGTCCAGTATGTTGTAGTTTCACGTTCCAGGCTTCAGATTTGTGAGATTATATTTTTTTATGCAGTTTCTTTTATGACAAGTGGCATCACATCACGTAACAATAACTGTAGACAACTCTGTTGTCTGAAACTATGTATTTTTCTCCAGCCCAATCCATGTCATCCAAATCAATTTTAACACTAAACATGTACTTTTATCTCGTAACTGCAACCTTTAGCGAGAGAGAGAGTGAAGTAGAAAAGTAGGGCATTGAAGAAGAAGAAAAGCGAACAGATTGAAGGTTGTGAAGGATGGCATTTGAATCAGTGATCTCCCACTTGAAGGTCAAAAACTTACCCTCCCCTTAAATAGGTATTTTTTGTATTGAGTGGCAACTTTCGACATCACAGTGTCGTGTATGTGCACATATGGAAAGATCATATAAATCGCAACAGCAGCTGAATTGCAGTAGAGAACTGTAGAAACAGACAAAGGTATCAGTTTCTACAGGTTTTTGAGCCTTTATTTTTCTGCAGTGAATCCTGGGTTTGCTCTGGGTTCCTGTCTAAAATACTACACCCAGAGGGGTCTCTTGGAGGTTTCCTAGAAAGCTGCCAAAACTCAACTGGCACTGTTTGAGCTGCTCTCTAAGCCCCTGCTGTATGGCTGACCTCCTGAATGTCAACTTTCTCTCCCTCCACTCTTTGGAAAAGCTTATTTCTGCTGCTTGTAGCTGCCATCTTTTTCTTCTTGTTCATGGTAATCACCCACAACTCGTCACCACGAGAGAGGGCAGGGTGCAAATCGACAGTCTAGATCAATACAGATGCTTAATTTCCTGCTCAAGTCTTCTCTCACTCAAGAACAAAACTGAGATGCTTTCAAGTACTCTTCCACTCAAGGCAACAACGTACCCGCTAAACTGAACAGCGAAATCCACCCTTTTTCCAGGTGACAACTGTGGCCTCAGACGTTGAGGTGCTCATTTTCACTTCAGCAGCTTCACATTCAGCTGTAAACAACCCCAGAGCAAGCTGGAAGTCAGCACTTAATGAAGCTAAGCGGACCACATCATCTACCAAACTTCACACTCTCTCCTCCCCTTCAATGTGAGTAGAAATTCAGTGTGAAAGCTGTAAAAACAATCTGTGATAAAAGCCATAACAGAGTTCAATACCCATAGTACAGTCCAGTTGTACAGGGACCCTCCTAAAGGCATCCCTAAGGGATCCTAAGAGGTCCCCAAAGAACATCCAGACTGGTTGGGAAAACTCTCTTACACTCTACAGTATTCTGTAAAGGGTTAAAAGTTCCACGCATGAATAATGAGGGGAATTAACACCAAACACACAGGATATTGTTACAACACAAAAAGTCAATTCATAAAATCCTGCAGAAACTGAATTTCCAAGCACAGAGAACTGTGCTACAACACCCCAGGCTCAGATGTATTAAATACATACGGAGCCTAGTTAGAGGAAGGATGTTTAAGGAGGCGACATATGAGAAAACATTTCTAAAAAGTTCTTGATGTCAACATGACAGCCTCTGCCTCACCAAGACAGACCCATAGTCATCTGAGACTTGTCTTAGGAGGATGCTGCATAGGCTCCTAATGCCATTTCACCTTTGATCATTCCCACATACAGTGTGAATGAGAAGGGCTGGAGAGCGGATGGAAAAAATTAGATGTCTTAGGGCATTTTCTGCCTCCTCTTTATTTCCTGCTGTGTTCCCTCCGCCCAGGCCTCTGCCCTTTCCCTCTGCCTCCAAGACAGATGACAAAATGGGATGACTGTGAAGGGGTGGCTGGTTACCCGGGCAACAATAATGAGAGCATTGCGCAGCAGATTCAATTTGCCACGGCCCTGACTTATTTGAGCATGTGTGTAAGTTTGTGCATGTGAACTATAAATTTTGACTTCATATCTTGGACAGGAAAAGGCCATAAACTGCCGCTCATCCGAAACATACGCATGCATGCAGACACTCACAGCTTGACACATTTGCTCTAGCTTTCTGTAATGTCTTTATGATCAAGAAGAGAACACAGGGTAGAACAAAAATGAGTTTAACCTAAAAAGTTAGTAAATGATTCTCAAAAAGTTCAAGTTACAAGCAGGTAAATCTTTTTTTTTTATCTACATCTCAGATATGAAGATGGGTTTAATGGGAGTTAAGACTGTATATTTAAAAACCTCTGAAAACCCTGGAATCAAGCAGTTTCTTAGCATCATCCACAATAACATCATTCGGAAATGCCATAAAAACCAAGATCCATCAGAACAAATATGCTGAAAGGGATCAGTTGCATGAATAGAAACAGCTAAAGTTGTGTTTATAAAAAGCAACTTCACAAGAGAACAAAAACTGAATACCTACTGTATGCATATCGATATCCTCTCATCTTTCTACGGTTGTATGTCCTGACTCTGCGATACATTTCACTAAAGGCCGACACCGTGTCAACGCCTCCTCAACAGCGGTGAAGCCAGCTCCTTAAATGCTATCGCCACTTTTCATTCTTATGTCCTCTCCCCGTCTCTCCCTGCCGCTATTGTATTTAGTCTTTCTTTGTTTCACAATCAGATCCTTTTCTTTTGCTCATTCACTCATTCTTTTTTTTCTGTCGCCGTCCTAGAGTGCACAGAGGGCATCAGACAATGACTGCAATACAACCACTGCATGCCAGCTGTGCAGGCTGGAACTGCAGAGACGGCAGCACCAATGTTGTGCCATTCTGGTGCTGCTGCTGCCGGGTACACCTGGAGGGAGGTGATAACACACAGCTGAAGCACTGAACCAAATGAATCAGCAGACCACTGCTTTGTCTCTTCATTTGTTTCTGCAACCCTCAGTGTTAACTTCACACAGAGGTACTCGCTGTATCTAAAGCTTGCAGCACGGGCTCATATGAACAACTGAATCTGTAAGCTGCTTTGTAGTTTTAGATCTGGGATTTGTTTCAGAGGGTTTTATCCACCGACTTCTTACATTTTCCCAGCTCATACTTGCAATACATCAGGCGTTATACATTAGGCGCGTGTTGCCAGAAAATATATAGCACACTTTTACTTCATGTAGAGCTGCAGTCATCAGTTCACATCACATGTTGGCAGATTTCTGACAGCCGATAAGCTGCAGCTGTAAGCAGGTCGTTCAGTTTGGTATAATCCAGCACAATTTTTGACAGGGAAATATTTTCCTGGTGGGGATACCCAGAAACCAGATGAGGAGGTTTGCAGCAGGGTGGGGCAACAGGGTGGCAAAATCTCTGAAAACCGCAATTTCCTCTCCCACGCCGCCCATGGCCATGGCCAAGTGCAGCTTACACCTGCTGGCTTCACAAAGGGGAAGTCAGCTTTCACTCACACCCTTAATGGGCAGTATTAGCCACATCAGCTGCACTGTGAACTGTAAAACATTTGTGGTTACGAGGTAGATATATAAACTAACAGCTAAACACAATCATCTTTATTTGGTGAAATTTAGTAGGCAGAGGTGGGGTGCAGTTATTATAAGCTTAAACAGATTCCACCAAGCGGATATGCAGGGAGGATCTCACAACACAGCTTCTGAGAAACAGGGTGGGGATATGGAAGGAAGGTTGGGCAATGGTGTGTAAATAACATTAAGTGCTGATTGCAGATATAGCTCTCAATGCATGTGCCACAGTTAAAGTAGGAAGCGGATTCAGAGTTTATTCAGATTCTGGGGATGACTGAAATAATCACTGTTTTACACATGCTGCCTACTTGCCCCAATGGTCAGAGGAACAGCGGCAGCAAAAGCAGACATGGAGTAGTGACAGCTCATCATCACACATGAAGGCATCTAAAGAAAAAAATTATGGTGTCGCATGGTTTCAGGCTTTGCATCAGTTCACTCCAGAATGATGACATCTGCAGTGACTACACAGCTGTCAACCTCTCTGGGGTATAAAAACATGCTAGTTACACCGACCATACATGACCTACAAATTTACATCAACATTTTTTTTTCAAGGAGCACTTTGTTCCCGACACCAGATTTATTTTTCTTTTGAAACACCATTTAAGTTGCAGCCAATTTTTTCAAATACTTTAAATTCATTAAGTTAAATTGTTGATGATCTGCCACTAATACTATTATCTGTTCAATAGGATGGGTTAGCTTTGATCCTAAGACCAAAATAATTTGCAAACCTGAATGAAATGTCTGAGATGGTTGAACAAAAGAAAATCAACTTGCATTACAGTCAAATAATAACAGTTTCAAATGTATCCTGGACTCATTTATTGGCACTCACATTTGGTTGCAGAGCCTTCTGCTGAAAATGAGAGGCTCTTTATGTTTTTGCTGCCATCTAAAAGCTTCTTTGTATTTGTCTGCAGGTATTTTCTTCTTAAATTCACAGGAATCATTTATTTGTGCTCTCTCCAAAGGTTTTCAATAGGATTTATGTCAGGACTCATTGCTGACCAGTTTTAAACGGTAGTTGTTTTTTTAACCATTCTTTTGTGCTGTTGCTGCTTTAAACTCATCCCTTCACCACATAGTTCTCCAACACTAGGTAAGACATCTCTCTAAAGACTTCCGTTTCTTTCATTCCTTTGATACATGCAGCGCCTTCATGTCAAGCAACTCTTTCAGAGCATGACAGAATTTCCACCGTGTTTTACATTAGCTATGGTATTTCTATCCTCATGGACTTGATTTCTTTACCCATAAATAAACCGATGCACTCCTTTGAGCTCTGCTTTGGTTTCCTCTCTCCATAAAACATTATCACTGAAAGTCTGACTCATCTGTGACAGTTTCTGCAGCCATTAGTCTCGTCTTTTTGTGCTTTTACTTAATAACTGGTGTCCTCCTTAAAGTCCTTTAGATGTCTTGAGTGGTGTTTTTTCTGCACTAACTCTCACAGCCTTCTCTCATTCTTAAAAACTTCGAGACCATGAAACTTAATAGCATAGCAAATGATTTTAAGACCTTTTGCAATAACCTTTTGAATTTGGCTGATGCCCTCTTCTTTGTTCACCTGTGTGACAAAGACATTGAAAACATTGAACCCCATTTCATGCAGTAGAACCATTTGATTTGTGCCAAGCAGTGAAAACCACAGCTCGTGACCATAGGTGATCCAAAGAAAACATTGTAAAGGCAAGCTGTGGAAATGAGCTTCCTCTGAAGAATGTCTGGTCTCACTCTTAGTGATGGGGTGAAGAGCCTAGTCATCCTTCACATCAAAAGGAGGCTCCTGGACCCCTCCCAGGGGAGGTGTTTTGAACATGTCTTAGCGAGAGGAGGCCTCGGGTCAGCCCCAGGGGAGGTGGGTGGGGAGGGGGAAGTGTGGGGATTTCTGCTTATACTTGCCCCTGTGGTCACGGTTAATCAACTGAAAAAGGATGGATGGATGGAGAGATAGTCTCATTGGATTTTTTAAAATTTCATCGGGAAAATTTGCTTTGATTATTCAAAATCATCTAATTCAATAATAGTGTTGAGCTCCCGTTTTCTGTATGTATTCTTTGTTTAAGAAAGTGAAAGAATTTTGTTGACATGTTCATTTACTTTTAATATTTCATTCAACTATTTCTAGAGTATGGAATGTGTTCATTAGTGTTTATTTCTGAAGGTATTGTAAGTTCTGTACTTACACTGCACCTCTCATTGATGAGAATAGGCAGCTATCACTACATGACCATTTCTTTATCATTTAAAGGGACTCCCCAGAAACTTAAAATTGCACCTTAGTAATACTTGGTCAAAAGATGGTCAAAATGGACATTTGAGGATGAGATATCTACACTTCTAGTTCCTTGTATGGATTGAGCAAAACGGTGCAACTTGGTGGCTTATTTGTAAAACAGTTGTTATGACACTCAATCTCAGATAATGTATAACCAAAATTCATCTATCCAATCCTACCATGCCAGTTCTTAGTAGAGACTTTAAGACTTAATGCCAAGGAAATTAGAAACACAGCCCTATTGGTCACAAAGACATTTAAATTTCATTAAGATAAATAGATTTTTGCTGCAAAAAACAGACAGAGACTCTTCCACAGCAACAGAGAGTCGAATTAGGGCCTTCTTTCCGGTTCATCAGCATTTCAATGTTTCTTCTCATCAGTGAAGCCAGCACAGCTATAAGTGAGGCCAGCATCTCACCCTCTTGTGTGCACGCATACACACTCACACAATGAGGGGTAATGGACACTGAATAAAGCCACATCCTGGACACCACGAAAACCCGAGAGTTCCACTGAGAAGCACAAAGAAGAAACCGGCAACCCGGTCCAAACCCAGTGACATGGGAACCATGAGCTCAGGAGCCAGTGTTAGTCAGAGGATGCCAACTCTTCCAGCCTTGGCCTTGAGATTCTCCAGCTAGAGTAAAAGTTTGACAAGTCGAACTCTTGCTTTTCAGCAGTTGCTTATTATTCATGTCCTGATGAGCTGACTGAAATAGTAGGTGGCCATTTTGTTTGTCTGTGTAGGGTGTTTAGTCTCAGAAAACTGATAAACAAACCAAAATGAGCAGAGTTCTTTGAAGTAATCCAGACGGTTTTTGCCATTTTTGGTTATTCCACACTACATTTGATCACATTCTTACGGTGTGCATTCTTACAGCAGTATTAAGCTGACGAAGTCACACTACAAAAGCATTTAGTGAGAAAACAACCTTGTTTGCTCATTGCTACAACACATCTTTGAGCATTTTCCTGGCATAACTTAAGTTTGTTCTTCAGCTGTGAATTTGCTTTGAAGATCTGTAGCAGAGGTGGACAGAGTACACAACTTCACCACTTGAGTAAAAGTACAGATACTCCTTGTAAAATATTACTCCAATACAAGTAAAAGTAGCTCAGTCAAAATATTACTTAAGTAAAGTACTAAAGTATTTGCTTAAAAATTTACTTAAGTAAAAGTATTTAAAAAAAGTATCATACAATTACATTTAAAAGGTTCATCTGCAATTTAACAAACATTAAGCTAGCTAACGTCAGTAGGTACTTTAAATACCGCAACGTGCTTTTTCAGGTTTGAAGACGAGTTTTTGTAGGCCGTATTATAATTAGTTATAATAAGCAAAACAAACATTTAAACTGAAACAAATCCGTTTTTGTCTCATAAATCTCAAACATGGGTTTCAGATGAGGTCACGGGTGCTCGGCGGGAGTTTCTCCATGTGTTTCTTCCTCCATTGTATGGATTGTATGGCATGACGTAGTAAAGGTACGGCCATACGCGAATCAGCAGAAACAGGTTTTTTTCTCAGAATTTTGAAAAAAAAATTTTTTTAAATAATAATCAGCTGACGGAAGCTCAAAAGTAGCGAGAAACAAAAGCATTAATAAAATTATAGAGGAGTAAAGGGTATAATATTTGTCCTTCAAATGTAGTGGAGTGAAAGTAAAATTATCCCCCCAAAATAATACCCAAGTAATGTACAGATACTCAAAAACTGTACTTAAGTACAGTACTCAAGTAAATTTACTTTGTTACTGTCCACCACTGCGTATGAGTCACCATGAGCAAAGCTCACGGACCAACAACAAGAGGTCATGGTGAGCCGGGAATTTCCTGTCATTGCCTCTGGATAGTGACAACAACATGAATCTTAATCAATTCTTTTAGCTCTCATTATTGTACGGTGAGGTCAGAGGTCAGGCTCGGCTGCAGTGCAGCACCTCCGAGGCTGGCTGGTAATTAAATTGGCTGAAAATTATTCAATTTATGAACCAAAAAAAATTTGTTGAACACATCTATTGTATGAGTACCAGTGCCTTTGAGTCTGTGAAACCAATAAAACATTTTCTTTTCTGCACAATATGACCAAAAGCATCGTCTGAAAAGTGGGTGAAAAGAATCTAGTTAGATAGATTAAACAAAAATATGATACTTTGTCAATTATTTCTAAAGGAAAATAATCCAACCTAATCCTTACACTTAGACCTTAGTTTTCAGTATCTGGTATGATGAGACACTTGTGCAGCAGTACACTGCAACTGAACATTTCAAATAATTAATATCCGAGTAATTGGAAGTTAATTGCTCACCTAAGCTCAATGTTTCGTATCTGACCCATCCATGCATTTCTGTTGGATTGAGGTCTAGATTTTGACTTGGCCATTTTAAAACAATAACTTAACTCTTCATGAACCGTTCTTTATTTGAACAGCTTGTGTACTCTGTTTCATTTGCTTGCTCTCTCGTGCGTGACGAGGAAGCAGTGAAGCCTCGTCTTGCATGACCATCGTTCTATTGGTGTAGAGTTCAAGGACAACTGTCCTGACATTGGCTTTTAGAACTCACTTGTAAAATGAAGTGTTTTATCAATGATTACAAGTCATCCAGCCCCAGATGCAGCATGCATGTCTCCCAGATGGGATACTGGGAAGAGTTTTTTCTCCAAACATTAAAAATCTTATATAAACCATGACATTCTAACTTGATTAACAGTGACAAAAAGAAAGAATTTTTTTCTTTTATGATATACATGATGATATTCATGCAGAAATATAGAAACTTTTAAAGGATTCGCCCACTTTAAACCAATGAAAGTACTTGGACGTAAGTCATATAAGCTTAAAAGGTGACAATGTGTAAGCGTTGGGCTCATTTTCATTTCATTCTGCTTTCAACTAGAGATTTGGAAATATAGTCCATCCACATTACAAGAGGGATTTGGGTGATTTCACTCTATCTTTAACAGTAGAGAACTTAAAGAAATAAAATTGCATTAATCTCCACACTTATGGGATAAAAGGAGAAATCTAATTAATATTCTGAAACCAGAACACATAACAATCTACGTGATACATTACCCAAGGAGGACACAAAAAAGGTGCCTTTGTTTCTTTACATATCTGTTATGAAGGACACTGTATGTAAATCAATGTGTGTGCGAACACTGCACATGCCCTTTGTTCTCAGCTCCCTGTCTCTCACTCTTGTTCCATCAGTCTTTCACTCTGTGTTCATAAACAGCCCACGCAGCAGCCCTGGTTGTTGACATTACTGTGTGAAATTACAGGAGGAAAAAAAAAAGGGCCAACGTGATTCCACTCTCATGCACCTCGAAAACTTCTTAGATGGATTCATCTCAGGCAAGGAGAGGCGGAAAGAAAAAAGAAACTGAGGGGAAAAATGAAAGAGTGAGCGTAAAAGAAAGGAGAAAATTGGAGGAGAGTACGTGTGAGCAGCCTCTGTGAACGTGATTCCTCTCGAGCTACAGCTGGAAAATGAGTCGAGGCAGTATGTAATCTCCTCTGATGTAGTTTAACGTCCCAACACCGCCTCCTGCATCAGTGGCAGCAGAGGCTACGGAGGTGAGGAGGCGCGTTGCTATGGAGTGGGAAGATTTTCAGAGAGGGAACATCATCACGGCTCTCGCTGGAGTGAGGAGAGCAGAGAGGGGGATGCTAATAAATATCTGGAGGAGGGGAGGGACCAGAGACATATAAGGCAGAAGGGGGGGAGTCATGGAGCAGGAGAAGGTCACCAGATAAGAGGGAGGGGGAGAGATGGGGAAGCAAGGAAGCAATAAAGTAAATGCAAAGAGGGCAGAGGTGATGGACAGGGAGGTGTAGAAAGGGAGGCAGAAATAACAGAATAAAGGAGAAGAGACAGTGCGGTCAGGAGGTCACAGGAACATGATAACGCAATCTGCTAAAGTGGTTTATTTCATTCACCTCCATTACGGATCGATGTAAAAAAACAATACAAAAAAACAACTGCCATTATTGTAAATAAACGAGCGACAGGCAGGTTTTGACTGTGCATGTTCTGTGATATTGATTAAATCTTTAAGATGATCCTTTGAGATGCATTTCAGTGTGCTGCCAGAAAAGGGAAGAACAATCTGCAGTCGTCAGTAGAGGAAGAAAGACATTTTCATCCCCTTTGCACAGGTTGTTGGTTTCAGTTGCTTCACTTCTCCTCTGAGCCTGGCAGAGGGACAAACAGCATGTGCGCTCTGAATGTTTGTGTTGAGCTGCAAACAGAATAACAGTCAGTTGTGAAATAACCTGGCTGTGGGCGCCCCCTGATGGTGATTACTGGAAACACGTAGGTCTGGTGGGAAGGAATGTTGTTGATGTTTTTCTGGACTTTTACAGAAAAGGACTTCAAAATGTACCATTTGCCCCCAGACACATTTTATATATCACATATTGAATTGAATAAAGGCCAAATTTAAGTCACAATGTATTTAATAAATAAACCAAGACCGAACATTAAAGCTATTATCTTTTGAATTATGGGCACGGATGAGTAAGAGCCACGGTTGAATGTTGCAAGAGGACCAAGACAGGAAAATTAACAAAATCAACCACCAACTATGCAGACTCATTTAAGCGAGTAAGTCTTAAGGAAATCATGAGAAAGCTCATGTCATGTTTCTTTCTTTCTTTTAATTTTACACCTCTCCACCCATGTCTGTTTTGCATCTGATTTCAGTCGTTTTGTCTTTCTTAATGGGGTATTCCAGTAGATTTCATGCCTGTTAAACACACTGTAATCCGTCTACCACTTAGGCTGCCTCTAAGAGACGCCAGCAGGAGTCAGTGTCATTACAGCCATTAATTGTTGTACTCGTGGTACCACAGAACACAGAAAATTACAGACTAGCTATACCACGGAAGCCCTGACATCTAGAGAGCAGCTCGGATGACCTGACTCAGCAGTTTACACTGTGAATTTCATTCTCCACTGATATACCAACATTATAGTCCACACAGTCCCGGAAACCCGAGTGCGAGTCACTTTTTGAAAAATGACGAATCACTCAATTCAAATGAGGTGACCGCAGAGGTCACAACCAATTAAAACATGTGTAAGACAGAATTAAACATGTCCCAAATAAAAGGCAACAACAATTTAAAAATGATTTAAAAATATCTGGAGTAAGTGCCTCTCAGACACACGTACAGGTATGCTCAATATGTTATGTGAGGTGAGTAACTTTCTTATCATAAAACAGAGATGGCCAAAATGTCTGATGGATATGGATGAATAGAAACACCCCCAGACTTTCACTGCATTCAAACTCACTGTTAATCTACTGCATGAATGCATTCACAAGTCCTTAAAATGAAAATGTATCACCCTGATATTGTACAGTATGAGATAGTCAGCAGCTCAAAGCACCACTTTCTGTTTTCTTTTTGCTGCCAAAAGCATCATTAGTGGTATTAAGATTACCGAGGGCTTTTAGCTATAGCTTCAATTTCCTGTTTCAGTTATCATCCTATCCTCAATTCGACAATGAAAAAGCTTCTCAGCGCCTTCAGGATAGTTATTTTTAATCTTTGGTCAAAATACAACTCTGGTGTAGTCATCCTACATGTTGTTCTTTACAAGGCTGTTCATATCTCAGGTTTGTATATTTTCCAAGTCCCCCAGTCAGTGGTGACCTCTGGTAAAACCCTGAAAGCTACATTCTCTCATTAATAAATACTGAGTTAATCAGCGGTAGACAAAACCACTCAAGACTTCTCCTGAGAAAATAATCAATAACCTCAGTGTATTTCTGTTGGAAAAATATCATGAGGATATACTATAGGAAAAGAAGTATTGTGTGCAAGAATGTTTTACGGAAGATTAAAGGATACCGTGTGCTGGGGGAGGCCTCCTATCTTGTTAGTTTGACGTTATGATATCAACTGCATTGTACTCATCTAATATAGAGAGTGATAGGAGGGAACGACAGGAACGTGTCATGAGTTCATGTGGCTAATGTTTCAGTAGTACAAAGTAAAACAATGTGTAGTAGAAAGCATAAACAGCAGAAGTATCATTTTAGAACTCAGAGAACCCCGTGTCAGCCTTTTAATATGTTCCGCAGGCTTGTCTCCTTGCTGCAGGATTAAACCTTTGTGTTAACAGATTCCAGCGACTCGGAACCTCATTGGAAATTTTTTTTTAACAACTTCTCTTTCAAGAGCTGATTTATTAGCCTTGCTGCTGCTTGTAGTCAGATTAAAAGGAGCTGAATGAGGGTATGTTTCCTAGCAAACAACGATTTTCAGTATTACAGAGAGATTCATTAGATAAGGTAGCTTAAAGGTTGGTTTTTGAGAGGTATAAATACATATTACATCAACAGATCTAATCGTTTACAGCACAAAATAGTTTAGTAACAGAGGCTGCAGGTAGGTTCACAAACCTTTATGAAGAGGAATGTTTAATCTAATCGATTCACTGCAGAGAGCATAAACAAAAGCAATGTAAACTGACACGATGTAGTAAATAGGCTGTATGTAGGTACGTTGCTTCGTGTGCTTAATTTGAAAAGGCAACAAACAAAGACAAAAAAAAGCTGCTAATCGAAGGCAGAGCTTTAAAAATTTGACACTGATCTTTTTTTCCTGTAGTCAGCCGAGGAAATGGCCTGAGCAGAGTTCAGGATCTTATGTTTGTAGAGCACTTCATAATTCATCATCCAGTGACGCAGAACATCTGTGTTCTCTGCAGTTCATTGAAATACTTTTTAGTTTCACCCAGTTCATTTCCTACTTCTCTGGGTTTATACCCACTATGACGTGTTGTCTCCTGTAGGGAAACGTTTTGGATTATTTGATGTGCGGAAGTTATCAGAACCTACCGCCGAAGCAATAATGAGATTCCATTTAACATCAGCAGCTACAGTAGATGGGATCTGGGATAGTTGAGATCTCACATAGGATGTGACCTTTTAAAAACACCAGCACTTTAGATCTCAGCCCACCTCCACACAGCCACCATCACAGTTATAACAACAACTAATGAATGCTGACTACACGGTTGTTGTCACTAATCCATCAGACACTAATGCATACACTCTTGAGGAAAGCAAATGGACGAAAAGCTTCTTTTTGTTTTTAAATACATCCCCTGAGTAAAAAAAAAAAAAAAAAATCAAATTTCAGAGCAGAGAAATAACTTTTTTTTTAATCCTTTCTGGGCTGTAAAACTATCCTCACGCAGCGCTGTTGACTAAGCCTCGTCTGCAGAGGAGGATGTGAGATGAAGATGCAAAATCTTAAGACAGAAACTGAGCCAGTCAGTCTTTTCAGTTTAATAACATTCTGGCAGCAGGAAACTAAATATGGGTTTCAGTTTCTGGAGAAAAACACACTTCCCGCAAGGGTCCAGCTCACCTAGTCAACAACAACTTGAAAAAGTGTGCAGGTGGCTTTCAGGATATGACAGCTTGCACATCCACAAGTGTCGTAATTCATTCTATTTTCTTCTTAAAATCTGATTTCACACAGATGATATTTCACTGTGAGGTCTGATCACATAGAGCAAAAACCATCTCGGAGAGCAAAAACTGCTTGCTGAGCAAATCCTGGAGAGATATTGTTTTCAGGTCCCATTTTGGGGGCCCGGCTTGAGTCTTTTTGATAAAATGGAACCATCCGGGTGTGATCTTGATCCTTGCTTGTAGGGCAAATACAAACGAACAAAATGTTGCCATTAATGTCCGCAAATCTGCAAACAGCCTGGGGCAAAATTGTGAGTCATTTGTAGCACAACATCAATCTAATCTGACACATGTAGTCCACTGTGGTCAATGTCAGTCAGTCTCATGGCTAATTTACCACGCAAGACATGGAGAACTGAGCAGTAAATTCATGCCCTGAATCATCAAACGCCATTAAAAACAGTAGATAAATATGTTCTCCAGATCATGAAGCGCATGATGATATCCTCAGAGCTGCAGATGTGCACACTCTACAGACACAACACTTGACAAGACAGTGATGACTCCCCTGGGAGCTTCTCGGGTTCACAGCAGCATTTAGACAATTAAAAGTCAGACAAAGGAGCAAAGAAATGAGAAAGAAGCCACACTAAAACGTGTGGTTTTCACATATAACAAAAAATATAAATCTAAACATCCATTAAACTCTTCATTCAGTCCACTTACGTTTGAACTTCCTGCGGCGAACATGAGGCCTCCAGGGTCGGTTTCGTATCCAGTTCAGGCGTCGAGGAAGCTCCATGTTGCCAAGCGTCTGCCAGTGTGTAATAGCTACTCACCCACCAGAAAAAAGCACCCTATTTCTTCTGCCCATCCTCAGGACAGATGCTCCCTCCAAACCATCAGCTGTGGCAAATACCACCTCACCAGCCTGGAGCCCTTAAAACTAATAACACATCTCAGCTGCAGTCTGTTCTCCACTCTGTGGGACGGAGCAGGTACAGGTGCTGTTGCGGTGCTCAGCTACATTTCCCCTCCACTGCTTTATCTTTTATGCATGAGTCAGTGGAACCCAACTCCCTCGATTCTGAGGAGGAACACAGTCAGGCCTCTGCCACGGAAACCTATCGACAGGCAGCATCTGAAGTGCAGAGTGCACACCCCAGTGAAACGGTACACCTCTGAGCCTCCTGGGAGGCAAGGTGGTTGGAGGTACAGCTCATCCAGTTACCTGAGGAGGCTGCAAAATGTAGACTGACAAATGAAGATGCTGAGACACAGACAGTTTATAGTGTTTGTCAGAGCCCCTAACCGGCAACCTTTGAATTAGTGGACAATTACGGGTGTCAGTGGCTTAGTGGTTAAGAGTGGGTCGTCCAATAATCGAAAGGTTGGCTGTTTGATTCCCACTCTCACTGCTCAAAGTTTGGTGCACTGACAGCTGGAGGTGTGGCACCTTGCCACGGCGCCGTTGAGCAAGGCACCATACCACCATGCTCCCCGGATGCTGTGACTGGCACATACAGGTCGACCAAGGAAGTCGTCAAAGCATTAGGACTGTGTTGGAAACATAATGTACTGTACTACCAAGCAAACGAAAGATTTTATGGGCAGAAACACGAGTCAATGTGTGTGACTGACATGAAAGAAACAGGCTGCAGGAATTGGGATTTCCATCCAGAAAAGTAAACCATCGCTTGCACAGAACAGCTGCATCTTTACATCTTTACACCAGGAAGGCCTGTGATGAACTCATGACCTCTAGTGGCCGGAGGCTGTCCACTACGCCTGAAATCTGTGTCTTCACGGTCCAAAGTAAAGCAGTGGAAAAGAACAGAATCACTGAGGAGAACCATGCACATTGTGTATTTGACTTTATTTGGATAAAAACACAACACACACCTGCCTCTGGGCAAACAAGAACTCCACCACTGAACAGCTTTTCGTTCGTCCATATCCAAAATACAATAAATAAGTCGACATTTCAAGCACTTTATAGACCACTTTTTCAAACATTTGGTACCTAATAAAATAACGGATACGATATATTGCAACGTTCATTCCCTGTGTTTTTAAGTAATAGCTGATAAGACAAAATGTGGAAATGCTAATAGTTCTTTTTTTTTTTAACTTTAAACAGCACAAAGTTAACTAGTTTGGTTTAAATGATTTGTCCGAAGAATGCAGATGAGCACTTGCGGTAAAACATACAGTATGTGTGCTTCTGCTTCAGCTTGCGCTGTGGAAGTGCTCGTACACAAAAACAGGATTTATTTATTTATTTATTTTTTAAACTTGAAGCCGGATTACTTGTGGCTGTCGACAAACTGCGACTGCTGCCTGGTGAAGACAAAACTTACAGAAACTATCAAAAGAGCGTTTGGCAAACACTACAGCATGATTGTGCTCAGGATGGTCGTCACAAACACGAGGTTCACAATATCAAAATTGGCAGGACCTTTGACCACACTCACAGAAGGCACATACAGTTCATGAGGGCTAACATCACAGCTGGAATTTCCTCATTAGGAAGCAGATGCACTTTGCTACAAGCTCACTACAGTGAGCAGAGAGATGGTCAAACTATGAGTTGGGTGCTGCTGAACTGTGAAGGAATGGTGCGAACCGGAGACGCATTAAAAAAAAGGCAGCAGAAGGTTCAATTCTCCATCTGTGATACAATCTTTACAGAAAGGTGTGTGGGGTGGGATTAGCAACAGTGTGCGTGCACATCAGCGTGGTTCATCCTGAGGTCTGTTTCTAAAGGAGAAAACATGCTGAACAAAAATGTGGTCCTGTCAAGTCTTTCATAGGTAAATATCCCTAAACCTGAAATGATCCCGCCTCCGTGGTGTTTGCACAAGGAAGACGAGACGGCAAGGAAACAAATAACAGGCGCAACCTAAGCAAAAATATGCCGAGAGACTTTAATGACACGGGGAAATCTTCAAGCTAGTTGATGGATGTTAAGATTAGCTGTCGTTAGGAAGCGTGAGAAATCAAATTTAGCTCCAAGGATGCAATCTAATAGTTTGGCTGGAAGAAGAAAAGAGGGCGGGATGCAAATCAGTTACAGCAGGACTAATCTCTCTCCCATTAAAAAACGAGGCGACTACATCCTTTTGGGGAGAGGAAAACAACTGCAATAAATAACAGCAATTTTGTTGAGGATCTCTTCTTCAAAGCTAATATAAAAATAAAAAAAACCTAAAAAAAACACAGTTCTTTTGGTCCTTTAGTTTGGTAACGGAGTAGAATAAAGCTCTCTATAAAACGCACACAACAGGAAATAAAAGATGTGCAAAAGGTGTTCGGTTCTTTGAGGTGTGCCAGCAAGTTTCAAACATTTCTGTGCTCACTTTGTTGCAGCCATTCCCCTCCAGACGGTGTTTAAGCTGTAAATTAAAAAACACTCAAGAGCTGTAAATGGCCACATGCACTGTACCAAGGACACAGCGCCGCGCATCATCGTGTGAACAATCCTGCTTCTTTACTCGCGTTACATGTGCGAGGAGAGAAAGACATGGGTTTTACTCCTCTTGCCAGTTTCTCCCATCCTTCTTTTTATTCATTTTGAGCAAAACTCATCCAAATCCTGGTGGTGCGCAGCTCGGTTTCCTTCTTCTGTTCATTCATACTCCATACAGCGCTTCCCTTCGAGTGCTTTGTCAGTGTATCATTCCATCTTTTCTGGGTCTATGTTGTCCAGATCAATATCCGGAGAGGCCACGCAGCACACGCACAGTTTTTGGGTAAACAGAGAGATCTGATCTGCAGAGACAGGAAGGACACATGGAAAAATGAAGGGTTGCACTTGGAAACAGAAAAGCAAATTTATGCTTTTAAAGAAATGTTGGTGTTACGTTTCAGAACAGTAAGCCAAGAGGATTGTGATTAAACCACTTAGTGCATGTTTTAAAGCATTAGAGGCGCATGTTCCTCAGCTGCATGGGTTTTACAGTTACACATAAAAGCAGGCAGTGTGAGACCCTAAACTGTATGGGCTTTACAGTAAAGTGAACTTTGAAGCGCTAATCTTAATCCCTTGCAAGCTCTAAACTCCAAGCTCTAAACTCAAGGCATCTTTACTTGTGCCTGTGCTGGCTGGTTTGAAATGAAAAACAAGCTACTTACAAAGATAGCCAAACAAAACACAAGTGAAAATGTTGTACATAGCAGGACCACTTGTGTTCACTGGTTACAGGGACACTTAAAAGACAAAATCCAGGACATTCACAGCCCATTTTCTGCAGATTCGTACACGGGGACAGTATGATGTCAGCTTAGTTCGGACCTGTGACGGCATGTTTGTTCATGCCGAGGAAATGACACTGCCACCGTTACCAATACGTCACCAATAATAATGCAAAAGGATGTAAAAATTAGGAGGAAAAATGAATCCCAGACTTTTCCTTTGACAGCATTATTACAGCGTCGATTTAATACTTTTAAGAAACATGTTTTCATGTGCTTCCTCTTCCACTGCAAATACCAGGTAAAGGCTGAATCACTAAACTCCAATGAGTCGGTACTGACAAATCCACTGAAAGCAAATGTCCATAAGACATTTGCTTTCTCTCTCTTACCCAACATTTTCCCAAGGAAGGCTGGTCTAGAGCTGGGTGGCAGGTGGATGCAGATGTAGTAGATTGGTGCTCCAGAGAGCGCCACAGCGATCCCAACGAGAGAGTTGATGGTGTCGCTGTAGAGGGGCACCACCACCAGGAATATGCTGCATAAGCAATAAACAATTGGGAAGAACAAAGACAGCTGCAGGGAGCAGAGAGAGACGACAGTAAAGTAGCAGAGGGATGAAGGGAGGGAGAGAGGGGGCGAAAATAAATGGAAATGATTAAAGCAACGATATTAACAAATACAACCAACGGATAATAAAATGCTTCTGATTTTTCTATTGTAGCTCTAATCGGCCTTAAATTCCTCAGCCAGTAAAGCACTGCAGTCCCGTTTATAGTTGCTTCCAAAAATTAAATAAACGAGTTGTCAGAATCAAAACATGAGGGGCTTTTAAACAGTGCCAAGGCTCATAATTAAAGCTGGTGCTGATGGTTGTCAGGCCAACAGTGCAGCAGCTGCTGAGTGCACAAACATAAAGACGGCTACTTTAGCGACAAAAGGACACACTTCTTACAGGATGAAGTGCAGCATTGCTCTTAGTTTTCCCTCACTACACAAAGCAAAGAGATTATGAAACGGCGCCACAAAGACAAATATTATGTCATACGCATGTCATGTTTACTTGGTATCTTCTAGCAAGATGAGCACAAAACAACACCCTGACGTTTTTCAGTAACTAAAACCTCAAAAGGTTTAGTATTTTTTCCTTTTAAACACAATGCATATTGGATCAACTCCTACTTAAAGGCATTTGAATCAAATATGGATTATAACGATATATAAACTAACAAAGAAAAAAAAAAAAGAAGAAGACAGACAATTTGACACACATGTTGCAACAGTGGTGTTACCTTAACGGGTCGGTGCATGTCTGGTTTTTTAAAGCGAAGGTAAACCTGGCTGGCTATTGACAGGCCGATGAACAACCAATAATTGAAACTGAAGTAGTTGATTAACCGGAAGACATCAGGTACAGACAGGTAAAACAGAGACATGGCACCCTGGAAGAAGACCACAAACAATCGTATGATAACAAGTTTGGCAAGCCGAGGGAATCCGGCTGCAACTAAAACATCCTCACGGTTTCATTTAGAAGAAAAATCCTAAAATAGAAAGTAAAATACCAACATTGAAAATGAGTGCAGGGATTGGTGTGTAGCGCTTAATGTGGATCATGCACAGGACGTTGGGTAAGTGACCTTCTCTGGAGCCAACAAAAAACAACCTGCAGGGGAAAAATTTTGCAAAGCGGGAAAAGAAAGAACACTAAGTTTCTCATGTTATCGAAGCATGATGTCAATGATGAAAAGGTTAAAACGTCACTACCGACCTTGAGGCAGCAATGATGGAGGAGTTGAGGCCGCCATAACAGGAAATGGCCACAGAAATGGGGATCAGCCATCGACCCCAGCCCAACACCTCATCTGCAAATGTCTGAGGAGAATAATTCACATTTGATGGCAAGATTCAGTAACGATGTGCAGGCTCTGTGTCAATATGTCCAGATACGGCTATAATTAAAAAATATTTCAGCAAATCCGACTACCTGATTAATACCATCATGTAAACAAGGATCAATCAGCAGTGTTCACATCCCCATATAATATTGGCTCGGCTTGCTTCAACCTTATCCGATGTAAATAGCCAAAAATGTATCAGTTGCATGGTACTACCTACAATCGTTTACTAAAATGGTATTACAACAAGTACAAGTATAACTTCTCCTCTAGCGATGCTCTAATCGCATCACGAACATCCCCTGTTCCTGTGTGGAGCGCTAATTTCTTTAGCTAAATGAGGTTCCTGCCCTCTCGACTTCTACAGTCACTGACGACTAAAAGGGAGCACCAAAGCCAGATGTGAGATGCCAGTGCCAGACTAAAAGGGATGACAGCACAAGACAGGAAGGACAGAAACAAACCTGCTCACTTGTGAAGCTCAGCAGATGGGGTCAATTAAGATGATAAGATAACTGATGCGCAGGCATTAGTGTGCACGTGATGCTCAGACAGTTGGATGCGTTACCGCTTAGAAAGTATAAAGATTTTTATTTTTTCCAATGGCCGTGAACAGCACACAGAGTCGACCGACTTCAGACACTCACCACGGCAACAGCGTCACTGCTGAGCACCGTGTCTGCGTCCATGACAACGTAGTAAGCTACGTTGGTCAAAATGTAGATCACTGTGACAATGGGCATGGAAATAGCGATGGACAAGGGCAGATTCCTACAAAGGGAAATTAGAAAAGCGGTTCACAGTTCTGTTACGTGAAAGATTTATGCAGTGTTAGATTTATGGCAAATAAAGTACAGTTACATGTGGTGATGTAAAGCAATGTATGAAGGTATGAAAAAAACTAAATGAATAAATCCAACTTTGTACCTCTCTGGGTTCTTGATCTCCTCTGTGATGAAGTTGAGTGTGTCCCAGCCAGAATAGGAGTAGAGCGCTGCGTAGAGGGCTAAGGCCATATCGCCAGGATCCAGCTTGGAGCCTTTGAATGAGTTCTCAAAGTTCTGGTCATAACCTATTCAGGCACAGCGTTGATGCATTAATATTATGGCTTGCACCATCTCAGCCAGAGTTTAGAATATATAAAATATTTCAGGTTATTCGCCCAGATAAAAATCTACAGGCGCAGCAGGTCTTAAAACTCAACTGAGTGGAATGTTTTTTAATACGTTTGATGCCTTTCTTACTCAATTCTGATAATGATTGTTCAAATAAATACAGTTGGAGAAGGTACCTGCTGGTCAAATGTACCTTCTCGGCACCTGTTGGTTTTGTTTACTGTCACGATGTAATGAGAGGAATCATACAAATGTAAGACAAATAAAAAATGTGCTTTCAAGACGCATAAATGCTAATAATTACCACATCATACAAAAGCCAAGCTTTGAGCTATCGGTTCAGCACATATTGCTAACAGGCTAATCAGTAACTAATAGCAGCATTCCAGTTTTAAGCCCTCACAATGCAGACGTACCTCACCCCTTCAGATCTGAGCTCAGACAGAAAAGTGGTATGAGAGTAAGGCCACTGTACCTTGTCCCAGCTTAACCAGGCCAGTGATGATGATGACGATGAGAGCGAGGACCTTTGCTACAGTGGAGATGACCTGAAGAATTGCACCCCATTTCACTTTCATACAGTTAACAGAAGTCAGCAGACCTGATCAACAGAAAGAGGAAAACAGCAGTTAAACGTCAACTTCTACGGAATAAAAAATAAATAAATCCCAAAAAAGAAACGCTGACCAACAAAAGGTCAAAAGTGTGTGACTTCACTCAATTCAACCAAATAAGGATCTGCATATTTAATGAGAATCTTAAATGGTGACACGGTTTGCGCTAAAGACATTTAGCAAAACATGGTAGAAGCAAGTAACCTGGTTCTCACGCAGATGGATGTTTCTCATCCATCTGGAATTTTGTCGGTTGCCTAGCTGTTCTCTGCTGTGAGTAGGCGGGGGTTGTATTCAAAAACCTCTCGAACCTGATTGGAGAATTCAATGTGTGTGTCACGTACTACTTCGACCAATCATATCGAAAGCGGACGTGACGCGTTGGAGCGCGACCAGTCTCTCGGTCTGTGGTGGAAAATAAACAAAACACAACAGCAGGAGCTAGCAGCAGCTAATCGTCCGGCAATGGCGGTAAATGCTCCTCTTTTAAAGAATTGATATGTGGTAGTTTAGATAACACCGTCGAAACCGCCGAATCGAAGCTGAGTCCATGCTCTTGCATCCGTGCCGCCATTGTTGTTGTCGTACTGTGTTTGACTGTGTTCGTTGTTGCGCCGGATGCCACGTCATACCTGTTAACACCCCGCCCCACGATTGTGATTGGATCTAGGCATAGAGGCGGGCCCGTTTATGGGGTAACCGAAGACTTCGGGCTCAACAAGGCGCGCCCAGACCCTCGTGCGAGCTCACGAAGTGTAACGAAGATGCACGAAGCACGAAGGGTCTGCGTGAGAGCCAGGCTAAGAAGCAAGAGCACAAACTAAGATTTCCCTGCAGATCTATAGACACCCTGCTCAGTCACACTATTCTTACAAATGCTCGACTGTCCCAACAAATCCAACCGGTTTCAGTCTGAAGATCTGTAATTGCTTTGCTTTTACTCTTGTGTCCATTCATTTAGTGTCACGTCACGCATTGTTCCGTTTACAAAGAAGAGAAGCTTTAAGGTCAAATTAAGAGATCAACGGGTCTAAAGTGCATTCATGCACGTATCCCTTTAAGTGAGGCGCAAACATTGAATTAAGCAGCTATGGTTTGATCCCCAAAGCTTACCACACTCTGTTTGAACGTTGCATGCGCAGCTTTATACTTTCTAGTAATGCAGCTCACAGTAACTACAGATAACATTTTATACAAGAGAAGGTTTAAGTTTTTAATCCATGTCTACCTCCAGAGCAACCAGGAGGATCAGTTGCAGACAGCTGAGTGTTTGAGGAACAGTGTACACTATAAACACAGAAGTTGAGTAACCCAGATCCAGTGCAACAGAAATAACTGAACCACCATATATGAGCCTGTGGTTTTCATGACAGCTTAAAGGGACACTATGTAATAAATTAAGTCATTTATTAGCTCAAATCAACATATTCATTCATAAGTTAGTCCTCATTGGTGTAAAATGATCTCTGTCAAAAATCTCACTTATCCTCCTGAGTGAAGAATAACTTGTCTGTATCTACATAGAGCAGGTAAGCTCTATGGAGGCTGCCATGTCCTTCCGGTCTATGAAAAATGACGAAGTGCCGAGAGGGACATAAAGCACTTCGAATCGCGATTTCCCCACCAGGCCTACAAGCAGAAATGACGTCATTGCGACGTCATTTCCGCCAAATGGCTTACAGCCGCTAATGCTAAATAGATTTTATTCCTTGGCACATATGTCTTTGTGTTCATTAGCTTTCTTTTTGTAAGTGCATCATCTTCTTCTTTTTATTATTATTCCTGGATATCTTCTTTTTGGCGTTATGCTCACATTTGTAAACTGTTATTTTGTTGATTTACTAATAAAGTTTAAAAAAAAAAAAAAAAAGCTAAATAGATTTTATCTTGTAAATGATCCCACTAATAATGCATTGATTGTTACCAAACTTCTGCCGTAGTACACATAGGCTCTTAACTCACAAAACGAGGCATTAGAAAGTTTGTAAGTTTACCGGGAGTTTATTTACCGCTGCTAATGCTCCTATTGCTAACGCAGGCTAATGCTAACGCTGCGTCGACGTCACTTCCGGTAACTCCCGGAATATGACTAATTGCATTGCTTGCACACCAAAGGAGATGTTATGTTATCTGACATGTTATCTGTCATCTGTATTTATAGTGTTGTTGTATGTGTGTTATGTAATTCTTTGTACTGTGTGTCTTGATTTCTTTTTGTTTGTATGGACCTTGAGTCTGAAGCTATAGCTTCTTGAATCTTGACACATTCCGCTTGCCGTAGTTCAAGAAGTTGCAGCGCACATTTGAAAACGTGAGGCGCTAGAGAGCAAATTCATTCAACTTTGCAAAATAAAATTGCACCACTAGATGGGGGAAGAAATTACATAGTGTCCCTTTAAAGCAACAATTACATACTAGCTGTCATCCAAAAAAAAAAAAAAAAAAAAACTGTAACTCAAAGCTCTTACATTGCACATCTCCACTGGTTTTAAACGGGACTAAATATCAGATTTAAAGGATAAGACCGTTTTTTTTACATTGGGCCCTTGATTTCACATTATAACATGATGTTCTACTCACCACTGCTTGTTGTTGAACATTTGGAGCTGTTCCGAAGATATTCGCGAGGCGTCTGGCTGCTCTCTTGAGATATTCGGCCATGAAACGGTTTCCTATGGGCAAGCTTATACAGGCACAAACTATGCTGTTTATAATTTATTAATTACTGTACACTAGCACTGATAACGTGGAGGTGCGTCGCTTACTTAAAAAAATCCGGGTTACTAATTTTGAATTTTAGCCGAATGAATAAATAGGCAGCAGGTCTGTGGGCTGTCTGTGGTAGTAGCACGACGAGGACGTCAGTAACACCCACTTTACGACAAAAAAATCAAAATTACAGTAACCCGGATTTTTTTAAGTAAGCGACGCACCTCCACGTTATCAGTGCTAGTGTACAATAATTAATAAATTATAAACAGCATAGTTTGTGCCTGTATAAGCTTGCCCATAGGAAACCGTTTCATGGCCGAATATCTCAAGAGAGCAGCCAGACGCCTCTCGAATATCTTCGGAACAGCTCCAAATGTTCAAAAACAAGCAGGGGTGAGTAGAACATCATGTTGTAATGTGAAATCAAGGGCCCAATGTCAAAAAACCGGTCTTATCCTTTAAATATTAAAATACTGTTCTGAAAGGTTGCACTTCTGGCATGTAAAGCTCTCAGCCACCACAGCACAGTGATGACAAATGCCATTACAAAAACACTATGTGATACAGCTCTACATGACACACTCTCTCAGCTCAGCTGTGCCTTTTTAGCACTTGTGTAAATATATATATATATATATAGTAAGTTGGGTTTAATCATCCAACATGTTTAGAAGGAAAGAAGGAAGGCTTTACATATGATGACAGCAGCCAAGAGGCGGACGGCGTAATACGGGGCCGAACAGGAGGGGTAGAAGGGCTGGACCATATAGTTGGAGAAGGTCAAGGCTATCACTGCCTGACAGGCTGGCTCTACAATCAGCAGGGACGTCCACAATCTACAGTGAAAGAAAATCCCTTATTTCATGTCATTTCATTGAGAGCAGGTACATTTCTACTTAAACTGCAATGATTGTCAAACTCAGTAACATCTCATCTCAGCACAGGATCAGATCACATGGTAACTGACACAGCATACTGACATTAGAGGACACAGTCTACTAATGTAACACGACTGTGCTTCCTGTTTCGATTCACTACTTTCTGCAGTTTCTGTGATAAAAAGTTTGAGGTAATTCTCAACCGGTGAAAAGTTACATACCGAATAAAAGCCAAGAAGCCTCCGAAAGCTTCCAGAATGTAGGCGTAGGAAGCTCCAGATTTACGGATGGTCGTACCGAGCTCAGCGTAGCATAATGCTCCAAACACAGAAAATATCCCTCCGATGGCCCACACTATCAGAGACAGGCCGAAAGAGCCTGTGTGAAAAAGAACTCCCTGCAGAGGAACGGATCAGAGGGGAGACTCAGTCTGGGCTTCACTGGAAGGAAATGTGGACCAGGACATATAAATTCCTAAATCTTACCTTTGGTGAGACAAAGATGCCAGAACCAATCATATTTCCCACGATGAGGCACACCCCGTGGAGGAGTGAAATCTCCTGCTTCAGGCGCACTCCACTGCCCTGAGATGCTGAGTCTACATCGGCAACCATTCTGAGGCGCTTACAGCTTTCAGCCTCAACGCACACGAGGCAACGGGAAAATGTTGGGGAATGATAAAGAAGACAGACTGAGGCTGGGTGGAAGAACAGAGCAACTAAAACTAAAAAGTGGACAGGCCGAAAAGAGACGGTCGGACAGAAGAAAAGAAAGAGCAGGGTGACACAGGGAGGCTGAGGTTATTCCTGTGTTAAACAGCCATTGAATCCAAGGTGTGCTTCTCCACTGGAACCGTCTGTAAGAAAGAAAAAAAACAAGAACACACAGTCTCAGAGAAATGCTTCATACATTCTAGTAGATTTGCTAAGAGGATGTGATTACAGCCTCTTTCACATACGCCCTCTTAAGCCGGGACTGATGTGCCTTTGTTGCACTCATGTGAGAGAGTACAAAGGCAGAACAAGAGGGTCAAAGTCAATCTGCCGTTGATGCGTTTCTGAGCCAGCAAGGGAAGTAGTAACAGAGGTTTAAATGATCCCGCCTCATGCATGCTTAACATGCGTCGAGCTGGCATCACAGAACTCGCCACTCTAACCAACCGTGCCATCATCAGCTAAAATCTGTGAGGACGCCGCAGTGCAGGCCTGAGCAACCACTGTTTGGTGCCGTCTGAATTAGGAGGAACAGCGGCCAACCAGACAGATCAAGACTAAACTAAAGCCGTTTTTCGGCAACTGGAGAGTTCTGCCCTTACAGGGCGACTAGTACCCACAACTGCTGCACAGTTATCTGGTGCAGGACTTTCCCACTGAACTCAGTAGAAAGAAGTTGGCAGGAAGTGATAGGTTTTTTTTTCCCCCCCCCTTTTTTTTCCCCCTTTAAAGTCTTTCTTTAAATCCTCAGTGTGTACAGCAGTGGAAGAAAAAGGTGGCTTGACTTCCTTTGCATTCTCCATTGTGTCCACCGAGCTGATGTGTTCAGTGAGGGCATCTACTTTTTGAATTCAGATTTCGACCTCGTTTTTGTCCACATTTCTGAACCACTGGCTTGCTGTTACTCCCTTGTAGGAGTGCTCTGCATTCGCCTTCCTACATGTTCATGGAGCACCAAACTGCCATTTTCATCTGTTCTGTGCACAATGAGGAGAATGGAAGCTTATAGCTTATCAACAAAGCACTTCAAACCTGTGGATAACCAAACTGGACTTTTGTCGAGTCAGGTAAGAAATCTCAAAAGCAACAGCTCAAACAGAGAAGAGGAGTAGCTGAAAAAATATCATACTTCCATACATAGCAGCGGTGTCTTGGAAACTTAGAAATATTCTCTTTAAACTAAACTTTCTGGTGCAGTTCAAACCCAAAAACACCCACAGAGAGATAATGCTTCCCCGAAAGGACAGAAGACCAACGCACAAACTGAGCGGGATTGTATATGTCAACACGGGAGAAGACTCAGTAGTTCAACCACATCTCGAGGATAAAGCACGCTCTTGTTGGGAAAGTAATATACACATGCTTGACAGAGAAAACAGGTGGTTTAAAAAAAAAAAAAAAGGAGTCGAAAAAGGCATCCATGTTAAACTGGAAAAACTTATTTCAGGTCTCACGTGCGACTTACCAAAGACAATACAGCTTTAACCCTCATCCCCAGGCGGTTTCATAATCTGGGGCCCGTTGCACAAAAGTAGGATTTAGACATCCAGGATGAGTTACTTAGCCAGGTTCAAGGAATCCAAAACATGGGCGCCCAGGCTTAGTTGGTTGCACAAAGGCCAAGCCAGGATGAGCAGACACGGATTCATCAAGCCAGGTGAAAGCGATCCTGGATAAGTGCTGCACACGGCTTTCTTAAATAGACCCCATGATCGATCATAGATTCACTGATTCACCATGGCAACAAGGGCGGCGTATTTCTCCCCAGCGGAGCAAGAATTATTAATGGAAGCATATGAAGAGGTGACGGAGAAAATAAAACAAAAAGGAAATACTGCCACAGTTAAAAAACAAAGGGAGCAAGTGTGGCAAACCATTGCTGACCGCCTGAATGCGTAAGTAGTGCACAAATACACACTCACCCCCCCAAAAACATGATTTGGGGGGTCTCTAAAATATTGGCAAAATGTGATTTCCCCTGATGAGTTATGATTGCAGACGCGATGCGTGTGGAGGTGTGGAGCCTGTGTGCGTAATTGGCATAAAGCTGTGCTGTCCGCCGCGTATGATTCTGTATAGCTTCTCATGTGTTTTCGAGATCCGCGCTCTGAGTCAAGCGCAAGCAAGCAACCAAAATGGACATGGCAGCAACTTTTTTATTAAGAATGTGCCTGCCCACACATTGCCTGTACTGTTTTAGCAGTGGAAAAAAAAAACGCAATTAAAGGACTTGCAAGCATCTTCATCTCCTTCCCTGGGCATAGAAGACTCTGTGACATCAAGGAGGAGTTCTATAGGATTGCAGGTAAGAATTTAAAAAAAAAAAATTACAGTTACAATTACAATGTTAACATTTAGAGTAAGATACTCATTGTATCGTATTACAGGTTTCCCCAATGTCATTGGTGCAGTGGACTGCAAACACATCAAAATAAAATCCCCCTCATGTGGCCATGAGGGGAATTTTGTGAAGAGGAAAAACTTCCACAGCATCAATGTACAGGTGAACATGACTTTTGATAAAGTTAATTAATGAACACTGTACATTGCCTGTGATGTGCATTAATTGGTTTAACATCTTATCATTTCAGATGGTCTGCAATGCTGACTATTTGATCAGTAATGTTGTGGCAAAGTGGCCCGGCTCGGTCCACGACTCCCGAGTGTTTTTCGGAACTCAGAGATCTATCGGCGCCTATCACAAGGTGAGCCACAGAACCTCTATTGATAACCACTTTTAACATCATGGCTGTGTTAAGACTGTCACTACTTATGAGGTTGTGATGGTAACATTTTGTATTCACAGGTGAATTCCTGGGTGTATTGCTGGGTGACAGAGGGTATGCCTGCCAGCCTTTTCTGCTCACTCCATTTGCAGACCCTCTGGAGGCACAACTGGCATACAACCATGCCCATGCCAGAACAAGGGCCCGGATAGAAATGACATTTGGCCTACTGAAGGCACGCTTTCAGTGTCTGAACCACCTGAGAGTCAGCCCAGACAGGGCATGTGATATCATTGTGGCCTGTGCTGTCCTCCACAATGTGGCCTGCCTGAGAAAGGAGAGGGCCCCCAGAGTGCCAGCTCTCATAGACTGGGACAGTCCTGCCATCTTCCCGGATGGCGACTGTGGTCGGCTGGTCAGAGACCAATATGTGTTAAATTATTTCAATTAATATGCATGTTGATTTAAGTTGGGCCTGCAATGGCAGAGGAATTTTTGTTAGGTTTTTGTGCTGTATAGGCAAGGCAATTTTATTTGTATAGCCCATTTTTACAAACAGTTTGTCTCAAACTGCATGCTGTGATTCTGTGCTTTTTGTCTTGTAGAGCACTGTGTGACTTCAGTTTTGAAAGGAGCTGATGGTTTACTTGCTTTGATTCATCCTTGTTCAATAAAGGAACATCATGGTACTCTCTAATGTGTATTTATATTTATATGGTGATGTACTTTATGTGTAGTCAGTGGGAAACTAAATTATCTAGTGGTTCATCTAAAATCATCAGTTATCTAAAATGATTTCAATTAATGATCACAAATGTTTCAATAATGATAGTGGTATAGTTAAATGTTTTAACAATATGTTCTAGGCAGTGGAATAAATATTGGTTTCCAATTGTGGCGACCGCTGACTGAGATAAGGAATGAGATTAAATAGATCCTGGAACTTAGCCTGGTCTGGAGCAGGCTAGCTTCACAGAATAAATCTCCATGGTAACTTACGTCTGAACATATCCCACTTCCCTTATCCTACTTTTGTGCAACTGGATCACGGATAAGTTGATCCAGGATAGCCAACATATCCCCGCTTAATCCCTTATCCTACTTTTGTGCAACGGGCCCCAGGTGTCGATGACATAAACAACCCACATCAACTTTTAAGCCTGAAACTCCCAAACAACTAGTTAGAACCAGAGAAGATTTTGAGAGGTAAAACTCCTTCGAGAACATAGAAACAAAGATGAGCTGCCTTCATTCAAGCTCCTAGAATTACAACCCAATACGAGGATGACCGTAAGAGCTTAGTTAACACATTTAGAGTTGTTCCAGGTTTGAAAATAAACCAATTACTGTACATGCAACAATTCGATCTTCTGTCAGTCTGTGCAACAAATATCCTAAAGGAAACAGACTCCAGTTTGTCTGCTTTAGTAACTCATCAAATAAGATTCTGAGTCATTTTCCCAGTTGGATGCAATCCTTTAACATTTGGTAAAACCAACGATTAATATTGGGCAGACTTTAAGACTTTAGAAGTGCATCTTTCATTGTGACATTTAGGCCAACACAGATAAATCTTATCAAAGTTTGATTCAATCTGTCCAGTGCTGTCAAACTGGCATTTTTAGTCAAAGAAAAAAAATTAATAAATAAAAATGTTAAAAAAAAAAAATACAGCAAAGCTTCCAATTCTTTGGCCCACGCTAATAAAACTTAGCAGCAACTGGTCAATGGCAGACGGGCACCATGTGTTCCCAATTATATCAATGAAATTATGCAAGCATCTGTTCTGCATCCCTTGGTCAGTGAGGCTGCTGCAGCTAATGTTACACCGTTCACAGGCTTAAAATAAAACCGTGGCAGAGAAGATTCAGTTCTTAAAAACATCAGTTAAAATTACCGTAGATCTGACCACCTATAGGTCCATCGATTTTGGTATTGCTAACGTGACCAGTAAACACAAAAAATGGCATCGTGCCTCCACAAACTCGCAGCGTAAAGTACACCGATAACGAGTCAAGGAGTTGGCCCTCTCATCAAAGCACTATCAATGAGTTTAAGGTGAGAAACTTAAGGCAAAACCATTGTTTTTCCACCTAAATTTCTATGACAGAAGAAATAAAAGTACTATATATACACACACACACACACACACATACACACGTATAAATACTGGTGTTTATTTTACTACACTTCATCTATTACATATTCATATGAATCTGTGCATATTCCATGACTCCCTGGCACATTTAAACAGCTCAGAAAAGGGGAAAAAATGTTTTGGTTACATACTACTATACTATAAGCAAAACATAACATTTTGAGTCTATTGTCCATACTGTCACTGCACATATGTATACAACATTTATGTTACGGATAAACATGTAGGTTTGGTGACTCAGGCTGCCAGCAAAGCATGAATACAGAACAGGATAGTGTCAGAACAAGGTAGAAACTTAAATACCAGGAGCTGAACACACTCAGTAACCGGGACTGAGTCTTCAATACACAGGCAGGAAATTTCTGAAAAACTTCTGAAATCAAATGAGAACTGCCTTTTTGCAACTAATCATTTGAGGAAGTTAAAGGTCCAAGTCAACATTCATTCTTAACCTGTTGTGAAGAGATTAACTATCATTCACGATGAAGCCTGCAACGAAGATTGCTGCAGGAATAGATTAAAAGTATTTAAGGAAAATGTACAAGGACGCGAGGCGCATCTTCCATGAGGCAGGCTGAGGTCGAACCCAGAACCCGTCACACAGCTCTGAGGATGGAGTCTGCGACGTGGACACTGGACCCAATGATTAGCTCAAGACGGACTGATAGCCTCGTTAGCACTGGGTTGATGCAGATTCAAAAAGATGGCTGGGGATCAATTAAGTCAGCTTTTCCCACATTAACTTTGATTCAGTAGCCAACACTGCTAGCGGTCCAGACAGACATCTTAAACTCGCTGTGAGGCAGCTTTACGTTTACCATGAAGCTATTAAAGCTAGCAGTTGGTGATTGTCATACATGATGTGTATCATGCTAACATTAGTAAGAGCCTCCAGGTCAAACCGCGACTAACAGAAGTTCCAGCGGAAACGTTTCCTTCACTTACAACTTAAGAACACAAGTTAAACGCCTGTTGACATCATTTTAGCCGTGAATGAAACTGAATGAAATGTAGTTACCTCGTTAAGTGTCACCTCCTCGGCGGAAGAAAGCGAACACACGTGTGTCGCTTCCAGGATATGCCACCAACTTTAGCTTCAACAACACGTTTGTTCGTGGTCAACATCTGCTCCGCCAAGCTCCTCCTCGCACCAACCGCCAGAGGATGCCTGACACCACCCACTGCCGGCCCCAGGAGGATAGCAGAAAGGATGTGACCCGCTATTAAACAAATAATAAAGACAGCAACGTTTATTTCCCATCTTATATTTAATTGACTGCGATCACTCTGTTGCAGGGCCGGCCCAAGCCTTTATGGGGCCTTAAGCAGAATTTAATTTGGGGCCCCCCTACCATCACCTCAGCTCCAGATGCCTCATTATTCCATAGGCTACACTGTTATGTGTGTAACGGACCCACAATCATTAGCATTATTTGTAATCCTCTTACAATATACAGGTGTCATTCTTGTTTTTAACCTTAAAGGGATAGCAAATTCATAAATATGGTTTAATTAACTTCTACATAAAGAGTGATGTATAAGTATGGCTCATTAATTTAACTATTTGAAAGTAACATCAGCAGGCTGGAGACTGCATTTATAGTAAACACGTTAAATAGTTTAATTTCTTTCATATGTGCAATGGTGTGCAAAATGTTCAAAATACAAATACAAAATAGAATCAAATGACATTCACATTATCTTACAGAAAAATAAAGTTGTAATCAAAATTAAATTCAAAATTACTCTCGGGGCCCCCTGGTGGCATGGGGGCCCTAAGCAACCGCATAGTTGGCATATGCCTTGGGCCGGCTCTGCTCTGTTGCTTCCAACACTTGACGCAAAACCATTTATGTTGAAAACAGAGTATTGATAAAAAATAGTGACGTAGCCACACAGGTGTGCACCGAGCTACGTCAGCAGAGAAGCAAGAACGGAGTGTTCATTTTTTTCAAAACATGTATCTGTGTTTATATTCAATTAACTGCTTATAAGTAGTGTTTTTTTTTCTCCTAAAGAACACTAGTTTAAAAAAATAAATAAAAATAAAAATCTGAACATAGTTTGATAAAACCTAACTGAGACAGTAACTATAGCAACATACTGCATGAAGTCACATGGCCTAAGCCTAAATTGCTAAAATGGGAGAGAAAATGGGAATGGCATAAAACCGGGTTTTGATATTACCAAAGTCTCATTTCTCAAAGAAAACAATGTAGCACATTAAGTATGGTTGTGAAGTAATTATATTTTAAGTTACACTCGACCTGTAAACTCCCTAGTATTTAGCACTGAGTAGTCTTTAAATTCTTTCCTCAGTAGTTCTGTTCATCTACGGCACTCTAACAGACCCCCACTAAAAACTCTGCCCTGGTTAATCAGTGGCCCTCCATAAGACCTCTGGTTATCCACTTTAAATAAACAGTAGTAACGTAACGGGTTTTCTTTATCAACGCAAACACATGCTGTTTCGATAAGGACCTGATAAGGTTGGGTTTATGTTTTAGATTGTGTGGTACAGTTGGTAGGAGTTGGTCGGATATAACATGGATCTGCGGTGAAATGACAGAAACTGCACAATAAATGACCCCCAATGTGTTGAATGTGGATCCGTAGAGTCTGAAATGAATAATTTTAGACTGAAGACTCCGTATAACATTCGCTAAATAGCTCATCTAAACCCAAGCGCCCCTTCGGCTTAGGTAGTTTAGGATTTGCTGCCATCTTGTGGTAGGCCTTTTTCTATTTCTCTCTTTTTTAATGATTCCATCCATTCATTTGTTAGTGTAGACATGTGCAAGGGCGATAACTGGTGTGATTTGGCCACTTTTGCACATGCAATATTTCAGCTTTGGGTTAAAAAATGTCTGAACACAGAGGAACTTGCAATCCTGCTTAATTGCAATGAATTACACCAAATGCAAATGATGTGAAGATGTGTAAGAAAATATAAACCCATATTTATTCATCAAGCACAATAAAAATAAAAACACTAAAACCAGACATTTCACTTTGAAGCGTTATTTTTTTCTCTCTCAGCATCACAGGCAGATTGCTTTCTGTACCTGCTCATCATCTCTCAAACAAAGTGGAAACACCCACACTGGTGACTGTCACAGCAGGGCCTGAGCCCTGAAATACAAGAGGACATTAGGTCTGTCAGGGCTTTGGCTGGGAGAGGGGAGTGTAGTACAATGCATTACAGGCACCTAAGAGATAATTACTGGCTGAGTGTCAAACCCAACTAGATCCCATGCTGAGAGTTCCTGCCATTAATTTCAAAATAACAACATGTAGTTGTCCTGAACCCCACAGTGAAAACAGATTATTAGCCTTATAAAAAGACGATACTTAAATAAAAAACTAAATCAATAAAAGAACTTAGCTTGTTGTACGGCTGCTGTAGCATTAAGGTAACTAATAAACTGATGATTTTATGTGTATATATTTATCCAGAAATACACCAGTCTGTTTCTTGTGAAATTCTTTATTTTCCTCTATTCTTTAATTGTTTTTTCCCTTATTGTTTTTGTTGCATCCCAGTAGCTTTTTGACATTGCTCAACCTAAAGTTAAGAGAAGATACTAGCATTTAAATGATCAAACTACAGACACTAGCCCTTTAAACATAGATTATACCGCATGGTCTCAAGACGGGGGCACCTTCATCATGCCGCCGTTGCTCATTCATATACCAACCAAACAGAGGCAGTGTGGTGTATCAGGCTGTGCTTTCAAATGGCGTGCTGGATTCGGATTCACACACGGCATTGGTGTCTATGTTTTGCTGTGCTGGCTCTCCCTCCGCTTTGATTCACCTCAGTGGCAACCTCGACTGCAGGCTCAGACGCACACCAGCTTTAACCCCTTATACCACCTTTGTGCCAAACAGAATGACAAGGCACAGCAAATGTACAGCAGTCCTGCCTGGAATGGGCAGTGCGGAAAGTGCTTATGAGTCTCCATCTTCTGCCTCTCAAGATTTCTACAAGGCCACCATAGACACATGCTGGCTAATTCTGGCCCAGCTCACATTTACCTTTGGGTGAGCTTTTGTCAAGAGAAGGTCGACAGATGATGCCATCTCTTTTTAACTTTTGATTGAGAAAGCAAAAGCGGAAGGGAAAGAAATAGAGAAATTCATAAGGATAGGCCTATGAAAATGTCAGTTATTCCTCTATACAGCATATTGTCTTTTCTTATAAAACTTTATAAAAAAAGAGTTGTATTCTCTTTTTATTTCTATAAATCTTACAAATTCTCTATACAGTCATAGTTCCATATTTATTTTCTTTTTCTTTCACAGGTTTATTCTTTTTTCATGAGACTCTTATGACTCCATAAGTACACTGGTGTGTAATATTTAATGGCTGCAACACATGTTCTCGTTAGTAAATGTTGTCTTTATCTTTGAAATGTCAGAGGACAGTTGGAGTTTACTTGTTTCATTTGTATTTGACTTCAGCTGATAGATTCATTATATATATGTATATATAGTAGCTTGTTTTATTCCACATGTCCAATTCAACAGGTCCATGGTGTCATGTCCAAATGATTTCAAACTGCTGAACAAATGTGTCCACTTAAAATGATAAGAATTAAATCAGTATTGTTGTTGTTATTACTATTGAGGAGAATAAGAAAAACAAGACAAAGTTCAATTTAGACAAAGCTAGTAAATAAATTGCATACACAATTATATATACAAGTCTACACACAGAGTAGGAATAAATTGATCTTCATTTTTTTCATAAATTCTAAACAGGACAAATTCGTGCTTTTATTCTGACGGTGAAGTCTGCAGACTTCCGGTACCGTGCTCTTTCTCTCCCGCTGACTTGACGCAGCTTATAACAGACCACCAGGCGCACCGGCAGCCCCCGTCTCTGCTGACTCAGTGCCTTCACAGCAGTACCTTCGCCCTGTGTTACAGCATCCAGCAGCTCTCATCAGGTCAGCTCGCCCCGGCAACAGCGTACAGAAATGGCCAAGACCGTAATCGGTGAGTTTTGCTCTTGATCTGATCTTTTCTCATATTTCAGTGGCTGCACAGTTTGACAGTGATGGTGAGAGGCGGTGGCGACACCCATGGCACAAAAGGATGCTGACGGCTGACAGAGGGAGCGGCCAAACTCCTCTCCAAGTCTGTTCTTTATGACGAAGTTGCAAAACTGGAGCAACGTTTTCCTAATTTATTTACGTTTTGGCTTTTATAGTAGTATATTTTGTTGGTTTCTGACTGATCCTAAATCAAGTGCTGATCAATAGGGGTTAGTTTGGGGAGTCTGTTTCTCATTTCAGTGACGCATGTTCTAATACGTTCATTTCAAAGCAATTAAATCTATAAAAGACAAAAGAAGGGCGATTTTTCTCCCTCGCACGGCATCATTTCATCTATGCCTGCCTGCCGCACCTGCCCCCTTACTGCCTGACTCAGAGCCGTGCAGCATAATGCAGCGCCAGCGACCCCACCCAACATCTCCGGTCCCTTTCAAAGCAGCCCCGCCGCTCTCCAGGGTGTGACAAATCTCCTTGTAAAAACAGGGACATCTTATGTAGTTGTACAGAAAAGCCTGCTGAACCCATTTTGTGGGTGACCGCTGCAGGCATGAATGGAGTAGGGAGAGAAGAGAGCATCCTTATCCAGAATTGCTTTGCAGTCGAGGGAAGAATTTACGACTGGCGATGAAAATGAATGTCGTCTCAGGATAATCAGACTCCAATCCTGTTAGCGGGGTTATTGGCTGTAACAGTGGGCTGTTATGTTCCGTAACTGCATTATTATCTGCCGGCAATCTATGCTCGGGTGTAATGTGACAGTTTTTTTGGTAGAAATATGGAGTAATAAAAACGAGACTGCATGTTAAGGAGGGTGGGAGGCCTTGTATCTGTGTCGGTGTAGATTTCCATATTGATTCGAGATATATTACCGTCTGTCTGGATTTGATCATTTTAACATTTCGGTCATTTTTAAGAGCTTCCTCCGGGGCATAAATACTGCACGTGAGAAGCATAACCATACAAAAGATTAAGGCAAATTATGAGTGCCTTGTATATGTGAAGGAGTGTGATATGCGTGTGTGACCAGTCTAGGGGATTGTCTGTTTGTTTTCTGGTTGAAAGAGCACTTGATGGATGGAGGAGCATGCAGATGGACAGTGGTAAGGGTCCTGGTGTCTGTGCTCAGGGACACCAGCAACTAAATACTTGCTGTTATGGTCATGCCCCTATCCTCCTTCAATTCTCCCCCCTCCTCCTCCCAAGCCCCCTCTTTCTTTTTTTTCAGCCATTATTTGAACTGTGGACAAGCAGAATGGGATGGGCACAGAGCAGACACTCAGGGAGAAAATCGCCATCGTGCCAGTCATCACTCACTGGGTCGCTGAGTTCAATTAGGCTTTAGTTCACCTACAGAAACGCAGTCGCTGTTAGGGGAGCTAGTTTCTGCTTTTTCATGCTCGTGAGATGAAGAGCAACAAATCTGGAGGTTTCACAGGCGAATGAATATATCCTTGTATATTCAAAAACTTCAGATATAAAATCAAATGTATGATTCCCACTGTATTTCTGGAGATTAGGGGCTACCCTCAAGCCTAAACTATCCAAAAACCAAGCTCAGAACCACTCCAGTGGGCATTAAGGCTTGTAAGTACAAAATTAGGTGTGGTCATTGAGCTGGACTCCTAAAATCAATTCCTTGGTGAACAAAGACACAAGCAGCATGGACCCAAGTATTAGGTCACATTCAAATTCTGTATTTTCACGTCCTTTGATCTTTATCACTATTGTTGTGGGCCATCTGCATGTAGTCTCTCAGACTCGTAATTCATCCTGATTTATCACCGAGTCCCATCAATCTGTGCGGCACACTGCCATTACTGGTCGAGATGACTGTTGCTCTTAAAGAGGAGGAGGTGACATCAATCTACTGTGCTGCGTGCTGCATGCTCCTGGGCTGTTTATCTCATGTGAATACTCAGATCAGGGAAGGTTCTGGGCATTGCAACGCCCTATAGATTCTAGACACTGCCTGATATATTCATCAGAAGCCCATTAAACATTTAAGCAAGTGTTCACTGACTGACTACTCAAACTAGGGATCTTCAACAGGAAAGTATTCCTGAAATCTGGTATTTATGTCATTTAAGGCGTTTTTCCAGACTAAACTGCCATAATAGACTTTAGTTACAGTTATGCTGAAACTGAAAATCTTTGGTTTTTGGATTGATTTTAACATTTTATCTGCATTAATTAAAAGTGATGTATTAGTAATCTTGCCAGCAGTTCTTCATTGTAACAACAAGCTGTGGTTCATTGTTTGGGTCCCATAATGTTTCTTTTAACAGCCAATTTTGCTCTTTTGATTGCTTCATATTTTTGTGATTATGCTGTTGCTGGGTGGCCTAACTATAAAGCTGTTGAACACACGTAAAGCCACAATTCTGTGAAGCAACAGCACCCAGTAGGCCAGTAAGGCTTCAATACACAGGGCCACATTTTGCTGGATGCCTTTAATTGGTAGTTTGCACTTTTCTTTTGCTCAGAGTGACTATAAAACTGTGGCAGCGCTTGAGTTTTTAAGATGAGTTGAAGAGAGGGGAAGTAGAGTGTGACAGGGGAAAAAAAAAGGAATGGAAACAAATACAGGTGTGGCAGTTTGCGCTGACACAGGAAAAGTAGAGGGTACAGATATTAAGAAAGACACAGAGAAGGAGAAGATTAAATTGAGAATACATCAGCAACAGATGAGATGGAAGACTAGGGGTGCTGAGGGTGCCAGGGGAGAGTGATGCCTGTGGGAGGAGGTACAGTAGATATTGCTGCTCTGTGCTCTTTGGTTGATGGATGGGAAGAGGAAGTGCAGTTTGATGGTTGTGTCTGTGGCTGGGACAGGACAAGAGGAGCAGTTCTCTTAGAGGAAGGATGCTGACCTGGCTGGTTGGAACCAGCTCTCCAGAGTGGGAGTGGGAGCAATAAAGCGGTGTCGGCTCTGTCTGACATTATTTTGTCTCGGCTCAGCTTGGCATGAGCGTGTCTGAAAGTCAGCCACAGCTTTCGAAAACGTGTCTAGGTTCGGACACTTCCTGCCATTTCATGTCATGGTGGATCATTTCTCATTTTTTTATGGTTCTGATCCACCGGGAAAGAGTGTGTTATTACAGAGGTGGGGGATATGTATTCCCTTATGGGAAATACAGTGGCACTTTAATATTTTTGCACAGTGGTGAATCTCATATATTTTTGATTATGGATGAATTAAAAAAAAGGTCTCTGGCTCTGAGTTAGGGAGCTGCTTCATTTTATTTTATAGAAAGCGGTTATTGCGCAAGATAACAAAAAATGGAAATCTGCTCTGACACAGTGATAGTAGAAGCTCCTCTTAAATTAAATAAAAAAAGATTAGAGCTACTTTGATTTATCTGTTTATACACTAGCCAATCTTTTTCTTCTCTCTCTCTGTATAATATAATTTCTAGAGAATATCTTTGAGTTTCTATCCAACAAAAATTGGACATCTGATAACATCGGCTTGAGTCAGGACTAAACGTTAACAAAAATAATCGGCAGATTAACTGATAATGAAATCGAAAAAATGGCCCAGCTCCAAAACATTAACACAGAAAAGCCATTAAGGAGTGCATGCAGATCTGCTCAATAAACGTTTAACCCAGGTCACATGCTCCACTGAATTGCAAACTGAGTCTTCCACTGTCAACAGGGGTTGTGTGTCTGAGGAAATCACTGCTGGGGTCTTGACATATACACAGCCTTTAATGAGCCAGCGACAACCATCCAAATGTGTCCCTACCTCCCATCTGCAGAAATGGTGCGGTCTGCTAATTACAAACTGAAGTGCCATCCACCTGAGGGGGCTGCTTTCAGTAGGCTGTCCTGGGGGCAGTCGACGGTGGCTGCTATTCTACTGGGAGCTACTGGCTTTGCTGTCTGTGTATTTGTATTTAAATCAAGGAGATGTTAGCTTTTTTGTTAAGCCTATAAACCAATCGTTTTCTCTCCTTCCACTGAGAGAAATTGCTCTTTTCTGTTTCTCAAACTCTACCTTTATCTGCATTCCTCTTCATCCCCCTGTCCTGTCTTCCAGCGTATCTCGACTTTATTTTTCACTTCCCACCGTGCTCTCCCTCTCTCCCACTTTCTCCTGAGGGAAGGGGTTAACAAGGCCATCAGAGAGTAGCGAGAGCTACATCTGAGAGTTTATCACATTACTGTGGCGTCTGCCAGTCTGCAGGGCAGAACGTGAGACACAGAGAGAAGAGAGCTGTGAATAAGAGTGAGGAGGAGGATTAATCATACTGTACACCATACCCCACCACGGAGAAGAAGCTCTTTCACTGTAAATCTCATTTCTGGCTTTGCTACCGAAGCCTGCTGCAAATCATGAATCAAAGTGGCACATTTTAGCCCCTTAGGCCTCATAGTCTGCGTGATGAAAAGTGTGGTTCTGTGACAGTTGGCATGCAAATCTGCATTATAACGCATCGTACGTTGAACAGAACACTGCAGCCTTGTGCAAACGCAGAATGTTTCACAACCTGCAGTGTGTTGCAGTTATTTTTGTCCCTCTCCCTGCAGGGACTGCTGCTGAACTTGGAGCTCGTTCTTGGGGGATGAACAAAGTCACTCTTTGGAGCACTTTGTACACCACCCTTGGAGCAGACTGCCAGTTGCCAAATCCAGCTATTAAAAATTGATGCCAGCTTTGCTTCAGTGTTCTAAAGTTTTTGGACTGTCCATGGGATGCAAAGTCATATAGCTGCGTTACGCTGATAAGCTAAACCCTTATCCTTTATTCAAAAACCACCGAATAAGATGACGAGAGAAGCCTACAGATTATCTGAGGATATACTCAATGATCAATGACACAGATCCCCGATGTTTCGTTGCATTAGCTAAAGCGTGGCTGGGAGCCAAACGGGAGTTGGTCTGCAAAAGTCAATGAATAATACATCAAAATAAAATGCATCTGATGATGTGTGGAGAATCCTTTGGGAATGGTTGTGTCTTGGCTGTTAGCGAAATTAGGCCAAGTAAGGACACATTCACCACGCTCCCCCTCACAGCGCAGTGAAAACAAAAGTCCTGAAGGAGACAAGAGAACCCCGAACAGCTCAGCTGCAGCAGACATCCTTTGATGATGAGGTTTTTCTTTTGAAGGATTTGATGCATTGTTATTCCTCTAAAAATGTTCATGTTTACATCAAGGGCCTCCTGTGGAGGCAAAAGTAGGTCAAATATGTTTAATCTTTTTTTATGTTACTAGGTTAGTATTTTGTCTTTGTTCGTGAGTGAGCAGTGCGGCTGGAGTCATATTTTTATTTATCTCCGCAGCTTACAAAGAGAAGATGAAGGAGATTTCTGTTCTCTCCCTCATCTGCTCTTGTCTGTACCCCGAGACCCGCAAGAACATCATGGGTGACTTTGAAGGTAGGTGGTAACCAGGATGAAAATGTTCTTTTTTTTTACAAACCCAAATGAAATTCAAATTGAGATGGCTGAGTCTATCTTTCTCTTTAATGCACTCGCATGCAGATATGGACATCAAGCCCATTAACAAGCGTGCCTCGGGCCAAGCCTTTGAGGTCATCCTGAAGCCGCCCTCCCCTGTGTCTGATGCGACCCACTGCATCACCAGCCCCCCGAAGAGGGACATTTCCCTGGATGACATCCAGAAGAAATTGGAAGCAGCTGAGGACCGAAGGAGAGTAAGGATTTTTCCTGTCACTTAACTGCAGCGAGCTGCCGTGTATCACTCTGCTTCAACAAAAGACACGTGAAACTTTTTACGATTCTAAAAAAAAATCCTGCCTGACCAAGTTTACATAATATCGCCTTTTTACTGAAATAATTATTTGACACCCCCATGCATCTAATTCTAAATCACTAGTGAGTCATGCCAACTACTGACATTGCTATAAGTCTATTATCGGCTAATTCCTGCATCATTTTCAAATGTCAGCATAGTTCAGCACCTGGTACATCCAACAATCCACCAACGAATAAATCAAGCAATTATTATTCACTCCACAGCACAGCTTTTTTAGCAGCAGATGCCCGATGTTGTTACCAAAAGTCCCAGCAGATGGAAAATTAAGCCAGCAAATAGAGACATTTTCTTTAATAACCTTAAGGTATTTAATGTAAGCACATGATGAAATACTCCAACTCAATTCTTTGAAATATCTATGAGTGGTATCCAGTAAATTACAGTATTGATATCGACCTCTTTTTTCCCTGAGTCATCCACTCCGCTGCTCACCACTCTTTCCTCTCCCAGTCCCAGGAGGCACAGATCCTTCGAATCCTGGCTGAGAAACGAGAGCACGAGCGCGAAGTGCTGCTGAAGGCCATGGAGGAGAACAGCAACTTCAGCCGCATGGCCGAGGAGAAGCTCCAGTTCAAGATGGAGCAAATCGAGGAGAACCGGCAGGCCTACCTGGCCACCATGATGGAGCGCCTGCAGGAGAGGGTGAGAAGCAGTAAAGAATGAATGCGTGACTGTTTATTAAGAGTGGAGGACCCAGATGCTGAGTGGTTGTAGGTTAATATCCAAAGTTTTTCTAAAACCAAAGATCAAGCCACCGAGGAAGCTGTCAGGCAAGCAAACAAGGCTTAAACCGTGACATTACGTTGGACCGGACTACCTTAAGTTATGGAAAGTAGTTCTGGAAACAGCTGATGATTTATGTGAGGTTTCTTGTAAATATAAAATCTAACATTGTGGGGATTGTCAAGTAGACCAGACCTTGACCTTCCTTCTCCTCCTTCTTATCTACTTGACCTTTTTGGAAAAGGTAATTTAGTTGACAAAAAGGTGGTAAAAAATATTGTACAAAAAGTACTTCACCTAAAGCATTCTGATCACATTGTTTCATAGTCTTTATTAATCATTTAGATTTTATATTAAAAATTCTATTGTGATTTGGGTTGCTAATTCAAATAACAAAAGAAAAAGCCAGAAAAGTAAGAGAAGCTGCTCATACTCTTCTTTCTCTCCTCATATTTATTTCCATGAATCTCCATAGATACGACAGAATGAAACAGGTTCATATCCAAGCATATCAAGCGTCGACTTGAAATTTACGGTTGCGAGGAATTGTGAGATGAATTTGCCTCCTGTGCCAAAGTGTAGGATAAAGAAAGCAGGGAAGTTGCTTTTCTTAGCATTCAGAGAACTCCACCAGCTCTCATCATGGCTGCCACCAAGATATTTTTGTGATTTTTTTTTTTGCTCAGCAACCTTCCTAAGCAAAAAAGACCCAGACCCTTGCTTTATAATATTCAGGCAGAAGAGTGGAGCCTTTTTTAAATGCCACTGGGTACAAAGTGGGCTACACCCGAGATATTTTGTTACCCCATCATAGCATTAACACAGAGACAGATGTGCACTCACACACGTACATAATTTAAATCAATTTAGAGTCACCAGTTAACCCAACACTGTTATCTTGGGACTCGGGGATGAAACTAGAGAAACCGTAAAAACAGAAAGAGCATGCAAACGTCACACCGAATAGACCTGGTCAAAATTCAAAGGCTTTTACTGTGAAGCGACCATTTGTAATTAGGTTTAGATTTTCTGGACACGTTCAATTAGCTGATGCATTTTCTTATTCTAAATAATTGATGTGCAAACAGTGAAGAATAGATCTATGAAAAGAGAAGGAGACAATACAGACAAAACAAGATTTAAAAAAAACAAAGATCAGAAATTGTGTGTCACATTTAAACACATCATGGTGTCAGTATAACCATACCATGCCACCATATACCCTATGAGCCACCGAAAAACATATATCCATAAACTACTGGTTGTTACATTTTTGTTAACCCCCCTTATTCCTGTGTCAGATACAGATGATCATCCAGATTTTATATTAATTAGCTTTTTGCTCGGTGTTAGCAAGCTAACTTTAAATTAGCCAATTAGTTTGTTTAACTGTGATTACAAAAGTTAGAGTTGACAGTCACTGAATGTGCATTGATGTATTTACAAAGAACGCAGCCAGTTGATGTGGTGGAGGGTATTTTTAATTACTTGGTGTTAAAATCTCTGCTTAGCTTTGAGTAGCGCCTACCTTGTGCATCTAAGGATTGTCAAGGGCATATGAACTTAAAAGTGGGATATGAAGGAAAATTCAAGTGTCAGGTGGATGATAAGTAAAGGTGAAAAAAAGAGAGCAAGGTGGAGACAAGAGTTGGTTCAACTGCCCAGTAGATGGCGCACTTTCTCTAGAGAGCGCCAAAAATAGCAGAAGATGCACACCTATGTCTGTCAGTTGACATTGCAAAGGTCAAAGAGGGGAAATATTGTGAGAAATAAATGTCAGGGACGGGCTGCTAGTAGAGGACTATATCCTCATTATAACCTAAAATGTGTTTTTTTTTCTAGGAGAGGCACGCTCAGGAGGTGCGCAGGAACAAGGAGATGAGAGAAGAGTTGTTGCCATGAGAAGCCCCAGAGGGCTTCACATCCCACCTCCACACTCTATACCACCACCCCCGGCCCTTCCTCCCTATCCCTCAAGTCCCCCACCCCTCCACCCTTTCCCCTGTCATACTCCCCCCGTATACTACAATAAAACTACCACAAGACGCCACCCCGAGACAGCGGGAGGTACAGATGGGGGTAGGGGGAGGAAAATGATACAAAAATTTCAAAAAGAGAAAAAAAAAAGTCAAATTCATGTCTCCTGCCAATTCCTTCCAAAAAGAATGTTTTTGCTCAAATAATACGGAAAAAAAAAAAATCTAATTGACAAGTGACAGTGGGTTTTGTAAATACTTTTTTTTTTGTTATATACAAGCAGCAAAAGTATTGATTGCAGTGTGCCATTTTTATATATAGGTTTCCTCTCCCTGCATATATATATGGATGTAATTATCTGTTCATTTTCATATTTTTGTTGATTTCAGCCAGAGAATGTTTTCTTATTTTAGGTTTCTCTTGTGTGTAACAGGCTTAGGTGTTTGTTGTGAGTTTGCCAGCTAGCTGATGTTTTGCAGTGACTGCTTGCGTCCTCACAAAGTCCGCATGCTGGCTCCATTCCCTCGTCCCCTTGTGGGCGCTTACTCATCTGACCTAGCAGATCTGGAGGCAAAATTGAATCTCCGTTTGGTTAAAGTGATTTTCCGTCCAGTTTTTGCCAATGTTCCAATTAGCTGGCAGGACAGTTGCCAGAGGAAGGGGGGGCAGTTTGCTCGCTTCTGTGGGGACCGCAAACCGTTGCTGCACATCCACTCCTGTGAAGTAGGTAGTGACTGTAATGCAGGAGAACACTATAGCATTTAACGAGCCCATCCTCATCCTCCCTCAGTCTCCATCTTTCCACATACTTGTATGCTGTATAAGCACTCACTCACACACTCTCCACATAGGTAACCACAGCACAGAGCTCAGCAGGAGCTCACTGAATACTGTTCTGCAACCGGTAAACTCACGAAACGACCCTAACAAATGGCCTCTTATAGTTCTCAGAAACGTGCCTCCAGTCACAGCGGAGATGCTTGTTCCTGTCTTTTACAACACCGCTGAGGTGAAGGCGCATCCTGAGAACGCTGGGGTGTGAAAAAAAATAAATAATAAAAAAAATCAACTTGCTACTGTGAATCCACACTGGAGAAAATACAGATATGTCCCAGCTTTCTCCATTTCGTAAAAGCTAGGGTAGTATTCCACATCATCTACTGGAATAATTGCAATTCACGCCAAGATGCTGTAAATTCCACTTCAAGGCCGGCACAAGGAAGATATTTAAGCCATAACAGGCATCAGTGCAACGATGATTCATGAACACAGTATTTCCATCTGTAAAGGTGCATATGAGTGTATTGAAGAATGCAAATCGTTTGTAACGAAGGGTGTTGAAGCCTGAGGTTGGACACTGTTGGTCACGCATGCACAGTTGGCCCATAGATGTGTGTGAGGGATGGTATGAGTGTATTTCAGAAAGGGCAGGTAGTGTTTGTGCCATGTGATATTGATCCGGTTAGATATAAGCAAACATTACAGTGTGTATCAGTTGCCAGGAAGTCCGACGCAGACAGTGAGTATCCTATTTTCCTCTCTGTCTCTCTTTCTCTCCTCTGTCCATTTGTGTGTTTCCCCTCTCTCCTCATATATCTTTGTGAGCAAGCAGTGGTTAATAAAGATTTGGGGTTCAGTGAATGAAACTCGTTTCGAGAGTGGTTTCTTTATGTTTCATGTGTGGCATTTTAAGTGATGCCAGGGTCAATCCCTTTAACTTAAGGTGTCAAATCCGAACTATGTGAAGTCACACGAGGATTTCTATGGGTGTACCTTTACTGTAGTTTCTTGTGTGAAGAGAAGTGGGCGCACCATGAAGACTTGATATAGCTGACATGTGGTACAAAATGATAATATGATGCTGTAAAAACAGTCAACTTCCTGCAAAACAAACAAAAAAGAATACGTTTGCTGCAAGAAGTGCCCACTTGTTCACTGGTCAAGCACACAAAATAGAAAAAAATGCCCCCACGAGCCATCGGAGAGATCAGGGGATGTCACCACGGGGATTATATGGAGACTTGCAGGTGAGGATATTGCATCAGTTATAGTAGTCATTCAGACAACTAAGTCCAAAACATTAAAAGTTGTCTTTTTATGGCCTGAGATTGCAATTTCCAGCAGATAACTACAAAAAAAAGGAGAACAAAATGGCCAAAGAGACAGTGTAATCATTACATAAATATCAGTGTACTTGTGCTACGAGCAGATTACCATGTATCATTCTCAATCTGTCAACAATGCTTTGGCTGGACCCAAAGTTTTCCAGGGTCCAGGGGGTACAGAGGCAAGAGTCTGGTCAGGGGGATCGGGGAGTGACAGGAAAGGCAGGCAGGGATCTATAAACAGCAACTAAAATCACTAACTACAAGGCTGAGTCGACAACCTGGCAAGGTGGTGGAGTTGGAGCCCCGTCTTTATCGTTGAGGTGATTTGAGATGAGAAGCAGCTGGAGCCCTGGAACACCTGCACACCAACAACCACTTCTGTAATTAAGCAAAGACCGGGGGGGGTTTCTGGCTGGAGGTGGAGGTGAAGGCAGGAGTCGTGACAAGATGCAGCCAATGACGGTTTGGATTGAAGATTATTGTTAACCATTTGTATCATTTCATGATTATTCAGGTCGTCATATGGTCTGTAAAACTGCCTAATGAAAATGATCTTCATAATCCCCTAATTATTCAAACTGATGAAATTGAAGGTTTAATGGATACTTGCCTCTGTCTAATTTCTTTAAGAAGGGCAGAAATCCATTCAGTTTTACCAATGTTGGGGTGCAGTCTTTGTGGACCCACAGCGGCTAAGCCAGTAAAAGAAATTAAACAGAATTATTGTCATGATAACAAATATTGTTGTGCATCTCAGTTCAACACGTCTGAGAAAAGCAGTAAATACTCATCCTATTTAAAGATGTTTTTTTTTTGTTAATAAGGTTTGTTTGGCTGGTTATTAAGATCATTATTAACTTATAACACAGCTTTTGCATAGCTGCAGCTATACATTACACCATCATTACATCATTTGCTATACATATAATAATAACATTATACCCACTGAAAAAAGCTCCTTCTTTAGTCCTACCCTTCACAATTTCTTTCAGCCAGTGAAATATATATTGCTTATTGTTATGCTATGTAATATGAATTAGGTGAGAATATTACTCTTGGTTTGCTTAAAACAACTGAATGTTGAACAAATACAGTTTTGACTTTTTGCAATGTGAAACAACCTCCGTTTGCAAACCGTGTTAAATATTTACATCTGCTTTTATAAAAAAAGAGAAACTCACTTTGTAAGTGGAGTCTGGCTTAGTATTTCTAATAAAGTAAATAAAAGAACACAAGAATCTCTTTATTGCTTCAAACCTAGACTTTTATGCAGTCTGACCACAATACTTTCAAGTTTACGAGAGCGAAGCTGCACGATCTGCTTTGTTCTCAAACACTACAGGCAAAAAGTACATCTTCTCTTTTCGTGACTGAGCAAATTTAGAACTTGTTCTCTAAGAAAAATGGCAAGATAATGCTTAAATTATAGATTAAGGTGTCAATTTTGTCTGTGCTGAAGTCCTTTTTAGGCATTTATGAGCTTTATGAATAATTTGGGGCTGCACAGTGTGGCAGTTAGCACTGTCGACTCATAGTGGGAAGGTTCAAGCATTATTGTGGGAAGTTAGCATGTTTTCCCCCATGTATGTATGGTTTTTTTCCAGGTTTTCCAACTTCTTCCCGCAGTCCAAAAGCATCAAGGCAATTGGTGAGCCTAAATTTAACCTATGGAGGCTTTCACCAGCTGGGATAGGTTCCAGCCCTGCCTCCTCAAACCTGATTTGGCTGAAGCAGGTCTATAAAATGGATGGACGAATGTCTAATCTAACCCTTGGATATTCAAATAAGTTACCAAACTCTTAACATAAGAGCAAATTATCCTGATCAAAGTTATCAGCTGGCACCAAACTATACCGACACCAAACTATCCATTTTTACCACTAAATGTATATATGAACGTTGAAAAAGAGAGATTGTTAATATATCTTTCATGATCTGATTTGAGCAGATTTTTATTGCTTAAAAATGGAGAAAGAATGAATGTTTCTTCTTACTTCTGGTTCTTGTTTTCTAATGAAGGCATAGAAAGTAATATCTAAACCCATTTGTATAACGTGGCTCTGATGTGTCAACAAAATAACTTAAGAATCTTGAATCTGACTTTATCCAATGTTCACATCTTTCTTTTAGAAATGTATGCAATTTACCACATTTTTTACTGAATAGTACCTCATTCAAATGTTTACAATTCAGAAACCTTTTTCCATCCGGGATTCGAATAAATCATGAATAATAATGCTATAACATATAGAAAACAGAGGGATATGATACTTAATTTATTACATTACACGAGTGCTTTGAATGTAGTATGTTCACTTCCAGCTGAGTATCTGAACATTATAGTTACGTTTAAGTACTTCAGTGCTTGTTCCATCGTAATGAGCCTTCCTCAACTCATCATGATTCATCTTTAATATCCATGGATAAGCATCCACTTATGGCCAGCAGGGGGAGACAAATGACAAGCTTTTTTAACTAAAATTTTGACCTTCTAGTTTAGCTGCAGTGCATCTGCCATCAGTACCTGACCCGGGCATTAGAGACAGTAACAAAGAAAAAGATGAGGGATGATGATGACAGGGGCCAAAGGTGAAGGACAGAGGGCATATTGGAGGAGAAAATTAAAGAGTGACGGATATGCTAGCCAAATAACAAACTCCTGGTCGAGCAAGAGAGGGGACGGTTGGTCTGAGCAGAGAACAGAAGGTGCAGCTGGTGCAAGCTGAAGCGATGGCAAAGAGACAAAACTCGTTATTGCGCACTTCCTTTCTCACAGTTTCTCAGTCCCCCTCTCCTCCTCTCCTTTGATTTCTTTCTTCCCACTTTCCTTCCATCACCTACTCTAAACTCCATCCCTCCGTCCCTTCCTTCTTCATCCTATTCCAACCTTCCCTCCCTCCTTCTTCCCTCCTCCAGTTCCCACGCAGCGCATGGGGCCAGGCGGACTGCTATTGTCCAGGATATCCCCTCCTTGTTAATGGCTTCCTGTGCACACACAGAGGGCTGCTGAGAGAAACAAGCAGCCTCATCTGATACCAGCCGTCGATCAGTGCTGCACACACTCGCACACACAGGAAAACAACCGCAGGCATCAACAAGCAAACATGCGTAGCATACCACGCACACTCTCACACACTTGAACAAAAAAATTTGATAAAACCTCAAGTAATTTAGCAGAACTCCTTTATTACAGGGAAGTTTTCGTTACCACCAGCAACAGCTTTGAACACATGGGAAGTCTGATTTGTCACTGCTTTTCTGTGCTTTGTACAACCATGAAACATACAAACTCACAGTGAGGTTTGTTGACACCAAGATGCCAGTTCGAAATGATGCATCTGTGTTTCAAAATATTTTTCTGAAGATGGCATCGCCTTGCTTTACTGAAACCGATTGGACTGACAGAGTTCAGCTCAGTGATAACTGACTGACAAAGCTGCTATGTTGAACAGACACATGAAAATAACTTGGAGATAAAAGGTGATAAAAAAAACAAACACCTAACATCATTTACATTGGAAAAAAATGGTAAAACATATATGTGAGGCGTTGATTGTAAAGGCCGGAATTTACTGTAGAGGAAACATAACTTCGGGAAGCAAGCTTGAACAATGGCGCACCATATGATTAGTTCAGCCAAGCTGGTAGCTAACTTCTGTTCCCAGTATTTAGTCAAACAAACACCTGGTTTCAGTTATTCCACCCCATAAAATGCTGTAAAAGGGGGTAACTGTCAACCCCCTCCCTGCTCGCTGTAACCAGGGCACCAACACTTGGTGTTGGATCTCAGGAAAACAAAGGGGGTGGGAAGGTGGGGGGGGGGGACACTTTCGCCCAGGAACTTGCTTGACCATCTGGAAAAGCCATCCCCTGATAGGCTGACTACACTGGGTGAAACTTCTGAAGGCGTGGGCAGGAACAGAGATCAATCAACACATTAAATCACTTTTGTTGCTCTTTAGTTGTGGTCTCCCTCTTCTTTGACTGTGTGTGTATGCAGGTTTTTTTTCTGTACAAAAAAAAAAAGTTACAAAGACAATAAAAAAAAATAAAAAAAATAAAACTATCCCCTGTGGGATGTCAACATCATAGAAAAAATAACATTCATAGCAGGGAAAATTAAGTCCTTGAGTCCAGCTCAGCTGGGAAGTGTCTATAAGCAGACTGTGTTGAGTTCATCATTTTAGTCAGAAAGCTCCTATCTCCATACCCCAGGGTCTGTAGGGTTTGCCCACGCTGGTGGTTTGGGCTGGGGGGCTGAGGGCAGTAGTGGGTGAGATGATGGGGAAGGCACTGAAGGCGAAAGGGAACGCTGAGAGAGAGGAGAGGAGGGGAGGGGAGAGCTTGGACGCTGATGAAGGAACCAAGGCGGGGTGCAGGACGCTGGGGGGAGCGGCGGTGGTGGAGGGAACCCGGATTGGCCCCTGGTCTGAGTGGGGGGTGGCGCTGCCACTGCGCCTACCTGGGACATGAGTCTCTGCACCCAAAGAGGATGATGAAGATGAGCTGGAAGAAGAGGAAGATGAAGCTGATGTGGATGACAGGGGATTCTGTGGGCTGCTGGTGGTGCTGCGGGGCAGAGCTGCCAAAGGAGCCGCCTGTTGGTGCTGCAGGAGGAGGGGATGGGTCAGGTGGGCAGGAGGGGATCCGAAAGCAGAACCCCAGGCCAGATGACTGAGGCCAGAGTGAGCCTCTCGCTGGCTGGCATAGTTGTTGAGGTGGGAGACCAGACGCATCCGCAGAGGGTCTGTGCTGTCCAAGCCCTCGATTATGCTCAGATAGCGGGCTGTCTCAGCCAGACACTCCCTGAAACCCAAACCACGGTAGTCCATTGCCAGGGCATGGGCATCGAAGTAACCTGAGAGGAGAGGAGGTGACAAGAGACAACAGATTAGGTTTGGAAAGAAATCAACTCAACTGTGAACCACATAACAGGTTCATCAAGAACTCAGGTGGCTCTGTTATAAATCACTGTGCCACTGCTTTCGGGATGTAACATGTCAATAATTAAAACAGACAAGACAGCTTTAACTGCCAAGCTGGTCAGACCTGTATAGTCTTAACTGCTGGGTGTTTTTCTGTGATGGGTAATGAACTCACCTTTGCCCCCAGCAGCGTGAAGCATCTTCAGATGATCAACAGTCATCTGCAAAATCTCTGCTTTCTCCAGTTTGGCTGAGCCCTTCAGTGGGACAGAAGACAAATACTAAATTATCCCCAGTCTGGCAAACGATTTTCTTTTAATATTCGCACTCGTATGTTCCTTCAGTTTGCGTGTCTTTGCTCACCTGCTTCTCATAGGCGCTGGGAACCAGCCTGCGGAGCTCACTGAGGCTGTTATTTATTCTGTCACGGCGCCGTTTCTCAATAATCTGAGGGAAAACAAAGAATCGAGATTAGACTTTACGCTTTAATCTGTTACCACACAAAGTCTGCAAAAGCACAGGGATTAGCAAATGATATATGTATGTACATACATATATTCTTTTTTTAATAAAAGAAAAAAAGATTGATTTACTTACTCCTCGACGCCTTTTCCTCGCCTGCACCTGAGTTGATGTTGTCGGAGACATGGAGCTGTGAGGAGAACTCATGTTTCTTGAACGAGAAGCAACAGGGAGGCTCAGTCAGTATCCAAGATGTAAAGATGGTTTTACATAATTTCTGTTCACTTCAGCCAGACAGTAACTAAAATCAGGCTGTAAGACGGAGAACAGGCATACTCACCCATTCTCATCTGCGCTCTCCTTCTCCACTTCAATAGTTTCATCCAGCTCACTGTCCGAGGAGCTAAAATCATGATTCCTTTTCATTTTGCTTGGTCCACAGTGGCCTTCCGATGTGTCAGTTGTGTCTGCTAGACTTGTGTCTGCCCAGGTTTGCCCGGAGCGCCTCTGTTTGAAGCGAACTGCTTTCCCACGGTGTCATTTCAACGCTGCTGTCGGCCAACAGGGGCGGGGACGGGCGCGCCATCAGCCAATCACCAAGCGGTTTCAAGTTTGAGTGACAGCACATTTGGCCCAAACACGTCCTGGTGCGCTTTGACTGATCTGAGACGGTGGAAAAGTTGAGACGTCTCACTCAGTTTCTGTTTGAGTGCCCATCAAGTTTGAGCCAAGCGTCACACAGGTCCCCAAAAGAGACATGAAATAACTGAAGATGAACATTAGGTAGGCTAACGGCGAAAAGAAGCAAATAAGAGCGAAAGGACACAGAATGCAAAGAAACAACAGACTACTATAAAATGTTGCAAAACAACAAATAAATGCACAACATCTGCCAAATATTCTCTTGGAGACATAAAATGAATACAAATTACACATTTGTGTGGTTTGTGGTAATCCTCAGTCTCTTTAAGTCTAGGAGTCTTGCTCCTCTGTTTGAGGGGTGGGGGGGCTTTGTTTCATAATCAGTCCATGATGGAACCGCAGGTATCTCACAGGCAGCATGATTATTCTTGCCATCTAGAACCAACTCTTTGAAAAAAAATGTCTCTTGAAACCTTCGAGCTTTGTAATCATTTAAATTCTTAGGTCTTGTGAAAATGTCTTCTAAATCTTGTTCTGTTAGCATCAGTGGCATCTGTCTCAAGAGGCTGACCACTTATTCATGCGGGCCTGGACTCAAAACCAACTGCACCACTGTGCTAATGTTGCTCTGGAGCTTATGATTCTGTCACGTGACCCCAGTTGATAGACGGGGTTGCCCATGTTGTCATGGAAGTCATAACCAAGCTTCAGTTTTCTGTTGGTTTCCAGCTCAGTCACAGTTGTGATAATTATCAATAAGTCAAACCTCAGCCCTACATGATTTGCAACCTCTGACTGGCGACATGTGGGGTGAGCCTGCTGTGCGGGTCGCTCTCAGAAGTATTCACGCCTTTGGTTAATTGTTCTTTAGACGAGCGACTGATCCTGTCAAACATAGAGGATCTTTGGAGAAACTTTGACAGCGGTCCAGTGGACTTTCGGTCCGTGACTGCCCCCCTCCCCCGCCCCCGTGTGTGTCCCGGTGGTGACGAGGAGTGGCTGGCCGGCTGTCAGCACGCGCTGGCCGTGGGAAAGTTCCCTAACCGGCGCTGATAACCAATCAGAGGCCGACGGCCGTCTCCGGCGCTGGAATGAATGGAGCAATTGGTCGGGGCGACGGGCGGTCTGCGAGCGAGCGTGTGAACCTGTAATCCAATACTAACTCAGCCCGGGAGGAGAGACAGAGGGAGCACTGCCGCAACCAGAGGAAGCCACCAAGTCTAATCTTACCCCACAGAGAGACCTCATGCACGGTAAAGACTCCGTGGCCACTTCAAGGACTTTGTGAGAGCAGCCAACAAAAGTCCATAATGCCCCTCTCCCTGGAGTTTCCACATCATCACCACAGCGCGACTGGTGGCTCCTATAATGGTCACACTCCCCAAATAATTTGACAGAGTTGCTGTTGTATGTTTGTATACATGGGCGAGTCATGTTACTGCATCTGGGACTGGGGATCTACAGCCAGGGCCAGGGACGCCTTTAAATAGTAGTGGGTTCATTTTTAAAAAGAGAGCAGAAGCGATAAGATAAGATGGGCTGGTACACAACTCAAATCTTTCTTTTATCAACATGCAAGAAATTGTTGCAGCAATTATCACGTAGACTGCAGAGCTGGGAAACAAAATAAGCCCACTATATGCAACATTTTTGCTTTACAGCTTAGGTTATATTTGTTACTTTTCACTTGACAGTATCTTCTTTACAGCTGTCAGCGGCTACTTCTATGCTGCTGGCTCTGTAATCAACAAAGAATAGGTTTTTATTTGGCCTTTATTAGACCATAAGAGGCTTAGAAACCTTTTTCCGAACAGTGGCCGGCCAAAAAGCTGTAAATGAAAAAGACTAAGAGGACAACGTGCCTTTTTCTAAAATGCACTAATCACCATAAAAAAAATGGAATAAAGTTATCAAAATGTTATCATGGTTTTTAATCGCTTGTTGTCACAAAATGTCTGTGGAACATTACAATATAGTTCTGTGCATACAAATGATTATTTTCTTTATTTTTGTGAGTGTTTTAAAAACTATTAAACCTTTTTGTATTTTTTTTTTATCTTGCTCCGTGCATCATTGTGAATGTTGTTATAATAAATAAATGATTCACAAAAAGAATAGACAGATGCTTTTGTGTCCTTACAAAAGACGCAGTACGTTGTTTTTTTATGACATGAACAAGTGAGATTAGAACAAAAGTGGTGACCCAATGAAATTCTCAACAAACTGCGTCAGTTAGCATTATTTAGTGATTATATGTCAAGTTGTGAATACGCAGAGATGAATGCAATGGACATGTGTGTCTTCATCAAGCATCTTATGACATACTTTTAACACGACTAGAACAAATTGCGTGAAACTACTGCATAGACACTGTCATAGTTATGTGTAACAATTTAAAATGATAAAGACAATGATTCAAATTATTCTTTTTATATTTGTAATAATTCCTTTTTTTCATGGCAAATCTGCTGAAAAGACTTGTGTATTTTACTTATGTTTATATAAGAATTCTTGCAGATTTTCTGTAGGAACTCGATTCCAACTAAACTTTAGTTGTTGTTCACATGAAATCTAATTTAAGTCATTTATAAAATAAAAAAAACTCATGAAAAAGCAGCTAAATGAACATCTGATTATCATCTCAAAGACACTGTTTGTACTGTTATCAGTGCTTGTAATCCACACTTACACCAGCTGGCAGCTTATGCAGAGCACCTGAGCAGAAAACTACGTTAGAAAATGTCAGTGAGATGTTTTTTTGTCCTGCACCAGGCAACAGCCATTAAAGGCTGTGAATGAGGCAAATAAATATGCGCTGAGCATGTAATAAGGAAACATAAACCCTGGATTCATCTGGCAACATTAGGGGAGCATAATTTGTTCTCAGAGGGACTGGGCTGGTTGTGATTATAATCTCATGCTAATAAAAATCAACAGAAAACTTGCATCAAAACCTTTATGCACACACACACTGTAATGTGATGATCCTTATCAGTGGGGGCCAAAGGCGCAATAGTCATCACAGAGAGAGGAGGTAGCCTTGTTTGGTTTATATGAATGAGAGGAAGCACTTAGGGCTGTTTTCATCTTATTGTTGCCGTACAAGACTGTGCTTATAGCAGGACAGACACACAGATGCTCTCCAGCATTCATTGAGCTGATCACTGGTGTTCTATTTGTGTGTGTGTGTGTGTGTGTGTGTGTGTGTGTATGCGTATGGAGGGAGTGGGAGCTGCCTTCACACACGTCCAAGTCCGTGCAACCCAAGGCCTTTGTCTCAATAAACACAGGTGTGCGTCCACATTAATTTCTGGCTGTGTGTGTGTAACTAGCAGGAGTGGGAGGAGGAGTGGGAGGAGGCGGGGGTGTGAGCCCTCTTGTTGTATTTCAAGTTCACCCAGAGTTCCCACGCTGTTATTTTCTGCCCGGCTGTCTTTGTTCTACTGGTCTCATCACATGTTGTGATTAGTAGGGCCTTTCAGGGGCCGCCCTTTGAAGGTGAGGGCCAGCAACACCACATCATCAAATCCCCCGCCCGTCCTCCTCTCCCTCTGCGAATCAGGTCACCAAATCGAATCAAACTCGCTGCCAAAACTCAGTGACGCCTCACCGCCTTTGCTGCCTCTGTCATGTATTCATCTCTCTTTCTCTTTCATGTTTGATTTATGGGTTTTGACATATTTTCTCCTGTCTTGTTTTCTTAAATCATGCATTCTACCTCTTGGTTTTTTTCTCTCAATGATTCATTTTACTGGAAGAATCGACTTAAAGGCAATTTAGTGTCTTCAAACCATCTCATTCGCTGCCAAATCCTAATCCTAAAGATAGACATAAAAAAAAGAGTCAGTTCAAATAGGAGACATCAGAACACTTATTTATAATTATTCAAATGTTGAATTTTTCCCCTGAGCCGTATGTCGTCTTTTGCCCTCCTGTCCTGTACAGTAAAACAGGGTTTGGAATGCCAGGTTATTAGAAAGCCAAGGGTGCGTTTCTGCAGTGATTACATGTCGTCAGCAAAGACAAACTGAGTCTAGACTGTCCTACCAGAGGAAATGCTTGTGCACATTCAGGCTTTGAAGCCGTTTTAAAGGGGGATTTCACCAATAAATTCACCCTGGTGCAGTGCATATTTTTTGCATCAAGTGTAATTACTCCTGTTGGATGTATTTACACAGCGGCCCGCATGTCATCAGGTGTTTAGTTGTATCGGTTCGTTTGGATGTGATTTCCTGCAAAGAGCTTGTGTTAGCTCCACATGACTTCAGGGAGAGTAAATGGAGTCAGGCTGCTGTGGCGACAGAGTGACTTTGATGAACGATGTTGATGTCACACTCAGGAACTCAGAGCGAGCTAAGTCATGCAAAGCTGTCAGCCTCTCAAATACTTAAGTGTTCCAGCTTTCCTTCTGATGCTTCCAGTAAGAGCCATCGACACAAGTGACAGTTTTTATTGAAACCTCAGTCACTCTCATGTAAGCTGCGTTTGTTATTTGGAGAGATCTATTTCATGGGAACAATGTTTTGACAAGTTTTTTTTTTAAAAGTCAAGTATACAACACGGCATAATCATGCAATTCCAGTAAAAAGGGAATTATCCAATGTTAGGTCATGAGATATAAACAAATAATCAAAATGTGATCCTTCCTTGAACAACAGTACTGTGAGAAAACACGAGTTCAAGTATTGTTTGAACCTGCTCACCACCTCCTCTTCTTTGGTGTAATGAAGCTGGTGTTTTTTTTTTTTTTTAATGTTTTCCAATCTCCCTCCTCTATTTACACCATCCCTTTAGAAAAGCCTAAACTTTTTTATGGAGAAAAGCAAATGTGCCTTTTTTTTGGAGACACCACAGAGGGATTCTTCCTGCAGGATCATCGGTTTATTATGTGTTTGTCAAAATGAACAGGAAATTACACAGAGTTGGAAAAAATCACTGAAACTAGAGGGTGTATAAACTAAATGCTTTGTTTTTGTAGCTGTAGGACAAGTGCTCAAGCCCCTTTGTGGGGTGTGAGTAGTCAAAGTAAAAATGAAATGTTTCGGTATGTGGCAATTGACAAAGGGATATTCGTGTGAATATTAGGAAAAACGTTTCTCCAGCAGGACATTTCACTGTAAGTAGATGAGCAGTGTCACTCACTCTGACTGCCAGTATTAATGCTGTGGCTGATCGACGTACGTTTTAATGGAGTAAGTAGACATGTTGCTTGAAAACAGATTTGTCAGATTTATTATGTGTTTTGACTTGGCCCATCTTTTTTATAAAACGGTATAAAAGTAATCACGTTATAACTATTATAACATACTGTATAGAGCTGATGCAGAATGACGCAAAACAAAACCTGCTGGAGACTTTATCAAACACGCAATTTGATGTTTTCCATAAATTGACAATATACAAGAGAAACATCTAATATTAGATGATAACATTCCCTGAAAATACATTTCTTGAATGCATATCATCTGCGCAAAGAAAGTATTTTTTTAGAACTGACAGGGTCCTGATTCTCAGCAAGAAAGTACATTCCCACCACGGGAACACTGGTGTCTTTGAGCTTAAACTTAAACATGAGCGAAACCGTTTTCATGCATGAACTCCAGACAATGTAGGGGAAAATCAGGTCTCGATGTGAGCTGGAGTTGCCCTTTCGGATGAAGGAGACTGTCTGGGTCAGACACATTCTCACAACAGGCAATACTCACTTTGCTGTTGCTGAGGATGGGCCCCTGGGCATGAGCCAGGAGTGCACCGCTGTCACATAATCGGGTTGTAATCTGGTCATAGACTTTATAGTCTCATGCTGTTCCCTCATTTTTTTTTCAGCAATATTGTCGTTGGTCCTTACTGTTTGACACATTTTAAGTGGTGCCTGTGTGTGAATGACTCTTCTTCTGCACTGGTGGATATTTCTATTCTTCCTGATTCAGCCCACTCATGTGGAGTGAATTCTGCCGGCCTTTACATGCCGTGCAAGTCTAAATAGAACAACAGTGTACATGAACTTTGAACACTAAGAGGCGAATGTGTTAGAATCCCTGTCCGGTCCAACTTAATCAGACACTTTTCTGGAAAAGATCTGGTAAAAAGTTCAGGGCTGCAATGCAAGTGTGAAAACTCATAGATGTCATTGATTCAAATTCAACCTGAAAACAGAGAAACTTTTCCTTTTCCATGATGAGTTTAAAAGCAGCACATTCAGTATATGAATCCTTGTTCACAATCAAAGGGGAAAAAAAAAACAAATAGTAAAGCAGGACAATAGATGTTTCTCAGTTCCACGACTTTCTTTGCACACTTAAACCAAATGGCAGAGCTTTAGAAGATTTGATTCTCACTGAGTCAGTAGACGCTAAGTGCTGCGGCGTCTGCAGGTTCGCCACAGACAGATGTTCTTCCGCCTGAAACAATACGTCGAGCCGCTCTCTGGTGAAACCCTGCGGAGGGGAGAGCCTTGTTATTGTTTATAAATAGAGCTGTGCGGAGCCCTGAGGAAGGCTAACTTTGTTTCCCCTGACGGGGAGAGGAAGCAACATCTAATTCTGCTCCAGACGTGTATGACACCCATTGTCCCTCAGCGCGAGGGGGGGGTTGAGAGCGAAATCAGACATGAATGTGAGCGTCTTTAAGAGGGTGGGTTGTTTGTGAGGCATGGGTGAGGGTTGTATGTGTGTGTGACACCCTTGTATTGTCCTTTAGGAGGGTGGGGGTTTGAACGCAGTTTCATTGTTTGGCTTTGTCAATCATTCTAAGTTTCCCTGAGGGTCGTGTTGATGGGATCTTCTCCTTCAGCTCTCTTGACTTGTATTCTTCCACACATTTCCACATGGGTTACGCACACATCAGTCAGCATGCGTATTGAGGAAGTGAAGGATGTGTCAAAGTTGACCCACTGACACTCAACTCTGTCTTGTCTCCTGATGGGAAGTGTTCACAGGCCTCCCCCTCTGTCTCTGCCACACACAGAAACCCACACATCAAGAAAAAGAGAAACCCAGAGAGTTATTCATTTAATGATAAACATGTTTAGTAAATCCATTGTCTTCCAGATTAGAGTTTAAAATGTTCTACTTTGCATTTTGCATTTTAGAGTCCACTTTAAGATTCTTTTATTTGTTTTTAAATCTTTAAATGGACTCGCCCCGCCTTACCTCTCTGAGCTGCTCCATAATTATGCTCCTGCCCGGTGCCTCAGGTCAGCTGATCAGCTGCTCTTGGAGGTACCGAGGGCCAAACGGAAGCTCAGAGGAGAAAGAGCCTTTTCCGCTGCCGGTCCTAAACTGTGGAACGACCTCCCAATTCACATAAGACAAGCCCCCTCACTGTCCATTTTTAAAACTCGTCTTAAAACCCATTTTTATTCCCTGGCTTTTAACCCAGCATGAGACTCTGTTTCTGTTATTGTTTCATTGTTTTTATTGTTTTAATATTGTTATTGTTTGTTATTGTTTTTGCATTGTTCCTATGTTTTATGCCTTACATTTCGTGTTGTTACTCATGTACAGCACTTTGTTTCAGCCACGGCTGTTTTAAAGGGCTTTATAAATAAAGCTGAGTTGAGTTGAGTTGAGTTCATAAAAGTTTTATTCTGGTCCTGCGATTTCAATCAGTGACACAAACTTGTCTCAGAGTTGAGTTAACCGCTAACCCTGCTCTGAGGTAGTTACAGCGCTGGTTCAGTGGCTAATCTCACTCCACAGTTTGAAAGCTAAAAGACATCTCCTGACCCTGGAACACCGACTCCAGGACACCACCATCAGGATCTTTATTAACACTGATTATGGTGTAAAAAGATTTTGAAAAACTTTGTGACCAAACAATCTCTGTTGTTTACAATGGCTGCTACAAACCGATAATATTGAAATAATGACTGGCACTGAAAAAGGAATGTGATCCGTGGGGGAGATGAACTATGTCTTTGCATTCTAGATCCAGACAGATAATCAGAATTAACTAGAGGTTGAAGAATGAAAGTATAAAATGGTGTTCAAACAGATGTATGCAGTCATGCAACTTGCTCTATGTGGTCTGCTGCTGTGCTCACTCAGCCATCTGAAATGAAACGAAATGGTTAGAGAAACTCATGTCACGTATAATTTTACAAACTCTTTCTTGTTTGGTGTGTCGAAACACGCCATGTCCTGTGAGAGAGGGACACCCTGCCCTTTATTTTTACCCTAACCCAAACAGTTTTGTGTGCTATTTCGATGGGGTAAAGGGAGAAGCGAAAAGCTAAAGATACAATTAAATGACATGCAAAATGTGCTCTAGGCTGAGTGTTGTTTATCAAACTGGTCAGGCCTGCTTTTGGTTCGACTTTACTTTCAGCCAATCAGCAATCAACCAAAGCCGTCTCCATGCTCGTTGAACTCCAAAAATCATTCACAAATAATTTTTTGTGATGGTCACAAATCTGTCTTTAGATGGTTGGCAAGTTGCAATAATTCCAAAATGTATTAGAAATGACCATATACCATCTTCTATATGCTATATATACACTTTACTACATGTGTATATATATACATAAAACATTGATTTGTATGTGTTTCATGTGATTTTTGTATTTTGACATAGGAAACCATATAAATTCATACATTAAGAGATGCAAGATTAACACTCCTACATTGTGTATCTGCTGAGAGATAAACTAGAAGCTGATCATTGTGTGCTAAAATTGATGGCTGTAAAACTTATGAACTCATGCAGTAAAACTGTTATATATTATTTATATTTGTAATATCTTAAAGCAGTGGAGCTTTGTTGTTTTTAGAAGATGTTACTCAAACAGAAGCATTAGCGGATATTTTTTAGGGCCTGTTATGCATTTGGCACTTTAACAGATATCTACATAAGACATGAGCAGGGGATGAATGGTTGCTTGTTGTATCTAAAATAATTTGAAATCGTTGAATTTGAAATTGATATAAAAAACATGTTCTGGGATCTATTTGTAAGCTCAACCATACCGTTTTGGGACAGTAATTTTACTCCTAGGGTTAGGAGCCTGGATGTAGGGCCTCAGAGACACCTGTAACATCTGACATATGTTGCAGGGATCACTTTTGTGATGTATTTCCCTCCCACAGGAAACCAAAAAAAAAAACCCAAACACATCCTTTCATCTGTATTTCTCTGATCCTCTTAATGGTCCTCTAATCCTCAGTCTGGTACATTTGATATCTAAATTCAACAGGTGGATGGGATGTAGTAGTTGGCATTTGACTCCCATTTGCTGCATCCTGTCAAGTCAAATCAAAAAGTACCTGCCGGTCATAATCAGCGCCGTCTGACTTCAATGTGGAGGTTAAAATGGGAAGCAGAGCGACTGGTTTCTTGGGAGGGTTTGGGTGTGACTCATGTCTGGAGTCAGTGAAACTCCTGGTGGGTGGTCACTGTGAGAGGAGCGAGAAAGTCACAGAGAACAAAGGCAGTTATTTAACTTTCATCTCAGCTTGAGGTAATTATTCGCTTTGAGTTTGACCCGGTCACACTTTCCAACTGGCCTTGTGCCTTTGGCAAACAGTAGATTATGTCCTGTTTTGACAATTTAAAAAATATAGAACTGCAGAGGACACGAGTGGCAGCTAAGATTAAAGAAAGGAGAACCTGCTGGCATGCGACAGAAGTCACGAGTAGCATAAGAAGTTCAGGGTTTATGCCATGACTGACTCTGATTGCTTCACATCTGATCCTTTGATATGGCTGCAGTGTGATCTGTGAGCCTGACATGAAGGTATGTTGAAATGTGCGGCGAAAAACATCATTGGTTTCACGCATATGTCAAACGCTTGCGCACACACACACACACACACTGACAACACAAACTCCTAATGCACACAAAATTTTAATCACTCATCTTTGCCAACTAATTCGATAACAAGCCCAAACAGTTGAAACATGTTTTAACGTTTGACATTTGGCCTCCAGTAGAAAAACCCTCCCTTCAGTATCCTTGCAGCCTGGGAGAGAGCGAAGCCCCCTCCTCTCCTGCTGCAGCGAGGGGTTGCCAGTCCTCTGACCCTCGTAATGATGGAGGGTCAAGAGTCAGGTTGTGTGAAGGAATAGTCTGCGTCTGCAGAGCGCGTGAGGAGCGCCTGGGAACCAGAGCTCACCGTGTGATCCTGTGAAATTGATCTTTCCAGAGGGGACCAGTGGTGTGTATTTATATTTATGTGTGGTGATTGTGTGTGTGTGTGTGTGTAGGAGGGGAGCGACCACATCAGGACACACATCAACAGAAATGTTCGAACGCAGACGTTGGCCTGTTGACAGCAGACGGGGAAGGGAAACGTTTGGCTGACATTAATTTACCCCTGTTCTGAGAGAGAAAAAATGAAAAGTATGTGGAACCACCAAATAAACTTCTTTTTTTTTTTTTTTTTAGTTGAAACAGCCAAATGAAGTGCAAGGCCTTCACAATCCAAAAGACTAAAGAGAGACTGAAATGGTTGGTGAAATGTGTGACTTTTCTACCTTGAAATGTGGGCCTCATTGACCCATTTTGAACACTCCTTTACTTTGACATGTTGATAACTGAAAGTGAAAGATTTTCTGTGTTGTTGGATCCATGTAGCGTTCACATTACGTGGCTTTCTCTTGTGATTGGGATCTTTTAAGTCAGTGTGTTCACATGACACAAGTAATCTGTGGCAGGAGGTCACACACCACAAACTTTTTTTTCCGGACAACCCCAGACTTGTCCGGCTTGTTTTTATTAAGCAGTCCCTGCTGTCATGCAGACAAGTCTTTCTCTAGTCGTTAATGTTGCAGCACAGATGACACAAGTAGCTCCTGTTGATTCACTCTGTTTTCTTAACCTGGTTGTTGAGGACAACATGACAGACTGGACAGAGGAACAGCCACTGTTCCTCTGTCCAGTCTGTCATGTTGTAGCCCAATGTAAAAAATCTGAGACACATGGGTGTTCTCGCCCATGTTCGACCTGTTCTGTTCAGTTACCTGAGCAAACAACAGTTTCAGCATACTCTGCTTCACATTTGTTGTGTGACTGTTTATTATCACTTATCAGATATTCATTCGGAGACTGGGAGGTGTCCTTAAGCCTCACAAATCACATCTTTCACGCATAATGATTGCAGCAAAGCACAACTTGGCTACAGCTCAGAAATGCATGCCCACCAGACTGATGAGATCTTCTTTTGTTTTGTTTTTTCATGCTGTAATGTCCACCATGTTTGGCCTAGAGTATTCACCAATGGTTTTACATCTATATAGTCAAAAGTGATAGCAGATGCATAATGAACAAACAGAACTCAGTACCGGTGTCCAAGATGAGCAAACACCTTGGAGATTCCTCAGAGTCTCAGTGCTCTCAAATATCCACATTTTCAGCTCAGTCTCACCAGAAATTGTAACATATTAACATCTACATGTCCAATGTGTAATATTATCACAATCCACACCTCAAAATTGTGAGATGACAACATTTTTAGGCACTTGTTTTGTGCTGGGTAGCGTCCCATGACTGAAACCATGTGACCATATTTTCCTACCAACTTTGATGTGTTTTTTTTTTTCTGTTTGAGGTAGAGAAGCTTTTAATGTTGTCACACAGTTGTGCAATGATGAATTAATCATACGTTGAATGTTGAGCCTTTTACTGCGGGCTGAGTATCTCACATATGAAAATAAAGACATAATAAGTTTGTAAAGTGGGAATGAGCTGATATAGGTTGAATATTTGTTACAATGTAAACACAATGAATAAATTAATAATATTTAACAGGTTTGATTTTAAGTGAATTTTAGGTTTACTTCACATTCACATTAAAATGAAGTACTTTCTCATAAGTAATATTTTGAATGCAAACCTGCAGCATGTTACCTCTTTACAACAGGAACTTTTTCACTCTCAAAAAAAATACTATTTGGACACTAGTAATTAGAATTGGATCAACAACATAATACTAAAAGCACTTTGATTATCAGAGAATTGTTCAATCAGTATCATCCATTACACACTGATGGCATGGGTCAAATTTCTACTTGTTCCACGGTATTGATGCACACGTGTGAATTAATTTCATTATCATGAAGACGCTTTAGTGGTGTTTAAATTTAGTGTAATCCAATTAAAACTCCTTTTAGACACTTCTAAAAAGGTTAAGAGAGTGGGTTTAAAGGAGCGGGACACATGCAGAGGTAATGCTTTTGTGTGTTAGTCTGTGAGACAGACCCCTCCAGTGAGAGCCCTCATTTGCTCTTTCATCTTCAGCATCTGCTAGTCTTCTTAGAGCTCTCTCAGGCCAACCCTCCGCTGTCTGTCTGCTCTGCCTATTTAGATTCAACCACTTCAGTCATATCTGTAGGCCTCTTATGGCAGCTACAAAACCAATCCCTTCCTTGTGCTTATTCAATCACAGAAGGATCTAAAGGAACTCTTTTCTCTGTCTGTGCCCTCTTAGAGGCTTTGTACAGACATTTTGAAACAATCACATCAATTAGTTGGGACTTGTGATGTCTGATCCCTTCGCTGTACACGGGACATCCATGAAAATGTGGCACACCCCATTCAGAAATTCCTTGAGGGCTATTTAATAGAAATAATAAATATTTGTCAACAATCCAAAAAAAATAACCTCACTTTTTACAGAAAGTTATGTCATGAATGTCTCAAAGAGTTGATATATGCATTATTATGTAAAGAATGTGGATGATAATGATCAGCTTTGTGAGTTGATTTTAATGCACGGTATTATAGAACCTACAATGTAATTTAATAGCATGCTTATGCAGAACGATTCTAAGTCAGTAAAATGCAGAAATGTCTGCAAATGTAAAGAAAACGCAAGATTTAACACCTATGAGAAAACTCAATATACAATAGACTGTAATGTAATATCTACAGTCCTGTAGATCCACTTTTCTCATTCCATATCCCCCTTGTCGAGTGAAGACACACATAGGCATCATTTACCTATTCGGCTCCCATTCATGTCAGCAATAAGCTTACTTAGTCTACTTATAAACCTCTAAAATTTATACACGCATCGAGCATCTGTGTTTTGGGGTCCTGTAAAGAGACCATCCTCGTGAGCTCGTTCATGCAGGTAGATGCGACCAATACGTTCAAAGAATACACGACCTCTGGTGATTGTGGGAGCAACGACAAAAAGAAGGTTAAAACTGCGTCCGTGAAGGTTACAGCCGCGTTGTGAAAATTATGTTCTGTAGCCCTAACATGACAGTTTTCCAGCCGTTACAATAAAATGTTATTGTCTAAACCCCAGAAGGAAGTGAAAAAATGTTTTACCAAAGTGTTAATGACAAAACATATGTTGGTCTCGACCTCATGTAACACAGAGACTGATGATAGAAAGCGCTGCTCATAACTGCTCCATCCTACACTCCCAGTCAATCAGTTCTCCCTTTATTTGAGTCTCCATGTGTAAATATCATAGGTGATTTATTTTCCTCAGACAGGAGGGAGGTTTTTGACCGCCATTCGCATTATGAGAAGTGAGAAAATGCCGGATGTCTGGACGTTTTTCAAGTTGATTTTAGAGAGCCATCAATAATACAAATGATCCACATGGAAGAAAAACTAATAACCAGATTCATTAATAGAACTAAGCTTTTAACTATCTGGAGTATATGGTATATGTAGCCAAGTTTGTGCAGTGAATATGTTTCTTTTTGTGTATCTCTGGAATTACTCAATTTTCAATGCAAAAACAAGCCTATTGAAGTATATTGCAGCATTTCTGGTCCACATCTGTGATGCAAAATTAAGTAGCAGAAATGATTTTTGTTTTATTTTGTTGTTGGATTCCTCAAAACATAAATCCTCTGTCAGCTTCCACACAATTGCAATGCTTTATGAAACATAACTCCATGTGATGAGCTGATATAACACAACGTGGTTTATGAAACAGTGAAATTTGCAGGTTAGACGATACTGACAGTCAAATCCAGGCTTGTGGGAAGTCACAGACTCATTGCACTGACACTCTATGACTACAAGACGTGCGTGTTGTTATTACATCAGTCAGAGGCCAGGTTCAAAACATTAATTAGACAGACTTCCCTGGCTTGTTTGCTTTTGGACTTGTGAGTGACGTGTGTATGCATTTGTGCGCATTGTGTGCGGTTGCTGTGATTTGAGTCCGGGTTCACTCACCAAGCTTTAGGGTTTGCGCTGTGAGTGTGTGTGTTTGTCACAGAGTGGTTAGCGCAGTGCTGATTGCTGTTTATTTGGTCTGTGGGTTGACATAGAGCCTAGCAGTCAGGAGTGCTACTGACAGCTCTGTTTTTATTGGGTCCCTGTGGCCATACCAACACTAACACTGGGGTCGCGCTCTTCCCTCTGTCCCCCACACCCAAAGACTCCCACACCAAGCTTCCTGTCTGTGCTTCGAAATAACATACAGTAAATCATTATGATTGCAACATGAGATTTCCCAAATCATAGAGAAGAAAGAGCGACACCGCAGAGGAAAATTTTGTTTCTAAAGGATAGAAAACTGAGTCACCCATTCTTAATTGTGTGCCTCCTCTGACTTCTATTAAACCATTAACAAAAATGATCATCCGTGTTTGTCAAAAATAAACTTCGTCAGACTAAATCAACACTTTTACACCTCGAATCAACTTGTGTTTAATTTGTCACATTTTCTTCATTTTATGCATGATCCATTTTTATGGAAATTGTCTCTGCAGCTATTTCTTAACAGCAGCTCCTGTATCACTGCTTCCTCTCACGCTTAAAAACTGCAAAACTGCTCAACAGTTGCAATGCTGGAAGAATTCAGCCTCATATGTTCAAACAGGTAGCTGATTCTAAAGCAAAGGAACATAAAGAGTGTGTCTGTGCTCAGATTTTACACTTATTCAATAAACCACAGCACAATGTTTGGTAAACAGAGCACTCACTGGTTAGCGGCAGACGGCTGCAGCTGCATTTTGGACACTGCTTGGATGCAGCAATGCGTGATAGTTACGCACTGGATATTCCCAGCTACACGTCACAGAAACAATAAACAAACGCAGGCAGGATAGGTAGACGATATACTAAATCTGAAATCATAGACAGAACAAGTTTTTGCTATTATAGGTTGAGAAACTGGCATCTCAACAATGACAAAAACCTTCACGATATAAATTTGTGCACACCCGTAACTCTTTTAGTGTTTTGTGTTCCCCTACAGAAGTGTTGACTATTGCTATAACTGCATAACGGTCTTTGATATACCACTCATCGATCAAGATCACCCATGAAAAGCAATGAAATTTGTTCAAACAGCTGTTTGTACACATCTGTTTTTCAAACCCCATTCATCCATCAAATTCCATTCATTGCTCAGGCCCCAACGGATATATTTCAAATACAGGCTAAAATAAAAACTTATCGATAACAAATAACTGTTTGGCCTGAGTGACCAAGGTTTCATATGTGGTTCTGGTGCTAATTCTATGAATAATTTCCTACAATCCTGAAGCTCAGGCAGAGAGGATGAGACCAACTGCACTGTTGAGAAATCTGCATTTATTGCGCTCTGAGATTTTAAAAGGGTAAGAAAATCCCAATGAAAAGCTGCCGCTGCAACTGTGGCTTCACACCAGCAGCTCGGCGTGTGCGTTCAGTGGGTTTTGTTGGGTTGCTGATGCATGTGTGTGGTCAGCCCGCCAACCTTTCTGCTGCTGCTGCAGTGTGGCTACTGCCAACAAGATCATTTTTAAGACAGCAAGGCCTCTGGTAATGACCATAAATGGTTTTTGTGTCATTTATAGTTGATATTACTTGTAAAGTGAAGACAGGAAAGTTGCCCAGTTGTAACTCGAGATCAGACACGTGCAATGATCAAAATGAAATGAAAATCATTCATCACAAAAGGTCAAGTGTCATTTTTTTCATATTCACACATCGGTGGATGCATCGGAGTCAATGTGGGGTTCAGTGTCTTGCCCGAGGACACATTTATAACATTTAATCATGACATCTTTTCAATATTTTAATAGAAACCTGTGAGAATCAAATATAAAAAAAAAAAAAAAAAAAAAGGAACAGACAAAGAGCTTGATGGAATTAAATATAAAGGATACTACAAGGCATTCTATGCTGGTTATATTAATCTTGAGTGTTTCAGTTTGGCATCCTGTAAAATTGAAAATGTGGCCCTCTGTGATGTGGATTGTTTGTCAGTGGTAGAAGGTAAGATGGAGCAAGCTGTAAAATCTAAAATAGTTGTAGGTGTGGGAATATTTTGGGATCTTGAATAAGTGTTTGAATATCATATAGCACTTTGAACCACAGCATTTTTATAAACCGTGTTGAATAATGATCCCACCAAGTGTGCCACTTATCCCTTCCTCCCAGTCCCCTGTGTGAAACTCTTATTTGCTGATATGTGTCACGGCTCTATTCAACCTAACATTTGCAAACACTCATACATGGTGTTTCAGTGGCAACCGAACAACACTGTCATTCAGGGAAAAGCAACTGTTGTTTATTTCAGAAGACGGGAACAAGATAATACCAATTCATTGATTTAACTTTGAGATAGTCTCAATGAATAAAAACTGTTAAAGTTTACATCTAAAAATGTTTCTGAGATTGGATTTTTTGTTTTTGACAACTTGTGGGACTTTTCACTCATGTTGCTACCCAACACAGACTGTTTAACCATAACCAATGAGCAAGATGGTGGAAACATTGACAAACAAGAATGAAAAGAACAGATTTCCCTTTAACAGTTTACCTTTAGAGTTTTCACAGTCTTAGAGTTCCTTAATGAACAATTCACTTAATTGATTTTCTGGCTTGACCTTCTTAATGCTCTTTAACATTTCGTGACAATTCCTGGTGGAACTGCTACCCACACAGATGAAGATAAATGCAAACACACACACATACACCCACACGGACATGACATGGACAAGATGTTATATGGTACATGAACACTAAGTCAACCATGTAATATGACCCGGTGTCAGCCTACACACACTTGTAAAGAGGTCACCGCTTTGCCGTCTGGTGGCCATACCCCTATCACACACACGCACACACACGCATACACACACACATTATACGCAGTCACAAAACATAATTAGTTGGAGTGTTTGCAGCATTCTTTCTATAAAGTTGGACTGTCATTTTTTTCTTTTCACCCAGCTGAACACACACACTCATACACACAGATATGCCTTAGTTCAGTTGACGTCTCCTTTTTACTGAGAAGTCGTGGTGATGAGAGTATTAGGGGAGCAGAGGGTGGGGGGTGCCGTGATGAGACGGCTGTGGGTGTGTGTTTGTGTGTGTGTTCCTGATGTAACGGCTGCTCCCGGCCGTCCACACAGCTGTCTGATAAACACGCTCACACACAAGTGCACACACACTGAGCGGCTGTGAGAGATCCCCCCCACGACTGCTTCCCAGGCCTGTGACTGAGAGAAAGAGGGGGGGGGGGGCTGGAAGGGATTACGCACACAGTCACACACTTGCATAGTGATAACCACACGTAAAACGTTGTGCACGCATAGTTTATTCAAGAAGTTGTAGTAGTAAGTACTTTTATGTGTTGTAGGTTCAATTTGAAACTGATAAAACTTTCAGTTTTTTCAAACAGTACACTCAATAATGCATGATATACAGAAAGCAACTTGGTAATTGGTTGAAAATCCAACCTAAAATCTCTTATGAAAGCATTCAGACCTTTATTTAAATACCTTTTAGAAAAGACTCAAGTCTTATTTTGTAGAACAGGTTTTGCACACCAAGATTTAGGTGGTTTATCTCATCCTCTCAAGTTCCGTCAGACTGGACAGGGAGCATCTGTTAAGTGTCTTCTTCATTCATTTCTTCATCCATGAAGTACAGTCAAAAGTCAGTTGCTTTAGAGGGTCTCCTTCTACTCCAGTTCCTTCCCAGTCTGTATTTGATTCATTCATGTTTAACAGTGTCAGGGCTACACTGATGAGTTTGCACGCAGTGCTTTAATGTTGGAGCCCAGAGTCGCTGATAATAACTTACTTTTTAGCACTGTCGTAGGTCTTCGGCTTCTCCTTCAAACATCAGGAGGAGTGAATCTTGATTAAATAGGCCCAAAACTTTTGTAGTCTGAGACAGGGATTATCTTTTATTTCCACTAGACAAGGTTGCGACACAATCCGGCTCTGACTCAGTAGCCAGAGTTAATCGCAGCCACACAAGTCAGTGTTTGTGTTCCCACCAGATGCACTGTGGCATGTTTTAGAGGCATCCCAGACTCCGCTCCATAAAAAAATATGCAGCTGGTCTATGTTTGATGGAAGATGCATCCAGGCCACGTCAACCAGCAGAGGCTTAAAAGAGTTGGACAGGAAGTTACACAAAAAGATTTGAATAAATATTGAGTGTAAACTGATGGTTTCCCCAAAACCAGGTCAGCCTCAGATGTTCTGCAGCAGGTAACGTACTCTGAAGACAACACACACACACCCTTATACTATAAGCATATTTATACAGAGAGAACTGCTGTCTGCCATGTTTGATGAGCATGGTTTTGTAGTCTATAATGAGAATAAATATCCAGGTGAGTTAAAACTTGTTTGGATTGTGTATGTAACATTTGATGATAAGGAATATTACAAGATGCTGAGTAGCCCTATAAAAAACTGCAACTGCTGCAGCCGATGTTGGGAAATGCTACTGGGGAATCGCAAACCAAACCGGCGAGTCGAGAGGACACTGCTGTAAAAAGCTGCACATTTGGTAGAGGCTGGTTACACCATATCAGTATCTCCATGCCAGCACATATGTGTAAGCTCTTTTCTGTATTTTAGGAAAAGGATGTTAGAATATCACAAGATGCAGTGACTGTGAATGCTCAGAATGCTGAATAAACTCTGATAAAACGTCTGATCGAGCTCAAGTCATTTTTTTTTTTCTTGTTATCAGTGAAGCATCTCAAGTTGGTGAATGGAAATGATCAACTTCTTTAGGTAGAAATCATGACGGACGTGTTGGTTTTTTCCCGACGGAATCTAATTCGTGGAGTCAGGTTAATGATACACTGCTTCTGAAATACCTCTGGTGTGAATTAAAGTTGCCTGAAGGACAGAAGAACAGCAGCTGCAACACACTGGCGTCCGCTAGAAAAATTGTGTTGGAGTCACCTCCCTAAGCAAGACCATACTTGAACAGTCTGTATGTGAAGCCTCTCGTCTCAGGCCCATCTGTCATTTCTGCATGACTTATCATCATCGAAACCCAATATTTAAAACGTTTCCCAATGAAACACCTCAGCAGCCCTTGAGCGAATGACAGCTTTCCTACTCATACTGAATAGGCACTAGGAAATTGTTCATGTTAACAGGAAAAAGGACCACAGTCTGAATAGGAAACAAAGGGCAGCCACTTTGGCTGAACCAAACATGTCAAGCGTGTGTGGGTGAAGGGTGCCGTGTTAGAAAAATGATAATAGGAAGAAAAAGCTTCACTTCAGCAGATATGAGGACTTGTCACTTAAGTCACAATATGCTGAGTTAGATATATTCTTATTCACAAGAGTAACAATCAGATTTGTCATGCAAACGATCACATCCACTCTAAGAGTCAAGGTTTCATGTTTTGATTGGGGAAACTGCGCTTTTAGTTATTTGTAGAGAGCTTGATGGTATTTTGGACATGCTATGTGAAAACATGCCGTGGAACTCAGGAATATTCCCCATGTTTGTGTTTTTATCAGGCGCTTTACGCTGTGTTTGTTATCCCTGCAGATGGAAATAGACAGAAGCTGGAGTTTCACAGGCACAGGAAAGGCTTATAGGCAACGTGAGAAATCAGCGCCGTCACTGCAGGCGTTAGCCTCTGGAGATCTGCACCGATATACTTTGGCCTGAATTATTGAATGTTAGTAAGAATGTACTGTGCAAATTCAGTGGGTTTTCATGAGAAAAAAAGAACAATGGAAAAAAGAAAGAGAGAAGGAATTTAAAACAGCTTGGCAGGATAAGAAAATTCAAAGTTGTGTCATCCCTGCAAAGGCTCCAGATTTAAAGCTTGGTGTTCACCGCAAATATTTGCTTTGTAGGTTTTGAGAAATTCTCATGAATATTTGCGAGCATGTTGTTTAGGCGTCAGCGGGCTGCGCTCTGTGTATGCGGCGTGCGTGAGTGCTGTTGTGGTTACTGATGCAAGCTTCTTATGAGGCATGACATTATGAGCTGGGCAGGACTTGAGAGGGTGGTGGTGTGTTTGTTGTGTGCGTTTAGCGTGTGGGAGCGAGACAGAGGGGACAGACAAAAGCACTGACACAGAGGGAAAACAAGGATGCAAGGACTACACAAAGCTAAATTAAAGGGGGGACAGAGAACGATAAAGGCACTCACGCCAAAACATAACGAGGCTTGAAGATTTTCTGGAAGTGTGGGTAAAAGCAAGAAGTACATATGTGTGTTTGTGTAATACAATGGCAAACTGAGCCAGTGGGAATGTGGGGTGACTACGGGTCGCACAGAGCCACAAACATAACAACAGGAAACCCTGAGTGCAATCAATTAAACCAAACTTTTCTAACCAAGCTAACACAAACACACTCACAAATATAACTGGTGTGCGTGTATACAGAAAGCACAGTGCAACTGTGTTCCATTATACGTGATCATCACTTGGTATCGTATATAATCAACCTTGTCTCCAAGAAATTGTGTGTTGCGATCAATAACAATAATTGAAATCAGTTTGACAAAAGATAAATGGTTTTGAAATTTTATTAGAATTACTAAAATATCCAAAATAAATGTAAAATGTGGATTATGGCACAACACCTCAGACTAACAGACTTCCACCCATTTTCTATACCTACTTAAACCAACTGTGGAGCAATGAGCAGATAATGATGATAGATAATAAAATGTCAGACCAACAAATATAGTGAAAAATGTTTGTTACAACCCGAATAAAAGCAAAGCAGCACATCATCAAGCCCCCTAACTGTTCATTAGACGTAAAGAAGTGTGATTAAGTGAGAGAATGTTAACATGCACATATCAGGTGTCTGTCATAAAAGTTATAAAACTCTGTGCTGCATCAGTTTGCGTGTGCATCTCAACACGTCGTAGCAAAGGAAATAGACGTATATTAGCAGAGGGACGTTTAAATTAATTTTTTTTTGTCTCTGATCCTGGATAAGAGAACAATTTAAGCAGAGTTCTAACTTGCTTCATAGTTCTGTTGCTTGTAAAAGAGAGCAGAGACTTGTTCCTTGGCTGACGGATTGGCTGATCCTGTTCGACTCCGTAAGATGAGTTCAGTGCATTTTCCCTGGAAGATCAACTTAGAATCAGAGCAGAGTGGGGAGTAAAATGGCATCTGTTGTGTGGAGGGACATTTTGTATCATTTGACAAATTTTAAGTAAGACCAAGTAAACACATCCTACTGATCTGCACACTAGACACAGTCGTCCGCTTGCAAAGCTGATAACAATAAAGTCTTTTGGTAAATGCTGTTGTTGTTTTAACAGTTAGTTGTTGAACTAGAAGTGATTTATTTCTTACAATATTACAAGATTCAGAGCCTTCAAACTTCCTTTTTTTGAATTTCAAAAGCTTTCCGTGAAATAGAAATAAATGGAAATGTAGCTCTAGACTCTTTAATACGTATGGTTTGTGGGCAATGATTGCGTTCATCGTCACAACATAAATGATAGGACAGAGGCAGAGCTTACCTTAAATTGGTGAAATTAAAGTTATGGTTTGTCTGATGCCATCAACCCCAGTAAAACAGCACAACATGGAAGTATCTCACAAACTGTTAATGTCTTTATTAATGTGAGAATATTACTGACTTAAACTAGTCATATGCAAACTGGAAAACTGGCTGATAAGTCAAGTGAAAATGTAGTCAAATTTAAACGTGGCCCTGCGCACACAATTAGGCAACAAGCAGACACTTTCCCACACCACAGATGATATAAAACAATCCTGCTCCCACACTGACATTTGGCCCTGAATGACCATTTGAGCTATTCCACAAAATTACTCTTGATTTAGAAAATATGTTATTTTAACAAAGTGGACCGAGTTCTCACACTGACCTGCAATAACTGTGTGAGCATGTCTGCATTCATGGGTGTTGGATCTGCAGCAGCAGCTGGTGGGTCATACAGAGCTGATGTGTCCCTCATGTCCTTCAGAGGCTGTCGTCACATTTCCTGTATTTTGGTCAGTAGTGGATGATGTCACTTCCTGCACTGGATACTAGATGTGTTTGTGCGTTTGAGGGTGCGGACCACGCAGGAGCCCAGCTGCACCGTCTGCCTGTCTCAAAAGGAAACACATGAAGGGCAGACATCATTAAAAAAATCCAAATAAAAGCAGGTTAACCCTTTACTCACTGAGTCATTGTTTCCTCGTGCGTCATTGACAGAAACAGATTTCGAACCTCATCATACAGGAGATTGTTTCACCTCTGCTCCATGTTTGTATTTTTGGGAAACTTGCACCCATTCTGACATTTTTCAAGGTAGAGTCCAAAAATATATTGGCAATATTGAAATATAGTAGAAGCCAAAAAAGATCAACATCAGTGTGAGATAAGGACCCAGCTATGGCTTTCAATATAACTGGCAAGAAGATTTGAAGCAAACTGAAAAGAGCTCTAAAAGAAAATGCAACATTTCCATCAACTGGTTTTGAGAGAACGAAGCTGTCAGACATTGTTTGGCCACTCCAGACATTCTGTGCTCTAATATCATCTGAGTAATTGAACACAGAGATGTGATGATGAGCCAAGAATTTCCTCCATTTAATAGGAAAACAAAACTCTCTTTAGTTTTTCCCTCTATCACTGCATCAACATCTGTCATTTCTCGCTCATGGACGGCTTTACGTAAAACGCCTCATAAGTCTGTCAGAGCATTCAGTAAGCATTTCTTTACCCTTTTACAGGTAAGCTGTTGCATTATGTTCTTCTTAATGGATGAGACTAAGGAATAATTTGGTCTTTGCATCAGTCAAACAAGCCTTGTCTCACAGAGAACACGATATAGATACAAAACAGACACCTATATATTCGGGCTTTTTATATATTTTCACATATAAGCATGGCTTTCAAGTACTATAATTTAAGGACACCTGGTTGCTCAGTCCAGCACATTTTGGGGGTTTAGCCAAGGTGGCAGGACTCATCACTTCATTTAAAGGATATTTTGACGTGATAAGTTAATACATTGTCGGTTTTTACACAAGCCTTGATGCTTTCCTTGTTGTTTTTAATGCCTAACCTTAAGCAAGTAGTTTGTTATGTATAAAAGACTGACAAAACAGTAATAAAATGGAAATTCGAAGTGGAGTTACTTGACAACATCAGTGGTACGTTGGGACTCATATTGAATTGTTCCATTTAACAAGTGCAGACTTTGTTGACTTTTGAATGTAATGTAAGAGATGTTTTGTTTCTGTTTCACTTTTAAATGCTGTGACACTTCCTCTGTGGAGTTACTTTCATGTCTTGTAGCATAAAGAAACAGCAAAAAGTGTGTCTGCCAACAAGAACCCGTTAAGATTTTGTGACTGTGTCACATTTTGCCGTGAGACCGGCTAAATCTGACACACCTGTCGCCACTTTCAGTCATGTTGTTGAAGTTTATGGGAAAATACGGTAATACAAAGGAAAGGTTCTATCAGGTTTTATCAGTAGAAACATGTAGGTTAATGATCTACATACTGTAACATATTTTGAAGAGTTGAGTCAATTGAAATTTAGCATCTTTCTTTTAACAAAAAGGGAAAAAATACAAGTTAAGAGGAAAAAAAATATATATTTTTAAACAATTTGCATAAGATGTATTAATCGATAAAAAACACGACTTATGCTAATGCTTATATGTCATTTGTATGATAAGCATTTACAGGATCTACACATTTTGAAAGATCATTCCATTAATTTTCTATACACACTTAATTGAAGTCAGGGTCACAGGGGGGCTGGAGCCTATCCCAGCTGCCATTGGACGAGAGGCAGGGTACACCTTCGCCAGTCCATCACAGGGCCATTTTGAAAGATGTTTCAAGTTTTTCCCAAGTGATTACGGGTTTGTGTCTGTTTTTTCAGTTGTAAACACAAAGCCTTTCGCAAAGACTCCTTGAAAAAATAAACAAAGCATGATATCCAGGTTCATAACAAGAAAAATAAAAGGCTCATTTGGATTTTTTAATATTTAATGTTTAATATTCCTCAGATTAACACTAACACCAGAGGACAGATGGATCAGTGATGTGTGTTTACAAAAACACTATCTGGTAGTTATGAGAGAATAATAATGATAAAGAAATGGCATTCAAAAGTGAACAAATACAAACATCCCCAAAATTATTGAGTTAAGAATTTTGAATCATAACTACATGTCTTTGAGTGGGGAAGAATCCCATTAAAAAATTTTGTCTTCATGGTGTGTTACATATTCATCCAAGGTCATATCAAATGAGAATATCTTTATCTCTACATATTTGATACCCCATCCATTTAGATACATCCTTTAATCCATCTATTCATTACACCATCTCACTCATCACTCCTCTTCCCTCCACTTTTCCCCTCATTTATCCGTTCTTGTTAGTGTGACCCCATTTCAGAGTCTATGGTTGGCAGGCCGGCTGCTTGGACACGTGGTTCATTGACTGGAAAGGTCTGGCAATGCACACTGTCTTTCCTCTCACACCATTTATTATCTGTACTGGGAGACTCCCAGGACCCAGAACTCGCTCTTGCATGAACACTTGCGCGCACTCACACATACACAGGCTGAGATAAAAACTCACATATAAGCAACACTCTTCCTCTCAGTGTGAGAACTTCTGCAAGGTCTCTTCACCCGAGTCACACAGATGTTCCTCTTGGCACCTCAGCAGGTTGTGGTGGGGCGGCTCAGGGGGCCTTTCTGGGGTCTGGGGGGCCGCTGAGGGCCAAACAGGGCCCCAGAGCTTGGATGAGAGCTTCCTTTGTGGGACACAAAGCATTGTCTGTGCTGGGAAAGGCCATGGGGATGGGAACACCGCCCAGAGCTGGACACTGAGCAGCGATTCTGGCTTACCATGTGTGAGTGTGACTGTGTGTTTATGTGAGATTGGGAGACAACAAGTAAGCCTGAGTGTGGGAGACAGAAAGAGAAAGTGTGTGCTCAAATATGCAATGTGTGTGTCAAAGTCTGTCTGAGAAGGTGAAAGAGCAGCTTGAAGGAGAACATCAGAAGATCTCACTATTTTTCTCTTTAGGGTCCCATCAGCGAGAGCTGCTTTAGTATCCAAACACACCACCGCAGCTCAGCTGTGTGTCTCTGTGAAGTAAATATACCTAGAGACCTGTGCTGGGCCATTTACGTCTGGCATTCTATTCTCAAAACATTATTTAATTTGGCAAACACTAGTGTAGGGTAATAAAAGCTCTCTGACCTTGCAAACTGTATGTTAGCCAATAATGATAATATAATAATAACAATTAATTCATATTCTGAAGCACCTTTTAAAATAGAGTTTCTTTACTCTGTGCTTTACAGTGTCAAGTGAGATAAAATGGCAACATGATGAGTTAAATAACAAAACAAAAAAAAAATATGTACATATACCTACTCATGCACATACAGAAATAAAATCAGAAAATGCAATAACAACAGAATTAAAAAACTGATGCCTGACCAGAAATAAAGAGAGAGCATATCTTAAAAAGAGTTGACTTTTGCTTTAAAAAACACTTTTCATCCAGCTAAAGTGCAGCTATAATAGGGTCACAGAGTGTCACAAATTTAAGTTTGAGTTTGAAAAAGAGACAATAATTATAGTAAGTATTTAACCACTCATACTGCAACATCTGGTCTACGATAAGATCTAATCTCAACACATATATATATATATATATATATACTTCTGTGTGTGTGTGTATGTTGTGTCAATTTACAGTAGCTACAATGACTGGCTCAGCAAAAAAAAAAGGTTTGAAGGTGTAATAAAGGAAATTCTAAATGTCAACTTTCTTCTTTGTCTCTCATGGGGTGTACAAAAACAAAAAGAACTTTCATGTATGAATTTTCTCAGATGACCGTCATGCTCACAGGAAGAGCGGTGACTTAGCAAACACATTAGCTTGTATGCTAATGGAAGAAGTTTATGCCTAACCAGTTAAATGAAAAGAAGCATTTGGAACATGAACTCCCGTTTGAGGGCTCGTGTCCACGCAGCGATCTTTATGATAGCTTCAGCACCTTTTTTTTTATATAGTTTCCAATGTAAAAAGAATGTAATGAGATGCATGAGGAAAAGCACTACAGCTAATTAGTATTTTTCAAACAGAAAAACATTATGTCAATATCAACGTAGCCCTGGGATAAAACTGTTGCCATAACAACAGCCAGTCTGACAGGCAGCCCCACCCAGCTTTTCTTTCAAATATGATAAGATATGGTGCTGATGAAGGACCAGGAAGCATGGTGGTTATTTTAAGACTTTGGGAACTGTCGCTTGTACAGCTAAAAAAAAAAAAAAAGAAGAAGAAGAAAAAAATGTTGGTGTGAGCCAAAAGAGTGAGGTTGCATGTGTGCAATGTGTGCGTGAGTAACGGGCAGAGTGGGGGTTTCGGGGACGGTGGGAATGGACAAGGAATGTCAGAAAGCCAAAGAAGGGGAAAGAATGAAAACAAAAAAGCAAAGAAGTGGTTTATGCCCACAGAACAAAGATGGAGAGAGGGTTTTTTTATAATTGGCCTTTTCCTTCGGGTCCCAGACTCACTGGCTGAGAGGAGGAGACAGGGGGACAGAGGAGTGTGTGTAGTCTCTCTCCAAATCCCACACACACAAACACAGACCGCAAAGACAGGCCAAACTGTGGAGGACTCAGAGAAGACACTCACCAGGCTTTAGGATGGAGGTGATGAAGAAGCCTTGACAAATGATCACCGTCTAATTACTGACGGCACAGTTCTTCCGCTGCCAGTCTCGGTTTACCAAAACAAAACACACACTCAGAATCACGCACAATGCAACACAGACTTCCAAGCTGTGACAAAGGCTTCTGAAAAGACACAAGTGTTACCATCTTTACTGAATGAACATCAGATCAGGTTAGCCCCAGGCCATGAAGTTCTCAGTGGGTAGCTGTGTTTTACATAAGACAAGCTTGACCTCAATGTACCGGGGAGAATATGTCTCTGTGTGTGTGTGTGTGTGTGTGTGTGTGTGTGTGTGTGTGTGTGTGTGTGTGTGTGTGTGTGTGTGTTCACGTTGCAAACCACCTTGGAAAGCCCCGTTCTTTAAAAGCCATGTGGGTCTGCAAGGCCTGCAGAGACGCTGTCTCATAGTTTATTCAGTTATTTCTGGGAGCATAGAATATTTTAGAGTTTCGAACAAAGAAAACTTGACAGAGTTTGTGTGGAGGTTTATTTTCTAACAGTAAGGCTCAGGAAGATTGGATGCTGGTGTTGTTGGTATTGTTCTTTGCCCTGTTGCTGGAGACCAAGATCGTGATCCCAAGAGTAAAGTTGTTGAAGCATGGGGGATTGACTTAGAATATGGAGCCCGACGTCGGTTTACATGCGTTTCTATTAAAATACAACATGTTGATACGGTGTCATGTGCTTAAAAAACATTAAAAAGTCTGCTCGTATTGTTTTGCAGAAATTTGAAATGGCAATTTTTCTTTCTGCAGCTCGGGCTGCATGAAATGCTGACATTCACCACCAGATCTGAGCCTCTTAACACACACAGTCAGACAGTAGCTCAGAGCATGTTGTCAGTGAGCAGGCTGCATTGATCTATGGTTGCAGTGTCTAGTTTCCACATGATGAGAGTGTAATCCTTGCAGGTTCCTGCCTGCTCCTTTGTTTTCCTCCTTGTCTGACTCATCCCTCCAACCTGTGGGAAGCAGGGAGGGGTGGACCATGTCGCTGTCATAACACGGGATTACTGTCTGCAATACACTTTCTCAAAGGAATGGGAAAGACACCCAGGAGTTTCTGTCCTCCTGTCTGCTTTCAGTTTTCTCAGATTCCACATTTTTTGTTTGCTCTCATTTATTTTTGCTTTTCTTCCTTCTCTGGTCCTCACCTGTGATTTACATACATTATGATCATAACTATACACAGCAGCCACAGCAGCACCTCCAGCATCCCGAACACAGGATTCAGCAGCTCCACCATCGCCTTCACCACGGCCCTCACCACAGGCCTGGGACCCACCTGCTGCATCTACACCCTCCAGAGATGTTTCATCATCGTTCTCTTCTCCACCGTCACCCAGGAGATTTCCTGATCACCATGAAAGCTTGGTGAAATCGGGGATCAAAATGGTTCCTCTCACGCCAAACATGGCAAGATCAAGAATTCTATCCTCAAAGAATCATCGAGCCCCTCTCCATCCCCAGCCTACTCCATCGACCAAAGCCCCCCCAGCTTGGCCCCCACCTCCGCTCTCCGTCGCTTGCTTGCGTCGGCCAAAATTCCTATCTGTGGGCCTCAGTGCTTCTGCTTCGCTATCCGTCAATCCGTCTCCGTAGTTCACAATGATCAAAATTTGCCCTAAATTATTCTGAAGTGCAACAACAGTCTTCAAAAGCAGTTCTCAAGTAATTGTTCTCACATAAGTATACTGTAAGAAGAAGCAGTAAGAAACAAGAATTTATCTCGCAATGTGCTTCATGCGTTCACCAAAACAAAATATCAAAAGTAAGAAAACAACATTTATGAAAAGAAACAACAGAAAATTAATTTCACTCAAGAACAAAACTTGTCAGAAAACACAAGAAAAAGGAAAACAGGATTTTATCTACCGTATTTTATGCACCAATTCTGAATAATGAGATAATTATGTCTTGCCATCATTATAGTGCGTTACAAAATACAAGTTGTGTTTGTGGGTGCGTGTTTGGATATAGATATAATCCATCCATCAATCCATTTTCTATACATGCTTTGTTCAATTCAGGGTTGCGTGGGGACTCGTGCCTATTAGGCAAGAGGTGGGGTACACGCTGGACAGTTCGCCAGTCATTAACAGAGCCAAACAAGACAGACATTCATCACAAGTTGAGCTAATGTGCATATTTTTGGACAGTGTTAATAAGCCAGAGTAAACAAAGGGAAAATGCAAACTGCACAAAGAAAGGCCTCAGCCTGATTTAAAAACAGGAACCCTCTTGCTCAGAAATGACACCACCACAGATGTAATTTAAAACCAAAGGAAAACGAACTAAAACATGACAGAAATTGTATTTTATCGGCACAATAAAAAGTGCAGACAGCGATGACAAAAGGAAATCAACTGCAAACAGAATCAAAGTCCAATTCATTTGGGTCCTTGAAAAAAAAAAAGAGGAAGCGCGACTGAACCTTTCTCCATTCACTCCTCCTTATTCCCTCCTCCCCATCGGCCCCCTTTATTATGTGTGTGAATCCTGGGTCTTATCAGCCGACACCTGCGCCGCTGATCAGCTTTAGCAGACTAAATCCAGCTGGATCCCAGTTAAACACTGTGGGATTACAACACAGTTTAACACTGAAGCATTGAGACTTGGGCCTGAATGCCTTTCTGAAGCTGCCTTCCAGCGTGGTAACAATCGGGACGCTTTACCCCTGCTTTATTTGACGTGTGGTGTGGCTTAACAGCCAAAAAACACCTGTCTCTCAGAGTCGGCTTTTGATAATTATAAAGCAACCCTTTTAATCATAGATGCCAATGTTTTGTGGGTTTTTTTTCTATTTATCAAAGGGTGTGCTACTCTTGGATAATTATTTAATGACCCAAACGCAGCCTGTAGCGACACACGTCTTTATCAGAACTATGACTTGAGTTCCAACATGTTATCAGTTCCAAAGAAAACAATTTTAGCCTCTTTCAAGATACTACATGCAGCTGAAATAAAGTCAATGGTTTACCCTTTGGGTGAATAGCAACATCAAAAGATCAACACACACTGTCTCCTTGATCACTACGGGAGCTTAACAAAGCATAAAGGCAGGCTTAAAACCCATCTTCTACAGCACCGACATCCAGCCGTTGACCTGGCAGGAAACAACGTGCCAGCAACGGGAGCTCACCTGCACCTGCTCCAATTATCCTCCCTCACTGTTTGAAAACTGCCACAACCAAGCAGAAAGAAAAGTGAAAAGAGTTCAAGTGTTCCATGTCAAGACCAAGTCTGACGTGTGTTTTTGAACTTTGAGGTTTTGAAATATTTATATCTTTTTGCCCCGGGAGTGGAGATGAGACTGTCTAAACAAGGCTGGCAAGAAAAACAAACGAAGGTCGGCGTATTTTCATGTGAGAGAAAAGGAGGAAGCGTTCAAATCCGAATGCCAATGGTTCAAAGAACTACAGTGAAGGTTGGAGGGCGCATGCACACACACATATTCAACATGTGCACATAGGCATTCAATGTAAACAAACAGGGGGCCCGGTGTACCCTTACAAGGCCATGATTCTGGTTGCTGCAGCAACCAGTTGCTTCGCGCACACATATACATGTACGAAGACTGCATGGCCCCCTTTGAGCAAGTCATTATTGTATTTCACCTACACACACACTCAGTGCAGCACGCACATGGCCCCCTTGTTCCTACATTCAACCAGCAATGCGTACAGCCACACAGGAGAGGCCTTGTGTGCGAGGGGTCGTAACAACTGCGGCAGTAGCTGCATGGTGACCTTTAGTCCCTGACAGCATGGGAAAGTGAGGGCACTCAGCTGTCAGGACCCCAACGGGCCCTCACAGTAATAGTTGATGATTAGATATTGATGAGAACAAGACACACAAAACTGAGTGAGGAATGTTGCAAATGCACACAATAAGACAAAGTGTACAAATACATTCAAAAGAAAGACAACAGAATCTCAGATCAGATTTGTTTCTCAAATTATACAACCAGTAACAGACTGTCCGCAGTGTTATTTTCAAGTGAAACATGGGTTTGTGTGTCTACACATCACCACCGGTTGCTGTGGTTACGCTGTAGGCATACGGGTTCACTCCATATTAGTTTACCATATTTATCAGAGCTACATTTATATCTACAGATAAACACACACAGCTTCTTTAGACCTACATACATTTCTGCCCATGTCTTTAGGTTCTCCCAGTCCTCCGTGTAGGAATGTTAAGTATCCAGGAACACCCCCCCCCCCACCCCCCCAGGCTGAGCAGACCAGTGTTTAGACCCATGATTTAAAACAACTCTGGTTGCACCCATGTCACATGCTGCGACAGTGGGCATTTAGAGGTGCCTTTAATGCCATAGCTCTCAGTCAACTTTCAGCGTGGCTCCACATACTTGGAGTTTTTTCTTTAGGTGGTGCAGAGACGTCCACCAACAGCACCTCAAGAAGCTGCAGCTGCAAACTTCAACACAAACCATTTTAGTGGAAGCATTTGTGCTTTTGCAAGTGATGAATATTTTTGTCTTACCTTCCAGGCATTGGCAGCTTTCAGATCATGCCTGCATTACTTCAGTCAAATTTTAGGAAAAAACTTTTAGAATTCTTTGTTTTTGTTTTGTGTTCTTAATGAGTGTTTTTGTGTCTCCAAAACTTGAGAAAGGCAACACATTTTTAAGATGGTGGAGCATCCTTAGCTTTGTTTCTGATCTCCCCCAGAGAGATTTTGGTCAGTAACGTAATTTATTCATTTCCAGCATTGTAAAACATTCTTCCAATAATGCATGACACAATATAGTTACACTATGGAAAAGATCCCGACGATGAAAAACGAGGCTCTAACAACTGTCATGAAAATTAAATCTCGCTCTTCAGAGGAGAAGCTTAAAGTGAGACTAGAAACTCCAAAGTATGTCTTTTGTGCATTATTTCTGTATCTTGTAGGGAGTAATACCCAACATATTCAAGGTGTCAGTGAAGGGGAAAGCTAAAAAGACAATGTGCAAGCAAAAAAACAAAAAAAGGCAAGCTTGAGCCGAGATACCAGCTGGGACCTGAGAACAAGATTGGAAACATACAGAGTTCCAATCTGAGGAAGGTAAAAACACACAAAGCCACCCTGACCCTCCTTGCTTTACAGAGTATGACACATATCAATTCAAAGAGTGAACATTTACAAAGAGCTTTTTTTTCCATTGCAATGTGTATAAATAAAACAGAACAGCAAGATGAAGAAAGATTGACAAAACACAAAAATCAGAGGAAAAAAGGACTCATGACTTCAAACATATGATGCTACAGTATAGACAGCAGCAATGTAAATAATATGCAACCCTGTGGTTGATATGGTAAAAAAAATAAAAAAAATCCATGACCACAGCTGTGGTTAAAAAATAACTAGTTTCAACAACATGTGTTCATGTCAGCATAACTTTTGTGGTTCATCACAGACAGAGAAAACACAGTGTTTGGGTACAGTGAAGAAAAAAAGAAATGTCTGTGGTCTCATCGGGTTTGGGTCAAAGAACACGCTGACCTCAAGGATCATCCTTCGATTGTCTGAATCCCTCAGACAGCTGGGACCCTCGCGCCCACAGATGCCCAGGCGAGAGAGGCTAAGGACAGGGCTGAGACTGTAGTGCCGGGTGCAGTATGTCTGTGCACGTCTGTCACTGATACGCATGTGAACGTGTATGTGTCTGTGTGATCTAAGTTCACGTGTGAGAGTGACTGTGTGTGGGGTGTGAAGGGCCTCATGCTCTGCATCCTTTCCTTGTCAGGTTGACAGCTGACTGTGATTAATATTTCAAAAGCTAACAAATGCAGAGCACAGCCAGGCCAGTGTGTGTGTGCATGACAGCAGTATAATTGACATAATTACCCACCCTCACTAAACATCACACACGCCCTGACGGACACAGCGAGAAACACACATGGACAGCGTTCTACACTTTTCTGTGTGCGTTCAAATGCTTGCGTATATGGAACAGCCACATGCAGAGGGGTGAGCGTAGTATGCCACTCTATCCAACCATGTGTCCTCACTCATGTGTGCAAATGACTGGGAAATGTAATTAAGTGGTGTGTATAAATATAAATAAATGAGATTTTCACATTTTTAGTTTGTGATATTTATTACAGTTTCCTTAGGTTTGATATTTCCATAAAGATGTGTTGCCTTCCCTGAAATCAGTGTCTCGTCTTACGAGTTTTTAGCTGAAGTATTTTGGAGTGACTTTGGGGATCCTTTCGTTCCAGAGCTGTCGAGTCAAACCAAAAGCTCCAGTTTACTACCAAATGATTACAAAATCAATGATGTGGCCTTATAAACCTCAGCTTTGCTTTGTGTCAAGTGAACAAGTCATTTTGCGAAATTACTTGTAAACTTATATTAGTAATGTCACCAAAAGCATTTCAACATGTTGCCTGTGGAGCAAAGTCAGCTGTCGGTAAACGTAGCGCTGCTCTCAGGGATGAAAACTCAATTAGGTCCCGGGTAAATGTGTAAATTTGATCCGCTCAGTTTTGGTTAAAAATTGCAGTTAAAATAAAAATTGCGTGATAGGTATTTTTGACCACGATTTAGTAGAGTAACACTCCAGACACAATGTTAAAATGTCTAACTTCACAGCAGAGGTAAATATGTTTACAGCCTGCTTATCTTTTATGGACAGTCTACGGCCTCTACTTCCACTATCACACTGTTCTTACGACCTTGGCACATTGTTTCTTTATCTTAGTTTAATTTAGTGTTATTGCTCTATTCCAAATCCCTTTTCCTCATTGAAAATATCTGGGAAATTTCTAGTTTGGAAAAGATTTTCAAAAGTCGATCTCCTCTCCGGACGAGCTACCACAAATGTTTTCTTTTTCCAGTTCTGATGGCAACCATCTCAAATAGCTTCGAAAGTGAAAACCTTCAGAAAAATGTTCTCACACTAGAAATGGACCGAGACAACTAAGTTCAGTTTGAAGTGGATCGCCTCTTTTCGTAAGATCAAGGGTTGGCGCCTTGGCTTGTGCTATGTTCTGGGAAAAGTTTCAAACTTCCATTTAAACATGTTTAAAACATGTCAGGAGAAAGATGGCCTTTTACCGTTATTATCTGAAAGACTTAAACATAGCCTAGCATAAGTTTAAACATAACTTGAGAAGTAAGGACTTTTCTTCTATCACAAATGGGCAAATTTATGCATTACACATTACTTGAAATCCAGGCAATAATCTTTATTTAGACTGATGACGGAGTAAATTAATGCTTGTTTGATCAGATCATAGTCTGGTCGAATGTTCATTTGGTATGTGACACTTTTGAGTTGGTGATGAAATGTTCAGCTAAACGTGTTTTTTTTTTTTTTAAATACAATCCTTAAAAGCTGAGAATGCAAACACTGACAGATGTGACACCAATATTCATTTTGACAAGGGTGACGATACAGTTTAACAGAGCTAATGCCTTTAGAAATAAAAGCTAAGAATGACAGCAATCAAACCACTTCTGTCAGTCTCTTTCTTCTTAAGGGAGTAATCACTTCACAGAACAGGGCGTCACACGTTTACAAGAGCAGATAACTCATTTAGGAATGAAAATGAATGCCAAAGTCAAAACAGTTATCTCTGTTGTTTGCTGTTTTTGTACGTGGAAACTTCTAAATAAAATCTCGATCCCATGTGAAAGTTCTCCCTCATGAGATGGCTTTGATGATGACTTTGAAGTGGAAGGGTCGTGGTAATAATGACGATGATGGTAATTGATAACGGGGAGCTGAACGGTAAATGGCTGTTCATTGGGGATAGGAAGTGCTGAATGCGAGCCAGGCTGGACTCTGCCCAGCCTCGGGCTGTGTGATAATGTAAGGGAAGGGTTGGGACAGCGGCGATAAGGAAAAGTGGCAGCTGTGTGTGTGCGTGTGTGTGTGTGTGCGTGTGCATGTGTGTGTGCACTCGTTTCTATGTTTGTGTCATGTCTGTGAGAGAGTGAGTGTTTATGCTTGTGGTCGAACACTTCCAGCACACACTGTGTGCCTCAGTGAGTACGTTTTTGTCTGCATTTTGTGCATGAAATGTGTGTTGGCTGTTGGGAAAGTGGGAGTAAAGGTCAAAGTGTGTGTGTGTGTGTGTGTGTGTGTAGCAGGTGGTCGAGCGGAGGAAAACCAAAACGCGCTGTCGATCTGTCTGAGAGGGGGCTCTGGGAGGGGAGAAGAGAACGGGATTATGGGAGAGAGGAAAAAAGAGGAAGAATTATTCGTAGGAAAACATTCAGGAAGATCTAATATCAGTGTACATAACTGATGAATGAAAATTCTCCCACCTCAGGATGTCTGAAGAAGTTACCCACATAGCATTGCTCAGGAGTTTTGCTATCTTTGTCCGATCTTGTTGTCTTTCATCTCACTAGTGTCTCAAAACTCGTCTGAAGTAAACAGAAAATACGTAGACTGTAAACACAGTCTTGAATCTTCTGATCTGATGCTGATACCTTCAAGACAATAAAACTAATTTGGTATAAACAATGTTATATATGGCTGTAAGGGACAGGGTATTGGTTACTAACTAACATCATAAAACCTCAAGAAACCTCACACAAACCAAAACAACTTCAGTCAAACTTAGTCAGCTAAAGCAACTTGATGGCAACAAACTGAGTAACATTGAGCCCGAGAGACAGTTTCTCCTTATTCTTATCACAAGGCCAGAGTAAGATTTGGAAAACAACGGAATTCATTAAATTTACTCCCATCAAATGCAAACTGTAAATCAGAGTACATACCAGCATGACAGCAACTTGCCATCACATAGTCCTGAAATATTCTAGAGATGTTTCTGAGGGTGAGCATGTGAGAACACAAATGTCCACAGCATTTGTTCTGGACTGCCACATACGTACCAGCTCATTTTCCCGAGAATTTACATGAGTCTCCCAGTAAGAGCCGCTGCTTCATTCTCTCCTTGCTGTTGTGAACATGTTCAGATATATGCGCTACTGATGTCAACGCAACAAAGAGCCTCTAAACTATTCTCTCCTTGCTGAAAAGAAGGGCACTCTCTCAAAAGGGAGCACTCTCTCTGCATTATGTCCTGCTTCATGTGCCTTGTACAGATGTTCTCTCTTACAGCCTCCCTCGCACTTCCAGCTGTGAGAGTGCATCTTCAGTAGAAAATCTCCTACTGCGTGAACACATGTGTGAGTTGCAACTGCGGAAAAAGCCTGGACCAAGTTGTCAGCACATTTTCCTGAAACTCTCCGTAGTTCATGTGTGAAAATGGCTTCAGCCAGTGATGCTGATTTTATTGAACATGTTTTGAACACATTTTTTGGAGCAGAAAGGCAACAAACTCTACATTCACTTTGTTCATAGTGGTATTATAGGGCCTCTTAAGTCAGATGGTGCAGTGCCTGGGAACACTGAATACAAAGAGGAAGATGGTGAAAATGACTCAAGGCTATTTTCCATAGTAGGAAGTAGCACGTTATTTTAAAGTAGCCAACAAACATTATTTGTTGTCTGACCAAAGGAACTACCCTTTTGGGACCTCTTTGTGGGCTGTTTTCAGGGTCTAATAGGGTTTTCCCAGGTAAGACCTTCATTGCTGGGTGGATAAACTCGAAACAAGCACCATTTCTTAAAAATCATCAACCTATCCGAGGCAACATGAAAAACAGCAGACTGCTGCACTCTCAATCATCAACGGCAAAGCAGAAACCATCGTGGCTACCTCGAGTCATGAAGATAACGCTGCACCAAAATGATTGGATCCATCCGTGAGTCCACTTAGCAATGGCAACGGTAATGCTAAGTTCCAGCTGTGGAGGGCTTCATTGTGTTGTTATAACAATTAATAAAACTTATTAGATTTTAGGTTATACTTGTGGGCAATTGTTTAATCCAGAAGGAGGTTTTATATCCAAAACAACCAAAATAAGGAGAATTGTAGTCGTGGCGATTTGGGTTGGACAGACTGAAGTAGAAAATGATTGGCCAAACCGGGACTTGTGATCTGCACTCCCCGCGTGAACTGAAATGAATCGATACCATTAGACTAGCAATAGTTAAGTCAAAGTCTTTCATTTTTTCATCTGCCACTTGGAAGATCAGTCGTTCCATTCCCAGCTTCCCTGGATCGCATTTTGAAGTGTCCTTGGAGAAGACACTGAGCACCACGTTGCATCCGTGAATGCCTGTGTGACAGAGAAAAAAGCGCTGTGTCGTCTACGAGTGTGTGTGTTTGTGTGTGGACAACAGCTGGTTTGGAGCGAACACATGGGAGCAGAGCTGGCGAGCCTTCAGAGAAGAAACAAGCTGACTTATAAACGCGGGTCTCTGTTCAGCAGAAACCTTGTTATGTTTTCCCCCTCCTTTGTTACTCCCAGGGTAAAAAACAAAAAAGAGAAAAAAATAACTGTTGCGCATGAGTTTTGATGTCACCCAATGCTGTTCCACATAAACCCTCCTGACTGACCGAAACACGTGAAGTTACAGACGTGCATGAGTGAGTTCCAAGGCCACACATTCCAACAAAAATGGAAAAAAACTAGTGTGGAAAAACAGATTATGCCTATAAAGACATTTCTTGCTCCCGACACTGTGTTTTCTCAGAAGGTCAGTCAAAAAGACCCTTTTTCTCTCGTCCAGTGGGCTATTTACTTTTGTTAATTTGATAAGAGCATGTGTTTATCAAAGTGAAGGAATACATCATTCACATATTTGTACCAGTAAATTCAAGAAGGTGAGAAAATGCTTCACAATTTTAGTAAAAGAAATGTTTGCTTTCAGTGTTTCATAAATCATTAAAGAAATGAAATCATGAATAAATAAATTCATCTGGATGACATTTCAATGTAAAATTGCAAATAATGTTTGGATTTCATCATGCTCACCATTCTACGAAGATCTGGAGAATCTGGAGAAATTGCAGTGTACAAGAGACAATAAGGAACAGTGTTATGCACACATAAATTAGTCAAAACATTCAGAAATGCCACATGCTCCCCTCGGAGAGTTCAACTGAATCTGAAGTGAAGTATAAAACTGTCCTGTGGTCTAAAATAATTTCTGGCAAACATCTTGTCCTCCAGATTCAGATTGAGGGAGATCCAGCATCCGTGATGGTCTGGTGGAGCAGATTACTGCACATGGCACTGATAGCTTTCATATCTGTGAAGGCACCATAAATACTGAAAAAAAACATCCAGGTTTTGGAGCAGCATAGTCTTTTTCAGGAAAGTTCTTCCTTAATACACAAAAACAAACAACCTTCTGCATATACTACAGCACCGCGGCCGTCATGAAATGACCTGCCTGCAGTCCAGACTCTCGTTGAAACAGAGGTCTTGAACCTTCTAAGGAAAACATTTTACTTTCAAAGCTGGTGCAAACTGGTCATAGATATACAGTTCCCAAACACTGTTGTTAAAAGAAATAATGCATCACAAAGGTAAGCATGCGCCTGCTAAACTTGTTCTAAACATGTTGCTGGCATTAAGATCAAAATGACAATGTGTCATAAAACCTAATCTGTTTCAACATGTGATGTGTTGTCTCTGCACTATTTTGCTAATTAAAAGAGTTTTAATGATTTGGAAATAATTCAATTCTTAATGTATTTAAACAATGTCCTTTTCTGAAGCCTTTTTGGAATGTGGTTTCATACAGTTGTAAATAAGCTGGTTTATGGCTTGATCATTTAAGCCAAACTGCTTATGATGCAGCTGCTGTTATTAACCATATTGCCATCATCGAGGTCTCAACTGATGTCTTTCAAAGAATCTGTTGGACATGTGGATGACTCAACAACGCTTCAGTTCTCCAACAGCAGCATTCAACATGACGGGCCCCAGAGCTTTGAATCTCTAATCTGTCTAATCAGATCATCAGATGTTCTTTTCCAGGAGAAAAAAAGGAGAAAAAAATGCAGTCCTCTCATTCATTTGAATGAAACCAGTCCATCAGCGAAATTCATGTGGCTTGGTCGTCCAGGCCATTGGAAAACAAAGTAGGCTGTGTCTGACTCAGTCTTTGCTGCAATAAAACTCAGTGTTATCCTGCAACACTCCGCACTGACCAATCACTGTCATGGAAGCACATGTTCCTGACTGATAACTCTGATGTGAACACTGCATTTCTGCTTTTCACCTTGTGTTCACTGTTGAAAAGGGGTCTCTGCTACTGTGTGTAGGATAGATGATATTACTTAGGGGGCTCAGAGTGGGAAGTTGACCATTATCTGATCAGAATGCAAAGCTCAAAATGATCTAAACTGATGTGTTTCTTTGAGCATAATTTGTTTCTTTGTGCATCATTTATTTGATCAAAGTGTTAATGCAATGTTAGTAGAAATAGATCAAGGAAAGCAAAAACACACGAGCTGTAAAAAAAAAAAAAGGCAGGCCTGACTCAGACATACAACTGCTGTCCCAGGTGAAAGGTGAAAAGAAGAAGGGAAAAGGGATTTTAGACCTCGGGTAGCACCATCGGGTCAGTTTGATCAGGGGACATTAAGATGTGACAGAGGCAGAAAGTAGCAGCCAATTAGTGAGGAGGAAGGAAAGGTGGGGATGGGAAGTGAAGGAAGTGAGGAAGGTTGGGGAAAAGAAAAAGATGGGGAGACAAGGTGAAGGCTTGTCTGCCAAACCTTTTCAAATCTCACCACAAAGTTCCTGAGATTTTGGCAAAAACATTTTGTTTGATGAATTGACTTTTGAGTTCCTAAATGAACTGCTGCATTGACTATATCTGATAACACAAACGAGTTCCGTGTGTCAGAGAGAGTTTTCATTCTGAGGAAGACGGAAGGACCACAGCTTCATATCATTGTTTACTTATGCTTCTAGTTTGTATAAGTGTGTGTTGCGTGTGTGAGCCTCCAGCGTGCATGTTGTCAGCCTTTCATTTCTGTGATTGTTCTATTCAATCGTTTGGCTGCTGTACCGCGGTGAACAACTGCAGCAGGAAGCAGTGCCATGCAGGATAACACTGGTCTGAATGTAGGGCTTGGTGACCCTGGGGATACTGGGCCTGGGGATTCGAACACACGCATGCATTCACAATCGGGAGCCAATGGGCCCGGACAACAATCTCTTTGGTGGGTCTTTTTAAAAACCAATCAAGCAGACATCTTGGCTCTTGTCATTGTTAGCTGCTGCAGGACTGCCCACACCACATTCAACTAACGCAGGACTGTGCGTGTCTCAGGAAGGAGTGTGTTGTGTCACAGTTGTACATGGAGAGCAGGGAGTCATCTTCCCTTGCAGGACTTCACAGACTTCAAATACAAGAAGTGTTAAAACTCCGTTAAAACTGTTTCAAAACCGCCAAGACTGGTAATGAAACATTTTGTATTGCTTTTTGCACACATTAATCTGTGATACATCTTTGTGTGTGTGTGTGTAAATGTGTCAGCAGGCATTTTGTTGTTGTTTGGGAGAGGTCCTTGGTCTTATGCAACAAATGTACTTTTGTGTGTCTCTGTGTGTAAAGTGGATGAGCAAGTTGTTAACAAGATATCAGCAGCATCTTTAACCACAGCAGAATCCTATCATCCAGGACTGAAAGCACACACACACACACACACAGTTTACAGCATTCCTCCTGCCTGCTCTACCAAATGCTATTCAGGCAGTGCTCAATACGCACGCACACTTGCATGAATACAACACACCAGTGACTGTATAAACACTTGAACATTAAAACTCTCGAGGCACCAGCATTTACATGAACAATGGTGCACACACACACACACACACACACACACACCCTCCGAGCCTGCCTGCTCCCTCATGGCAGTTTTTATGTATTTTTTGGTTTTGTTTTGTTTTTGCCATCCCAATACATACAAAGACACGCACACACATATCTGTTTGAATTTGTTTTCTGTCTGGAGCAGCCCCCTCCATCCTTGGCTCTTCTCTGCCTGCCTCCTCACTTTTTTTCCCCTCAGCAGCCGCAGCAGGCCAAAGGAAACATTGCCGAATTCTCTCCCTCAGCTGTTTTCATTTCAGGCTTTTCAAACTGACTCAACCCATTAAACCTGGAGGTGCCCACTGAATGTGGGAACAGATACACTCAAATGTGGCATCAAATTATAATTGGTTTACAGACCGGTTTTCGAGTTCATTGACTTTTTCTATCACCATCCTATAAACAGCTGTTTCTAAAAGTTTACCAAGCTGGATTTATTGAAAAGTCACTAATGCTTTAGTTTATTGGTGAATTTGTTTACAGTGAGTGAAACAAAAGCAGGTAAGTAATGTCTTTAGTTTCAATGACTTGGTTAGTCCCTTGGTTTTGATCCTGAACTCAACTGTCTTGATGTGATAATCCAGCCCAGGTGAGTTTTATCCAGAAACTCAGCACACAAACAATAAGCAGGCTGTGGCCAGACAATGTTGAGTCGAGGAACAGGAGAAACGGGGTAAGGGATCTAACAACAACGGCGACTACAGCGCTTGAGCGAAGATTAACTGTGATAAACTGTCTGCATGCATCCACCAGGCATTTATGGAGGAGGAGGTGTGACCTGCCCCTGTGGCTCGACCCTGTACACCAGCAACTGCTTCTGTAGTGACAGGACGTGAAGGCCAAGATCTAACTTTTTGAAGCACTCAAGCTTCATTAAAAGATATGCAAAAGGAAACGTGACTGTGGTGTAAACTTGAGAGGTGGTTAGCGCTGTCTTCTTGTAGCAGGACGGTTCCCTTTCTGTGTGGAGTCTGCATGTTCTCCCCAAGCATGTCAAGGTTCCCACCGGGTACCCCAGCTTCCTCCCATGGTCTAAAAATATGCATGTTTATGGTAATTACTGATTCTAAATTAGCTGAAGGGGTGAGCGTGCATGGTTGTTTGTCTCTGTGATGGACTGGCATCCTGGCCCGGGTGTTCCCGGCCTCCTGCCTGATGGCAGCTGGGATAGGCTCCAACGCCACTGAATAGGATAAAGCGGGTATGAAAAATGAATGAATATTAAAAATACATAAAGTAGAAAGGTACAGCACACCAAAAATTCTACAGAGGAGCTGATCACTGGGAACAAATCAGTAGAAAAACTTTGTTGCACACTGGCTCCATAAGAAATTTATCGGGGGCTTCCTCTAGATCAGTCAGACACTTGTTTGTTATGTCGGCCACACCCATGGCACACATCTGATGCTGGTTACATAATCACTCTCTAACACCACAGTCACGAAAAACAAACAATTGAAAAAAAAAAAAAAAAACGCAGAGTAACTGCAATCGGTTCATTTGATAATAAATGAGGATACATTGAACAGAGATACAAATAGTAATGAATATGATACCTACCTTTACAAAACCTGTCCAATAAGCCAAAAGCTTTACACATCATAAAATAGTTTCTAATAGATAAACAGACATCAGGTGTAAATAAACATGATCAGCAACTTTATCTAAATCATAAATGAGGGAAATTGCTAAAAACATTTCAAGTCAGTCTGTATTCAGACCATGTGGTGAGACAATCTTTAGACAATGAATCCAGTGGTGTTTTCTTCTTGAAAGTAAAACATCTAAGTCACCTCCTCTTGGAGGGAGAGCTACCTTCTCAATCCCTATGTATCTTAGAGAGGAATAAGATGGCTAATGAAAGAAAGTGTGCTGCAACTAGAAAATTCAGAATTTTACATCTAATAGCACTTCAATGTTCTGCAATTTGAGTTACGAGACAATTTCGATTACATTGTCCCTTTGCTGCATCTTTTTGTCCCCTATAACTTTAATTGTTATAGAAAAGGGGCCTTTAAAACAATGTGAAAGTTTTGAACTGCGGTATCTCAGACCCTAGGTGCTCCAGGGCAGTTTCAGGCTCACAAATGTGCATAACAAAGGTCGGACAGTGTTTGGGTACTTAAAAAAGAATCAGAAGCACATTTTTAAGGTTCACACACTGTGATACTTTAAAGCCATTTGTTTGACCATGTTTGGTCCCCCAAAGTTTATATTCAGTCTCTGAGACTTGAAGGCATTAAATACCAGCTTAAAGTAAATTCAATATATAGCTAAAGGCCTGTGCTGCCATGAATTCTTTCACTGTCCCAGGGAGTCTCTCCCTCTACTCCTATTCTTTGTGCTTAGGGTAAATTTAGACTTTTCTTGCTGCTTTTCCTACCACCTCTGCAATGCTGAGCTGTCAAATAATTCCATCCTCAATTTATAACCTTTTTCATTCAATATTCATCTCGCCTCCATCATCTCGTAGTCTTTACTCTTTAAATATTCTGGTGATTTTCTCACTCTGCCTTTCAGATAACCTTTCATGTAACCCTCCTCCTCTCCATTTCCTCCTCATCTGGTCCGACCCGGTGCCTCAACAATCTCGGCCATCTTCTAACTGCTTTGCCACCACCAGCGTCTGCACCCCAGAGGTCCTTTTTTTTAGCGTTCATCCAAGGCCACGTGCTCACAGGATGTCACTTCTTATGAGAGTCTCACAGAGCAACATCCTGAGTCAAAATCTGCTCGTTAGTGTGATACTTTACTTTTGCTTTTCAAATCAAAATATAAAGCGAGGTGCTGCGGGAGTATAAATGTAGTAATGCCTTCAAACTGGGGCTGTTTTTATTAATCTTGCCTGTATTTCACAGTGGCTGCATGTCTCAACCAGCCATGACTTATGATATCATCTTCGAGACTGTTTAGGATTACTGATGAGTATCACCATAAGTAATACTCATGATCTAAGACTGTTAAGCTAGTTTACATCAGAGGGTTGATGAAGGGGTTCGTTACGAAAACCAAAAGGATTAAACTAACTCTAATTTGCAATAGTGTCAGTTAATATTCATTATCAAATATTGATACACAAAGAAAAGCAAATTTTTGCACAACTTGGCCTTATGAGACATTTAGTATCACTTTAGTACTTTTTTAAAGCTCTTTTGGGCTCGAAATGTTGAAAGGGCGGGATCTGTGTCCTCCATCCCCCACATCAGGAAAACCCCACACATATACATATACAAACAATCATGCAAACACATACACGTTGTCAGAGTCGCATAAGCTCCCAGATGTCTTGATAGCTGGCGCAGAATGTCTGAGTTGCATGAATTAGTGTGAATTTGTGTCTGTGTGTGTATGTGTATGTGTATGTGTATGTGTGTGCGTGTGAATATGGCCACTGCTACTGCTGCCGTCAAGCTTCTGGCGTTGACACAGTAAACTGATCCTAAGGGGTCTGAGAGGGGAAATGTCTCCCTGCCCCACATACGCATACACACACACACACACACATATATACACTCACAGACACACACACTCCAGAGGGAGAGGAGAGCACTGGAGGAGCGGCACTCACACGGAGATTGAGTTACAGCCGAATTAGATCTGAGCTGTGGGAACCAGCACCTTCTCTTAGGCACACACACCCACACACCCACACACACACACGTGTCACTTCTTGACACCACAGACGAGCTGGGACACACGCTGAGATGATATGGTATGTGTACACATACTCACATGCACATGGTCTCCCACACACACAGACACGCACCGACAGATGCTTATAAACAAACACACAGTCATGAACAGATGCAGGCGAATCCCGGGGATCACACGCACAGAAATATGACATCAAAGAATAACTATGTCATCCCAGAAATACAACACAAGTATGAACATGACACGACAGAGTGTGCGTGTGGCAGGATTAACAGAAATAATCACAAACAGATATGTGCAGCCATTAAAAGCACAAACACACATTTCTGTCACCCGTGGACGGAAGAGAGAAGGAAGCCTGAGGCGGCAAGTTTATATCTGGCACAAACAGAGCCATACACAATGCATGTGTGTAACTTTGTGTGTGTGTAAATGGCCTTGACTTGGAGATGTTGGCCCTAAATAATGCCAGCATGAAAAGAAAAGGACAGGAGAGAGGCCACAACACCGCAAGCCAGTAAACTCTCCACGTCTTAATTGCCCTTTCGTTTTCACATGGTAATGTCTTTCCTTCTGTGTGTTTATGTGTGTGTTTATTTTGCATACCCCTGCCAGGTTCGCACAGCAAACCCTGCCAGTTCAACGGTGTGCGTCTCCCCCTGCCATGAACACACATACACTCTCGCTCTCCCAGCCTCCATTGTGCTCACAGGCGGTTGGAAGGATGGATGGAGGATTTCCACCCGCACGTACAGACATTCAGTTAAGGTCCTTTTCCTTTCAAAGTCATATCATATGTTAGTGTAAATCCTGACTGCCGGCTGCACACATGAAAGGAAAAAAAAAAAGGAAAGAAAAAACAGTCAAGAGGGACACATTTTGAGTGTCTACTGGTCTTTTTGTCAGCGTGGAATCATGTGAGAGTAACACAAATTAGCCATTTCTATCTAAAGCCGAAAAGAAACGGAGAGGGTCAAACCGTACACAGGCTCGAAAGAGACTTTTATGTATTGTTTTTAATAGACCTGGGCTTTTTGGGAGTGTTTGGCTTGTTGGAGTCTGCAACTTTGCCACCAGATGTCACTAAATCCTACACATTGCTCCTTTAAATGTTCAGCATCCAGTTTTTGGCAAGTTTGAAGGAAAAGTGATTAGAAAGATAACTGAAAAGTACTGATACAGCGGAGGATGAATTATGATGACTTTCAGTCTTTAGGGTCAAACTTCAAATTAACTGGATTTGAGCATGCCCCATAGAGCAACACTAAAGGGCTTTAACTGCAGCAAGTGGGGTTTCCCGGCCAAAAAATAAAAATCAGTCCGGTTCAAGATGAGTGTCGAACTCGGTCAGCGTTGTCCTTTGTCGCCAGATTTTTCAGCTTAATTGTAGCTTCCAACCCAGTGAGCCCTGGATTGTACCTTTCCTTTCCTTTTTTGCCCAGATGATGTAGTTTTGTGGGTTTCATTTATTGTGCAGTGATTTTCCCCTAGATGTGGTGGTTAGCACAATCACAGCAAGAACAGCAAGAGGGTTCGTGGATCAAATCCTGTTTGGGGCCTTTCTGTGTGGAATCAGTATGGTCTCTTTGTGTATGTGTGAGTTCTCTCTGAATACTTTGACTTCCACCCACAGTCCAAAAACATGAATGCTGGATTAATATATGATTCTAAATTGACTACAGGAAAGACCGTGTGTGGTTGTTTTCGTGTTTGTCTCTGTATTGACCCTATGATGGACTGGCGACCTGTCCAGTGAGGGACAACAATGGTAGGACGGTACTGCCTCAAAGGGACGATGTGAGAGGAGCGTCACTCTCTTGGATGGCTTTGAAATGCCTCAGTATATCTTTGGAGGATCTGGAGGAGTTGGCTGGAGTAGAGAGGTCTGGACATCCCTGTGGAGACGGCTGCCTCAGAGACCTTAATGAAGGGATGGATGGCAACAGTGATGAAAATCATGGTTTTCTTTCCCGTTATGCCTGCCTTCATTTTTCACAAACACTGCTTGCACTGATGCAGTTTTTTTTTTGTAAGATATTTCAAATCTGAAGCCTCAGACTTTGCTGGACTTTACTGTAAGAAGATTACTATATCATTCGTAGTGGCATAGTATTTATGGTGAAAAAATAACCTAACATTTAAAAAGGTAGGAAAGGTTATAAAACTATTTGGAGTTTAAAGTTGTGCACCGGAACCTGTTTTTTCTCCTCACCAGTGTAGGGCCATAGAGGAGATAATGGTAATCAGGGAATAATCTCTATTAAAGTTTGCTCTCCCCTTGACCTTTGAGTGCTTGGCTGTGAGCATCAAGCCATTGGAGAACCGCAGTGGACTGACACACAGAGAAGGTCAAGAACGCATGCACATGCATAACCACCTCTGTGTGTTTTTCATACCCACACAATGGGTGGCAGTGGGGTTCCCCTGCAGCTGTGACCATATGATTACCGGTCTTCCCACTTTATTTCAGTGTCAAACCAACTGAACACACAAATGCAAACACTTAAACATCCCCCTACTACAAAGAACACACATACACTTGCACCATGCTGCCATCCGTTTAGCCTCAGCCCCGTGGACGCAAACTGCAGGAGTACCAGGGGAGAGAAGGGGGAGTGCAAACAAACTCTCCCCAGGTCCAGGGCTCCGGTTTCAGCCTTCCGTCCGCCGTAGCTGGGGGGCCATGGGAACATGAAGCGCCAGGGGCCCTGTGTCAATAAGGAGCAGTGGTTCAACACAATGAGGGCCTGCCTGCAGACAACACCGCTGACAGACACCCACACAAAAGGGCCTGTGAATGGGTAGGAGGCTTGTGCACAGACTCACGCACATGAACACACTCTGCAAAAGAATAGGGCATTGTGGGTCTGCCTTCAATGCCCATGTTTGATGACTACTTCTGTGTGTGTGCACACGTACGCTCATGCACGCAACAGTGCTCATGCCCATGAGGAAATAAACACAGTATAATAAACTCTCAGTACAGCGTGTACCACAGAAAATGTGGCAAATACGTATCAGTAGACCGTGCTGTGAATGCATTCTTTGCATTGGTTTCAGTCTGTTTTTAGCCATACTAGTGGAGTTTTTTCTGGATTCTGTCCTTCAGATAACATTAGACAAATTGTCACAGAAAATCGTACCATCAGATGTGTTAATCCAACAGAATAGAAAACTGTGTGATTCCAAACCTGCTTGTTGACAGTTAAAAATCGGCCTTTTAATGGAGGCCAGGGGCAGGATGATTGTATCTGTTAACGCAGGTTTTACGCCATGTTTACGCGACCGGCTGGAAAAGGCAGAAGGGATTTTGTTGCATGTTTGCATAAACATTGATAGTGGAACAGTGCTTAAACAGTGATTTAACTTACTTTCACTGCATGTTGAAAAGTCAAAAGAGTAATCCTAATCTAGAGAAAAAGCTAAATTATTACTTTAATCTAAAGCTTGAATAAAACACTTAAACTGGACAAAACATTAACTGATTGTGTGCATTCTGACAAAAAGCCACAGCACCGCTTTAAACAGAGGCACAGTCCACAGGCTTACAACAAGTGAAAACTCACAACACCAGTGTTCGCAGATCCATATTTCATCATGCATCAATCAATTACTGCATTTGAACAACTGGAACAGCATGGGAACTCTGTTGGCTTATTGACTCTGCAAAGGGAAATTCAAAGACAAGTGCTGCCACCTGGTGTCAGCCAGTATAAAGATCTGGGGGCTTAAACCAGGCCCAACCAGCAGGTGGCAGTACTTTTTGACCTGAGAATGAAGTGTAAAAAAAAAAAGATGAATAAATGGGAAAAAAAAGGAATAAGTCCATTCATCAGACATGTATTTGTGTATTCCCGGGAGTACATCTGGTATAAGGAAAAAAAAACTAATTTGCTGCCTTTACATGGTCCAAGTCATGTAGGCTTCGGTAAATCTCTGATAACATCACTTCTTCACCAGGAATGAGGTAGTCTGACGGTCTGCTGTTTGTCACACATTGTTATCTCTCAACCACAGGTGTGTCAGCACGAACTATGTCACGTTGCAGGCTGTTATTTGCAGTTTAGGCAGTTAGTGGACAGCGTCTATGGCTTAAAGACGGTTTAATTCACGGCACCTAAATTTGTTTTGCCAAAAGCGAGTCACTCAAGGTAAAGGTGCGTTCAGGTGTTTGTCTTCAAACAATAGGTTTTTTTTTGTCAGTCAGATACCACTGCTGCCTTCACCTTTGCATATCTTTGCTGCACCAGACTCAGGGTCCACATGTTCATTATCTGTCTTTTCATCTCTGCGTGTCCCTCTGAATATCAGCACAAGGCCTCGTCACTGCAAATGGTTCATAGTTTACAGTTATGTCTATTAAAGATAAGGTGAAGGTAATCATAAGCTGGTTCAGTCTGAAGCACTTGCCATAAAAAGCACTTGATGCTCTTGGTTATAAACAGATAGTTTTTTGCTTATTTTTGCCACTTGGAATCGATCTGTCGATCAGTAAGAGCCTCAGGGCAGGAAAGAACGTGGACAAGAGGGTTAAAGCAATATCAAAGTTTTATTCGTAAAATGTAGTATAGAGAGGAACAGTAGTACAATTCAGACAGAAAAAAGGAGAATGTAGTTCCATCTTTGAAAAACCTTTGATAAAAACGTAAAAAGAGTAACCTGAATTTGCTTTGTGTTCGGAGGGCACTGAGGCGCGGCCCGAGTTTTGCATCACGGTTAAAGTTCGAGAGAGAAATTGAAAAATACAACCTTCTGCAACAGCGTAAAAAAATACAGCTGGGGAAAAAAAACCTCTGCTTTACATCTGTAGTGTTTTTGCTTTTTCTTATTTTTCGTGTGTGTTTTTTTGTCCATATAACAAATACAGCATAAAATCTAAAATGATACATCATAGTTTTGAGTTTCATTCATTACAGTAAAATCAGTAGGATGGTAAATAGTATCAAAAGAACAAACATGACAACAAGAAGGTGAGATGAACAAGCACACAGCGTGAACGGAGAAAGCGGAAGGTTAAAAGTCCACGGAAATAAACCACCATGGCAGGAGGTTTGTAGCTGATTCTCAATGCGTTCCATTAAGGAAATCCACTAGTTAAATAATATATTCTTCATATATATATATATATATTTATCTCATTTATTCTCAACATATATCCATATATATATATATGTATAGAAAGATCCGCAATATAACCCCTCCAACAGTGACTTGAAGATAGAAGTGACACAAAGAGGATGAATATTTTCTATGACTCAAAATATATCTTCGCAGAAGGAAGTTACACATCTTCGGTATCATTAGCACTTCAGTACATACTGTATATTCCACTGCATACGAACAGATACTGCTGTTCCAAGGTTTCGACCCGCAAACAGTCCCGTGTTTCTTTAGAAAGTATGTGCTGAAACGAATAAACAAACGGAGAAAGGGGAAAAAAAAGTCTGTGGAAAGAACAAAATCAAACAAAAATATGTTTCAAGGGTAAAGTGAATGATTCTGTAGCATTAAAACATTTCAAAATCTCAACAATTACAGACACGAGCAAGGATTTTCTACACTAAGCAAGTATTCACCTGGCTTTTCTCATACATTATATTTCAACAATAATTAAAAACAACAATTTTGGTTGGACAAATAGAAATTAACAGTCTTGATTGCATTTTGGAGTCTATATATATATACACACACATATGTATATGTATGTGTATATATATATATATATATATATATACACACACACATATATATATATATATATATATAAATATATATACAATATTAAATAACAAAAACTAAACGTCTAATAAAAAAAGTTGCGCATTGGAAGAAGGACAACAGTTTTTATATAGTTCCATTCAGACCCGCTTATTTGGGACACAAAAACACAAAAAGAAAAAGTTCTTTTCATGAACGCAAAAAGTAAGTGCATGTCTATGAGGCGCCATAGAGCTTCACTTTCTGTGGAACAAAGTGTTTTCTACCTGGCAGACCTAATTTAAAAAAAATAAAGAACAAAAAAAAAAAAAGGAAAAAAAATTTCAACCGATGACATTTCTTTATACCTGCCATAAATGGAGTTCTTTTAAAATGAAAACATCGCAGACGGGGATTTCTGCACATCTCTACACACCCCCACTCCCCCAACCCCCCTCACACAACCAACGTTCAAGTGATTTTCATACATATATATATATATATATATATGTATATAATGTGTTTACTTTAAACCTCAGTACCAAATATAAACAAACGCATACAGGTATTGATGTCGGCTTAGGTCCTCAAAATGTCAATCAATTACAAGTAGGCTACTGCAGGTAGTTCTACAAAATGGTATGTGTCTGTGTGTCTTTGTGTGAGTGTGTGTGCATTAAATAAAATAAAAAGCTTAAAAACAATGGCAAAGCATACCTGATAGTCGCCGTAGCACAACAGTGTTCTATAGTTTAAGCTGATTACATATGCATAACTGAGTCAGTTTAAGCTTATATATAGCCTGTAGGTCCAGTATTTTTGCAACGAGCATTACAGCACCAAACGTTTCATCATTTGGCAAAATTCAAGCTTTAAGTGAAAGTCAAATGCTTTTTGTTTAATAATAATAATAATAATAAAGTGTTATTGTGACGCCGTGATTTGTATAAAGCTAGCAATAACATTTCCCCTTGTACTTTCTCTTTTTTTTTTCTCGTTATATCATCTCCCCCCTCATCCCACCCCAATATAACAACAAACCCAATGTGTTTTTGTTTTGTTTTTTTTGTAAATTTTACCTTTAAGCGTATTCAGTAGTTTTTTTTTTTTGTTTCCTGCTCAATCTTGGTGTGCGGTCTGTTTGGCACAATACCGCAGCCCTCTTAAATTAATCATAAATACGGCTGCGATACGTTAGAGTCACAAAACAGATTTTTTGGTTCCAAGATTTGTGCAGGGAAAGAGAGAGAGAAAGAAAGAAAAAAAGGACAAGTGTAATATAATATTTAGCGCATCTAAACAGGATCTACAGAGCACGTTTAAATCTTCCTGTGGACAATAATGCTCTTCTTCCACGTACTCCTAACAAGCGACACACCGTCAGACTGAGGAGAGCGGCGGCAGCAGCAGCAGCGTTTACTGCGCCTCCGCTTGCTCGCAGACAAAAAAACCCAACAGAAATACAAATTATAGCATTTGATAAGACCATAATAACCTCTCTTCATAAATTAAATAATTAACATTTCTTTGTTTAGATGATTGGCCTACCTCAACTCCAAATTTAAAAAAAAAGAAAAATTACAACACCCTGCCCCCCCCCCCCCAAAAAAAACAAAAAAAAACAGGAAACAAAAAAATACATCACCAAAAACCTGATTCGTCATATTATTCGTCGCTAGAATCGCCCTCCGCTGGGCCCAGAGTTGGACACATTTTCAATAATAATAAAATCTGTACATCTTGGAGTTCCCACTCTTTCAAAGCTTTACAAAAGAGGAAGAAGGGGAAAAAAAAATCCATCTTTGTTATATTCTTGCACAATTAAGTAACCTCAAGGTTTGATAGCACTTTGGAGTTGATTGTTTACCAGCTAGTTTCTGTGTACATATATATATATTAAACATCAACCTTTTTTCTTTTTTATTTGTTTGTTTCTCAAGCTTGTTATATTTCTTAGTCCTCTTCTGGGGCAGCACCAGCGTTGCCCTCGCCCCAGTTTGATTGGTCATTGTCGGTGGGCTCCTCCCCTTCCCCGTCCTCGCCTTCCTCCCCGTCGAACTCTTCGTCGCGAGGGAACTCCATGCCCTCCAGGCCCTCCTGAGTGGCCTGGTGGGAGTCGGCGCAGTCTGCGCACACACCGTAGCGCCGCGAGCCGTGACGGATACCAACGCTGGCCGCAAGCATGAAGATCTTCTTGCACACCATGCACTTGTATTTTTTGTCCTTCTTGTGCACCTGAAAGACGGGAAAAAAAAACGAGAGGGTCAAGGAGATGGGTCGAAGATTGACTTGTATCTAATCATTACAACTTTAAAGGCGTAGTTCACACTATTTCACTTTTATTTAAAGCTGCGTGCATAGTGTCACAGATTGGGCACATTAACTTCGGAGACTCTTATTCTAGCAGCCTCCCTCTGAAAGTAAATTCTACCACTACTCCAGGTAAGCAAATTCTTTATATCAAGACAACTAGCAGCTGGCAAATGCGCTCCATTTACTGTAAAGACATTCGAGTTGAATGTCATTTTCTCATCCAACTCAAACAAGAGTATTAGAAAAGAATGAAGCTCCACAAATATTTCACAAAATCCATTTTTGAAACCTCTCAAAGTACTCTGGACATCAGCTTAAGATTGATGCTTTACCAGGCAGAGTCCCAATAAGGGTTAGTTTGTGTCACTCAAGTAAGGTTTATTTTCCCCTTCAACCAAGACAATCATGGCCTCTGGGATGCATTATAGAGAACAGAAATTTGATTCTATTCATCTCATTTTTCATCAGAAACCGACTCGTTTCTGGTGATTTTTCTTAAAGACGTGTAATCTTTGAAATATCACTATCCTAAAGGAATCATAAGGCCACTTATCTTCAAGCACCTTTGGACATTTCAGTATCCCGGGTTTCTTTCTGCAGCAGGCACATTGGTTTGTGCTAAATGGTATGTTTAGCACAACAAAACAGAAAACGGGTCTTTCATGGCTGCTGCTGCCGAGTTTGGGGGTTCAGAAGGTTAACAGGAAGATGCTCATTTCCTCTTTCAAGACGAGATGCGTCCAAAATAAAATCACTTAGCATCCTTATCTTTATGACAGTCAACAGAAACCCATTTTTTGTACCACTTTGAGTGACTCCAACACACTCCCCACATTAGAAAATGTCTGCTTGTGCACTCACTCCCTTCCAGCAAAGCTGCCAGATGCACAACACAGGGTGGTGTGGAATGAAGAGATCGTGTCCAACACGCTTGGCAGGCCTTAGAGGATGCTCCTCGCATGGTGGTGAAAGAGAAGAGAGGAGAGGAGAGTGAAAGTATGTGGACTCACCAGGGAATGTCTCTTTACGTGCTCGCGGCGGGTGAACAGCTTGCCACAGATGTCGCAGCTGAATGAGCGCACACCTGAGTGGATGATCAGGTGCCTCTTGAGTGTGCGCCGGTGCTTGGCGATGTAGTTACAGTGGGGGCACTTGAGCTTATTGAGGGCTAGGTGTGAGGACTCACCTGAGTAAAGAATAACAATGATACAGAAGCAGAGAAAGGTCAACAAGAGACAGTATACACTTAAAGAGAGACATTAAAATCCACTGGAAGTTACTTTCAACTAATAATGCTCAGACGGAACCAGATCATTATTGTGAAAGCCCCATTTCCATTCGTAGATCTCTTATGATATAGGGGTGTGTCAGGAACAGAGATTATTGAACTGGGATGCAGCGACCGTTACTGCAACCTCATACCACAAAATTTGATGCATCAAATATCTGGACAAAGCTGCACAAGGTCTGATCATCTGCGAAGACACAAACGATAACTTCACAACCCTTCTTTGGCTGTTGCTAAGTAACCGCTGTTTTTCTACAAGTCAATTTAACGATGGAGGAGATTTCACCATGGCAGGGAGGATGCTCAGCCACGTTACAAGTGAACGCAAAGCAGCAAAACAGATGGACACAAACTCTAACTTGTGACTCGCTCATCAAAACAATGAAATGCAACAAACTGCACTTGAAGCTGCATAACAGCCTCATGCTAATTAAAGTGTTATAACTCAAGAAGTATTAACACAGCTCTGGCTATGATTAGTAACAGGTTTTTTTTTCCCTTTCATTTTCAGTAATATGCTGAAACTAAATCCTAATCTTCTTGTAGATGAGGAAAATAAATACCCTCCACTAGCTTTATAGGGATGTGTCAATCACAACAGAACAACAACAACAAAAAACCACATGTTTTCCTTTAGAAAAGGCTCCAGAGTGATAGTGTTCGTGTTAAGACAGTGGGGTAACAGGGCCCATCCCTTTGTTTGAGCCAGGGAGCACACAACAGAGGCGTTGTCACGGTAGGTTGCCAGGAGGGAGGAGGGGGAAATGTTGATGAGAAGCAGGTCACCTGCTCATTGCCTTTGTGTGTGTGTGTGTGTGTGTGTGTGTGTGTGTGTGTGTGTGTGTGTGTGTGTGTGTGTTTTAGACAAGGTGAAAAGAACCTTGTGGAGGTGAAACAAGCTGGTAATTTAGTCTTAAGAGGTAAAGAATAGATTTTTCTTTATTACTCATTATTGTTGGGAAGAGTAGAGAAAACTGAAACAAAAAAAGTAATAAATAATAAAATACATTTGTCAAGATAAACCAGGGAGTGATCAAAGTTCTTGTCTTTGTTGGTTTTATATTCAACCTCGCAGTAAATGTGACTGAAGTCTCCTTTCTTCCATCTAATCTCCAACCAACCCGCTTACCTAGAGATGTATAGTGTGCCATTTAGTTAAAAAAAACAAACAGAAAAATTGAAGATGCAGCATGTTTATCAATAAAAACTAAAGATTAACTCTTTCACTATTCATCAGTCTAGCAATCCATTTCCCCATACCCACTCCAATCTGAGCAGCAACTTTTAATAACTGTGCTATATATGTGACCCCTTTGTCTGCAGACAGATACACAGCCTGGATTGCTCTAGACGATACTCCACTTATGCAACATCTTTCTCTTACATAACAGACTGAAGGGGGGATAGCTGAAGTGTTCCACTACAGTTTGTAGAACTTAACGTCAAAGACTTTTCTTTTTAGCACAATAAACTCACAGCTCTTTAACAGAGCAGCTACTGCAGGCGCATCGTTTTTGGTTGTGACCGCGTTATAGAACGATTGAAATGAAGCTCAGGCTTTGTTCTATCTATTTTTGCAGAGGAAAATACTTTGAGGCACTTGGATTATTTGTTAAAACTTTCCAGGGGTTTTGCCCTGTTGTGAAAGTCACGGTGCACTGGGGGAAATGTTCCCTCTGAGAAAGTGCCTGGATATTAGTTCTTGGGATATTCCTAGAAACTGAGGTGGAGGAGCGCCTCGCGAGAATCTCATGCGGGTCAACCACACCTTTAAAAACTGGTTAAACACGATAAACGTAAATAGAACCTGGGAGCTTCTCTGCTAACTTGTCAAACGAGGCACGTTAAATCGATTCCCCATACTTATTAGAAAAAAAAGTGCATAATATTAAAGATTTCAAGTTTTTCTCAATCATCCTATGCTGACGGTTTACGGTGTAGTCTAGAGAGTGGTATCTTACCATTCTCCCAGGACTCCCCTTGCTGTAAGTCTTGGATGATGCTATACTGGATCTGATTGGCCAGCTCTGGGAAAGGGGGGGAGGGGACAAGGGGAGGGAGAAAGAGAGATGAGAGGTGGTTGAGAGCCTGAGGGGTGCACACCTCACAATGTCTTATGTACACAACTAACCACCCCCCAACCCCCTACACCATACAATGGAAGGTTCATTGAACAACATAGGCAAACACAAACTCCCGGAGCCCTACTGTATGTAAAGCAGCGCGCTTCAAAAGGCCCCAGCAGCAAGCTAACCAGGCTTCCAGCAGGGAGGGGGTTAATTAGAGAACGACAGAGTCGAGCCCTCACACAGGCTCATCTTACACTCAGCTTTTGTAAGCACCTGTGTGTATACTCTTCCCAAAGCATCAGCGCTTAGTGCCCATTAAAGACACGCCCCTCTGTGTGTGTGTGTGTGTGTGTGCGTGTGTGTGTGTGTGTGTGTCCATTCTCTCCCTAGGTCAATATTTGGAATGGTGAGGACAGCCCCACTGCATTAGAGTGGATTAGGGAGTGAAGGGACTGCCAGCTTTGCACCTCTCAGGGATTGGGGGGTTTTATTGTGCGTGGGTGTATTTGTATGCACTTAAAGACGGGTGTGCATGCAAATGCATTTCACCTGCTCGCTCTGTGTGTGCGTCTGTGCTGCCTCCAACCTTTAAACAGTCCAACAGTCTCGTCTGGAGGAGACCTATGGATTTAGCGGCCCAGTGGAGGGTTCTGTGTAGTAAAAGCAGCCAGTGATGGCAAAGCACTTATATCCTAAAAAAAAACACTTGTCACTTTCATCCGTTCTTTTTAACCAGACTCTAACGCAAACGGTTTCCACAGCTGTGTTTTTGTAATTAGAAAACAAATATCAAGGGGTGTTTGGAAAAAGATCATCGTCCTGAACTATAGGACGATCCGACACTTTTCACCACATTTTCAGACTGGATCAGTCAAGAAGATCAGCTTAATTATTGTTGGCAGCCCTGAACAGTTAATGTGATGAACAGCCTCTCTGAAACAAGGAAGGAAAAAAAAAAAAAAAAACTAAAACAAGCACATGTTCTTCTTTTTTTTTTTTTTTTTTTTTTTTTTTTAAAGGGTCGAAAAAGCCGCCGAAAGAATGCCACCATTTGGGCTACTATGTTTCCATCCTTGGAGCCGAACCGCACTGATCAAACGGAGGCAAAATGAAAGCCCAAAGCGTGACATCACTGTGGGAAACTGGGACAGATAATAATGCCCGATGACTATTCACAGACTCAAACATAGACATGAAAGGGGGCCGTCTAGTTTTAAAGATCATCTCATCACAAAAAAAGTAGGTGTGTATGTGGGCAGTTGTCCCTATGAGGAAAATGGTGAGCTGTGTTACCAATTAGTTACAGATTGACTAATTACTATATGCGTTCTCTTTACCGCTTTGTTATAAAAGCATAACCACCGTTTGAGAGATGGTGTGACACATTCAGAGAGAGTCACAACAAATAAGCCCTGTACGCAGTGCAAGGCTAGACAGTAGAGAGAGACTGTGGGAAACGCTGTCACAAACTGACAACACCGACTAATAACATTTTGTCTATAAATGGCACTGGACAATTGGGTCGAAAAATGGCTTTCATAGGGTTATGAGTGCTCCAACTTTAGAAAGGCAGCACACTTACACAAGGATTTGTAGACTTTGGAGTAAAACACTGAGCCAAAATATCTGAACGCGCTCACATTATTTTCCACAGAGGAACAAATGAAATGCATATATATTAGTCAAAGTAGTCAAAATAAAATAACCACTGCTCACGCTTATCTCTGTAGATATAATTCTCGTTACTCTTTGCCTGCGTCTACTTGTCTCAATGACCAGTCAAAAGTCCATTTCTCTAATATATATATATAAATATATCTGAAGAAAAAAAAAAAAGTTGAGACTTTTGTGGCCTCTTTCCCACTGGACAAAAAAAAAAAAACGCTCAAGTTCCCAAACAGACTAAATGTCAAGTGTGCTGCATTCTGGACTGCAACATTTTTACAAGCTGAGAAGTCTCAAATTGAGGCTATGAATCTGACAGGAACCCAAAAAGAAAAGAAAAATAGATGTGACGGTCGCAGTTTACAAGTCCACACAGTGGCTGGTAGCTCACTTTCAGGACCTGTATCGTGGACACAAACACGGACAGTTCTGGATACCACACCATGAAACTGTAGTTGTTCAATTATCGTGGTGTACGTTTCTGCAGAGAGCAGTATTCCACACAATGATCACTCAAAGTCAGCGAGCAAGTTGGCAAGTTGGTTGCTCACAGCAACCATGACATTTACGTCACTCAGACCCCACTAGACACATGATATAAAAGGGAGCTTTTCCACCCTAAGCTGTTCCAGTGCTGGTTCAGAGCCAGTGCCTAACTTAGAACCAGACCTGTTTTGAGCAGCAGAGCTCAAAAGACTAGTGCTCGGTAGTGCCAATTCTTTGCTAAGCTAGAGCAAAGAACCGCTGATGTCAAGGATCGGGGGCAGGGTTAGGGAGACCGCCTGACAAACTGAGATTTTTGGACCACCATGTTTAAAAATCCAGAGCCACAGCACGTTGCTGGGTGTTTTAATATCACCAGCTGGTGTACAGATTACACTCAAAGCTCGGATAAAACTACCTGCACGCGTGTCTGCTGGCTTCGCAAGGAACTTTTACAAACGGTTTTTATAAACTAGACTGGTGTAAAGCAAATCGAGACACTGCGACCCATACAGATAAACCGTCACTGTGGTCCACAAAAATCAGAATCTGGTAGTTTTCAAATATCTACCAGTCAGTTAAAGTGGCATAATGATGCTGCTCTGGCTGTAGAAAAATAGAGCAGTTCATAGTCGGTTTTCTGTAGATCCAACTTAGAACTGCCTTTAGCACCAGCCCTGGGACCACTTTGGTAAAAAAGGGCTGCAAGTCCTAAGGAGAATGTTTTTGTTCGTTAGTTCGATTACTCAAAAGCTGTTTGACGGATTTGCATTCAAATTTGGTCCACACTAGTATATAGTTGAATGCCCTTTGATATCATATTGGTATAAGCTTAAACTCAGTCAGCACTACATGCAACGCTACTGACAAAAGATTTAAAACAAACAAAAAAAAAACACTACTTAAAACTGAAAAACATTACTGCTCTAACCACAAAGACGAACACATTTCTTATGTTTGACTTTGTTAATTTCTCATGACTTTAAAAAAGCAAAACCCGCACATCAAACAGCTCTGGGATCATTTGTAGCACATTTAAGCCCAAAAACTCGTTGAATACGAACACTCGGATGTTTTACAATAGGGCCTCCATTAATTCTTGACTTCAGACGTAAAGTAATTGTAGTCGTAGGTAAATCTGTTTTGGGAAAAGCAGCAAACATAAAATAAGAATCACTGAGTTAAACAACAATGTGTGAGGAAAAGATGGCTGAAGACTTAGCTCACTTGCAAATAAAACTATGTCTTTAAGAGAGTGTCTCTTAAGGCTATTACAACACACTGGATCACTTCATACACACATTAAACGAGCCCGAGGAAGAGTTGGAGGCACTAAGAGCATTCAAGTGCATTTAGGTAGGCCTGGGGGAAGAACAGTTTCCCCTGCTTCCTTCATTATCCTACATCAGGGAGGGCTTCTCACTTTGGTACACACAAAAAGTAGTTCTCTTCTTCTACACACCCTGTGTGCCGCACAAATCCCCTGTCCCTGTCCATACCACTTCACTTAATATGTGATATTACTATGGTTATATGGAGTGCAGCGCTTAATGGGACCAACAGAAGGAGACGGCGGGAGCTAAGAGAAGAGATTACCAAGTGCACTGCTCTGAATGTGGATTGGATGATGGATGGAGCAACGGATAGATTAACAGATAGAAAGATGAAGGTATCACAGAGTAAAACAGAAAGCGAAAGGATAGAAAGGACTGAGTAGTTTCTTTTGGTAAGAAAAAAAAAAAAAGCAGATTGGAAAACCGAAGTGAGCACCACTTAAAAGGTCAAAGGGATTCTATGCTTCGATTTTTATTTCTAAATGAAATTATCTTTTATTTCTAAGACATTCTTCCTGACTGCAAGCTGGAAATGTGCACACGAATACTCCTGATTATAGGAGTGTTTCCCACTGTGGGCAGTAGCCTGCCTTTGACACGATTAGACGCATTTCACATTAACGTAGCAGTACTGTCCCTACATTTATTTGATATTAAAAAGTAAAAACACTGAGCACTAATCCTCCGATTTCGTTTTGTCCAGAATCGATTTGAATAATTCTTGCTTACATCAGATAAATACAGATACATAAAGCACTTCTGCACATCAGCAGCTTACTGACGCACAGACAAACGGACTGAATAAGGCAAGATCCACACACCTTTCATTATACTTCCATAACAAAGGCTAACTCTGCGTAAGTGCTGATAATAAGAGTGAAGATTATTCTAAGGTCTGTTAATCTCCTAGTTGCAGTCCCTCCTATCATAACTAAAGCTGTTATTATAAAATGTTGGTGTGTTGGCAATGTATTCAATTAGCAATTTCCTGAATTTGATATTTGTTTTCCTCTTAAAGATAGAAATGTATACAATCACAGTTTGTTTGCTTGACATCATTTAGACTCACATCATTGAAGAAAATAAAAAAATTCCACCTCAGTTCACTTAAATTTAGCTAACTTAGCAACTTTGTCAGTATTTTCACAAAACTTGGATCCCTTTCAGAACCTTTTCGTGACAACAGACGACCAGTTCCCAGTTTGGAACGTGTACAAGCCTCTTCTTCTACTCTTAAAAACATTTTATGCACATTGTAATGACATTCATTACATAGCCCTAACCGACCCACAAAAGCAAGCACGACATGCGATCAATTTCAGAATAGATTGTTTGATACATACATGACAACTCAAATATGCTGATTAATCAATTTGTCTTTTTTCCAAATGCAAAAGTAGAAAGTAAGGACAGGAGCGTGAATGAGGCATATGGCAGGGAAGCTGTGAGTTTGTCAACTTTGTTATCCAACCTAACTACTTATTGTTTCTATACTGTGGCAGTAGATTAAGACCAAGTCTGCAGGAGTTAACCACAATGCATCACTCAAGTAACACATGGATGCACGCAGTTATACGGGTGGAGCACAGAAGCCTTGCTTTAACTTCTATTGCTTCATTCCAATTTTGGAGCCAGAATGATCACAAAAACATTGACTGATTTTTCATATCACCGCATTCCTTTTACAGCTTTTATGATTCTTTGAGTATCTCCTTGCCAAAGAAGATGTTTGGCAGAATTAGTCAGCATAAAATGTTATTACAGGCACCCCTTAATGATATGCTTCACCGACCCTTCTTTGACCCCAGCCATTGTTAAGCTTTATGTACTAAAGGCTTATGTACCAGAGGCTACTTAAACATGCAAAGCGTGTTAAACTGACTGACCTGCAAAGAATGCTTGCTTGGTGCATCTAAGCAGAGCTTTCCCATACATAATGTTGGAAAATAAAAATTTCATGAGACCATACGTGCAGATGTTAAACTCAGCGATGTGTTGATCACAGGCCACAAAGATTTTGCATGCATATTTCTACACTCAAAAAGAGGCCTTTATTTGTGTATTTCTTATCCTTATAGGAAACCTCACAATAATAGTAATCCATGAGTTAATTGTAAGAACCACTATAAGAAAAAAAAAAAAAGAAAGAAAAAAACAGTTGTTAAATGTGCATCTTACCAGCATTTTCTGAGAGGGAGGAGAAGTCCTCTCTGGGGTAGGAGGCAGACGGCTGGATAAACATCCCCTCATCAAATCCCTCTTCTGGCTCTGGTGGAAAGTTGTAGACGAAACGCCGCGTGGTGCTTGTTTTTTTCCTCCGCCCGCTTCCAGCCACAGCATCCGGTGCTTCTCGCTTTATTGCTGCAGGCGCTGCAGCGGTGCCACCTGTGGCTGGCTCGTTCCAGACGAAGACCTGCGTCTGGGCACCTGCCATCCGGCTGTCATTGGCATCAGCTGAATCAGACGAGTTGTCATTGTGGTGCGTCCAACTTCCTGAGGCTCCAGGGGTCACCAGGGCACAGCCCTCGCCCCCAACCACCGTCACCTCTATATCATTGGTCTCTTCTTTCACCCTGCCATTTTCGTCGTCTTCTTCCATTGCATCCTTTCCTTGGTTGTTGCTGGCCTTGATTGATAGCTTTGACAGGATGCTGGTGGCCCAAAAGTTGCTCGGCTTCCGGTCCAGTCCTCTCTGTCCCTCTTTGGTCACCATTTGCCTCTTGTTGTAGTCTACCACCACTGAATCTGGAGCCTCTTGCTTGATGCTTATATTGAGGGCATCCTTTATAAAAGCCCTACATGACTGTACAACTTCTGTCATTTGGAGGTAACTAGCGACAGACATCACCTCAATGGCATTTTGGCTTGTGAGCAGCAGATTTCCGGAATAAAGAAAGTCGAGGATAACCGAGAAGCCCTGCACAGCAGCAACATCCAGGTGTGTGACAGTGGCTTGGTCCTGGGCCTCGCTCTTGGTCAGACAGTAAAGGGTTTTGAAGTAGCGGCTGCCTGCTACCAGGATGTTCTTGTGTGCGCGGAACACCTGACCCGAGACGACGATGTTCACGTCACAGAGGATGCCACTTTTACGTTGCTTGTCCAACTCCTGCAGAAGTTGGTAACAGTAGGAGTTCTCATTGGATTTGCTGCGGTAGTCTTCCTCTAAGCAGTTAGTGGAGGGGCTGGTGTTGTCCAAGGGCCTCACGGTATCCTTATAGCAGAAAGGGGGAGGGGAAGAAGAAGGAAAAAAATTATTGCAGGAAAGGTGCAAATGTAGCCAGACACAAATAGGTTTTATCTTGTGCAAGTCTGTCTATACAAAAAACATAAACCCCTCGACTCCCCATGAGACACCATTAAACCTGCTCAAGAGATGAAACAGGTCTGACAGGATTCTGTTGTTGGGGGGGGGGGGGGGGGGGCAAAGAAGGCTGTATAACTTTAAGGCTGGGCACTAATTATCACAGTTTCCTTGATCTAACTTTTACCTCAAAACTCCTGTAGAAATTAAATAAATGAATGAATAAATGAATGAATAAATAAATAATTAAAGGAATAAAAAAAAAATACTAGATATTATGAGCATGTCATCTAATCTTGAAAGTCGGCATAGACTTTCCCCATTAGGTCGCAGTCACTAAAAAATGATTTTGTGCATTTCCCAAAATGCATTTTTGGAACCCATCAGAGCTTGTTGCACTCAAATAGTTTAAGATGAGACAACAGAGCTGTAGTGGTAGGACAGCGCACCTGATCACTAGCTCAAATATGGGCAACAACAGTTGGTCATACCTCTGAGTCACGAACAAACACTGAGTTCTGTGTATGCTACCCTGCAAAAGCCGGAACGTGCTACTTTGCAAGCGCATTTCTTTAGATGTCTGAGGGTACACACAAAAAAGGCTCATCATCAGGATCCTGCACAACGGCTACTTTCATGCGTTTCAAATGTTACAAGGCAACAGAGAGGGTACTGGTTTTATCATCTTATAATGCAGATAACTTCGTAACGTTAGTTTTACAAGACCAGTCAAAGATGGCCTTTTTTTTTTTTAATAATTGATACTTTTGTTTCCCCCTCCTTTGGTAAAACTGTAAAATTGGCTTGCATAGAAATACTTTTAAACACTTTTTGCATCCAGACAGTTTAACTATCTGGGGGAGAGCTGACAAGTGTTCAAACAAAGACACAACCTGGCTGTTGCATTGGAAAGGAATTGGCAAAAGCAGAGAACTACACTTCAACACATCCCACTCACCAGTGTATTCCCACAGCAGGGGAGGGGGAGTGAAAAGGCAAAGGGCCAGTATGATATGAAGTAAAACAGAGGGGGAGTATACATGTTTGCATTTGCGTACTAAATACACAGTGCCATTACAACCCCCATAGATTGGGTTGAGGTAAATGCAGACGTGGTCATAGTAAATGTAACTATTAAAACCAAGAAAAAAAAACAAAAAAACAGTGTATGCCAGAGCTTGTAGATGTCAATACTTTTTTTCCCCCCTTCTACATAATACACAGAAGCAGGGCATACATTTCTGGCTCATTTTGGAATTGCACAGCAGATGTCCTAATCCAGAATAATTCACGTTGCCCAAGCCCTGCATTTTTGACCCCAGCATCTAGTCCACACACACATGCGTGTATACACACGCAAACCAAGCTGCCTACATACAAACACACACAGCTGGGGTTTCAGTTTGAGTAATTCAGATTAAATCCATTTCTCTGAGGTCCCCACCCAACCCCCACCCACTAGTCCCTCCACACAGCCGCTCTTGTCCAGGGCAGCCTGGGCATAGAGGACAGTATAGGGGGGCTTATCATCCTCTGCCACAGCTGGAGGGGGAGAGATGGAGAGAGATGGGATGGAATAAAATAAGAGGCAGAACGAGGGAGCGATGGGGCGGGTGGATGGACATGGCTTTGCAGATGACAAAATGATAAAAGGATGCAACGACAGAAAATATTAAGAGACACAAGAGCTGCATTCGAGTGATCCGATGGAGAGAAAATAAACAAATAAATGAAAAAACAGGGGCTGACAGAAATAAGTGGAAAAGGAAGATGAGAAAGGATTGGTGCACAGAATGCTAACACACATACAAAAAAAACAGGTTGAGGGAGCGAAACCTTGAGCATTGCAAAAAAGGGCGGAGGAGAAATATGGAGCGGAGGGGGACAGAAAGCGAGCTTGATAGAGAAGGAGTTGTTGGGTCACCCCATTTTAGTCTTCACAATAGCTCGTGTTCTCCCCGAGGCTCATTGTCCACTCACTGTGGGCCTTTGTGAAAAGGCTCGGCACTCACTCTCTTGTTACACAGCAGCTCCCACTTGCAAACATAGAAAAAAAAAAGCCATGGTGCATGTGTGTGAGCCTAAGAGGCTGAGGAGAGGGGGAGAAAAATGATTCCATAATATACACATCAAAGCCTCTGGAGGGGTATGGTCATCATGTTGAGTACTACTGTGTAATATATTTGTGTGGTAAAGGAGAGTGAGAGGAATCAGACATGCTCACAGGTTAGATTGTCAGTACTTGCACTCTGCCCCCCCCCAGAAATCTGAAAATATATTAAAAAGTGGGTTTCAGAAGCCATGAAGACATGGGTATTTTCAGACTCTAGCCAACAGCTAGCCACCCCACCTACAAGTATCATGACATCCTAAAGCTTTTATCCAGGTGAAGTGAGGTGTGTGCGAGTGGAGTCAGGCTCTGGCCAACCTGGTACTGGATGAGTTGCTGAATACTGGTCTCATCAGCAGCATCATCCCCTCACCAGATGTGCCACGTATGAGCTGAGAGCTTAGAGAACCAGCAGATCAACCCTGCGCAGCAGATGCTGGAGGCAAAACCTGCTTGAGCCAAGAGAGAATGTGGGGACAATATCAACCTCCCCCAATAATGACGTGGCTAAGTCCTTATTTGTGCCAGAGATTGCAGGGGTGGAAGAATGAAAGGCCAAAAAGAGTGCAGAATCCAAGAGGAATCCTTTGATCTAGGTCAAACATGAAAGACTCAAAATCAAAAGTGAGCTGCCAATAGCTTTTGATTTACAGGTGGATTAAACAAATCAAGATGGCCATAAATTCAAGCTTAGAGTTGCACCGACTACAAAGTCGAGATACACTCCAGCTTAAAGAAAAGACGACATCTACAAAATAAACCACAAACCCAAACAAAGTCCCAAGGCCAGCAGACGCATGACAAACATTCAGACCCACCTCTAACAGATCATGTGATACAACTTCTGTCTACCCATGCAACATAATGACCCACTGGAGCCAGTTTTGTTTACCTTTAATGCACACACACGTTTGTGTGTGTGCACAAAAAACACATCCCCTCACTTGTACCCCCACTGACAATTAATTCAGTCCCATGACCAGCCCAGCCCTGAGGCCATCTCCACCAGGGTCTCCCTGCATCTACAGCATCCTTCATTTGGCCCCGGCCCCCTCCTCACCCAACCCGTCTGTCCTCTGATGCTAGAACAATATCGCAGTGTGCATTTGGCCCAAGGTGTGGGAGGGCTGAACCAAGTGTCTCCCTGCCTCCTAACAATGCTAAAGAGCCAGGGGGTGTCACAAGAAGAGCTCTCAGCGAGAAGAATTCTCCCTCTGGCTCCACCCCACCCATTCCCTTGACCTGTGGCCCCCAATAAACATCCCATCTATCTGCCAGGCACCAGGCTGCAGTGCGTGCGTCCCCTTCCCCATTTGGGGAGACTCGCCAACAATGAGAGCGAGTTTTAACTAAAATGAGGGGGTGAAAAGTAAGTTGTGAAGGTGCTGATTATATCTGAATATCCTTTCTGAGAAACGGGAGTGGTAATCTTATCTTGCATACCATAAAATAGACATGGAAGAAGATATTTTTCATTGTCCAATAAATGAGATGTGCTGACATAAATTAACCAGCCCTACGACAAGATAATTTCCCTTGCTAGGTTTGGCTAGCTTATTAACGTTTATAGATGGGGATTAGTATTAGTATTTCATGCTCGAAAATGAAAGCACAACTGGGGTAAAATAGAAACGAGGCAGTATGTGGAAAGGCAAGTTGTGGAGAACTGAAACCAGTCTCGTGACAATTCAATGCATCTTTGTATGTTACGGTGCAGATGAACAGAAATGGTACAGATATAAAATAGAGTTTCTGTGGGTGGCCGCAACAAGGGGCTACTCTGTGGCAACTAATGTGGGTTTAAGACATGCTTTATTACCATGCATCATGCTCCCATCAGGGGGGGTGGGAGCTGTAAGAGTAACCAATTTTAACTTCACAAAATAAGCATTTCCACAAAGAAAAAATTATTATCTTGGTCTTACATGGCTGATGTCATATTTGATTTAAAAAAAAGAAAAAAGAAAAAAAGGCTGCTTTTGCCTCGTCATAATCTTTTACCAACGAACAGGATAAGGAGCAATCGGAGCACAAGACAGCATCGAGAGAATTAAGGACAACGGCCCCCTTCTCCAAGGATACCCACATTTACTACAGCTGCCCTAGTGTACTAAGGCTAATTGAGTTAGCTTTAACAAATGCAGCCGAGGCCTGACAAACATCAGGAATGGGTGAATAGAACAAGACGCTGCCTCATAACACCATAATTCCCCTTTAATGTACTACTTCACAATGCAGTAATGCTTATAGTAAGGCTCATTATCATCCTAACCGTTTTGTGTGTCACATGAAGATTATCATTTTAATTAAAAGGTCATATTAAGACCCATCTAAAATGAAGAACATGAAAACTATACCAGCATAAATGATTCTGGACAAGACAGAATTAAATAATTTCCTAAAAACTAAAAACCCAAGCAATGAGCATTTAATTTCCCAGATTCTAAGTGAAGAAACGGGTTGGATTGCCTCTTCACATAATGTATGGGGTCCTTGTTGCTAAGGAAAAGCCACACCAAGCCCCTAATCCAGTCTTGCTCTCCTTACCAATTAGAGATGTGTACAAGTTAGAGGATGACTTTAAGTAATTCTGATTAGTGATTGCGTGTACAAAGGAAGGAACTAAATGCAGTAGTGAAATCCGCTTCGCTCACAAATTAGAGTCAAATAGCACCACGCTCTTAATTCTTCTGACAGCTCAGACTATTGTCAGGATATAAGGCAAGACACTGTAATGTAGGGAGTGTGTGGAAGGCTCACTAACACCAAACTGTACAGGTAAGGTTGCCCTCCCCATTTTTATGAAGATGTGATGTCTATACTGTAATAAAATTAATGAACCAATAAAAAGACGTCACACACTTCAGTAAACGCACAGTTCAATTACAAATCTGGCTTATGTGTTTTGGATTAAAAGCATTCAGTATGCTGCTAGTGTCAATAACTTTATAGCTCCCTTAGGCTTTGAGTAACCACATAATCTTTGCATGTCAATGAAATAGAGAAAGGTCATCTCCAATTGGTAAAACAAGTCGTTTCAGTCTTGAGCAAATAAGATCAGTTCTTAATAAGAAGATATGACACAAAATGATCACATCAGAGCCTGTGAACCCAGGAATGCAAATGACAGGCTCAGATGATGCTGTGTCATACTGTTTCTGACTAACTTTGCACTCATACCTATGCAAAGGTCACCTCTGGGCAAGCAAACTGTCAGGTTCCAGGCAACATGATTTACTCTCCTCCTCTTGTCCAGCCTTGCAAGTGACACCATCTATGGATTTTGGGGGGTCATTCTAGCACAATGCCTCTAATTTAGCTCCCTAAAGGGAGGAGGAGGTGGAGGAGGAAGAAATGCGCCAGAGGTCACCCGTGACTGCAAGGCAGCAGAGCAGCATGAAAGGCGGGGGGTTGGGAAGGGGTGCGGTTCCCCAAAGGCTGCATGGGTCGAGCCCTTGCCATTGTGTGACCTCTATCAAGCTAGCAATCTAGACAGCTACTGATACAAATAGAAAGTATTCTGAAACACAAGTATTGCCTAATAGTTGTAGATTAACAGTTGATTTGCAGATGCATTCGAGTATCCGCCTCCAGGTTAGCTGGCAGGTGTCAGACAGGAGCAAGTCTGTGAGCGGAACTTCAATTATGAGTGGACAGGCACTAAGTCTCACATCTCAACTCGGTCAGGAAGATCCGTGTCACATACACTTATAAATGGCAATGTTTTGCTATTCTGTTAATCCCTAGGCTCGGAGGGGGCTTTCCACTACCGTCAATGACCATCTACTTCTGGCCATACAGTAAAGCTACAAGCTGCTAGTACGCTAGGCTAGTTGTTAGCTCAGGTTAGCAGGCTGATGCTAACTAATTAGCCAGAGGAAGGGATTGTGAAGCTTAGGTAAAAGCCTATTTTCGCCTTAGTTGTATTTTAGAAGTTTAAGAAAACGCTATTAAAGACCATAAACACAAAAACAACTGACATATGGCATGGCAGTTGTTTGACAGGTATTTCTTGTTACGTAGTTAGGTAAACGAAAGCGAACAGCGCCAACGTTACCTGTTTGGTGGGGTCATTTCTCCCGTGCTCAGAAGACAGGTGATGTCTCAGCAGCAAGGCCCGTTTGTAGTTGCGACTGCCTTTAACAAGCTCGTCGCTGTTTTTAGTGGCAATGTTGTGACACCACGAACAAGACATGAGTCCCGTCTCCTGGCTAAATCTGAGCCATGGAAATTCTTGCAACCACGAAGCGTGGAATAGCGAGTGTTTCTGAAGCAGCGTCTGCGGTCTCATCTCTACCCCAGATTTCCTGGAACCTGTCTCGCCTCCCCTCGCAACGCTTCCAGACTCCTGGCCGTCGGTGTTGTTGTTGTTGGGACCGTTCCCCGCTGTCCAGCTACTCCCCTCCCTGGACCCGTCTTCCACTTCAACCGAGCCGACACGATAGTCTCCGTCCCCGGCTGCCCAGCTCCCCCCTTCCGGGTCCTCTTCTTCCTCCGCCTCTGGTTCCCCGCTATCGCTAACAGACCCAGCGCCCTCCACTCTCTTCTGCGACGGTCCTTTAGCTCCCAGATCCCTGTCCTCCTCTTGATCCGACCTATTCCCGTTAAAATGTCGGTCTTGACAGGCCGGGGCCTCCCAGCTGTTACAGTTCCCCCCACCGATGCCGCTGGAACCCGTTAACCCAGCTAATCCACCTCCTCGGAAAGCCAACGACCTGCGATTTCTCTCACCGGACATTTTTCTTAATATAAATTACAATCTTCACTTTCTCAACAATATTCTCCCTACGACAAAATAATGTATGTGTAAACGATGTATTTTCCGAAAGAGATGGACCGTCGTCGCTTCTTTTCTCCGCTTGGCCCTCCCGGTGAGAGTATGTAGGTTATGCGGAAATAAATAAAGGTTTTAAACGCATAATGAATTTCAGGGTTCTCGCTGCGTCCGCGCAGGCCCCGCAGAGGTCGAATGGCAACGACTTTCCTCCCCACAATGCACCTCGACCAGGGAAAGGGGGGGCTGGAGAGGGAGGGGGGCCGGCTTTTAAAGGAAGATGGGGGTGCTGTTGATCACCAAGGGGTCTTTTGTGTTTGAGGGCTGCACCCATTTTCCGCATGCTTTTCATCTTTCGGCTTTGCTTGTTTTCTCAGTCCATAAATGCCGACTTGTGTGCCCCACTTTAGCACTTGTGCTAAGCGCTGAGGAAATAAAAGTCATATGATATTTCAACAAGAATGCAACTGTGCAGTGCAGTGTGTTAGGCTTTCTGTTTTGAATTTCTACTTTATCATACAGCCCGTGTATATAACATACACACATCATATGTAACAATTAATTATTCATATGAAATAAACCGGCGTCTTACAAAATGAACAAAAGTGTAGGCTATAAACATATATACAGAAAGTGCTGTACATATACGTCAATTTAGATGATCAATGAAATATTAAATAAAGCTTTATTAACACTTTATTACAATAAAATGAGAATATGTGTATCTCACACTTATGTGTAATCTAAGTAAAGAGGGCATTTAGTTTAAGTGTATTTTTTTTTACTTTTATTTTTTAAACCTTTTAAGATAAGAAATAAACACATATCCTTTTATGAATTCTAATCATTTGTATCCGAAACTGGTATCGTCAAGAGATCGCTGAGTTATTATAAGCCCAGAGTGAGGAATTCTGACATATCAACACGTTTCTTGAGCCTTCTTGTCATCATGCTGAAGTCCAGCAGGTGGCACTCTTTCATGTGAGCGTATCTCTTTTTATCTACTTGTACGTGTGTGTTTTTTCATATCCCATGTTGGACATAGTTGGGTGTATAGTTTCACAGCTGCCCAATTAAGGGCTTTACACACTGTGTGTGTGAACAGGAGTGGGATTTAACTATGGTTCTGGTTACAACAAGGCGGAGGGTAATAGCCTACGTCCCCCCTGCGATGGGTAATTCCCAAGGGGGTGATAGAGCTTATGTGTACAACTACTGTGTCTCTTTATTTCTACAGCTCATGGGCGCAGCATATCAACACGGTGTCACCATCGAATAAAGCTAAAGAGTTACATGCAGAGAACAGTACAGCACAGGTCTAATATACCACGTTAAGGGGGCAAATCTTGCAAGTATTTATGATTGATAACCATCTGTACCTCTACTTGTTAGTGTGGCGAGGTGCGGTACCTGGGTTGTGTTCAAGACCTATAGGTCCACTACATAAGCTTGAACGTCTGTTATCTCTTGCCTTTCCAGTACCATTTTCTCCAAGTTTCAGGGGAGTTCACAGAAACTTTTCTGGCATCCGTTAAGTTTGGCAAGCCAACTCTCCCTTAGACAATGGCTGGATTGTTGGATTTTGAACGTGTGGGTTTTGGGACAGTTTTGGGCGATTATTGATGTAGTTTTGCCACAATTGAACTAACATCAGACCATCTTTGGTAACTTTGATGAAGAAAATGATATTGTACGTGAGTTGATGAATACAAGTATTTCATGATTATTGGCAAATTTAGCTGCAATACCAGACTGTGGTTGTTATCAGCACTTACACTTAGTGTACTAGGGCCGGTTCTGGTGCATAGTATCTATAGTTGCGCAGATTTTTCCATTCATCCCATTGTGAGGCCAATTAATTTTGTATGGGTGTGTTTCGATTAAGAAAGACATTATTCAAAACATAAATATATAAATACAGACTCGCTGGTTTCACTACTTGAATGTTATCAAAAACAACAAAGACATGAGGCAAAACAGAATTGGATGGCAAATACTAAAATGTTATCAATAATATAAGATTTATAAAATCAAAATTATACTTCCTGTTGGTATGCAAAAGCTGTATTCTAAATACGTTTTTATTTATTTGATTCTATCTTTGTTTACAGTTAAAGTGGTGTATTTCATATGGACAATATTTTGGTTTTATGTGGTTTTAAATTTATACAACCCGAGAAAAAAAAAAGTAACTTCCTCACTGGAGTACTTAACCCCGTTTGGCTGTGATTGGGATCACAAACGTTATCTTTTAACACACTTTTATTTGTAGTGCGCCTTAGCTGACATCTCTTTCCTTTAACTTTAAAAGTATTTGTTACAAGTGTGTTGCGTTTTTGGATTGCACTATTTATGAAAGAGGTGTGACTGTTTCTGTTGAAATTAAAAAACAAAAAAACAAATAATCTACCCCGTATATTGACGCGTTGTCAAATTTCGGCCGTTCATTGTTGACGGTCTAAAACTTCATCCACGTGCTCGCCTCTGTTTACACTGCTGCGTGCTGACGTCAAAGATAACCCCACCCCTCACGCCGAGCTGCCAGGCAACATGAGGGAGAGACCAGGAAGATCCGCCGCGGCCAAGTGAACAACCTACACACTGAGCATAAAACAGCCCGAAGCATCTCTCAGCCATTACGATGGAGGACACGGAAAAAGGTAAATAATTTACCGAAATTTATTGCTGCGCCAGGGTTGTAATGGACATTTTGAAACAACTTTACTTCACGCGAAAGTTAGCAAACGAGCTAACTTTGCGCCGTGTCTGAAGTTTGACCCCGAGAACATATGCTACTTTAAAAAAAATTTGCGTTACATGATATGTGCTTTGTGAGAACTTTTGAAGTAAAGCAAATCTCACGGATCCGCATACGAGACAGTGTGCGAGTATTTTTAAATAATATCACGGAAGTTGGGTGTTTCACAGCATGTTCCAGCATGTAATCAGCGGGTGAGATAGTTCAGTGAGAAGGTAAACGAGGAAGTTTATGTCAGTTTACGTTCCAACAATTGGGAGGAAAAAATCTACAAGAAGACCTTGACAGTCGGTGTTTTTTTGTTTTTTAATGTAGACGCGCTCACAACTGTTTGACAGGAACCGTCCATCTCCTGAATGTGTGGTTTAATCATGCGACAGTGTCACGTACTCTGAAAAACAAGTGCGCACGTTTTATTTGCAAGCAGCACGCTATTACCGGTGGGATGCTACGAATGCACGCTACCCGCCATTCCTGCTTCTTTTATTCACTCCTCCATCAACGTGGATATTCTTGCGAAAACATTCCTGCCCTCGTGCCCTTTGAACACGATACTCGACTATCGGGGACGCGGCTTCTCATAAGTGCACCAGTTTGTGCTGCGGTGCAACGACAGCAGAAACTTTCGACAAATAAAGCTTGTGTGTTGGAATCAAATTGGGAAACCAAAGTTGTGTGTGATTTGCATGTGGTTGGCGTGCAAGCAGACGACAGAGGTTAAGGTTTGCACTTCAAGAGGATGTTGGGCAAAGAAGTTCTGACCCAATTTCCCCTTCTGCAAAAAACAATCTTCACCCCTCGTTTTTTAATTAGTTTTCAAGATTTGTTATTGAGGGGAAAAGTTAGAAATATATGGTGTGCCCATACTGGACTGACAAATGTAACCCATCGCCGTTTTGATAACTAGACAGTTGTCAATTTTCATGTGGCTCTGTCTGTGGACACATTAGCTGGTGAAGCTCAGGGCTTTGAATGTCATTTTATGTGACAAATGAAGGTTCTATTTGTGAGAGGCTACTTGCCTCTTCACTTTAGTTCCTCTTTGCTTTTGAAGTTTAATATGCTTTACATATGGAAGAAAGGCCCCACCACCACCACTACATTACGTATTTTCTCCACCTTGTGTGTAATGTAGCACCAGCAGTTCAGACAGACGGTACTCCGTTGTCTTACGTGGTCTAGGAAATCTGTGAATGTCATACCTCCGTCAAGGCAATGCTTTTTTCCTACTGCATGCCGGTATTAATCAGAATCGGAATTTGTTACAGAAGTTGGTGAAACGTGGAAGTTCCAAGCCAATTCCTGTACCCCCCCCAGCAAATAAAATTAGCACTGAGATGCTGTTTGTTCCTACAGCCAGCAGAAGTAAATGTTCACACTTCCTACCTGTCAGTGCCAACGCTTTAGATATAACAACAATAACCATTGTGCTCTTTGTCTTTATGGTCGCACTGTCATTGCAACGCTCAGCAGGGTTCATTTCACTGTCAAACTTTCATGTGGTACTTGTTTTTTTTTTAACTTAAAGACTCTGTATAACATTGTTAAAGAAAAAAGAAAAGATGGTCCCTTTAAAAAGAAAAACCCTTCTTTCAATCATTATTTAGGCAAATTTTAATACTCTCCTGTTATTTAACATTTCAAATGGATTATTGCAAATGTCAAAATGAGAAGGGGGACAGCAGAACAGGTTACAGCAGCAGGGACAGTGCGTATCCAGTAACACAGGAGTCTGCTCTCCTCTGATTATGTGGCGGTACTGTGTGACCTGTATGATAACAAGTGTCTCTTTCTTTGGTATATTCTTCTGGTATGTATTCTGGCATATTCTTGGTCTCGATTTGGAGTTATTTGGAGTCAAGTGCACAGTTTGGTCTGGTGATTTACACACAGTGGAAAGATGAGGTAGCCTCAAACCTCAAGGGTTTCCTCACTCAGAAATACTGCTCCATACTGCTTCATGGCTCTCTTATCATCTTGTGACCGTTGTTTGGATGGATTCCTGTTTCTGCCATGTTCTACTTCATGGGTGGAAGCTCGAGGTTTGGACTTGAAGATGTCCAAAAAATGACAGATGAGCTCACCGGCCCGTCTTGTTTTTCGACCCACTTGTCTAATAAGATTGATCATGAGCAGCGTCCCACAATTTTGCCTAATTAGATTTCTATGAAGCACAACTGGCTGCTTTCAGCTGATGGAGGAAGTCCCTCGCAGACGACGTCCCCTCAGCAATGTACAGCTGATTTGTTTGAGCAAGAAATTAATTTGGCTGAACAGGATCCTGCAAAGTATGTCCTCGTACGTTTCTCTGTATCCAGGATTTCATGGTAGGTTGTTGCGAACCCCTGACTATTATTCTGGTGTATTTTTATGATAAATGTGACATATTACACTTAACTTGGTTTACATCATAGCGCTGGACAGAAGTAATGGAATTGTAGCGTCTTTGACAGGATAAGTTCAGGCAAAGATTTTTCTATTAACCACATTAAATATCACAATACTGCAAATAGTATTAGTTCAATGTAGAAACTAACACCGTTCATTTGTTCTTTGTTTGAAAAAATCTGGACCCCCCCCCCCCCCCCCCAAAAAAAAAAAAAAAACACACTCAAAAGCTATTTAAACCTTTTGCCTTCAGTCCAGCTTTCTTGAGAATTTTTCATTCACCTGTGAGATTTGGCACGGCAGCGTTCTCACCTGCCTGACAGCGCCTGTATCTTATAGACCTCTAATCTTCTCCACTCCACCAGCTTCCAGCATGACACGGTAGAGAGAAACTTCAGGTTTTGCTGTCAGACGGAGATTAGAGTGCGCAGACTGGTAATAAGCAGCCCTAGAAAATGGAAGATTTTATTGTCTAATTCAGTTCCATTTCAAAATGATTCAGGTCTTCCCACAATGCTCTCAGTGGTGACGGACAAAGTGCATGCCAGAACCCTCTGTTTAGGCCAAACCCTTTTATTTCAGGGAGACTGGAATTTCCAGCCCCGCTGTTTTGTTTCTTTTCTTTTCTTTTCACACTTCTCCTTTATTCTCTCATATGACTGGTGATAATTTCCCTGTGCTTTTTGATTTGTTGTGTAGCTGCTGTTTTTTCCTCGGCTCAGTTGCCCTGGTTTGAAGGTTTGAGTTTTTTTTTTTTTTTTCTTCTATTTTTCTGGAGTCTCAAACATAACCCCTGCTGAGATTTGACTGACAGACAGTACGTCCTAATGTATTTAGTCTAACTGTGAAGAATAATATGTTTTGTGTTTTTTTTTTTACATTACTTTATATATTCAACTAAGCTAGTATTCTGCTATTCTCTTGCATGTACTCCATGTTTATTTTCCAAACAGATGATGGAATTTACAACATAGTTTCCTACACCGGGCCTCCTTGCATCTATTTTAATATTGAGAGGAATTGGAACCTCCTGACCTCGCCGTGACATCTCAGTCATGTCATTATGGAGGAAACGCATTGAAATTGCTACTAACTCAGTAGTATTCGCTTGCTGCTTATTTCACACGAAGCTCTTAAACTCTTAACTTGAGAAGAAGTGCATTTAGCTCAGAAAGAACCCCATGATAACATGGGACCAAATCCAAGCAGTTTTCATTTGTAGAATATTCTCTTATTATAAAGGTCCAAATCTGTGTTGAAGCCAATATCAGCAGGTAAAATACACAAGTGACAGCCAGAAAGGGCTGATGAAAAGCTTTCATGACAAGGCCCGCAGTTGTGAAGGTTGTGGGTGCATTAGTGCACATGACATGGCTAACCTATCTGTGTATCTGCGAAGGTGGCATTAAAGCCGAGTGTTGCCATCCAGAAAGCACCTCTTTTGAGTTATTTACATCTTAGCATTCCAAATATTAATACGGGCCGGTAGATGAGTAGATTGAGAGCACTGTCGTTTCAGCATGGCAAGTTTACTGTAAAGCTAAGCTAGCAGGAAATAGCCATGTCATGCTTCGTACTAGCCTACTGCATTTGGCCCTTTTCACAATACAGTTTTTGGGTAGATTAAACAAAATAAATAGATTATTGAGCTTTGTGGTTGGCTAGAGATGGAGTCGGGTTGATTTTGTTACTTTAGAGACAGTAAGGATACATCCATTTCCAATCCATTCGCCAACAAAAAAACTTAGATTGGACATACTTGTACAGTGTCTTTGTTTTGTCCTTGCATTTCTTATTGTTTTCCCATGATGCACATCTCACAAGAACTTTGTGTGCCCAGTTGATCCTCCCACAGTCATCCATGTCTCATGATTCTTGTTTTAGGCTCATCATGTGACAGGCTATGCCTTGAATAGTAGGGTAATTGATCTCATGCCGTGCTTCATTAACCACTTTAAAGTAGCTGTTTGCTCCTGGTTACAGCCTAGGTGGACTGATACCATTGATGGTGTTTTCTGTCCTTATTTATTTGATTCATGAAGCAAACAGGTCAGTCCAAGAGCACGCTGAAATTGGTTGGAAAAATTGGCTGATCTGGGACTTTGATTTCATCATTTTTGATAATCCATCCAACTTAAGCATACTAGTTATTTTCTTTTAACAAGTGTCACATGAATCGGTGGTTCTGCTTATCAGGAGGGCCGCAGAGTGGATTTAATGCAGAGCTCAGTCTGTTTCCTAATTAAGACGGTAAAAAGCTCTTAGAGGACCGACAGGTTTATCCATTTTACATTAAACGTTTCCTAATTAGAGTAGGTTTGAAGATGTATGCTTGGATCTTAAAGCATGTTGGCATTATATTCTCCCAGTAGCAAGAATGTTGACCCAAGGTAAAAAGAAAAAAAAAAACACTTGATAGCTTTGATGAGTGATTTGTAATGGTATTTTTCCATTACCAGGTATGGTACAGTATAGTTCCACTCATTATGAATCTTCCATGCTTACTTTGTGGGCGGGATCAGCTGTTTATTATCACAGCGTGTGTGAAGCACAGACAACTTCATGGAAGTGCGTACGGTGCTGTAGATCCTTGTTTACGCCCACAGGATTTTCTACGTCCGGACAGCCACGTCTCCGTATTGTGTCGGCACGGCTCACTTGAAACCGCGGTTATGCTGTTCCACCTGCAACGAGGGAGAGAAAAAAATAGTAATAAGAAGACGAGCCATCAAGCTCGTCACATCTGGGCTGACCAAGAATCCAAGAATAGTAGCATTTGTCAGAAAACACATTGTAAGACCTGCCATTTTGCTGATATTTATCATTCATTTTCTGTTACCATAATAGCCCCTTTGTTACACTGTGGATTTTTTGAAAAACACCATAAGTAGTTTTTAATTAATGTTGTCTCAAACCCATCCTAAGAAGAAGTCATGACAACAAATAATCTGAGGAGAATAGCGAAGGTTGTTCTTTATTGTAAATCCAGTTGGTATGTAAATGTTCTTGATATGGTGAGATAGTTTTGGTCACTTTTTATTGACACCTCACTAGAGACTAAAGGAGCTTCCATGCCTTGTCCACAGGCTATTATAGCCAAAAAGTCTGTGTAGCAGCCGAGGTGCGTCCATTTTTCATCATCTGATAAGTTGAGTTTGTTGGGTGTAAGGCTCAATGGCATTGGTAATTTTATTTGTATAGAATCTTTCATTGCATGTAAAACCCAATTCGCTGAACAAAGACCAAGTATGAAAAAACCACACAAGTGGCAAAAGTACACAGGAAAATACAGCACATGTTCTCGTACACACAATCGCACACATTTCTTTGTAGGCTTGTGAGAACAGAAATGTTTTGAGTTTAATTTTGAATGTAGACGCAGCTGTAACGGACCTCAGATCAGCAGGTAGTTTGTTCCAGAGATCTGGACCACAGTAACGGAAAGCCCACTCGGCAGAAACAACTAAAAACCAGCATTTTGATGGCCTAAGACACTGGGTTGGGTTATATGAAAGGCGACTCTGAGGATCAACAGGACAGTTTCAGAGCGCTTTGTTCCCCTTTCTCTGCAGAAATGAAGCGGGAGGTTTTCTGTTAATGATGCACGCTGGGAATTTTGCTGCAGATTTGAACACAATGCAGTTTTCTCTGGAAACTGTGAGAGCAGGAAAACATCCTGTTGGGAACCCTGCTGTTTGTGTGGAGTCATGTCAGGTTAGTGGTTGCTCCTTCAGTGGCCCAGCACACATTCCTTTCAGACCGATTAAATGAATACGGACAAAAACCATCCCGGGCCACCTCTGACTGTGGCCTGAGCGAACGAGTCCCAATACATCCTCATTTTGTCCTCAGTGTGTTTACACCTGACTGGATCACCCTAAAAAGCCCTTTCACTCAGCTATGAGTAAGAAATCTGACTTCATGTCAGCAAAAGTCAACGCCAACAAGATTATTTGCTGCTTACAAACGGTACATTTTATTAATCAGTATGTTGAGCATCTAAACCACCTGACAGGACAGCCGTGTTAGTCACGTCAAATCATTTGGAAGATCTTCATACACAAGCTGCTGTCTAAAAGTAGAAACTTAAAGAGTGAAAGTGAAGCAAACGGTCGCTGCTATGATGCAAAGCGGGTCAGTGTACAGTTGCTCCTGCAGCTTGTATCTTAAAGTCACCATCCTGTAGTGATCGGTGAACAAGGCACCGAAGATCTACTATTTGTGTTAGAAATGAGTTATTTCTTATGTCCACTTGTTCACAGAAAGCCAAACATTCAGAACAGCACATGGACTGTCCCACTCTTTGGTACCTGTCTGTTACAAGGGATTAGTGGACACCCTTCATCTTAGCATGGTATCAAAATTGTTAACCTTCCAAAATGTTTCCCTTCAACATACTTGAGAGTGGAATTTGTCTCCCGCAGTGCCTCAGCGCTGCCAGCAGAGTGCCTCTCCTTGTCTCTTAATGTGAAGCATTTCCTGAGTGCAGACTCTGAGAACAGAGGAACGGTGTTTAAGATGGGCTGAAACTCAATGGGCAGAACACCGTTTTGTTCTTAGTTTTGAACTTCACTAACATTTCCGTACTGATGTATTCATTGTTTTGCCCGTATTATCGTTACGCACATAACTTGAGACCAATTTTCATTGGTCTCTATTCGTCGGAACATTCTCGATGTCTTGATTCCGGCAGCAGCTAATGCGTCAGAAGTGATGAAATCTACACTTTTAGGACACATTTAGATTTACGTCATACTAAAACCGTGTTTTTAACTGGCTTCACTGTTGTTTTTTAACCAGTTGACATGCTGTCCAACTGAAGGCGTATAGTCATCATCTGTAATAAAGTTTGTGTTGGAATGTCAGGTTTTCTACTTTATTGCAGCCTTTAAAGTCCCAGCAGATGTATGTGTTTGCTGCTCATGTGTTTGAATCGGGCTGGCATGTTTGTCTTTGTACAGCTGTTATCCATCCTTAAATCATCTGTTGGTGCTTTGAGTACATGTTGCACTTTGATCAAGGTTTTTTGTTTTGTTTTTGTTACAAAGGTTTTTCCAGTATAGAATCGGTGCATATCCCTCTGGCTCTGCGGTGATGGAAATACTAACTTGTATGAACACACACACAGTGGCACTTTCATTTTTGTTCTTTTCACCACACTGAGCGCTTTCTCTCAAACAAATGCACACCCACAATACCCAGTGTAGCCTGGGGCATCCTCTCCTCTCCATTCTAGCTGACTAGCATTACTGCTGCTCCAAGATGAACTGGCCAGCCTGGATTAGCGCTGTGTTGTAATCTGGGACAGTGCAGATTATGCTTTTCATCTAATGCGCCCCTACACGCACACGTCACATGACCCTCCCACACAAATGAATCCTCTCCTAGTTTCTCCTTGGATGACAGACTGGGTGACAGAGATTGAGTGAGAGAGTCATGCAATATCATTGCAGCACCAGCCTCTGTTAGCACGCGTGCTAATAGTGGCCAGCATCTGAACACGGGCGGCACCGATTGCACAAACGGATGTTGGAAGGATGGACTGAGAATTGACCTTTGGGATTATAGTGAAGAGGGGAGGGTGTGTGTGCTGCAACAGCTGCTTGAGTGGACAGGTAACTTATTAACGGCCAGAAGGAAGCAGAGCGTTTACAACACCTTGGCCTTCTGCATAAATGAATAATGAAAATGTGCTGTTACTTTAGTTTCACTCTGAACTTCTGAGTGCCTAAAAGCCAGCATAAAACTCCTTAAGTGTTCCTCTCCATCACATAAGCAACAAGAGTCCAGGGTGCTGTAAACAAGGAGACATAGAGACAGCCAGCACGCGGCTGGATCACATGCAGACAATCAGCACTCGGCCAGCTTCGCTTAGGTACTGTTGGTGGCAAAGAGGTGGTTGTCGCTCTGTGGAACAACACACAGCGAGCTGTAAATATGGAGCCTCTAGAGGATTACCACTCTCCGTTTGACTTTGAACAAGGAGTCAACGCCAGCTACCTCTTCCTCTCTCCAGCCTATGGCGACACGCCACCCAGCTCGCCAGCTGTCAAAACCAGAGGTAATCACAAGGAGGAAAGGGAGAGGCCGAGTGGAGGATGTGTTTTTGTGTGTGTGTGTGTGTGTGTGTTTGTGTGTGTGTGTGTGTGTGTGTGCTGAACACAAAGAGAAAACATGGCTTTGGTTCATTGAAGGGTAAGAATTTGGGGGAGCGCAAACTTTAAGGGGGAGGGAACATGTGATAATTGGCGGTGGTATGTGCGCGTCTTCGCCAGTTTTTATTTTGCTAATTTACTCATTTAGTTATCAGATTGAAAAACATCGTAATTCTATATGCAAACTTTGTTTTTGCAATAGTGCCGGTCATTTTGTAGCACAACATCATGCCTTGTCCCCTAAATAATTTCAGCCGGGCTGCCCTCATCGCAGTGTTTGTCACTTATTTTCAAAGCTGAGTTTACTTAAATGTTGTCCGGCTCTGCATAGCACTGCGTTTGTATTCAAAGTGAGGAATTGGGAGCATTCCATGTCAGGAATAATTGTCTGTTCCTCTTTACTTATAGGCTATTGAAAGAATGTTTACACATTGCTTGTAAAAATCTATGTTTCCATGCAACTTTGGTTAATTTAGTTGAAATGCAGAAACTCTTCATGTCCATTTCAGCCATCTGTGCAGTAAGTTAGTTCTCTTCATGATATTTTCATCACACTCTGATTGGTTGAATAAGTAACTTAGTTACATGGTTGTATATCATTACTGTTGTTAAATAACATCAGTAAACCTTGAGACATTTTACGAACGGAATGGATCAGATTGAGTGGAATTTAGCTCAAATAGTCACATGGCTGTGCAGCATCCACTGCATCCACCAGTGACATGTAGACATACTGTACATCACTATTCAGCATGGAGGCTCCAAACACATCTTCAGTTTGTGCAATGTTGTGTGTTCACACTTAACCCGACATCACAGCTCTCGGCAGACAACCAGACATAATCATCTCGGGACAGCATCTCCACGTAGTTAATTATAAAGACTCAGAACACATCAATACGTGCGCTGCTCTGTTTTTCAGCCTGAATGTACATGCATGCTGTTTACACCAACTTAAAGTAAATAAACACCCTTTAATTAAAAAAAAAAAAAAGTCTAAACAGACACTTGAACTGCACTGTTTATTTTAACATCACCCGACTAAGGTATTCTGTCATTTTCTCATTTCTGTCGGTTTGGTCATAATAAAGTACTGACCACACAGTTATCGAATAATAAGCCTACAGTAGCCTTTCTTGTGATTTGTCAACACATGAGATTTAAACCTTGCATCTCTTGGACAGCTTACGATGCCTTGGCCTCCCACCCAGGTCACACTGCTGACCGGGACACAGAGTTTGGTGGTCGTTGGGGGGGTATGCAGTTTGATGCAGCAAACCAAACTTCCCCCCACTGCCTGCATCTCATACAATCTTATCTGCTTCACTTTTTTTTATTTTTGTTTGTTTTGCTCTCAGCACCCACTGATGGAAGCACTCCTTCGAGGCTTACATCCACTCATGCTGAGCTAGCCTCCAAACTGAGGACAGAGAGCTTTTCTGAATGCAAGGATTACAAACTTTCACAAGGCAGATGACTCAAATGAACATTTTGAAGAAAAATCTGATAGAAAATTCAGTTTCCAAGTGGCACAATGCTGGTTGTAATAAGGAGGGACAATATTGTTCTTTGTGACTCGAGCACGACTGTTAAAGATGGAAGCATCTGCAACACAGTACTGTCTTTGTAAGATGTTCATCTGTAATCTGTAGTGTAGACGGCCAATCTAAATGTGAAGGAAACAGAGTCTGAAAGCAGATAAAGTGAGACACTGCAGAGGAAAAGTGTGGGGTGGTTTCATGTGGGAAGAATTTTTCTTTGTATTTCTTCCTAGCTAATAGCTGTAATGCCTGCCAGGTTTCTCTTTAACATGGCTTATCACTCATTTTCGCCTATCTCAGAGCATTTTTGGACATTTCTACACTTGGGAGATGCCCAGTCGGCTCCTTGCTCATCTCTGTGGTGTTGATTAGATATAAAAACAGCAAGTAATGGCAAAGCCCAGCTTTCAGCTCATGAGAATTAGATGCGATTGAAAGGATGAGAGAAGATTTTTCATTAACACTGAATTACTTGATTTATTATTATTATTATTATTATTATTATTATATATATTTTTTTCCCTCAACAGTCTCAGGTAAAATGTTGGATATCTGGGTGTGACATGAAAAGGCAGCTAAGCGGTTTGGAATGAGGTGGGAGTTGGCGAGATGAGTGGCGCAACCTTTTTTCGCAGTGAGTTTGAGGTGCAATGCAGGGTGTGTCAGTGCAATGCCATATTAATGTTAGGCGTGAGCACAGGTGCAAAAGAGAGCAAACCAGAGATGGTAGAGAAACGGCTGTCTTAATAATCTAAGTGTGACGCAACGTGAACATAATTCTCATCAACGGCTCTAGTGTTTGCTTCTTTTTTTTCCTTTTTGTACCCAGATGTTGCTGCAGGTCTGAGAAATGTTAGCAGCAAGAACGTATGTTAGCGGAGGTGAACCGTGAGGAACCAATGAAGCTGAGGCTCTGCTCTGTCCATGAAGCCAACGCGGACAACTCAAAATGTTTTGAACAAATTGCTCGTTTACCAAATCAGTCAGAAGTGGTTGGGGTGGTTGTAAATGGAGATTAATAGTCTTTTATTCTGAATGTAGATTCATGACTATCACAACCACAGTGCAATTAGATGTTCAATTTGCAAATTTTTCAGCACAAGACTTTAAGGAAGTGACATGAAGATGCTGCTGGAAAATATGCGTTACATTGTCTATATTCCACTGTGTGTTGAACAGCAGCCGGTTCTGTGTCTGAATAGCTCTTTTGACAGCAAAATCAATTTTCCCCCATCAAGCTGCTCATCTCATCTCCGCCTGCTTTATGTTCTCAGACCTCATCTCAGTGTTGTGGAATGAAAAGCAGCTCTCCTTGTCACGCAGACCCCCGGACTCCACCAGACGCAGCTTGTTTTGCATTTCGGCTTCAACGTGGTTGCTGGAGGCGATTGCGACCGCTCTCGACAATTTTTGAGATAACAGCAGATGCACAGTAACACATTTTGGAAGAAATGTTAAAAGCGACCCTCCACTCTGCTCAAACATACACGCTTAATTTCTGACGCGTCGAGCTGAGCGAACGGCACAAGAATGGTACAGACCTGTTCAAACTGGCTAATAATGACCACGAGCAACAGCCGTTCTATGGGTATTCATTCATGTAAATACTGTTGATTGTGTTGCAACTTCATTGACGGCAGTGCACAAGACTAAGCCATCTATGATGATGAGTTCAGGGGTAAAGCTCAGGGGCAGGTTTTAAATCTCCATACTCACTTGTGTTCTCTGCCTGATTTCCTTGTGAAGTGACATAATATCGGCATGAAGTTCCTGTTTTGACCTCTTCCCCCAAGCACTATTTAATTCAGCTGTTTGGTTTCCTCTTTTTAATTTTTATAAATTTTTCTTGGAATAACTGGACAGCTGACTTCAGTGAGATTTGTGTCGCCCTTATTGAGCTCATTTCTGGCCCTAAACATCTTCATCTTTGACTGACGGATCCAAACAACCGCCCCTTTTGTGTTCCCACGCTGTCTGAGCCAAGGATGTTTTTTTTCATGTAGAAATGTCTTTATATAATTGTTGCACTAGAGCTCCTACTGGCCACAGCTCTGTCAGAGATGGCAGCATCGAAGACTTTCACGTATTTTCTTCTGTACCTCCCAGGTTCCCAGGAGCAACCGGAGTCAGTCCCAGAGATGGGAGAGGACGCAGTGACGTCTGTCGGCCCGTCATCTCCTCCCGCCATGACAGAGGAAGAGCGTCAGGAGCTACAAGAAGAGTTGGCCAAGGTCAGGGGGGTTCCCGCTGAAGTGGTCAGGATCAGATGCTGGTCATGACTGACTGTGATAAAGACGAGTGTCTTTCTAAATATGGAAGACCGCTTTCCTGCCGGACTTTGTCCCTTTTCCACTGTCCTCCCCTGTATCTCACCCTGGCCTCCTAGCGTACATCCAAACTTGTACAATGTCATTTTAAAACCTCTGTGTTTACACCCTGCATCCACACAGCTCCATTGTTTAAGGACTGTTGTGTTGAGTTCAAACTTTACGCAGAGGCTAATGGCTTTTAGGATTTCATTGGGTACTCCTTTCCCATTGTCTTGGCTTCCTTTTGTGATGAATGATGCACCCAGTGTACTGTAGCTCTGAAATGTTGCCATATTTGCTTTTCGATGGCTCCCAATCTGTGCTTGCTGCCACTTTGACCTAATGAATGTTGTGTCAGGCCTTAATGTGTTCAACAAAACTAGTTTTAGCACACTTCAGTCTACGTTTAGACTCGTATGTAACGAGTGTGCACCTGTGTTTGTGGGCGGCACTTAGGTTGAAGATGAGATCCAGACTCTGTCCCAGGTTCTAGCAGCCAAAGAGAAGCAGCTGGCGGATATCAAGAGGAAGCTGGGCATCACACCTCTCAATGAGCTGAAACAGAACATCACTAAAACCTGGCAGGAGGTCACCACCTCCTCCGCGTAAGTACTTCACCCACCGCTGCACCACCAAGCGGCACATGAAGTCCTGCTGCATCGTCTCAATGCCCATCAAGCTTTTATCTTTTCCCTTTACCCAGTTGAACGCCGGGGTAGAAGCCTTTGAAGTATCGCACGCTTTTATTTTTCTTCCATTATAGTTGTGTGTTTTTGCTCTCACTGCGTGTGCTGAAAACCTAGTTGGCTGTCAGCACTACTTTTTCGAGCAGCCCTCCTCTCAGCTGAATAAGGAAAAAGATGTTGTTTCTGTTGACAGGTCGCCTCTGGCATGTCTGGAGCATTTTGATGGGATTTATATAACAGGAAATGGACAGCATTCTGACGCTGTCAGGCTTTCTTAGAAATGAAAAAGACATTAAAGTTTAGTTCTGGCCTCGATGCCTCTTATAAGTCTTTGATCCTTGGTGGGGTTTTTTTTTTTTTTTTTTTTTTTCCTTCACACTCATATCCTCTCTTTTTGCTGCCCCCTCTCAATCTCTCTGTCTCCCCTTCTGTATTTCAGCTATAAGAGGACATCTGAAACTCTGTCTCAGGCCAGTCTGAAGGCCACAGCCGCCTTTTCTAACATGGGCTCAGTCATCACCCGGAAGCTTGAGGATGTCAGGTGAGTCAAAGGGGAGAGAGAGAGGGGGGGCATCAACACAACAATTTAAGGGTAAAACATTCCCCCAAAACCCCAGAATGCATTGTGCTCCACCTGTTGGATTTTTTTGTCATGATAAGGCCAACGTGGTGAATTTCATGTATGTACAAATAATCAGGGTCCCATAAGAGGGCCTGGGCTCTATCAATCCTCTTTGGAGATCTTGACTTTTTCTCAACTGTCCTCTCAAATGTTGATCATGCGAGGCTGCAGTGGTGTGCGCTTGAATATTTCCAGTTTCTTTCCAAGTGTATTTAATTTTGTACCTTGGCAGCCTTTATATTCTCACGCGTGCTTTCTGAATCTGAGATCAGACGGGGTGTTGTGACTGGAAACGCGTCATTGTTGTAATAACGTGTGCTTGCGTGTATTCGTGCCTTTGCATCTTATGTCATCATGACATAAAATACTGAACAGAATCAGTCTGGTTTCGAATAATGTTGAATACGTCCCATTCTTTTTTTTTTTTTTTTATAATATGGCGTTTCGGCTGCCCAACAGTTAGGGGGTCTCCTGTTTTTTGTTTGCTTTCGTCGGGTGGTGGGTCTGGACGGCAGCCGGACCCTTTAGAAGCCAGACTGCTCTGCTACAGAGCCGTGTTGTTGTACCGTGACTATTGTTCGGCATTGTTTTCTTTTAATAAGCAAGTCCTTTCCTGAAAAACACATTGTTTGGATGGCTGCATGTGTTTCTCCAAAAACCTGCGTTTATATGTCAGCATTAATGGTAACCTTGATGTGCAACGATGCACCTTCAAATACTTTTGTGTACGTGCGTTTGTGTGTCTATGTGCTAACAAGTTGGAGGGTTTGTTTCCTCAGGAAGCGGAGTCCATGACCATAGTTTGGGCTGTTGGCCTCAGTCCATCATAAATGAGTTTTGGCTCTAAGAAGGGTTGTTTTTTTAAGAAGAGAATAAGGCACACCAGAAATTGTAATATAGTGCAGATCATTGGTAATGGATCACAAAGACTGGGTCTCCGCATGTATTTAGCCTTGATAATCAATGTTGGTGTGGCGCTGCCTCACAGTAGGAAGGTTCTGGTTCGAGTCCCAGTTCAAAAAGCATGCGTGTCAGGTGGAATGGAGATTCTAAATGGATCCTAGAACCGAGTGTGATCGTACATGATTAGTTGACTTGTTGCAGGACCTATAGGCTCTATGAATAGGCTCTACCCCTCTACGTCACCTCCACTATAAACCTACTTACCACCCGCAAACAGAAAATGTCGCTTCTAATTACATTACCGTCCACAGCTTTAATCTCTCTATGTGCTCTTTTTCCATGTTCATTAGAGCATTATATGAGGAAAGCCACAGATCGAATGGGTCTAATCTTTGTTCAAGAATTAAAATAAATAAATAAATAAATAAAAAAAATCATCTAATGTCTCATTAATAGTTGCTTATTAATCATGGCTTAAAAATATCCAACAACGGATTGTTCAAGTTGAGATCCATCTTTCTTTGATTTCCTCCCATCTCCTAATCGGTCTTCTCCTCCGTCATCCTTCTTCTCTCTCGGATTATTGTGCTGCAAACGAGATTATTAGCCCCCTTCAAAGCTGTAGTGTGCTGAGAAAGGCAGATGAGCCTGAGTTCAGAGCTGTTTTTTTTTTTGGGGGGGGGGTTAAAAAGGCCACCTGATAGGGGTCAAAGGCGTCACATGCTCTCATGCATGTGCATGCGGATGTGCTCTGGGGTTGTTTCGTGTGTGTGTTTGATGTCCAGATATTTACCCTTAATACGCAGGCCTGGCACCCTCTGTGATAACACACAATCGATCTTAATGGGATAAAGCAGGATTTATAGGGGTTTTGCGCCTGGTAGAACAAATGAGGGTTTTGTACTGTATGTCGTGCGGGTAGACGGGGTATATGAGTCTTCCTTTTCTTGTTCTCCTCTCTGTGTATGCTGTCCTTTTGATGCTAATATGACCACTAACGCCCATTTTTTTCCCTCCGCTTTTTTTCCTGCTGTCGGATAGCTTACAATCGATACAACACTCGGCTAGTATGCCTGTCATAAGGTAAGGACAGCCAAACTAGTTTCTGTCAATGTGACTGCCACACAATGGTGGCCATATTTTGAATCAAACATGAGAGATGAAGGCAACACAGTGTTTGTTGGCAGCATGACAGCCGCAGTTAAGAAGAGCAGCTTATTTTCATGTTGTTGATTACAAAGAGACGTCCGAGTGTGGACCTTAAGGATACCAAGGCCGAGCGTTGCTATCAGCGGCGCTGCAGCTTCCATAATCTCACCCAGCCAGGCTGCAGAATCCAGCAGAAATCTCGCCAGAAATAAGGAGATAAAACCAGAGGGAGCATCGAGCGGCTGTGAGTGGGGAAGCGCCCGCCTTCAGAAAACAGATCCCCAAGTTTCCAGGCAAGATCTGTCCTGAGCGCATTGCTGCTTTTAATCGTGACGGTGCACAAAGTGTCCCCGCAACATGACTCTACAACGCGACTTTACATCCTGGGGATCATTAACAGACTTATTTATCGCGAATATGAGTTGTTTCATATTCACCTTCATGTCACAGAAGACTCAGAAAACACACTGCTGCTTTCTCCTCGCATCCGTCTCGCTCTGCATTCTCCAGTGTAGTTTTCATGAAAAGCAACACCTTTTCAGTAAATTGGGATGGGATGGGATGGGATGGGGGGGGGTCTCTTTAGGAAACCGTGACCTCCAAAGGTTGTGCTTGCAGTGAACGTCCAGCTCCTCTCTCATTTTGAACTGAAGACGTGTTGCCCGCATGTTTTGCTTTTCTAAACGTTGCCGTGTGTGTAATAAAGTCACATGTAGGTCCATCTATAAGCACGTTACCTCCTCGTTTACGTCACTTTTTTTTTTTCTTTTTTTCCCCTTTCACAGGAATGCACCAACTTTCAAGTCATTTGAGGAGAAAGTAGAGACACTGAAGGTAACGGATCGACAGCGTGTAACTGCCGAAACTATGTGCCCGTGACCTGATGTAGAATTATGACTCAGACACCCACTATTGCTCTGCATGGGAAGCTTTCTCTCTTTAAGATTGTGCTTTTTCTTGTACCTATGACGTCGAGCTTCAGTAACTCTGAAGTCTCTTGACCTGTCAGATGCGTTGAGCATCACTAAGTCGGCTGTACACGTGTCCCTCTATCAGTGTGGTCACGGCCGTAATGAATTATCCACAAATTCACAGACCACTCACAATTTGAGCTATAAATACCTTTTTAATGCAATATTACAAGTGAGACTATTGGTCATTTGCTAAACATTTGTTTGAGGATGACCTTTCATGACTCAACTTAAAGGGGGAACAAAGACAGGGAAGAGATCTGCAGTTAGAAGTTATTGAAAAAGCTAAAGTTTGGCCAGAAAGGGCAGACTACGACAGGAGGAAGATTCTGTTGTTTGTTTGTTATAAGGTACTCTGAATCATCCTTTTTTTTTTTTTTTCCCTCCTTCCGCTTCAGACCAAGATCAACCCCTCAGCACCCACCGGTGATCCCGGTAACGAGGATGACGGCAGTGCTGAGAACACCGAGTCTTTGATTAGTCAGCCAGAGAATTCCTCCTCCCAGGAGCCGCTGATGCACTGAGACCAGCCTCCCCCCTCCTGACCTCCCCCCTCCCTCACTTGACCCTCTAACCCCTAGGCCACCAGCACTCCCCCTCTCTGTGCCGCAGTCTCCCTTTATTGGAAACAAATGACTTACAAGCCTTCCCTGTGATCTAATTGTCTGGTCTCTTCTCTCACACATGTGCTCACTTGTTAAACTGAAAGCATGGGATGGGTTCAGGCACGTGGTTTTTGTGCCAGTTGTGTGCATTGAGTGTGTTCAGGATCGCTGTGGGAGAAACCCTCCCTGCTGTGTGTCTTTTCTTTTCTTTTTGTTCTTGCACTCCTTTTTTCTCTGCCTTTGTCTTTGTCTAACCAACAAAACTCGGATGCCAAACACGCTCCAGTTTATTATTTCTTTATCAAATTAACACTTGTTAGAGTGTAGAACGTTGCACAAAGTACACTTAAGAACATGTCTGAATAAGGATTTATACTTTAAAGTTTTCTTATCATGTGAACCAGGTAGATCCGCATGGCCCTATATGATATATTGGAGTTATTGTTGTACACACTTGTGTTGTTTGCTTCTGATTTGGGGTCATTCTTGTTTACTCTGGGTTGCCTTTATGGGCCAAACCATTTTTTTTTTCACCGTGCTAATTTTGACACCACAGTATCAGAAAGTAGTCTGAACACGTGTGTCCAGGCGATGCATGTATGCATTTTTGTGTCATATAAATGTGCCACAGTGTTTGCATAGCTCGGCTGTTTTGGTTAGATCCTACCAAGTGTTAGGGCTTCGAAATAGGACCACATTTCAGACTGAACCCGCACCTTTCATTGTGATGAGCTGGTCAGAAAATGATCTCCAGGCCTGCACAGTTGCAGGAAAACAGCCAAGATCAGCAGAACAGTCAGAGCAAACACGGCGTGGAGGTTCAGCCATGACCCAAGGTGAGAGTGGGGGGGAAAAAAAAAAAAAAAACTTCCACAGCCAGCCAGAGTCAATATTTAAACACTCGCCCATTGTTTCTGCGATGGGAGGTGACACCTTGCGTCCCCACACTATGTGCAACAAGGTTACACAGTGTTGGTGTGAGCCAACCTAGTGTTGCCCGTAATGTGCTTTCCCCCTTTTTTATATTGACGTTCTGGGAATTAAATGATAAAACTTTTTCTTTTCCAGAGTAGTGGCAAAAGGCAGGATTACACAAACACTTTGCAGAAAATGCTGCTTTTATATTGACCGAAAACAAACTTTCTGTATGATGAACTGAAGCATAATAGCTTCAGTGATAACCACCGTCTTAAGGTGGCTTTACCGTCTCATGCTGCTTTATGGTGATTATATCCTAGGAACAATTAAACTAATGAACAATTACTCCCCATGGACACTTTTGTAATGAGCCGATATGCACAGAGCTACTGATGAATATAAGGTTGACTGAGCCAATTTGATCACAAGCTTGACCAAAGCTAAACTTAAGTGAAAAACACCAATTGTAAACACATGGAGCATCCTGGTCCTGTCCTGCTGGTGGATGGAAGGCTCACCGTGAATGTGAATTAGCTCTCATACCAGCAGTCTTTACCTAGACTGTGGAATACCTAGTGTTGGGCTGTTTTCTTTGATTGTTATTAGCATGACTAAGTAATCTAGTGTGTTCATGTAACACCGCTTTCCAGCCATGACCTTCACCGAGTAAAAAATTCGGTACGGCCTTTAACCTCAGGCGTGAGGATTTTATTTGGAGACGTATGTTCAGCACTTACATACACTGTTCTGTTTTGTTGTAAGCAGCCGCAGAAAGAAAATGTGCTCTAATTAAAATACTTATGAAGTAACCTGCCTCGCCTGCTCACTGACTTGCTGGATGTGGGAGGGATGGGGACTTCCTCAGGTCCAACACACCAGTTAAATTCTGTCGTCATACTGTGCAAAGAACACATGCAGTGTCATCGAAGGAATCACATGTGGCTCTTTGGACACGGTGGTGTCAGCAGATAGCGGGACAAATGTGCAGAGATGGGAGCTGAAAACCTAAACGATCAAGAACAAATGTCAAAAAACGGGATTGTTTGCAGGTTGTTGAAAGTGAACGTTCGTACAGCATAGATTTATATAAAACATGCACCATAATGTTACCTTCTGGTTTATCTGCCATTTTTTACGCCTTAAGTTTACCCGTCAGCATTGCAGTTTAAATGAAGTACTGCACATCGGTTCGCTGCAAAATAATTTTCACGATATATGGAATCTACATTTACATCTTTCTGGCAAAAATGTGGTAAAATAATGGCATACGTACAATATAACATACAAAGGAGTTGGGTTTTAAACTTATTTAATTAACTTCTAGATATTTGTAATTAGAAGTTAAAAGAGGGAAAAAAAATAGCCTGAAAAATTGTCGGAAAAAAACTTTTTTTTTTAATTTGACAAAGTTCTGGCATGTTGTAATAGAACGTGTGTAGGAGCCCTGGAAACGGAAGTCTCAGACATCAGACTCGGTTTAAACTCAACCAGCTGCACTTCCTCGTTTGAACACATGAGGGCAGCCAAGGACAACGTGACAGTTACTTGATGTCTTTATTTTTCTCAGTCCAGACTAGACCACCCGGGGTCAAGGCTGAGTGCTGCTGCACTGACTCACACTCACCTGTTGTAGAGCTATTGAGGCCCCAGCTCCAATAGAATACTGAGGAGAAGGTATTCCTAATTAGCTTCTGACTGTAAGGAACTCGGGCTATGTGAGAGTAGTTTTCTAAAGTTTTGGATTATTTTAAAGGAAACATGCCAGTCTTATGGGTGATGACCTCCTGTTTGTATGCTTCACTTCGGGTTTAAATTAAGTTTTAATTTGACTTTCACCTTGAAACAAGATTTAAAAGTGAATACATATTTTTCAAATTGGTGGCAAATGAACCAGAAGTACAAATGTAGAAAATGATGACGCGTTCAAAGATTGTCAGACAGAAGACGGCGTTTAAAGCTACATTATCTCTCCATGGATCATGTGCCATGTTCACTGAGGAGGATGAAAAAGAATAATAGTTATGCAGGTGCTTCTACAATAATTCCCTGAGTTTTCAGAAACATCTCTGAGATGATGTTCCACGATAAATTGCTTTTTTTTTTTTTTAAACGATTCTGCGACCACAGTAAATTAGGGATGTATTTCGATCTTCTACTCGCCTAAAGAAAAGTAAGACTACATTAGGTGTTATCAGTAAAAGGCAAGTCGAAGTATCCCCTCTCATTATTCAACATTGTTATAAGTGATTGAACTGCTTAACCAGTAACAATAGCTGTCAAATAAACAACATGCAGAGACAAAAACAAAATGTTCAGCTTTAGCTCAGTGGCAATGGGAAGAATTAAAAAAAAAAGGACAAACTCCCAGCATTTAACAAACAGCTGCCAAAAAATCTTTATTCAGTTATAACCAGATGCTGCAGAATCTTCTAGTAACACAGATCACTCTGCAGAAAACTGTTCACCGAGTCAAACAACAACGGCACCAGAACGCAAATAGTCAGTAAACACCATTTACAACAAGAACGATGGCAGTTTCTACACGCACAGATCAGAGAAAAAGAAAAGAAAAACAACAAACATTACAGTTAACAGTCAGTGGGATTCTCCTCATGTGAGAAAAACCCTCATATATTGATAGAATTCAATTGATAACACTGTGAAAAAGAAGATTAGAAAACATCATTGGTGCAATAGGGTGCACATTTTGTGAGAGAACGGTTACATATTGCATGTGCTTTGTGTTAATAAAGAATCCCCTACAGACTCAGTGTGTGGCACTGACAACTGTTCGAGTTTGCAATGTGGAGAAGCAGGCGGTTTATATGTGCAGAGAGAGGACATTCAGTTCAAACATGGCTTGGTGTGTGTGTGTGTAAGGTGCAACAGGCAAAAAATAAAATAAAAAAAGACAAAGAAAATCCCAAATGACTATTTGGGAAGAATACTTTGACATTTTACTTATTGAGTTTCCTGCTTAGGAGGAAGAGATGATAGATACCACACTCATATCTGTACATTAAATATGAAGTTGGAGTAGCTCAGCATTAAGAGCAAAAACAGTGGCGCAGAGCTTCATTGTTTGCAATCCACCAGCATCTCTAAATGTCACCGATACATGTTTAATCTACACAGGAGCAAGAGTAAGAAAAATCCACACAGGCTCCAAAACAACTATTTTATGTTACACTATAGTGTAATAATGAGCCCAAATTCCCAAGTGTTTTACTTTATCCCCTGTGAATAAGGGCGGTCAAAATATCTTCTTTTAAATACATGATTATCGTGGCCAGAAGCATTCACAATAATGATAATATTAATATCGCAATATAACTGGAAATGTAACTGATTCCACCTAGTTTTTTTTAAATCTTTTGTCTCCTTTTCTTTTGGTAATTGATTTAGATTCGAAATAGTAGGTGAGGTACTATAACATTTGCACAAAAATCCCAATCTGCAATCAATAATGTTTAGATTTTAAGTTATTAGTGTATTATCAACAAAGGATAGATATTTCATTCTTTCAGCATCACAATAATCGTCACCATGGGTATATTGCAACACCCCCACTCTGATTGCTGCATTACTAATCGGAAGCATTAAGCAAGGAATCCAGTCTCCTCCAGCTACTTGGCCTTGCCCACACACCTCAGAGCTAAGCAACACCAGACTTTCACAATGAAATCCCTAAAGAGAGCAGGTGTAGAACATCAAGAACACAGGACCTCAAGGAAATTGGACTCTGGGAACATATAATCCCAGAAACATTGCAATCTGACAATATAGGACACAGAGGTAGTAAGATCTTAGGAACGAGAAACAGGATTAAGGACACAGGACTGCAACCCAGGGCATGCATACCTGGGGAGAAGAAGCCTGAAAACATAGGACCTCGGGAGCATTTGATCTTGTTAATAATAGACTTCAGAGACATTGCACCCTGATGGGAACATATAACCCAGAGGAACTAGGATCTTAGTAACTTAGTGCTAGGACTAGTAATCGACCCAAAGAACATGGAGCACAGAGAGCATATGACCCAGGGAAGATTGTTACCTGAAACCACAGGACCCAGAGAACGTAGGTTCTTGTGAAAAAAGTAAGAGCTGTGGAGCATAGGACCTTGGGAACATACAGCATAAGGGACCTTTGACTCCTAAAATAATAGGAGCCCAAAAACATGGGATATGAGGAAAAACAAGGCCGTGGGCAGATCAGACCCAGTAAACATGGAATTCCAAAAACATTGGACATTGGGAACAAGAGATCCTTTGTTATGTTGCATGATGTGTCCTATAAATCTTTGAAATGAATGAATGACTCAAGCAGAGACGCTTTTTTGTTGTTGTTGCTAACCTACCAGCTGTTGGTAGCTTCACATTTACCAAACAGAAGTGCATCTATCAACCCTCTCCTCTGGTGTTTGGCTGGTTATGTAAATGTTGGACTACGCGAGCCGAGCACAGTCTCCTCACATTAAGTCCACGAGGTCAAATGCGACATTAACTGGCTTCATCACTATATTTACAGACAAGGGAGTAATTGTTAATTGTTTCGCTGAACTCTGAGCGGGAAAAACAGGCAGCACAAACTCGACAAGTTTAGAGATGCTGGAAGGTTGATTTTATAAACTTTAAACAAAGCCACCTGTAACCATGCTCTTTATGCTGAGTGAAGCTAATTGGCTAAGTATGATAATTAACCCCCAGAGTGGTATAAATCTTTTTGTTTTATTCTGCGAAAATCTGAATAAACATTTTGGTCAACAAAAAAATAAAAAAAATTCCAACTCTGCAAGGAACAGGGAGTCATTTGTGATGTCCTTTATATGGACACAATGCACGGATCATGCACGCCACAGTGCATTTATCCATGCTCGGCTCTTCTCGTCCTTCGAACACATGATGCATTATGGCCAAAATGAAAAGCAGGCCTTGTGACCGTTTCGGCACGGCGACATTTGAGAAGTGTGGTGAAAACATGCAGAATCAATTTTCTCTCTGAAATTTGGTTTCATCAAAGCCAGTTCTTGCTGTTGCATTTCAACTGCTCTCTCTTTGTCTTGAGATTTCAGGTTAGCCGTATTGCTTGCATTAACCTGATCCACATGAGTCTCTTTCTTACCCCCCCCCCCCCAACTCTCTGTTTTGAACCTACTGTGTCGTCACAGCAAAAGGGAAGCAATTGGTTTCGTGGACAGCAGCGACTCCAACCAGCTAAGGTTCCAGATGGAGTCAATGTGCTGAATGCGCATGTATGCAGACAGAGCTCCCTGTCACAAATGCGCCAAACACCTTGGGTACGATTGACTCACTGTGGCTTTGATTCCTTTCCACCTCAGCCTGCTGCTCAGATGCTTTTGGTCTCAAGATCAACCTGACAAGTGCACAGCGCGCGTCTGTGGCCTGGAAAAGCATCAACACAATCACTGCATTGTGTAAAATGCCACAGAGCTGAAAGCAGATGCAATGCGCCCATGTGGTTGGCGTCATACATGTGGAATCCCCTCGATTGCTTTCATTCTCGTCATCAGATGGAGGGTGACGCTCTGCAGTTGGCCGTGTTTATGATGAATCACACAAGCTGGTGTGAAGAGCAGCAGGGGGAGGCTTGTTATGCTATATCGATGTACTAGTTGATAATGCATGAGGTATGACAGCTTGCGCATTGAAATGTGCATCTATGGCTTCAGGAATGGCTTTGTAGGGAGTTGAGGTGAACACACACACACGCACACACATACAAACAAGCTTACAGCAAAGCTTTTTTGTTCACAACACAAACACACAAGCAGGAGGAGGTGTACGCTACAGCGAGCAGATGGGACATACCTCAGGTGGTCACTGGAAACGCACTCCATCATCTCACTCTGCAAACACACTCACACGCTCCGTAGCGGAGCTGTGTTTTTGGACCAGACATGAGCAGCCTCCTCATCATCACAGGGTGAGACCTGAAGCCACAGCGGCATATGTCGGGCAGCGAGGGCAGAATGCGCCCTGATGGCATGATTTAAAGTGCCTGTGTCTGTGTGGAGAGTGTGTGTGTAACATCAATGTATGCATGAGTGCACTGAAAGAAGTCCAGCCCAAAAGGCAGACATGTTTAGTTGCATATTGCTGCTTAATTAATCCCACTTGATACATGATGCAGGCTGATATAAATGTTTCAGCTGCTTTAAAGGCAGATTGGCAACAGCTCACCAAAATGTCTGACCTAATTCCCCAATAATAAGAGTAATCACCCCATCAGGGCGAAAGCGATGAAAGCTGTCTTTATGAAAACCTGCTGTTACTCCTGACCCGTCCTGTTTTAAACACTTTTCCAGGCTTATTTTCCACCACGTGAACGTAGGAAAAGCAGAACAGTAAGTTCTCGATGATGTTCGAGATGAATCACTCTCATGCTGGGTTGTGGTTTCAGGATGAGAACTGTGACATAAATCATGCACATCGGTTTTGAAAGCATGACGGAAATCACCAATTTACAGATGTACATGTGTATTTCAGTCCTTCATCTGTAGGCTGAGGGGCGATTCAACATTGTTTATTTGCTTTCTTGACGAGCGTGAGATGAGAGGATATTTCAGCCATTGATGCCACTGATGTACTCGCCAAGAACTAAAACTGACCCCGTTCATGAAAATGACATCCTGAGCACTTCAGCACACCAGCCATCTTCCATCCCTGTTTAATGCCAGCTAAGGTAGTTTTAGACATTTTTAATGCACTAGGCAGATTTGGAGAATGAAAATATGTTGCTTCTACAATTTAGTTTACAGTCTGGAGACACATATCAAACATTTACATTTAGAGGCTTTAAAAGTTTTTTTTATTTTTTTATTTTTTATTTTTAAACGCAACATACTGTGATGACCACGAGGGTGGAGAGCAGCCGCTGCCACACAACGTCTCTGTGCAGACACAGCAGAGACGAGTTATTCTAAATTCTTAAGTGCTGCTTTAGGATTCAAAGAAGTGTTTTTTGCAATAATCATTGTGTTTAATGCCAGCACCACCCTGTCTGGCTGAAATGTCACTCTGTGTGTGGTGTAAGCAGTGCTTGAACACACAAGTTTATTTAAGTTTCTCACGTTCCAGATAACACACACAAGGAAAAAAAAAAAAACATTCTTTAATCTGCCCAGGCACCTACAATGTGTTGGTCCCGTAATGGCTAAAATCCAGCGCTGAAACGGCACCCAGTCTGTGTCTTGGGCTAAATTCCGGTCACCTGACCTCTCACACACAGTCAGAGGTCAGACCAAATACCTCCAGAAACCTATATACCTCAGATTTGACCATATCTGCAGCCACTGTTGGGCCGGTGAACACAATGACACCTGTGGACGGCACTAAATACACTCAAGATGGCTTTAGGATGCCTTCACAGACCGTCTGGGATGGTTCTTGTGACAGGCTGAGCACAGCTTTGTCCTGGGCCACATTCAATGACAACCTACTTTCTTGACATGACTACACGTAAGCATTCCACAGGGATGTTTTCTCAATCTTCTCTTTTTCTGGGAAAAGAACATTCTGTAAAAAAAATCTCCAAACTCACAACATGGCTCCTTCACAGAAACCCTCCTGCTATGCCTTTATGACAACTGTTACAGGAACGGCTCCAAAGCACAGAATCTTCCCCGTCCCTGAATGATCAGTGCCGAGCTCCCCCTCAAAACTGAGGGGTGTTGGCTATTATTCCTTTTTTTTGTTAACCTGGCCAGATTACAATGGTAACACAACAGTAACCTCCATCGCTTAACCAATTTAATTTCCTGCTTATATCCCAGTAAGCCAAATCAGATTTGAATCTACGTCAACGCCTGACACTGGATCCAAACCGAAGGCGCTTAAATTTATGTCAAATCAATGTTAGATGGTCAAACTAGTGACAGAAAGTCAGCAAGTCGACTCTCTTCTCATAGTTTAGCCTGTGCATTTAGACAGTGATCAATATTTTGATCACATATTTTGAGTTAATTTAGTCGCACCTGGTTACTTTGAGTTCTCTGCCAGAAACGACTACCAATCCACACTTCAGATTTCTTCACAGCTCCAGCTGGCACTGCTCCCGCCACTGCAACACTTGCTCTGACATGTAGGCTTTCCTGCACAGTTTCCTCTAAAGCATCCTGCCAGCCTCGCCCAGTTCCAGCAAACTGTTAATACACACAGCAAGACTATGACATATTGGTGCGTGCCCGCAGGGAGTCACAGGTACTTCCGACCTGCCCGTATAGACTAGAAAATATGAGAAATGAGGATCGTTTTCTTCCGCCGACCTAAAGTTGTGAAACCTGGAACGCGGTGTGCAGCTCAAATCGAATAATAAAACTAGACTGAGGCAACACCGGCTGCTCTCAACCCTTGCTGTGGGCGCCACGGCACAAATAAGAGCATATATATATAAAGTTTAGAATTTCCTTATTTGCATGCACATGCAACATTAAAAATACAGTTAGAACAGAGCAATACTGTTTGAAAAAGGTGTAAAAATCCAGTCCGACAGTCATTGAGTTCTTGAGGTCTATATGATTGTAGTCAGGCAAAACAGCCAATGAGATGATCCGCTTTAAAGAGAGGTGGCGAGTCGTCGCTCTCTGTTGCATATTTAAGTTTAAACTGAAGGAGCTGTGGCACAAAGCCCCCTGAAATAATGAGCGTTCAGCCAATTTGATACTCTGTGATTAAAGCCAATGACAGAACCCAGGCTGATGAGTGTTTTTCTTCTGTCTGCCTGTTAAAACGCATTAATATTCACCCACTTTCACAGAAGAAGTGAGTGATGTCTGTTCAGGTTCCGGTGGAAACCACTTAGCAGCTCCACGCTAAAACTGGATCATCTCGCCGACTGTTTCACGCGCTGTTTGCTCAGTGAGGCTTCCTTGATTTCCCAAACATCTGTAGATGGCACCACAACAGCAACTGTTCACGTCGACACACACTTATCTACAAGCCCTTTTATGAAGGGAAGAGGAGTAATGTTTGGGAAAACAAAGAGAAAGACAAAGGAAAATCAGACAAACACCGACACACTGAAACACAGCTTCATTGTAAGCTTGGATCAAAAAAGTAGTTCACAAGTTACAACAAAGAGTAGAAAAGTCACTCTAAGATCTTGCAACATCTTTCTGGAACCGGGAAAGGGGCCAAAAGGGCCTCTGAACGCAACTCAGAAGACACGTCATTGTATCACAAACTTATGACTTTTAGATACAGAAAGCTGAACTCAGACTAGCCAGCGGCAGAAAACATTCTATCGTCGTCACTGTGCGCCTGCCTCTTACAGCAGCACGCATCCAGAGTTCCTACACACAACGTGGTGAAACTCCACGCTGGTCAAGGCACATTCAAGACTCCTCCAAACACGATGAGGGTGAAGCAGATTCTGGAAACACACAAGAACTCCTGTTTAACCGTTAATGTTGATCAGCAGACCACCGAACTGCCCACAGAGTGTTTGCAGAACTGCTGCTCGTCTTCTTATAGACAACAACACCTGAACTGGCAGCCAATAGGGGCAAAGACAAATAAACATGCCTGTCAGCATGGTAGCCATAGAAACCAGCCATACGGTTGGTAGGATCTGGACACTATGAAAACCTCCTCCATTTCAGTTTATGATCATGGGAGGAAATGCTGTAACCGACCAACTGCAAAGCCTCGGACTCCACAGAGCGCCACCTGCCGGCAGCCCGTGGCTGGGTGCTGCATCTGCAGAACACAGGCAGGTCTGTGCGGGGGCCGACAGATAACAGCCCCTTGTGTGTTTTTAATCACCTGCTGAAAGGTGGCAGCCACGGAGCTGAGGGAGGGAGCCTCCCGACTAAAGGCACATCCCATCGCTTTGCTGACAAGTGTGAATAAAACTCAACACAAGCAGGAATTTAGAAAGTATAAAGTCATATCACCAATAAACTGATACACACTGATACTGTAGCTTAGATATACTGTACTGCAGCTTATTCCGTTTATACTGTAGCATATATTGACCTATACATGGATGATAGAGGGTATAGCATCTGTTAGCCTCTTGTCACGTACAAGTATTGTCATGTATGAAGTATTGATCTAAGTGAGGATCAGGTACATAAACCAGGAGTCCTTATAAAACTGTCAACGTGTGAACAACTGTTAAAGCAATCACTGCCCGGCGACTACACCGCATATACACACGGGGACTTCATTGTAACTCACGAGAGATGATTTTTATATCACCCATAAGCAGAATAATGCAATTTAGTTTTATTCTACACATAAATCACAGCTCAGCTCCTAACAGGCAGCAGCGGTGTGAACGCACCGGCCACTCCACTTTGAATAAAACAGGAAGTCCACACAAGTGGACAAGGAGCACCAAGACCCCTTGTTGTGGTCTTTGAGGGCACAGTTTGGATGCTGCCGCGCAAACGCGTGTTTGTAGTCGGAGCTGGTTTCTGAACTTTTGAAGTGATGAAGTAACGAGCATCACAATCTTTGTCTGACAGTTTTACCCAAAACAAATGACTCAGTATCCCTAAAATCTCTGCAACGTGTTCATCTTGTGGTTTCATATTTCAGAGCTCAGAGGTTCGGCAAACCATCGACTCGTGGATTTGTCACATGTAAAATTCAAAATGAAAGTCTGAGACGGTAAAGCACCCCTCAGATAAAAAGTGTGTTTGGGGGAAAAAAAACACTCACAGGTTAGGATAACTGCAAATTGCTCTTTGACATAGTAAATACATACATACTCTTATGGTGTTTATTAGCAGCCAACTTTCCGAGAAACAGCCCGATTCTTGCAGAATTTCAGCTCTGCAGCTACGTCACAAAGATTGAGGCTGTTACTTTGCGAGCACTGAACTGTAATACTTGATCAACTCCATCTAAGCTTTTGACTGCATCACATCGTCTTCATCAGAAGTGTTTCACCTATTGTATGCTCCTATAGATGTGTTCAACAGACTTAGTTAACAGTCACCTTGAACTATGTCATGTTATCCAAAAAACTAAGAGCTCATGTTGAGCTTCTTCAGACAGAATCTGACAATTTCCACAGGGCTTTAATTGGTTGTAGGTTTATCCTTTTGTGTCTTAGAAATTAAAAATAAAGTCAGAAGTTCCAAACTAATTCACCCAATTGTCAGGCTCCTACAGGGGCCTCTGTGATTTGTAGTGATAATGAAAAATACTAGTCCAATTTAAAATGAGGCATGTAAAAGGTGTTTGTGAAATTTAGAAATAAGGTTAATCAAATCAATCAAACTGCTGCAACTCCATTCTCTCTTAAATGGTGTCCTTATAAAAGTTGCCCGTTTAAGTAACACATGTGGTAAACCATGACCCCGTTAAGCGTCAGGACAAATCATTCTGGATCAGATGAGCTTCGTTATATTGATGAACCATTCTGCAGAATGTACATTTCAGCTTTTAAGACTTGAGGCATACTTTTTATGCCAATATTTCTGCAGATTTAAGTTTTTTTTGCACGGTTGTTTTCAAAGAATCAGACTTCGTAACATGCACTGATGACTGAAAGGCGATCATCTCAATCTATGACGAAGTGACTGAGTATCGTGGACCAAAAGCTCAAGGAAAAAGCATGTAAACCAGCCTCGACTATAGATTCCTCATCTCCAAATTCAGATAGCAAAATTTGCTGGTTTGAACCAAAAGCACTTTAGTGCTCACATATAAGAAAACAGCATTTTTACAGAAACTGATCTAATTTCACTGCAGATGGAAAATTCGCCACTTTCGCTCCGAGGCCCCCAAACACTGAGGGCCCCAAACACCGAGGCCCCCAAACACTGAGGGCCCCAAACACCGAGGTCACCAAACAAAAAACAGTCGATGACGAAGAAGCAGTGGAAAGATGGGGGTTTGAGAGCGACACGCTCACTGACTTGTGTCCGGACACTTGGTAGACTTGAGGCAGGGTGCTTTTATTTTCATGTTCTACAACAAAACAATGTGTACAAAATGAAGTCATGATCAGAGGACTCGTGGGAGAAACAGCACTGTGTGGGTAAATATAGCACCTTGGTTTCTCCCCCGCCGAGGCCAAATCTGAAGAGATAAAATCCGAGAGACACGGCAGCAAAATATCATTTCTAAGTTGATTTGGATTCCCCCGAAATAACAGTGCGAGATTTTACCTTTATCCTGTTGTGACTGATTTGATCAACACAGTGTTGAAAAGTACTCGACTTCGTGTGAAAATTAGCTGCCTGGAAAAGCTGCCACGTAATTCATCCAGTCCGGTGAGCACCTGTGGGGACTCGTTTCCGAACAGCAACCCGGCTGCTGCCGATGCCAAATTCTTTTCAAACGCCAGTGGAGGAGAACATAAAGCACCAAAGAGATGGAAGTGCATGGAATAAAAATTAGAAATAAAAATGTTAAAAAAAAAGAAAAACATCCAGCCGCTGGTGTCTTTACCAACTAAAGCATCCATGACCCCAGAGCGTCGGAGCGTACCTGACCCGATCCAGAGCCACCTCAGGCCATTTGATAAAGGTGTGTAAACTCCTTGGGAGGAACAGTAGTGGGGCTTGAAAAGAGGTGCTTTGCCGGCGGGCATGAGCACACACTGCCATGTCAATCAAACTAATTGCGGGCAGGCCTGCGTTGTCACGGGCAGAGGAGAGGTGTGTGTGTGTGTGTGTGTGTGTGTGGGGGGGAAATAAAGGTTTTAATCAGCTGGGATGTTGGAGCCCTGAGCGGCACCGGCAGTGGGGAGCGTGACGTGAAGGAGCTCCGGGGCGAGAGCGCCGGTCACACTCCAAGAAAAGAGCACAACAAGCTGAATTTGCAATGACAATTATGCCACGAGAGCCACAGGACTCTCCCTCAGCAGAACATGAAAATAAAATGAATAAACACTATATATATATATATATATATAATATGCATATACATATGAAAAAATAAAAGAAAAACAGCCAATCAACCTCTTTTGTTGCTCTGAGTTTAGACATGTCTCTTTTTCTTAATGTATATAGATGTGACCTTTCTTTAACAATATATTCACATTGTACAATGGCAAATGCGTTTTGAGATAATCTCAATATTTCATACTGAAACATCATCGTAATGACACTGAAGAAGCACAATGATCTTACTTTAGGGCTATCTCTATGTTCAAAACAACATGAGACGGGCAGACTGAACATCATTTCCTCACAAAACATCAATCTCTAACATGTCTTGTTCATATGGTGTCAGACGTACTGACCAAGCTAATGAAGGGAGCTTAGAGATAATACGACTCTATATATACAGGAACAAACTAGAAAAGAAAGAAAAAAAAAACAAACAAAACAACGCAGGAACAGATGTAAGGGCTACGGTTTGCAGATGTGGAGTTACGGTATGTTAACATGATGCGAGTTTATCAGCTGGTGTTGGTTCATACTAACCGGTGTAAAAATGCTTTCTTTGTGTATGCGACAGAAACGCCAACCAAGATCACAGCATGCATTTAAACAACCACAAGTCACACAATGCAGGAGTAAAGGCAGGAACAAAAAGGACAAGGCGCCCCGTCGGTGGACGCGTCTGCCTGGACTTCCAACGCATTCATGTAAGCTGGCCGCAGCCCCCCGGCCGACAGAAAGTTGGTCCGCATTTGTAAACTTTGAAGCCGTTTGATTTTGCTTCCCACCTTTCACTAAACAAGGAGGCGGAGAATCAGATGAACACATTCATATGACAAAAAAAAAAAAAGGAAAACTTCATCAGTTCCGATCACAAGGAGCTCTCAGGAAAGCTGGAGCCAAAGTTGTGATCAGCCAAGCGACTGATCTGTGCAGTGCACGTCGAACCACAAAGAAGGGACCTAATCAAGTGCTTACAACTTTTCCTGCCCACGCGGAAAAGAAATGCTTCAAGAAGGGGGCGTAGCTACAGCTGGGTGGAAAGATATTTCGGATTTCTTTGCTGTTATTTCTTGTAGCAGTCATTCAAATTGGATATGGAGTGAACATAGTGGTCCATAAGCACACATACAGAGAACACTTTTGGTTTTCCAGATGTCGTGGATGCACCTCTGTGGTGTATGTAAACAAAGTTTTTTCTTTTTTTTCTCCTTGTTTCCCTTTGGAAAAGGCGCACGACGACTTGAAGAGGAGGGCTATACGTCTCTGTATGTGGCGCGCACATGTTTATCCTTTCGTGGCGTCGCCTGCTGTTGACTTCCGGCGCCGTCACGGATGTCTTTCGACAAACTCTGTGTAGCGGGTCGGTAAACGGGCTCGGTGTCACCCACAACGAGAGCAAATAAAAGCAACAACCATGGCACCTTAAACAACAAAAGCCAACAACAGAAAAAGCAAGTTAAGAGGAAGAAGTTTTTTGGTTGCAGGTATTGAAAGAGAGAAGCCTGTTGAGATAGTGCTGCATATAGTAAAAAACCCCAAGTTTAAGCTGCTGGTTTTTGTCGCTTTCTTTAGAAACACATCCCTGATGAAACAAACTCAATCAAGTGGATAAAAAAAGTGACACAATCCTCCGCTTCGACAGCATGGGATTACTTGTCTGTGTGAATGCTGTTGCATTTATCACGGTATCGTCCACCTGCTTTCCCTGACTGTATATTGTATCTTTTTTTTTTTTTTGCATTGATCTTTCACCTCGTGTGTCTCTCTTCCTCCTTGTTCCTGCCCACCAGCCAGCCCTCAGCTTTCCCTCAGGGGGGTGAGGAGCGCCCGGGGACCAGGAGAGGCTGTGATGTCGGTGATAAAAGATCACCTCAAAGTGTCCCGAAATGAAACAAAAACAAGTCGAAGGGAGAACAAAAAAAAAGGCAAGCTTCACCTTTCCGTTCCTTCATAACGCTCATCACAAAACAGGCCCATTTCATCTTTTGGATGAAAAAGAAAATCTATTTAAATCTTTAGACGAAACACATAAAAACAGCCTGGACCCCTGCTTTGACAAGACTTCCCATTTAAAAACCAGAGCTTTACAAAACATGAAAACAAAAAAAAAAAAAAATGCGGAAATCTATCTTTTTATTTTTTACACCGTTTAGCTGCACTGGAGGTCTCCCACAACTGGGAACGAGGGGAAAAAGTGAGGCAGTATCAGGAATCCTGGACGGCAATGTAAAAAAAAAAAGCCACTTTGCCATCCTTTGCTTGCTTCCACGGCTGGGTTGGTTCAGTGGAGCTGAAGGGAGGCGAGTAGAGGGGCAGCTTGACGGATAAGTTACGATTTTGAGCTGAAGAAAACCAAATGCATGCAAAACGACGCCCCCTTTCTCTGGCCAACAACCGTGCCAACTGTTGGAATCAGTCGGTGAATCTCTGACAGGCCTTTTTCCAGCGGCAGGCGGTGCACCACATGTCGCGGTTCTCCATCCCATAGACCTTACGGCACTTCTTCCCCTCGCCGCGCACTTTCCGACTGGAGAGGAGAAACAATTGGAGAAGAAATTGTTGTGATGGACAAACAGTAGTATGTCTTTACAAAGTAATCAACTGCTGAGATATAAAAATTCACAGTTGGGCAGTTTAGTTTGGCTCGAGCTGCTACGATGAAATCTGAGGTTGTTTTAGACGGAGCCCTTCCGGGTCACTCTCGGCTTGGCTCGCTCGTCAGAATTTGTTTCTGAAACTATCGTGGGTGAACCCACCTTTAAGTGGTAAACTTACAATTGAAATGCAATCCTAAGAGAAGAAAATGGGATTTTTATTGAAATTAAAGTCATTTATTGAGATCACGGCTAAAGATGAAATTTAAAAAAAAAGCTTTTCATGAAATTTTAAAGCGAAAGGAAGAAAGTGGCAAAGCGTCCTTTTTTTAAGTGAATCAGAGCCTGAACCGATTATTTAAGGGCCACTGTGCTACAGCGTGCACTAATTTTTACTAATTACATTAGATGCAACGGCATGAGTCCTTTCTTCATCGTATCTGATGGTCAAATTCCCTTTATTCAGGCTGTAATCAAAGCTAATAAACAAATGTCTGATAAAACACACCGAGCAGGGGGGGTTCAGTACCTGAGGGCAGTGGTGGCTCTCGGAGGGGAAGAAAGCACAGCGATGGCCTGGGAGCGCTGTTCGCCAAATCCCTGGCTTTTACTGGGAGAAACCTGAAGAGAGATTTAATGTAATCATTAATAGCACATAGGAATATGTGTGTTTAAACCCTGGGTGGTGCACGTGCACGTTTCCTCACCGTGTTCCCGGTGAAGGTGACGGGAGGCGACTGCCAGGAGATGCTGAAGCTGGAGCTGTTGGTGGGAGTGAAGCTGGTGGAGGCCGGGCCGGCCGGGTTACTGCTGCTGGACGGGATGGACACTGGAGCTGTGGCCTGAAGGCATGAAGCACGTCGAATAAACAGTCAATATCGTTAGAAGTTGCTGATTATCCAATTAATGAAATTAATTATCCACTAAGCCCTGACTTCTGAATCCACCTTTGTTTCCTTGTGTTTTAACAACAGCGTGTCGGACTCTTTTTGGCTCTCCTTTTCCCTTTCCTTGTGTTTCGGATCAAATTCACTATCATTTATTCATGTAACTCTACGTGAGAGCAGATGTACAAATGAATATTAATGAAGGAGGGCTATTAACCAACACTGATAGTTATCTAACAAGCAATCCTTTGAAGATTGGATTTAATTTGCTTCAAAACCACCCATCACTAAACACTGAGAGCTGCTGCTGTGTTCTGGCACGAAGAAAAAAAAATGGCAACCACCAGTTGCTGTGACATCCTGAGTTTCTGATGGCAGTGTGCGAGAAACCATATGTTCGCTCTGCGAGTTTGGCTGGATAACTGTGCGCGTGCACGCTGACCTGGTAGGCGTGGTCTGTATGGACGAGGTAGAGAGCGCTGGGCGCAGAGCGGCTGAGCGGGGTGGTGCCGCCAGCATGAGGCTCCTTGGCATCAGAGGGTTGCAGGGGTCGATGGGAGTCCGGCGGCTGGCTGAGAGGAGCGAGAGGAGACGGGGGAGGAGGTGGGGGAGAGAGGATGGATGGCGACACGGGGGACAGGCTGCTCAGCCCGTCTGCCACAGAATCCGTGTTGAGCTTGATCTCCGTGTAGTAGAAGTCCTCCTCGCCGTCGCTGCAGTCTGAGTCGCAGGTACGCCTGGAGAGCATGTGCAGAGGGCACAGGTACAGCAGTTGTGTGATGGCAAACATGTCAATGCAGTCTCATTATTAATACGAATGTTGATGTATCTCCGATAATTGGCGTCCACCCCACTCGTTTGCTCTTCGCCGGTCGCAACCTAAGAGGATGCGTCTGCGTGCCAAAAATCCATCAAACATTGATCTGCTGTTTAGACAGCGAAGCAAGCTAAGGGTCAGCGTGAGAGTCGTGTGTGTGCTGGCGCCTTACCCCAGGTGGATGGTGCGGATGTGTCTCTGAATCCCTGCAGTGGTACTCAGCACCTTGCCACAATTCTTCCACAGGCACTTGAACATCACCTTCATGGAGTTCTGCAGGACACACACAACAGAGAACACGTCAGAGTTTGCAGATGGGACCCTTCACATCTGCCAAAATCATCACTGACACCACAGAAGGAGGCGGACAGACTCCCTCAGATGTTCCCCCAACTCTAACCATTTTGTTCTCAAGGACATTTCCAACTTTTAAACGCATAACTATGGAACCTCAAGTTAACAGCGGGAACAGACGGAGGCTTTTTTTCATGGCCCATTTGATTGGTTTAGGAGGCGAGTGTGTGCAGCAGCAACAGTGATGCCTCTGGAAGACCGAAAATAAAAGAAAAACTTGCTAAAATATCCCCAACAGGGACAGATAGTCACTCGTTCGCCACTAAATATTCAATACAAATACCCACTTCAGGCAGGTCACCTGTACCGTGTTCTGCTTGAAGAAAGTAAATCTGAAATCAGAAATGTAGGCGCAGTCTTTTTTAACGCTGGAGTGGTTAGCATCGTCTCCTCTCGCCAAGAGGGCTCCGGGCTTTGACCTAGATTTGTCCAAAGAAGTGGAGGTTGGGTGAATATGTAAAACATAAGATCAACAATCCATAAGTCCCACTGAGCCAGACGGAAGCCGTCAGACACTTTGAACCGGTGATTAATAGGTGGCCGATTAATCAGGCCGATTATTTGCCCTCTTGGCACAATCTCCATTGGCTGATTGCTTCATGGCAGCGGCTGCTGATTATTTCAGGAAGCCGGCAAACAAAAAAATGAATGCAGGCACATCTGCAGGCAGCCTCGTCAGTGTGTCGGCTGCGGAACGCTGCTTTTGATTAACTGCGGACAGGTGTTTAGTTGACACATGTTTATTTCAAATAAGTGCACAGCAGGCGGACCGCAGAACTGATCTAGTTAAGCACATGAATCAATGTTAAAACATAATAATGGGAATAAAATCCTGTTTTTTCCCTACTAATTATATTGTATTTTCTTAAGAAATAAAAACAGCGGCCACTCCGCTCTCTAAATAATCTGCACCGGCCACTGAGACGTGCTTATCCATCAGCTGTGAACAGCAAACACGGCAGCGTTGGGCATGAGGGCTGCAGCACAGATTAGTTTCCCTTTGCCATCTGCCAATAACAACAGACACAAAGATTCCCCTCAAATAGCAGAAAGGAGCAAAAAAAGTCAGGAAAAAAAAAAAAAGGATCAAAAATACACAGTACACCATTGTTTTTGACCACAAAATGTATGGCTAAATGTGACCACAGTGCAAAACCCACTACATGTGCCATTAGCTGTGCACCGACTGAGGCTTCAGGATACAGCTGTGAGCATACAGGGAGCAGGGAAGTGGCGACATGCGTTAGGAAAGCAGTAGGACGTCACAATTCCTTGAGTGTGGACACGCAACACTACAGAGAGACAACACAAGCGTCGTATGTCCAAGAGCTTAGCTTGATGTGCAATCAGTCTCTACAGTACCAGGACATCTGGTACATTGTGTTAGTGTGACGAAGCCACCGTCACTACAAACAGGTGACACATGGTAAACCACCCTCAGCCTTTCACATATTTACATTGTTCCCCACTGGTTTGGTGGTGAGTGCACGCACCACCCACACTACTCATCATATTTGTTGTCTCCACTTTACTTTATTTAATGGTGGTGACCTGTGGTGGTGATGCTGCTGCCATCCTCCTGCTCCTCTCTGCCTGCCTGGGAGAGTGAAACAGAGCAGCAGAAGCAGCAGCCTTTTATGGTATGGCCGGCTGCGGACTATACCATCTCCCCTCTAAGTGGAGGGGAAGAATTCAGGGTCTTTTGATATTTTCTGTTGTAATTGCTCAAATGGAGCGTGATTTATTATGGTGATGGTTAGTATATGTTATGTAATGTTAATGGGGTTATTGCAGAGCCTGTGTGTGAAATGTGGTGGCCAGAAGTATTGTTTTCTCTTTTAATTGGGTTTGATTGGTCTTGGGGCGGGGCATGGGGCTATATAAGGCTCAGGCTGACCAGACACTCGAGGTTTGAGAGTGTGAGGGCTGCCACTCTGTGTGCTTTGTGTCCACATAACTGGCTTCTTTTTGTTTTTCTCCCTGTAAATAAACCGCACAGCTTAAGCACTACCTGCCACTCTAGCCATTTTGTGTTTGCATCCTGAGTTTCCCACGTTTTGTGACAGTTAGCCATCAGCCATCTTCAAAAACAAATCATCTGAATATGAGTCAAACATGAGGATCGTGCTGGTTGTTGGAGTCGATGTGATTGCTTTGCAGTTGCTGCCAAGCTTCACTCCACTTCCCTGTGTTCTGAGGTATAGCAAAAGGATTCGAACGTCTTCGGACTACATGCTGCTGCATCCGTCCACGGAGCTATACTGGACACAAAGGAGGCGATGCTCCTCCATCTCTTCCTCGGCTGCTGTAATTACATCACCGGCTTCCTACAGAGACAGTTTATTGTTTTCATGCAGTGAAAAGCCCCGAGGGTTTCCTCCGTGCCCTCCCGCTCCTCCATTCGGATCCACTATAAATGGCCCTACAGGCCCGTCTATCAAACTTTTGTTGAGGGGGCTGATTTAATTTTGAAGACACCCCCCCCCTCTTTTACTTCCTTTCAGAAATGCATGCACGCAGCAATCATCCATCCCCTGTGTGTTGTTTTGTCTTTGTAACAAAAGCCTATTTCGTGCGTTACTGAATGTGTGCGCGCGTACTCTCTTTAAAGAAACACTTCGCAGTTAATTAAATTTGGGGGGGGGGGGGCCTTCCAACAGTATTGTGTTGCCAAGAGGAAAAACAGCCCACAAGAGGAATATGCAGATAATTTAATGTGATACCCTTCCACTGCACATATAGCTTGTATAAGTGTGTTCATTAATTGTCTAAACTCTCAGAGAAGCCGTTTGTGTCGCCATTTGTGCTCCACTCCATCCTCCTCTGTAAGTCGCTCTTTAATTCTTAATGTTAGAGATGTCCATCTCCCATCATTCCTTTCTTCTTGATAAGTATGCTGTATTTGGTGTGCCAACATGGAGCTGACCCACAAGAATGTATTGATTTTGAATGGAGACACGAGGCAGGGGGGCGGTCTTTGTGTTGGCAGTAACGGGTGTTGAAATCTTCACGGGTGATGTGGAGTGTCCGTGTGTGAAGGCTGAGGGGTAATTATGAAGAGCGAATGTCTGGGGAGGACGCACATGAAGGGAGAGAAAAATGGGAGAAAACACATGCGAGAGGAGGAGAGGAAGGAATGAGAGGGAGAATGAGAGGGAGATGGGATAGATGGATGATACTGTCAGCCAAGCGGTGCATGGAAGCATTGATGAGAAGCAAGCACAACACATAATAATGAATAATACAAAAAAATAAAAAAAGAGGGAGACAGTGAGCTGTCAGTGGTGTGTAGAAATGAGACACGGTGACATGATGAGTGAGAAAAAGAGTGTCAAGGATGCGTGTCTGGAAAGCCAAAATCTACCACTGGAGCAATAAAAAAAATAAATCTGTGTCTTCTCTCCTGTCCCACTGTCATCGCTGCCCATCAGTCAGAGTCTGGATTACATCCATGATGCCACCGGTTAATCCTGCAGTGTGTCGAGGAAAGGCATCAAACAAATGACTTTCACCTGAAAGGAGCTCAAAGACAAGTCGCTGACTCTGCTCTTACTGTCAGATCCGCTGCTTTAACATGAGCGGAAACAGTTATTTAAGCCTGCTCAGGCGCATGATGGAGGGACAAAGCTTCCTCTTAAAACCTGTAAATATGGAAAATCACCACTGTTTTTTTTGTTTGGCATTTGTTTTTGAGTGATAATATAGTCTGTTCTCAATCATAACCCGTGTTTTCTTCAATGATCAGTCATTATTTTAGAACTATTTGTTTTCCTTTACTTGCACGACATCTTTTAGTTTGGAGAACGGACCAAGGCTTCGACACAACTCGGCTACAACAAGAGGTTTGAGCGTCCTGACCGGCACCATTTTCCACACTGTGTCCTTCTAATCTGATTTACAGCATTCACCTTGCGCTTGCGAGGGATGGGCTCATCAAACAGCAAGCTGCTGCCGTCCTGCTCGTCCAGACTGGGGTCCTCGGGGCCTGCGGGGCCTGTCCCCACACCGCCCAGGCTGGGTACACGAAAGGGCTTGAAGCTGTCGGCGGAGAGTGGCGGGGATGGTGTGGACGGATTAGACTGATCGCTGGGAGCAGACCAGCTCCAGTAGCCCCCCGAAGAGCTGTTGCTAGACGGAGTGAAGGGTCCGGTCGAGCCGTTGTCCTTCCACGAGCCATTCAGACCCTCTGAAAAGAAAGAGGCGGCAAAGATATGAGGAACAGGAGGTGGAATGGTAATAGAGGGAGGGACGAGAGGAAAGGTAGAGCTGGAGAATAAGTTTAACGGCCGCCCAAACTTTGTTTAGGCATGTTTGTAAAGATAAAGGCTGTGTGTGTATATATGAGTTTTTGTGTCTCTGTTTCTTTACAGCAGCCGTATTTCCCATAAAATACCAAGTTGGTTTTGAGTTAGAGAGAAGCAAGTGTAATGACTGATAATTGTACATGATGAGCATTTCTCACAAACAAATGTTTGTTTCCTTGAGTTCGATGTTGTACAGTGAAGCTCATGAGTGCATGAAGACAGCAACTGTAAAGCTGGTATTTAAAACCCAACTGATCCATGTGTGGATGACTGATACGTTTAGCGTCGAACTGCATGAAGGTTTCATTTCTGCTTGTTGGAACGGGCCGTCAGTTGGTGGCTGTGTGCGATTGCAGTTGTGGGGCCCGTTGGATTCCTGCCACCATGTTGAGTGGCTGAAATCCAGACTCTTTGTGCTTCTCTGCGGATTGGAGCAGTTCATTGATGAGGCATTCCTGCAGCACAGCAGGTGGCAGTAATTTATCAGCCAAAGCGGCCACATGCATTCACAAGATAGCAGCTGTGAGGGAGGGAAATGTCAGCCCATGGAGAACATGCAAATTAACGTCTTGGAGTGGAGCAACTTTTTTGCATCTAGATGTCAAGTGATTTCTGCTTTATTTGTGATCGAGGAAAAGCAAGCGCACATCCGTCAATGTCGGCAGGACGCCTACGCCTTGTACCAATGCTACTCACCGCTGACTTTGACAGGTGGACTCCTAACCAGCGGGCTGGTGGAGAGACTGGTCAGTACCATGGCAGCTGTCACCTTGTCCATATCCACTTCCTCCTCTGACCGTCTGACAAAACACAAGAGAAAAAGAAGAAATCTTTACTGAGCATCATCCGTTTCCAGTCTGTCGTTATGGCTGTCACGATCATAAGCATTCAGTTGCCCATTAATTGTCCCAAAAATCATAGTTAACTGCTTATTTCCTGCAACTATCAGTTTCAGATTAGTGGTAGTGCAACCTCTTACTCGACCTCTACTTAGCTCAGAACCAAAAGGCACCCACAATGACGCTGTGGTTGCTGGCTTTGCCATTAAATCTGTCACGTTAATATAAACAAGTGCTTACTGGCCTGCAGTTGGTCAACTTTTAGAAGTTAAGCACCCAGAGATTAACTGCAGGCGCCATTAAACTACAGCAGGGGTTGCACACGATGGAAACAACATGGACACAGGGATGGAAATGGGATGTTTCCCTTAGCTCAATCCAGCTGTTTCAACACAAATGAGAGGGAAAACTCTAACAATTACACAAAAGCCATCACGTCGACATCAAACTTTAACATCAGCTTCGCTTCAAGTCGAGAAAACAAAAGGAACAAAAATCTGCTTCGGTTAAGACTTTACAGGCCGCAGTGACCACACGACTCTCGCCACCAAAAGTTGGACAGCTAAAGAACCCAATGAGTTCTTCACCTCCCTCCGCCAGATGTTGTCTGACAAAAAGCAGAGCTTTTGGCCTGCATACTGCAGCAATATCTACAACATAAGGTGCTAATTACATGCGAGTGTTTTGTTTTCTTTTAGTCCTTGGCGGGCAACTGCCCACAAGCCACAAGAAAAAAAAAGAAAAAAAATCAACAGTTAACAGCTGAAATACTACACCCCATAATAAGAGTCATGCAGTCGTTTTATTCCACAGTACACAAACGCATCAATCTACATGACAGACCCAAACCAAATCCACCACGCACATTTGTCTAATCTCCCTGATGTGTGGAAAACGTGGACTGGAAGACAGCCGTGTTAATCTGCAGGCATGTACTACTCCTAAAAGAGAGACGAAATCCCCGTGATCAAAGAGATGTCAATAGCTTCATCACCGACGGTCTACCTGTGGTACAAGTTCTCTGTTAACACGCCGAGCGGTGTGCGCACGGGCGCGCCAGTGAGGCTTTGATGGTGTGCGGATGCCAAAAGGATCAAAGACGAGTGCATAATAAAGATGAAATCTTCTGCTGCCTTGGAGGAACATGAAATAAGCCACGCTGAATTTCACGAGATCAAAAAGCAGAGCATCTCCATTGTTAGAAACACGGCAAAGCGTCAAGCTGTTAAACTAAAATAACTCACAGTTTACTTTCTTAACAAAAGTTCAAAAGCAAAGCCGTGCCCATTTAGCTCAGACTGTACGGAGAGCTGCAGTTATGCAACATCAGTAAGATCATCGCCGCTTTTATTCGCCGCACACAACTTTAAACGACTGTGGTTGAAGTGGATGATGATGCTGGAGACACGAGGTGACCGTCACTGCCCCCTGACACAGCGCGACCCCGTGCGCACTGTACGACAAATACACCGGCGACACTTTAGAACTAAATTACTAGAATAGTTGAGAGGCTCAGTTAAAGCCCTGCTGTGGCGCCTGATAATTATTTATAGAAGGGCTTGGAGGCACAGATGCTCCCCCTCTGGGCTGACTGTACTTAAGAAAAATAGAGGGAAAGTCCCAAACTCCACACGGGCCACTGACGTGCATGTAAGACGACAGAGCGGATGTAAAACTGCAAATGTTGTTCAGACGTCAAAGCTTAAGGAGAAAACGTCTGAAAAAGTCAGCCATAACTGCAGTATTTAAAAAAGAATCAACGTTTTGGTCTATCAGGGGGATTACACCAAACGTCACATCTGTGGACTTGGATGGGATGAGACGTTAGATAACAGCGCTTCATGGACCCGAGCATCCCAAACGATTGACCACACCGGTGTCCCTCTTCCTTCTGTGCGGCTCTGCACAAACCTGAGAAGGCTTCCCGAACGTAGTGTTTCTCCTGATGGAATCAGAGGTTTTACTTTCGGCTGCCGGTGCCGAGTGAAGACTTAAGGCCTGTGTTCGCAACCACATGTTAAAAAAAACAAAACAAAACAAAAAAAAAGCTAAGCTAACGGGGATTTCCAGAGTTCTTTTCCAAACCAAAGCAGACTTCTGAGGGATTATATTTAGAATCATTCTTATAAGATTGATTCACCACAGGGTCCACGGGGCATAACATTCCCCAAAAATGAGACAAGTTCAGCTGTGTTTTATATTATGAATAAGAGAAATGCAAGCAAAATAAATGACACGCTCTGTAAAGAACAATACTGCAACACCGGGCTGGGATCACTTTGTGTATTTTAATTGACATCAAACTGAGGGCACTGTAAGATCTCAGAGAGTATTCACACACTCTACAACTTAGGCAGTCTGATGGATGATCAGAATCCTGGACTTAGCTGCTCAGTTTGAGCAGAACAGGATTGTCAAATTTGGCACGCGATGCAAGTCGTAGGCCTAAGCTACACCGCCCGTGTCTCATTAGTTTCATCGTGAGTGAGTTGCACGATTAAAAGTGTATTTACTTCACAGGCGAAAGAGGGATAGATGTGAAGAGTGTGTTGGCTAACAAAGAGAGAGGACCAGCTTCCATTAGCTGATGGCTAATTTATTACCCCTCCTGCTGCTGAATATGATGTCATTACAGCCTTCACATAAATCAAGAAAAGAGGCTGCACACACAAATGCCACTTTTACGCATAACCCCCCCCACCCCCACCGCCATAAAACCACTTCCTGGTCACCTTGGGAGGTCATCATGTGACTGTAGATATTCTCTTCACAGCAACAGTGACAGATAATAATTGCTTGGAGATTTTGTCCATCATGAAATATGAAAGAGTAAATCTGGGGAAAACACATTAGGAAGTCTTACAGTTCAGTTCTAATGTATGGCACGGAAGAAAAGAGAGAGCGGGAAGGGAGATTTTCCCCAAATCACATTTGTCATTAGCGGTCTTATCAAACTTTCGTCCAAGTGGCTATTGTGGCAATAATTAACACACACTGAGAGCGTGTACGTGCGCGTGGCGGAGAGACCCGTCGAGACGCGTTCCACAGGAAACACAGTGGGATGGTTAATGGTTTGGTAAGTCAATTCCGAGAAATGAGTTTCACATGTTGGAATGTTTGTGTCACCGTGTGTGTCACAGTGAGTGTGTGTGTGTGTGTGTTGCAATATTCTCACTTTAATCATTTGCAATAAACCCTCCTCTAGTATCACCCCCCCCCCCCCCCCCTCCTCCTCTGGGTCCCTGAAGGGGACATTATCCTGGACGTATAGCTTCATCAACAGAAAACTACAGATAAAGTCAAGAGCTTGTTGACTAAAGCTGTTTACATGAAACGGATCCATGTGATTTCATCCTGCTGCTGGCTAACTGGAAATAGCAGACCAGCTTCCACTGGAGATGCTGGTAAAGACTGATGAGATGGTTTTTTTTCAATGAAACAAACTCTTTAATTTGAACATGTTCTATTAAAATAGCGTCAACGTTCAGAATGACTTATCTGTATCTGATTCAAAGCCGCCCTGAAGCTTCTTCGTGCAAAACTTGCATCATTGTCCTCTTTTCACATGTACACACAGTGCAAAACATACATTAAAGGAGATTTTTACCTCCCTTCTCTCAACTTAATATTCAAATGCTCTCATTGGCAAATAGGAAAAATAGCTTTATAATTAAAAATGGAAAGACAGCACATAGATGGGACACTTAACTCTGTGCATGATTGTCATAAATTAATGATGTTATTTTTTTTTTCCCAGATTATTATTATTATTTTTTTGTTAGTGCAAACAATCAAAAGCTTGAGAGATCTGTAGATTCGGACTCTGTAGGCACGCAATACAAGGAAAAGCAACAAATGCTCGTGTTCAAGAAGCTGAAACGAATGAATATTCTGCAGTCGTGTCCTTCAATAAAAAAATAAACAAAAAATTAACAAATCAACAGACCTTTTTTTTTCATTCCAGAGACAATCCACTCAAGCAGAGGAAAAAGAAAACTGCTGGAAACAGGTGAGGTCAAACATTTCTACGAACCAATGACGCCGGATCGCTCTCGCTCCGACAGAGGCAGCAAAAACCAAAAAGGCGGGCGAGTCAGATGTCGATCAACCGCACACTCACACTGAGTCATTAGGCGAGGTCCTATCAGATGAAACAAGTCTGACTGCGTGAGTGAGTGGACAAAGGTTACGTAGAACCTTTAAACTGCATTATTACTGTATTTGGAAGTTGAGACACATGCAGGATGCTTAGAAAAGCAAAAAACACTGCGGGGGGGTGGGGGGGGGGTTGGAGTAGATGTAGAACATTTATTGATGAGCAACTGGATCTCCTGAAGATAAAAAGACGAGAAAAATCCCTGACTGAGTGCTTTGAAAATCAAGAACACGTGTAGAAAACAACTGAAATGAGAAGCAGAAGCAGGGAGGGAATGGCAGAAACCTTCTGTGGTTGTGGAGACAGGTGAAACAACAGCTCCCTCTTCAGGAGTGGTGATGAGCTTGGAAGGAGATTTGGCAGCTTTCCAACCCGTCAATGAAATGTCTCTGTGTGTGTGTGTGTGTGTGTGTGTGTGTGTGTGTGTGTGAGTGTGTAGCAGACGCTTAAATTTGTTGTACTTGTCTGACCAGACGTGTGCACTCTTTTTAAAAGTACTACAAGTGAAATGAGCAAAACAAAGAGCCCGCACGAGAGCGAGTGAGATGGGGGGCAGACTCGTATGGGTGTGAAGTCTGAGGCCCGAGTCACCGCCATTGTGGAGGGACCGGTGTTCAGTTTCAAGCAAAACACTGTGCAAGGCGGAGAAAATAACACGGGTTCATGTTACTGTGACTATCCTGACAGATAAACAGGCAGCCACTGAAATGTAGGCCTGGTTTTTGTTCCTCCCCCCCCGGGATGTTTTGACGATAGAAGAAAAACTGGGTGCCATTATTTTTCAAGGCGGAACAACACAAACTTTTTATTACGGTATTTAAAGCGATACTATGTAACATTTCTACCTTAAAATAACAGTTTGAAAAAAATTGTGCGGCTAGAATGAGTTTTAATATTACGATTGGCCTGTCTCCTATGCCCTTCGGGGGTCTGAGTTGGAATAACTGCGCTATGTAACTTTGCTGGACCGGCCCGGGAGCTGAGCGGAAGTACTTCGACTTGCTTTCTGGCACACCTACCGCAAAAACAAATAGACCCCTCTCACGCTCCCAGGTATAAGGCTATGCTAGCGCAACATTGTCAGTACGATCATCATGGCAGAGGCACCGAAGAAACAGAAGAAGACATTGACTGATGAAGCAAGGAAGAGAAAGAGATTTACAACAGTGTCTTAACCGTACATTACCTCCAAGCCTGTAGGGGGAGCTCCATAATGGGCTTTTTGAGAAGTTACATAGTATTACTTTAAGAAAATGTTTTCTAACATTTTCTTGTGTGTTTTTTTTTTTTTTTAACTTTTTTAATTTTAAGTCCAAATGAGTTGCTTTTATGGTCTTTTTTTCCCACCATGTTTTTGTCCAATAGTGTTGTGTTATTTACTTTGTTTTTACATTCTGTTTATTGTCGCATTTTTGTGGTGTTTGTTGTCCTCGCCGAGTTTTCTTCAATGTAGATTTGCTTTGTTGGTTTTGCCCCCCTTAGGGTCACCATATGAGTCATTACCATAAAAAGGCAATCATCTGGGTATTGTTGCATTAAAACAGGATGCTTAAGTGAACATTTGCTTATCAGGTTACTTTGTTCAACCTGAGAGCTGTAGTTCAGACATCAGAGGGGGAAGCTCGTCCATCGAATGTATGTGAAAATTCAATGTTCATGAGCCAGGTAATTATTTTTTTTCCTCCTTTTTCCAAACCTCTTCTGTTGGAGCAACAAGCTTCAACATTGCTCCTTAAAAAGCTGACGAGGGACGGTAACTAAAACAGTCTCATACCACATTCCTGACGGGTCCAGATACAACACTGGTTTATGCTTCACACAGACCAGTACACGTTCTAAAGTTTGTCATCTTTTATAAACGAACCCCCTTCCCAAACACATTCAAACTGAAGGGCCAAGTTCAGCCTCTGTGCAGACAAGCGAGCACAAACTCTGCTCGCATTAGTTTCTATGGCACCCAAAGCACCATCAATCATTTCTGTAAGGCAGCTGAGAGGTGTGGTGGGTTTAGGAATTCCCCTAAAACACAGACCAGTGCTACCAGGCCCACCCCTCTCTCCTACACTCTTTAGTCCTCTTGCTCCTCTTCCTCCCTTCACCCCTGCTGGACTGACTTTTCATTCTTGTGTACCTCTCTCTGGGCCTCGCTAGCTTTCCCTCCCACGCTTGGAGCTTCTTTGACTTCTGCTGCCACGGATCACAGTGCGAGCAAAGTAAGGGAACGAAAAAAGAATGCGTATGCCTGTGTGGATAAATATGTGTGTGTGTGTGTGTGTGTGTGTGTGTGTGTGTGTTTGGGTTGGCTTGTCTCTTTGATGCTGCATGGTGCAGGGAGGTCTACTTGTTTATAACAGCCACTGGACTATGAAGCCCATTTCCTCCTCAATAAGCTCCTATAAATCAGAAAGCTTCTTGCATACTATGTGCTTATCTGATATATCCAACACACACACACACACACACACACACACACACACACACACACACACACACACACACACACACACACACACTATCCAAACCACAAAAGAAATCTGCATATGACACAAGGTCAACATGCATGAAGGGCGCAGCTTCTGACTGGCAGGTGCACATGAAGGGAGACACTCAGGAGTTTTCTCCGACATGCAGGCATCCTTCAGCGATGTTGCCAACAACAGTCCTTTGTTGGAGAACAAGTACCTAAAAAAACCCAGTTTTTCAATAAAATCTCAATACAAATACAAGTACAAGGTTGTGCGTAAGAGACTTTTCAATATCCTGAAATGTATTGAGGTAGTTTTCTATACATGATAGCCGCTTTCGGACAGAGCCGTTCTAAGAACGCAGTTATCAGAACTGTCCTACTCGAATTTCGTTCTGATAACTATCCTTCCCCAGCGGAACTGTTTCTGCATTCGCACATGAGTCGGGACCAGGTCGGGACTGATGCGCCGCGCGCAGCCGTCTGCGTCAGCGACGTGTTACTTTAGCCGTTTAGCGCTACATTCAACAACAAAACAAAACAAAACAAAACCCGGTAAAAGTAAGGAGAGAAGAAAAAACACCACAAAGAAGCTAATATGGAGAGCGGGGAGGCCACCGTGTTCATGGTCTGCATGACGGTGATATTAATCATGGACAATCACATCAGGCGTCTAATATCGAGGCTGGAAGAGCTCACAGAGAGAGTCAGGAGACGAAGGATTATGCGCAGGCGATACTTTTTCATTTCATGAAGTAAGAAAGGAGAGCAGAGCGCCACAGACAAAGGGGACAACGTGTAAGTTTAACTTATTAAACACCCGCCGGTTGTGTCCGTGTCTATTGAGGAAACATTTCAGCCGTGACAGCATGACATGGGGCGTAGCTACCGACCACCAAACACCTCCGTCAGATGCGTTCTATAGAACCATGAAAAGACCCGACCTCGGAGAAGGAGCTGAAATGGTTATAGGAACTGAGGGAGATGGTCCCGAGTTCCTGTATGTCCGAATGCGGGAGAAAACGGCCCCGCGGATTAAAAGGTTATTAGAACTGCCAAAGGTTCCTACAGTCCGAAAGCGGCTGATGTGATGAGGGACCTACACCAATGACACACAAGGCTGTTTATATAAAGTGTGGACACGTGCTGCCGGCAGCTGCAGGACAGTGTTTGCTTGTTGTGAACTGGAGCACACGGCTAAATCCTGTAGCTCCGTCACCATATAACGTAATGTTCAAATATGTATATGTATTTGTTTTTTTTTTTTATAAAACTTTAAACAGAAAACAATAAACTGTTTAATAAAAGTCCAGATTCATCTGAAAAAAATATTAAGATCCATCAGTCATTTCTTTTTTTAAGCAGCTACCCAATTGTTCCAGCATGAACGTCCACTTGAGCTTCTGAAAATCAATTTACAGATTTTTCCCCCCCGCATTTAAGAGACTGACTGATTAAACGACAAATTGGGAAAATAATCAGCTCATTAATCATCAGAGAAAATTGCGGTCCTAAGTGGCTAGATTAAGACCGGTTTCCGAGTACCGTTTGGTCTACTTCGGTACTTAATCATTCACAAATTGCCACTTGTTAAACGTGAGGATTTTGCGTCTGCGTTTGAATAACTGAAAACTGAATCCGCGTGTTTCATCTGAAGACATCACAGACCAGACTAAATGTTTAGCCGTTTAATTTGTTTTACTCCATCGATGTTTGGCCGGCGTCCGGTCAGTTGTGTGTCAACAAGCACTCAGAGATTTGGTTGGAAAAGTATTCAAATACAACCGTTTAAGCCATCGCTTAGAAGCACGAGTTCGCACAATGTATCCAAACACAATACCCGTCTATAAGCAAGATTTATGCTAACACTCATCAGCTCACAGTCTGTAAAACTGTGGCATGAACAAAGAAAGAATCAATAACATTTTGATGCAGATCTGGTCCACTTCCTGTAAAACTGTGCCCTACAAGTGCTCTTCTAGTTTTCAAACTTTCTGACCTGCACATCTGTTCGGAGCTGCCCCCCCCCAACAAAGGACTACGTAATCTTCTTAGTCATAACAACATATTCCGTTGCCTGGCAGCAGGTAGCGTTCTGAGATAGGGGTCATGGGTATTTCTCCACTCACTGAGACTCTATTTCGGCTCTCCCGGGTTCTGGGGCAAAACCTCCATCTGATTTATTATAACCCGAGCCCCACGGTGAACCGTGTCCCACATCAATGTTCCTCCAACGCTGAAAAATGGGCTCCAAGACCAAATGTCAAGATACCCTCATTTAGAGTTGATACAACACAGTTGAAACAAGAAGGATTTCAAAGAAGACGGTGTTAAATTACAGGCACGAGTGACAGCTGAAAGGAAACAGAAATACTCCACTTGAGCTCGAGGAATTTATTTGGAGTAACTGGTGGTTTTGGATCTTAATGAAAAGCCTGGACTGAACTCTCAGACATAAATAGAGTGAGATCATTGGTAATTCTGGGTGAAATCTCCCATCGTTTTTTTTTTTTTATGAAGACCACAAACTTGGGTTTTAACTTTAAACAGCAACAAGACATTGAAACCTACATGTACCTCAGCAGTAAAATACAACGATAAGTACACATGTGTAGCATCCCGTGGTCGCCTTGCACGCACCGTATGGCTCAAACACTCTTAACACTCACTCTGAATACGTGTCGAGAGAAAATTCTGTAGCTGTATTCCAAACAATGTTCATTTTTTAACAAAAAAAACAAACAAACCGCTTTAATTTAAACTGTAATTTCCCAATGAACACAATGCTTCTGAGTTACTAAAAAGGGCTGAGCAGCGGCCGCCATGCTTCAAACTACAGGATCTCAAAGGTAAATGGAAGCAGGGCCGTGTTCAAGAACCTTATCAGACCCAAGGAACACAAGCTGAGCGCTGGTTGGGTTTTATGTCGTCTTTGTTTATACTGAACGCAATTGTCTTTTCCCATTGAATCCTTGAGCAATGCCCCCCCCCCCTCGTGCACACCCAACCAGACCACCATCGTCTCAGTAAGCCATGAAAATCCTGCTCACCATCTATTGTGCACCGTACAGAGAATTGCTTATTAACTGCATGGGGTTGGTCACATATTGATTAGAGTGGATGATGGAGCCATTCAGGCTCAATATTATTATTGCTGTGAGCCACACCACGTCTAATCGTTGGCGGTTGCTTGCAGCTAATCAGCTGATTATGCCTTTGCATGTTTTAGTGGTCTGCCTCTTCAAACACACACACACACACACACTTAGGGCTACATAAAGACATGACATGAGCCGGACATGGAGCCAAAAAATCTCTCCATGTGTGTGTGTGTTTCTTCCTCAAGTGTCTGCAGACAGACAGTCACAGCTGTACAACAGAACTATCTGCAGATCAAGAGAGCGAGACTTTCCCTCTTCAGGGGTCCTGATGTTTTCCTTTTTCTTTGCCCTTTTCTGCTCCGACAGAGGTGAGACGCATGATGACACCGACCTGCTGACACGCACCGCAGCCTTTCAGTGTCGTACAAATTTTCTCAATCAACAATTTATCGTGGGCACACACATGGGAGTTTTCTTCCCCATTATACTACAAAGTGCATCACGAAGATCTTCAATGTCACAGAGAGGACTGGCAAAGAGGCAGCCGCCCTCCGCTGTGTTGTTCTTAAGCCTATTTTACTTGAATCTAATAATGTTTACACACACATATACACATGTGCACGCACAAAGAAAAGCGTCGCACCCATGCAGGCAAAATTGGAAATTAGATCATATATGTAAACAAAGGCACAGACACATGGGAGAGACAATAGCTTCCACTTGGATATACCAAGTTGGCTTGATAAATGCACATATAAATGTGATTTAAAAAGCCTCTACGCCTGTGCTTTTTCTTACACCGATGCCATAAATTGTGAGGATTTCCACATCTTCTGCAGTGAAAAGTCTTTGAGCTGCACTGACACACTCAGAGCGACTCACCCAGTCAGTGGGTCTTAAAAGCTACTTATTAAAATATCTCAAGGACATTCATGTGTCACTCACATCTGATTGATTATCTACCTTCTGTGTCAGTTACATTTTTCCGCACCACTGCCACAAATGCTAATCACACAGTCTATTACCATTTAAGTACGTATTTATCGGAAATCTTCAAAGACCCTTTCAACCACGGGAGAGAAAAACCGCCCTCTCTGCTGCATAGTTTCTGAAAATCACCCTTCAGCCCAAGTGGCTGCAAATAACTGCTACAAAAAAATGAAAGTGAAAATGATTATATATATGTTTATGTTTAGTGTTGTGCACCTATTAAACAAAGACGCCAAAAAAAAAAAAAAAAAAAAATGGTGTAAGTCACACAGATGGTCCTCGCTGAGGATTCAGGAAATGTCTTAGAGACAGCATCACATCGACAACATTCAAGCAAATACCAGAAATTTGTAATCAGACAAATGCAAAATATTAAAATACTAAATACTGAGGAGGGTGATTGGTGAGTGAGTGCAGCTGTGACAGGGGTGAAACTGATGGCAGGGCAGAAGAAACTGAGGAAAACATGGCAAAAACTAAAGACTAACCAGGAACTTAAAACATAACAAAACTAACAGACATGACACAGAGCAGAAACAATTGATTAAAAAGTCGTCATTGCAGCTGAGATGGATGCTATCAAATGTCATACGCCGATAGTGGGTATGTCTGGGCAGTGTAGCGAGTTTTTAATCTATATACTGTCTATTCTCCTCTATAAAGCCAAGCCACTGTGTGCGTTTCTTCTCAGTGTTGATGCAACCCGAGCAAAGGCAAACTGCATTCGTCAACTTTTTTCAACAACAACTCCTCCTAAAGGTACCTTGCACGTACCGAGTTGCACAAACCGTGGCTGAACTCCACCGAAGAGTCGCCATATCAGCCCCGTGAGCTCGAGCACTCTCTTTTCCTCCTCCATCTCTCTCTGCATGTAACGAAAGTTCCCATTTCAAATCAAAGTACAACTGAAGTCAAAACACAGACTTCATCAAAGGTGATTTTTAGCTGGTTAACAGGTACTTTTCATTTTCATTCCTGACTCATTGCGCTGTCTGATAAAAAAAATGTACGAGTCTTTATAAGGAGTTCAGTCGCACTACAGGTCATTTTATGAGAGCTGAGACGCAAAGAAGCAAACCCACCGCCTATACTCCTTGGCATCGGGTAGAATGCAAATACTTAGTGTTCTGTGGTACTATTATCAATCTTGTACCAGTGTTTCAACATGGCACTTAGAGGCACGAATGACTTCATCAGCCCTCCTATAGCAATATGATAAAAACAAAAAAATAAAAGAGGCGTACAGTTCTGTTTCGTTTCCCGTGCCAAAGACTTCTTTGGGAAACTACCTTTGAACTTGAATGCAAACATGTCATAAAAATATGAGTCAGACAGTGAGGATCATCACATCACTGGGATGGCTGAGAGTATGAAACAATGTAGTTTTCAGGTAGTGTTTCTGGATGAAAAGTGCTGCAGGGTGCAGAAATGGGCCCTCACTGAAAGTGTGCGTCAGGTTGATGTATACAAGTTCTGATTTGTTCTTATTTTACATCTACAGAGACAGTTAAACCTTTCAGCGACAGAGACGGGGTGGGGGTGATCCTATTTGCGGCAGTTTTCCTTTAATGAGCCTTTTGACTGACACACGTGTAGCACTCTGTCCTAGATTTGCACTCTAGGTTATGGTTCCTGCACACATCCCCACCTTAGAGATAAGGGTGGATACACACAAACACATCTGGTGGTTATGCACTAGACTGGGGCTATAGGTTAGTGGTCCCACTCTTACCTCTGGCCATGCAGCACTTTCACATACCAATAAAAACGAGGTCTCTTTTCCCCTTTCCCCACCATCACAGTAGCAGGTGGCAACGTGCTCGGTGGCTGGTTTAAAAGACGTTTTCTTCCCTGAAGCATGCAAACTATGTCTTGTTTAAAGAGGAACTATTCAGCCATTTTTTTCACGAGCTGAAACCGTTTCCTGAGGTCTTCCCTAAATGTCCGTAACATGTTTTGGTCAAAATAACACAGAGAAACACAACAGTAACTTGTTTTTCTACCATTAATGTACACCTCCATTGAAGTGGACTATTTTAGGGGCAAGAAGTGACCCACTCAACTCAATCCAGCCCTAATATTCCCTGGGGAGACTTCGTACCACACACCAAACTGATAAAATAGAGGAAGTTGTTAAAACAGGCACCACAGAATTTTACGGCTGCTGGATGCCTAAGAACACCTTTGACAAGTCACGTCCATCACATATCGGCTCAATGAAACACCAGAATTCGTTGTCATTCAATTCCTCTGTGCAAAGAAATGTTGCTGTCACGGGCAATAGTTCACCAATGTTTGTTTTCCTTTAACAGCGGTTATCGGAAATGTGCCGACGGTGCTTTCAATGACAAACGGGAAATGGAATTTTCTGACTTCAGGGCAGTAAAAACCTTAATGAATGTCAAGTAGAAGTCAGATTTCTTTGTCCCGATATGAAACATTAAACAAAGTCCTTGCAGGGCATCGCTAGATCATTTAATTTCCTCAGTTAGGCATCAGTCAAGCAAGTGAGGAGGGTGGATAAACTCGTAGAGGGACAGAGGTTTCACCTGCAAATCTCAGAAACTCACAGAATGACACATTTTCAGATGGTGTGTGGCCCAAAACAAAATGCCAGAGCTGTGGGTGTTTTTTTCTTCCCCTGCCTTTTTGAGTTGGTAGTGACTTGAGACAGACACCCAAATAATTTATATGACCTAAATCACAGAAGATATGGATTTTTACAGAATATCCTATTAAAAAAAATAAATAAATCACCAGGCACTTATCAGCCAGTCTAAATAGTCTTGCTCTATCTTAAATGTGTTCAAGCTCTTGTAGCAGCACTTGTTTTAAATGTCCTTTTTAAATAAACTGACCATTACTGCTTTTTCTGCAGAACCAAATCTGTGCACAAATCAAATAAGCACTTTGACACCTTGCGATGAAGCCTGGTCTCTTCTTTTGTGGTAAAACTAGAAAGAAAAAAAGAAACACCAACATTCTTTGGAAAAGCTGTGATTAACATCTGTGCGCTACCTGAGCTTGGGCAGCTAGAAATCTCAACAACAATCCTGTCTGCTGGTTCTGGCACGAGAGGAAAAACAGCTCAAAGCCAAATGTGTGGTTGGTGCTCGCATCACTTCATTCCATGCCAGAAAAGAAAATAGAAGAATCAAAACACAACCAGATAAGAATGACAATATGATAAATAAAATTATACAAAAAAATAAATAAATACATTTTTACATTTTTACCACCAATGATAAAAAAAGAGATAATACTAGGTTTATGATGGAGCCACGTTTAAAATACAAAGCATGGTGAAGACGGTGATGGAGGAAGAAAGAGGGTAGTAGGTGGGAGTAAGGGAAAACCAATTTGTATACACACACACACATTTATGATGGGTTTTCCTTGAATTGATGTTGTTGTAGGCCCTAATGAGCAGAGGGAATACATAGGATCTAACTGCTCCGAGCTACACATTTGGCCTTTTATGTGTGTGCGCGCGCGTGTGTGTGCATGAGTAAATATATCCCTTTCGGTGAGCCGTTTATGTTTCTGCTTACAACTATAAGCGTGTCTGAGCACATGAATGTATATTAATGCATGTGAGAGTCAGGGAGGGAGTCCTGCGATCTGAACAAAGGCAGCAGCCATAAGAGTTATGATGACCTTTGCGGCAGCTGGCTGGTAAATATTCTCCATCCTTCTGTCCTCCTTTCTTACAATCCTCAGCTCCCTCCTCTTTTTTCAATCTACCTATCCTCCTCTCGTACTATGATTCAACAAAGGGATGTAGGTAGACCCACGACGCATCTGAGCTCCGTGTCTGAAATAGAGTGAGAGAAGAGAGACGTAAACAGCTGGGGAGGTCTCCCTCTGCGTCTCTGCTATGCCCTTTCTCTGGCTGCGGTGTGGCGTGATTTATTTGTGTTAACATCAGAGTTCTGACTCTGGGTGCTTATTAAACTCAGTCATTGAATCCCTTGGCAGGCAGGCTTCAAAAGGAGATTAAAAACATCAATATTTTTGGTCTATGGCTTCTGAGGCCTGCTAAAGACCGTCACATGCAGGATCTTGTGCAAAAATGTCACTTTCAGCAACATAACGCAGTTTTATTGATTGCAAACGTGTCACCATAGCGCTTTAAAAAATGCTTTTCTTACTAACAGGTCGGATTAACCACTGGATTAACTACTAAACGGCACAGAATGAGAAGTAAAAAAAAAGAAAGAAAAAAAGTCAGCAGCAGCTTCAGTCCTCCCATAGCATCTGCACAAGATGCATTAAGCCACAGCACTGAGTGTCGGTAACCCACATTACAGTTTCATCCAGGGCCCAGTACACAAAGAGTTGTCACAGTAAGCTGACATATAAGCAGTTATGAAGACTTAACTTATGGGCTTGTCATGAATTTCATCATAAACGTAACGTTCGAACTGTATGCAGGCTCATGGAATAACTCCTACATGTAATCTAAGGTCTCAGATGTCCATCCTCTCCTCCAGCTGCCTTTCACCCATTCAGTGCATGTCTGTCCGTTATGGTGTTTGGTGGCGATGGTCGTGGTGATAATGGTGGTCATAAGAGCAGCCCAAGTTAACCCCCAACTGTTCCTTTCTCTCCACCTGCCCTCTGGACACACAACTTGCCAATAAGTGACATAAAGCATAGACATAAACACACACAAGCACCCTTTTATCACCACTGAGCTTGATTATAAACACCTTGGCTGTAACCACAGCCGAGGCAGAGAGATACTTCCACCCGAACCTCCAACCCCTCACCTCCCAGGAGAGCAATACGCACACTGAAGGAAGGGGGCCTCTTTCCCAATTACACTTTGAAGGAGAGGGGGTGGTTGTGTCTCAGTGTATGGTGTGTGTGTGTGTGTTTGATGAAGTTGCTCATAAAACCTCTGGAGATTGAGCCTGATGGAGAGCATTATAAAGGGTCCATCAGCTGGTCCAATCACCTCGTGCAGCTTCCAGGCAGGACCACGGGCAGGACAAAGGATCTGCCAACCACTTCAACATTTACCTAAAGGGCTTTTACTTACACCCCTCCCCCCTTCAGTCTTCCTCTACCGCGCTTCCTGTCTAATGTATTTGCTTAAAAGTGCAATATTTAACCTTTCAGTCCAGCCAGAGTTAACTATGAAATGGTTTCCCAATCAGCAACTGGCTGAGTTAATTAATTTTTCACTCATTTTCTCACTACTTTGCTATTCTGAATAATCAAGCAGCAAAGAACAAGTCAAACCGCGTACTTGTCCTGTCGGCATGTGAGCTGTGAGTGTCTGTTATGAGTGCTGCAACGTAATTAGTTGGGTTAGAGTGTCTCGTGTTCAAAGAGTGAAATCCAGCAGACATGCAGCAAATATTATCCCAACATATCAGTTTATCTGATTTATCCTTCATCTGATGTTATTGACACTTTTTGCCCAGATGTACACATCTGCAAAGATGGCAGCTTGATTTGTTTTCGGTTCCCGAACGTTTTGTGGTTTTGTTCACTTTAACACCTCGAAAGAGAGTCGGTAGGCCATCGGCCATATTCTACAAAACTTTGCTGTGGCGAGTGCTGGGTTTAAAAGATTAAACATTCTGTTTAAAAGATAAGACTCTTGTGATTTGGCTGATGCAAAGCATTTTGATTGACATCTCACATGTCGCGTCCAAAGACTCCGCAGCCACGTACACACGAAGCCAGGAGTAAAGGAAGCTATCAAAGACGGACACATTCAATTGTAAACATGAGGATATGCCGTAAAATCATTACAAAAAACGTTGCCAACAAAACGTAATCTACGAGTGATTCTGACTGTTTGGGAATAAAGTTTAGTGTTTGCTGTCAAGAGAGCAAAATGAAGTATTTACTCCATATAGCTCCAGAAAAGCTCTCCGTTTACTTTGTGCATGTCATGGACAGTCACCTTAAGACCAGAATGGAAAGGGTTTCAATTCAGTTCAGTTCAATTTACATTTACATAGCGCCAAATTACAACAAATGTCATCTCAAGGCAATTCAAAGACGCATTCCAATTCAAGCCAATTAGCATCCAATCATATCAAATTCATTACATTTCAAATGAGTCCAATTCATGCATACAAAGCTAAAGAACCCAACAGATTGCACCAAAACCTCTCTTCGATCCAATCCCCCGTCCTGAGCGTGCACGAGGCGACTGTGGAAAGAAACAACAGGAAGAAACCTCTGGCAGAACCAGACTCAGGCCAACCACCTCGACCAGCTGGGGTCTGAGGGGACAACAAACACCAGAACAGCAACATTTGGGTTTAAAACCCTCCCGAAAAGAAGACAAATAGATGATTTTGTACGTTTTTTTTTTATTATTATTAATGGGAGGGGTTTTGGTACGCTTCCATTAGAGTATGTTAAAACCCACACAGGTGGCAGTTGTTGAATCCGGCAGCTGGTACAGTCAGTAAATTACACGAGGAGTGGAGTCAAACTGCAGCTTGACTCGGCCATTTACTCTCCTTGTCCCGATGCACTTGTTGTACTGGATATCATTTGGCATTAACACTAAAATTCATGCCAAATTTGTCAAACATAAGAAACACAAGTAAAATGCACTAAAAAAAATCTGAGTACAGTCACGTATCCACACATTTAACGTGGTTAAATTTGTCCTTCCCCTTGTAACCACACCAATAAGCCAGCTCACTCACTGAGGCAGCTAATGCTAGTAGTAAGTCATTTTTTATTAATTTATCTTTTTTAAGATCAGCTGTAATCAAAGGGTTCTGGTATCAAAAAAAAAATGTTAAGTTTGTTTCTCATATTTCATTGGATCGCTTTCATATTGGAAGACTCTTTGCAGTGTACCAAAAAAAGCGTCTATTTGCATCTCTCCAATGACTTTAGGCTTAATCGCTGCCGCCCACACAGTTTGCGCTTGGACTGAACACACCATGGGAGCGTCACATGACAATGGTATCATTGATCATTCCTTACTGTGCTGATATTAGCATTCTTAATCATTCTGGCCAACAGAGACGTTGGCATTAATGACATTAAAACCTTAAGATACAAAGAAAAAATTGGTCTGAACACCAATCACTACTCTGTGTGTGTGTGTGTGTGTGTGTGTGTCATCATGCTGCTCACGTCTTCATGCCAATGTGCAAAGGAGCCGCAAGCGAGGCAACAAAATTGATAGACAGTTTCAGCCACCTGACGTGCCAATTGTCACCTAGTATTTGTATCAGTGCTGCATGCCTTTGTCTGCAACTGTATGTGACCAGCAGGTAAACAAAGACAAACTTATGATCAAAATGTCCCTTTGTTGTTTATCACGCTGTGATATGATCAATTGGAGATGGAGGACTGTACAACATTCTTTGACTATAAACGGGGGTTGATAGTCGTGTGCGCTCTGTGGGTGCTGAATCAGAATCAATTAATTAATTACAGTAGATTTATGCATAAATAACTTTTTCCTTGTGAAATAAAGCCAACCAGACATCTGATAGAAGCATATTCTGTGGTGCGTGCACAGGGACCAGGGCTTTTGTGCCAAAATTCGACCGCTCTTTGTCAGAGAGCACTCAGACAAACAACTTGTGTCTGCCTCACTGTGTTCGTCACAACTGATTTCTTATGCTAGTGTGAACTAGCCACACTGCCTCTTCTACAATGCCAGCGCACAGCTCAGCAGTGGTCTAACATCTCTCTCTGTCAGTCAGTCAGTCAGTAGAAAAACACGGTCTCTCACACACACGCACTCGCACAAAGCAGGCAGCGAAGACAAAGGAAGAGAGGGAGAGTTAGGGCGTGGGGAGGCTGGGAGAGACAGATCATGGGGGAAGCGAAGGGGGAAATGAGCGGGAAAACAGAGATGGAGAAAGCGAGATAGAATACATCGAGCCAGGGGAGGAGAAAGTAGGAGGGAGAAAGAGAGAAAGAGAGAAAGAGAGAAAGCGACGCTGGCAAGCTCATGCAGTTATCTGGGAAAAAAGGCACAATGGAAGGGAGATGAGGGGAAGAAAACAGAAAGCAAAACGATTGGACAGCGAGAGGAAAAAGTATACTCCAAGTCAGAGAAACAGAAGCTAACGGGTGTATAGTAGAGGTATGGGGAGGAAGTAGAGGAGGTTTTCAGTTTGTTTTAGTGACATTCTGCCTGAAAAACAATCAACTCTGAACCAGGAAAACAAGGCTGACAATCAAATCGGACTTATTCCCAGTACCACTGAATTCAGATACGTGAGGACAGTGACTTAAATGACATCGAACTTGTCAAAGACGTCAAAAGATGTAAAAACTATACTTCTTAGAGATGTTGCTGCATTAAAGCGAGCGTGGCTGAGGTTGAGTACATTTGTAGTATAACTCATCAAACCTCCAACAAAGAGAAGAAGCCGAGGGGAGCACCCATGTTTACATAGATGACAGCGGTAGATCATGAATTATGCAAGCTGTGTGTAGGAGTGTGGATTCATAGCATGTGCATGTGTGCGCGTTTGCAGACCTAAACTAAAACAGAAAAAAATGGAAAAAAAAAATGCCTTTGTGTGTTATGTTCCCCTCTATTCAGGCTGTGAGACTCTAACAGCTGCAAGAGAGAAAATAAGAGAGGGAGCTTTAAGAGACACACAGAGAGGAAGAGATGCAGAGAAGCTGCTGGTAAACACATCCATTTTCAGCTCATGGTGAGGTAATGCTGCCAAAGCTTCCACAATCTACACACAAATACACACTACAAAAAAAAACACACACCAAGTTCTGCAGTGCTCGAGTTTGGCACAAGATCGCAGCCCCACCCCAATCCCTAAAATGACTGCACGCATGCACGAACGCACGCACACACACACGCACGGACGCACGCACGCACGCACACACACACGCACACGCACCAGAGGCAAGTACAGCATGAGGAACCCGATTCAAAACAATAACAACCTCGTTTGCAGATGCTGGTAGTTCACGTGACCGAAGCCGCTGGCTCCCATTGTTTACGAGGAGGGACAGAGGAGAAGCTGTGGTGGGGCGGGAGGGAGGTGATGGACCTACAATCTGGGCAAACTGCAGTCTGTGTCACGAAGAAAAACAAGAGATGGTCTGAATGACCTTTCCACATGGGGGCAACAGTACCATCTGTCATCAAAATTCCACTGCCCCCCCTCCGCCTCTCCGAACCCCCCCGCACAAAGACAGTCACACGATGCACCTCAAAACTTTAAGTGCCACTGCTGGCTGTTTACCCACTTACAAGCTGTTCTGCACAACGACAACCCGAAGAGCAGTTGAACTGTGAAAATGTTTTGCCTTGAGGGGTTGCGTGTGTGTGTGGATTATTCAGTGTATGTAACCATTCCGCTGCGTGCCAACGCACAGGTGAAGCTAGTGAAGCTAGTGAAGTTCACGACAAATGTCTTTGAAGAAAAAAGGAGGCAGAGAAGCAAAGACAAAGAGAAAGTAAGTGTGTGCTAAACAGAGGACCCCTGAAGTGAAGAGATAGAGCATTAAAGCTTCGTCCTGTTTGAAGGTTGGGCAGCGCGGTACAGGTCAATTATGATTTGTTACAATGGTGGAGCAGCCAGGGTCCTCCGTTTAAAGTTTCAGCGCCACAAAGGGAGGCTTTTAGCAGTTGGGATTCCTGCGTGAAAGTCACAGGGACACCAGAGGAAAAAAACGGGAGTTAACAGATACAAAGTTATTGAGAATGGCATGCAGGCATGTGGACATAAATCTCAGGGATCAAAAGATGTATCCAATTTTCAAAACACTATTAGTTTCAATACAACTTAAGTAATCCTGTAAGCTTCCCATACAAAGCTCTAATTTCGGGAAAGATAAGATGGGCAACATCGCCCCTTTCCTTTTCTCCAAGTCAGTGAACTGAAAACCAACAGATGATGGATTACGTTGCCTGGTTTCTTATTTACAGTTCTGGTCCGCCGCCTACTCGCAGCTTTAGATTTTATTGGGGACACCAAAAACCACGGAGACCTCTTATTGGATTATGAAGTAAAAGGATATTCCACTGTTGCCCTATCTGAGGACAATTTATGTAGATCTCCCAAGCAGATGGATCTTAGATGTCAGAACAACAACCGCTAGCTCTCTCTAAAACTGAACGCCACTCACAGCACTAGGTCCTTTGTTGAGGAGGACAGATGTGGGGAAAATTTTGAGTAAACGTCTGGCTTGTTTTACTGAGCAGTAGGTACGACAGCACTGAACAAAATCCGGAAGGAATACAACGTTTCAATCATGAAACATTACGATCCCAACAACCCTTAACTCGCAGTTCCTCTGATAAATGTTCCACTATCATGACTTCAAGAGTGTGATTTGCCATCTCTGTGGGGAAAAAAATGTACCTTTTTGAAGGTGAAATTACATGCAGCCACATTAAACACATTATAGCCTCTCCCATGGTGTAAATATCTGCCATGCATCTGTTGGCCCAGACGGTGCATTCATACCACATATGGGAATTAGTACATCATGGTTGTGATTCATTACACATGTTAAGATCATGTGACGGCGCACAGTTTAACCAACAAATTTGCTAAAAAGGTCTTCACTTTTTAGAGGCCGTGACTGTTTAAACGCGGAGGAATATGCTTTTTAAAGACCCCCTACGACCATTTTACAGGCCGGCTGTAAACATGAAAACAACCCCCCCCCTCAGTCGCACTTCTGTGAAAGGTCACAGTTTTTTTTTAATGTGTGCCCAAATGGAGCAACTGATATGTCCTGTTGTAGATGAGCCTGTCTTTGAAATTAATTAGCAATTATTTCCTGATAATATGATACAGAACGGCAAAATGTGAGGGACAAAGATGGAAGCCATCACTTCACCACACACCAGAGCAGGTGCGGCTGCAGTTGGAGTGGCTTCAATGATGGACACTGGAGCAAATTGAGAGTAAACACGCACAAACGCAACACATGTCAAACTAGGACGCCCCCACTCTTCCTTCACTACCCACTCCATCACGCTGCGCCTGCTTTGCTAAACTGCGATAAAACTGGTGTGTGACACTCAAATTAAAAAGGGGCTACAGTTATGACACCCTCACGGCGTGCTCTTAATTAGTACATCTTCATTTTAATTAATAAAGCCTGTCAGCCTGACAGATATCAATAATTTAAATCAGACAGGTCAGCGGAGCTTCAAAATTGATGGCCGTAATTAGAAATAGTTCAATGGCGGGGGGCTTCTTCAAGGCTGGGTTTGTTTTTTAATAGGTTAGACTTGAAAAGCATGTCGCCTCCCTGTTGGGTCACAATGTCTTTGCCCCAAACCAAAACTTTGTCTGGGTCAGTACAGTAATGAAAATACTAAATTATGCAGGAAGTGCAAAGAGATTACATTTGCAAACCTGGGGCTGTACATTCTGCTCTTAAGATCTGTGTGTTTGTGACCGTGTGCAGACTCCTAAGCAAAAAAATAAAAAAAGAAAGAAGTAAGACTATAAAGGTTAAAGGAAACAAAACAAATCAAGATACTGCATGAATATTTGCCCTGAATATTTCTCAACAGGGTCCAAACTCTGTTGCACACACACACACACTTCTGCCGGTACATTTTCAGTCAGTAAGTTTAAGTTCCAGTAAGATTTCTTGACCCACACTTAAAATTCTGTTTGGGATGTGATGATTCTCATTTTGAGAATGCTGAGATGCACATCTTAGTCACAGCTTGAGCAGCACCGCAGCACGAGGCATTCGAGAGCTTCGGCGTGGATCCTATTTTTCATGCGTAGATAATCATCATGGAAGCAGCTAAATACACAGTAAAAGCTGTCGGTCATCACATTGACCTCACATGAGCAACAATATACCTTTCGCCATAGTTTCAGTGCATAGGCAACATTTCACAAAACACACAAAGACTAGTTTGGGCAAGTCAATATGTTAGATATTTGATCTGCAACATTGTACTCGTTGTAACCCAATTTAGCATTCTTTAAGTAAATTTGGTTTACACCAGGAAAAGCAGCTCATTTGTTGTTGTTTTTTCATAGAAGCTGCACATTATTTGGTCCAAATTCCCTCCGTCACATCTTTAGTTCCCTCTCAACGAAGTGACATGAGCCAACGACGACATGAAGTGACTTCATTTACATTGACGACATAGCTTATAGCCACGTATTTTAGGGTTAGGGTTAGTCGAGTTCTTTAAACCATGGTGTCTAAAGAGTACTGTATCATTATTTGATGCCGTCTGCTGAGTTTATTGCATAGTTTAGGTTCAATCCTTCATTTTTAATGGAATGGAAGTTCGACGAAAGATGTTGACTCGTGCCCTAATTAGTGTTTCTGGTTGGATGCAAAGTGAGGCAGTTGACACCGCCATCAATTAGTACCACTTCGTATGCGCCGTAGATTGACCATAATGCACAACCATCAATGGAATCAATTAGAGCTTTTCTTTTCCTGCAGCACTCTGTGCCATCAGTCCATTAAAGCTGGGGACTATGGATTAGTCTGAAGCAGCAAAGGGCATACAGAGCCAACTGTCACATGAAGATGGGGCTCCGAGTCCCTCACTATGCATTATAGATAGCTGTAAGGAAGGACTGAGCAGTAAACCACTTTATAAATACAAAAGGGGCGTAGTGGGTTAAGCAGCCGCCCCATGTACAGAGGCTATAGTCCTCGCTGCAGCTGGCCCCGGTTCGAGTCCCGAACCGAGCGCCCTTTGCTGCGTGTCTCCCTTCTCTCTCAGCCCCTTGCATTCCTGTCTCTCTCCAACTGTCCTATCATTAAAGGCATAAAAAGCCCCCAAAAAATATTTTAAAAAATAAATAAATAGAAATACAACAGCGGCAATGTAGGGCAGATTAACATATTAGTGGCATTTTTTTGCGAGGCTCGTACGTTGATATTTGAACATCAGCGCCGTCACGTCGGCACATTTAATCATGCTCCTCATAGTCACAACTGCTGATCAAACTCCAGAGAAGCGGCATGATGTTGATTTATGGCATCACCCACTGCCAATAGATTTTTATTCATTTTTTTTTGGCCAATGGCTTTAAATGAATGCTGGACATAACGAGCGAGTTGTACAAGCAGTCATTAGCAGTGGGAATCTCGAGTGTCAAATATGTTCATTTGAAAAACCGCTCACTATTGTCAGCGTGGTGTAGAAGGGGAGGACACGGATGCGGACTTACAAAGAAAAGGGTGATTTATTAACAAAAAACAAAGTACAAAACAAAAGGCGCGGCAAAGCCGGATTCAAAACACGTGACTGTGGAAAAACAAAAACACTTGGCAGGGCATAGAATAAATAGGTACTTAACTTGGACGAAAACTTGGCGTGGAAACATGGCGTGGTAACATGACGTGGAAACTAACAGCAACACAGTAACAGTACCAGTGACATCAACAAAGATCCGGCCAAACTGAAAGGTGAGGCAGGAAACTAAATAGGGAGTGAGGGTGATTGGGGAGTGAGTGCAGCTGAGGGAAAAAACACAGGTGAAGTGAGTGAACTAATGACCTGAGTGAGGGGGAAAAACAATGACAAAACTGAAAAGCAAAGCCTGGACATGATACGAACATCAAAACTTAACCTAAAATAAAACTCAAGTCCATGGCATGACAGAGCCCCCCCCTCAAGGGGCGGATCCCAGACGCCCCTAAAAAGTCTGAGGGTGGGAGGGAGGGGCTCGAAGCCGGTCATACGGGGAACCATAACCGGGCGTGGTACCGGCTTCGGGCAGCAGGAGGCAGTGGTCTGGCGGACGCCCAGACCGCAGACGGCGTAGCCGGAACAGGCGGTGGTCTGGCGGACGCCCAGACCGCAGACGGCGTAGCCGGAACAGGCGGTGGTCTGGCGGACGCCCAGACCGCAGACGGCGTAGCCGGAACAGGCGGTGGTCTGGCGGACGCCCAGACCGCAGACGGCGTAGCAGGAGACGGCGGTGGTCTGGCGGACGCCCAGACTTCCGTCGGCGTGGCAGCAGGCGGTGATCCGGCGGACGCCCGGACCCCCCGTGGCGTGGCAGCAGGAAGCGGTGGTCTGGCGGGCGGCCAGACATCCCGTGGCGTGGCAGCAGGAAGCGGTGGTCTGGCGGGCGGCCAGACATCCCGTGGCGTGGCAGCAGGAAGCGGTGGTCTGGCGGGCGGCCAGACATCCCGTGGCGTGGCAGCAGGAAGCGGTGGTCTGGCGGGCGGCCAGACATCCCGTGGCGTGGCAGCAGGAGGCGGTGGTCTGGCGGGCGGCCAGACATCCCGTGGCGTGGCAGCAGGAAGCGGTGGTCTGGCGGGCGGCCAGACATCCCGTGGCGTGGCAGCAGGAGGCGGTGGTCTGGCGGGCGGCCAGACATCCCGTGGCGTGGCAGCAGGAGGCGGTGGTCTGGCGGGCGGCCAGACATCCCGTGGCGTGGCAGCAGGAGGTGGTGGTCTGGCGGGCGGCCAGACATCCCGTGGCGTGGCAGCAGGAGGTGGTGGTCTGGCGGGCGGCCAGACATCCCGTGGCGTGGCAGCAGGAGGCGAAGACCGTCCCCCGGTCGGACGGACCTCCGACGGGGGGGGAGCCCCCCCTTTAAGGGATGGATCCCAGACATCCCCAAAGTCTGGGGGTGGGAGGGAGGGGCTCGAACTAGTGAGTCCATGTCGGGCTCTGCCGCCTTATGGTTAGGCCCTGTGGCCTCTTGGTCAGGCCCTGTGGCCTCTTGGTCAGGCCCTGTGGCCTCTTGGTCAGGCCCTGTGGCCTCGTGGTCAGGCCCTAAAGCCTCGTGGTCAGGCCCTAAAGCCTCGTGGTCAGGCCCTAAAGCCTCGTGGTCAGGCCCTGTGGCCTCTTGGTCAGGCCCTGTGGCCTCTTGGTCGTGGTCAGGCCCTGTGGCCTCTTGGTCAGGCTCTAAAGCCTCGTGGTCAGGCTCTAAAGCCTCGTGGTCAGGCCCTGTGGCCTCTTGGTCAGGCCTTATGGCCTCTTGGTCATGGTCAGGCCCTAAGGCCTCTTGGTCGTGGTCAGGCTCTAAAGCCTCGTGGTCAGGCTCTAAAGCCTCGTGGTCAGGCCCTGTGGCCTCGTGGTCAGGCCTTATGGCCTCTTGGTCATGGTCAGGCCCTAAGGCCTCTTGGTCGTGGTCAGGCTCTAAAGCCTCGTGGTCAGGCTCTAAAGCCTCGTGGTCAGGCCCTATGGCCTCTTGGTCATGGTCAGGCTCTAAAGCCTCGTGGTCAGGCTCTAAAGCCTCGTGGTCAGGCTCTAAAGCCTCGTGGTCAGGCCCTGTGGCCTCTTGGTCGTGGTCAGGCTCTAAAGCCTCTGGGACGGCTGGGGCCGGGGCCAGTTCTGGGACGGCTGGGGCCGGGGCCAGTTCTGGGACGGCTGGGGCCGGGGCCAGTTCTGGGACGGCTGGGGCCGGGGCCAGTTCTGGGACGGCTGGGGCCGGGGCCAGTTCTGGGACGGCTGGGGCCGGGGCCAGTTCTGGGACGGCTGGGGCCGGGGCCAGTTCTGGGACGGCTGGGGCCGGGGCCAGTTCTGGGACGGCTGGGGCCGGGGCCAGCTCTGGGACGGCTGGGGCCGGGGCCAGCTCTGGGACGGCTGGGGCCGGGGCCAGCTCTGGGACGGCTGGGGCCGGGGCCAGCTCTGGGACCGCTGGGGCCGGGGCCAGCTCTGGGACCGCTGGGGCTGGGGCCTGGGATGCTGGAGTGGTGAGGGAGGGTGTGTACAGCGCAGCTACCTTCTGTGGCTCCATGCCAAAGATATCGAGCATAGCAGCGCGCTGTACACCCCTCACCTCTGCCCAGATGTGCGTCACTCCTGACATGTGCCTGAGAACCTGCTTTCGTACAAAAAAGTCAATTAGTTCATTGGCAGAGTTCAGTTTCTCCCAGGAGGTGCAGCTCGATGAGAGGCAACAGAAGTCCCCAGCCAGCTCCCAGAAGGTTGTGTAGTCCGCCGCGTCCATTTCAGGCCGGATCTTTCTGTCAAGTTTTGGTGTAGAAGGGGAGGACACGGATGCGGACTTACAAAGAAAAGGGTGATTTATTAACAAAAAACAAAGTACAAAACAAAAGGCGCGGCAAAGCCGGATTCAAAACACGTGACTGTGGAAAAACAAAAACACTTGGCAGGGCATAGAATAAATAGGTACTTAACTTGGACGAAAACTTGGCGTGGAAACATGGCGTGGTAACATGACGTGGAAACTAACAGCAACACAGTAACAGTACCAGTGACATCAACAAAGATCCGGCCAAACTGAAAGGTGAGGCAGGAAACTAAATAGGGAGTGAGGGTGATTGGGGAGTGAGTGCAGCTGAGGGAAAAAACACAGGTGAAGTGAGTGAACTAATGACCTGAGTGAGGGGGAAAAACAATGACAAAACTGAAAAGCAAAGCCTGGACATGATACGAACATCAAAACTTAACCTAAAATAAAACTCAAGTCCATGGCATGACAACTATTAACTGCATGAAGTCAGCGGCCCCAAGAATCTTTCCGTTCTTCATGACTTAAATTGTATTTAGGATGCCAGATGCCATGTTGATATTAGAGACCGACTGATATGGGTTTTTCTAAAGCCGATGCCGATACCGATATTTAGCGGTCAGAGTCAGCCGATGGCCGATGTGACCTGCCGATTTTTTGGGCCGATATGCTATCGTATTATCCTTAATTAGCATGCAAAAAAACATACTAGTAAGAGGAGGCACAACACTTGTAAACTTCACACGATTTATTGTTGAACAACTATTGTTGAAAAAACAACATAAATAAATACCAACTATAATAATATAGTTACTATATGTTAATGAAAAACATTCATTTTATTTAGATTTTATTATCCATAACATATTTATTTTATTAATTATAAATAACATATGTTCTTAATATACATTATATATTCATGTATATAGGCCTAGTAGAAATATTATGTAGGCTATTATATAAAAATGACTGTAGGGCCTACTCATCGATTCATAACAAGAATTAACAAATGTATGACTTCTTGCAGTCTGTTAGTCTATTAATTATCCATTTTAATGTGTTTAACAGAGTGCAAGAAGACTTCCATGATGTGACAACTTCAGATAGTTACTTCAAAACGGCAGGTTATACAGTTTCACTGTGGAAGTTCCATGCCTTAAACGTTCCTATGTTTGCACATACACTTTCCTATGTTTCAACAATATAAAACTCCGTCTCCCAGCATGCTGTGCAGGAAACCGGAAATAGGAACTAGAGAACATCCATTTGATCGCTCTCAAATTCACAATCAAATCAAGCGATATACATCGCGAAAAACAAATTGACAAATTGCGTTATTTAAGTTTAGATCGTAACATAGCAGCCAGTCACCTCACCAGCATTGAGGGGGCTTGCATAGTCGGCAAATTCAAATCAATTCAAACATGTATGCATCGCGAAAACAAATGGACATGGGATGACTGTTTTAAAACGTTCACTTGTTATTTGTGCGTCCTCTTTTTGTTAACATTTCATTTAGATTGTCTGTTACTTCAGTTTAGATCGTAACATAGCAGTCCCCAGCAGGGCTCTAAATGAACTTTTTTTCTTTACACTTCCAGCCAAAATGGCTAGTGGATATTAATCTTTCTAGCCAAACACACACTCACTAATGGGTCGAAGTGGCTAGTAAGTTTTATTTTCTACCAGCCAAACTGAATTTTCACCAGCATTTGGCCGGTTGGCTGGTGTTAATTTAGAGCCAGCGTTGAGGGGGCTTCCATAGTCAGCGCATTCCCAACGCACTCGTAACCACAACGCTAAGCAACTTTCATTTCTTCTTCAACTCCAATGCAGTTGAAAACAAATGGACATGGGATGACAATGTTATAAAGCATTCACATGTTAGATTAGCGTCCTCTTTTTTGTTATAGTTTAGAATGTAAACATTGATGCCTTACCTGTTGACAGTCTTGCTCACTCTTGAAACCTCGCGCTGCGTTCCAAGTAGCTGCCCGCAGATGTGCCGGACTTAAAATCGGCGCGGCCAAATAAGAAAATCGGCCGATGCCGATTGATTAAAAAATAGCAAAAATCGGCCAATTAAATTGGCTGGCCGATCGATCGGTCGGTCTCTAGTTGATATGGATGCATATAAATCTGCAAGTAGCTTTGAAGTCTCCTGCAATAAAGAGAATGTAAATCCTGGATTGGGACCACATCAAACACACACATACACACGTTGCCTACATGTACTTATCGAGGTTCAATACTTTGGCAAAAGATCACAGTGAATTCGCTCTCTAATCTATAGTTAAACATCCTCCCACTCACACTAACGGACATTCGGTGCATTTAATTAAAGAGCCAATTTGCATATAAATATCAACTCCCTGGCAGCATCACAGGTTGTTTTCCTGAGACTCTGTCCCACGAGCTGCACACCAACTCAGTGTGGGCCTCAGATACTGACAAAGAGTGAGGGCTTTGCCTTTGATTGTGCATAATGAATCCGACGCTGGTTTAACAGCAGGGTAGGATGGATCCATGAACACTCGGCCTGTGTCTGAGATCAGAGATGCAGCATCAGCTTAAGAGGCTCTGGAGCCTTGAACAAACTAAGTTGCAGTGAATCCTGCTCAACAGAGCAAGCCAAATCAAACGTATTGCTTTAAGGCGTTTGTCAACAGAGACAGAGCAACTGCAAATGAATTATATCTAAGCAACCCACGTATTGAACTGTTTACTAAACAGTGGTCTGTACATGAAAATAGTAGATGTAATCAAAATTGAAAAGGGTCTTTCATGGTTGATAATCTATGGCGCACGAGGCGCTTTGGTCTCAGCTGGAGTTCGAATCTCCTGCGCAACTGTAGTTTTTCACCACAGACAACCCTTGTTGTCAAAGGAGAGAACTCAAAGAAGAAAAGGGAGAGGGTGGAGAGCGGGTCTGACGATAAGGAGAAGCATGTGATGGTTACTGCGCTACCATTAGACAAATTAGGTGATATCACTCCAATGCAAGTACGTTTACCCTGGTAAACTGAAATGGCTCTTTACAAAAAACACGAACACACATACCGATACGATCAGAGAACATTCAACCACTACTGGTCACGATTGGCTCCTGTTGAGCAAAAAGGCGACTTTAGAATGAAAGAAGTTTGCTGTGATGAGCTCAGTCTGACTGAACATGTGCGATCACAGAAGCCTCCTCTGAAAACCTCCTCTAAGATTCCATTACCACCCATCTCTTCTCTGGCTGCATCTCCCGCTCTGTAAGAGTTTGTTAGAACTGCGTTACCAACAAAGAGTGTCTTTTTGCTCACTACCTCACAGACAAACGAGTACTGAAAGGATCTACGAACGTTGTGTAAAACCTCTACTGGGCAGCCTTCACACCGACTGCGTCCAAATATGCCGTTTTCTGTGTTTTTTTCCCCTTTTGCCAAACCATTTGCTTGCATTTGAAAGAAAGTAATAAAAACCCATGTCCTTAAAAAACAAGGCCTGCTAAAGTCATTACGATAAATCACATAACAGTTAGAGCCATTACGGCTCTCTTAGCGGGAACGCTCAATTACACATGTTGGGCAATGTCCGTTTTACGGGACAAAAATACAGGCACATTGCTGTTATTTTTAGACGTTTGTAGGTGCGCCGATCAGATTATCGCAATATTTGACTCGGCACACTCGATTTGTACATCGGGAAAAAACATTTAATCAGATGATAGAGGCCTGAGATGAAGAGAGTGAGAGAGATAATTAGAGGGAAACAGAGGGAGAGATCATGGGAGCTGTCTTTTCAGATGGTAATCTCCTGGTTTCTCGACTTCACTGGCATCCAAACCAGAAAAACTGTTTTCTTTGGCAAACGCTGAGCATCCCCTCTCACTTATTCCCCCACTTTTTCTGTCACTCACTCGCCTTCCAACCCACAGTGCTCCTTTGCACACGACCCATCCACCCCTCCCTTTCACTTGTTTCGAAACTCAAACGCCCTCCTTCACCACCAACGGTAACAGAAAGAAGGAGTTAGAGCTGCAACGTTGGTGCAAGAGATATGAAGAGGCAGACAAAGCCATAAGCAGCGGGAAAAACAAGCAGATTACCAGACGTGCCACTTAATCAAAAGACAAACGATAATTTGACAGCCCCTCTGGGCCCCTTTTTTTGTAATTGGCCTCGGCCCATGTCTGAGTTGGCTGCTGCACCGTGCTCCGAAGAGTGAAGCGTGCGGTTGGCTCGGCACACCGGACTGGCTGATCTGCAAACACGATGATCAACAATAGAATTGAAAATCACAAATTTCTTTGTTTTTGGCATCAAAGTTGTAGCTTTGTAACCAAACACCCACCCAGCGCCACCAGGTCTTTGTAACGGCTTACAGCTACAAGACATTGTGCTCAGAAACCATAAAAAAAAAATATGCGGTTACTATGTCAAGCTTTTAGATTCCAAGCTCACGGAGGGCCAGAAAGGGTTCAAGTCACTGGCACAAAAGTGAGTAACTCAGGGTCATAACAGAGAGGGAAGGATGACTGCTGGTAGGCTGAGTACAAGAGGATTTGAACCTACGGATCTGTTGTTTTTAAGTTTTTGCACTAATAAGCAAAGCACTCTCTTGATTTCCAACCCAACTAAGGTTATACTTCACTTCCCCTGCTGGCAATTAGTCTTCAGAATGTTATTAATCAAAAGCCAAGCCATTTGTTTCCATTGGTCTGCCCCCGCCAGCTCTGGTTACAATTGACTGTTTCCTGCATGGAGAAAACATAAGCCCGAGGAGGAAGGAGCAGGTCCAGCAGCTGGCTAAGACCACAGTCTGACTATGTGTCTGATACTTCAGAATCACACGCACAATAAACATGGCAGAAAACAAATCCAAAGCTGCCACACTGAGCAATTTCTTCCTCTGTGTCTTAAGACGCAGCACTTTTTTTTTTTTCCCGAAAAGTTTCATTAAAGGAAATGGTTTCTTGGGGAATTTGTAAGCTGGAACGAAGCAAAACATTTTTTTTTTAAAAATAGGTCAATTACTGAATGACACGTATTGATTTTTTGGTAAAAGATCTGCCAAAATGCAAGCCCAGTAAATGTGTACCAACCAAATATGATGAAGAAAGCTACCCAATAAAGTAATGTGAGCTGGACCGGCTGACAGAGCCGTGAAATGCAGCGACACAAAGCCCCCTCAGGTCCAACATATATGTAGGACACTGTCATTTATCCTTTATTTTTTATTTTTTGCAATGACTGCAGACGAGGTACTTCCCTCGCTCCCACCGAGGTAGGAAACACCATTGTGCTCTGGGTTGCAGGCAGTCTGGTGAGCCGTCAAAAGGCCGGGCATATTTTTATTTTCTTTTGGGTAAATCACCAGCAGAGAGGGAATTTTTCAGAGAGCAGTTCACAACCTCAAGGTCGGACTTCTCTGGAGAGTTTGCTCTGGAAATTCCTCGGGCATTTTTCTCCCGCTCGTCTCTGTGGTTATCTTCACAGCTACTCACTCTTACGCATGCTCTATCCATCTCCTTTACCCTCTTGTCCTCCACTACACGCATGTACACATCCCTCACTCTTATTCCTCATGCTCCCCCTTCATTTCCCTCCCGCTGTTCTTCCAAACCTCCTCCCCTCTGAGCATCTCTCTTCCCCCTTGTCTCCATTACAGATAAGCATTACTTTGTGGTCAGGGGCGACGCCGTTTCTCCCCCGGCAACGGAGCGGAGCTGAAAATTGGTCGCAGGTGTGCACAGGATGAGAGCCATGGATCTTAATCTTGAGGCAATAATGATGCTGTGAGCTGGAGAGGCCACTATAGATATATCTATGAAAGAGAGCTCAGAGTCGTTTCTGCTCCTCAGATGTGGCAACAATGAACTTTTTATGTTCCTGATTGTGCAAGAACACTTTATAAATTGAGCTAAAAATGGATTTTCTTTCGGTCTGGTTTGGCAGTGGCTTTGATTTAGCACTTGACAAGTACAATAGATTGTTGGACTTTGAGTACCAGCCTTTGAAGTGCCATACACAAAATAATTAGATGTCAAGCCCACAAAGTTGGACTTTTAATTAACACAGAAAAAAAAAAAAGAAAATGCGTAAAGGCAGGAATTTGCTGAACTTTAACTTTGGAGACATCTGGAACAAAGAAGCGCGATAGAGGGGAGCTGTGGCTCAGTGTGGCTCAGTGTGGCTCCTAACTTCTACAGAAACCCAATTTACAACCCCTGTTAATGACACTTGATTATGAAGCAAACGGAACTTTGCTGCAGGTCTTACCCATTTACCTATTTACCCCCCCCGACACTCACATTGAAAAAAAAAAATAAAAGAATACTGACAGTCATGTGAAAAAAGGGAATTACATTCAGGGTTTTATGTATAAAGACACGAAGAAAAACATCAAGTGATCCCAACGTCTCAGAAATAAGTAAATAAAAAGAAACAAATAGCCAAAACGCAGGAACAATGTGTGAAAAATGAAGTCGTCTTATTGCTGCTCACATAGAGATTGAGAAGGCAAGCGGCAGCAGACGAGACCGTTTTCAAAACACCTCATGCCAGCTGTCGAGCACCGTGGTGGAGGGCTGATAATTTGGGTTTGTTTTACCGCCACATGACCTCGGCATCTCATCTGTATAACAAAGTATTTTTGGAGTCAAACGTGAGACCATCTGTCCCACAGATAAAGCTCGGCTGAAAATGGGTCAAGCAACAGGGCGATGATCTCAAGATCCTTAAACTGAGAGTCTATTAAAAGAAAAGCACTGGAAATGGTCCAGTCAAAGTCAAGACCTTACCCTGATTGAAATGCTGTGGTGGGACCTGAAAAGCTGTGCATGAATGACTGTCCCTTACCCACGGCTCGGTTTTTGTGAAATGAAAACAGAAAGACGATTCACTTTATTCGCTATTTTTTTTTCAAATTTTGTAAATCCTCTGAGCGATTTTTAATGGGTATAACTGGACGCGAGTAAAATCATAATTTTTTGACCTTCTCCGTTGCCATCTTGTTGTTAAAGGGCACCATTGAGTGGTACATAAGAAGCTGGCCTATAAATCCCTCATCTCTAAGCTGAGGAAGCAAGCTGAACTTGCACAAGCGCAGAGATAATCTATAGACCATCTCACTCTGAATGAATAATTATCAATGCTACTGTAATCCATTTACAGGGAGGCGATTATAGTGGGACAGGTGGGCAACTTCCATCCAATCCATGGATTAATGGGCAACAAGTCAAATCAATAGGCAAACACCCATTAAATTTAAAGGAATAGGTCAGGAGGCAGTGATGAAGCTGCAGACTAAGACTGTACTTTTCAGCAAGTTGCCATTGATTTGACCCGTCCAACAGCAGGCAATGGAGAGGGATGTTCAATAAGCGCACTGTGCATTACAAGGTATTATTGTTTCACATTTGATAAAAAAAAATCTTTATAGATGGCACTTCATTTATGCGCGATGCAGACGGTTAATGTTTAACTTCGGTTGTTGATGACGCTCACCACCAACGAGCAATATTCAACTGCATTTGTGTGTGAAGTGTGTAGAGAATCACTGCGAGCGAGGGAACAACGAATGCAGTGTCATCTAACAATCGTTTCCAGATGTAAAGTTTTCCGAGCTGCATGTTGCGGGATCGAGTTGATCATGTCCTCCAGTTACATGAAAGCATGAAAACCATGTTCTCCGACGCAGAGCTCAAGCATATACGGTGGGGACACAGTGTTCAAGTCCGTGAGAGAGAGAGATTTCCTAGATTAGTCAAAACTCACGTCCCTGGAAACCACCGCGGGCACCATTAAAGTAACCATACCCATAATTGCTTCTGCAACTTAAGCCATTCCAAAAATGACAACCCATTCATATTCAGGACAGGGGTACAGTCTCAGGCCAACTACATTTTGTAATGGGAGTAAAGAATAAACCGGTTTAAAGATACTGACACGACTGATGTTGAGCGTAACAAGTAGGATGGCCTGAGATCATATGTATAAATGTGTAATGGAATAAAAGTGAACTCCTGTCAAATGACATTGTAATCAATGCAGTTCCAAAATGGCTTCAAAGATGAGATGAAAAACTGGATGTCAGCCTGTAAAAATTCTGTCCTATTTATGAGATGACATATCTATGTCATAAACTCTCTATGAACTTTGCATTCATGAACTCTTGCCAAACTCCCTCAAGGAGGGGAATCAGACACTGGCTGTCAGTGAGTTGGCATGCTTACACACACACATAAACACACACACGGTCCTACCTGGCATGAGGGACGTCAATGCTGGAGGAGACTACTTTGCGTTTCTGCTCAAGCAGGGACACCGATCGGGTATCAGGATCCCGGCTAACACGCTTGCCCTCGGCCAACCGCTGCTCCTCCACCGCCTCTGGGCTCAGGCAGCCGCTCTCCACCTTCTGACTGTCTGGAGCTCCATTACTGAAGCTCTGCTATGGGGGGGAATGAAAAGAGGAATAAGTCAGAAAACCCACAAAAACACATTTGTCACAAGGCTGACGGAGGAAGGTAGGAACCCTGAGCACTCTGTGGACACAAAGCTAAATCTAACACACAGAGAAATGAATATGGCATGCGACTCGGTGAAAGGGAACGAGTTCTTAAAAGATACGTGCCATTTCCATCAACTGTCAAAACATCACATTATCACATAATTACTGAGAAACACATAAAAAATTCATAGTCTTTAAACACAGAACCAGATAAAAAGGCTAGATCTGCCTGTTTAAAGCTTGCAACCTAAATACTCAAATACTTAAATATTTACATTTGAAATGAAGGAGCGGATTAGAACTTAGAAATCTATTCAGACTATTGGGCCTAAAATGGCCTTTCTAAAACATACTGGATAAACCCAAAAAATGCACAGTGGTCAGTTACAAAATGAAGCTGTTTTTCTTGGTTGCTGTAGATGTTTTGGAATCCACTAATAAAAACTAAACTTCACATGAGCAACAATTCTGTCAAAGGCTTCACGACAATAGCCTTCTGTGACGTAGCGCATGGCTCGATAGACTTTTGAGGGTCTATCTTAAAAGCATACACCCAAATACTAAGAAGACAAGACCGAATACAAAAGAAAAAAACACCAGCAGTCATGTGCTGTAACTGTTAGAACCGACTATGTATTGTTACCGTTTGCAGCAATAAAAGCAAGGAACATAAAGACTGAGAAAATATACGACACGGACAAAAAGATTCCACATCTAACACGTTCACACAAAAATACACAACAAAAAAAGGCACGCATCACAACTTTTTACAGTTCTGTTGGCTTCAGTGAGCCCCTATGTTTGGCTTGTTGCATGTTTTTTTTTTTTAAACAGTTAATATGAAAGCATACGGCAGATAAATAGCGCACTGTAGACGGCAACACAAAAAAGCAGCACCAAATCCAACTAGTATTTCCAGAAATAAAGCACAAAAGAGCTTGAAGATAAAGGCAGATATGACGGCGTGTTTCGCCACAGACCCACGCTGATTTGAGCTTCACGTGAACTACAATTTGGCAGCGCGCTAACGTCGTCCACACACAAAGGCCGCACAGATATGACATCACCACCCTGCGCTCACATCACACAAAAGAGGGATAGCGTTTGACCAGCTACAGCACTGTGAACACCCATCTGTGGCAAAGTAGGGAAAAACAACAGCCGAGCGTCACCTATTGTCTTGCACGAGAGTATTAAATGACATGCGTCTACACACCACCACCTGCATGCACCGACGCACATGCCAACACACCTCCGTGGAGATCTATAGCCATCGGGCTTTTTGAAACCCCGAGTAAAATATCGACAGCGACACACACAGCTGTCAGTGACTTTGTTGTGTGTTGAGGTGTACACAGTTCGGGCCAGTGCGTGTGATCTAGATACTTGTCCCAAAGCACTGTAACATGATTAGTCTTGACTGTGAAAAAGGCAACCGCACACACACACACACACACACACACACACACACACACACACACACACACACACACACACACACAAACAACAAAGAGAACACTTTACTTAATCACCGAGTTCAAAAAGAGAGAAAACAAAAACCTTCAGAGACGAGTGTCAAGTATCATTAATGATCAAGGACAGTTGCATAAATGCTCGGCGGTGCGCAAAAAAGACACAATGTGAAAATACAAACTTAAGTAAAATAACAGGACAGATCACACCGGGTCAGGGAAGATTAGGCGATGCTTGTATTATGAGCGTCCTGCTCAGATAAAGCCAACAGTAATTCCTTCCCATCAACAGGCTTATGAATTATGGCATCTCAGAGCCAGAAAAGTCAGAATCATGCCAAATCGATGGTGAAATCTAAGTTTCATATGTCAAAGCTGGAGTGTTCCTCCTCTCCCCATTTCTCATTTTCCTCTCGAACACGCAAAGCCAGAACCTGTTTGCTTTGGGCAGATGTTTGTCAATAGTACGGTGCCGTTCATCAGAAGTCAGGAGGTCATGACAGATAATGTCAGAAAATCTCAACAGCGCCTGATAACTCGTGGGTCTCTTTGGCAGCATCTGCACCAGAGCAGCTTGGACATCTTCAGCGCCTGGTCCTAAACAACATTTTGATTTATGGCGAATACCGAGACTAAAGTTGAAAAGAATGCTGCTTTTAAACTAGCGAGAGCTACAATTTTATGAGATTCCATGAGGCTACCCCAACTGTCTAAAAGCTGTAAACCCATATCCTGACAAGTACAACCCTGTTTACCAAGAAACGGGGTGCTCACTAGGACAAAAAAAAAAAAGGGAGGGGAAAAAGGGCACTTTTTAAAGGGTAAGGGAATGTTAAACTCCAATTTGCATCCATCCATCCATTTTCTATACCGCTGAATCCATCAGTCAGGTTGCGGGGGGGGGGGGGCTGGAGCCTATCCCAGCAGTCAATGGGCGAGAGGACAGGCCGTCAGTCCATCGCAGGGCCACATAGAGACAAACAACCATGCACGCTCACTCCTAAGGACAATTTAGAGATGCCAACTAACCTAACATGCATGATTTTTTGGACAGTGGGAGGAAGCCGGAGTACCCGGAGAGAACCCACGCATACACGGGGAGAACATGCAAACTCCACACAGAAAGGCCTCAGCTGGGTGTTGAACCTGGAACCTTCTTGCTGTGAGGCGACAGTGCTAACCACCACACCACCGTGCAGCCCTCCAATTTGCATAATACTGTTTATTTATTCCAAGAATCTCGAGAAACCACTGTATGTTCCAGAAGAGGCTGAAACCTAGCACTCATCCGTCGGGATTTTCTGGGCTTCAAGCGGTTTTGCGTTAAGAAAAAAAAAACAAAAAAACAACACAATTCTGGAGTGAAAATCACCACATGGGTTCAAGAAGTCTGAAAACAAATGTCAGTGGACTCCAAATTATTGAAGATGGACTGAAGAAAAGTGGTCTTAGATGTCAAATCCTCCGAGCCAAAGAAGAGAGGGAGCATCTGGCTCGTTAAAGAGTGCACACAGCTAGCAAGTGATATGAGTGCAAGAGCGCACGGGGCGGGATTAACTTGCACAAGAATTGAAGCATCTGATCAATATACGAAAAATACACCTTGCCGTCCAGACAACGTCTTTTTCCAGAGAATGTCTTGCTTGTTTCAGCACAACAATGCCAAACCACGTGCTGCGCATACTAACAGACAGGCTATGCAGTCGTAGAGTCTGGGGGCTTTCGGTTCAGAACCCTCGTTTAATGAAAACATTTGGTGTGCTATGAATCAAAAATAAAACAAAGGGATTGATCTGAACGAGAACCCGAGGACACGGGGCTCACTTACCGGGTAAAGGCCACAATAAGCCAGAGTGGCAGTGGGGAAGTCTTCCGTCGTAATCGTTAGTTTTTAATTAATAAGTTGGAAAAGTGTATTTGTTCAATCAGTGATATTATCTCTTTGGGGCAGCAGGTTAAAGCTAAGTAGTTGGTATGGCTAAAACATATTAGACTACTGCCTGAGCTTACTACAACTGTTCTGTATTTGATACCACAGTTTATGTCAGCAGGTGGCATAGTTGCACCATTTAGTCGGATTTAACACGAACTTCAACTATAAAACACATGAAATCCCTTTTAAATGATACAAATGGCTTGTATTATACAATACGTTTTCCATCTTAAAAAAAGAATTGAGCCACATGGACACATAACTGCTCATTTCTGTGTGGACATTCACGACCAAGCACCCGAAGAGCAACGTTTCTGATGGCAGGACCGCGGGTTGCTCAGTTCCAGCTGTTTCTCGACCTCAAAAGTCACTCTCTCCTCAACCGTTTCAGTTTGATATGCAACAGGGCTGCTATGAAGCCCAGAAAAAAAAACCAAGAAAAAAAAACAAACACACAAAACTCCCAGAGCACCATAGAAGAAGAAGAGCAGGTATAATTAAAAATTTAGCATTTTCCTGGAGATTAAAGTAGGACAGTGGAGTTACACCACAGGAGCGTCTGTTTTGATGCGCTTCTTTCATTGCTGGGGTGTTCTGGGCTTATTTTTCCCTGTCTGAGGAACTCCATCTATAATAATGAACCATTTTTGGCCTCAATTTTAACGGTTGAGTCACAAAGAAAAGAAAACTCAACGTTCAGCTGACGTGATGGGGCAAATTATCTTTCTGCTCTGCTGTTAGGTTGAGCATTTGATCGTGCAGCTCTGCAGGGATCGACTCTCTTTGGGCATTTCTGTGTTGGCTTCATTTATCAGCGCAGCTTGGATGCAAAACAGATGTAAATATGCTCCTGTCCAAGCTTTTATGAATGACTGCAAATTCCTTTTTTTCGAAAACTGAGCAATTCAATGCAACATTTAACGTATAGTCTTTGTATTATTTTCAGTCAAATATAGGCTTAAAAGATTATTTTCTAACACCTTCCAGCTTAGCAATGCGGCCTTTCTGTAAATGGGATTGTACCGTGGTGTTAAGATTACGGAGTAACTTGCCAATTCAACCGCTTTTGCGACAACAAACAACTTTTAAATGTTGATGCGACGTAATGCTGTGATTATTCTCGGTACAAAACCTTTATTTATCCACAAATACAAAGCGTCTTCTATTTAATTTGCAATTGCAACATTAATATTGTTCAAAAAGTAACAAGTGAATTTAAATACCTGCTCCCTGGTGTTTTTTGGTGTAACAGAGGAGCTCAATCTCCATGCAGGAACTCATTTTGTGTTATATTGCTCGTGAAATATATTCAAAGGGAAATATTGACTCACTGTCAAGAAAGGAAAACGATCTAAATATGTGCGTGTTGTTCCAAGGTTGAGGGTAAATAGCACGCGTGACGCATGCAAGCAAACACACACTTCTTTCATCCTTAAAGATTACTCATTGCGCTTCATAGTGATGTCGCTCAGCTACCTAATAATGACAGCAGGCGCTGGCCAGCCTGGGATCTCAGCTTCAGAACAAAGAGTCACTCAGCCTCTGTCACCAACCTTGCATCATTGACTCCCTTGTTGGCGTTCGCTCAACACAAACAACAAACACCGGCGAAACAAACACACACACACACAAATAAAGAAATAAAAAAGTAACGCCTCTTTCTATGCATCAAGATTTTTCGGTTTCTAAGGTCACACAACACACACTTATACAAACCAACTCGTCAACAAGTGGCACCCAGAGCCCCCCCCCCCCCCAGACATTCATTTGCACAACTGGGCAAAGTGCCAGGCATCCAGATTCTTTCTTGCACGGCATCCGTTGCCAGTCTGGAGGTGCCCACTTTGTTGGCTGTACAGCTGCTGCTCAAATGGGGTGGTGTATTCTCACAATAATACCCCCCCACACACACACACACACACACACACACACTTTCCATCTCACAAATACACATCAGAGGAAAATCACATCCACGCTTCATGAGATTCTTGTGCAGCAGCACAGATGCACATGTGATTCTACACACAGGGCGGGCTCCTCCTCCTCCTCCTCCTCCTCCTCCTCCTCATTTTATGGCTTGTTTTCGACATCAGCAGGAATCTGGTCATGCTGAAAGAGACTTGACCATTGTGTCGACAGAGAACACTCTGTCAGTTACAGTCTCTGCACCGGGACTGTAACGGTAACGTGCAACAGCTTCTGTGACAAAAAACAAAACAAAATCTGACAACTGTCCATACAGAGCTCTTTGTTATGGGGTGTGTGGGGTGTTCAGAATGACAGTTACGGGCTTCGTACGGGATTTTACAGAAGACAAGAGGCGGCTTGAGAGTTGCTGCTGTAAGAAAATATGGTTGGTCTAAAAAGTGTGGAAACTAAACCAGCCCACGGGTTTCCTTTCGGCTGCAGAAACAGCATACAAGTTACTTAATCTATGATACCGAAACACAACACAAACATGAACACTGAAGGTAAATAAATCCAAAATCAGAGTGTGAATAAATAAGCTGTAACTCAGTCACGAGCATTTCTCAGTCCCTCAGTTGGTTTAAAGACAGAACACACACTTCCTCTACGACAAAAATAGTGCTTTCGAGGGCTGGACTGGCTTCTGTTGCTCACAGTCTTTATGACAGCACAGCAGTCGAGCTGGGTTTGAAGGCATTCTGGTTCATGTTGATCAGGACCAGCACACAAAATTGGATAATATCAAAGCTCACCATCTCCTCTCTGATGCTACAGGAAGTCACATGATCTATTTCTGAACAATAATAGCCTTGTGCAGGATGCATTCACAGAGCCACGTTTATCTTTTTTTTATTATTATTATTATTATTATTTTTATCAGCTGCATGATCTATGAACGAAATAGCCCCTGATCGATGTAATACCTGGGTGCATATGTGCATTTAAAGGCTGAACGCACCAAATCTGCTGAAACAGCCTGATGTGTAACAAATGAATAATAATAATGATCGTCTCGGTCCAAAAGGCTGCAGTCTGAGCGCGTTTTGTTCGCTCCACATTACCCGCCCTCCAGCCCACATAAACATTGCGCAGGCCCCACCGAGCCCTTTGTCCCACATATCTGCTGTCGCGAAAAATGTCATGACAGCCCGTTACTCAATAAACACGTCAACCAAATCGACATCGCACACAGTCTGACTGATGCACTTTTGGCCTTATAGCTGCTTCAATTCACAGTCCGCGCGGCAACACCGGCGGCGGTCACACCGCTCGGTCCGCTCCGCGCAGGAAGCGGTTAAACGTTGCAAAACACCGCGCAAACACACGGTGACGCGCAGCCTGCCGCTCACGGACACACACCTTCAAGCTGGATTTGAGCGGTCCCTTGGCTGCAGTGTGGTTGGAGCCCGCTGCTATCTCCTCCTCGGTGAACTCCTTCAGGCTTCCGTCTTGCATGAGCACGGTGTAAACACTGCGCCGGGCCCCTGCGGCCGAGATGTCTCTGTTTTCCTGCTTGACAGCCTGGACCACTCCTGTCACCGGGGCACCGTCTCCAGTCGGACTCGGCGCATAAACGCGGCTGCCGAGGATGGACCGCTTCACCAGGCGTCTCGTATGCATGTCTACAAAGTGTCGCTGTACTCGAAGCCGGTGACCCGGCGAATTCAAACCATCAAACGCCGAACTACAGCCGGCAAACAACAAACCGACGAGGGTACACTATGTGCTGCAAAAGCCCTGACAAAATGTTAGGAAGCGACAACATACTCGGAGGGGTGCAAAAAAACAACAACAAAAAAAACAAAAAAAAGACTCCGAACAACGTCCGGTTGCACCGAAATCTGACGCACCGCAAACTGAAGAACTTTGACTTTAGCACCCGACGAGAGCGACACGAAAGCTATTCCTTCGCCGCTAAACAACCTCCACATCCAACCGGCTACCAATCTTTCTCCGTTCGACCTGTTTGTTTTCCCCACTGCTCCCTGCGAGCTGAAGAGGCGGCGACAAAACGCGGAGCCGCCGCCGCGTCCGGAAACCGCAGTGCCACGCGCACACGATTAAACAAAACCGCACCTTGTCGACGGAAAAAGCCCTCCGGCGCTGTACAATGTGAGCAAATGCGTCGAACTGTTTCCCTCCACTCGGCCGTATGGTTTGCCACGTCGCGTCACATTTAGAAAACAATTGAAAATACAACCGTTAGATGACTCCGGTTCCGTGCACTTGGATATCCAGTCCGATGTCTCCTCAGCCCGAGCAGATCCAATACCGGCGGAATGCTGCCTGTAAACATGTGCGGTCCGGCGGCTCAGGCGGGCTGCAATTGGACGGCGCAGCACACGCCTCCACAAGCCCCCCCACCGCCCCCCCTTTCTCCTCCAGAGGAGGGTAAACGCAACTCTGAAGGATGCTCCATTCAAAACAATGACGCAAGGATGGATGGGGAAGGAGAAGGGAGGGCGTATGGCTGAAGGATAGAGGGAAAGAAAGCTAAACTTCGGCTCGGGAAAGGAAATGTTCAACCAGACAGAAAAGCTTTGTGCCTCAGCCCAGTTGTACATGCTCGTAACCTACTTTTCAGGTGCCACGGGACCACTACATTACTATGATCTGGTTAAAGAATTAAACGGACTGCACTGGTCTGCCTCAGTGTGATGTAAAAATGACAGATTCTACAGTTTCTAAAGGGATTTTTCACACTTTAAAAGACACTTGTGTTTCAAGCCATTTGGCGTTAACCTTAGGTAAGGGCCAACCAAGTTCTATTATGTCACAAACAGCCAAAATTATTTTGGGGGGCATTTTTAAGGATCATTGTGAGATTACGATAAATACATGTTCAATCGTTTGAAAAAGAAACCTCTTCAGTGTTTCGCACAGCAGTAGAATATGCTTGTGGGGTTTTCCCACAATCAAGCCCAAATCATCACCCCCAGTGGTTGACAGCTGGTATGAGGTGTTTGTGCTCTGCTTGAATTTTGCCCTAAATGCTACTGCACACACAAACACACACAAACTTCAGTGGAAGGCAGCGATATTAGCTTCTCCAACTCCACATGACAGCCACATCAGGAAATACCAAGGGCTAAAGCAGGAAGTCGAAAAGATGTGGGAAGAACACTCAAAATGATTATTTCGTGGAGAATTTTAACGTGCACGCCTGCAGCCTTGTTAGAAAGACAATGCAGGAAGGATAAAAGTCTAACTCTGCCCCAGTGAAGTTTTCAATACAAGTTTGGCCCCTTGGGATCTTCTGAAAGAGACCAGCAACTAATTCACTGGACAGCAACGAAGGCCACGTCATGTACTCCTTCCATCACGTGGATGCACACACATCATACTTGGAAGCAGTTCAGCTCACAGTCAGGAGGATTTCTTTAATCCACGCAAACATTTTCCTTTGAGCCTCGCGGGCCCTTTCCACACTCCGGCCCTGGGTTTAAGCCCCGTAAGCCCACGCATTAAAAACAGCTCTGTGTGGACCAAGTCCAAACTGGCCCAAATCCACGCAAAACCTGACCAAATCTGGCCTTAATTACTAAACCAAAGCTGGCTTATCAAAATTGAGCCAATGTTAAAAAAGTAGAGAGTGTGAAAGAGTCTCAATTGGCCCCATCGTCCTGGGATGATTAAGAAAACAATACAATGACAGTTTGTCTTGTGTGAACGCTTAACAGATATCATAACAAGGGGGCCGAATTTGCAATGATGAACAATGGCTGAGATTTTAGGTTTTTAATGGAGTTTTCGGTGCCACGTGGTTTTCCTAACTAAGAACCACGTCCTTCGTTAAAACATAAAGAGTTTAAAGGAAGGCAGCTTGGTCTGAAGGAGTGAAAACTCACAGCACATCGCAAGTTATCGCTCACAAAGAAACAAAAACATGCGACTGAAAAGTCTGCGCCACTTGCATTACTCAAGTCCATCAGGAAGTCTATTCATTCGTTGTAATTATCACATAGTGGAAGAGAAAACTAAACAGGGAATGTTGGCAAAAAAATGACCTAGTTAGTGTCAAATCTAATGTTTTTGGAAAATCTTAATGTCAAGTTAGTGGCTCCCCAAGACAGCTTGCCCAGAGAATAAAAAGACAAAAACGATGCATTTTTATTATATTATATTGTATTTAATAGAACGATTCATATCATAAAATATTTACATGTAGACAATGGAAAGCAGACAAAACAGAGTGACAGATGTAACCATAACTGCCAAAACAGGCTTTACCCTTTGATCAAAGACGGGTGTCACCATAGAATTGTCTGCTGGTTGTTGGGGGTAACAAAAGGTCTCATTAGGGGAGGAGTGCAGAGCTGAATGAGAGGCAGCAGAGGGGGGGGGTTCTTCGGCAAAACTTAACCATACCCCAACTCCCTGGAGGGAAATGTCCACCAAGTGATTTAGGTGAGTGTCTAACAATGGTGGCTGTGTGTTGTCCTCATTAGATTTGGCACTAAAACATCTCTTTTGGCATTTCCTCAGAGGTCCTTCATAGCATCCTGAGAGGAACACAGTCAACAGCGTGACATGCAGCCACATCACGAAGCGGGAACAATACTGTCACATGTTTAATGGTTTAACTGGGGGGGATTGTAAATACTGATCATTATTATTACCTCTTTGCAGTAAAAAAAAAAAAGTGAATTATCTCTTTATCTCTTCTCTCACCCATTTAGGGGGATGGTTTGAATTTAAAATTGTCTGTCATTGTAGGAGTCCTGGGAGACGTAACACCATTTCAAATGTCTACCATTTATGAATCCAATATCAGTGTGAGCGGTCTGCTCGAGTTTGCCTGAACCAACGAACATGCTCCAGCATGTCTAATGAAACTAAACACAAGGCCGGAACCGGATACCATGAAAGCTGTAATACTTTTGATGTGGAGGGGGTAGAACTCACAACGTTTTTTCTGCAAAGGGAGTAGATACCATGGCAATAAAATATTTACAGCGAAAATCACAGGCTGTGTTCACAAAAAAATAAAAAAAAAAACTTCCACAAACAATCCACAAAACTGAGACATTATTTTTGTTCTTAAATAAAACTACCATGCTCCTCTTAAACGGCATGTACCAAAAGATCTGTACCATATGTCTGACATCTGATCGGTTACCACTTTGAGTTACAAATATAAAAATCCATCAGACAACAAGGTTTCCTTAAAACAAGTCGGACCTAACAGACACACCGGACATTGAACAAATAGGTAAAAGTCTACATGAAATTTCCAGCGGGTAACAGTTGGTTAAAATAGTGCTCTAAACTATATACAAGCCTTTGTTGGCATGTCGTCAGAACAAGCTACAGACAGACAGGTTGTTCCTCTCTGAAAAGCATTGGGTGTTGAAATTGTGCATGAACGTAACGATGCGTTCGATTGCGTCTTTAAATGCAGTACCATAGTCGTTGTTGTGCTTAAGAGCCAAATGAAGATGTACCAAGAGCAGACTTGACTAAAACGTGCTCACCAAAAAAAAAATACAGTAACACGACTTTGTTGTGTCATTTTAGACCCGATAGGTAATTTGAAGTGTGTATAAAATGACTGCAACAAGTTCTCAACATGTGTGCTGTTGTTTTTTTTGTTTTTTTCAAAACAATAAATTCTTTAAATAGTTACAGGAATGCGTACCTAACTTCATCACTCACTTTCATTTAGTATTTCAATGAAAATGCTAGAAACTCCTATAAAATCCTATGTACTTCTGTCTCACAGACACAATCTGTAACATTTCACAATTACACAATAGTAAACATTTTCAAATAAATATAACTTTCACAAAGATTGTTGAAATCGGGACTGTAGAATTTCTAATAGACTGGCGGGAAAAAAACAAAACTTCTTCCCTTGTTAAGCCCCGTACGTGTTTGCGTGAGTCAGCAAGTTATCGGCTCTGTCTGAGGGTGTCGTCGATTTTTCTACCAACTTTGTTTGGCCACAGATCAGATTGCCATTTTTCTTCTTTTCATGCCCAGAGCCCTCTCACGGGAACATTAAGCAGAGAACGCACAGCGGAGATGTAGCAAACCGGACACGGAAAAGCTTAGAAATACACGATCTGACATCTCAATAAAACACGACACGGAGGCACCTAGAAGAAGCTAGAGAGACTAGCTGCTGCAGAGAGGGCAGATAAATCACGTTACCTTCACATGTACAGTAAGTGCATGAATTTCATGTGAGTATATGGCACTGAACTCTTGGGATCTTATATTCATTAATCAGGCATCGATAGTGTCCTTAGCTAACTCGTAAAATGCTGCATATGTGTTGTGATTGGATATTTATTTGATATTTTTTTCACAATCAAGTGTTCTTAAGGCCTACCAGTACCGATGACATTCACCCCATTTGATAAATTAAAGAAGTTTGAACATGATAAACCGTACCCAAGCTGTAATAATGACGTGCACTCTGACGGTGGAAGCAGAGAGGAGCCGTTTTCGCCAAGTCATGCACCAAAAGCCTGCTTTGACAGCTGCTTTAAAGCACTACACGGCCGTCTGTTAAGATACATACAAGGAAGCTTCCATTATATCGTCACGGGTAAAGATGATGAGGGGGAAAAAACTCAAAGGCGAGACATTTCTCTATCGAGGCCCAACTCTCCAACACTCTCGTAGTCAGGCTCTGCCTTGGGACCGTCCGCTCCTTCGGCTCCCACACCTGCCCTGCGGTCATCATCAGAGCTACGAGTCTTTGGGATGCGGATGGTTTCGTAGCAGGGATCTGTGCTGTCCAAGCCGGGATCTTCGTCCGCTCGGGGCTCGTCGGGTTGAGAGTAGATATCTCGGACGGTCGCATAGAGGTCGCTGGACGAGGAGGCCGGGACCAGACCATTGATCTCTGCAATGCTGCTGTAGTCGTGCTCTTTGTCGTCCTCGTTAATAGCTGTGTCACTGAATGTTTTGTTGACTGTGGAGTACACTGCCGACTGAAAAGACGAAATGAAACAAATAGGTGACGTTATCTTTCTTGTAATAATTGTTTTACCAGTTTCAACAGTTTTTTTTCCCGCCTCTTATGTTTCACCTATCCAGTGTTCTGCACATTAGCGTTCACATAAAAAAGTGCTGCTGTGTCGGGACTGGAAACGGCAGTTTGGGGAATAAGGGAGTTTAACACACACTTACCTCATTGTCTGACAGAACCTCGTTGCCGAAGCCCGGGGCAGGAGACAGAGGGGAGTTTAACTGTGGGAAAGAGAACAAAAAGATTCAGATCAGGCAGCTGGTGGAGGAAGGAAAAGATTGAGAAACTCAGGAGTTAAAAGAATGTCCAAGGCTAGAAACATGGTGCTTACTTCACTTCAAAGTGGCTGATCGGAACATTTTAGAGGTTATCAAACATTTCTTTGTGAAGAACTTGGTGGCTATTTTGCTACTAAAAATGTAAACTGTGGATCTGTAGAGTTCTTTAAAATGACCAAGAGCAACAGGCTGTAATCCAGAAAGCTGGTGCTATAAAAGAAATGTTCCACAAAACTTAGATGGTGCGCAATTAAGGTAGGCTTTTTATCGAGTTGTACTAAAAAGATATGCTCTCACACTATTGAAACGTCCTCGTTAAACATATACTCCAGTGAAGAAAAAAATCTAACTGAAAGTAACTCGGTAACTGATTATCAGTCAAATTCTGAACAATTCCCAGCAGCGGGGGAGAAACATTTTCTGTATCTGCTGTTTTGCCACAATACATTCAAACCTGATGTTGTATATAACCACCCATTCATTAAGAAAATTACTGAGCAAAGCTCAATAAGAAGTGACAGGGAGTGTGATGCTAGTCTGCACGGCCTCTGTCCACTTTGCCTTATGATCGATGAAGGAGCCATTAATCAACAAAGCACATCTGACAGCACAACACACAAAACACTCCAGGAGCCTAACAAGAATCTCAATATCCCCGCCAGGACTCGCTAACAGGTTAGTGTCACGTAGGGGGGGGGGGGGGTAATATTGCTTATTTTTTCCTTTCTTAGACTTGATGCGTGGATAGAAATTTAGATTTAGTCCTTGGTTGGAGAGACCAAGGTGAATGCCGGTGAAAGTTGAGGCTCCGTGTTTGGCGACGTTTAACACCAACTTGGTGTAAGCTGCACTCTTAAGGACGACAACCTGTGCACAGACATCATCCATCAAACTGTCCACCGCGGCTGCATGTTTTAGCATCTTTATAGGTGGCGCGTTCTCAAAGCGTGTAAATCAATATGAGGACTTTATGGATAACGTGTGTTTGGAGACATGATTACTTTTATGGATCCAACGTGCACTCAACAATGCAGCAGATGCCTTTTTCATTTCACTTTAATTAGCCAGCCAATTAGGCAGAATGTCCCTCGAGGAGTATTTATAAGAAACCAAGGACGCAGGTGACTTGGCCCAGTCACCTCACCTCAAAGTTTGTCTCATAACGTTTGCTCATAGAAAATAAATACCCCCTATCCTCAGGAATGAATGAAAATCGAAGAGGAAATTTTAATTGAACCATTCACACAGAAATAAATGCAGTTTTTACTCCACATTTAGTGCATATGGGCACTAAATTAGAGACATAAAAACTCCTTTTTATGCATATAAAAGTAATAGAGAGGCTCACAAAAGTACATGAACAGCTGTTTGTTTTGTTGCAATAAAAACAGACTTTACACAAGAGAGATTAGTATTTCAACGTCTCACAATAAGACGGGATGTGCTGGCGTGTGTGTATATGAGGGAAGATTAGCCATATGTGTTGTTGCTGTATGGACGTGGGAGATGTAATAACTTACAGGGCACGCAAGTATGACTGTAAGCTGATTACAGCCACCTCGGAAGATGGACGTCTAAGGTGTCAGTGTGTCAGTCATGCTGATGTGCATGTTGACTCACGCAAATACGAATCAGCACGATTACGTCGGCTCAGGTTTACAGTTGGCAAGTGATCAAACGTAAACAAACAAAAAAAAAAGGAAAATGAAAACTACAAACTTCAGTTCAGATTAAATCTTGTAGTACGCAAATCTTCTGAGCAGAATTCCCTTTAGCGACAGGTCCTCAACAGTGCTGACAAGATGAATATCGCTGTTTACCTGCACTGCATCCCTGATGTATTTCCCCCGCAACCCACCAGCAGGTCAAATTAATTTCCTGCACCTCACATTAAAAGTCCACAGGCGACACACAGGAAGCACAAACAAGAGCAGAGAACAAGTGAATAAAAGGTCACAAAGAAGCTGTGTCAGTGTGTATTTCTGTGTGTGCAGTAGATGTTGACCCAGAAACCCGGTGTGTTCATCTAATAGAATGTAAGTTTAGAGGAGCATTTACTGAGCAGCCACCTGAGGGGGCTCCTTTGAGACATTTACATACAGACGCCTCAGCGTATGCACAGATGATTCGTGTGTGTGTGTCTGTGTGTGTCGGCAAAGACTGAGAAGGAGTTTCTACTGCACAAGTCATCCATCATGAAGCCAGACTAACTGTCATAGTGATGGGGGGCAGCTGGTGTTCACTAGGCTGAGGCACACTTGGTCAGACAAGACAAATCGCAGAGAGCTCGTGGTCATACACAGGCGCAAACCACAGGGAGCCAAGCACATTCACGGTTAACCTTAAATCAGTCCCTGGATGGTCCATGTTGCAGAATCCATATGAGCAGACATGTCATCGTCTTTATGTGTGTGATATGGGGGGATGGGGAATAAAGTTACTGTACATAAGGGCGCATATGTTTGTGAGTGGTACATTTGAAGGTGTCTGTATACTTTTGTGGGTCAAGATTTATTGCAGGAACGGGGGTCAGATGAGGCTTTGTTTCGATGCTGTCCAAATGAGCTGCAGTGATTAGCTGATTGGCTGCAACAAAACAGACAAATGAACAAAGAAATGTCTAAAAAGAAGAGGAACGAAGGGGCTAGGGGTCTGCATGGCTGAAGATGGTATGGAACTATTATTTATATTGGTTATTATAACATTGTACTTGGGGATAGCCCCCGGCCCCTGAGTTGAAATAAGCGGGTACAGACGATGGATGGATGGATAATAACACTGTACAACCCCAATTCGAAAAACAGTTAGTTGGCTGTGTAAAATGTAAATAAAAAACAGAATATATTCATTTGCATATCTCATTTTCAAAGGTTGAAAGGGAGATGTTTTACTATTTCATGAATGGCAACAACCTGTTGAGTCACTGGTTGCTATGGTGTTTTCTCCCTCTCAAGGGAAGGCCCAAGAAAAACAGTGAGTGACCATTGTTGCGTATGCGCAGATTAATCCCATTTACATTCGCCTTTTTTAAAACTACTTTTCCAAACACTGTATGACAAACTGCCGGCAGATTTTATCCAGCTCAGGGTTCAGCTAACACTAAACATCACTACTCTGTTACCGAAAGTCACACCGTACCATTTTCACACAAATCCTTGGCATGGTAGGGTACCCAGTAGTATGATGACACTTTTATCTTATTCTATCTTATTTGATTTTGTTGTGTTTTATTGCTTTCACTGTTCTTTTATTGTTTTTACTTATTCTTCTCTTTATTTATTACCTACTGTAAAGTACTTTGGTACATCGTAAGGATTGTCTGTAAATGGCTGTATAAATAAAATACATTTACATTTACATGGTATCGTGTTTTTGGCTTTTTTTAAAAGTGAGTTTCACAGTTTACAGCAAGAGGCTAATTAATTAGTGTGTTTTATTAATTGAGAACTGGCACGTTAGATTATTCTTTTAAACGGGTGAGGACAAAAGCAAACACAGTCATAGCTCAGGTGAAGAGTTTAAAAAGGAAAAGCAGCTTTGTTGCGGATTGTCAATGGGATGTTTTGTCTAATGTAATTCTTTTGGAGCTCTTAGTGAGAGTATGCTGGTGTGTGTGTGTGTGTGTGCTTCTCTGATGGCAGTTTGCTGAGAGCAGCTGCAGCACCTCCACTCTGTACGGCCTGACAGTGAACACCCCCTTATCTGTTCTCACCTCTGCTTTTTTCCCCTCCTATCTCTTCACCTGCACATCTCCCTCTTGCACCTTTTTCTCTTTTCCAGTGCGACTTCTTTTTCAAGATCTCTCTATCTTCCCCACATTTAACATTCTTCTCCATAAGACTTCATCTGTATGCTGCTGGGTTTCCGTCTCACCATCTCTCACTCTAATGGCTCCCAGTCCTATCTGTTTTTTTGGAGTCAGTCTCCCATCATCTCACCTTCACCATCTCTTTTTCATCTATTACTGTCTCCTACTTTTCTCACTCCAGCTCTCATTTTCATTCTTCCCTCCTAATGTCTCTCCAATTCCATTCAATTTCCTTGCCTCGGATTGCTGCTCTCCCAAAAGAAGAAGTGATATCAAGATGATAACTCAAGCGTGCTACGTGGATGTTTTTCTACGTTGTAGATTTGTAGGTTCATTTGACTCGAGAAAAGTAAGTCTTCGTTACGCAAGTTGTACATAGCTGAATAAAATCTACAGCTTTGAGAAACCTAACACCCACACAAAGCCCCTCACCTCTCCATTGTGCAGCCCAGCCCCCATCAGCCCATTCATCACCACTGGCTGGTTGTCATTTTCATCCAGAACCTTCTCTGGTACCGGTGGAGGTAAATCCTCCTCTGGTTCCTCTGGAGGCTTTTGTGAGGGGATGGCGGCATTATCAGAGCGCCTTTTGGCCTCCATGTCAGCGCTGTGACGGCTCTTCTTATTCAGGTCGACAGAGGCGTACTCCACCCCTGCACACAGTGGCCCCCGCTCGGGAGTGCAGGGGCTGGGGTGGCCATTGAGAAGGGCAGGGGGATGAGGAGGAGGTTCGTCGGGGCTCAGCTGGATGGTACCGTTCGGGAGGCGAGGCTGAGCAGGGGTGTCTTTGAGCTCTTTGACAGTCTCATACAGAGAGTCCTCAACGCTGACATCACGTGACGCCGTCGCCATCTCCTTCACCACCTGGGTATCAGAATAAAATGCACTCGATTTCTTGCCGTGCTTGTAAACAAGCAATCTGCATTTTCATTGCTCCCGTTTTATCTCGCTGTAAACTCAATCAGTTTCTCGGCGTCTCGTTGCAAAGACGTGATTCTTTTTCTCAGCTAAGTCGATGAAACAATCAACTACTCAGTCAAACAGCCCGACAATAAAAGCTGTGATTTCTTTTAAAGTGCTCGTCCAAGTTCAGTCTAAGTGAAAACATGAACATGAACTACTGACCTCGTAAGTGCTGTCCCCTGAGGCCGGGGGTCTGTCCCCGACGAGGGTACTGTTGGGGGGGATGCTGGGAAGCTCGCGGTCCTGATGACACTTGGAGGACCTGAGCTCTGATTGGCTGGAGAGCATCTCCTCGGAGAGCTGGGGACTGGTGTCCTGCGTGTCTGAGAGGACTGGTGAATGAAGATAAGAGTCAAGGCAATTTAATAGCTTCCCATGATCATTTTCATTTGAATTTGAATCAATAACGAGATCTACTTTCAACATTCAACTTACTTCCTAGCTGTTTTGCAATGAGTCACAGCTTCTTTTTCAATCAGCACAGTTTAAGATATTTTAAAAGCTCTCTTTAGCTGGTATTTGTCACGCTAAAATGCAGATATGACTAAGAACATTACATAGGCATGCCAATAACAAAACAACAGCTGAGATTTAAAATAAACCAAAGCTGAATGACACACATGATGCTTAACAACAGCTGTCGAGCAAACGTCTTTATCGTGTGACTTAATGACTGAAGAAAAGGACATCAGAAACATGCTGCACTTTGCTGCAGTGAATGCAGCGTCCACCACATGGACAACGAAGACGTGCAAAGCTGAAGCTAAATGTCTCGGCTTACTTGTACCGCTGGTTAGAGGACCATTGTGAGAGCTGCTGACTGCCGCGTCAGTCACTGGACTGTCTACTGATTGGCTGGGCGTTTCTCTCTCCGACACCTGCACAACAAAGGATGAGCTTTTTGTCACTGCTGCGCTCAGAGAGTTCACCTCACTCCTGAACAGAAATCAATCTGCACTTGTCACTTTCCACAGGATGCCCAACTTTCACACCTCTGTGCAAATCAGAGGTCACTGCAGCAGACTGTAATACGTTTGGAAAATTATTCTCTTTCTTCTGACTTTTGGAGACTCTGTCACATCAGCAGCACTGATTCCAATTTCCATGCTTCCCTGCTCCTTTATCTATGCTTTTCTAAGCTTTTCCATTCACACCACTGATAGCTTTAAGCCCATTGTAGGAATGTTATTCATGCTAAATTAAATGTTGGGTATTTTTCCCCTCAAAGACATCCACAGATCGCTAACAATTCCTGTGAGCATTGGCAGCCTGTGGGCTGCTGCTGTTTGTGGTAGCTTTATGACTGAATGAGTAAATCTAACATGCCTCTTTTGACATAATTTAGTCTAAAACACACTCATAGACAGGTCTAATTTCATGTTCAAAATCTTACATCGATTGAATGACGAGAGACAAACAAAACCAAGTCAGGCATAGCAGCACAGTTGGACCGAGGAGAGTAAAGCGAAGGTACTAGTGGTGTCACGTGTATATGCTGAAAACCATACAAGTATAAAACTGCTACCATACCCGCAGGAAAATTTGACCCTGCTTCCCTTTTACATAAAGCTCAGCAACAACCAGAGCTCTGCAGCTGGCAGGTATTCAGTCTCGCACGAGCACGCTTGAGCAGCCGAGACCACGTTCTACGACTAAAAAGGCAGTTTCGTTTACCAGTGTCATGCAAACACTGAGAAATCAGCGTTCTCTAATCCATCTGTCTGAATCTGCCACGTTGAGCAGAGTTAGCTCGAATAAAATCTGCTCCCAGCTGCAATTACACTGAAAAGTACACCTATTTACACAGGATGTGCTGAGCACGCGCTGCACCGAGGTGTGATGTGTCAGCATGCACTTAGCACAAAAAATAAATCAGCACTGAGTCACAGAGACCAGAAAATGTGAAACACTGCAAGCCAAGAAAAGTCTTTGTTTAGAATTGTTGTTTTCCTTCTGTATGTGTGACCAGAAGATGGTGCATAAAAAGCTCCACAACCCCACCTGGTGGTCCTATAAGCTCATATCTGTTGGCGTCAATGATGTAATCTTTAACTATTTTGTGACATCAGTATGTTGTAATTCTTCCTATTGTTTGATTTTTTTAGGAGAGAACACATAATTGTCATTCTATATTCATGATATTCCATCTTCATGAATATAGCCAAAGGTCTTTAAAGCCGAATAACTGATATATTCTTTTGACAGTATGTGTAAAATATGGCATATTTACATCCTTTATCAAAGCTTTTATGTCTCTCTTTAGTGACATCTGAATCATGATCAAGCCAAAATGCAACACAACCAGAACCAGCTCTTTTACAAAGCAAAATGGGTCATTTGGTTTAATTTGTAGCTGAACTTCACAAGATATGAGCTCTGCTGTTCACGTAGTCTGACCTCAGACCGAATTCAAAGCTAACTTTGTTGAATTTGGACCCAGAGTGCTTTAAGAAAATGATGCAGCGAATGGTGAGGAGGTGAGGGAGAGTGTTTCTGAATGCTGGCCGCAGGAAAGGCAGTGAGACGGATTGCTGGTGAGAGAGGACGAGCTGATCCGCTCACGCACAAAGACAAAGACAAAGACCCCCATTTAACCTGTCAGGCTGTGGCATGGTCTGTCATACAAATGGCCACCTCTTGTAAATACTCTGACAAGCCGGCAAATTACGCTGATGTGCAAGGTTGTAGTGAAGATATCAATCAAATGCCAAAAGGCTCCGTTGGATGTGCATGTGCACAGATTAGAGGTACATACACAAAGGCTCAGAGGGAGTGACACCATAAGAGACTAAGCAGATGTGACTTAGAATGAGGAAGCACGTGCTGGAGCATCAGTATTATGGTAGTTAGTGATGACTATCTTAGCCAGTGACATGCTCTTTAAGAGGACATGGTGATCATTTTTAGTGTGTGAATATGAATAAAGTGTCTCAAAAGAGGGCAGAGGTCAACTCTATAAATACTGAATATTCTTCTTTTCGGACTTACACACCGAAATTTTCATCTTTTCAAAGAAGAAAGGGAAACAGCCTCAATATTAAGATGACTGATATGAGAACACAAGTGGAATTTCCCACATGTGGTCGATCTCAGCAGGAGTAACCACTTCCCTGTCAGCAGCTGCCGGCAATTTACAAACAATCCGGCTGACAAGTGGAGGGTGTCAATCAGTCGTCAGTGTGATGTAAGTGAGTCAGGAGGCAAATGTCAGAGTGCGTGAGCGGCTATTATCGGATATTAGGGAGATGTGTGTGTGTGTGTGTGTGTGTGTGTGTGTGTGTGTGTTATTGAGGGAAGTTTTAATGGCCTGATTACAGACATGCCACTCTCCCACACATTTTTGTGAGCATTTTTTTCATCTTTAATGGAGTTTTGGTGCTTTGTTCAAAATCTTTGAGAAAACGTTTTCCCAGCATTTAGATCGAACTATTGAACTTTAACTAAGAGAAAAAAAAAATATGGTTTGCCACATAATGCCTTAAAAACTCCATCACATAGATGATGCACACACAAAGGGAGGCACAAGAAGTACAATTTGAAACCCGATTAAAAAAGCCTTTGAAAATGAGATCCTATAAGGATCAGATTGTTTTTCAAAAATGGTAGTTTGCACATGGGAACTTTCCAGAAAAAACTTACTCCATTCATTAGGTTCTCGTGGTCTCCTACTGGATGTCCATTTACTGTTTTCTTCTGCCTGAAGGAGAGAAACACGAAGAGATGAGAGAACAGAGTAAGAAAAAGATTAAAGATGATCGAAGACCACGCTGAGCAAGGCCTGTGTGAGTTATCCATCCAGGAATACAAGGTCTTATCATTTTGATTACTGGTTTTTAATACAAAATTTGCACTCTTTGTAGACTTTAGAAGGTACACCGGTACATTCTGATGCAATCCAGTGTAACTACTCAGCCAGTTTATTTTCCGTTCTTTATTTCCGAAATGTCGATAAGGTTCAGTTTGTCAAAGTGGTGTTAATTAAATAATGATGTATGTATGTCTACTTAAAAGTAGTGTCGGCTCCTGTCAGTGGTCAATGAAACAGTTTAATAAATTGTTCCCACTGACTGAACTACAACGTGGTTCCTTCTTATCGTCCACAAGCAAAACTGTGTATAATGTTTCATATTGCAACACATCCCCTCCAGAACATCAGAGATCAAAGATACTTTTCAACAACTTGATATCTTGTATAACTGATTGACAAGTTCAGCACAGCTCTTGAGCTTGTTGTGCCAGATTCTGGCAGGTTATGCCGCCCACTACAGCTGATCAAACCACTGTCGTAGCACTGTTGGATATCAGGGCCATGACCTTGTGCTAATCCATCTCAGCCGCAAAAAAGCAGCTGCAGCTCAGGGTTAAGAAGGGGTGGCCTTCATTGGAATATCGTTAATTTGGTCCCCAGCTTCCCAATTCTACACCTCAAAGTATCTTTATTAAGTATTTTTTTAAATCTTTCTCAATCTATGAGAAAATTGCAGGCGTACTTTTTCCAACTTTGTGGTTCTTTATCTTCGAAAAGCCCAGAAAACTATGTCTCTCAAACTATATGGAGGTGAAAGGTGGCGCAACGGACAAAGTGATTCAGGAAAAGATTCCACAGAACTTTTTTTTCATTGTGAGACAATGGCTTTAAATACAAAATAAAAAGGCATCAGTAAACCTAGTAAAACCTGGATGTTCAGCAACCTAATTAATCAGGACACTGTGCTGAACTGAAAGAGAGCCCAGGGTGTCCAAATTCATCCAAAGATTTAAATAAATCCAATTTGCCCTTGATTTAGGCATGATAAATAGCTCTATTGTACAGCTCGGTATAACATAGGGTATGGATAAAATAGTTGATTGGATGACTCATTCATGGTGGACGCTGAAATGTCTAAATCTTATTGTATGTACTGTATATTTCTACTTTATGAAAGGAAATGTTTCTCCTGTAGAAAATGAATGGCATGTTCAACCTTTGAGAAGGATGTTTCTAAAATGTCAAAAACATGCACGCATACGCCAGCTCATTTAAAATTCAGAAGAAATCAAATAAATATAGATGTAGTAAAAACTATTTATGCATGCAATGATGCTGCTACAGTTACAAAATCAGGATTTCATAAGGCGGCAGTCTGGAATGGCTTGAAGTGACCACAGGTTGACACGTAGAAACTGAAAAATATGTGAATGAGAATAGCACTATAGGGGATTTCACTTCACTGTTCTGGATCTGGGTGTTTCAGTCCGGTTTCTGTCCGACTGCCCTTTCTCTAGTGTCATGTAAATGTGCAGAGTGAAGGCAGCTGGGATGTGTATTTCTTTACCATTGAGTAAGAGAGAGTGCTGCACGTTTTAACATTTTTAAAACCAGTATGATGAAACAGCTGAAGGAAGTCTGGGTTTGCTGGGTCTTTAAGTGCCGGGTCATTAAGCTGTCATCTCGGGATTGTTGATTGTTTAGTTGGACATAAGCATTGTTGTTTTTCTGATTTAATTCTTTGGCTGTTTTCAGACTTTTGCTGCCTGTGCACTTGGCTCTGCCCAGGGACAGCAGATGAAAATAAGCTTTTAGCTAAATCTGGTACAACAGACGTTTTATGTAACAGAGATTGTACATTGTCCCTATTAAATAAATACTCAACAAAAATAACAACAGATTCTGTATTTTGGGACCACGCTGCTGTCAGACATTGCTATAGTGAGGTTATCATGCGCAATAACATATCATTCAAACTCCATGATTAAGTATCTCATTTTCACGCCTTGGTAACTCATGACCATGCAATACTTTTAGTCACTAAGGGAGCTCTGTAATTTCAGTCCAGTAACCCAGGAGATCTGTCCTTTATACTCACAGACTATGATATTCTGAAACTTTGCTACCCTGTTAAGGGGGAGGCAAAAACTTGGGTGTCGGAGGAATTCCTCATACTTATGATTCATTTATTTATTATTTGCCAATTTCCACTCAATGGCTCTTCCGGGGCATTAAAAACTCCACCAAAGGCTGTCCTGCACCAACAGCTCTTGGGGAATACATGAAAACAATTACAGTTCTAAAAGCTGTCTACAAGCTTGATGAGTTGTGGATGTCACAATTTAATTAACAACCTCCGACATCACATCTGAATGTTAGCAGCTCATTTTCCCTAAAGTCAATGTACCATTGAAATCAAAGCTGCCTTTTTATGTAGAGGCTGTACTCATGTTTGTGGCTCAGACTCAGGTTAAATCTTCAAGAAGAAAATGCACAAAAAACATAATTCCTGTTTCAACAGTGCTGCTCACACATGTATCTATATGGTTTATCAGCTCTTTTAAATGGTACCTAAATGATAAAATATTTTATGTGCCAGTGCTTGAATATTATTCTGCTCTGAAGGCTGAATGGCATTTAAGTGAGTATTATTACGCCAGAGGGGTTTTTTTTCACCGATACTCAGGAGCATTGCCCGACACTGTCAGTGGACATACAATTATGGCAGCTCAGAAGGTCCTCTCAGGTCTTTGTGTTCTGTTCAGAGAGCTGACACTGCAGAAAGTGTCAATACAAAGAAACCAGGAGGGTTTTCACAACAAACATCATCCTCGTCTCCCATCTTCAAGTTACAGGTTTCCTCGAGGAACAGAACGGGCTTTGATACGGGACTCGTATAGGCTATATATCTGTGTGTGTGTGTGTGTGTGTGTGTGTGTGTGTGATGGTGTGTGTGTGTGTGATGGTGCTCACCCCTGGCAGCTAGCACACAGCAGCAGCAGCACAGAGACCAGCAGCAAAGCAGTGAGGGTACTGAGGGTGACAACCAGGACCAGCTGCCCACTCCCCAGCAAAGATGCACCGCCAGCAGCAGCTGCTGTCCCCGTCCTGACAACGCCTGCCTCCGGCCCCCACCACACTCCACTCAGCACCGGAGCCATGACACATCACAGTGTGGGGCAAGAGGACATTGGACAGGTACCAGCTGTTAAAAAAAAAAACACACACAAAAACACAGTGGCATTAAAATCAGCCATTTTAGTGACAGTCAGACAGACAACCACATTTCCAGAAAAAAATAAGATATACAGAAAAATCTAAATAGAAACTAAATTTAATAATCAGCCAATAATAATTGTTCTTCGAATAAGAAATCATTCTATTTAATTTGACACCAGCAACTTGTACGAAAAAGTCCGAAGAGGGGCAACAATTGGCAATAGGTTCACAAGCCGTATTCCAAAGCAAAAAAAGCAGCACATCTCAAGTTAAAAAGGACAAAGTAAAAGGTTTTACTCATCTCAGTAGAGATTTAGTTACTGCTTTAATTGCATTTCTACTGTCATTTGAGCAAAACTAATGAAATATGTGTATTTTGTCCTATTTTAAGTGGAAATTAGTATGTGCTGTTTTTCTCATGTTGGGTGTATTCAGTATGGCAATATACCGAGGACTTTGCTCTTAAAGATAAAATCAGGTTAGTAACAATATTTTACATGAGAGGAGCATCACCCTCTCTGAGGTGAGGAGGAGGTCATCACTCAGTAAATAACTGTGTAAGAAAATAGTTCAAAAATAGTAGATCACTTTTCAGTGCAAAATGACAAATCATTTGGGGATTTATGGAAAGTTTTTAAAAACATTTGGAATGGAAACATGGACATAGGGTTGTGAACTTCAGTAGCATTAAATCTCATTACTACTTTTGCAGAGACACCGAGCTACATTGAATATGTAGTCGGAAAATATGGAAGCAGGCGTGTTTTGGTTTTGGTTGATCGTCGTCAGCAGGGGATAACGTTTTATTCTGGAAACAATCGAACAAAATACCACACCGCACTGCATCTGTTAAATGTAATGTATCATTCTCCAATACCGTTATTATAAACTAATGACTTACAACATGATTGCTTCATTTTGACCACTGTAGTTTTTGAAATATCTCTTATAAAAACTAAAAAACAAGTTGAAGAACTGATAATTCTTCATTTTACTGCTGCTAACAAACCCCAACCTTGTGTGAGTGATTCTCTCTGTGACTCTCAGCCCCGAGCTCCAAGGCTTTTAAAATACTGAGGTATCTTTTAATAGTTTTTTTTGTATGTCGAGCTCCTCTGCATACTATGACTAGACATGGCCAGCAGGTGGCAGGATGGAGCAGAGGCAGACTGCGGTGCAAGCAGTCTGCTGCAGTGGCCCTCACACCAGATCTTCCATAACCGCTCTCAGGGCTCTGCGCACAGCATCAGAAACCGCATCACGTCTCTGTCTAACAGCTAAAGTTGGGTTTCACTGAACTGATGGAACCCCTGATTTTATCACCGATGACTTATGGGAGACGTGCTAGAGTTGCGGGTGAGACACAACAGTGGAGAGGCGGTGGCAGGGATGAGATTGTGTGCCTGACGCTCATGAAATGTCAAACAAACAAATGTGGTGGGGGTGGTATGTATCCCAATGTGTGTGTGAGTGTGCTGTTTCTGCAGGTGTGTGTGGAGAGGGGCAGAGATGGGGGCACAGTGTGGTGTTGGAATGAAAAGATGATCAGTTAAAAATGGTGACATGCAAGACAAAGGACTGTGAGAAAAAAGACCACATAAAGTCAGGAGTGTTTTCTCCTTGGCTCTCAGTCTATCTGCCTTTATTTGAGTCAGTTGAGATGATGACCACGGCACAGGGCAGGGATCAGAAAACAGCAACAAAAAGAAGAATCAGATTTTCCTCGTCTATTTTCCCCTCGTGAATGAGCCGCACTCCTGTCTGGTGTAATGTGTATACGGATTGTGTGTATTTTGTACGAGCGGTGAAAAACTGTATTGTGTCTCTATGCTCGCCTATGCTAATGTGACTGGGGAGTGTGGGAGATGGGGAAGTGCTAATCGTGTTCTTGCTGCAAAGAAGTTATGTGGCGAATCACATTGCGCTGCAGAGGGCAATTTTAACCTGTTCCTCAGAGAACACGGGGGAATTTCTGGAAAAATACACCAGAGCTCATGTTGCTTTCAGCGTGAGTGGCTGTTGCGAGGGGAACACAGTCTTACCTTGACACCTTGGATGATTAGTCAGGTGAGCCTCGCCTGGAAGAAAGCAGATAAAAATTAGAGAGGGAGGGTAGTGTTGCTCTGTGAGTGTGGGTATGGACCAAGTGTGTGTGTGTATGCATGGATGGAGGCTGGGCTGGCATGTGAGTGGGAGAGCAATGAGGGAATAGAGTGTGCTTAATACCAAGATCATATGAACAACAGGATGCCTGAAACTTCTTAGACATACATTCTAGTTCTCACACACACACACCTTTAGCCATGTACACTTTGTATGACATGCTTCACTGTATCGTGCACATGGGACAGAAATAAAGTCCACTTTATCGATCCATTAGTCCATGAAACTGAGAGGATAATAACCAAGTGACATCATGGCTCAATTGTATCGTATAACACATTATATCTACTGACGTGCTGCAATATTTTTCATTGTTATCAGACACTTCTCCACTCCCCGTGGTTCAATTATAAACTCCAGAATGGTACATCGAATTGAGTACCATGTGATGTTGACCTTCCTCTCCAGATTCCGCTTGAAAAGGCTCAGAAATGAGCGGACATGAGGTCAAAATGTCGTCGGGTCTTGTGTGACAAAGTAATGATCAATTTCTCCACCGACGCTGTCTGAAGGCTTGGGTCCAGGTGTCACTATCTACCGCCATGTGCCAGCTCGTGTGTGTCTCTGCTGGCACTTAAACCAGAATAATTACCGGCTGCCACAGCGCTGTGTCACCATGGCAACATTTCCCTCTACCCATCGGTGCTATTTATGGTGGTAGAGAGGGAAAAAAATTCACAGAGACGTTGCAAAAGCAGTTGGGTGTGAGTGTTACTTGTTGTTACGCTTGATTGTAGCTTAATTGTGTTCCTGCTTGGTTTAGCTCAGGTTCTGCTGCAGCCTCCAGGGTCACAAAGTAACTGTCCGTCTCAACCCTTTCGCCAACATGACCAAGAAGTCAGGTGAGCACTTTAAAAGTCAGCTCATGACAACGAGGCATCTCCACCCGCTGAGGAAGATCATGTGACATTGTCATAAAAAACAACCAGAATGTGACAACAAAGTGATGCAAAACATCTGCAAAACAAACATTTGGAGAAACAAAACAACCGTAAATTCGAGTATTTTTGTGCCTCTTTTGGTTTGGGTGTCTTAAAGAGCAGTTATCCTTGTCACATTGGGCATTGTGCACACGAACTGTGAATTCAAAACAGCACCACACCCTTTTATACTGAGCAAATTAAACTGCTATGCTGCTGAAATAGCAGTAGAACATTAGCGGAATAGCAGCAAAAGCAATTCGGGAAGTTTTTTCACTGTTCACTGTACAACTTTCCCATTATTATGCATTGACGAGTCACAGCGATGTTAATGCTCTTTTTTATTTGTCAGAGATCATGAAAAACAATATTAATCCACCACATTTAGCCACTAGCTAATTTCCATCTTCCATCCTTGTTGAGATGGACCTGGAAATGTAACATTGCAGCTATCTTAAAGAAGGGACAGGACAGACTGTACTCCTTGAGGAGAGTACAATCTGGTTTGCAGCCATCTGTTGGGGCAGCAGCATACGACCAAGTGGCTCAAAGGAACTTAACAAACTGATAAAGAAGGCTGTCTCTGGGCTGGGGACTGCACTGGACTATCTCCACCAAGATGGTTATGTGGTTGGTACATCTTGTCTCTTCACCAAGGCAAAGCCGAAGTGGAGGTATGTAACCTTTGCTGATTGTCAACAAGTTAAAGCTACAGAGTCAGGTTTTACTACATTCTCCCAAATTTTCTAACACATCATTAGCGTTAAAAGCCAATTGCGAAACATAGAATTGGCCCAGGAGGAGGATGAGCTCGTTGTTAATTTTCTTTTTGTTTGCAGGATTATGGACAGATTTACATGACAGTTTCACCACAGATGGGACATGGCCTAATTTAGAAGTCGTAAACTTTATAAGCCACTCCAGATCTGGACAGGGATCTGGAAACAGAACTTTTTATGCAGATTTCTTGCCATTTAAAAGAAAATAGAAAAAAAAGTGCTATCTTTACTTAAAGGCTATGAGGAACCGGTAAAGTACAAATGCAGATCCAGCTCTGGATAATAACGTTGTTGACATTCTGTATTTCCTTGCTGAATAGAAAGAATGTGAGAAATAAACCATCAGCTCTTTCACTCAAGGACACAGTTCATCCCTTAAAACTTTATGAATACCCTTTATAAAAGCTCTGAGTATCTCTTTTACTGGGAAAGCTGCTCACAGGCCAACATTATGAGACACAAGGGAGCAAACCAAGGACTTCAACTGTACCTTCTGGAGCTGCCATTCTCTGTTTCCAAGCACTTTCAAGCCTTGATGAAAGAAACCAGAAGCCTCGGAAAATAGATAATCAGTGTAGCGGTCTTCTGTCTCATGCCATGGAAAATAACTGGGAAAGTCATTTAAAGAGGACTGTGTTTTGGGAATTAAGGGAAGAAATCCAAATTCTACCCTCACCCAACAAACACACGGGCCTGACACAAACCACAGCCTCCGTCGTAGCTGAACTGTCCATATAAGGAACTACCGTGAGCCCAAAAATCCAAGGCATCAAATCTGAGCTCTGCTGGCTGCTCTACAAGCAGACACGTTACCTGACCCAGCAGCGGCCAACCCATGCAGACGCACATGTGCGTACATGTGGGAGTTTCATCTGTTGGAGAGCAGAGATGGACAGGGGAGAAAAAGATAATCCCAGAAAAAGCAATGCTTCACTTTCTGTGAATGCTTTTGTAGCCTTGTGACACCTCTCTCTGCAGGGTCCTCTGGATCCAAATAGATGGGGGGAGGTTTACAGCTGGATGGCTGCTGAGGAATGAGCCCCTGAGAAGCTTTCTGAAGGAGAGCCAGAGGCTTTTTTTTTTTTTTTAAAGAAGTCCTGCTTGCGTAGAGCTCTGCAGGCATTGCTTCTGTACATTGTTTGGGGAAATTAACCATGACATACCACTACAATGTAAACAAAAGCTCAAAACTTCACTATTTTCTGTAGTCTTTCTGGCTATCAACAGCTCTAGCTCCTGTCTTGTTTTTACTCAATCTGCCAAAACCCCGTCTCCTGCTACTATTTGAACTTTGTGTGGGTGCACAGGTAAACACCAAAAAGAGGTGAAACTTAAAAATTACGATGCGGTAACTTAAATACGGCTTTTTTTCCCCATACTTCCTTGTTTGCCTGCAGCTTGTTCTAAGCCAGAGGACTTCAACAGGGGGTCCGCGGAGGTACTGCAGGGGGGTCGCGAAATCTTTGGTTGATTAGACGATTTTTAACATTTATTTTTTTTTATTTTTATTTTTTTTAAACAGTTTTTTCTCACAAATTGTGTGCAAACGTGTGCCATCCACAGATGGTTTGAGGATTCATTGTCCCATCTACATGCATGTTTAAAGTTAAAATCTGTGGATTATTTGAATAGCTCAGTGTTGTATGCAAGATGTTTGTTTATAAATGGCAGTGGCACGGCCACCCTGTACCTTGCACATGTTTAAAATAAAAACATGAAAATATTAACCTGTGTATTATTTGAATAGCTTAGTATTGAATGTACAATAACAGAGTAGCTATGTTTATACACGGCACTAGGCCCCGTTAAATATAAAACACAATTGTATGCCATATAAGTAGTAGGGGGGTCCCTGCTCCAACTCTCCATCAGTTTGGGGGTCCCTGGCCTGAAAAACGTTGAAGACCCCTGTTCTAAGCCATATCCAAACTGCTGGATTCTCTCACAGTAAATTAAGATTCGAAGGGACAGTCAGAGCCTGTGGACGAAAACGGTCAGCTTTTAAAGCAGTAAACGAGGACTCAATGTTTGTTTTCATGTTGGCTTCTGAGCATTGCAGCAATCTAAACACAGCTTGCTGTTGGGATTCCTTTGGGTAGGAGAAAATAATGTGTTTCACGAACACTAAAAATAATGTTGGCTCTTCAGCTGAATGAAGCAGTACGAAAAATACAAGGTCTTTTGAATTTTGACTTCTTCACCCAGTGGTCATTTTAAATCATAACATGGGGGGGGGGGGGGGGGAGTCAGTGAACAAAGACTGCAGAACTGTGATGAAGCAGATACTTCTGAAACAGCAGGAACATCGTCCCAGGATCAGTGGACAGCACTCCTGGCGGAAAGTGACAAAAACAAGGCTCTCAAACAAGAATTGAAAAGAGCCAAAGACTCCATCAAGGAGCTGAACGTAAAATATGAAACAGATATCCTTGTAGTAAAGAAGGAGGCTGAGAGACTTCGACAAGAACCTGAAAATGTGGTAAATTCTAATAAGGACAAAGTGGTGCAGGACCTGAGCACTGAGAAAGAAGATGCCGGGCAGAAAATGGTGCAGGAGATCAAACTCCTTAAAGAAAAATCAAACGCTACGGAGATGCAGTTACAGACAGAGCTGAACATTATCAAACTTTCGTATGAAAAACTCATTAGCAAGTATGAAACTGATGTTGTTGTTCTGAGTAAGAAGGCAAAACAGTTCGAGCAACAACTGGAAAAGGAAGTCAAGGCTCATGCACAAACTGTGAAGAATGCCCAACAGTTTATACAACAAAAAATGGCGGAGTTTACATGCCTACAACAAACCTCAAGAGATATGGAGACAAATTTAAATGGGCAACTAAATAAAATGAAAATTTCAAACCAAGAACTTAGCAAAAAGCATGGAGCTGACATTGCTGCTCAAAAGGATAACACTGAAACACTCAAACAACAGTTGGACAGTGAAATAAATGCTCACATACAAACTATAAGGAACGGCCAGCAGACAATCCATCAGCTGAGAACCGAGCAGGACACTTTACGACAACAAATGGAGCAGGAACTGGAACACCAGAAACAACCTTTGAAAGAGACAGCACAGTATTCTTTCCAAAGTTTATACCAAGACCTGAGAATCCAATATGAGGCTGATGTCATTGCTCTGAGGCAGCAGTTACAAAATGAAATTCATTCTCACACACAAACTATAAGGAATGGCCAGCAGATGAGCCACCAGCTGAGAACTGAGCACAACACTCTGTAACAACAAATGGAGCAGGAGATCAATGGTCAGCAACAAATTTTGTACCTGAGAGAGACTCAATTTCTGGAAAAAGACTATCCCACCGTCGTTTGGAGCAAACAACGAGACAGAAGAAGAATATAAAGATCAGCACATGGACCCAAGACCGTAAAAAAGAAGAACATAAAAACAAGATCCAAAACACGTTTTTTTAAACAGTTTAGATCACAATTCAAGTCTAGAAATAAAAAAAAGAATAAATTTCCATCACATATTCTTATCTATATGTATTATTTCTAAAAGGTCTAACCTGTCATACAAAAGTTTGGAATCATCCAATTAATACGCTTTGTAAATTGTGCTCCTAATAAATGCTGTGACATGCTCATGATAAATATACAATACAAGTCACCTTTATTCGCTGTTTTTACTTGATGACATTTAAAGAAAAGGCTACTAATAGTTAGGATTAGAGGTTTGCCTTTTACTTACATTCATGATGTTTCACTTTTGCAAAGAACAAGGAAACAAAGCTGCTGGTGTGGAAAACTGTATTTCTGTAGTTGTCCCTAATTTAGCTAAAAAAATAGCTATTTTCGAATCAATTAAAGAGAAAGAAAATAACTCAGATTTACAGTCTTCAGCAACAGTCTGTAACGTCAGTTATAGTCGTTCACTCATTTACACCCATCAGTTAAATAAATAAAAAACAGAATAAAAAAAATATAAGATCGTTGAATCACGGCATTCGATGATTGGATGGTATCATTTTACTTTATCACAGTGGTGCAGAAATGACTACGAAGGCAATGAGGAAATGTTTACAAAATCAGTTTTAAGCGAATAAAACAAACAAAACAGCTTCTTTGTGTTTATACCTTCTGCTTAGCCAAGGGACAACGATTGTAGAGTGGGGGAAAAAATCCTTCTGGCTAACACTGGTGCATGTACATTGACGATGATTAATGTGCACTGTCCCTGAGAAATAAAAAATAAATAGATTAAAAAAAGACTATGCTTTCTTGCAGTTGCTGCAGTCTTGAAAAAGAGGTCCTGATGATGTTGCAACTCGTGCAGTTGTGCTTATATGATAAGTCATTTTCAATGTGGGTTTTAATCTGAAATATCGTATTATTCTCAGTTCTGTTTATTTGATTCTGTTTATAGGCAAAATAGTGCTTGTATTTACACCTTACAGGTACATATGCCTATAGAAATAGACCTTTTAGGTCAATATTTCACTCCTACTGGTCACACTCAGGGCAGTCACCTCTAATGCAGGAGCAGACCTCAGTAAAGTTCCTTTCTGTCATAAAGAAAACATTTTCTATGTCCTGCTTCATCCTGCTCAGCTTGCAGTGAAAAGCAGGAGCCCAGCAGACAAAAAGGCTGGGTACACCCTGGACAGGGGACCAGTTCATAGCAGGGCTAACACGGAGACGAACATGACAAGCAACGCTCACATGTGCAGGCAACTTATAATCACCACTTAACCTAAAATCCGTGTATTTGGATTGTGGGAGGAAGCCGGAGTATCCACAAACAAAACTCACTTGATCAGAGCCTGTGAGATACAATTACTTCTAATAAGCTGCTGATGTTTGCCTCATTACATAACACTGCAGCTGTTCAGTTGTTTATCATCGATGGCATTCTCCCACGATGTGGGAACTTATTAATATTTGACACCGATGTACAAGGCAAAATGTAGACCAGCTTTAAAAAGAAATAATCCCAAACTTTTAACACAGTCACAATGTCAGTTAATGTTTCTCTTTTCATCTTTTTAAAAAACTGCCCGTCCAAACTACATCATACTAAACACCTAGTAGTCAAACTCTTTGAGTCCACTGCTATCTACATATCACAGGTAGTGCAAAAATAATATAAAAAAAAACACGACTTCTTCGTATAAGTTGCTGGTTTTTGTGAGTCACCTTAATGGGTTAATCAGTGAGCTTTGGCTGATCAGACCAGTTGACCGTCATTTAAACTGAAGAAGAAGAAAAAAAAGAGCATGGATGTACCACTCACTCATCATTTTGTGTCCTGACCGGCGGGCCATTTGGATGATGGGGGTGAGAGAGCTGGGGGAGGGGAGAAGGAGGATCGGTCACTGCAGCCAAGAGAGGAGGGAATGGCAGATAATGAGGAAAAAAGGGGGGAGTGATGAAGATCTGCAGAAACCACACTGCAACTAAGTGAATCAGAATTTGATAAAGAGGAAAGAGGACAACTCTAAAGTGAGCTGACATAAAAGCAGAGGGGAGGAAAAAAAGACAACTAAAACAAAAGAGGGAAAGCAGAGAGATCCCACAGGCTGATATACAGTTGTCATAGTGACACACACACACACACACACCCATCCTCAGGGACTGTTGATGAAATACAACTCCCCACAGGCTGCAGTGCAACAGAGACACTGCCCCGACTGTAACAATGCAATCACGTGCATACACATACGTGCACTCAAATGCATGCAGACAGTAAAATCTGCTTAATCATTACAAATTAAAAAAGCTGCAAGTGTGTGCATGTGTGTGTGTGTGTGTGTGTGTGTGTGTGTCAAGGCAGTTGGCTGAGACAGGGAGATTATTGTGTATGTAATTCAATTCTGTCTGATTCACCACTCGTGCACCCCTCTGTATGCGTTCCTATGTGCGTGTTTGTGAGAGCGGGAAAACAGGTGCTTCTCATCAAGGGACATACCACTGTTGCTACGGTAACACTGGCTAACCATAGGGGTTAATGGTTTTAGCATGAGAAATTGATCTATCCTCCCTAAATGGGGATATTAAACCTGCATAATTCAGCAAGGCTCCCCTGTTTTTTCTCCAGCTCTCACATTACAGATAGTTGTGTTGTATCAATGCGCAGGATTATGCTACTTTCAGCTACAAGATACTGCTGGTAGCAACATTTATATCGATCCCCGCTGGGGACGTGTAAACAAAATATGAGACGTTTTCCCCAAGCAGATTAATGTCTCCCTCCGTGAAGTTTTTCATGATTTGAAGAGATTAAGAGATGCAGCAGCCGTGCAACCTAGCATCTCAGCTTTCCTTCCGAAATGTAATATTTACACGTGTTGTGTATTTTGTAATGAGGCAAATCCTTGTTTTTTAACAGTAGCATCCAGTTGCAAGGCCAGAGAAACAGCAACATGTGTATTATGTCTTCACTAGAAACGATAAAGCTCATCCCTCACTAATCGTTTCGTGACTAGTCCTGACCTCCTCCAAGCCATCGCAGTCCACAGATTCTGTGTGCATATGTGCAGTGGGTTTTTTTTTGCAAACACTTGTGCAAGTCTGTTAAATGTGCCTCCAGTTAATGTCACATAAACTCATGGGAAAGCTTCATTTCTTGTCTTCCTCGGCCCGTTTATCGAGGACACGGCTGACCCTGGAGTCTTTGGAGGCTTAGACATTTCTCGAAAGCACAAGTGAACCAGAAACTGCTGCGCTGAATTTAACTTTAATTTACAGGCAGCTGGATCATCTTTGAGATTTTCCATGATTTGCTCCGACATCACTTGCGACATCACTTCTGCTAAAAGCTTTTATTTGGTATTTACAATTACATTATTGTTGAGCATAATTCACATTTTTGTTTAAAAGCTATACTTTTCCTCCTCTGGGGGGGCTTTTTACTCCCCCACATATTACACATGTTTGCCAATGCCTGAAGCAGCCTCTCTGCATTTAAATATTTAGGAACTTATTGGTGCTTATTGGTCAGTTGAGCTCAACAAAAGCTGCCTGTTTGAGGCTCTGACAGAAAAAAAAAAGGAATTCTGACTTTCTCAGCCTCATGCTTCTCAATTCTTAAGATAAACAAGTCTCTCAGGCTTGCTTTAACATATCTTTTTACTTCCTTTCTTTTTCACACACACTCCCTTCTACTTAAAAAGCAGAAGTATGCTGTCAGTAATAGGAGCCTCGCCCATCTGTCACCTGCACCTCCCGTTACTGCTACTGAACGACTGCTTCTATAACCGCCCTCTGGATATGAAAGTTTCAAGAAACAGCGCTAACTGTCGTGTTTTGCTGCTCTGCAGAGAAAGCAAACATCGGCTGAAATTTCAAATGAACGAGTTGAGCTACATTTGACACGTTTGCCTATTCTCTGGACCAAAAAAGGCGTTCTGTCATTGCCTCAAATTGATGAGCTTTGTGACCGCGGTGCCACTCAGTCACTAATAATATGCTAAAACAAAAGTGACTTTAGTTATTGTGCAGCGCAGCAATTTACAGTGATTAAACAAACCAACCAGGCGCGACATCCAAATATGTAAATGGGGGCAAAAAGCGTGAAAGAAAAGAGATAGATTATTGTAATGATTTCAGGAACTGTCACTCACGTTGTACGTGACCTTCTGTGGAAACTCTAAATGGCAAGATGAAGAAAACGTTGAACTGTTGAATTCTGGGAATTGGGGGACTGAGGGCACAGATGTAGCTGCAAAGTGTCCGTCTGTCTTTGTGTGAGCATGAGTGCGTCTTGTTTCTAAATGTGTCAATCTTGAACTAACCAAAGCTGACCTGTCTCCTTTTTTTTTAAAGCAAAGAAAATCACATTAACTCCATCACATTAGCAGATGCACATACATGCACACAGCTCAGACAAGGAAATAGCTGCTTTATTTGGCATTGAAACGACTGCATGCATAAAATTTCTCAATCATTGTCACCTTGAAATGCAGATTAGCAACACAGAGTGAATGAGGAGCAGATACGACCACATCATTATTCAGTGCCACTGGCCTTTATGAGCTGAATAGCTGCCAAGATAAAGGGATTAGCAGGTTGAATGAAATAGGATGAAGGATGTTGCGTTTGTGCGTGGCTGTGGGTAACAAATCTGTGGAGGTAATTAATTCTAAAAACCTGCTAATGAGATGCAACAGATGCCTGCAGACGAACGAGCACATTCTCGCTCCAGCAAATGCCCATGCACCATCGGGGTGACACATGGACAACATACACACGCACGCACACGATTTCCATGTCAAAAATGCACAAACAACCACCAACGTGATTCTTTCTTCTCTGAGCTGTTATTGCCACACCCCAAAGCTCCTGTCGCTAACACTCAGGAAATCGCCACGCAGCATTTCATTTATCACCCTCTTGTGACACCAGCCTTTTGGATAAAGCACACAAGCGGGAATTAGTAGAGGTGTGTGTCTGAGTGAGAGCATATGAGTGACTGAAATGGAAATGTAATCCATCTTTGCAAGGATCTAACCACAGCAGGAGTGGGTTTATTAGATGACGCAGACAGGGCAAAGGGGCCGGGGGTCTGAACCTACCAAACCTATGAAACGTTGCCGTCAATGCAAAGTGGGCGTAGTCAGAGTGAAAGTCTGGTGGGTGCATGGGTGCATTTTGAATGGAGTGGAAGGAGGCCGAAGTATGCTTAATGGGCTTTTGTCCTTTCAGTGCAAGACATCTTTTAGGCATCCCTCTTGCGTCTGGGATTTCACCCCCTGCTGCTATGCTCCTCCAGCATTAATAACCAGATTCTTCCCTCACATTCCCTGTCCAGTAACCTGTCCTCTTTCACCTTCCTACAAATCAAATCCCTGTTCTGGTCTTTTCTCTTTCTAAACTGTCCATCTTGCCTTTCTCTGCCTCCTTTCTCTACCTCTTCCTTCACACCTTCAGAGCTTCGTCCCTCCCCAAACCAGACCATCGCATGTTCAACACGCCTGGTAGCCCATAAAGATATGGTAAAATATGGAGGCCTGCAGGGACTCAAAGGACAGCAGCAACAGCAGTTGGGGGTGGGGCGGGCAGTTGGGGGTGGCTGAGGGCGATTTTGAAGCTAAACATATTTGGCAACCTCTATAAGTGCAAAGAGAGGGGGGGGGGGGGGGATGCTGCAAGACATGGCAACCTTCAGACGGCAATCTTGAGATCTCTGGTTCAGTCCTACCAACACCACATGCATGAGCAGATCTGGGAGCTTGCACAAGACAGATGCAGCTTCGTCTTCACCTTTTTTCACAATTCCATTTGATTTCTCATTTCACAGGCCAAAGACTACTCCATATTTCATGGCGCTGAGGACGGTGGTGTATTCGGTGCAGCGGGGAAACTTCAGGTCACAGAGGAGGAATAAAAAACAATTGTATGTTTTGTGCAATGTGCAAACAAGCATCTATTTTGTTTCTACATGAAAGGAAGTTTTGTTGTCAAGTGTTGCAATTCCAGGTTCAAAACCAGCAAAAATGAGACTGGGATGTCTACAGTCTGTTGACAGACCTTTGATCCAGCTGAAACATTTTTTTCACTTTGTTGCCTGTTTTTAAAGCCCAGCAGTAAAAAATAAAAAAAAAAGTGGATGATACCGGATGTCAGATCTTCCTGTCGTTCACTTTCTTGTCGAGAATGGATTTAAAAGACAAATATGAAGCCTTGGATTGAAAACATATCCAAACCTCGAACAATCACCATGTAATATGTTGTATTGTTTTGTGTAATTCTTTTTAAAACTCAAATGAAAAAACATCAAGATGTGAGATCATTATTATTATGGTCATTTTTGTTCTGTGTAACCTTATTATACATCAGCTTCTTTTCAGAGGATCTGGTCAGGTAACTGTCGATGAAAATGGTCTGAACATCATTATGATGACGATGATGGCCCTGATGAGGACCCCAAGCTGAAATATGTTGGACCATCAATAATAATTAATTCTATATACAACAAGTGTTGCTGGAGATTTGACATTTTCTTCACATTCTTTTCCTTTGCTGATGCACCTTTGAAATTGATGATGATGTATCAGAAACCTTTATTCTGCTTCCACATTATCCTCCCTTGACTTTCTGTTCAGTAAATAACTGGTGTCATGGTAATTTCCACTTTCTCCTGAATAAGTTTAGATGTCAAGCATTATCTTGGGACCTGTACTCTCTGACAGAGGCTTTCCAGCAGTAGATACAGATTATCCAGCAAAACTTAAAGGGTGGAATCTTATCAAATGTCAAAGCAGCAGAAACATTTATCACAACAAGTCAGAATACCACACCAAAGACAAAGATAAAATAAAAAAAAGATAAATAAACTGTCAAACTATTCCTCGAAGCTACCAATATTTTCAAGCAAGCTCTTTTAGCTCCTTCACAGCCTATTTGCCAGTTGATTATCAGACACATAATCATGTGCTGCAGATGTCTCTGTACAAGCACAAGTTAAGACAAAACTTGCACAAGAAGCTGAATCTCCTCACACTGCGTGCTATATTCAACTCCTTTATGAGCCAGAGGGCCAAATCCTGTACAAAAACGATATAACATGGTAGGATTCTCATTTGCAAAATGCCACCACCCCTCTGAAATCAGTTAATGGGGTGAGGCTCAGCGTGTCCCAAGGGAGAGCTGAACACCAAATGAACCAGCTGAATGTGCACCAGAGCAGTAAACAAAATGCCTGCTGGTGGCGGAAAATCCGCTGTCAGTCACAAACGTGTGCACGTGATTATTTAGGCGCGCACATACGCTCGGGTATTTGGACTCAAAAAAATGAAGCAACATACAAAATGTACAGCAAAATGGGCCCACACACGCAGAGATGAATAGAGATGAACCAATTAGGGAGTGACGGGGACAGAGTGAGAGATGTGAAAGAATACATTAAAGCATTCAGTGTGCAGGATGGGGAGGAAAATGCAACAGAGGCTCCTTCACACTCGCTGAGGTGGCCAGTGGCAAATCCATTCTGACACAGCAGGTGGCTAATGCTGGAGGATGCGAGGGACAGACGGAGCAGGCACTCACACAGACCGACAGAGAAGCAAAGTAAGTGGACGACAAACTGGCTTCAATAAAGTGCACTGCACGAATAGCTGACAGTTTTGAGGATAATTGTCTTGGTGACGGGATGAGACTGTTCATCAGCACACACCTTCGGAACTGCTCACCGGGTGGTCATATAGCGTAGGAAAGCTCATCCCACCATAGTTTTCTGATTTTGTGCTTGTGAGGTGGTTTTTATTGTAACTATGACAACATCATTTGATCCCTAAAAAAAATTCAATTCATGGTATCTTACGGTTCATTTGTTGCTTTTTCTTACCATTTATTTTAGATTTTCCCTTAAATTTGCCACCCATGTGCATATGTACCCATGTGCACACACTTGTCTGAATGAACACTCCTACAGAGTGCCCCTTGAAATCAAGAGTCATCACATTAAACTGCCTGTAAACGCTCCAAACGGCGCCAACTCATATTTAAGCCATTAGCGGATCCCTGGATACTTAACACAAAACTGCACAAGCGACCCTCTCAACACTGTTTTGACCCCACCAGTGCTGTTGATGGAAATTTCTCTCTGGGTGATATGTGCATAACAACATGGAGCAGCATAGAGTGGCTATAATGACTTGTGTTTTTTTGACTTAAGTCACTGAAGAACTTCCTGAGTAGTTTTATCAGTGACATATCAAATATTTTGGGTGAAACCATCAGTGCAGACAGGATGCTGCAGAGATTTCTCAAAGGAAGAAGTCAACTGAAGGGAGACATTTAAAGAGACGCTAAGCAGCATTTCATATCTTGCCAGGGTTTTTTTCCCTTCTCCAGCAGACTTCTCAACCAAAACGTAAAGACTATGAAAACAATATTTAGAAGAGTACGTGATTCCTTCTCCTACAGATCAAGCTAGAAAAGACGACCAGTGTACTGTCAGCTGACGCAGCGAGGCGCTGAGAGTCATCTCTTGAGGGGGAATTAAGAGCGTGAACAAAGCTGGAGAAAAGATTGGCGATTTTTCCCTAAGCTGCTTCAGTACAAAAATAACATGTGCAATCCTCCCTCTTCTAACAACAAGTTTGTTGTATAAGACTTCCTAGAAATCTATGAGGCCTGAACTGGAACAGACTGGAACAAACCACAAAACTTAATGGCAAAGGCATGCAGGAAAAAGTAAACAGCATGACATAAGGCATGTCATTTTAAACTTAACCCTATATAATACGCATACACATCTCACTTTGAACTTAAAGTGAAGTCTTCTCCTAAGCCGAGTGTCCATAAGGATGTGTGTGAATCAGTAGTGTTTCAGTTGTGTTTGCCGGTGGTCTGAGGACAGTTTCTGACCGTGTCCCACAGAGAAGACTAAAAATAAATGCTCACACACTTATGCTCTCTCTCAGGCACTCTCTGCAGCAAATGAGAGAAGATAGAGCAAGTTTCCCCGATGGAATCAGAGGAATGTAAACATGCCACCCACCGACACACTCACACACACACACTTTTGTGTTTCATGAGAGGCCGTGAGAGAGGGGCACATCTGGAATAAGTACCACAGGACAGTGAAGTTTTGTTTGGATTGTCCTCTAGGTTTATCCCATCTTACCACAGACTGTCCTCCACGGGACGCTTCAGGAATGTAGCTGCATGCTGGGAAAAATGTCAGCCTTTGACCTTTTCTTTTGTCCCAAGCATCCTGTGTGCAACATCTTGTAGAATTCTGGGTGAAACCGTGCAGTGACGTCCAACCCCACTAAAGAGAGACTTGCAGGACTCCAGCTAAAGCAGGTGTAGTAGTAAAATGAGAGCAAAACTCAAATGGCACCAGTCATCTCGCCCTCACACTCATACACACATACTTACAAACAATAAGTCTTTCTAATCCTCTGCCTTCATTTGATCCTATTCTTGGTTCAGATGACTGGCCTCTCTGGGGTCACACTTGTCACTCTATAATCTGGAGTATGTGTATGAGTGTGTGTGTGTGTGTGTGTATGAGTATGTATGTTTGTGTGTGTGTGTGTGTGTGTGTATGTTCAGACATATGCAGTGTTAGTACATATGCCCAAGATGCACTTCAACCCTTTGAGGATAGCCGTTGTTAAAGGCAGCTGTAGCAGACATTGAACTGTAACAGCTGTACATTGATCAGTGGTAGAAGATTCTCGGCCACTGCTGGCTTCAATACTTTCTTAACCATATGACACCATTGTTGTGTTATTAGGTCTATGGCCCACATAACCACCTGCTCTGCAAAGGACTTTCTGGGTCGTTGGGGGATTATTGTGGGTCTGACGCCGCAGCACACAGTCCTGGGGGCCACAAATGGGTCAGATGCGGTCTCACTTCAAGAGAATACACTATAAAAAACATGCAAGAGCAACACCGGGAGCTAATTCCTTTGAGATGAGAAATCCACAAGGGGGCCCTTTTCAATTAATTAGTAGGAACAAGTCTAGACAAGCGAAAGTAAACAGTAGCTAATTTCCTGTGTTTTGACTTCTCCTGGCCTTGTTTTGTGGTTAGCCTTCCATTTAGCTTACCAGATGCCCCCAACCCCCAACGCGCATGTTGCTGTTACACTTATTGTTCTGCTGACAAGCCACTAATAGAACTGCTGGTTGCAGCCGCTGTTATTGTGGCAAAAGTGGCTCGAGCTGCTTCAAAAACAGCCCTGCAAACGTTTGAAGTTGTTTTCCTTTGATGGGGTGGATCCCCGGTGTTAAAAGTTGGGAGATTTTCTTTATTTAGCGGGGAGAGAAACCATCTCATTTCAGCTTTAAAGCCCTTTTATATTGTCTTATATTGTGTCTGTGTCTGCAAAATTGGCCACGAAGATGCTGACGCATTTGTTTAAAGAAACCTCAAGGGTGAGGAAAAAGAAAATACATCTGAGGAAACATGACAACCACAGAAGATCACATAAATCTCTGTTTAATAAGAAGCAGAAAAGAGAATCCCATCTCATAAACCTCCGTTTAAAGTGTAATATGTGGTAGCTGACTGCAAAATTATCTTCCTTATTGATTTCCTAACACTATTCATTAAGAGGAGACATGGGAGATGGACTAAATGATGAAGCAACTCACTGTCTATGGTAATAAAGACCTTCACAGTGTGGCTATAAGGGCCCATTAAATGGGCCAGGGTGCATCAGCATAAGTGTCAAGCTGAGAGGCTTTTCATGTGGAGCTCTGTAAAGGTAAACGTAGTTAGCACAGATGTTTGGAGTTATTCCATAAAACCACCGTCTCATCTTCAAAGATTTCTTGAGGAAACGAGAGAGACGGAGTTGAAGAAAGTAGAAAAGATGTCAACAGAGTCAACCTAAGCACAGTCCTCAGTCCCTTTGGGAATGTGTAACTGAACTCTCGTGATAGAAAGCCATCACCTGAGCTCTCCAGTTGATGTTTTACACGTAACAAACACAGACAAACTTGTGATTCACCTCATAGTCCTTTTCAATGAATAATTGATCAATGCATCAAGCTGTTGGTCCGGTTGGTGATTCAGTAATGAACTCCACACCGCCTGATCCTGAGATTTGCTCAGTGGAGCATCACTGAGTGTGATGTCCAAGTGTGACATGTGACAAATGCTGCAAACTGGATTCAAACCCACGACACAAAAATGGATCCTTTAGACCTCAGAACCTCAGGGAGAAGTCCACTCAGGAAACGTTCAAGCATTTCACGTGTTTTTAAAAAAAAAAACTTTTTTATTTTCTCGCAAAGTGACAGGAAAATCTATTTGTACAAGTCTAAGTGGGCTTTTCAAAGAGCTTTTAGGTGTGTGCTCCTTATTGGGTTCAGAGCACAAGGTTTATAAAGTGCTGCTTTGGCACTGAACCTAATTTGGACAGAAACTAGAGAGCGATGAAAAATGTATGCCTGTCACCAGGCTTAGGTACATTAACCATGGCACTGTACTCATAATAGTCAAATCAATAAACCTTTAAATAGGAGCTGTATGTTATTAGGTAAACATGTGGTATGTGATATCATCGTTGAATATTACAATGATGATATGACTTGCAATATATAAACAAATACTACGATATATGGTGCAAATCTCAGGTGTATTAATGAAGACTTCACTACACTTCTGCACCTGTTCATGCTGGTTAGTTGTACAACATGCACAAAAGTAGAGCATCCTCCTATTGGAATGCAGTCTTTATCAACACTTGTGCTTGTCCTATTTCAAGTCAAAACGTCTACGCGCAATTGATATCGCAAAATGTTGATCTTGTGATAACGATAAACTTTAGATTTATTATGCAGCCTTACCTAAACGGAAAAATTATGGAAAAAGAGTCTAAATTGTAAGGATTTGCTTTTCTGTGCATTTAATCGACCTAAATAGTAGCTATAAATGAAGGCATCCGCCGAAACGTCTGACTCTAGCCTACACAGACTAAATATTTGACTGAAGTTAAATGAAAAGTCAAAGGACTGAAGTAAAGCGTCTTATGAGTGATAACATTTTTCAACTACTTATTCGGTTTATTATAGAAAAAGTGCATCAGAATACAGGGGAGCGTATCCAAAGTTTTGGAGCCAAAATGGATGCCGGTGTTGTTGTTGGGAACAAGTTTTGTGACAGCTGTGAATGAATGGTGGATCATGGACATATGTGTGTCATTGTTGTTCCACAGCTGATTGATGCCACCAAGTAAAAGAGCCCGTGTGTAGTCCCGCATTTGAGTGGATGTGTGCGCTGTATGACAAACATCTCGGGATCAACAATAGCTTGTTAACAGCCCTTCTGATGTTCACCCTCACCGGATCTTGTTATCACTTGGCAGACTGTCTTGCACCAAAGCAGCGCCTTCCAATAATAGGCTATAAAAATGACAAAGCGTATCGATGGCCCTCAGAGCCTGTCGGGGATATAAAACAACCTTGCTGTGTGGAGAAGAAAAAAACGCATGAGAGATGACACAGACGAATGAGACACACAAGAACACACATGCTTTCACAGACTCATTACTCAGTGATTATCCCAGATGACTGGCTGTGTGACTGGAGTGTGTCTGGGGCCTGTGTGTTTACGTGTGCGGGTGGGTGTGGCCCAATCACATTCTGCTATCATGTTCAAGTGCCACTGACACCGAAAAGAGAAGAAAAACAAGGCTGTGAGGGCTAGAAGTCAGTGTTGATTCAAAGCTTTGAAATAATCCTGCAAAAACCGCTGCAACTACAAGGTAATCATAATATTATCATGAACAATAAATCTGTTTACCTAAAATCCGTGCCTATTCAGTTACGTGTTGTTTACAGTTGGAAGTAGTTCAGGAGAACGATATGATGTAAGCTTAAGGAAACAATCCCGGTAACTTTCAACTGCTGGGCTACAGGCTTTATGTCATCGTTGCATCAGTCAGCAGGTAGACTGTGACTGAAGTGGCACCAGCTGATATGAATGCCACAATGAGTCACTGGCGGGAGCTGAGAAGTGAACATGCACACGCACAATCTTGCGGGAAAGTTATGCGTGTGGGTTCTCTTGCTCATTCGTCGTAATTCTCCCATAATCCTTTACTCTGCGAAATGACACAGCTGCCAGACATATCCTCTTTGCTGGCGCCTCAAACCTCCACTCCTTTCCTCTAAATCTCCCCCTCTCACATGCACACACACACACACCCTTATTCTGTCACATACGTGTACTTTACAATCACTACATATCTTCAAACATCCCATCGCAGTGGATCATCTTGATTGTTCGGGCACTTTATAGGAATAATAAATTAAACAGCCTGCTAAAATAATTCTGCATCCAGAGTTAGCAAACTCAGGCATTCATCACCATGACAGCTCTATGACTGGAAACAAGCAGGAACTCCATTTATAATGTAAGACTCCAGATCTACTCAATACGACAGAATAAATGTTATTGCACTGGTTAGAGCTGCAGGAGGACGATGACACAGGGGCCTTACTTCCTGTTTGTAAGGACAGAACACACCCTGTTTACACTGCGAGAACAAGCACACAAACTTCCATTGGTAAACCACAAATCGTTTTTGGGTGACTCAAGCATCTGAAGAAAACAGTTGCACCTATTCAGTATGTGCTCATGAACCATCTCTATCACACAGGAAACCAATTGAAAAGCATGATTGCTTTTCTGCATAAACACTGTGAGTCCTAGGAAACCAACTGTATTTTCAAATGAGTCAATTTGCAGGCTTGTCGTAAGACAACGTGCAAAAGAAGCAAGACAAATACAGAGCAAGAAACCAGGTTGCAGAGCGCCCGACATGCGTAGCTGGAACTTTGGCAATGCCAGTCTGCCCATCCATTCCCTAGCAACCCTGTAACCCGGGGCGACAGGGCCTCGACAATGAACAAACCGAGCAGAACTCTGTGGTTCTCCATATCTGTTGCCAAGAGGCGAATGATGAAAGCCTCTCAGATTTACACATGCAGACATACATGCATATATAAATCACAATGCATGTACTGAGACCTCGACCAAACACAGCCTTGTGTACAAAAATCACAAACATAAGCAGAAAGTGAAAAACAAGCAAATAAAAATGTAATCTCCCCTCTGTGCTGTTATCAAAGGGTCAGAATGGCTGAGATGGCCAACAAAACACCTCACAGTAACCAAAGAGAAATGGGTGGTCTTACTCTCCTTTCATCCAGATCAACGCAAAACAATCCAACCCTGTCAGCTGACAAGAAAAAGTCAAAACAGGGCAGAAGATGGGCAGCGAAAGGAGCACACGCCTCTTCTCCTCCTTCTCACTGAAAAATGTTACTTGTTGGTGTGGCACAGCCGAAAAAGCGCCGCTAAATTAGATGAGCGAGTCTAATGCTCATTTCGAGCCCTACATGGATGCTAGATGACAGCACATGAACAAGTGTTAAAAAAGCTTGGAGTGAACCAGCAACACTGCCATCACAGCAAATAGGATGCGAAGTGTCTGGCACAGTGTGTGTATTGTTGAGGGAGCATGGCGGCAGGGGGGGGTTTTAGGTCATAAACCTCCTGTTTCTTGATAGAATACAATAAAAAAAAAAAAGAAAGAAAGAAAATCAGCCGCATCCATTACCTGCCAGCTGCTATGTTGCTAGTCTAAACATGACAGAAAAATCCCACTTTGTTTTTAACTCACTCCGCAGACACAAAGCACTGTGGAGGGGGTGTCGTCTGTCTGTTCAGTTTGTGCGGCTTAAAGCAGCAATTATGGAATTACGTCTTAAAGTACTGTGAGTGTAACAAGCGCTGCGGAGTCATTAGCAGTGTTGCTTTCAGTGTTCAGCATGCTTAATGAGGGGGCACGGCCATGCTGTCTGAATGATTAGTAACTGAGGAGGCAGAGGGCCAAGGCTGATCACCGTGTGTGAGAGAGAGCAAGGCAGGGGGCTTTGCACATCTGCACATCTGCACATATGGAGGGTGGAAGGTGCGGGTCTATCCGAGCTATAAAGTTAGAGACACCAAACATTCTAACAATTTCAACTGGAGATTTATCTTTCAAAGATACAGTTACACATGTCAAATCTCCGCTCCCTTTACGTGAAATGAAATGTAAAACGCCAAATGTGAAAGATAGTTCACAGACATTTTTTTTTTTTGAGACATTGTGTCGCTATAAAGAACCAAAAAACAACTTTCATAACATGGGTGAATAGAAGCTAATTCCCACCCCATTTAACTTGTTAAATTTATTGCTGCACTTGTGTTTTTACCATCAGTTTATATAAAATATGTATTATGCATATTGTACTTGCAGTATCAAGTATGGAAAATATGCTAGGGGTGGGGAGAGGAGAGGAGAGAAATGGCAAATAATACAGTGGAATTCCCTCCCTTCGGCTCTCCTGCTTCAGCACTGCAGCAGCCACTGCAGCCTGCTTTTATCAAATACCACACACGAGACTGAATATCTGTTTACTGTAGGGGAAAAAAATAGGCCTGAGCAGATTCAGCCTGAAAAAACCCACTTTGCATAAGCAAAATACAGTAATATGAACTGAAAAGAGAGAAACAGAATGCACAGATCTGCCCAGCTCACAGTAATAACCTTTATGATCAAGGACAGCCATGATACTCCCCTGGTACCTTTTAGTGCAGATGATAATAGTGCAGCTGGATTAGTGGATTAATGGAGTAGCTGGTCAACAGCAAACAAACGGGACTCACATTTCAGCAGTCACTCAAGGTAAAATGCATCATAGGACAGATGACAAACATTATCTTTCTGTTTTACTGGTACAAAGAAGCTATTAGGCAACTTCCCACTTTAAAATAATGCACCCTAACATCTGGTTATAGTCTTAGTCTCTATCTGCAACTGTTGTCATTTTAACCAATCAAGAACATCCTTTAGCTGAGACAATACAGCCCCCATGCAAATAGTGAAGCAGATTACAAATCCACAATAGTTAGTGTGTTAGCACGAACACAAATAGTTCTGCATTTGTGCTTCAAGTACAAGCTGCCCAAGCTGAAATAAAACCATTTCCCACTGTCAAAAGTTATGGGATGACCAAAGTCTTATTTTCTTTCATTTGTATGGGAGCATGAATATCTCAATCAAATTAATTTAGCTGATAGTTTTCAGGAAATTTCGGTAAAAGCCTTTGTGTGCTGCTAGAAGTTAAGTCATAGGATCACCAAAGTCTGCAGGATCCACCATCTGGTAAAGATGAATGTTTGTGCAAAATTTTAGGACAATGTGTCAAACAGCTGTTAAGATGTTTCAGTCAGGTCCAAACTGGTCAAAACCGGTGGTCTGAAAGAAACATTTCCATTTTCAGAGGAGCCGTGAGCGTGAGCAAAAAGAAACAAATCCAGCCACCCATTCAGTGACATTCCTACGATGCTTAGAGGTCTTTTAAGATGATATCATATTTTCTTTTTTTTTTTCTTCAAAATGTGTAAAAGGCTCCTTTTAGGATTTTAGGAAAATTGGCAAAAAGAATACCTTTAGACTGGAAAATCGGACCAAATGGTGCCAGGAATTTAAAAGGTCTGTTATGTATTTTACAGGTCTTATTACAACTTGGCTTTCCTGCATGCTGCCACTTCCCAGTCTGAGAGTTGTCACTGGCTCACATTCTCAGCACCATTCTTCCATTTCTACATTTCTCTAAATCCACAAAACACTCCTAAACACATTTCTGAGTGACTAATATCCAAACTTGGAACTGAAATACAACCTCTTACCCATTTAAACTGTTCCTTGATCTTTATTAACACCTTATGTTCTTTATGGGGTCTTGGTCCCCAGTGTTGTGCTGTTAACAGGAAATTAGTTGCCATTTAAGACCTTTCTTTTATCATTTAAGTCTTAAATTCTGTCGAAAGAAAAGAACAAAGAGAAAGACCTTGTTCTTGATGCCACTATCCGGTGTTCACTTCTCTTCTTATCTCTTCTGTTCTTTCCTCTCCTATTTTCCATTAGTCGTTTGTCTCCCTTCAGCCTTCTTCAACTTCTTCAACAACCTTTCAATAGCTAATTTTTTCCTCTCCTTTCCTCATTTCCTCCCCTTTTCTACTTTCCCCAGTCCCCCAGGTTTTTGTAGAGAGAAAAGAGGCCCGGCTTTGGCTGTAAACTTTGTTATGCTCCTGCTCAGAGCAGCTCAGCACAGCACCCTGCTGTGGAGGGGTCTGTTCATTTTTCAGGCTCACATCTCTTCCCTTTTAAAACGGTCCGCGCCTCTCTCTCTCCCTCGTTAGCTCTCTCAGATCACTTCCTTTACCAGAAGCTGGAAGTTGAACCACTTTCATCTTCCCCTCCTTCTTTTTCTCCCTCCTGTCAAAACTGCTACTCCCACAATCATCGGAAGAAAAGGTTCAGCTTCCGTAAAGCGACTGAATGTTTAAGCTGTGTTGGCATTTTTCAAACCGGGCTACTCCCCAGGCCGAGCGTGTACTTTTCACAGCTTCACTGATGCTAATAAAGAAATAGGCGTTTTGACAAAGATGTGTCAAGACATTGAAATGACAGTTCACTTGTATCACCGGATCAGGCCTTTAATGATTATTTTTGTTATCTTGTAACCTGCTGAAGGATTTTAAGGTCAAAGTTCATCTAGACTAATTACTTAAACTTTTAGACTGGATATTAGGAGAAATATTTCAAGTGCAGATACCCCTTTTGAAGACATTGTTTTGCAAAAAACTGCAATAAACAAATAAGCCAAACTTTGCAGGGTTTTATGAAAAAGGAGTGCAAATAACCGATTTTAATTAGCTTTTTGACTAATACAGAATGTGCTTCTTGTTGGGAAAAATGTTTTCTGCCATTTTGACCAAACCTAGGTTGCTGTTAGTGCCAGTATAGTCGGTATAGCTTGATGCTATAGTCTCAAAATTCTTAATTATAGCAAGGCGAAAAAGTTTAAATACGAGCTTGGCAAGTCCAAAATGGAGGCATCTTCAGGAAAACCGATCCCAAATAAAAAACAAACGTTGTGACGACAAGAACAAAAATCCTTTCTCTGTCGGGTTTAAACGTTGCAGCACTGGAAAGAAAAAAAGAAAAAGGATTACGTGAAGTCAATAAATCAAAGTGTAAAGAAGGAAATCTCATTGCTGTATCTCTTGTACTTCTGTGCTTTGGTCACGGTCGTGGTGAAAAAAATCCACCTGTCAAAAGTTCAGTAAATGCAGTTGTAGACTGCTTTCTTTACTGAAAAGTCAGCATGACAATCCTTAACCCTGTGAGTGTGCCAACTATTTTAGTGTTTCATCGGGCAATCTTAAAAAAACATCAGGGACAAACTGTCCAGGAACTGAAAGTCCTTTCAGTTCACTTCAACAATCAGCTCTTTGTGTTTCCACTTGACTCAAACATCTTTTCTCCAATTCTATTTACTCATTCATTCAGGACTAATTCTCTGTCTGTACCACTCTCTGTCTCTGTATCATTTGTAATTTTTTATTTTTTTCCTTCTTCCCTTTACGTTTTGCCACCGCCATTGTCTCCTCCTGGAAAGGGAAGCGTAATTACCAGCAGCCAGCGGAGGCACACAACCGACCTATTCAAAGAGCTCAGCCGTGGTAGAGATTGTGGAAGGAAGGAGGAGCATGGAGTGGGAAAACAGAGAGAAACATAGAGAAAATTCCCTAAATGTCTTGACAATATCTGTAAACAATCCCTTCAGGAAATACAAAACATCTTAAAAACAATCTTTTTATTCCTACCAATCAAATAATGCATTCAGACAGACACACTGTTTCTGTTGCCTTTTCCCATCCACCCACACACAAACATACATTGTTCTCTCTGGTGACATAATGCCATGTGGTCCATTAACAAATATTGTCTCTGTTATATAGAGCCATTTGCAATAAGGCTGAAGACAATCTCCAGAGAAAAATTGATAGAATTAGCCCACCATTTCCTCAAGGCCAGCCAGATAATAGCTTAAAACTATTAAATACTCTCAGCCAAGCAAGAAATTAAAACTGATCACTTCCTTTATTGCTAAAATAAAAGTGTCAGAAATGCAACGATTAAAGGGAATTATTCTACATGACAGCATTCCGTGACAGTGATAAAAAATCACAATGGCTACATCATAGGAAATAGTTTGCAACAAGATCTAAATGTTTCAGCGAATGGCAGGGAAACCCACTAACCAGCAATAAGATGATTTAATAGTGCTATAAAAAAAAAAAAAATAGAGGAATCATGGACAGATAGCTAGAAACATGTATAAATTGTGTAAAGAAATCTTCCAAATAAACTGTGTGAACTCATTGTCCTAATTGTTTGTCAGCTCTGTTTTGTAGCTCTTTTGCTAACAAAACAGCATACAACTGTGTTAGCAAACACTTAGCAAGCACGTTAGCGTTTACCAACACAAATGTTGTTGTTTTCTTAGCCTGTTCATAGAAACTCTATGTAGTGAAATGCTGCTTAGTAGCCTAATTGGCTCTACATAAAAGACGGATGTAGCCACCCTGAAATCTTCCACTATTTGGTGGGAAATCATATCAGACCCAAAGTTTGTCACTGAGTTATAAGCTAATGCTCGTTAGCTCAGTTAGCTAGGTGCTTTCATAATTCATGTCTATGACAACTATGACAATACTGGGGATGCTACTTTTCTACACTTCCCTGGTCAAAATACTTTGGAAAACTTTTGGGGTGGACTGTATACATTCTACTAAAAACTAAAACTGCATGTAAAGAGCCTTTAACAAATATTGTTAATTAACGACTATTACAGTGAACAAATAAGTTATTCAGTACACAGGAAAACTGGAAAACGTATTGCCATCTTCTCAGACAAATCACAAAAATAATGTTTAATGTGTGAATACAATGTGCACATGAACCAGGTCTCCCCCAAACATGCAGTAACTTCTATATAGTAACATTAATTGTTGAACTTATAAAAGAAAAAGGAAAAACATGAGTAGGCTCCAGCATTGAGCAGTTTTTCCTCACTTCTAACTGTAAAGGTTAAATATTTGTACTATCAACTACAACTGATAGCTTGTTGCAGATATTACTTAAAAATATAACTGATATATATTTTTTAATTTCTTATATTTTGTGAACTATAAGGTATTCAGACTATGACAGACATACACACACAGGATCAGTAAAATGGTTGGATACCCCCTATACATTTGGTAAAGTGTGCCCCAAGTTTTAAATTCCAACTAGGAGCCTCTTTCCAGGCTATCCCTTGTGGTTGCTTTAAATTGCATTACATTACTATTTTTCTATAGTGTTCGTGAAGGCTAGTAAAGTATGGTTCAAAAATCTATATCACTGTGGGGGGTTAACACCTACTCCATGCCCACTAGGAGCATTGGTTAGTTTGCTATAGGTTAGTTCTGTTTTTCTGACTCCAAATTGTTAGTTACTGGAAGATTGGATCTCTGAGAATGTTAATTTTGAAGAGCTTGCTGCCGCATTGTTTTCTTTTTTTTTTTGTTTGGCAGCTGTTTATGTTTGGGGGGGATTTTTGTGGGGAGTGTAAGGTCATGGCCACACTGCTATCGCACCCATCAAAGTAAAGCTAACGCACAAACTCTGAAATTATGAGTCGGCATTTAAATTTTTTAAGTTGGAATGTCAAAGGTTTAAACCACCCAGTGAAGAGAAGGAAGGTTTTTTCCCATATTAAACGATTTAATACAGATGTGGCGTTTCTGCAGGAGACTCACATCAGGAGCTCGGACGGGGGTCGTCTCCTGGCATGCTGGAGGGGACAATGTTTTCACTCCCATTTTCAGACTAAGGCACGAGGGGTCTCCATACTGATTAGCCAGAATACTTCGTTTGAGGCCGAGAATGTGGTGGCTGATAAACATGGCAGGTTTATTATAGTGAGTGGAAAACTGAACGGCACTCTGGTTGCCCTGGTGAATGTTTACGCTCCTAATACAGATGATGAGAATTTTTTTAAAACAACTATTTTCTTCCTTACCTGACCTCAATAAATACTCACTGGTTCTAGGGGGCGATTTCAACTGTTGGCTGGACCCAACTTTAGACCGCTCATCCCTTAAAAGTAATGTCATAAGCAAGTCTGCATCAGTCATCCAAAACCTTCTTATCTGAATATGGACTGTGTGATGTGTGGCGTACTTTAAACCCCGACAAGAGGGAGTACTCATACTTCTCACATGTACACAAAACCTATTCAAGAATCGATTATTTTATTACAGATACTAAATGGCTGCAACAGATACGTTTCTGTGATTATCAAACCATAGTTATCTCTGACCATGCCCCACTCACTCTGTCCCTGTCCCTTCCTCACTTCCCCCTAAGAACTGGACAATGACGTTTCAATTCAACCCTGCTGTCGGATGAAAACTTTGTAAAGTTTATCCAAGATGAGATACGTTTCTTTTTTGCTACTAACTCTTCCCAAGAGACCTCCAGCCTTGTTGTATGGGATGCCTTTAAGGCCTACATCAGAGGCCAGATTATTGCCTACTCAGCAAAAATTAAAAAACAGTCCACCTATGAACAGAACAACCTAATTCAGCAAATCAAAGAGGTAGATGTAAAATATGCTCTGAATCAGTGTCCTGAACTGTTCAAAAGGCGTGTTGAACTTAAAACAAGGCTTGACCTATTGACAACGCACTCGGCTGAACGTCTGCTTTTACACAACAAAGCCAAATTTTATGTGCATGGCGACAAATCCGATAAACTATTAGCAAATCTGCTCAAAGGCTCCAGGGCAAGGCAAACTATTTCTAGAATTCGAAAACAAGATGGCAGTATAGTCACAGATCATGGACAAATTAATGATGCATTTAGGGACTTCTATGAGGAGCTTTACAGCTCCCAATCACAAACCAATTCTAACGTGACTGATGACTTTCTAGCTAAACTTCACATTTCTGCAGTTTCACTAGAACTTAAGAACAAATTAGATGAACCCATCTCCCAGTCAGAAATCTCCCTAGCAATAGCCTCAATGCAATCTGGCAAATGCCCGGGTCCGGATGGTCTCCCCTCAGAATTCTTCAAACAATTTTCAGACTTGCTCTCTGTGCAGCTCAGCTCCACCCTTACCGATTGTTTTAAACACGGATCCCTCCCTCAGTCATTTTACGAAGCTTGTATCACACTTATTGCAAAAAAGGGCAAAGATCCAGAGGAATGCACCTCATATAGACCTATCTCTCTCCTAAACACAGATGCCAAAATTTTAGCCAAAATTCTTGCCGGTAGACTCAAAACTGTTCTACCATCAGTTATTTCAAAAGACCAAACCGGTTTCATTAAAGGTCGGTATTCATATTTTAATGTTAGAAGGCTGCTTAATATTGTTTATTCCAGCGCCACAGATTCGGCTGAGTGTGTTGCCTCTTTGGATGCTGAAAAAGCCTTTGACCGGGTTGAGTTTGATTATCTTTTTGCGGTCCTTAGTAGATTTGGCTTCGGAGAAAAATTCATTTCATGGATTAAACTATTATACCAGCAACCGTCCGCCACAGTTCGTACCAATTTTCAGACCTCAAAACCATTTAAATTACAAAGAGGCACCCGTCAGGGCTGTCGTCTTAGCCCCCTGCTTTTTGATCTGGCCATAGAGCCCCTCGCCATTGCACTTAAAACCAGTGAGGAAATATCCGGCATTTGGAGGAATGACATGGAACATAAGGTGTCGCTTTATGCAGATGACCTTTTACTTTTTATTTCCAAACCATCAACCTCACTGCCTTTTGCTCTCGATATATTTAGCCAATTTGGTCAGGTTTCTGGGTATAAGTTGAACCTTACCAAAAGTGAGCTTTTCCCCATAGGTAATAAAGCTGATATGTCAGATTTAGCTAATTTACCGTTCAGAATCGAAAGACAAAAATTCACATACCTGGGTATCACAGTGACAAAAAAACATAAAAACCTCTTCAAAGAGAATTTGATTCAACTGTTGAACCAAGTGAAGGGATCCCTCACAAAGTGGACGCCCCTTTCCATGTCCCTTGTGGGACGTATCAATTCAATTAAGATGAATATACTACCCAAATTTTTATACCTCTTTCAGGGATTGCCTATTTTTACTCCTAACACTTTTTTTAATGAGCTGGACTCGATTTTTTCATCCTTCATTTGGCAGGGTAAACGCCCAAGGGTTAATAAATTACAACTTCAAAAAGCTAAACATCAGGGGGGGTTTGCATTCCCCAACTTCCGGTCTTATTACTGGGCCGCCAACCTTAGATGTTTAGTGTATTGGTATTTCTACCATAACCTGGACGGCTGCCCCGACTGGGTGGATATGGAGCTACGCAGCGGCAACATTATATCCATCCCGGCAGTGCTCTGTTCCCCACTTTCACTTACTTCACTTAACCTTATTTCAAACCCTGTGGTGAAACACTCGCTGAAAATATGGGGCCAGTTTAGGAAACACTTTGAACTCGATGATTTTTCCCTCTTAAGTCCAATCGCACTTAACCATTTTTTTAAACCATCTGTTCAGGATGGGGTGTTCCTAGAGTGGCACCGGAGGGGGCTTATTCATTTTAAGGACCTTTTCATAGAGAAGAATTTGGCATCCTTTGAGGAACTTAGCAACAAATATGGTTTACCTAAATCCCATTTTTTTAGATATTTGCAAGCCAGAAACTTTATTCGGTCTCACTTTTCAGGCTCAGTTTCCCTACCAGACTGTACACTGTTGTCCGGGTTGGCCGGAGTTGCAGTAACACCTGGCCCTCTTTTGGCTCTTTTTGGCCTCAGTGATGAGGGGTTGCCTTTACCAGCCTCTAAAAGACAGGCACTGGCATTCTGCTCATTGTTAGCGAGGCGTACAGTTCTGACCAGGTGGAAGGGTGCTGCTCCTCCAACTCACAAGCAGTGGTTATGTGACCTTATGTCGTGTTTGAAATTGGAAAGAATTAGATGCTCTCTTCAACACTCAACTGGTAAATTTGAAAAAACATGGGGGCCCTTTATTAACTCATTTCAAAATATACAATAATCCTCTAGATTAATGTATTTTATTAAAATGTGCTCTGTTTCTGTCAGGGATAAGAATGTAGTGCGTGGACCTACTGGGCAGTGACCTGGGTGGGCTAAATGGAATTACATTGTAGGGATTAATTATTTATTTTGTATATTATTTTATGTCTGTGGCAGATAAACACTTTGTATTCATAAACTGTATGCATAAAAGGAAAAAAACTTAATAAAAAGACAGTGATTAAAAAACATTCCAACTAAACATATCAGAAAAAAGTGTAACTATGAAACAAGCACCCAACAACACTCATAAGGTGAGCTGTTACAATGTGAATCAAAGTCTGGAGGTTTTTGGGGCCTTCGATGCATTCGCCTTTCCACTGCACACTCAGCTTTGTCTCTATCGGTTAAACGAAAAAGGCACATTCAGATACTATAATGTTTGCAATTAGAGAAGTCTGCTTTTCACTTCCCACATTTCAGTTTTCCTTTCTCATTTATCTGTTTTGAAGCTTCCTGTGCCAAAAAACTACTCTTTCAAATACAAAACTTGGAGGGGAATTATCTGAAATGGCTTAACACATAATACCAGCCTTGCACAACTGCATTTTATAACAGCAGGGGCACACCGGAGCATAAATCCACATCTTGTTTGTCTACAGCTTATATTGATACACTGGTACCCAACAAGATAACACGGGTATTTCCTATTATGAGCCTGCCTGGGGAAAGGGAAGAGGGAGGTATGTTTTAATTGAGAGCAGGGCTTTGGGTGCATGTCGAACTGTTTTACACCTACAGACATTTCTCTGTGTCTGAGAGAAAAGAAAGCACCGGGGAAAAGGGTGACAGGGAGACACATGACAATGTAGAAAGAGGAACAGAAAGCAAACGAACTGCAGAAAATTGCGAGACGTGGTGAGGGAAAGTCAAAGAAGAGAATGACTGGAATGCAAGGTGATGAAGGAGGGGGGTGGGGGAGATGGTGACAAAAAACAGTAGACTGGGGAGAAGAGGGACCAAACTATATATTAGGGTCAAAAAGACAAAGGAAGAGAGAAGGAGGGAAGGGAAATGAAGGGAGAAATGAGATGGCAGATAGAAAGTGTAAAATGGTGTTAGACAGCCTGAGGTCCTTGATGATAGATGACAGCCAATCCTGCATCCAGCCATCAGTCATTTCACAGCACATAAGGGAGAATACAACCACTTTGAAGCACACAAAACCTTACCACACTATCACTCGTATATGTGCACCTTTTATGTCCTCTTCATAGGGAAACAGAGCATAGATGCACACAAGGGACACTCACAAGGAAATGTTACACATTTCCACAGAGATATCAGAGACTAACTAACCAACAAGTGCCCCTTTGTGTTTTAACCTCCTTTAAACACTCATTAAACTCCAGACATAAACTGCCCATGAATACATGTGTCATTTTTCTCCAAGCATAGGATATTGTACACTTAAAACAATCAACATTTTTTAACTTAATCGTTGCAAAACTGAACTATCAGAGTGCTCTGAGCCAACATGCCGCTGCTTTAACTGCACACATGCTAGTATGCGCACATCTTCAAGGCCGGTGGACCTAAACTGTGTGTCCTCTAGTAGTTTTTTCAAGTTTAATGCGTGTACTTGATTATGATACTGGACTTGTAAGCACAATGCAGCAACAGTGATATCATTTTGTCTCCAGTGAGCTAGTGCGACTAGCGGGATGTATAGAATGCTTTCTATTTGAAAGTCTTGGCTGCAAAGGGAAAGAAACAAAGAAAGAGAGGAAATAAAATCTACCAACCATAAACTGTACCCTGTTCAAACCCCTGGCATCACACTTCAGTACATCCAACTCTATGCTCACATGGCCAACAGCATGAAGATAACCTTGCAATAAGACAGTGCCGTGTTTGTGATGATGCTTGACAGAGACTGTTGTCCTAGCAAATATGACCCAATGCAGCATTATGTACACCATAACAACCTGTGATTATGATAGAAGAATATGGGCTCTCTCTATAGGTCATGAAAGCAAATGCATTTGAACTGAAACGAAAGCAAAGGCTGTATTGTATAATTACTGCATTTTAGCCCAATTTGATAGTTTTTTTTAACCCGAATAAATCAATTTTGATTTCTAACCCTAACCAAGTAACCTGAACGTAACCTGCTGTTTGACTGAAAGCACTACAGGTAACGCGTCACCGTCCCCTTCCTCCTAGCTCCTTCAGAGAGGATATTGTGGCTTCTGAAAAGAAAGACAGAAGAATGCCTTCTACTATGATGTGGAAACGCTCACACGAGTTGTATTTTTCTCCCGCCGCTTCCAGGAGCAGGACAGGACGTTGTTATGGGTTGTATCTAAGGGTGTGCACAAACGATCTATGTCGTTGTTTGGATTGTCGAACTTCTTGTTTTGCCAAGAGTCAGACCCAAGCAGAACAGCCGAGTTCATTGCAACATGGAGGCAGGTGCAAACCAGAAGAATATTTTTACAAAAAGACACATATTGTGCTAACAAAGACTAAACATGAGTGTGCCTACAGTATAGAGATAAGACTCAGTATGTGCATAAGCAGTCTGCATGCAAGCCTCTGTGTACGTGTGTGTGCCTGTGTGCACTTGTACAATTTGTGTGTGTGTGTGTGTGTGTGTGTGTGTGTGTGTGTTTTCAGCCTCCCTGCAGTGCTTTACCCAGCAGAGTGCAAGATGAGGATCCTCCCTTTGGGCGACATTATAGCGCCCCACCCTTGCAGTGTGCGACTGTGTGCGTGTATGCCTGCTGCATCAGCAGCACCGTACACCAAGTAGAAGGGACAGTCTATACACACTCTGTCCACTCACACCCATTTGTTTGTTTTCCATCACCTCTTATCACCACACTCCTCTACGCACTCCGCATTCGGTTCAAGACTAAGTTATCGCTTGTTTACAGCTCAGCCTTACGTGGAACTTGCAGAGCACGTTACAGCCACTTAAAGGTGTAAATGTCGCAGTGGAAATCAAAAATAGAACCGCGCTTCCCACAGAAACCCCTTGGCCTCTGTTACGAAGAGGATGTTGCTGCTACTCCCCTCCCAGTCCTTGGCATTGCTCCATATGACTCGAAAAGCAAGAGGCAACAGTAACAGCAGGTAGTTGCTCTCAGAAGTAATTGAGCATTCAAGCAAGGAAAGATAACACGACCCTGGAATTACAAAGACAAAACCAAAGAAGGTGGAATAAAAACAGCGAGAATCTTTCGAGCCTTCGTGAATACATTCAAAATAAATCATCTCTGTGCGTTGATGTTAAAGATCAAGATATTGCTTCTGAATCAAAAATATCCCTTTACACAAACAAAAGCACCATAAAGGTGTTAGAAGTGGTCTTCGAAAGAATCTCAGCGGTTCATCAGATCGTAGTCAGTCCTATGAAGAGTGTCTTGGAACGGAAAACAAACAAACAAAAAAAAAGGTGGTTATCCTGTGTGAAATGCAAATAAAAACAGAATGCAATGATTTGCAAATCTCACGAGCCAACGTTTTATTCATAATGGCACACAGAATAGATCAAATGTTGAAAGCAAGACATTTCACAATTTCGTGAAAATATCATCAATGATTTCCTAAAATAAATTAAAATTTTGATTTGTCCTCCTCTTTGCCTCAGTCTGTTTTAAATGAGCCCTGACCAAGAGAAGATTTGGCAGCATTTCTTGATCATGTTCACATATGGTCTCTTCTATACATGATCGAGCATTTGTGGACGGCACGGTGAACTGTGCACGCAGACAATGATTTCTGGAAAGGTTCCTGAGGCCCAGTGCAGTGATTTCCATGACAGAATCCTGTCTGTTTTTAGTGCAGTGCCACCTAAGGACCTAAAGATCACTGACTTCCAGCTGTGTCCCTCGCACACTGACATGTCTCCAAATTCTCTGAATCTTTTAATGATATTATGTACTGTAGACGTTGGAATATTCAAAGTCTTTGCAATTTTACCTTGTAGGTTACTATTCTGAAGTTGTTCCAAAATTTGTAGACACAGTTTTTTGGTAGATCGCTGAACCTCTGCCCATCTCTACTTCTGAGAAACTCAGAAAGCGCTTCTTCTCTTCTTAAAACTCAATCATGTCACTGACCCGTTGCCAATTCACCCTTCTTAGTTGCAACATGTTCCACCTCCAGCTGTCTCTTTTTAGTACCACTTACTTTTCCAGCCTGTTGTAGCCCCGGTTCCAATCTTTTTGAGACGCGTTGTTGCCGTCAACTTCAAGATGAGCTCAAATTTATCATGAAATAGTAAAATGTCTCATTTCAAGCATTTGATTTGCTCTATAGAGAGTTGCATTGCATTCTATCTCTATTTAGGTTGTATTGTGAGAATAAATGGAGGCACACATAGGAACTTTTAAATAGACTTAGCTGCAGAGATAACTATCTCTTAGAGTAACAACAATTATTATAAATACCAATCTATGTTTTTGAAATGTAATCTTTTTTCCTTCATGCTTGAGCGAAGTTTCCTTTCACATCCACTGTGTGAGAAATCTCAGTCTGGATCTTGAGACCTCAGCTGATTGAACTCCATGGGGTGAGTGACGATGTCGACGATGCTACATGAGGCCTCCGCCTTGGAAGTCTTAGTTTAGCGATATAATCCCAACTCAAGGTCCTCTCACTGCACAGTTTTCTTTGTGAGCCTACAAGTGCAACACACAGCAACCACGAGTGGACAAAGTTCGCAAGGTTGTCAAGGAGACAGATTTGTTGGTGCACGAAGCTTGGTGCCTGCTATGATTTGAGAAATGCAAGCTTTCTTGCTACGAGTTAGATAAAAAGACAGATCCCTTTGTTCAGCACTGGAAAGACTGTCGCTGGATTGAGCATCTTGAATAGACCTCAGTTTTTTCCCCCTGCATAAGAAAGCAATCATGGAGTAACAGAATGAGAGTCATTTCAAATCCCCCACCCTCCCCTCGACATGCATTCTAACAACAGTCCCAATTCTTGGGAAGAGGGTCTCACATTTCCCTTTAGAGTTTCCTATATGTGATCTTAATTTACGTGCTCCAAGCTCACCTCACGCGCTCTGCGTCGTCCTCTGCAGCAGAGAACTAAGGTCAGTATCTAAGCTGTAAAGCAGAGCAACAGAGGAGCTGAAGACAAGCTGAAACACCCTGTTATCCGTTAGGAAATTGCTAAGGGCCACAGTGAGAAGATAACAGTGTCTGTCTGTGCACTGCATGTATTAAAGAGGTAAACAATGTGTGCACAAGCGGAAACTGGTGCCCAATCAAGTGCCCGAGACTGGAGAGACGGCAGTTTAAGCATGCTCGCTCACACACAGAGAGAAGGGGATTGTACCTGTGCGTACATTTAAAATGACACGGATGCATGTGCTCTGTATGTCTGTTTGTTTCTAATGAGTTTTGGCTGGTTACAGTGTGTATTCCTGGGCATGATCGAGCAGGATCACACCCACTATACATCTGGACAAACAAGTCTGACTTCATTGATGAGCCACGAGCTGTCTGTATGCAAAAATGTGAGATCGTGCACTCCTCAGCTCAGCCCCTGAGCTCAGCGGTTGCATGTAAAAGGTGCAGCGTCTCGTTATTTTCAAGCTAAACATGCAGTATGTGTTCGCAGACGATTTCTTACGCAGTTGAAAAAGGAGATTTTTTTTAATGCTGTGTCATCTTCTTAAGCTTCAATAAAAATAAAAAAGACTGGCTGTTCTTTGACTAGATGTTAATTATTTTCCACATTTGTCAATGTTATGGGGAAGAGGATATTCAACATAGTTCCACATTTTATCACTGATTAAATGTAATGTTTGAGCTCAGGAGAACATTGGGTGGTTCCCCTGATTTAAATAAGCAGCTAAGTGCATTTCCTGAACCAAACGAGATGTGAAAGAAATACGGTGGCAAAAAAAGGCAAAAAATTCTGCTTAAAACTTGATGAGGACACTTTTGAGTTTGTGTATTCCCGTCCCTTTCTAAGGACGGTCACTTCAGGTGCTCTAATGATGGCAATAAATGAGATTTGAAAAAAATAAATACAAAGTGCCCTTTACACTATACAGAATAAATGAAAAATCTATTTTACAAAGGTCAATAGCGTAGAGGAGCCGGAGAGGAGTACCAGTAATAACCCAACACATGCACAGTGGATCAATATCTTCTGTTTATCGTTAGAATTGCTTCCTAATTTTTTGTTTCTCCTCATATGTCATATCAGCCATCAGTTTTTCTCATGCTCAGTTCCTCTATTGCTCTTTGATTGAATTTCTCATTTGTTGCTCTGAACCCTCTAATCTTTACAAGCAGAGGGCACGAAGACTTTCAGCGCTCGCCTCTAATTCGGCTGGAGTGCACAGTTAATGATTTCTCTGCCAGCAATAAGTTTTCTTTCTTTCTTTCTGAAATTACGGGTTTCTTATGACAAAACAGCAGCAAAAATAAATGAGAATTATTGCATGCAAGGCTAAAATGATGAAAAAGAAACCAACATTTTGGCGATGTCTTAAATTAAGGGCAATATCAATAAACAGTCTTGGTTTCGTGTGGAGGCCAGTTAAGGAGAACATGTTGTGCTTCTTGAGTTTTTTTTCCTTCCTTGAGTGTGTTTTATAAGGCACATTTCTACCAGAAGCACCCTAAACGCCCCGGGGTGTTTTGCTAGGACCTGTAAGATTATTTTCAGTTCTGTTCTTGGAACAAATGTCGATGTATTACAGATGCTTTTTATTCAGTCAGAGATTCACGTCGCATTGCTCCGGTTCACTGCTTCCATGTCACTATCGGATGTCAGATTGAAGCGGACATACATTTCTGAGTTTGAATGTTTGAACAGCGACGGCTATTCCGGCAGTACAACTTACAGTTAAGAGGTTTTGCAAGCCATGATGGAGATTAAACCTAACGTAGCTGAGACAAAAAGGTAGAAATAAACTGCTGGGAATACCAGTCACTTAAGAATGTTCAGCACTGCAGTGCCCACTTTAGCAGGTTCCAGGAAATCTCAGAAGTACAACCATCCTACATGGACCATATTCGGGGGGTAAAATACCTATTTTTAGCTCCAGGTTCAACCCCCTAAAAGATAACAGTTTCTGTAAAATGCTGCTGGAGTCGAAATGCAGCCTTATCTTCCTGTTTATATGGAATAGTTTTAGAGTTGCAAAACCTTTTGTTCACATCATACTAAGTTATTGACGCGCAGACAGATACGGCTCATCAACTGCCTGAAACACCTCGTTTGTAGTACAATTTTTGCTACAGTTACTTGCCTATATCACCAGGAAATACATTTACACGATGACCTGGGTGTAGTGACTAGTTTAGCACTCCTCAAACAACTTTCTTGCAGTTTTGACCAATCAGAGCAGACAGGCCAGACAGCCCTTTTGTAATACAGGCATTATAAATAGACATTTAAGACAGAAGGTGGTGAGAAGTGGTGAAGCCATGTGCAACATGAGAAGCACTGTATTCTTTGAACATTATTGGATGTAAACTACTCTTGTAGACCCCCAAAATGAAATCATGAATAACGCAAATAAGCAGAATAGCTCTTTAAAAAGGTCAGATCAGCTCGTGAACCTCCACGCATCTAATGCTCGGAAATGTACAGTTAATAGAGGTTTCATAGCGCTAATAATGGGTGAATCCTTGACCATTTGCAGCAGTTACTGTGTCAGCTCACAAAGGTATTCCTAAACCATAGTTTGCCATCTTTCAAATGACTACAGACTGTGTGAGGGGCTCTTACCACATGTATTTTCTCTTCTTACAGCTCCTTTTCCAAACAGTACGTGAAAAAGCCACATCTTTCTAAAACTGCAAACAACTTGTAGACGCAGGTTATCAACAGGACGAGTTGGTTCTGTTTTGCCATCTCTTTGAAACTGGTCACAAACTAAATCATTAACTTCTGTTTCGGTAGCGAAAAAGGTCAGATTTAAACACAACACATGCATGGCATTTCAATCTGTGTTTTTGTTCTGAAAACTTCCCCTCCTGACCATTAGGCAGGAACTACATCTAAAGGGGAAATAATTACATTTAGATCCTCCATTTCGCTTTGTTCCAGATCAGTGAGAGAACAAACAACTCTTTCAAACACATGCACAGAACAGTTTTTTTTTTTCTTCCTTTTTTTTGTAAATGAATCCCTCTGAATCCAAAGCAAGCTCGCTATCTAACCCACCCTCATTGCTAGTCACAGCAGCAAACATCTCCTTCAGATTCAATTCTCACTTTAATTCCCTGAGGTGTGTGCATCTCAAATGGACAGGGGTGTCAGACAGGGCCTGCAGGCTAATTGTAAAACTTGGGTTGCACGGCCAAACACTCCACTGTTTGCCTTCCAATGATGGGGATGGGGTTCTTGCTTGTTAAAGCCTAAGTGAGTGTGAAATGTGTGTAGTCTGCTAAATGACATCCTGACAGCCTGTGATGAAGCTCAGCTTGCAAAGCAGTCAGACAGAGAGCGATTATGCTTTCTCCTGTCAGAAGCAGGACATTCAGGTCCAGCACGGCAACATAACTGGGCTCTCTGACACATTGTGAGCAGTTGTGATGGGTGCAGAAATTAAGGCATTTGATGCAAATCAAATGCTTTCTACAAAGCTATTTAACCACAGGGTGTTATGACTAAAACTCCAAAACCACCTGGTTAACTGGTAGTTTTTATAAACCTGTGATAAGACAGTTTTGAGTTTTTGACTCAAACAGAAGAAAAGAAAAATGCAGTGACTTTTTTTTTCTTCTTTTTTTAGATGCAAGTATATATCGACGTAGCTAAAAATCCCCACAAAAGAAGACAAATGAACATTACCCTAATTCTGCATTTAGATGTAGCTGAATTCTTGATGAAACTGCATGAGTGACAGCCACATACGGTCTGAAACCCCCACATCCCACATTTTTATAATGTAACTCTTTGAAACTAAAAGTCAAACATTAATCATCCTTTGGAGGGGCCTTCCCTGCTGTAATGTTCCACTTTAGTGCATGCTCCTGTTTCCTCACACATCCCATTCTTTTGCTACAACAGCTGCAAGGACCCAGCCTCGTCTCCATCCAAATTCCAGCGCCAGCAGCACACCATGAACACTCTGAAGTCAAAACGATCACAGAGCATTTGCCATTCATACGCAGTCAGTTGATAACAGAGTGTCAGGGATTTGGGGACACAGACATCCCGCGCTGACTCCTCTGACATGTGCGTGTTACAAGCTGCTGAAGGCCTCCAGCTACTTTCTTACAATGTAAACATAATAGCACGGTCGTATGAGAATGAGCCTCCTGAGTCATTTTCACATTATTTAAATCCTTTGGCATCCACGATGGCTTAAATACGAAATGGCATTTATTGCTGCTGTCATCCAGTGTTGGCTCCAAAATGGCTCAAATAACCTAAACTCCTGCCAGTTCTGCAACACAAATAGGTATTCATTCAACATGTTCTTATCAAAGATGCTGCCGGGGGGGGGGGGTAGTTCATCAATGTTTAGCATGTAGCACAAGGAACTGCTGTGACGGCAAAGGGAAGCTACAACAAAGTGCAAATTGTGTTTGCTGAAGTGAATGTCAACTTGTGTGACAGCCAGACTGCTGCTGGGTATCTGCCAGCATATTCAACAACTGAGCACATCAACACTGACTGAAGAGGGGTGGGTGGGGGTGTTGTATTGGTGGCATTTGGCTCCGTTTGTTCATGTGTGTGTCTCTGTGAGAGGGAAAATTTGAGAGGGGCTAAAGAACTGCCTGAGTGTGAAAAGGGTGTTTATTTGACCGGTGAGCAGAATTCTTTTTCAGCTACACAGGAGGACTGTTGCCGAATAGTGTGAGTGGGTTTTTGCTTAATCTCTGTGTGTACATACAGCACGCGTGTTTGGCTACACACACACACACACACATGCCTGGCGGCTCTGCGTATAGTAGTAGGAAGAGGGGCCACACAAGGCTGCGGCAATGAAGAAGGATGTTTATTAAAGTCAGAGGGTGTCAAGAGCAACCCCAGGCATGAGAACATATGACATGGTGAGGATGTATGTGTGCTTTACATGTGCATAGCTGTGAAAAAAACCCGCAATGGGGGAAGTTGTTTATTTTTAATCTAAGAATCAAATTTAGACTTATCTTTCACCAACAAAGATCTGAAAGTTCCCCATAAAACTCATGGTAGCTTATAAAGGAGCCAATCACCCACAAGAAGCAGACTGTAGTTCAAATCCAGACTTAAGTGACAAGAATAATGGTGTATGGGGATAGCTGAGGGCATATCAGTAAGATTACATATTTCTTTAAACCGGCCATTTAATCCTCTGAATGAGAGTCATGTCTGTGATAAACAAGAACATTGCAGCGCTGGAGCCCCGTCACTGTTTGATATCACCAGAAAAGACGCAACGCTTCACGCAGGGCAACAAGTCTCTGCCGCCTATGCTTGGCTGTCACTGCTTCTCCAAATTTTTGCTTTCACTGCCACCATCAAGGCTACCGCAGTAGCAACTCCTCTGAACTCTATGCGTATGTGAAGTTTTTCAATCCTCCCAACACACAGAGACCGATCCCACTCTTGGCACCACACTCGCCGGCATAAACACAGTGCAACTTTTACGCACAGATGTGAAGATGTGAAACGGGCGCTTACCAAAAGAGAGAGCTGTCCAGAAAATGACCACTCATCAGCCGGTTGCGCCGAAAGTGGCTGGATCTGTTCAGCGAGGGGCTCGCTGTCCGTTCAGCGCTTCATGGAAGAGAAGTGATGTGCGTGGAGGACACGAGCGGCGAGATGCGACTCTTTCCGCAGCCTGCGCACATTTCAGGACGAGACAGACGGTGAGCGTTTTCGTTCGGCTTGCTCCGCTGTGTGGCGGCTCCGCCAGACTGTAGTCGGGACGCCGGTGGGAGGAGGAGTACCAGAGAGCAGCCGCGCAAAGCTTCGTGGGAAATGTAGTGGAGAAATATCGTGCCTTGCCTCCAAGTGGCTCAAGTATATTGGAAGGGGGCGCTGAAGTCACCTTCTGCAGATTGCTTACTTGTTTCCAGTAGGTTCCTCAATATGAGCTTATTACGTCTCTATAAATCAGAAATGAAGGTCTTTCAAAGTTGTTCATTGCACACTGTCTGGTGTGTGTTTTTCTTATCACTTAAAACTGACCAAACAGATGAAGAACAAATTAAATTGTATCTTTTGGCCATTTGCTACAAGCAGTCTGTTACAAAGAGACATGACGACATAAATTCCTATTTTTGTACCAACAAGGTCATTTTTCAAATGAACAGTATCAGGAAAAATCTAGTAATGCTGACACAGGACCGGAAAGATGCATCCGGCCCTTCAGTTGATCCATGTACTGTTCACTGAAGCCTCGTCAGAAATGGTCTCCATGAAAGGGTGGCTGTCAAGAAGCCAATCTTATAGAAGGGAAACAGAGAGAAAAGGCTGAGGTGTGCCAAATGACACAAGGAGTGGACTTAAAATCAGCGGCAACAGGTCTTATGGAGGGATGACTCCCCCCCAGAGCCCCGGAACATTATTGAAGTAGTGACGGATCATCTGGACAGAGAACAAAATAGAACAAAAGGCAGAAAACTTTCAAAGAAGAGCTTTGAAATGTCCTTCAAAAAGCCTGGAGAACTGTTCCTGAAGACATCACAAGAGAGCTTATCTAAGAGGGTTCTGGCTGTGTTGAATAATAAAGGTGCTCATACCGAATGCTGACTTTCAAGTTTCCTGGAATTGCACAGTCTCTGTTTCTGCCTTGAATACTGTATTTCTATTAAGGGTTGCAGTTTCAATAGATTACAGTTGCTATTTCCTGTTTTCCTGAAAATATATGCAGAAGTTAGAGTTGGCTCAAGACTTATGTATAGTACTGTACATTTACATAAGCATGTTGTCTTTCATGTGCACATAGATTTCCTATTTCCATGATTTGAAATCTAATTGCATATGAGATATATACATAACTCCAGAGGAGATGTGTAATAATCAAAATATGTTTCGTACTAATATTTGATAATTATTATGAGTGTGAACCTGCAAGCACGGCTCTCTCAGAATGAGCAGAGCTCTAGCTTTTTCTATCACTGAATAATGCATCTTCTTTCTCTCTTTTGTCCAAGATAGAGGAATTGATAAGCTGTTTGAAAGGCTGTGCCTGGTGTTTTACTTTCATTGTTTTCTGTGTTTGTTTTGGTCCAAGTTGACGCTGTTCACATTAATTTCCCAAGGTCCTATAATATTCCCTTAGGGGGCTCTCTCCCGAAAGGCCCAGTTCGCTCTGACCCTCACTTGATTAGTCAAAAAATGACCTGGCACGAAGCACCTCATTATTGTTTGTTTGCGTGCCAAACCAGCAACTTGCCAGGCATTTTGTAAATGGCATTTTTAGGCTAATCAGGAAGAGTGTCTCTTGGCTGAAAGCAACTCCTTTTAGTGTGGACTTTGCTACTTTGTGGACCTTGTGCATGTACCGAGGAAGAGAAACACCCCCCCGAAAAAAAAAATAAACATAATACAGGCACTTTAATGAAAAAGCTTTGCTGAGGCTCTTCTCGTTTACTGCGGTGACGCATATGGACTCTTGCAAGTTTCATAATAGTATCATTACACAGGATAGATTGCCTGAGAGGAACTCAAAGGGAATGTTTTTTGTTGTTTTTACTCATTCATGAGTTCTGGGATTTATGAGTTTCTTGCTAATTTATATTGGATAGGTTGCAGAGAAGCATAAAAGGACGAAATAGAATTCCTTTGTGTGAAGCACCAGATTTTTATTTCTTTCAGTTTTGCCAGACGTGCTGTCACTTTGTGACATAAATACCTCTGGGAACGACCAATGATTCATAAGACTTCCTGAAGCGTCGAATATGACATACAGAATAGAAAAAAATGACAGAAAGTGAAACTGCATTGTTATCAGGTGTGATCCTCAGGGGCAAACCCATTTCTCCATAAGTAAAGCTACTGGTATTTCTACAAAACACCTGCGGTGTTCAGTCACGCTATATTTCCAAATTAATTCTCTGAAGTGACACTTCTATATTCAACAATGGTAATATCTCAGTCTCTAGAGTCTAGAGTCAAACCTTATCTAACCTACAGGGGAACGAGCGCCGAATAAAAGTGCTCCCGAGCATTTTCAAAGTGCAACAGAGAAGTAGAGTTGTAACCATTCATAGGGGCACCAGTAATAAGGCCTTGCAGTTCTAAAGGACACAAGTCAAACATTATCAAAACCACTGCTTCCATTAAAGAGCCTTTCTTAACATATCATTGTGCTCAGGCTGAGACCTTGATGGATGAAATCCCACACTGAGACAATAACTTGTTTTCCTTTTAGGTCAAACATCCCCTTGAGCCTTCATTGTTTCTGTGCACCCTCTCCCCCACTTTCTCATTGCCGCGCAGAGAGTATGTTTCCTGCATCTATTTACTATGTGTGTGTGTGTGTGTGTGTGTGTCGTGCACGTGGGGCGTGTAAAGGAAATGCTTCTGCCTTTCAGAAGCCTTATGTCTAAATTTAGAGCCCCCCTTGTCCAACTGTCACAGGCTGGGTCCGACTGTCGGACGTTCAGGAAAGAGACTTGAGGCGTGTTGAAGTAAGGATAAATTGTGTGAGCAAGGGTGTGCTGATCTGAGAACAACATATTTGCTCCTCACACGTCCTAAAAAGGGAGGCTCTATAAATACCCATATGTATGTGCAAAAATTTCAATTAGTTCCCATTTATTTGTTATACCCTGACAGTTGCTGTTGACCTTTCTTTTTGCAAGCAGCGTTCCCCATTTCTACTTGTCTATTTGATCATGAGATGTGTCTTTCTGATGGTCTATTTGAAGACCAGCGTCTCCTTTTTTGACTTCGGTCATGACAGAGCCCCATCCCCCCCAATTCATTCTCCAGTGTAGTTCAGCTCTCTGACATTAGCGATGAGCACATGAATATGCCACAACCAGTTTTCCTCAGAGTTTACCTTAATGTGTTTGTCATGCCATTGTGGGCAATGTGCTGCTGGAACTGTGTCCAAGGTGACTGCTTTGAATGCCATGCACTGGTGGTGCTGTTGTTGTGCTGTGGTCCTCACAAAAGTAACGGGAAGTCTAATATTCAATAACCGGAACATCAGCTCTCACCGCTGATTGTATCTCTACACGCTTAAATCCTGAAAAGCAAATTCATTTACATTTAAAATCTCTACCGTGCCCTGCTAAACAGTTTGCACAGTTCAGCTGGGTGAATCCTTATCTTCTAGCGCCCCCCAGTGGCCTTTACCGGAAGCATCACTCACCGACGAGGTTAGAGGTCACTGCATTGAAAACATGGCGGCTCCCAGGAAAGCGACTGTGGTGTTGAAGGCTGTGAAGAACATAACCGTTCAGTTTTGTCCGTTCGAGTCCAATGTCCGGTCCACACGGTAAGAATTGTGTGCTGAATGTCGCCGCTGTCGTCGTGTGCGACGGGTCTGTGGTTAAACGCCGGGTTTTGACAACCCGGACGCGGTTAGTGGGAAACAGCAGACACCACCTAAGACGACTTAAACACATTTTCTTATTGGGTTGTGCTGCAACGTTACATGACATGTTTCGTGTGAAGTTTAGTCCGAAGTGGAAAATATGTTGCGAATTAGTTCCTAAAAGCAGGGTTATATAGAGGTGCTATACTACTGAGTTTAATACTGAGCTGAGCATCAAGATAATGTGACACAAACAAACTTTATCATGACACACGGTACATACTTGGGGAAAACCAGGGTGCAACGTCCTCTGGTTCATGGTGTCATGGAGTAAAGAAACGAATATGAGAAGGGCATAAAGTGAATAAACAGTCAGTGATGTTTCCTGTACTTATAAACAGATGTGCTATTGGGCCTTTAAATGTCTGCAGATTCCCTAAATAGAAGCCAAAAAAAGGAAAAGAAAGGGTTTGCATAAGACTGGAAGGACACTTGTCGGTAACAGGCAGCAGTCTATGTGAATGTCGTCATTGTTATTCAGTGTCATCTGGCCAGTTATGTCATTTTATAGCAACGTTGATATTGTTTGGCATTGCCTGATGCAAAGCTCCCGTCGCATCAGGCTGATCGTCGTATTCCAACAAACGCAAGGGCAAAGTCAAAACTTTTAACAAAATGTGAACTGTGTTTGGAAAAGGCCTCTTAAAACCTGAAACTGCTCACTCAAACATTTTACACCTCAGTCTCCGAGTGAACCGCTAATAATAACCATTTATGGGGTTAAACCTTTTATAATTGATGATTGTCTTTGCCGCCCTGTTTATCAGTGTTCCTTGTTCCTGATATGTGCTGTCTGTCTTACTCCGCAGGGAGTTTCTGGCCAGGGTGGCCTCGGAGAAGGCCCGATCTTCCAACATGAACTGTGAGGTGATAACCACGGTGAAACACGACAAGTCTGAACCTGTCGTGGATATCACTTATGGTGAGAATGATCCGATCGCTTTCATTCATATTTGTGTGTGTTTTTGGCTTACAGGCTGCGGGGTGTTTATGGCTCCATGTGCAGTTTGGGTTTCCGGAGTCTTCCGAACCCTCGCGTGACAGTTTTTGAGATTCAGTCTGAGATTCAGCTGTCTGAAGTAGTCTGCGCTACCGATTTTAAATGTTGGAAATGAAAAATGTCCAAGACGCAGCTTTTAATCAAGGGTTTGATTAAAAGAGATGGACTGTAGGACAGTTACAAGAATGGTAAAAGCTCAGACATTTTGGCATTTATCATATACGTCAATGCATCTGATTTATTGTGATAGTCTGACCACAACTTTGACTCTTAGAATGCAGAGTAACACGTTGCCTGACACAGATTGTACGGACTAACGTGCCCACGTACTGCTGGACCAGGAGGTGTGCTTCAGCTGTATGAACGTTCCTTTTTTTTTGCGCTTCCTAAAGTAACTGCTGTGAAATAGTTAAAGGTGTTTTATTGCCTTAATTCTGCGCTTATTAGTCAGAATAGCTCCTTTTTTTTTTTTTTTCCCCCAACTGCACAAATGGCGGTGTTTGAACGTTGAGTTTGCACTCAGCAGCGGCCGTTCCTCCAGCACAGCGTAAAGCTAACGCGTGTCAGGAGCTGTGGTTAGAGAATAAATGTGAGATGACTGAGACAGAATGTCGGAAAAATGACGAAAGGAATACTCCCGCACAATCTGAAGGGTGCAGTGCAGAAAGGTTCCAGGTCGGGCCTCGAAATGAAGCTTTTTTTCAGGCCACCTGTCCAGCTGCCAAACCTACTGGTCCGAAAAAGAAAATGAAGGCCAGTTTTATTTAAAAAAATAAAAAAGTTAATAGGATTTGGGCCAAATAATATGGGTCACTTGCATCTGGAAAAATTCCGTGGCTGTGACCATTTGGGCAAGTGTGAAGTCATTGTTTAAGATCTTCAACATGAGCGTAGTTTCTATAAAAAAAACAAAATGATTGCGTCATATCTGTTTTCACTGACTTGATCAGCTGCTTCAGACTTTCCACTTTGGCCCAGGGAAGTGGTGCAACAGTTGATGTTGAGCCCTCTAAGTAATCTGGAAAGTACACCCTCCCTACGGTGTTGTTTTCCGGCGTGAATGATCGCCCTCGGAACTTTTGTTTAGTCCTTGTTTGTTGCAGTGGAAATGAAGGAAAGGAAAGATCGATCTGGTTGAATAGTCTGTTTGGCTCGGCAGCCTTTAGGATACACCGGACCATCCTGTATGAGAGAAAGCAGATAATTACCCTCCAACAACTCTACTGTGTGTTTTGACTTTTGCTCAGAGTTAACTTTCCTCCCTCCTGCTCCCGACCTATTGTGCATGTATGAGTCATGTCCTTGTGCCTTTTGTCTTTCTTCACCGCAGTAGATGGAGAGAGGCTGGTGATGAAGGGAGCAAAGTTGACCGGCAGCGAGATGCTGGCTGCCTTTCAGTCGCGCTGCGCAGCCAAGGACCCGCAGACAAATACTGCCGCAAAAAAGTGACCCCCACCCCCCACCACCTTGTCATTTTACGAATTTAAATGTATTTATCTGTGTATATTCTCGGACATGTACAATAAAGAAAAAAAAAGATATCAGCTAATTCATATGGTGCTTCTGGTGTTATTTGATGTTGGGTTACACATCTATGGGTCAGACTATGCCGGGTGTTTTTTTGTTTTTGTTTGTTTTTATTTTGCTGTGACCGCTGCATAAACTGAACCTTCTTGTAATGATAACAGCCCCACGAGCTGCACTTATTTTCTGCTCATTTGAAAGATCAATTCAAAATGCTTCAGCTGCTAAAAAATTGTGCTGTGATCAGTCGGGGTCAGAGGGGGTCCTTGCATGATGTGACGTTTTCCTGATGAAAGAGACTCTTCCAGTGTTTTAGGGAACGTTACGCAAGCTCCAACCTTTGACACAGCAGGCTGTAAATGTGATTTGGCACAGAGACTCAGATGGAGCCTCGCTGAAGGGAAAACCTTTCGCCCAGTCGCACAGAAATGGAACCCCACCCTCTTTGCTTGTTACCGTCCGATCCGTTGTTCTTACGCCCACTGTTTTCTCAAAAATATCGTTCACACATTCACTTACGGGAGTGAGATGTAGTCGAATATCGATGAGTTATTGAACAAAGAAAAAGGACAGATTTTGGTTTAGATGCGAGTTCAGAGCACAGATTTGTACGAGTCCATTCACAACACACTCAGACTGGAGGTGACCGAGTCATAATGAACCATGCATGCATTAGATGGGATCGTTTCACATTTATTTTTGGTGTCATAGACCAGTTTGTTTTGTGTGCCGTTTTGGTTATTTTCTGCCACTGGTTGTTTTGTAATGCCATGATGGATTCATTTGCGGTAATGTCACTTCTCTTTATGGTTGTGTATCTCTTTGTGTCCATCTCGAGTCTCCTGCCATCTCAGACTGGTTGTGTTGTGTCTTTTCCACACGCAAATTCGATGACTCGGAGATAAGACCAGCAGTGTTCATACTTGGACTAAGCGGCTGAGCTGGAGAAATACACTTAAAACCAGATTTGGACCAATGAAACTCTATGTTTAAGATATTTCTGGAATTATTTTTGAAAATGACTTCCTGGACACCAGTCAGAAGAAGTCAATCCGATTAAGATTTTTTTCAGGATTGAAATATTTCACTTAGTATTTTCGGAGATTAGTTAACATATTCTTTTTTGTAATTGGATCCTTGTGGACTGTTATTGATATTGTAGTTAAAGGCAGTTTTTGCATTGGCCTCACGCCTGATATGTCCATCGATGATCCCTTACTTCAACACATTTAAATTAGTGTTTGAAGAGTCCAACCAGTCAAATGGTTTGTGCAAACCAGGCAATTCAAGTGGTCTTAAACTGTTTTGAATGGATCCGGTAAATCTCACGTTTAAAGCAATTTGTTACTATTTGTATAATATGGGGGGAAAAAACCCACTTGATATTGATTGATAATGAAATAATTTGCCATGTTCTGGGTTTCTTTGGGTTTGTTTCTTTCTTGTCCGTCGCTCTTTAAGGTTCAGGTAAGATTCTTCCTTAACTCGTGTTTTTTTTAAATAAATTGCCCAGCTCTTTGCTTCACTTCCAGGTCATCATTTCGAAACAGATCCTCTCTTGTGGTTTCTTCTGTTGGTTTTGCTTCTTGTTGTGGCTTTGCTTCTCACTCGTGTCTCGTGTGTTTGTTCTTCGTCTGTTTTCTGTTGTCATGACCTCTATAAGACACACTGCCCTGGCTTTCTTTGCACATTGCCACCCTTGTTACTGTTGTAACTATGTTCCTAGTTTTCCCTTCGCTCGGTTTTACTTCCTCCCTGTGAGCAGTATACATGTTGAACTTCAGAGCCTCTGCTGTGCAGCAACATTTGGTTTATTCTTAGAACATTAGAGTCTTTTGTTTGTCATCTTCTTTGGACTTCAGAGGCTTTGTTCAGGTCCACCTCAAGCTGCATCGCCAACACAATTGTTTACCCTTAAAATGTAGCATTAGAAAAAGTGATGAATAACCTTTTACTGAATGTTAGAGCTTTTTGAAAATATATTTTAACAACGGAGAAAAGAGTTATAATTGCAGATTGTAAAACCACTGCTCCCATCCCTTTTGCCAGCAAATGAGGGTGCGGTTGGAGGCGGGCCTTGAACTACTATTGTGTGACGTAGCTGGCTGTGATTGGCTTCCACTGCAGCTGCCAAAAGAAAAAGCGGACTGTCCCTTTTAAAAGCGCCTGTCCTCGTCTCCCAAATCAGTGAGAGAGATTTTTTGACCCTGACAGGCACCAGACGAGTTCACTTTGTTTGTTTGTTGTTGAGGATTTCACGTTCACAAGGCTGCGAAAATGGTCGACAAGTTTATTGGGACATGGAGGATGGTTTCCAGCGAAAACTTTGATGACTACATGAAAGCAATTGGTGAGATAATGCGTGGTTTAAGCTAGTTTTAGGAGAGACGCACATCACTCAGGCACTAATTCTGAATGTACTGGAAAGTTATGCTAATGCTTTTATTTATTTATTTTAATAATAAAAATAAAAAATAAACATGTTGGTGTAATTTGAGGAGTTTCTGGAATCCAGAAACTAAGACCTGAAACTGGAAATGTTTGTGTTTGTGTGTGGATCTGATGCGTTTTGCTGCTGCCGCCCTCCCGCCCCGCAGGTGTGGGATTTGCAACCCGGCAGGTGGGGAACCGGACCAAACCCAATTTAGTGCTGAGCTTGGACGAGCAGGGGACCGTTTGCATGAAATCTCAGAGCACCTTCAGGACCACTGAGATCAAGTTCAAGCTCAGCGAGCCTTTCGAGGAGACGACCGCGGACGACAGAAAGACCAGGGTTAGTGTGGTCCGAGGAGCACGAACACTTTTTGAGGCTTTTATTTTTTTGTTTTGTTGCGGGGTTTTCACAGCGTGTCCCTCCTTCTCTGCCCCGCAGACCGTGATGACTCTGGAGAACGGCAAGCTTCTGCAGAAACAGAGCTGGGACGGCAAAGAAACCTGTATCGAGAGGGAGGTCTCTGATGGGAAATTGATAGCGGTAAGAATGCATGTCACTGATTTTTGCGTAGGGAATCTAATTGGTGAATACATGGGCAGCAAGTAACTTTCTGTATGGTAGGTTATTATTATTATTATTATTTAATTATTTGGATAACTTGTGCACATTTTAAGTTGGACATCCTCCCACCTGCACAGAAATAAACTACCTATGAAGTGATCCCTGTGAGCCAGTAACCCAGGATGGTAATAAATTGTAGTTGAAGAGTTGATATCCAGGAGATCTTGGTTTAGCAGGATCCAAAACAATACCACAAAGTATTAAAACTACAAAAAAGCAACGCACAGGACTCGGCTGATACGAAACTGTGTGTAGAAGAAAGATATGCAGGACTATGATGCAGCTCAAAATGCTTTGGTTCTGCTTTCCTAACTCTCCTGATCTGTTTCACACAGAAATGTGTTATGGGAGACGTGGTCGCCGTGAGGACGTACGTCAAGGACGCATGATGGCATCGCACGTTGGATGCACGGCTGGATGACGGGCTCAGTTCAATGAGCGAAATGCTGTGTTCTGCTTCTTTCCCCATTATCCTCACTGTTGCCAAAGTCAGATTTCTGTGCCTCTGTTCTCCAACATGACACTCTTGGTTTCATTTGGAATTGTTGTGGTGATTTGAATAAAAATGAGTGGGAAAACAAACAAAACAATTTGTCAATGTTGGCGCCTCTTGAATTTGAATATTAATGATCGATCAGTAAGTTTGAGACTAACAGATTTAAGTTCCCGAAGGCATTCCAGTCGTTCAAGCATGCTGAGGAATGTTGTATGTATTTTTAAAAAAAGGGGAAGGAAAAAAAAAAAGCTCTAATGGGATCACACCACCTAATCTGACAAGTTGATTTCCTGACCTTAATCGTGGGTGAGTGATGGTGTAATTATCCCACATGCAGTTGTGTTTTCCAGCTAATTTGACTTGTATTTTTATGCGTACTTACTTTGGTCACAAGGCTAAAGCAAAGGAGAAGACGTCAAACATATCCCAGGCTTAAAGGTCAAAAACAAACGGTCTAGTACATCTGTGTGTTGGCAGGGACTTTTTCTTCCAGGAATGTGAACTCTTATTGAGAGCATCATCCAGAGAGGTCAGGAGGGAAATGTTTCCCATTTTCCTTTTTGGGAGGTTAAACATTTCCCATTGCACACTTACTGGCAGCTTAAAGTACATGTGGATGGAGTACACAAACTAAAAGCCCCATCAGTCTCCCCCTTTAGACATCCCCACCCTTTGGCTTCTGGTCAAGTTAGTTTTTTTTTCTGCAAGATTGTTCGGGGGGCGACAATCACTTTCCCATGACAGGAAAGGGAGACGATAGTACTGATTGGACCTAATGGCCAAAACAGCTGAAGCAGGTGGAATAGTGGGAATAATTCCGTTCGGCCCGGACAATAGAACTGCCGGCGGTCAAGGACATGCAACGTTTGAGCTTCTGGGAACATGCCAAGTGGATGAGAATGTAACATGTTGACAGCCAGCAAAAGTCAGCATGTTAAAGTTGATTCTGGGATGTTTTTAAAAGCCTCGTACATTTCCCTTCTATTGAGGCAAAATGCGCCAGATGCGTTCAATGTGTTGTGTGCTTCAAGGTCAAAATGGAAAATTCTTCCTTTAGCTCCCCAGAAGAGTTTAAACTAGCAACAAAATACACAAATCTGCAAAAACTTGGAGTCTTTAGAGACTTGAATGTAACCATTATTCTTTTTTTTTGCACTATTTAATCCACTCTATTTAAGTCAGTGGAGGTAGACGGACAGAAGCACTTCACGGTGTGGTGCAGTCAGTTCAACTACCGCAAACTAAATCCTCCATAAAGACCAGACTGTTCCTTTAAAACCTCTTAAAAGAAACATTGTGATCTTTATAAAGTCATTCAATCCTTATTGTATTGCTTGTTGTAATAGAGTTCACTATATTTGGATAGGTGTCCCAAATAAATTTGCTTAGATCTCACAAACTTTGAAGAGTTTTCACAGCAGATCAACTGAAGACGTCAGCTCCTTTAACCTACATGACTTCCTAAGCTAGGAAAAACAGACGCACCGGCCCCCTGCTTATATCTTCTCCTCATGCGATGGCTGTTCAGAATGCTGTGGATCCCGTCTGCGCGTTACAAAAACACTCCAAAGGCACATCTGCTGTGGATTGACTTACAGGTGCACTGCTCGAAAGTCCGCAGGCATCCACATCATTCTGTTTGGACAACTGCAGGGAACGCGGCAGACCTCCTCCTCCCTGTTTTATCTTCGACATCTTGCATCAGCGGTCCATGGTTTGGTCTTGATGAACTGCAGCGCAATTTGGAAGCTGGGTCTGGAAACGGTTTTAGAAACAGTCGACAAAACGAGCCTCACATTCTGAAAGGAGCTTGAACACTCGAACTGAGCCGACCCACGAAAACATGAGAGACATAAATTTGGTTTTGAGTATGTGTGGGGCAGAGGTTGGATAGGAAGGGATGTTTTTCACTCCTGCCTACAGTTTATAGAGGTGAGACTTCTACAGAAGTATCAGGGAACATTTAGGGAAACGCTCATGAAGGAGGTAGAGGGAGAGAGATCTACCATGGTTAAATTGTCAGGGGAGGTCACAAAAAAAGAGACTTTTTTTGATCATGTGATGTACGAGAACACACTGTACACACTGAAGTACAGCATAAGTTTTAGTTTGCATGTTCTCGTGCCTGATAGACAATGAAATCTGGTCGACCCCGGGGTTGTTTTGTTGTCAAGAGAGATGGTCTTGGACTTCAGAGGAAAGAACTCACATCCTTTGCATAACATCTGGAAAGCTCCACTTTAGCTGTAGTGTTGACACCCTTCCTCTGCTTGTCCTCTGCCTGCCCTCAACTTAAAACTCTGACAAACACAAACCCTTTTCATATTTAGGTGCTTCAACAGCTATTCAGATGCATGGGAATATCATACGAGCTTAAACTCTCACGCTATATACGGCCTGCCCAGCAGAGTGGTGATTTATGAGTGGTTGTTTATCTACGCAGTCGCGGCCTGAGGATGAGACGCATCCCTGGAGAACTTCTTGCTCGTAATGTGATTCGGGGCTGCTTAGAGACACCAAACTAAATGTTTAAAGGCATGTAGTGGAACAGAAATGAAGTGTTGTGTCTGGGCTGTTGAAATTTTCAGTCACAACGCTGTAATCTGGAAAGCAGAGACAGAATTGGGACAAAATTGTTCCCGTTTTTTTCCACACGTGAAGAACTGTGTAGATGAGCAGAAATAGGCAGATAACTAAATAGGTAATTTACTTTTTTTGGTTGTGTGTCTTTGATGTTTAATTAAGGAAATAAGTTGTTTTTATAGCTCTCTATACAGCTTTTTTAATTTCCAATCTGTCGTGTAAGATGTTGTTTTTTTCTGGAATTTTCTGGAGTTTAACATCCAAAAAAACTGACATTGCCACAAACCCTGACAGCTGGAACAAATAGGGATTTCCCTCGCTTCACGTGACTTTACAACAAACTTCTCACTCTGGCCTGTTGAGTCGCAGTTCTTTGGTTTCAGAAAAACTGATGCAAAAACACAACAAGAAGACTATCTCTCTGTAATAACAATGCAAATCCCACTACAGTTCAGTGTTTTTCTATTTAGGGTTCTGCTAAAGGGTGGGGGTGGCCATCAGGTCAGCTTCCACCTGCTCTCAAAAGAGACTTTCTGAGAAATGTTCCTCATCATTTGCTAAAACCACATCGGTTTAATCTCAGCCCCTCTCCGCAGGATCTCTCCGTCACCTAGGCTGACCTAAGATCTGTCTCCTGAGCAACGAAACAGCTCGGCAGAACTATGAAGCCTCATGAAACATAGCAACTAGCTCCCTAGTTGCTATGCAACAAGATTTCTCTCCACCAATCCTTGCAATCCAGTCAGGCTACATTTTGATTTCATCAACTAGTGTCTGAGTGTTATGCAAGCGGTGCCCTGTGATCACACAGTGCAGACCGAGTATCTCCACAAAGTTGTCCCCTCAACTATCCCTTTGTGTGTGTCCACTCTGCGGCTGGTTAGAGTCTGTTTACAATCAGTATAAATGCACTTTGAAATGAAATTGATGACATTCTGCCTTTTTATTCCACCTTATTTTATTTTTCTGCATTTAATTTTTTCCCACTCAAAACTGCCCCACCAAACCCAACTCCCCTCCATCCTCGCACCTCCCGGATCAGCTCCGTTCTCCTCTCTCAGGATTCCTCTCCGCCTGCATGGCTTCCCTCACCAAATCTGCTCAGTTAGGCCAAACATCCAGCTTTTTTCAGCACAATGCAGCACAAAAATGAAAACGCATTGAACACTCGGTTTGTTTGTGCTCTTCTCTTCACTCATTATTTTGTCCAAAAGAGCAAAAAAGCTCAGTCGTGGACACTTGTTGCCTTCGAATGGAGCACGGTTAGCAGGTTAGCAGGAGGAATCCATACGAACACGCTCTTTGTTGTAGACGACACATTTTAATCCCTGAAACAATCTAAAATTCAGCAGAGAGATGCATATATCTGATATTTTTCTGTGTTGAAAAGCCTGAATTTATATATATTTGGGCTTTGCACATTCTTGACATAGTTACAGAAGATGCTGTATACCAGTTCTGAAATGAGCAATTAGAGATTGACTGAGGCTGTTCTCTGTGATTCAGCTTTCAGTTAAAGTTTTGATAAAGCCGTTGTATACTGTTCATCCAAAGAAGATAGCAGCTCGAGCTATAGCTTCTAAAAGACTCTGTAGTGAATATGAGGAAGTGCATTTCTTTTTTTGTCTTTGAGAGCTCCACAAAGAAAAAATCACTGTTTTTTCAAGTCCTACCAGCAGGAGTTCCTGTCGCAGATTAGCTTGGAGTGAGGCCCCTGCAAGTGATTGTAAAGCAAAGAGGAAGGATGGTGGAAATCTTTAAAGTGACACTATGCAAACCAGGCCCTATACAATAGTAAGCCCCAAGAGAGCAGTTCAAACCAAAGCCTGAGCTATGGCTGTAGCGTTTATACAAGTACAACTACCTGTCTGTTCTTTTGTCTGTGCTGTGTTTTCTGCTCATAAACAGATGAAGTAATGCCAAGCGAGGCAATAAAAGTCATCCGAGCCCTTCCTCCAACTCCTGTGTGACAGAACATGTGATTTGTAATCTGAAGGGGGTGACAGCGAGACTTGGGGGTCAGTGATTGGGATATTACAAGCATGCTTATGTGATAAACAGATGTTTGTCAGTGTTAATTAACCAGGTGGAAAGTAACATTGCAGATTGCCTCTGTTTGTTCACATTAAGCATTCTTTGTGCTCCGCTCACAGGAAAAAGCGGAGTGACTTGGTAGCATGCAGAGATGTTTATTTTTTACGGCCACAGGACGAGCTTGAACGCAACTTCTGTGAAGGAAGACTTGCTTCAAACACTAAATCATTACAGTCAAACCATGGAAAACAAAAGACGCATGCATTTTATGAGGCCCACAGGGCTGCTGGGAAAAAAACAAAAGCGAACAAACAAAATAACGTCTTTGCTTGTATTTTACTCGTGAAATGTGAGCAAAGCATACCTGTTTTTGCACTAAAATGAACATTTTCAAAAGTGAAATACATTTCATGACCCAAAGAGCCACACTGCTGACTTCAGGTGTGGCGGCAGACAGATTTGCCCTGTTTTGACTACCTGGATAAACTTTTTCCCTGGATAAACTAACGGAGAACTAAGACTTTGTTGTGGTTTCTATGCCATAAGCATGGACTAGCTGACCTTCTGCTGCAGTTGGTATGGTTAAACAGTGTTGATATATCAAACTATGCTGTTTGTCTGTCCCGTCCCGGTTTCAGTGGTTCACATTAGTTTTTTTTAGTTTGGCTTGAATTCAGTCAGTTTAAGGAGAGCTTTTATTCAGTTAACCAAGACGAACCAAAAAAATGAGAAATGAAGCACCCTTTTCAGCATTTTGGGCAAAATTTGTGGATCATTTCTGTTTTGTTTTGTTTAAAGCGGGAAGCAGTTGAAGATTAGATCACAATAATTAATACCCAAAAAGCAGGAGAAAACCATCAAAAGATGGTAAAGCATTTTCCAGCAGCATTTTTCACCGATCTGCTACGTAAATAAGAAATGTTATTTAAGAAGAGTGGATGTCAAGTTGAAATCTGGAAAAACAAGAAAAGCTCGCTAACTTTATGCTTGTAAGACTGCTGAAAAAAAAAAAAAATTTCAAAACACTGTTTGATTGAAAAAGAGCTTCAGCAGTATCTAACCAAACTTCATTAAAAACACCTCTCCAGTTGTTGAACAGGGCCGGTGGATGGACCGCGTCCTGGGTTACAGCAGCAGCAGGTGGCACCTCACCGAATGCTGCGGAAAAACTGACGATGAAGAGAGGGAGACCCGAACCTGAAAAAAAAAGTATTTTAAAAGAACAATGGTGACATTTGCTTCGTTCTTTTTTTCCTTCTGTGTTCATTTAAAACCATAAAATATGGGGAAAAGCATGTCATTTTACCACAGTATTTTAGAAATGTGACATCTTGAACATTATATCTGATGCAGATTAGTTTTCCTTTCTCTGTTTTTGTGTCATTTCTACATTCAATAATAATAATTTTTACCAAGGATGTCCACACTTTTGCAGAGTAAAACGTCTGCTTAACTTAAAGAAAAAAAACAGTTAGTCCCTCTCTACAGTCACATACAGATCCCCCACATGGACAGTTTGGACTTTATGTGGAAACAAAAAATTGCAAAATGTCCATCAAGCCAACTTTCCTGATGACCTATTGTTTGGTCATCGAAGCAACAGACACTTCCCAACAATGCACTGGAGAGATAACCACAGCCTCTGATAGGCAAGAGGAAAACGGAAGCCATTTGTCACAGGCTGACCTTTCTTTGAGTTGCTTGCTGACTTTCAGCATTAAACCAAACAGCAAACCTCTCTTAACCCTTCAGGTAAGATTTTTTTTTTTTTCAAATCCCCACGATGATCAGTTTCAAAACAGAGCTGATGATAATTTCTGTTTCACGTGTACATCACTATAGTGAGAAATGATGGATGATCACGGTATCATGTGCAAAAATGCAGCAGTGGAACCCACAAAACATTTAAAGCTGCAACAGATATTTGCATATGGGAAAAGTGATGTTTAAAAAAAAAAAAAAAACTTTGTGTCAGCATTAATCTGAAGGCCTGTGGGTTTACAGCTGTTTCGGTTGAAGTCCATGGGAAACTCACCAGGAAAGAACCTCGCTGCCTGCCCTGCAATGCACAGCTGCACATTAAACAAACAAGCACCCTGTGTGTGTCAACTCTTTTCTTTGCTCTTTGTCTTGTCAGGCACCTTTGATGAGGGTAAAAAAAAAAAAAAAAAAAAGCAGAAGGGAGCGAAATTAAGCATGTGACCAAACACCAGAATTCTGACACCGCTGTAATGAGTGATGCCGGGAACAAAGGTTACGCTGGAGAGATGGTGAAACATTGTGAACACCTTTTGGACTGCTGAGCGGGTTCGAATGAAGGAACTGCAGAGGTGGGTGAAATTTCTCCCAGAAAACAAAGAAAATTGGTACGGCTGCAGTGCATGCACAAACCCCACCACTGCGCGCTTACAGCAGGGGGAAGGAGCAGGACATTAAAGGAAATGGAGAGAATTCGGTGAGGGATAAAGCAGTGAGGAGGGGGAATTAGCTTGAACCAGAGGCCAGTGGGAGAGAAGTTGTGCTCTCATTCTTCCCTTGGATGTTCCTGTCAGAGCTCCAGGGAAGCAGACATAATTCACTTAATTGGTTCTCACTGTTACACTTAAGACATAGCAGGAATTTTGACTCTTTTATAGGCCAAAGGTAGCAAGGACTTCCCTCTGCTGCTTCAGCGCGTGAAGTAGCTGTTCCTCTTACGCACAAACAATTTTGATGTTTCAGCTGAAAGAAATGTACATTTACAGTGTGAGAATGACGTTATTCATTGGATGCTGAACAGATTTGAGGAAGTACAAAACCAAATTGCTGAGGAGAGCAACTGTTCAGACATTCATTTCTGCACGAAATCAGCGAATTAAAGAGATTAATCCTATATGAGACTGAAAGAACAGCACCGAACTACACATGAAATGCCAGATGAATTATGACCAACTGCAGTAAATTATACATAAATCACATGAAAGCCATCCTGTCCATCCTCTCAAAACAGGATGTAAGTGAACCCTTTCCCCACATTCTCTGGGTGACTGATGAATACTTTGCTCAATTCTGTAACCTGTAACCCAGTAGGCACTCTCTGAGTGAGCTAAATCAGTGTGCTCTTACCTTTGTCTGCAGTAAGAGCGTAAACCAGTGCATGTTTTACATTCAAGGCAAAATGCCAATTAAAAAAATAGTTCAAAAGTGCATGAAGCCTAAGCTTACTTTCCCACATGTGCATGAGTGAAATCTAACGCAGTGGGCTCTCTGACAAACTTATCTGAATTTTTTGGAGTTCTGTGAGTCACTGCTTTTCGGAAAGGGTTGCAAATCAATGTTGGCCGAGACCAGTGATGTGCTGCTATCTGTGGACTCTCACTTAAACTGTGGCTGAATTCCACACGCATGAGGGAGTCACTCATTCCAACACTGAATTGACAGTTTTGACAGCCTGTCTGATAGAAATGATATTACCCCGTCATTTAAGATACCTGATCTTAAAGTTTAGTTTCACAAGTGAAAGTGTGAACAAAAAAATCTTGTAATAATGTGAATTGTACCGAATTATCTCCCCATTTTTTGACAAACTACAGAAATATTTTCAACCAAACGCCAACATTGTTAAAAGATATTTCTTACTGAGACTGATACCTCCTTCATTTCTAATCAGCGTGACCGTAACAGCTGGTTCCCATCAACAAAATGGACTGAAAACCAAACATAGAATTAACAAGAGCACTTCTTAGTAGTTCGTAGTACTTCGTAGTTTATTAAGCTGAGAGTAAGTTTGTCGCATTCCTCAGCTCTGACTTCAAAACCTCATCGTGTCCGGATGGTCTGCTGACTACGAAACTAACTGGCTACTGGCTGCATGTCCAGTATTTCAGTGTCAGTGTGGTATCACTTTTTCCCCTCAAATATTTAACACAAACTTCTCCACTTCTCGGCAGGAAACATCGTTTTTGAAATTTTACACTTTTACAGTGATCTTATCATTGTTTCGCATTTCAAGAACTGAAAAATGTCAGGGAATTATTCTTTTTTTTTTTTTTTTTAAACTGAAAGACATAAATGTCAAGGCCAAAGCACTCACCAGACTGAGCCAACGATGAGTGTTTTGGAGCAATTACTGTGCAGACAGAAAGTTTGCAGAACCTTTGTTTCAGATCTTAAAATAGAAATGTTAATTTATCTGTTCCTCTTTCTTAACTCAACTCTCAGGGCTGTTAGAGACAAATATCCCCACAGAGTGATGCTGCCTTCACCATGTTTGAATGTAGGAGTGGAAACAATGGAGTCACACTTAGTGCCTGGTTATTCTTTGCACATGCCAGTGCCCAGTAGTGATGGGAAGTTCGGCTATTTTCCGAGAGCCGGCTCTTTTGACTCGGCTTCCAAAGAAGAGCCAGCTCTTTTGACTCGGCTCCCAAAGAAGAGCCGGCTCTTTCGACTCCCCGATGGCTCTTTATTTAGGATCTTTTGTAGCCTATATTTTACCTAAACTTTGCAAAAAGTCATGGTTTATGTGTTGAAAACCCTTTTGCTTTCAGTGTTTTTATGAGAGATAAGAGAGATAAGATCATAATTGCCTAATTCTGTGTATTCAGTCTGTGACAAAACCACTCTTACATTTGTTTATTTCAATTGAACTTTTTCATAGCACAAATTAACAATAAACATCAAACAAATCCAAAGAACAGACCCAAACTCAAGATAACATTAATAATGTCCTCAATTAAACTTTTTTATTAAGCGTTTTTATAGAACTAATCTTTTGTAATTGTTATATTTCAATCCTTTATTTTTGATAGATTAACAAAACACTGTTCTTGCTTTGCCACTGTCGTGTTTTTGTGTGCACGAAGAGTCTGAAACAACACAAAATGGTCCAAACACGAACTGGTTTAAAAAAAAAAACTTTGTCGGCACTGTCGGGTCATATGATGACCTTGTTCCATCAGTGTATGTCTCGGAGCATGGTACACATCCTGTTCAGACAAAGCAACCTGTTTCACAGGAACTCTGTGAACTGTGTGTGTTTTTTAAGCCAGTTAATGCTCCCTTTAGCCCGTCTCACACTCAACAGTACGCGCAAACTCTCTGACAGACGTGGACACCAAAGAAATCAGCTGAAAGATGGCTGTCTTCAAAGCACGCTGGCACGTGTGTTTGTGTGCGTGTTGGGAGGGTTTTAAAATGTAAATAAAAACTAATAATCATTTAAACCAATATATTAATTCATAATAAAACAAACAAAATTTGGAATTGAGGCGGTTTGTTGCTTCATGTAAAATGTTGGCTCATCTTGAATTTGAAAGCAGCAACGAAAAGTCATGGTCATGTTCACCAGTGGCTTATAAGCTGATGCTCCCCACCATCTACTATCGTATGAGAGGTGAAACCTCTTCAAGATGCAAGAAGGAGTCCAGTTGTCCTCATTCAAGCTCTTATGATTACCATGACCTGGATGACTGAGAATCTTCATCAACATATCAGAGATGTAGGCACCTTAAAGTGAGTGCTGCTAACAATCCGGATGGTCCCTCTTTTAATCAGGAAGATGCAGCATCCATTGTTTTCCAAAAGGATTTAAGATTCTGATTCGTCCTCCAGGTGTTTCTTTTTTAGTACCACTTACTTTTCAAGCATTTTCTTGACCCAGTCCCAACTTTTCTGAAGCCGTTTACCGCCATCAAATGTAAGATGAGCTAATGATTTTGGTGACGTTAAACGTAAGCTGACCCATCTTCAGCATTTTAGTTTAGTTTTCTATGTTTTATTAGGAATAAAATATTGCTTTATGAGATTTGCAAATCCTTGCATTCTACAAACATCTGGGAACTGCATCCCAACATTTTTTTAATTGGTATTGCATAAGAGTTACACCGGCTTTCATTTTTCATTTCATGTCCGATAACATAAACATTAACAATCAGTTTACACAATCAAGCAATCTGGTAACCCAGGTTCAATGGATCTACCTTTCTTCCAGCACACACACACACACGCACACACACACACTTGCACACACCCGTACACACACGCAGACACACACAGACACCTCTATAGCCAACCATAATCCCACCAGGTTATTGGGTTTCTATAGGGGTCAGCATTTGCCGGACACAGCTTTTATTTGGACCCGATTACATTTGGGCACAGTCATCGTATGGCCTCTGTCGACCGGGATAACGCTCATTGGTGTCCGCCTCACTGGCTCCATTCACCAGGCCCGGTACAATCATGTAGAGCTGGCAGACCTAACACCTAACCCAAAGAGTCAGGCCAGCCGAGTCAGCAAATACAATGCCCCCCTCCCCCTTTGATCAAAGCAGACGGGGGAGTAAAAACCAGAGATGAGGAAGACAAAGAAAGGGAGTGAGAAAAGTAAGAGACAGGAGCGAGCTGGTCCTGAGGAGTGAAGTGATAAGAAAAGAGGGAAATAATGAAAAAGAGAGGCCCTGTGTGCTGTTGTGTGTGTCTGAACGAGAGAGAGAGAGAGAGAGAGAGAGAGAGAGAGAGAGAGAGAGAGAGAGAGAGAGAGAGAGTGTCATATGCAGTTTTTCTTAAAACAAATGAGCAGCCGGTCAGTTTTAGACAGTGTTGAGTTGCTGACCCCATTGACCTGTTTGTCCAATTACTGATTTGTCACTCAATTGATGCATTTTTATATAAGGTTGCAGGCCAGAACTTACAACTTCTAATCTCAGTATGTACACTTTGTTACAAAATGTCAGCTTCATGAAGAACTGTTTTATTTTTAGATGCATGCGCAGTAAAAAGGAATGAAGAATTCACCTAAGACACAATGAAAGAGGGTGCAAACAAAACAGCTTGTAATTACAAACATTAGATAGTGGACAAATACATCATTGTTAGATGATTCCGATGGCAGAATTTGATGTAATTTAAATTAGATCAATAGGCCTCTGCTGCCCTCTTGTGGTAAAGTCCTGGAGTTTGAGCTCATCTAATTAGAAACTATTAGTCAAACTAGTTCTTTGACTCTACAATTCAACCTAACACAATATGCTCACACATCTTCTACACAGAAATACTGTAGGTTGAAAGTAGGAGTCACTCTCTGATGCTCACAATGAATGAATCTTCAAGACGAACAAAAACATTTGTAAGTCAATATCTCTATACCTGTGACATCTTTGCTGATTTGGAACCTTTGTCCCAGGAAATATTATCATTGTTATTAATAATAAGGAAATATTTACAATCATGCAGGTCCTGCTAATCCTGTTCCACCTGTGAAAATTGATGTGGGCTATTTCTGCCCATAAATTACACTGTGAGTTAATGTTTAGGAAGATGAGATGCTACTAACTTTTAGGTGTTTTACTGTGTTTTGTTATTATAAGTTTTTCAATTAATTCAACATCTAATTAAATTATTTGCATACTAAAGCATTACATCTCATAAAATACACATCATGGAAATGATAATAGTAATAAATAAGTTTGCAAGTTTTATGTTAACATTTATCTCTAAATGTTTAACTGTTAATTTTGATTTCCAGTAAAAACAGTACAGAAAGTGATGGATACAGTCATTTCTGGCTTATGGGGTAATAGAAGAGACATTCAAAATACCATCTGTAAAAACGATTGACTGTAACGTCTCAAGGAAATGTAACAAGAACTTGTCGCATGGCTTTATCCAATATTAAGATTTGGGTTCTTGAATTGTACAAAAAAAAAAAACGCACACAATTTCAGAGCACTTGCAAAATAAATTCAGAAATCAAAAGGAGTTTCTTAATATTAATAATCAAGCTTACTGCACATGTGCTTTTTTAAGGTACAATTATAGACTTCAACACCACAAGTTACTACAATCATGGGAGCCTGTGCCTCAGAACAGGTGTCTCTGCACAAAAAGGGGCGGGGGCGAAAACACGGCAAGCTCCTTTAAATGGCTTATACCATTTGTGACAGGAGAAGGGGGGGGTGTTATAGTTGATTTCACAACATTATGGCGTCTTTCCTGATATTAGCAGAACTGGAGGAGTAGGGAGTTTTTTGTTTTTTTGTCGTCATAGCTTTGCTTAACTTTCATTGTGGTTATATTATGCAATAGACAAATCAATGAGAATAGAAACGTATAACATCGAAGTTCCTATTCATGGCGATAGAAGTAGGTCGCGCCGCACCAGTAAACGGCTAATGAGCGGATGGAAGGAAGGACTACCTAACGGTTTAAATAGCTTTCCGTGTCATGTTAGATAGCTTGTAAAGTTGGTCAGACGTATTTATGATTATGACGGGTGACAAAAGCCGCGACGTCTCTGAAAATGTCTCAAAAGAGCCTCAAACCACCGCCACAACGGAATACTGTGCTACGCTGCAGCAGTGGATGTGGCAGTATTACTGGGGGTATGCCAACTGGCAGAGCTGGTTGACACTGTCAGCCTTCCCTTTTCCTCCGCCAAGCACAAGCGCTCAGGGTGAACCTGCCTCCACTTCCAGCGGTGAGCAGCAAGTTTTTGACGCGCGGAACTGGTACAACTACTCGTATCCTTTCAGCCCCCCTGCGTACTACCCTGTTCACCCGGGTGGTGCTCAGACTGGGCAGAGCCATGCCACAGCTGATGCCCGGCCAGCCCAACAGCAGAACGGGAATCCACCTCAGGCAGGTGCGGCTCTTTTTTTGGTAGCGTGGTGGCCTAGTTGGTCTAAAATGGCTCTTAAAGACTAAGCTAGGTCATAGGCCAAACGAGAAGCAGGCTTAAGCAAATGTACTTGTGGAAACAAGCTTATATGCTTATATCTGAGGTCTTTGTCTTTCTTTAACCTCTGTTGTCTTTCCGCAGATTTACAGTAGGCTTCCTGAAGACTTTACAAAACTTCTTCGAGTTTCTGAATTAGTCATACCCCCGTATTTACATCTTTTTTAAATTTTTTTTTTTACAGGCCGTGAATACACAATCCCCTCTCCTCTCCAGAGGTTCCTGGCAGAGACTGTGGATTTCTTCATCCTGTTCTGTGTGAAGGCCACCATTGTGTTGTGGATCATGCATCTTAGTGGCATGAAGTGAGTAAAGCCACCAAAGAGTATTTACAGATTGCACAATCTCCCCATTGTAACCACCACCAACCCACAGAGAAAAAGGATAGAATGGTTTGAAAACTGTCAAACCATGCTCACTATCCATTGTACAGTTTTGTTTCAGCTCGCCTGATAGTTGTGTAGCTTTGGGCAGTATGCAAAGTCTACTTCATTTGTTTATAGCAATGCTTTAATGCCAAGTTATGCATCCATTCCTGCTCTCACAAACTGGCTCCCCTTCTTAAAGGGACATTGCAAAGTTTATAACCCACTTCATCGTGGAGGAGATAGACGAGAACACGTCCTTGGAGGATCTACAGAAAATGATGGCTGTGGCTCTGGTGTACAGGGTGCTGGTGTGCGTCTATGAGGTGAGTCCCATGTCATATTGCCTCGCTGCTGGCTGTGCTCAGTGGTGTACACGAATCGACTATTCTAAACTCATTCTAGTAGCGTTTGTTTCGTGAGAGAAGGTAACTCTTTTTAAGCATTTACAGTGTCTTAACAACAATAATGTTAGTAAATAAGACGCCACATTCTTGATATCTGAGACATGCTGTATACAGTATGATGTGAATGTTGATCATTTGCCTAAACTTTGCTCTCGATTAACCACTCAGCCATGCTCAAAAAGAGTTGGTCTGTGAGTAGGCAAACTCTTTGCTGGTAGTTTTGGAGCAGTCAAAGCAAATGCGGGAAGGGATTCAACACTCTTTACGTAATTCCTCGACATAAGAATAATACTTCTCTTTGTGGAACTCCAAACAATGTAAGGACTCTGAACCCAGTGATATCTCTTAATGAAGGTGAGAAGCTGAAAACCATCATCAAATAGCAGTGCAGTGATCTTTTGGCTCTCGCACAACAGCACTTTAAAAACGGACGTACTTTTGCAGCATAAGGCTCTGTAAGGGCTCTGGAAAACTTCTGAAACCCATAGTCACCAAACGCAGCTAACTACTGCATCTTATAACTCTACAATCCACAGAAGGAAAAAAAAAACAAGAGCCTGAAACGATGCCTCCCTCTCTGGGCCGGAGCAAATTCAGATTCTGCAGGGAGTTACAACAACGCTGCTCTGTTGTAAAAGAGTCTTGTTGACCTCCTTACCCAGTCAGATTACGTGGTGCCTTATGAAAGGAAAGGAAAAAAACAAAACAAAAACAACGACAGCCAAGGTGGTCCGATTGCAAGCCTTTTTCCATTCATGAACTAGCCTGGCTGACGCGTCCACATCTCGATGAGATGGTGGTCTGGGAACTAGGTGTGCATTTTCTCGTATTTGAGGCGTGGTTTACGAATGCCTAGAGCCGTTTATTGGGTGCTACGAATGTCTATCAAATGGCATCTGGTTCTTCCCATGCTGCTTTGCGCGCGATTCATAGCCAATTGTATCACTTACACCAGATGATGTATGTAGAGGACAGAAATTCGACGAGGAAGAAGAAGACGCGTTGCTCTTTTTTAAAGGTAAACTTGCGTTCTAAGCTACTTAAAACACTTTCTAAGGCTGCATCGAACGGTAACGTTGTGTCCGCTGCCATGTTGGATTAACACTCTACAAGCTTCGGTCTACGTCATCATCGTCTTGCTGCCCCCCCCCCGTTCTGTGATTGGTTCCCTAACTCAGGCAAAAATAAGGGCGGTGGTTTCCAGGCTGCCTTTGCAGTGTGAATGAAATCGCGCGCAAAGCAGCATGGGAATTCCCAGGCTATTCATGAACAGGAATCGCAATGCTTTCTAAACTCCAATAATTGGTCTCCTCGCTTCTCCAATACACTTTTAGTTTAAAAGATGATGCAAGGTGGTAAATGTGCCCCCTTTTTTCCCCCACATGCTGCTGGTATCCAGTTCCAAAAAGGGACAGAAAAACACAAGAAAATAGCAACATTTATTACGCTGTCTTTATCCTTTTTTCAAATAAATGTAGATGTTTCCGCAGATCATTGCGTTCTGTTTTCATCTGTTTTTACTGACGATCAAAAGTGAATAAAAATGAAGTAAAACGTACTGAATATGCAGAAAATTCTGCATCAGGTACAGGGGAAGCTGCTTTCCCCTCCACATGCTCTTGTTTAATGAGAGGAGTCGGGCAGAGTCGGCTCTTTACAACACAACATCGTTCTCCATTGAGGACAGTGATGCAACGTTGCGTTCATAATTGCCTGAGATGAAGTCATGTATCGCGTCTGTTGTTGGACAGACAACCTTGTATTCCCAGGTGGGAAGGAGTGCTGGAATTACCTCGGTTTCAGACTGACACCATCTGGCATGTTTCATTCTGCTTCTGAGCTGCTTTTTTTTTTTTTTTTTTTTTTTTCTCGTAAACCTGATCTGGCCTTAGTATTTTCGACTATGTCTGTTGCTTTATTGTACTAAACTCATGTTTTAAGAATGAGAAAAAAAAATATGATGAACTGAGAACGGTTTGCTGCTCTTGTCGGGTCAGACGATCTGCATTTGGGGTGCTGGTGGTGCGACTCCGGGGAAGTTCCTGCTTGGTCTGCGGGTGGTGACGTGCGACACATCCACTCTGGTTCGACCCAACCGTGTTCTTGTGGTCCCAGCATCTAACGTCTCCCTCTCTGCGTAAGTGGGCTTTTATTATTTGTTTCTTTTTGATTAAGAATCAGAAACGAAGTGTATAAATGTACTTTTAGTGGGGAAAAAAAAGTCATGCCGTCTAATATTTAGCTTGGATCGCAACTCGCATTTGCATTGTTGCAACATGTATTTCCATCCAGATCTGCAAACAGCTTTTTCATCAGGTTTTGTGTCGTTGATGGAAGAATTGGACCGCTTCATAAAGTTTTCTCCAGCGCATCCCAAAGACTCTTCGTCTAGTTAAGATCTGGACTCTGTGGTGGAGCAGTCTATGTGTTAAATGGATGTTTCATGTTCCCTGAACCGCACTTTCACAATCTGACCAACATGAATCCTGGACAATGTTCATACCATCGGGGAGGAAAGAAACGATTGCTAGGAAAAGCTGGTCATTCATTATGTTCAGGGAGTCAGGTGACCTACGTTTCAGGGACATTTGATCTCAGACTTGACCAATTGAAGCCACCCCGGGTGATAAATCTGCTTTCCTTCACTTCAACACTTCATCCGTTGCTCCACTAACCCTGATGTGCCTGTCGATCTGGGACCTCATATCCTTTTTTCTGTTTCTCCCTAGTCCAATCGTTGTGCTCTTTGATCAGGTTTTCTTAAAGCTACACAGCTGTTTAGTCCCCAATATCATTCAGCCATTCAAATATTTTTTCCGGCCACATTTCTTCCTCAGACGTAACAATTCACCAGTGTCCTTACAGCTTTTAATAACGCGTCGAACACTACTTGGTAGTTTCGGTAGTCTCCTTGTTTTTTTTTGTGTTTGACGTCATTTAGGGTTAAATAACTTGTTGCCTGCTGATGGTCATTATTCTCTGCATTACTTCTCCCATGCGAGGCTTTATTTGCATAGTTAAAATCCAGGTGGTGACCAGACTGTGTTTCTTGCTCCAGATTTTTCCCTGTTAATGACATCGGGTTGTAAACATTGGACTCTAGCAGCTGCAGAGCGTCTGTCTGAGCTCTTATTTTGTCTTGTGTTTTTCTTGTTCTTCACAGCTCTACGGTGCGGGCATTGAACAAGAACTTCTCCATTGCTTTCCTTTTTCCTGTCTTCATCACGCTCCTCTTCTTCCAGCACAACAGGACTGTATACGACATTGTGGCAGGGACCATAGTTGTCCAGCGCAGAGGGGGTAGATAGCCTCTCCTCTCCTCTGACGGACTCTCTGAGCACAACTAAGTACAACAATCGGATCTATTTGCACTGAAAAGATTGATGCTCTGGCTCCCGACGTCACTGGATACGAGTTGGATTGCACTTTAAGATAACACGCGTGCCGATTTAGGCTTAACATGTTCAGTGAAGTCAAAGAAGTCGCATCTTTTGTTGCAGAGCATTCAGTTTTGATCACTGATCCGGCAAATAAGCTTTTTGGGAAACCCTCTGAAGTATTGTGAGTTTTGATCCAGAGACTTCTCCTCACATATTATATTTTGTGAATAGAAACTTCTGTGGGTAGGATTTTACTAACGTTTTACTTTGGTGACCCCTAGTGGCTGAAGCAGAGAAACTCAGAAGGGGCTCACCAGTAACTTTGGCTGCATTTCCTTATATGCATTTTATCTTTTTTTTTCGTTGAAGAAATATCAGGAAGTGAGATGTTTGGTCCACTAACTTCGCTACATAGCGATTGTGCTTATGCTTTCACACCGAAAAATTTATTGACATTATTGTGCCTATTTGAAGTATTGTTTTGATATGGTGAACTGCATCAAAGACTTCTCGTGAGGTCCAAAAATGTGAAATTTGTCACTTCTACGCTTATGTTCTCTGTCCTTTTGTGACTCAGGGCAGTTTTTTGGCAATCAAAGATGCTACTTGTCTCAATTAATTACAGAAACGGAATGCCTTGGATTTCTACAAATTTGCACAACGTGAGACTCTCCTGGTATTAAATGTTATTTATGATTTGTTCACATGCTAGTTCCAGTTTGATTCAATGCACCGAATGGCCGCATATTTAATGAATATCAGTTGTAGGAATTAGAATTTTGTGTTTGATATTTCATCTTTATTCCTATAATTATGTTGAAATAAAGCCTGTGTGAGATGTCAGAGGTGAAAACAAAGCGGTGAGTATTGACGCGTCTGTTCGTTCCTTATTTTTATTTTGGGATTCACGCAGGACGTGTTGGGCACGTTGTTATGTTGAATAAAATGAGAAAAGAAACAAGAGTGGCGGGGGGGGTTTCAGAAAATTGTGCAAACTATGAGACTCTTCAGTTGCACAGTGTTTAGAAATACTCCCGAGTGTGGAGCACAGCTGTGGTATTTTTTAATTTTTTTTTATGCCACTTAAGTCAAAGAGTGCTGATGTTGTCAAAATAGGAGGGGGCTTACTTATTAATTTTCTTTGACTCACGCCTGAGGAAGTGGGTGCTGGAGCTACCGCCTTGTGAAAGTCTGGAATTAGAGGGATAAGGTTTTGTTTAAGAACCTGTAAAGGATATTACACACTTGACTAGTGTGATCCTTAAATGTCAGTGTTGGGGCTGTTACCACGAGGGTCACTTTGAGCTGAAGTACAGGGCCCACTAAAGCTCTGAATGATGACAGAAATCAAACCCCATAAAGGGAATATTTCCCATTTAAAATCCTGTGTCTTATTTCCTCTGCATGCTAAGTTATGTCTCTATATTTAGTTTTCCACAGATGCACATACAGGGTCCACACACACGGGGGCAGCACAGATCAGAATGATTTTAAGTCTTCACAGAAATGAACTGAAGCTGCTGGATGTTGACATTTCTTTTCTTTATGTGGTGTGTACAGGCACAACGCAAGCTATTATAACTCACATCAATAACATCTAACCATCACTAAAGGCATGTATAGACTAATTCTGGCAGACAAAAATGGACAGCTCGCTGTGGCAACTGGGACGTCCTTGTGCGTCGGACACAAACTGTTCTGACTGTGGAAGAGAAGGCAGTGTTAGCTTTGTTTTCAGTCACTTTTTGGTCAGAAGCAGGTTCATGCGTTTAAACAAAAACTGATATCTTTTCCATGCAGCAGAAACAAGTATTTCTTAGCTTTTTTTTTTTAAACTTTTTGTCTTGTGGAAATATTTCTCATTTGAACCACTAACTGTATATATACTGTTATATGTGTGTGTGTCTGTCTGTTGATGTCTTTAATTTGATTTGATTCATGTCTTAATTCATTTGGTTAGTGGAATAGAGAAAAATACATTATCAGAAATTTAATTACCCAGAACACAGTGACACATTTGCCATTCAAAAAAGTTTCCCTGCCTGAAGTATTAAATTAGTAAATATGCGTTCACACAATTGAAGTAATTCTGAGGAAAGAGAAAATGTTCATGTCTTCAAGCTGCAGGCGTTATCCTTGAAAAAGAGGGTTCGTTAATTATCGATAACACTTTATATTTTATAAACTATAAAGATTTTTATAAAAGCAAAATTTTTCTCTCTAAAAAAAGTGTAATAAACCACTGGTTCATTCACCTATAATGTCCTACTCAGCCTTGCTGATCACAACAGATGATGAGGGGGGTCCTTTAAAATAAAAGTCTCTGAGCTGCACCCACTGCAGGTCGCTCTCTGCGTCGTCCCGGCTCCTCTCACACAGCTCCTTTAGTTTAAATGCTGAACATTTAGTTTTTGATTGAAGTCCCAGGGTAACCGAAACTCTTCAGAAACGGCTTCTTCTTCTTTTTTTCTTTTTCTTTTGAGAGAGCATATGCAGATGAATAACTTTAGCTACATAAAAAGGTAGCTTGTTTTTTTTTTTCCTTTGGGTTTTTTAGTGCCAAAATTGCTGAAGAGTTAAGTTTTTATGAGCTACTTTGGAGAGAGATTAGCCACGGGCATCCTATGTATTATTCCCAAGAGATGCAAAGCTTGTTTAGGGCTTCTCAGAATCATATTTTTTTTAAATAGAAACCATTAATCAAATGAGTTCCTTATCACCGGATGTCTCTTTCTTGCTCCAACACAAAAAGGCCTTTCACATTCAAGACTTTTTATTTCATTTTCTGTTCTATCATTACTCCTACCTGCATATTTTAAATGTATATTTTCATCTATCAAAGCCTGGCCCCCAGGGATGATTTAATCAACTTGTAGCTTCCACGTGTGAGGTCTTGTAAAGAGGTACATCATATGCAAATGCATTTTCTTGATTATGAATTCATAATGTCCTCCATAAATTTTTGAGCTACTAGTTCTGTAAATTTTTAAAAAAGCATTAAACTCCTTTCATGGCTTTGAGGCAAAAGAAGAGAAAATGAGCCTCCTGTTGTATAATCTCCGTGCATGGAAAAGCTATCCAAACATTTTGTCAGCCACTGTGCCTGATTTTTGAAAGCTCATGGCAGCATTTTGTCTCTAAGTTGCAGGTTTTTTTGGTTTTTTTGCTGAGAGTCTTGAGTCGCTCTGAACTGAGAGGGGCTCTCCGATAATTATGCCTGGAGTGGCTCTAATACAAATTTCACAGAGAGGCAGGGCGGAGAGAAAGCAACCGAACGAGTGAGACACTGAGACGGATTAGGAGAGAGACAAAAGCCCGAGAGGAAGAGAAGATTTGGAAACAGTAGTACAAAATGAGGAGAATGCAAAATGGTAAGAAAAGTGGAGCCTAAAGAGTTGTGCAGGAGTGAGTGTGAGAGGCTGAGGGACACCATGCTTGAAAATTCTCTCTGATCTTTGAGCCTTGGGACCAGAGACGCTGGAATACCCTGCAGAACTCTATTAAAATTCAACCAGCTAGACTTGAGCCCTCAGTTATTATACAAGAGAAGCCCTGCACGGTTCATCTCTCTCTACGTTTGCTCTCTGTGGCCTGCACACAACATGAAACACGCATGCACAACATGAACATGGACATGTTCTTGTAATCTGTCTACGAAACTAATTTCACTAAAGCTCTGTGTAAATACACTGTATTGTCTCTTTTCTTTCTCCCTTTGGACCACATCAGATCTACATGATCAGTCTGGGTTTTATTTCAACTTCACTTCACTGAAGCCCACATGGCTGGCAGCTGCTGCACAAAAGCACAAAGTAGCCCGCATGCAAGTGAGCTTTAAAGTGGACCTGAAGTTAGTCACACATCCAGCAAACACAGAAAAAAACACACCATGTCTCTGGACATCCAATTAAGCTCAATATGGGAACCATAGTTGGAAAATACCTGCCCTGTTCGTCTGCCAAATGCATTACATTGTTCACAAATGGTGTCGTCTGTCTGCAGTTTTGTGCCGAGCAGCTAGTGTGAAGGCAGTGTGTGGCAGGAGCCTGAAAGCAGCGAGTTGGTGTTTTTTCTTTTTCTTTGTTTGTTCTTATGAAAACATCTGCTTAATCCTGAAAATGGTGGGTTTGAACTAGAACAGTCAGATTGTGGGCTGTGAAAAAAGAGCATTGAGGCAAAAAAAATGCTGACACGCCCAATGCAGAAATGAGGGCAACTGCCGTGCCAGATCGTGGTTTTCTATGAGTCATCACCACGAGTGACGGATTTAACGCTACACACACATAGTAGTATGAGTAACTGTTAACGTGGAAATATCTCCTGCAGTGTTCAGCTTCACTGTTTTCTAATACCTTCACATGTAGACACAGAGAAATGTGGTTAATTAGCATGGTAATGAGATGTATAATAATGACAATAAAGGCTGAACGGAAAAAAAAAATCTTGAAGGGTGGGAGTCTCATGTTCTGACACAATTACCAGAGAAACTGCTCAATTACATTTCAAATTCTCATCATTTAATGAAACAGATAATGGAATGTTTCACACATTTGGGCAAGACAGTTGAATTTTATTACAATTATTCACATGACTATGGCCTATATAGAAGGACCTACATGGACTATACATAGTTCATCAGTTAGGAAGACGATCGATTTGTCAAGCTCTTGTTGTTGCCATAAACTCCCCTCTCATTCCCTTGTTTTCTTCTACCTGTATGTATATTAATATGACTACAGCAGCTTTGGATTAGAGTAAGAAGAAAATGCAAGAATGTCCAACAGATTATCGTTATCATCTGTGAGTGTTTTATCAGATTTAATCAAATGATCAAATGATACTGAATAACAAGTAACTTTTTCCACCTGTGTGTGTGTGTGGGGGAGTAACCAGCAACGGTCTGCTGGGATGTACAACAGAGGGCAGATGAGGAAAGAAAAAAAACTAAATTCAAGGTATTGCACTGGCGGGCAGTCCAGGAAACATAAGCTAAATCCAAAGTGCAAGGCAGGGTATGGCTGGAACTAAAACTAAATTTGGCACCAAGAGTTAACACACGACGGAAACGAAGATGAAGGATGGAGGATTTTGAAGGATTTCTCAAATCCTAAAATATCCCAAGAGGAGACAGGATCGAGGATGAGAGGAAGCTTGTCGGGGGAGCGAGGATACAACGGTTTGTCCTGTTGAAGGTTTATTTGGCACCTGCAACATCTGAAGGCGTGTGGCATTTTAATGCAACATAACATACTGCATCAAGTAAATTTCTACTTTGTCACAAACAGATTTAATGGTCATCTGACAGAGTCATTCAAATGAAGTGTTAAGTTGCAGCTAAACATTACAAGTAATGCAGTTGTGTGACAGGCCTCATTTAGAGGACACTGGTTTAAAATGACGGTCAGACTCAAGGACGTCTTGTTTTGTCAAACGCCTCACACACCACCTCCTCTCCCCCTCGAAAGCCTCCGCTCGCATCTTGTGCGAGGGGCTGAGACACAAACAGGGGAGTCCAGTGGAGGAACTGTGTGTGTGCAAACTGGGAAACGAGAAAAAAAGGATGAGTACGAATCAAGAGCTCCTGGGTGGATGGATGAACTAAGGTCAGGAAGCAACACTAAACAGAATGCCGAACGGAACAGAAACAAAAGAAAACACAACAAACCCCAAAGAGCACGCAGAGCCAGTCATTTAAGTTTTGGAAATGAATCAGTAGATCGACCTGTAACATTAGAGTTAAATCTGCACCGTGGAATGATTGTGTTAGCTTGGAATGTGAACGGGACACAACATGACTCACCTTTTACAACACAAAGAACTGGACTTTCCATCCGACTCAGTAAACCAATATTTGATGGGAATTTTTTACAATGGGACATTCCACCTTCAGACAATGAGACAATCTCATTTCAGGCCTTTGGATGCTCTCCAGCACGCCGCAGAGCTGAGTGGAACTACTTTTCTTTTGTCCATTTGTGCGTTTGTTGTTTCAATAATGAGCATTAAACACAATCTGTGTAATATCGGGAGAGTTTATGTTTCTACAGTGCATCCATTGTGGTGTGTGTACGGTATGTGGCAGCAAGAAGGCTGTAGGCTACAGTAGCGCGACTTCTCTCTGATTAATGCAAAGCCTGGAAAGTGAGTGGGGAATTTAGGAAGGGATGGGTCATGGAGAGTAGGAGGGAAACAATCAAAAGTGACAGAGTGAGAAGTGAGTGAGAATATGAAAACGAAAAGGGCGTATGACAAATCTTAAGACACAAATGTCACCATTTTTATTAGGCAAACATTAGACTGAATTCAGTTAACATTCATTTGTGTCTCTGACTGAACATTCTCTGTATTTCCCAGCAGAGGGAGTACCTTTTGAACACAGATCCAGCTCCTCATTGGTTCCCAGTCACCTCAGTGTCGAGGGCGGCTCAGCCAATCGGCACGCTTCTGGGCCACAAATATCTGAAGTAGTAATAATATGGAATGTGCTGGCTCGGCATGAGCTGTCAACTAGAGCATGTAGTACTATACTACATACCGATGGTGGGAGGAGACGAGTCGAGGAAAGGAAGTGGTAAACACTCAATGACAGAGCAGCAGCCTGATCGTGCCCTGTGTTAATGTGTGTGTGTGTGTGTGTGTGTGTGTGTGTGTTGTAAGCAGTACTCTCAGCTGACACACACAAATGTGCCCCACCCTTTGTGCCTCTCCCTTTTAAGCACATTATTTTTTCAGAAGAAGCACACTGTTTTGAACTTTATACAACTTAAAGTTAAAACGAACAGACAGAGAATGCATCAACATAAAAAGCTCACACAAATTAGCTTAGCATTTAAGCGCCCAGAGAAACACTTCAGGCTTTGTGAGGTTACATTGATGAAAAGCAGCTGGTTTGTGCTGCATGACACAAAACTTTCACCCCTCGGGTCCTGACAGCCAGAAGTTAGATTAGTGGTTCTGCAGTGGAGCTTCAGCAGACCCAACACCTGCTTCGCCTCCATGGTGGAAGTATGTACAGAATGCTAGGAGTCTAAAATACAAACAGTTAAAAAACAATCCCTCAGTGGGCACATGTCCATGCGCATAGATGTATATTTGTGTAGACAGATGGAATGCAATGCGTTTTTACTGGTGGCGACAGAAGCTTAGATAACTCAGAGGAGAATCAGCATAAAGAACAAATGGTGAGGATGGAGTTTGGGCGTTTGAGACAAATATTTTACACATAAACTAATGGAACATGTGTTTCCTGTCCCACACTTAAAGTTAGGTCATGTAATAACTGATGGCAGAGCAACAGCCTGATGGGTCATAATCTGCTGACTGACAACATGTGGGTCAGCCACTGGAAGTCTGCTATCACGAGAACCAGGCAAGCCCAGACGTAGCACACAGAAGAGATCAAGACGCAACAATCCACACACTATATGATGCAGATGTTAAGTTAACTCTGACCCTTTATATTTGCTGCCATTCCTTTGGATATTAAAGATTGGAGGCTCAACTCATCAAATATTGCACAACATCTAAGATAGAGTTTGTAATCCTGAACTCGGTGCATCATTCCGTGCTGACATGTTAAATGAGCAGGTTGCACCAGAGCATGTGCAAGTCTGTGATGAAATGTACCTTTGCATGCAATACTTTGCTTTCAGCACAGGCAGAAATATTTACAGAATAAGGAAAAACTTACATTTCCCACCGTAAATGAATCATGTTGTATGCCTCAGCCCACTTAAAACACACACGCACACACACGCACGTTAAGAGGAAAACATCAGCTGCAAATCCATGACTCAAACCTAAAAGATGTTTGGAAAGCCGGTGAGTGGAAGCTTGTGTTGACTTGTGGGGGCATTTATAGGGCAAAGCATGCCACGTTACTTTCAGCTTCAGTTGAAATTTTCTGCTGCGGATACTGCAGCCTGGCCTGAGATGTCTTATACAATGTGCTGCACAGCTGAAACTGAAAGAAACGAAGAATTAAAGAGAAAACGAGCTAAAAATGAAGTCGAAGCCGACAGCAAGTAGAGTTTGTATCTGAGCTTCTCTTGTTAAAGTTAAGTGGGAGACATTTGTAGAAACAGGGAAGCGTTCTAAATAGAGAAATTTACATTTTTAATGGTTAAACTACTTTATCCAAAGCCATAATCCCCACTGTGGTGTGCTCTCAATGCTGAGAGTTCCCACCAGCCGATGTGGGCATCAGTAGGTGAAGTAAGAAGCTGACCAGGAATATGAGGTTAATGTAACAAAAATATTGATGTTTGCTATAAGCATTTACAAGCATCAATGGCAACAAAGGTCGTGATGTTACATTTTATGTGAGGATATGCTTCGGAGTTACATCATTTACCTGAATCACATAAACATTTGAGTGAAGCAAAGATAATGTGTATGTTCTATATAAATAACTTCCACAAAATGTACTGAAAGTTCTTTTCTTAAAGAGCGTCTTACCACCTTGACAAGTGGGTTGGCCTGAATAAGATCAGTTACAGGACTCGCTCCGCTCAAAGCGTTCACATCTTCCCACATTTACCGTAATACATAAATCAACACTCCTCCGTACGGCTGCGGTGCACAAGCTCACATAATCCCGAGCAAACGGGAGACCTCTCTGTCAACCAGCATCCAGCAAATAGAATCAGACCATACCCAGCAATCCCATGCTGTACTCACAGAGAGGCCCTTTCTGCACTTCCAACCACGGCTTCACACGCAAAGAGTCACTGTGGCGATGATTAATTCATAGTGTTTCAGAGTTTGTACAAGCGCAGTGTTATCTGGCCTCTTGTGGCCAGAGATCCAGTGGAGCTGTGCGTTATGGAGATGGCAGCATTATTGATTCAAGTTTTCAAAAGGCCTTTGAAACCGAGCGTCTAGAGTCTAGACGATCCGGCCTGCTAGATGTTCGCGTTGCACTTGAGGAGCAGAGTAGGGAAGTGATTCTGGTGGCAGAATGAAAGGGTGAGTGATACTACGGTGACGGTATTTGCTTTCTAAAAAGTCGCAGCGCAGGATTAGCATTTCAATCTTATTGTTTAATTTGACTCCTGCTGCAGTGTGACTGCTCTGAGGAGAGCATGGCGAGTAAGAGGAGTAGAGGGACAGCAAGTGAAGTGACTGAGAACATCAAAAGATCAAATTTGGAGCATAATGCTGTCATAGAATGCACTATTTAAGTGTTGTGCGTGAGGTGTTGAAGAGTAACCTTAATCTCAATATATAAATGCCAATGATGGGGGTCAGGGGGTTAAGCCACAGAAGCAGCAAGCTTTGATGACCACAATGCAGTGTAATCAATACAGGTGGCAAGACAGGGCATATGCAAGTCTCTCTTGATCTCCTGTTTCACCTGTCCTCCAACAACGAGACTGAAGAATCTGTGTCCCCTCTGTCATTATAATAAACTGTCAGGACAACACTGGGGGAGGATCCAGTGACATGGACTCAGGTATCATTGTTTAGTGCTACATGTGATGTGTATTCGTTAGTATGTCACCGTGTTTGTTTGTCCTTGACGCGCACTCTTATTAAACTTTTCTAATACTAGTTTTTTTGTCAGACTGGTTTCGTTTGACAAAAAGCAGCGAAATATCCAACCACAACAATTGTTAAACCCTAATCAAGCATAACCTCTCCAGCTAAGTCTAATAAAATGAAAAAAACATGATATTACACTGGTTGCTCAGTCCCTTATAATGATTTGTAGAGTTCACTGTGTGTATGGTTTCGGGTGTAACAGTTTTGGGAATGGAGTTTGTGAGTTTTAGTGTTGGTGATTTGACATTGGAATGAAAATAACACAAGACAAACTGAAAATGACACATGAAATGTCCCTTAAAAGTGGTGTGCTTCGTGTTACAAAAACTATTTTGTTGATGTTGGAGCTCACTGCTGAAAAAGAACAAACATTTGTTTTTTATGCCTCTACTGTATTGATTAATTCCGTAAGATTCTATGCAATAACCTTTGAATTAATACATTAAACCTTTAACAGAGCAAGGTTTGCAGTTCCTCACTTGATGCTAAGCTAAGCTAACTGTCCCCTGTCTATGTGACGTCTTCCAACCCAGGAGCCTGTTGCCTGTTTTAGGACAGCCTGCACCTTTGTTTTTGTTTTTTTAGTTCTACCAATTACAATGTGAGTTGTTGATGTTTTTTAAAGTCAGGTGCTTGCATGTTCAGCTAATGACAGACATAGATATGTAACACTGAAGAAACTACTCAGCATGTCTACATTAATTCTAACAAACATATAAAGTTTGCTTACTTGATGTCTTGCTATCCTTGAGTGAGTTGAACTGCCGCCGTGTCTCTGAATTCTACAGTGTTCTTTCCATTCATCTTGTAATATTAATAAAGGTGGTCGATATGTTTGGCTCATCCAGTATTTCTGAATGTCTGCAATGAGATCGGCCATGAACCATTCTCAGGTAGAGATATCAGTCTATATACCTTTACAGAAAGATCCTTCCTCCCAAACAGCTCTGCCTCCAATAGACTATTTGAAAAGTATGAATAGCTCTCAAATACTGAATGGTTAAATCTGATAAATAGAAGGCCAGAATCTGAGCGAGTGGCCATGACTTGTGGAGTCCCCCAGGGGTCAATTCTTGGACCTCTTCTGTTTAACTTGTATATGCTCCCTTTGGGTCAGATATTGCAGAATTTTAACATCAATTATCACAGTTATGCAGACGATACACAACTTTATGTGTCTCTGTCACCGGACGACTGCAGCCCAGCAGACGTACTGTGTCAGTGTCTGGAGGAAATAAACACCTGGATGAGAGAGAATTTTCTACAATTAAATGAAGACAAAACTGAGATCATTCTGTTTGGTAGCAAAGAGAAGAGGGTCAGCGTTGGTAAATATCTTGAGACTCGGGACCTTACAATCACTGACCAAGTTCGTAACCTCGGAGTGTTGATAGACCTAAATCTGACTTTCAGCAGCCACATCAAAGCTGTCACCAAGGCAGCTTTTTACCATCTCAGAAACATCAACAGAATTAAAGGTTTCCTCTCCCAAAAAGACCAGGAGAAACTCATCCATGCATTCATCTCCAGTAGACTCGATTACTGTAATTCTCTTTTAACTGGACTTCCCAAAAAGAGCATTAAACATCTGCAGCTCATCCAGAAAGCTGCTGCTAGAGTTTTAACCCGGACTAAGAGATCTGAACACATCACACCAGTTTTAAAATCTTTACACTGGCTTCCAGTCAGTCACAGAATAGATTTTAAAAGCCTGCTGATGGTTTACAAATCCCAGAACGGTTTAGGCCCAAAATACATCTATGATATGTTCAGAGAATATAAACCAAGCAGAGCTCTTAGATCCAAGGACTCAGGTCAGCTGGTCCAGTCCAGAGTCCAGACTAAACATGGAGAAGCAGCATTTAGCTGTTATGCTGCAAACAAGTGGAACAAACTGCCAGTGGAGATTAAACTTTCACCAAATGTAGACATTTTTAAATCCAGGTTAAAGACATTTCTGTTCTCATGTGTCTATGCATGAAATATCTTTTAACGTATCTAGACTGTTGCTTGTTTTTAAATTAATTTAAATTATTTTATTTGTTTCTCTTTATATTCTTTTATGTATTTTTAATGCTTCTTACACTCCCTGCTGCAATGCTTTTATTTGATGTAAAATACTTTGAATTGTTTGTACATGAAATGTGCTATATAAATAAATTTGATTTGATTTTGAAATAACAGAAATATAAACCCATCTTGTCTAACTTTTAAAAAGAAGGTAATGCAAACATGTTGAACTGTTCTCTTTACACAAAAACTCATTTTTCACACTAAATGATTTAATCGACATGCTGCTAGTCAGCTAATTACCTGTTTGTCAAATCATTTTTAATACCAATCTCCTCTGCAAGTTTGCCATGTTTGATAGGAATTGGAAAGAGTTTAACGAGCAGTCATTTGTAGTTGAATAGATTTGCAATCTCGCGACACCTTCACGGCAGACTAAAAAGATTTTCTGCCTAAGTTTTTCCTTCTTCGCTTACCTTTACCTGGATTTTCCAGCTCTCGTGCGTTACACACTATTGCACCTCGTACTGTTAGTTTCTCCCTCTGATCCCCTCTCTAACACGCACACTCGCAAAAGAAAATCAGGCACCCAGGGTGGACAGGCAGGGTGTAAGTTGAGTAAACCAGTCTGACAAAACATGCAGATCTGTGAGCTGCTTCTTCCAAGCTCATCTATTATCCAGCTGACTCCACTCTGACCCTCGAGTTAGTGACTGTGTACTGTAGAGACCTGTCACGATATCACTCAACACTGTGTGTGTGTGTGTGTGTGTGTGCCAAAGTGTGTTGCAGTGCCTCCTTGGCCTGGTCAATAATTAAAGTGACTGCTTAGTAGGGGGAGAGTGGCTTCGACATAAGACAAGATTTTTTTTGCACTTATTAAACCAGAAAAGATGGCTGAGGATCCATCCTAATTTATGATAAATGAAGGGCTGGTGTTTTTTTTTTTGGTGTTGGAAGGTTGAACGCAGACATCACAAGTGAGAGAGAAGTACAACAGGGGTGAAAGTGGTGTTGAAATAGTACCAATAATATGATTTTCAATAAGCAGAGAGTGCAAAGGGTGATGCAACAGTTCAGAGTCTAGTAGAAAAGCATTTTGTGCTGCTGATATATTGCAGTTTCATCTACAAAGGCAGCAGCATAGTAATAGGTTCTGGGCCCAGAACTAAAAGCCAATTACTTTTTCATATAGCGGTAGCTTCACTGTTAGACACATACAAATACACAGGCTTACTTTTGTTTATTTCAAGCCTCATTCGAGTTTTATTCGGGGCCAAAATATAAAATGGATTCCGATCTGTTTCATTGTAATGCCAGATTTTTGTGAGTTTGTATGAGGAGAGGCCGAAAGTTTGAGAAAGAGACACATTTAGGTCTGTGAAGAATCAAAGTAAAATGTTTCACTGCCCCAATTAAGTTTGGGGATTTTCAGACAGATCATATTAAAAGCGCTCTAGATTATTTCCCAAAACCTGCCTGCCTGGGAGAAGCAGATTCAATTGGCTGCTCCTAATGCACAGATTAGGGAACTCTCTTCTAATCCTCTCCGCTTTTCTTCTCCCTTGTAATGGAATGGAGAAGGTGTGTGAGAACAGGTTAGCTGGTAGCAGGTATTCACTGCAGGATTACACTTGCAAGGGCGACTTTAAGCCTGTGTATTTGGTTGTTAGAGAGGTGCAGTGAAAATTATGGCATTTAAGCAAGAATGTAATTGTTACCAGTAATTGATGCTCATTCTCCGCAGAAGCTCGAGTTAAGTGTTTTAATGTCAAGAATTTAGGAAAGATGACGCATATTTTTCCACTATGTACTGTAATGTACAGTATGTAACAACAGCGAGCACACGACAATATTGTAAGCACTTCCACGTGTGATCCACAGGGGGAGCAGTGAGCAGCTGAGAATCGCTCTGGCCCTTGTGCAGACAGACTGTAGCCTTGAAATCTGAAGTGATTGCTGCTTTCAAAACCCACACAATGAGCGCTCCTCTTCGGCTAAGAAAGTCTTGACTGGTCTCCGCAGAGAGTGCAAAAAGCTGACATTTTGAGGCTGTGACTGACTCTTTGTTGCGCTGACATGAGCATACTGCTTGAAAAGATAAAAATTAATTCACAAATGAAGAAACTGCAAACATTAAAATGCACAAAGAGATTGCATGTTCAACTACAAGCACTTCACTCACTGTGCCTCTATTTATAGCAACGGTTCAATGAAATAGAAACATTCACAGCCATTAGAATCTTTTAGAATCTCTCAAGAGCCTGTGTTATTTTTATAGTTATATCACCCTTGCAGTCTTGAATCACTTGCATGGATGCCTCATATTTAGCACAATATCACTGGTTAAATAGAGAACTTGTGTTCTTGTGTGGTCCAAAGGGTAATTACATGGCTAAAAACAAAGCACGATGACATTTCAGTATGAGTCATTTACCGTAAGGGTATGTACATTTAAGCAGCTCGTTTCCATTTCTCAGGGCTCTTCTCGTACAGACCACACCCAGTGCACTTTATTGTCCCTGAGCGTGTACTGTTCACACCTCCTACAGAGAACACAGGTACATCTCCAGGGAGTAACCCAACACTGGAAAATATGCTCCCGCTCTGGCAGTAGTTCTTTACTTTTCAGTGGCCCTGCACTACACACATACTCAGCTATGTATACTCACTGTGTTATGGATGGTGCGAATTATTCAAATCAAGGTATTGGCTGACGGGAGACTGTTTAAATTCTAAACTTTAGCTCTCCATACGGTATGCAAAACCTTTTTGTCACACTTTGGTAAGACCGAGTATGTGTCTACTTGTAAGTACATGCAGGGTGGAACAAGAGCATAACGAGTGGTGCAAGTACATGCTTGTGTGTACGCACACCAATTTGCAGGCTAACATCACACTAAGCAACTCCATCGATCAGATCACTAATACTGATGAGCGGGTGAGTTATTCACAACCATGTAGTCAACTTACTGCTTTCCTCTGAATCATCATCAGACACTTATGTTAGAGCAGTCTGAAATGGATGCAATGTAAAACTAACAGTGCAGGAAGAACGACAGACAACGCAAAATCAGGACAACCGAAAAGCACTTCCAAATCCACTTTTTATACATCCACTGTTACCCACATTGAACAAACGAGCGTGTACAACCATCTATAATAGTTATTATAGTAATCAAGTCTGCCTAATTCTACATGTTAAGCATTAAACAAAATGTACCAAACCCAATACCAAAAGAAGGTGGGATGTAAAATGTAAGCAGAATGTAACTTTAAAACAAATGAAAGTAAGTTGGCACAGGGTCATGTTTACCACTGTGTAGCATCCCCTCTTCTTTTAACAACAGTCTTTAAACGTCTGGGCCCTGAGGAGACCAGCTGCTCGACCTTTTGGTGAGCAATGTTTTCCCATTCTTTTCTGATGTAGGATTGGAGCTGCTCAATCGTCCTGGGTCTTCTTTCTTATACTTCATGTTTCATCATGCTTCACCGACTGTTTTCAGTCGGGGAAAGTCTGGAATTTTTGGCAGGCCAGTCCAGTATGACTCTTCCCCTATAAGCCATGCTGTTGTAAGCGATTAAGTATGCGTTTTTTTTCCTCATTGTCCTGCTGAAATATACAAGGCCTTCCCTGAAAAAGACGTCATCTGAACGAGAACACATGTTGCTCTGGAACCTGCGCAAACCATCGGTGGTGTCTTTGCACGTGAGCATGTTGCCAGCCGAACAGGCACTAATGCACCCCCATGCCATCAGAGATGCAGGCTTTTGAACTGATACTGATAACAAGTCAGATGTTCTCTCTCTTTAGTCGGGAGGATGCGCCATCCACAATTTTCAAAAAGAATTCCAAATTACAATTCGTCTGATCACAGAACAGTTTCCCACTTTGCCTCAGTCTGTTATAAATGAGCTCTGACTAGAGTAGATGGCAGCAATCCTGGATCATGTTCACATATGGCTTCTTCTTTGCATGACGGAGCTTTGACCTACATGCATGTGTGGATGAACTGTGTTAATATACAGTGATCCTGGAAGTGTTCCTGAGTCAATGCAGTGATTTCCATGACAGCATCATGCCTGTTTTATAGTAGTTCTGCCTGAGGGCTTGAAGATCACAGACATCCACTATCGATTTTTAGAGATGTCTCCCAAGATTCACTGAATCTTTGGATGATATGTGGTATAGTAGATGATGTCATTGCAATTTTACATCGAGGAACATTATTTTATGGCTTCTCTTAGGCGTTCTTTTTACTGACCTGTTGCCAAACAACCTAAGTAGTTGCGACATATTCCTCCAGTTGTTTCTCTTTAGGAACGCTTACTTTTCCAGGAGTTTTGTTGCTGCTGTCCTAACTTTTCTGAGAGGTGTGGCTGCCATTATATTAAAGATGAGCCGAGCTCCTTTGTGAAATGCTAAAATATCTCACTTTCAGCCTTTGCTATGTTTTCTATGTTCTATTGTAAATAAAACATTGGTTTTTATTCAATTTGCAAATTGTTTTATACAACGTCCCAACTTTTTTTCACAGCGAGGTTGTACCTAGTCTGCACAGTAAATGGTGATGAAATGACTCACTCAAATATCACAACCCATTCACCTTCATTTCTATACATCCATGCACACGAATTTAATGCCAGCCCTCTGGAACACAGGGCAGCCTACCTCTGTGTCTCTTTGTTTGCCACACACGTGACGAGGACACAATGGAGTGCAGGACAATAGGCCACTTACTGAGTGACTGGCAGGGAGAGGGATACATCCCTGATCGTCCGTCACCCTGCGGCCGCGTGCACTATGCGGCTCGTGGGCTGTGTCAGGTTGCACTCTCCACTGAGGAAGAAGCATAGGCACCTGCTGTCATATTGGAAATCTGGGAGAAGTCAGAGGTCAAGATATGTAAAAAAACAAACAAACAAAAAAAACCATTGAAAATAGCAGAGGAACTAAACGGGGATTTGTGTAACAGCTTCAATACTTTATCAGAAATAGTATCTTTACTTTCACGCACTACACTGCACCGAGTCAGGAAAATATTTTTCAACATGAGCCAGTTGAATTGACAGAAACAAGTTAATTTCATCTCCATCCCCCTTGTTTTTGTGGCTCCGTGTGTGAAAACAGTTGGCAGCTGGGATTTCCAGTCTGTCACTGTCAGCTGACCGTCAGTCATTGCGTTCAGCTGAGCAGATTTTCTCTGAAACCTTGAGCTTCAAACGCCTGCCGCGACCTCGTGACCTTTAAGAGAGGTCAAGGGTTAAACGTGCGGGTAAATATAAAAATAACCCCAAACATATGATGTCGAACATGCATTTCGCTCTAAAGAATACATCCCAGCCCGAGTACACCCAGACAGATAGCATCTAACACTGGCGTATGTGCTGCGTATTCCCACGCCTTGGTGCTGTCAGTGAACTTCTCTTGTGATCCTGTCATATTTTTGCATGAGTAGCTCGCAAACTGCTCCATTTTTGAACCTCTCCCTCTGTCTCTCTCTGAAGGTGGGGGCAGAGAGGTATTAGCTGTGCGCTGCAGACATCATTAGGAGGGGAGACGCTTTCCACCGTCAGCGCCGGAGCAGAGCAGGGGAGCCCTGGCAACAAGGAGAGACACAAACTCAGCAGCCCGTTACAGCCCACAGTAAGTCGCCCAAAACTGTTTCCTGAGCGCTGGCTACACCAGGCTGTCACTGCTTTCGCCGTGTCACTTTTCTCTTTTGGAGCTTGGTAGATAAAAATGGCTGGAAGAACTGGGAAGGGTGGCGCTGAAGCTCTGGTTTACTCCAAAGCCTTGGGAAATGATTATTTCGCACTCTGACCTATTTTTAAGTGACCAAACAGACCGGGGGCACGCGGGGCACTGGTGTGTATACTTGTCATTTCGGAGCCTTAATGCAAAGTATTGTTTAAGTGGTAGAAAACGGAGCGGAGGTTTGGCTGGAATGTGACCGAGCAAGGAGCGCGTCCGCCGGCCGAGTTGATATCGGGCAGGCGCTGTACTTCCACTAACTGCGCCACTCCACCTCGGCTCAAACATTTTGTTTGTAGACTGTTTCCAAGCGCTAAACATGGTCACACGCCGCCGAATGGCGTTGCTTTAAGCCACACACGTCTTCTTTTGAACTCTTTTCTTACTGACAAGGAATGTCAAAGGCAGGCATTACATTTTTTTTTTTTAATTTTTATCTACGTTTCACCATCGCGGAAGTGCTTTCTCCACACGAAAAGAGACGGAGAACAACTAACCACAGTCCACTTAATTTGTCCACTTTTTTTCTTTGCGGAAACGATGTTAACATGTTCTACGTGTTTCGACAGCTGTTTACGCACGTTTATTGCTGCATATGTAATACGGCGCTACACAGTGTTTTACATTACCAGCTGGTTGTAAAGGACATACGGTTTGTGATTGCAGGACTACCCGTGATGTCATTCATCCTAGCTGGACCATTATATAACGGGACTGTAGGGAAGCCTGCGATAGCAGGCTATTTTTACTCTGTTTACACCTTGGAACAGGCTTGGCTATGCGTCCCAAGTAGTAGCCTGTGCCTTTACTCTCGTTATGGATGGCATACGGCATACAAATGAGACAAAGTGGACGCACCAAAGTAGCCGTTAAACACCAAAAAGCTGCACTTCTGCCCTCTAGATGCACGTGTACACTTTTAAGTGTTCAGCTCTTCTAAGGGCGTCTGTGCAATAGACACATTTTCTTGTGACCGTGTGACTTCTTTTAAACATGTCATGGAGATTTCATTTAAGCAGTAAAAAGGGCCATCGTCACAGTTATAACACCATAAAAATGCTGATTCACCCAGAAACCCAGGGAATTTTGAATTGTTTTATGTAGCTCTGTACTTACTATTTTGATATTGACAGCTCACTATTATGCCAATAACCAAATATTTACCAGGAACAGCTGGACTTGCTTTTAAGTGCTGTCACACTATACTTTTTTTTTTTTTTAAACTTTTTTTGATTGGAAACAAAATGATTACCACCCAGTTTAATGATGGTTCTGGTAAGGTTTCCCCAACATTTCTTTTCTGGAACAATTTGGAACAAATGCAGGTAGCTCAGCAGGCTTTTTTGTCAGCATAATTAAGTTAACCCCTCCAACAAAATTCAGAATTGAACTTCTGGTGCTGCTGTTTTTTTTTATAAACTTTTTAACATTTTCACCAACATTTCATCTGTTAATTTCTCTCCATTGGTTCAAACTCATGACACAAATACAGTGTCGGTTGCCTTTTTCAGGCGATGACACAGAACTTAGGAACGTCATGTAGTTGCTTTGTTTACTTACACAATTGCAATGCGAAAACTTAACCAGACTGATGGTACACAGTGTGACTAAAACATGGGCTGGAATTCAAAGTTTGCAAACGCCATTTGAATTCTTTCAAAGCTTAGTGCGTGCTAGGACAATGTTTGTGTCACGCATGATAATTCACAACTGTTGCTAGTAGAGGGTGTGCTTTTATTTATTTATTTATTTTTGCTCCGCCTTTACTAACCATTCACTGTGTGTTAGGAAATGGTGAATGGCCTTCACAGTCTATTGGGCTGGCTTAAAGAAGGCCCCCATTGGTTATTATGTCATTCTTTATGTTATTCTTATTAGACATCTAATTAGTGTGTTAGTCTGACCATTAGTGTATATCAATACAACCAAACTCCCAATTAAGCTGCTTTCATTCACCTATTTTTCTGTTTCTTATGTCAGATGGCTAAATGTGTCAGAAATTGTGATTGAAAAGCAGCCCATTAAGACTACACGTCAGCTCGTTTAAAGCATTTCCAGACTGCCACTCTGTTCTAATAAAATCCTGATTTTGTAACCACAGCATCACCTGACAAATCGCTATTCAAGTAACTTAAAGGCAACGTCTGTGCAGGGAATCCAGTTCTACGTACATGTACGATGATCTCACACAGAGAGCTAGAAGCAGTAGAGTGTCTTCATGATGTTGCATAAACTTCAGTCAATGACCTTTCCTGCTCCCAGGCATGTAAACTATTTACAAGAGCGGCGGTCCAGTTAAATGGCCAAGCCGAGCTGTAACTGTAGCTCGACTCAGCTGTGGGTGTAACAGTGACACAGCAAATGTGTAAAAAAGAATTGTGATGACTAAGAAGACAGTTGCAAATATTTGGCTGAGTGTCAAGTCTTTAAAAGAAGATGCTCTTAGGCATAACGATGTTGAGGAAGTAAAAGATAAAAGATATTGGTCAAACTGAGAAGAGTTGGAAAGAAGTCTTCTGCACTCAGGTAGTTTCGGTACTTTAGGTTCTTTTGGACCGCAGGAACCTTTTCATAGTTCCTATACCTGTTAGAGCTATTTTTTTTTATGTCAGCAATGGAGATAACGTAGCTGATTGTTATCCAACTGCTTTCATAGGGTCTGTTTTTAGCTCCCCTGTTAGAGTAGGAGCTTTCCCCCGAATGGTGGGAACCAGCTGTGAGCTGTACGGTGACTGTTCCAAATAAAATAAGTGTACTGATTGCTTGAACATACTAGCGCAGAACCAGTGAAAAGCCTGAAGTCTGAAAACCTAAACTAAACACACATTAATGGAGCTACTGACCATTGCATACCTTCAATGTGCAAATGTGGTGCACAACTGGACAAAAAAGCCCTTGAAGGCACAGTATGTTGTACTTTAGAGAACTCCCGAGTCCCGAGAACCCTCCGAAAGCCCTTAGAACTGCTCATTCGTGGTCGGGCTGCAGCAATAGTTAAAATCAGGACTTGTTCTTTCAGGATGGAGTTTGATAAGTTATGACTGGAAATTTTAAGAGTTGGAAGTCAATAACCAAAGGGCGACGTTATAATACAAAGCGTAGGAAGTGAAGATGGATTTGACAATGTAGGGCATTTATGGCTTTAGGTAATGAAACGAGGATTAACCAGGTGCTGAGTGTATAGAATGTCCAGAAGTTTTTTTTTTTTTTTTCTCTTTTGCTGTACAAAGGACTAAGTTAGAAAAAAAATCTGCACATTTACACAGCAGTCGAGGGGGTAGTTGTGAGTTTCAGTGAGTCTCAGGCTGGAACAGCAAAGCTTTTGATTAGGTCCATAAGAGCAGCTGGTTCAGAGCAGGTTCAGTATTTTTCTTCAAGCTGCAGGCAAGCATGACAGACAAGACCAAACTGTAGTGCTCTATTGTGCGATCATGCCACTGTGATCCTGGCGTGCTGCTCCATCCATCCACCCACCTGCCACACACACGCGTGCACACGCACGCTCACACAAATGCACTTCTCCGCTGCCACCATAGCCTTTGATTCCAGCCGCCAATCACTTTCAAATGGTAATGAGAGGCAATTAGAAGCCAATGTGTCCTAATCACAAGCCATTTAACCGAGCTTGGCTCATTTGTCAGAGCCAATGCGAGCACACAGACAAACACGCATGAATACACGCGTCTGCCAGATCTTGCTCGAGTGTCTTCTTTGCCACTGGAATGTGTAGTTTGTGTAAGGGAATAGAGGGAAATTGTGTGCCTGCATGTGTGTGTGCGCAAATGTTCAGGTAATGACGGGGTGGAGATTTTACGACTGAATAAACAAGTGACAGAATTGGCTCTGTACGTTCAAGTGCGGACATCTATGGGTGGGAGGGTCGTTCATATGGTCCACTGCATGAAACGGGTATATGGCAGGTGTGTGACTGTATCTGTAGGGAAATTAGCTGGAATGCCACTCCTGACTTTTATTATTTGCTCACGGAGGGGCTTTGACAAGTTACACACTGCAAAAAGAGGCGTCGCATTCATTGACTCCTCTCAAAATACGAAATAGCATTCACACAAAACCTCTTGGATGTACACTTTTGTGTGTTTTTTTTTTTGTAAACATTCATCCTGTCAATTTTGTCTTCACTCTTGAAACGGATGCCTTCAGAGAAGACAATGTCAATAAACCAAAGAGGAGGCCAGGAATACACACTCAAACAAGTTACACACAAATTAAAGGTTAAAGATGTATGTGTGTTCTCTTGCAGGTTTTGCCCTTCCCTCTAATCTTGTAACACTTTTACAGGAAAAAAAAAAAAAAAGATATCGTTTGACAATGAAAATGGTGTCAACCCTTGTTCCTGCATTCACACCAGCATAACTTCAGCATAACTTCTGTCGCTACCTCGCCCTCGGTTGGTTCCTTTTTATACCAGAAGCTACTGGGAGAAAGGCAGTGGTGTACAGGGGAGAACTATACAGGGAAGTACGGGGCAGAGTGAGGTGAGCTGAAAAAGAATAATGAAGAGACAAAATGGAAAAAAAAAGCTAACTGAGAGAGATGGATGTGGGATGAAAAAAAAAAAAGAGTGTGAGGAAAAATGGTTGTGAAAATGTGCGGAGCAGTGGGTGGGGATGGGGGCAGATCAAGAGATTGAGCTGTCTCGTTGAACCATGCAGTGTGCTCAGACCTTTTCAGCTTTTCCTTTCATCCTCCTCTATTCATGAGTGCACCGATTACACATGCTTGCACACAAGAGAAAGGACACACTCACGCAGTGTTCAGCCTTTAAAGGGGATCAATGAGAGCTTTTTTGTATTTTCTGTTAAAGAACATTCCACCGTGTGTTATCGTGCTTTTTCTAGTACTTATTGTCCACTTATGCAATGACAGGTATTTCTCGATATGAATAAAAAGGATTTGACAGCTGCACTTGTTTGACGTCATCCTTCTATGAAGAAATGAAACTCTCGCAGCTCGAATGTCAGGGTGAACAGTACGTGCAACCAGTTTGAAGCACACGTTGAACGTTGTGTGCGTTTGGACGTTCGAGGGCATGAAAAGGTTTGCCGTCCTTGAGAGTTGGTTCACCGGCTCGCCGTCTTTAATTTGAAGATGCAAATTAATCAACTGCAATCTTCTACGGTCCCGGCGTCTGAGAAGGAGAGAAATAAAAGAGAAGAACGGGCTAAAGCCGCCCTGCGAACTTGTGTTACACTGTCGGGTCAATAAGCTGCTGCATGGCTCAATAACCATGTGAAAAAAGGGAAGCTGGCTTTGGGACTGAGTTCAGCCATGTTTTGGCTGTGGCTCTGTAATGGCTGCCAGTGTTGCTGACATGATATACAGCGGTCTATGCCAGGGAAGTTGCAGTAAAAGGCTAATATGAACTGAACCACATGGAGGATGGTGACTCAACATTAGCATTGTGTAACAGTGCAGGTATAACATGCATTCGGGTTACAAATTTAAACTTCTTCATCAGTTTTAATCTCAGCAAATGATCGGACCTGTATGATCCTCTGAGCTGTCTCTTTAACTCTCTAGAAAGATCATTACTGTGCCTGAGCTATACATCAAATGCGATACCTCTTCTTAGACCTCATGAAAGAGTGAATTCAGCACGCTCCACCTGTGATCTCTGGTCCGTGATTCATATTCCAAGCAAAGACGAGCTGAGAAGGAGGGCTTTTTTGGGGGCATTTTCCTTTTGAAAGCAAAGATGAGTAGAAGGAAACCTTACGAACTGATAACACTTCCCTCTTTGTAAGAAATCCAGTTTAAGTTATTTTGCCTGTGTTAAAAGGTCTGACACCAGGTGATTTATCCAATTTGATTTTTAACTGGCTTTCCAGGCCTGTGAAATTAATATATAATTTGGATAAAACAGTTATCGTGCAACAGTCTGTTAGAATGATATTCTCATTTTGACCCATTTCTCCAGTGCATCCCTTTTCATTTACGTTTTCCACAACTTTGCCATTTTTTTTGTTCATGGATTTACCTTCATGGTTTGATAATTATTTCTTGCCATCATGAGTCACAGGCTGAGCTTTTTCAAGGCTGACTGGATGCTTTGTTTCAAGGTGCTGCTTCAAATTGGCTGCACAAGTGGTGAGTGTTCTGTTGAAAAAAATTTTTTTTCAGACGTGGTGGGCATAAATTACAGTATCTGTACTGATGAATTCATAAAACTGCTCCACATTCTCACTGGCCGTGACGTCGCCAGCTGTGCAGTCTGACTTGCCCATATCTGTTATTTGCCTCGCACAATGCCTTAGTGCATCCACTTTAAGGCACCTGTGCCTTAAAAAGCAGACTGTGCAGTTGAATGCTCTTTTTAGTGTTCCCAGACAGGAGAACACTGGCACTGGTTAATGAGTAATTTGTTAGATAATTGTGATCGCTGTATTATTGACCAAAAACAACATTGATAAAGGTTTTTCCATTGCATAAACTCTTTCAGCTGTTGCTTGCTCGATGGCAAAGCCACATCACTATTGGAGAAGATTGTAACCTAGTTTAGCTCCTCAGTCTTTACGCTCGTTGTCTCTTTATATAAATACTATTTCTACTCATCCCCCTAGTTTTTTCTCATGGACATTTCTGTCGCTGCAGACTCGTCTCTTCTCTTCTCTTCTCTTCTCTTCTCTTCTCTTCTCTTCTCTTCTCTTCTCTTCTCTTCTCTTCTCTTCTCTTCTCTTCTCTTCTCTTCTCTTCTCTCCTCTCCTCTCCTCTCCTCTCCTCTCCTCTTCCCTGTAGAGGATTTACAGAGGAGAGGGGAGGTGACAGTGAGTGGCAGGCTGACAGCTCCTGCAGACTCTTCTCTTCCCCACTGAGCTTTAGGCTTGAGATGGGGATAAGCTGACAACCTGGGACACGGCCAGATATGTTGCGATAAGGAGAGGAAATGAAAGAAACATGCCAGAAATTGGGGTCATGTTCGTACATCAGTGCGCAAGTGTAACTATTTGTTTTATCTGAGGACTAACATCACATTTATTGGTATCGTCTGGGTAGGAATTGTGCACATTGATAAACCAAGTCTATCGTTTGGCCATAACTTTCACAAAGTGTGTGCCCAACAGATGAAGTAACAGTACGGCACCATGCCATGTATATTCTTTCTTTCAGTCGGAAAAAATGTTATCCATTCAGTTACACCGAGTCTTTTTTTAAAAGGTGGGTTTTGTCTGAGTACACTTTACACCATCAGAAATGTAATTACTTGCTTTCATTCTGTACAGTAACCCTGGTCCCATTTAGTGTGAGGTCACGAGCCGTGGCTGCAAATGAAATGCTACGTTGAACCTTTAAGAAACTTGCATTTTTAGTTAAAAGTGACTCTTCTGTTTGAAGTGGTGTTTCCACCTCAATTGTTGGGAGCAAGGTACGTGTGTGGGTACCAACAATGACTTAAGGCTGAGCCAGGAGGATATGCATTCAGCAAGAGGAATTCAATAACAGGAAAATGGCCAGTGATAGAAACAATCCCTGGAATACCAAAACCCACCCATCGCCAGTGTTGTTCTTGGCTAAACCTTGCTTTCCATCACTACCGTTTACTCCTTAGGTTGCTGATGTCAAAACACATTACATGGCAGTATGGCCAGGGTCGGTGCAATGCGCACTGAAGCATCATATTTCATTGATGGTTGTGATGTGGCACTCGCTGTCGTGGCTTGAATTCCAGACTGTCCAAGACATGTTGTGCTCCATCCTCGTTCTAACATACATTGGGATATTTGAACAAAGGTTCACCCCACTCATGGTACATGGGCGAGTATTGGCTGGCAGGTCAATGCATGCTTATGCAACTAAACCATAAGCAATATTTCAGACTGTTTCTCTCAGGCTGAAACTATTTCCTCTGTTACATAGCTGCGGTGGGGTTTGAAAAGAGCAAGTGGATGGATGGCTGGATCACTGGGTTTCACTGTCAGGCAGTCTGTCTTGTCTGCTTGGTCATTGTGGCTTGGCTAGCTCACCTGACTTACTGGATGACTTGCCTGACTGTATGTTGATCAGCCTCATCTGGCTGGACATTTGGCTCTATGCTTGGCTGCAGGCGAACTCGCTGTTGAGCTTTCTGGATACACGTCTTTCTGGCTGACCGGCTTTCACTTCTGGCCTTTTAACTAGCTATGTAGTAAGCTCACGACATTGGAACAGGGTCACATTTGGCTATGAAAGTCAAGGAATTTTTCCAAAACACTACTCTAGAGATAAAATCTAGTGAGCAAGGATGGTCCTTTTCCTACCTGTGATTCCTATGAGTCCATTAGCAGTTACAGGATCTGAGCTTCTTTGGAGAGAGTAGCTTTCTCTGTTTCATTTCATCACATTACACCTGAATTTTTGATAAGGTGTCTCCACAAAGTTACTCCACTGGGCTACTGCTAGTGCCTGAGCACCAAAAAGCCCCTTGGAAGTTATTGTTGTTGGCATTTGTGGTGGAGGGGGGTTGCTTAATTGTAGTTGTAAATTATACGGGCGAGTTGTCATTCCTGCTGCGAGTGTGACAACAAAAGCACAGTGCAGGACACTTATAGCAGCTCATACTTATAAAATTCAATCCTGACAAGCGTTTTGCACAGTGCTGCACAGACATTATTAAGAGGCTCTATTCCTCTCACGTAATAGTCTGAGATGTACCATTTTGCCTTTACTTTTCTTTTATTGATGTCATGTTATAATATGATGTCGTGTTTTTTTTCAGCTTAATCTAAAATCTAATTTATGCTACAATTGCACCTGTTGTGTTGTCTGTGAAAACGTTGTTTTCTGGGAAAATGCAAATCATATCAGTCCTACACATATGATTCACTCAAGGTGCACGTAATAGAGACACTGGCAGTAAATATTTGCACACACATACAACACAGACACACATTTGGTGCAGCTCTGCTTTGTACACACCCATCCGCAGGGGCTTACCCATGGAAAGTACCTGTGGAAGGCGAAGAAAGTCGGCCTAATGGGAAATTACAAGGCATCATCATCAGATCAAAATAACTCTGTTTTTTAAAACACGTTCAGCAGCCTTAATTGTTCTTATGGGAAGTTTTTAACGACGCAGATGCTGGATCTCAGTAAGTCATAGTTTCAAGTGCATTGTGTGGCTTCGGAGTCATCATCATTAACACAGCAGAAGTAAGTATCCTATAAAGATGAGCTGAGAAGCTCAAGATCTGCTTGGGTAACTCATAAAAGGACATGTTAGACAGCCACAGTTGGTAACATTAAAATGACACATTCCCAAAAATGTAATTATACGTAGACGCCATAAAAAATATGCTCGGTCTGTCCTACAGTCTCCTAAAGTAAAGATAAGTTGATCTTGATATGGCTGAGTAACCCTATGCTTTGACAAATATCCTTTAAAGTATTTTACGTTACTAAATGCAGTAGGCAGATATGTTGGACGTTTGGTTACTCAGGCAGCGTGTGCATATAAAGAAGATCTTTGCTCTAACAACGTTGCACACAAACAAAACCCTACATAATTTAACATGGTGTGACATCGACTTCATGTTCTCGACAGTGATTGTTCTCACCTTTTTTGAGTAACCACCACAAAGAGCAATCAGCTTGCTGTTTGAGAGACCCTGCCAAAAGTCTACTGTTTCTTTTTCTTTGTCCATTAAGAAGAACATGTGCATGCACACTTTGACTCTCATAAATATACTCAACTAAATCTTTTTGGGGGGTAAATAATTCCACTAATACGAGTGGTGTAGTGTAGAAACCATTCCATAGTTTAAATTATGCATTTCTATTTTAAAGATATCATTCTTTAAGTGTGTCTCATTTGATTTTTTTTTTCTCTCCACAATCAAGCAGGGACACCTAGCCCTCATGACCCTGTAGTGGATCTTTACCCCCAGGATTAGAATCACTGCTCTGTAAGATGATTAATGTGATAAATAGCCTGTTAGATATACCTCTGATAACAGGGCTTCTGTTCCCAGATATTTCCTCTTGTTCTTTTCATAGACCCTCTTGCACAATACTGCTGCAAAAAAGACATCCTGCCGCTTTCCCCCATTGGCTGTTCTTACTACCTGATCAGAAGTGGTATAACGCAGCATCAGTATGGGCTTTTAAACAGCAGGTAGATTCTGAATGAACTCATTTTAAGTCTGTCTGTGCATTATGAGCAGTGTTAACCACTAACCTAAAAAGAAATTACAGTGGAACTCTCCACCTTCTGCCAGACTTTCACCTTCAATTAGCTTCAAAGTCCACTAACAGATTATTTTTGAGTGCAAAGATGCTTTAGTTCTTGAAGCTATAACCCAGTCAACTCGGTTTTAATACTACATGAAGCGCCATTAGCTCTTTTGTCCCCACGCTACTTCCAGCAGGATTGCTTTTGATGGATTGCTCAGTGCACTTGCAAACTGACAGGACACACTACCCAACGGGAGACCATTGCTCAAAGGGTCTGGGTGAGGGAAGCATTTCACGGATTCCATTCAGCTTTACTTAACCGAAAGAACTTGTGCGTGCAAAAGAGAATTCGTGTTTGCATTTGGGTCAAGGATGAGTTTGTTATGAGTTCAAATATGCATGATTAATGTTGTTTCAGGACATCTAATGTGAGCAAAATACAGTTGTCACAACAACCATCATTCATGTTGCAAACATAACTTATTTACCATTTGTCCTGTATCCAGCTGACAAGCAATTGATATCCAGATAAAGCAGGCTGAGCCGTCCTCAGTGACAAATTTTAGGTTTCTGTGTTTATATGTTAACTGGACCTCATTATAACTTAGAAAGTGTTTTACAAGGTTGACCCCGTTTTGTGTTCTGAACCCTTTGGGGTTATTCTGTGAATTTTAAGTTATTCCTTGCAACACTGTTGCTGGAAGCTTGACTTTTTCCCAATCTTTCCAGTGTAGAAGCCAAAAAGCTATCACAGTGTAATGCCCCGGTGTCCGAGCAGATAACACTGTATGACAGTTGTGTTGCAGTGAGATTAAATGACCTGTTCTGAGAATAACGTGTTACTTTGAATGTTCATGCATAAAGAATAAAAACTGGATCTCTATTTCTTATTTCAAAGCTTTTGGAAATGTTTGTTATGCATAGATAACAAAAAGAGTAAAAGCAGTTGAATATTTAATTGAATGTCTGTGGCAACGGTCAAAGCTTAAATTGGAAAGCTTTTGGGTCATCTCTACTATTTAGTTCCCTGTCTGACGTGTGGAAAAGTAGTTTTCTTAATCTTGAGAGTGCTGAAGTTACCTAATGTGGATAAACAAGGCTGGCCTGTTTGTTGAACTTAGTGATGGAGCAGAGTCTAACTTCATGGACATGAGATCAGGCAAGAGAATAGAAAGTCAGGTTTGTTGGGCTCAGCACACTGGCTATATGAATCCACACATACGCCACCGACTTTGACATATGCTCGGTTAAACCTGACCTCCAAGACATTTGCCCTTGTACAGAGCGACCCATAACCATGTGAGTGCACTTCTGTCCGCTGTGACATCGAACAACAGCTAACATCTGCATATACTCTCTCAGTGGATTAAACTCTATGAATTAGAACCACGGTGGACCAGTCTGAACTTTGCAGTGCTGGTCATCATGTTTTCTAAAGAGATATTCAAGAACTCACACTTTCAGTCAGTGAGCATCATTTAGAAATAAAGACGTTATTCAGCTGTGGTTTCCTAACAGGCTCACTCCTCTTTGTTTGCATCATGAACATTTTCTGGCATGTGACGGCAGGTATTCATTGCTCTGGATGGCAGGAAATGCGAACTTGTTATGCGAGTAACCATGCAACATAGAATATGTTGTGCATGAGCACGAGGCGTGCATTTGTTTTGGAGGTGGGCAGTAGGTTTTAACGTGTGTGGTGGTGTCGGTCACTGAGGGTACAAAGTATGTGTCAGCTAATGCTGTCATGCAGCTTGGTTATTAGTGCTGACTGCTTGTGTTTATATTTGGTTGTCTTGGTGAGGTCAATATATTGATGGAGGTGTGAATACAGATGTCAGGGATACTGAAGACAAAGGCGTAAGGACTTGTGAAATACTGCTCAGTGTCACATGGCCTCTGTGAAAGCCCTGCAGCCTTTTACCGTTGAGCTGGAACCGAATGTATTGGGAACACGAGAGAGCACCGAAATTTGTGGCAAATTTCACACTTTTGTTTGCTGCACATGCATGTTTGTAAAAGTGCATGCAGTGACAGGCATTTTAAATGTGTGTCTGCTTGAATGTGTGCCAGAGTGTTTATGTTTGACTTCCTATCTGCTGACCTGCAGCAAGTCTAGGCTTCATCAGCATGACCCACAGACTATCTGTATTTCACAAAAGCTTCTCTTGGAATCGATTTGTGGCGTTGCATCGACTTTTTTTGTTTGCTCTTTGGTGAGGATGTTGAAACAGAAGCGCCCATTTTCAGCAGAATGATCAATCTGAAACTGGACACATCCACAAGTTCAAAGATTTGTGTTGCAAAATTGTTCCTTTAGTCCCCAAATCACAACAGAGAAACCCATGTCCCCTCTCCCAGCCTGCGATCTAATTCTCAGAAAACTTGCACAAGGCTGCTAAGAGGCTGCTGGATTTGCAGGTTTCTATTTGAACTTTTTGTAAGGGTTTTTCCCCAGTTCTAAGTGTGTTTGCCAAGAGTAGCACATGATTAGAGTCCACCAATAGCTACGCTACGCAGTCCTTTCTGCTACAGCTTTGGATAAGAGATTTGTGGGGTTTATATTGTTGTTGTTTACTTCTAATCTTTTAAAACTGAGGCACAGTTTCATAATGCCTCGTAAAAGTAGTAAGCTTGTGTCCTGCACTCGTTTATACGTTTCTCTGTTTGTAAGTCCACAAGCTGAAAAAGAGGAGATTTGAGTGTTTGTGGCGTTGTTCAGATCCTTCACCTCCACCGTGTTTGGTTTGTATGACCTGTTTTTACCTCTTTTTGTGTCATAAATCTGTTGAAGCTGTGAAACTGTTTTTCTCTAAATGTGAAAGGAATCGCAAAACAGACACAAACAATTGCAGGAGTTCTTGCATATGGTTTTGCTCAGATGGAATTTATCATTTGGAAAATCTTGCAAATCCAGTGTAAGTTCTCCTTGTTGATCCATGAAACCCAAGCTATTGCGACCTTGTCTCGCAGACCGAGGTGCTATGATTCATGGAAGATTTCCAGTCTCAACATTTGCGCATGACTCAGATTGAGTTGAATCTGCCGTAAATGTGTCTGTCCATCCTTTAAGAGGTGTTTGGGTGAAATTTAGGCTTGTTAAGTTTTGTGGTGGACTTCAGAAAACGATGCAAAGGTAACTGAATGTGCAGAAAAAAAATATGAATCAGTTTAATTACCGACTCTTGAAACAGATGAGTATCTGTAAAACTTCTTGAAAGTATTTTTGCTGTTTAGAGCACTCCAAAAGCAAACTGGCAGCTGAGATTCCACAAAGCTGTTGTTTTCTTGGGAATGTTTAGAGGTCACAAATCCAATGTGCAGGTCATATCACAGTGTTGCAGATAAAAAGTTAAAAAACCTGTGTTGAGTGCCATAGATGTGCAATGCAAGTTCTGTGGCAGAAGATTTTACTGATACAAAGCTATCATGCTTTCAAATAAGATACCAGCAAGCTGCATTCAGCATTTATGCACCAACAGCAAGGGAAGCAATATCACTACTGATTTCACTTGATGATGCCATTCAATTCTCCTGGATATTTTTAATCCTCTAGATTGATCCTTTAATTTGTGCTCCGCTGGAAAAGCTTTGTCTAAGCTATTCTTGAATAATATATACAGTGAAAGCAGGTTCAATTCCCAAAGATGACATAATGAGAGTATCTCTGTGCAGCTTGTGAACTGATATGATGGCGGTGGGCTTTCTGTCTAATATTTTGACTGTTCAGAATGCTGCTATGAAATAATCGTGTCCACCATTCTGTACAATGCACAGCAGCGAGAAGACAAGATTTAACATTTAAAGTGTGTGTGTATGTTGAGGTGGGCTGAAAGGAGTTGCAGTAATTTCAGAGAGCAACAACTGTGCACCTGCCCCACTTTCAGTCTTTTAATCATGTATAGACACTCGGGGCTCTCCTGTGTGCATGTCAGTTCGTGTGTGTGTATGTGCACAGTACTTTTGTGCAGAGCGTGAGAAAAAGGTTTGGGTACAGTATGTGTCAATGGGACTGCACTTAGAACTCCCTGACCTATAAGTGCTTACTAACGCACTTATCTTTTTTTGACATAGGAGACACGATAAGTCATGACAGAGTCACCGTCCTGATTCCAACCTCTGGCTATGCAGCTGCCTCGTTGGCAGCAATTTCTGTTATTTAATATTGTTAAGCTGACATAAAGTGCCCACTTTATTATATAATCTGAATTTGGAAATTTCCATTTAAATAGCACTTACTGTATTCTAATTAGTGGCCGACAACAGCTAACTACAGACTCTATTTGGGAATATGTGTGTGAGTGTATGCACATTGCATTTAGAGGCCCCTCCAACAATGTAATCTCAGTATGACCTCGTAGTTGTGCGTAGCCCCGCAATGCCCATCTCTGTGACTAATGCCCAGTCCAACAAGCTGCCTTGACAAGCTTTATTTGACATGAACACAATAAGATGATCAGTGTGGAAAGGGCAACAAGCTTCTATTGGCCTCCCTTTTTGTTTATATTTCTGTTTAGTCTCATATGCTGTTAGTTGTGTTATAAACTGCGAATAAGCTAAAAAAAAAAAAAAACTATTTTCATGGTGGAACATACAATATTTTAACATTAAAATAGCAACAAACTGTAATTTGCTTTGCAAAAAATATAGTGGGTTTGGGTGAGTGTGTTCTAACCAGAGACCAAAGTCACCCTCCTTCTGTGTGTTGCAATCCCAGCTTCTTTAGTATGTGTGACGTGGCTGCAGGGCTGGCTATACTTACATGTTAGTGAAGTGTGCAAATGTCTAGGTTTTCCTTCACCACATAAACTACATTCTTTGGCTAAAAGGCCATCCATAAAGTGAGGGATGAATCAACATTTCTTTGGTTTTCCCATTTCAGCCAGGGTGTTTGTTTTGGTTCTGTCTGTTTTGGAGTGGTTCCTGCTATAGTGCATAGTCCAGCATCCCACATTACATCTTTTATGCATTCATGTATGTGTAGGAATTTATTCTAGGAATACGATTCAAAAGAAATCCTGATCAACCGTTTTCTAATGGTACCCCCATTAGAAAACGTCTCATTTCTAGTTTCAAATAATATGGAACTTTTGGCTGGCGCTTACAATCTCCCACATAAGAAATGTAACACTTTACAACACTATGTCACACACCAGATCTTTCTAGCAATAAAACTAATCAGCTTTTTGACATCATATGACATCAACAGCAAAGAATGAGCAATGGAACAAACTAGAGTAAATCTCAGATTAGCCTTTATTCATTGGCGAGGGCTTCACAAAATAAACATACAGCATTTTATTTTGTTACACATGTTTATGTGGTATAAATTTTTAACTGCATCGTTGGGAATTTGTCTCTTCTTTGCTCGTATGAAAGTTGTTCCAAATCTGTTTTTCAAGAAAAAGCCAGTTTTGACTTTTTTTTTTTTTTTTGGTGGGGGGGTTACACCAGCCCTGCAGTTGCATTCTCAACCTGTTGGAGGTTAGAAGTTGTACTTAGTGCTGCTTTAATAATAGAACACTCTTTAGTCCCTGCACACAGGATGGTGTGACCTTGCCATAACAGTATGCACGGTGAATGAGAAGTTCAGGACAGAGATTGCACCTTACAAGATGCAGTTTGTTTGCAAGTAAAGTATCTCATTTGAAACCAGTCACTGGCCAGTTTGTTTCATTTTGAAAAACATTTGTTTTTATATATACTTTATGATCATTTTTATGACAGTAGTTTGTGTGTCTATTGAATATTGACTGTATTGCTCACTTTGGAATGTTAAGAGCCGGGCAGGGTGTGGCCTCGCTGTGTATATAGTCCTGGACCTGTGACCTCAGTTATATAACTTATAGTCAGGCTTTGTTGGAGTGAGAGGGAACAGCTTTTTTTATGATATGTCATATGGCTGTCAGGGCTTGACAATGATATAACATAAAGTCACAGGAATCAACCAGTGCAATTCTAGTAATTTGAGTTCCACCCATCCATTTAAACCTACAAGGGAGCTAGTAGTTTTATATTGTTTCCACTGAGTCTGTTGATTTACCAGATGTAAATGAGCATCTCATGAATTCTGCATTCACCTTTTTTTACAGAGATAATTCAGGGCTTATACAAAAAAAAAAAAAAAAAACACAAATACACATGCATAATAAACAATACACACAGCACACTCACAGTCAAGGTTGAACAAAGATAACCAGACCTTATTTGGGTTAAGGGCAAAACAGAATGTGGGAAATGAGCCATGGCCTGATACACTGACACACACACACACACACACACACACACACACACACACCTGTCAGTGTGCTCAGTTCTGCTTCTTGTAGTCTCTCTGCTGCTTTGTCCTCTCTGTCTTGGTCACTTTGCGGGACAGCTGGTGGGGCAGTGTGAGCACCTGTTCCTCCCATGTGTGCATCTTTCTGTGTGTGGTTATGTTTTTCAGGTGGGTCGGGAGGGGGTATCCGCAGTGTTCTGGCCAAGAGTTGGTGCATTGGTGTGTTTGTATGGTGTGTGGTAAGCGTGTGCATGTGAGCACCTGTGCTGCCAGCAGGAAGCTGCCACAGTCACGGTGCTTCCTGACGTATGCTGGTGACTTCCTAAGGTCGTGCTGTGAACCCCATAATAACTTTTTTTTATCTTCTCAAAGTTGACTTACTCAGCCCAGAGAAGGATATTTAACTGTAAAAACTGTTTTTCTTTACTCTGACAATGTCAATCAAGTTGTTGGTTTAAAACAAAAATAAGTCTTCCAGTCATCCAGTCACGCAGCCACTTACCCCAACCACCTCAGGGTTGCTCTGTGTGAGAGTCATCACAATATCAGAACAGCCCTTAAGGCTGTGCCACGTACACACTCCTCTGGTGTGCACTTTGGATCGTTTGTTTAATCAACGCAGAATTATAAAACCTATTTTTTGTTCTCATTTGTAATATTGACTTGCCTTTAAGGCTTTTCTTCCCTCCGTTCAAAAATGACGTAAAATCAGTCATCAGTGTACAAAAAAACAGCTACCATTGTTAGCCTGAGAGACCGAAGGCAGCGTCTTCCTGCCTTTACAGTTAGAGATTTGCATTTTCCTCCTCAAAGTTAATACTTCAGCCAACAGCTGCTCTTGACCTAGTTTCTATAGATTGACACTAAAAAAAGTAAACATGCAAATAAAATGTATTTAGTGAAGTTCTGCATGATGGTCTGTGGTGTATGGCTGTAGCAGCTCAGTCTCATCTTTCTTTAAGTGTAAGTTAAACTTTACTTTTCCACAAGATGTTGCGGATTGCAGAGAATGGTGACTGATGGTTACCTCTTATGATGTTTTTATGTAGCTTATCCATACAATACAAAAAAAAAAGGTTATTGTTGTGTAAATTAGATGTGTACCGTTGCGTAATAAGTGCTGATTGAGTGACTGCTTGTCTTGGACAAGACATTCTCGCAAGAGATTTGAAATCACAAGAGGTCTGTTTTTCTGGTTGAATAAAAGAATTCTCTGCTCAACTCTACCTTGAGCTTTTGTAAGCAATTAAAACATAAAAGAGGAAAAGCTCTCCCGCCACAGTCGAAAGCAAGACAGACGAGACAGAAATTGGAGGCTGGCTTGTCACTGAACACGCTGTGACAGGACGGGTGCGAGTGGGACTAAAAGCTTGTGCCAAGGACTTGATGAGTTGTCATGAAACCTGCTCTTACAGCAGCAGCTTGTATACCCTACCTCTAATAATGTCCATAAGGTTTGTAATCCAGCCATTATACCCTGTTGTCTCCTTCCCTGTCAGGTTATGCCTTGGAAGCACGCCTGTGGCATTAGGACTGTTTACTATCCTTTTATGTTTAATACAGCCTGATACCTGATTTTAATGGAAGGGCTGTTTTCAGTATTTATCTATTAATGTTTTGTGCTCCTTCTGTTTTTGCCTCAAGTTTTTTTTATTTTTTTATTCTCATCAATCAGTGTGATTGGAGCATAGTACTTATAAAGCTTATGAAGAAGGAGATGTGATTTAAGCTGGACAAAGATGGCAGTTTTTCACAATCACGTGTATGTTGGGAAATGATTAAAGCTGGCGGGTGATACTATAGTTGGTAGAGCATATACAATATGGCTTTTGGATGGAACTGAATGTTTCCAAAGTGTAAGTGGGAAAAAGTTTGGTGTGTGTGTGTGTTTGTATTTGTACACTTTTATCGTTGAGTTTTAGTGTGAGTTTTGTGGGAGTTTGTGTGCGATCCCTGCAGGCCCCTCTTCCAGCATATTCCCCCTTTTTTTGGTGTTGGGATCTTTTTGGGCGTATTTCAAAGCCGGGCTCTCTGTGACTGTGTCTTCAGGCTCCCTGTGCCAACGTGGCACCACTGAGGAATGCTGAGTAATTCCCTCAGGTGGCAGCTTGTGCTGTGATGTTCAACGTGAGTGAAATCTCTCAAACGTATTTACACACGTATGTTCAGATATGTGCGTCTTGTAGAGAAGAAGTAGTTTTTCTTTCTTTCTTTTGATGCAGGATGTGTCATGAAGAGTGTGTGTGTGTGTGTGTGTGTGTGTGTGTGTGTGTGTGTGTGTGTGCTCTTCTCTATGTTTCAGCCACCTTCGCTCACGTCTCTTTCACGTGACACTGTGAAGCTGTTACGTTGTGATGTTACTCTGGGGAATGCTTATATGAGTGTAGAGGATGGGAGTGTATTAAAAATTATAGGAGGAGAGGAAGGATTTCATATTTGATTAAATCTTATTAAACAACAAAGACCAGTATTAAAGAAATCTACGGCTTCATAATTTTGCTTCGAAGATCTGCTTAGATGTTTTACATTTGCAAAAAAAAGCAGTTCTATTCTAATATTCATCTTTTTCTCTAAAAACTAGTTTTTAGCTCCTGTTTCTTTTGAGAACCCCTCCCGAAGGGTCCAGTGTGCTGTTATTAGTCAGCTGATTGGTCAAAACTGGCACAGGTTGGGACAGCTGCTCATTCTTTTATTTGAAAAGTGCAAAAGCTGCAACTATTCAGGCACGAGCAAATGTGTTTCCTGGTATCGTCATGAAGGATAGAACTGTTGAAAAGGGCAGCTTTTTTTCCATTGTCAGATTTTATCTGCTGTAAAGCACCCCTATTGGATCTTTATAGCAGTGCTAATGATCCTCTGAATTAAAACCCGTTTTTCCAGTCTAGATTCGATGATGTTGCACATTGCTGTGTTGCTGCATGTTCCTGTTGTTGTGCCTTGCTGATTAAACTCTACTTTTCAAAATGATCTGTGCATTCAAGTGTAAGTCACAAATTATCCCATTTCATTCACCGTGGTGTTTTATCTAAGGCTAAGGGTTATATTGCTACTAGCAATAACAGAGTAGTCTGGCCTTGATATTATTGAGCTAACTAGCCTTAATAATAAGCCTTAACCTGCTGTTAGGTAAAGCTTTAGTTCATAAAGGTGATACCTAAGTCACTGATATTGCAGCATTATCTTATTTTTTAAGTTATTCTGAAATGTACATAAAATCGTGGCAATAGCAAGCCTTATTGTACGGCCGTTAACAGTTAATGTTAAAGTTAACAGTTATGTTTGTGGCTACATCTCGGTTCTAATTAGCATTCTTTTATATCTGATATGTTGTATGTACTCCTTTATTTTTTCTGTAGAAAAAGCAGCAGAAACCGTAGCATTGGTTTACTAAACTATGCTGAGTAGAACGCACTGTTTCAAAGTGTTTTTAATGGAGAAGTCACACCTCAAAACAAGGACCACTGATGTGCTCTCAGACAGTTCAAAAGCAACGTCTTCTGTAAGAAAAATGTAAATTCCTCTAAATGCCGTGGACTTTGGGTTTTTCAAATTGCAAACATTCTCAAAACGGACTGTAGGAAAAGGGAAAACCCAAATAGCACAAGATGTCGTCTTTAAAATCTTGATAAAGGTTACGCAGTGCTTGTAAATGTTCTTGTCTGGGTTTGGACAACACCAGCACTGAAATATGATATGCACTCGTTCATAGATTTTTCTCTGTACTTAAAGCTAAGAATAGAGACTTTTTTTTAAAATGCAAACCTAACCTTGATGAATAATCTTGTTGATATTGTCATCTCATGGCATTAAACAGCTCATTGTTTAATGTAAGCTGATCCTAATCCTTAGTTTAATGTGAGTACACACTTTCAACATAAACCTTTGGAACGTTCTTCCTAGACAGCCAGTTTCTGATGATGTGTGTGGGCTGGCATGTGTGTTCTTTATCTTGATCTATCGCTCTACACGAGTCTACCGTACTCTGCTTAGGTTGTGCTTGAGAATTATGAACTCCTAAGTGCAACACTATCTTGTATGAATGCCAGTGGTGACGTGTCTGTAGTCATCGGCAGGAAAAAGCTTGATCATTACGTACGGAGGAGCATTTAAGCAGCTTTAAAGTGTTGCACTTTGACCTGCAGTGATAGTACTGAGGGCTATTGAGTGAGTTGCATAACCAAAAGGTAGTTCATGTTTATTTCCCTGTGACAGATTGTACATGTGTATCTCCTGTTCTCTATTAGTGTGTGTATTAGTGTTGTGACTTGGTAACTTGGTGCTGAACAGAGGAGATACTGCTCTGATACATTACTTTTTCAGGACCCCAAATTGTCCAACTAACCAGGCTATTGCTGGCCAGCTCTTATATGTCTCATTATATGCAGTAGGGACCACAGAGCATGCAGTGTCTCCTGTAATGCTGCTCTCTCTTCACGCATCGGGAGTCAACTCTCATTATGCAATTTAACCCCCCCCCCCAAAAAAAACTGCTTGTTTGTTGCTGTGAATTTTCAGAATTGTCAAGTTATGGACAGTTGCAAAATTCCCTGTTTTTTGCCAAACATGCTCTCAGTTTAGCATGGAGTACCTTCCTAGTCTTGCAAAAAAGAAAAACAAATAATTCAATAAGCTCAGTCAAAGCAAAAAGCAAGTAAAGGCTGATTTATGGTCGCCTACAGAGACCCTCCCGGAGACGCTCTCCGTCGCTTTTGTGCGTCAGCCAACATTCCTATCTATCCGTCGAGGCGACGGAGACTCTCGGAGACCGCAAGGGTTGTGATTGGTCGGCTAACAACGTAATTTCCGGAATCACTTTTCCGGTTTAGCGCCTTCCTCTCAGAACAACAACACCGCCTTTTTTGAAAGAGTTTATTGTGTGCCTGTAAACATTTGGTCAAAATTATTTGCATTTCAAAATCAATAAGCTCCAACTCCAACAACAGTCTTTCTCTCTCGGTCGCCATCGTTCACTGTGAGGGGTGGAACGGAGCCGGAAGTTAAACGATCAATCAACGACTTTCACGATATACGTGGCGAGATTAGGGCGTTTAACGTAGCAACGCCAACTGATAGGGAGGTGAATTGCCTTCCGTATCCGACAGCCCGACGGAGAACTTCGAAAGGACGGAGAGCCTCTCCGTGACTACGGAGATGGATTGACGGATAGCGACGGAGAAGCATACTGAGGCATTTAATGCGTGAAAACCAAAGCGTAACTGCCATGAAATAAAAAAATACAAAAAAGGCATATAATTTGGTTTATGAAAAAGTTATGAAACATCATATAAAGTTTTTATAAAGTGCGCAATCCATCTCAGTTCCTAAATGCAACCGTATCCAACACGTGTTACAACCTGAACCGTAACCATAAACTCATCTCACCCCTAACCACTGACTCCAAACTGCAACCCCAGAAATGATGTTTTTCATCATTTTTAAGAGCGGGCTGTGGACTACTTGTCCTCATATGGTTTATGTTTGAGAGGACACTCATTTAATTAAAGCATTTAGCATCCTTTGCTAAAGCCTTTACCCTCTAAACTTAATTAAAACCTGACCTCATTCTTTACACCAACCTCAATGTGACCAACGTCTAACCACAACCTTTAAACCAAGTCTTGAATAGTATTTTGATCACTGGCCTTGGAACAATGACTGGTCTTAATATCCTTATTTTCCGAGAATGTCCTTACTTCCAGGGTCTAAAGCAAAAAATTGGCCCTCACATGGAAAGTCCTACATTCTCTCTCACACACACATACACACACACACACACACACACACGCACACACACACACGTGCCAGTTTCACCCTTGCCTCTCTGTCCCCTTTTGACATTTGTGCTTGAATGTGTGTGTAAGTGGGTGCATGCAAGTGTGTCTACCACCGTGTGTGACAGAAGGACAGCAGCCAGAAGACCAATAGAGAGGCAGACTAAAAGGGGCAGTGCACACACACACACACACGCACACACACACACACACAAGGCTGTGAGTATTGAGTGCAACAGACAGGGAACTTAGTCCCAGGCTGCTGTGTTGGGGTAAAAACCTGCAGTTGTAAGTGTGTATTTACAAAGCTGTCTTTTTGTGCATGACTTTCACAATATTTGGGCCAACCTTTTCCATGAAACAGATGGGCAAGGTGAATCCAGGTGAAAGCTCTGCTCCATATTGATCTGACCCCTCAACTGGACCCGAGATAAAAATGGATTTATGACAAGAGACGGGTCAGAAGAGGATACGATGCCCCCGGTACAAATAAAAAGAAGAGGACACAGAGATGTAATGGAATAAAATGTCTGTTTTGTATTTTTTCGCGCTCAAAAAAGTATTCCTTGCCCATTTTGGTTGAGGCGGTTAACACAGATGCAGTTAACAAAGAGAGGTAATTGTTAATGCTTTAGACCACATCTTCCTCACACAAAGAGAAGACTGTTCTTGGCTGTGTGACAAACTTTTCACACTTAGGGTTGTAGTGGGCGTTCAATAGTGTCTTTGACTCAAATGCATTTACGATGCTAATTAACCTGTAGATCTACTTTTACGAAACAGACGGAGGATACATTAAAAACAATCCACTGTTGGTAGAGCCGATAGTTTTTGCTGCTGCTTGGAGTCTGTCCTTTAGTCAGCATTGAGTATAAAAAGCTATAAAATGCAAAAACATGGCTTTGAACGTCTGATCATTTTTATTAAACGATTCTTCGCAGAGTTTATCTAATTTAATTTTCTTTTTCTTTTTTAGCTCCACCATTTGAGTCAAACCTTTTGAAAGTCTGACCTTCTGATTTAGATTCTGATTTTCTTGTAATTGATTGATTTTTCCCATTTGAAAATTCAACCGTATATCCTAAATGCAGTCAATTGAAAACGGCGCTGGATTACAGGGCATTCTGCCATTTTCCGATCAGCACTGATCTGTTCACTAGTTGTTATATTATTATAGTATTATATTATTGGTTATCAAAATGCAGTGTGCGGAAAATGTGAGGCATGTTCAAAGCAGAACATTCCATGGCTGCTTTTAGCAGATAAGAAGTACAGATCGGCAGCATCACAATTCAAGAGTTATGAAGAAAATGATGATCTGATTTTGTGTTAATCAACCTGGCTGTGACATCAAAGATGTACTATCAGTACAGGAAGCAATCAGTATGCCTTTGGTAAAGCTGTATTACCACTCATTTTTATCTTGGACAAACTTTTCGTTGTGGCTTTGTAAGTGTGTACGTGACTCAACCCACCACATGGACATGTGCGTACCGGGTGTTTTGTGTGATATATGTGCTTGTGTATGGTTGTAGGAGTTTGTATCAACTTAATACAAAAAGAGTATGCTTTAGTTGCTTGTCTGTCTTCAGGGCCCGCTGATCACACGATCAACAGACGTGACTGTGTATTGCTCAGGCGATGGGTTGTTTGGACGGCTGACTCTCAGTTAATACAGTGGAGAGTCACCGTTTGCAGGGTTTGCAGTTAGAATCCCTAGCTCCTTCACATGCTGAAGTGCCTTTGGCAACTCATTGGTGTGTGTGTGTGTGTGTAAATGCAGCAACAACTATGTCAATCCTTTTGAATGGTTAAAAGTGCAGTGTAGCTGCAGTCCATTTACCATTTCAGGCTGCAACTTGATGCTCATCTCTGTCCTGTGAACTGGGATATGTCAGTATCACCGTGGTAACAGCCTCAAGGGTAACTGAAAATGATAAGAGCACACTGGATTGGTGCTCTGAGTGATTTTTTTTTTTTTTTTTTTTTTTTTTTTTTTTTGTGCTTGTGCATCAAATGAAGGACTATATAATGTTTTATTTGTCCAGGAGAGATTACCTCACTCCTATACATGAACATGCCTCAAGTTAGATTCCTGCCTGGGTGATACATGATACAAGCGTATGGTGGGGTGCCACTTCAGTAGTTTTAGGATTAAGTACTTTGCACAGTTGGAAGATTTTTTTTTTTCTTTTGCTCTCCAAGGTCTATATGAGGAAAAGAAAACAATTATCTTTCCTGAACGACATGCAGTTCATTTTATGCGAGTAGATAAGTGGCAATTCACTCTTTGTTTTAGACATTTACGAGACACAAATACACTGTAATGTCTTTGTAATATCGTTAGATTGTCAGTTTCCATAAAAGGATTTATAAAACTACACAAATCAACTTGTATTCAGGCATATATTCACAATTTAGCTGCTGGCAAAACCATGAAAAAAAACAACAAAAAAGCTCTCTTTGGTCTCACAGAAATCTTAGTTTTGGTTGTGAAATAAAGAGGGATTTAATCAAAATATGGCAAGTACAGAAAGATACTCAAATAGCTCTAAATATTTATGTGTTTTGTTTTGTTTTTAAAAAGAGGACACAGGCCTCAAACCGGTGTCTCATGTGGGTAAACAAAGCATGGTTGCCATGCTGACGGGATGTCAATGTATAAATAGCAAGGGTGTTGTTCTTAAGAGAAGGAGAGAGCCCGACGGAGAGGAAGTAGGAGGGATAGTGCAGAAAATCACAAGCGCAGTCATTTACAGGACCACGTGATTTAGAGTTTTACAGACTTTAACTCCAGTGAGGATCAAGGTGAGAGAGGCTGTTCTAGCATGGATGGTGTTTGTCAGTCCACTTAGTCTAAGAGTCTGTAAAGGGATGTATTGGTAGTAGTTGATATCCTAATTTCCCTTTCATCACACCTCATTTATTTTGTTGATTTGTATGTTATTCTATGTACGAGGATCAGTGAAGTTATTTAATGATGGTGCTGCGTTTCCTTTGGAAACCATTTAGTGAAAAAGTGGGAATGGAAAGTAGTTATCACCCAGCCGGTATTGATTTAGTCTGATCAATAATCTGGTCAGGAAAATAACATTGCCCGTTTTGTATTTAATGTATAGCAGGAAGGCAAAGAACGCTTTGAAAGTGATGATAATGTTCTCTTTGTTTCCCTGTAGGGAATGGTGACTGATCCTGCAGCCTGACAGACACAGTCCAGAGGTCCAGGCTTAGCATCAGAAACTGCAGTTTAGTTCCAGTTAGTTTTCAGCTCTCAGCTGACCAGCAGGCTCCACCTACTCCGCCCAACCAGCTCTGCCTCCTCTGCTCAGGTAAGACTTTAGGGCGACATATAAAGCCCTTTTCACACGTACAAGTGTTTGATTCGCTTCAAGCAAGCTGGTGCGTTTGTCTGCGGTCAATGTGGATGCAACTGGTGTGATTTGATGCTTGAAACCAAGCTCAGCGATGGTCATTTGAGATCATATCATGAAGCCAGACTTCTTTTGAATCCATTTGCTGTTCACAAACTGCCAAGGCATTCCTCTTAAATGTGTAAAGAAAGCATATGTTTTCATGCCAGGTCGTTTTGTAACCATGGTAACTCGGTAGTATCAGTGCTGAATTGCTGATTTTTATTTTTCTGTCTTTTTTTTTTTCTTTAGATACAGTTACAGATATTTTCCTCCTTATTTGTTACTATTCAAGACACAGTTTGTTTTTATATCACATGAGACAAGATAAATGCATGAGATGCAGGAAAAAACAATAAGACTCCTGTTCCTCGTTAGAACTCCATATTTTACTTCTCATTTTGTTCGTAATGACTGATATAGAAACAAATGAATAAGAACTACAGTGTGATGTCCTTCTCTAAAATGAATCATATGAATGAGACTGACCTTTTCCTCTTTTGAGAATAAAGCTCCAGAGCTCCAGAACAACAAAATTCTAGAAAACAATGTAACTAAGTGTGTTTCGCGTTCATGTGTGTTTGATTGGCCAACCATTCTAAACTCTCCTCCTTCTCTTCCCAATGTCATACCTCGTTTTACTTGAGTTCTTCTTGTTTTTGTTAATGTTTCCTCGCTTCGACCACGGTGTTGTCACTCAGCTCAGTCTTCTTTCAAATCTCCTTTCTCCTTGTCTTTGCTTTTAAATCCTTGTCTCTCCACTCGTTCTCTAACTGAACTAGTCCCCCCCCCCCGTTCTGTCTGTATTCCCACCCTCCACTATTTCTATTGCAATTCCACAATCAGTCCTTTATCTCTGTCTCTCCTGCTGTATATTGAAGCTTCATTCCCTCCTAATTGGTAGACTGAATAGAAGGGCTTACTGGATGGAACTGTAGTATTTCATGAAAGAATAGTAAATATGTGATATTTGTACCAGTTCCTATAAACCTGTAGACATTCAGGAGTTTAATTTGTTGACAAACCCCCCCCCCCAAAACAAACTAACGGAACATCCTTAAAAATCTGTAAGCATTACCTTTAAGCAATATTAGAGTGTTACTCACCAGCAGCGTCATTAGATTTTTGCTGTGAGCTACTTCAGTGTGCTGAGGGACTTGCTTCATAACTACAATATGTTTTGAAGTACAGAATAATTAGTTTATTAGATTAACTTTGTAGCAATTCAGAGAGGAGCAGTAAAGAGGGAATTTAAAAAACTAAAATCCGCTGAGAGAAAGTTTAGAGGAGAGATAAGATGCATATTAAACAAAGTAGAAATCAACAAAGAATTGTGTAGACGATGTTGCCGTATTGTGTTTTTTTTTTCCTGCCAGCTCTCTTATCCCTCTTACTCTCCTCCTTTCTTCAGCCATCAGCTTTACCAGATGGAAATTACACATTTCACTCCCTGCTGCTTTGTGCTTTCTTTTATATTCTCACTGTTGACAGTTGCCTTTCTCTGAGCTGAAACCCTCAGAAATGAGCAGATGGAGGGGTGACAGTCTAAAAGCTTAAACAATGACACAGACGGCGGGTCCTGGTGATCAACACATGGCTTTTGGAACGCCATAGTCTGTCGAGTATACAGAAGCTGAAAGTGAAGTCAGTTAGAACAGGAATCCGTTGCGTAAATCTCAGAGAACTGTGTTAGAATGTCTGACACAGTTCTCATGTTGTCCTTCATCACTTGGAGCGAGTTCAACAGCTTTTATTTTACATAGCCGACATTGTTACCATCTACAGATGAACGCAGTTTTCTCCGATATAGCTAATGTGGCTCGCTGGTGTGTGCTTTCACGCTTGTGTAAGTCCATCTAACTGTTTTAAAAATACTGTAGAAGTGTGCACACGGTGTAACTTTGGGGTTTAGTGTTTCAGGATAAAAATAGAATACCACAACAACTAAAAGACTCGTTTCATTCCTCCAAAATTGGTTGACCTCCAGCCTGAACACCACCCGTGCAGACACAGATGGAGCAGCTCATACTTTGCACAAACACACACTTCACGGTGGAGAAATCTGCTGCAAAGCATCATGTATGTCCTGTCAGAGTTGCCCAAAAGAAAATGATTTATAAATGAAAAAGGACCAAGTAACAGATTAAAGGTGAAACCTGAACCCTTAATTCGGGGGCATCCGGCGGCTATCGTATCGTTTGAGTAACCTTAGAGAAAGGGGTCCCTGTAAATCAATACAAGATTTTTCAGATTCGTCACGTTTACCCTGTGATTAATCACTTCCATCTATCACTTTTAACTAACAATGGTAATTTAGCAGTTTCTACTTATTCATTTACATTTCTAAGATTTAAAATTTTACATTTTAAGACAAATCTTTGACAGGGAAAAAAGAACCACTTGTTGATCATTTAAATGCCATGTTGTTGTTTTTTTTGTTCTGAAGTCTTTGCCAGATGTAGCATGTTGTCATGGTATTCGCTTGACTTTTCAGGAAGTGGTCAGTTCCTGCAAACATGAAGAAATTCAGTCTTCTGACTTTGTGACTGGAAGTATCATATTGATACGCTAATTATGTTCTTCTCTTTCACTGCTAGTTGGCTGTAACTTAAAAGTGAGATCTTCCTTCGGGCTTGTTTGCTGAAATATGCTCGGCTTTGATGGTAACACTGGAGAGGGTTGGGCTGTGAGAGATATTTTCTATGCCAAGAGAAAGAAAGAACTTAAATATGCCTTGCAGGGAAAACCGGACAGCTTTATAAGGAAACAATCAAATCTTTTATATTTTTGGATTATTTTTTAACTGAAACGACCCGCTCTCTTTATGCTTCGACTCAAATCAGCCTGCAGCAGCGGCTCACAGCGATGTCAGACATGTCAAATTAGTGATTAACCCAGAGATGCTGTCTATAATAAAGCATCACAGGTGCCTTTAGGTGTTCAGCAATGCCAGGTGATGTCAGTCCTTGAAAAACTGCCCAACTGAGCCTGTCTCTTGCTTGACATCTGGAGTGTTTTGGTCGTCGGCTAACACCAAATGAGTAGATTCAAGGTTCCTCTTATACCGTTTGTTTATGCAACCCGAGGGTCTTCGTTATTGTCGGTCAAATGTCACAACAGAAGTATTTAAATAACTTCACATTCTCTCCAGTAAGGGACCATTTACATTCGGGACACAATGCCGCCCCGAGAGGGTTAAACAACCAGAGTAAATGGAGGTCGCCCCTTCTCGGTGTGAGTGTGAGTGTGAGCATGGATTTTTTTCCTTCTCTGTTTTCTTGTGATAGTTTGTAAGTAAATTTCACAAAAATGTATGAATGTTGGAAAAACCTTTCCCTCGTCTGTGTCTGAAAAATGTGAGTGAGTGTCACAGAATAGACCCAGCTTGATCAGAACATTTTGGCACCTGTAGTGTTTGTTGGTGTTTATGTGTGTGCACCACAACATTCTGAATCTGAGGGAAAATGAATTTGGAGCTGTGGAGCTATCGGCATGGAAAAACGTGTCGCTGAGGGTCATTACTAACGAAGCCTACGTGTGCTGGTACATTGTGAGTGTGTGATGGATATTGGGGGTCGGTGAGTGCAACTCTTTTTCTTCTTCTTTTTTTATAGTGTGTACTCTATCATTGTGAGCATGGCTTCATTTACATAAGGATTTACTCAAGAATTTGCTCTCAGGAGATGATAAACTGTGTTCAAGGAAAGAAGGAAACGAATGCAAGTTTGCTTGTCTGCCTTTGGTGTGATTAATCCTCTGTGCTTCCTAACTTAGACCCACTTTTGTTGCTCTTTTCTTTGTTTTCTCTTTAATTCCCTCCTGCTGTATAGCATTAAGCAATGAGTAATGACGGCTGACATCATCTCTGGCTCGACTAGTCCTGACTAATTGGCCAGAGCAATCTGATTGCATTAGATGTTATTCCTTCTGGGTATTCCCTGTCCTCCGCCCCTGCTTTGAAAGATATCCCTCATTGTTTGCATTGAGTCACATGCTGCTTCTGTGAGGCTTATTTTTAGGGGATTTATTGTATTTGTAGCAGGATAAAACAAATGTTAGAAGCATTTTGTGAAATTAGCACGCCTGATTTACGGTTTGTGTGTTTTAACCCGAAACGTGAATCATGTTAAAATCTCTGATTGCTGTCAAGCCTTGACTGGCCTTCTGAAACGCACGTCTGAGGCTACCTCAAGGATATTACACACGCGCTACGGGGACACTAATATACCACTGAAATGTCTTTGGTTATTGTGCGGATGCTCTGGGTGCTCGTGCGGGAAAGCAATAAAGGTTGAAAAATGAAGTTGCACTTTAGATTTACTAACAGTCATGAGAGTTTTTTTCCTTCACTCATCTCGTTTTCTCACTCCTTTCTCTTTTGTCCTCTCTCTTTCACAGAACTGCTGTAAGTGCAACCTTCTCAAGTGAGGTAAAATGATTAGAGTAATGGATGCCCCCTCCCCACCCTCCTTTACACACACTCGCACTCCAACCTCTACTTTTCCTCGCAGTCTCTACTCTGTACATTCTGTTCTGTACACTAGTCTGGCCTCAGGCATGCCCTGTATCTCTGCGGCCTAATGCAATCACAACACCAGCATAAGTGCACAATGAGAGGTGGAGACAATTGAGAAGAATGATATGAGAGAAGGGGGAGGTAAAGGTGGGTGGCAGCTGGCAAAAGTGATTGTATCATAGGATGATGATTACTCGCAGGCAGGACTGAGACGCCATGTAAATGATATGATTCTTCAGTGCACAGATATCGTCTGTATTATCACCAATTTCTTGTCGCCCTTCATTCAGATAGCTTTCAAAGCATGGGACATCTGTAAAAAAACGGACATGACAGACCATAGCTGATGCAGTGCAGTTGAATGCAGTTTTGTTTGGACTTTCAATTAGACACAATAAAATTAGCCTGCTTTAAGATAAAGGGACAAATCAGTTAAACTATGAATTATATATATATATATATATATATATATTTTTTCATATTCAAAAGGATGAAAGACACAAAGAGATAAAAGGGCAAATGGTCCCTTAGCTCATAAAAGGGGGTTGGTATGCTCAGCTATTTTTATGGATTGTGCTGAATACATGGGAATTCTGAAATAGTCAGGAGCTCATGATGACAAACACTTTTCCCTGCTTGAGCTCAGTTCAGGGGCTTCAGCTTTTAGTGAGATGAATGGGGATGGCCTTTGTGGTGCCTGCAAAGACCTTATGCTGAGACCTATAGAGTGTTTATTGCTTTTACAACTAGTCGGTATGATAAAGTGCCATCTTTCTCACCACCCACTCTTCCACCGCTCGTTTCCTCTCATATCTCATGTCTCTGTGTATGTTACTCTGGCTCCGAGCTTTGTTGCCTCTCTTATCTCGTCTAACTTTTCCTTCATTTTTCTCCCTCTTAGCTGGCTGTATAACCTTATTTCTTGTCCTTAGCTTTTCACAGGGCTGCTCTTTCACTTCCCGTTGTCAAGTCTGCCACCCTCTCTCCTTATTTCTCCCCTCTTTTAGACGTATTTAGACGTAGACTTATTTTCTGTATTTTATCTTGATTTTCTTATTCTCAGGTGTGCTTGTCATTAGTCATTCTAACTGTAAAATAGTTTATACAGCGCTGTTGATGTGATCCTAGTACAATATTATTCCTACAGTTAGATGATTACTGTGCTTTTCAGATCTCCAAAAACGGCAGTATTGCTGTAGCTCTGACTTATCTCTTATACAGATCACTTGTGATTTCCTGGAAAACAGAAGTTTTCCTGTGGGATTCCTGTTGACCGTTTAAAACAAATCACCTCATTATTCTTTCTCTGCATGCTGATGCTTACAACAAGACATCAAATATTGTTTGCAGGGTGCATGGAAGTGCTGATTGGAGGGCCACTCACCAGTATTCCTGGATAATGGGCTAATGGCCCATTGTTTTAAACTGGTTTTCTGTCACTCGGGGGGAGTGCATTGAACTTGATGCCCCGTGGTTTCCTGAATTTTATAACGATGACAGATGTGCTTTGCTCAAGGAATTTTAATGGAATAGTTCAGGGTGAAAGCCGGCTGACGTTATTCAACAACAGCGTCTGAGACATGGTCAGACTTGCATTGTATTACTCATGGTATATGATAAGAAATATGATTTCTTTTAATGCTTTCTTATTTTTTTTTAATGTTTGTTAGGATTCATTTAGCCCCTTTAAATCAGCAATTGGCTGAATCTTCAGTGAAACTGTTGCTTTCATTAGAAGCCTGCGTATTTCTCGACCTCTAGCTTCTTGTTTTCTTAATGTATTCCATAATAAGTGTATGTTGCGGTCGCATTTGGGAATAAAGAACAAGGTTCAGTAATATTCACTTTCCTGAGCTGAAAATGTGCATGTTATGTTACTCATTACACACAGCATAATAGCTTCGTAGTGACATGTTTATTTTTACTTTGTTGCTCCAATAGCTAGTGTTGTCTTTACACTTTTAATTTCTATGTCATCAAATTTAAAACAAGCATTTTTATTCGTCTCCTGTAGTTAAACGTGAGCATGCTTGTAGATAATCTCTCTGTGGTTCTTTACAGTGACTTTATCAAATGTTGATTTTTCTGTTTATTGTATAATTTGCAGTTTCATTTATAGAACATGGGAAAACCGAAAGAGTTAGAAAACAGTTACCAGAGTTTGCCGTGCTGCGTGGCGGCTTGCTCCTACCCGCTGTTTTTCACCCGCATCTCATCACTCTTCTTACTGCCTCTCGTCTTTGTGTCTGTGTCATGTCGTCTGTTCTCATGCTGCTGCTCTGTGTTACCCTCTTGTCCTGCATAGTGCCCCTTATTTGTCCTGGGTTTGTTGCCTTCTGCTTTATCCTAGTTTTAAGCGCGTCATGTTTAATCATGACTTTTTCCTTTTATGCCATTTTTTTTCCCGACGGTATAGTTAAAGCAATTATATTTTCATGATGACTGTCTCATTAATTATTACCGTTATCATTTCCGTCGAGGACGAGGCCTCTTTTAGGCTACATATGTTCAACCGAAAACACACATTCAGTATGGTACAATACTTGTGTGTTTTTTGCATTTTATCATGTAAAAAAAAAAAAAAAAAGCTCCCTGTTATTATTCTTTAGATTAATTCCCCAGACCTTTCATGAAACCTTTTGTGTAACAACCTTTTGCCTCTCTCTGCAACAAGGCCATGACTTTATCCAGTACTGTGATAGCCTTCGATGGGGAATGTGCTGCACACATCAGTGAGCTGCGCAACGACTGCCACTGAACATAACTGTAATGTAGGTTGTGTGAACTGGCGAGTGGAAGGTCATACCAACATAGACTGATGAAGGAGAGAGCGGCAGTGATGTCACACTTAAGTCCTTTGAGAGTTCTTTGGATCATAGGATTTCATCTCTAAACAAACCAGTCTTGATAGCAGTATGAATGGTGACTTAAACTATTAATTATACATGCCTTAGCAATTGTTAGTTATTTGCCTATTTAATGGTGCTGTGATTCCATTCTAAGTTGTCTTGTCACAACGGAAGAATAACCTCTGAGCGGTTTGAAGACACTGGAGTTTGTTTGAGTACAGTGCGTGCGTGTTTGCGTGTGCAGAGGTGTGCGTGAACACGTTTGACAGCCAGGATTACATAACAGAGATGCCTGCTGCTGCAGGTCACCAGAGCAGACACATACTCACTCATGTAAATCATTACAAATACCAGCATGTGTGGTAGCTGCATGTATGCACTGACACACATACACGCACTCTTCCGCTTGTATTCTTTTAGTCATCTTGATCCGTCTCTCTGTCTAGTTAATTTAATCCCCAGGCTGATTAAAAAGTATTATATATACAGTATAATATCACTTTATCCCCCATTACACGGTAAGATTGTTCTGCCTGTTACACTCAGATGGTTGACATTTTCAGTGATAGTTTCTAGGGAACAACTTTTGTACTTCTGTCTTTGTGGCAAAGTGACTCAAATTATTGGGAAGTGTTCAACTTTGGACAGTGTGCGGAGATCCTCGTGTAATCTGAGAATGTCTGAACAAATGTACGGACATTGTTCTGGACCTCGGCAGGTAGTCGGTCTTCAACATTTTCAGACATGAGACAGCGCTGGTTTATTCCATGATAGTTTGAACTTGTCACCCCATTGGGCCGGCCATGGTTGTGTAACATAGCAGCGGTGGATGGGAGCAGTTGCAGACGCAACTTTTCTTCCCATTTAAGCGTGTCGAACATGGGAGATAAGAGGCTGCAACTCAACACAAGGAAACATTTAGCATTTAAAATCATAAAATATTCAAGTGGGTCCTCCCATATAAGATTGTAAAGTCACTCACCCCTACATTCCTGTCTGTTAATAAGACTGCATGCATGATGAAAGTGATGTGAAAAAGTTTACTGTAGGTTTGACCTGGTAAAATTGCTGTTGGGACTTTCATGGAAAAAAAACTGACCAGGGTGCTCATCTAGGCATGAAGCTGTCGCATTCAGATGTCACATTAATGGAACCGTGTGCTAAATACATGCACTTACAGTACACACTCCCAAACGCATGAGGCTTGTCTGTGTGTTTCTGGGTTGTGAAATATTGACTTATGTTGCTCCAGACAAAAACCAATACTTTGCAACAAAATTAGCCCCAGCCCTGCAAAATGAGGACGTCTTTAAAATTGATGTCACAAGTTGGTTTTACTTTAGATTTAGGCCGCCTTATTGCATTTAATTTTTCATGGAATCTCATTGACTCCTAAGTCATCACATCACAGCTCCTTGGTGATAAATCTGGGAAATGACAGACCGTACGTGTAAGCAGGTAGTACTCTCACACCGAGCGAATGTGCATGCTGAACAACTGCTGCTTCGTACTCTTTTTCTTACTGCCTGTAAGTGTAAATGAAGCATTGGTTTAAACGCAAAACCTGGCACATTAAAGGGGATAGAGAATCAAAATCGTCTTTTTCACGTTTTTGGTGTTAGTTCTGAGTCTCCCCGCTGTGGGGAGTACACACGAAGTGCCAGCAAGTGTCAGAACCTCTGTTTCAAGTACTCCCCCTTTTTTGAATATCCCCCAGAAAAAGTGCCAATCCGTTTTTGTGAAAAAGTGATGTCACTTTTTCAGCAATTGCCCCCCCCTCACCCAAATCCACAGCCACCCCGTTTCAGACACGCCCCTTCGGCAAGAAACAGGAACTGGTGTGCCTTCCAAGGCTGTGAAAGCGGACTACGATCGTTACATATTCTTCCCCTGGAAAGCAATGTTCGCGATCAATGGCTTTTATTTATTTTTAACAGCATCCCCAGTACATACAACCGCCGACTTTTCCTTTGCTCTGCGCATTTCACGGAGTACAGTTTCACAAACCTTGCACGATTCCGAGCAGGCTTCAGTCGGAATTTTGCTCAGTACAGGGTCAGTTCCGACAGGGACAGACACAGACTGCAGCGAGCTGTGCGCTCCGCTGAGAAGGTGATCGGCTGCAGCCTCCCATCTATCCATGACCTGCACGTCTCCAGGACTATGGGGCGAGCAGGTCGGATCACAGCTGACCCTTCTCTATTTGCTCCACTCCCCTCGGGCAGGAGGCTTCGGTCCATTCGGACCGGAACCTCCCGTCACAAAAACAGTTTTTTTCCCCCTTGCAGTTGGACTTATGAACACTTCATAATCACCTCATAACCTGCCCCAGTCACTTTACCATCATTAAAATTGCACTAATGAAGCTGCACTGTTGTTGCTCTGTATATTGGATACTGTGTATTGTTGTACACACCTTATACATTTTATATTCATATATTTTTATTCTTTATTTTTTATTATTATATCTAAAGGGAATGAGCTTTCTTTTCAGTCAGTGTATTACTGAGAGCAAGGGCTGCCAATCAAGCAACGGCAACCGAATAGCGCCAACACCTACCTGCATTTCATAATGAGGTTGCCAGATAAGCTCTGAAACGACGCCAATAAGGGCAAACGACGCATTCTAAACCCAGGATAGTAACAGCTGTTTCAGAGAGCCTTTTAGGGAGGTTCTGAGCCATTACAGACCCAACCAATTTTTTTTGGGCTACATATCACATCACAGAACAAGGATTAATGCCCCATTCAATCATTCTCTATCACCTTTAAGGTAGCATCATTCTCAGTATGTTGTTAATGAAACACTGTGACTCCCGTAGTACTTTTGTTCAGCGCGCCTGCCTCCTGTTTGCTCTACTCTTCAGATACCGCTTCAGATTGTTTCTAGTATTGATCTCATTCAAATTAGGACCAGAGCTTACTTTTCAGACACTTTCTGGTGTTCACATGTGAAGCTGGCCTTATTCCCGGGCTCGTTGTGGTAGATCTCATACTGCAGAATGAATTTGGGACCGATCAGGTAAATAACAATTAAAACATCTAACTGCTCTTGAATGAATGAAGAAAAAGCATGATCACATACAGATGTTTCTCAGTCCTCTCCCTTCTCTTCTCTCGCTGCTCCAGCACTACTAATGAATCTTTGTTCGTCTGCAGTCCTGCACTCAGACGCCCATACAGACACAATCGCACCATTTAGATGATTTTGAAGCTTATGCACAAAAACACACATAAATAGATACTGTGTACAAAAAGATGCCTTGGATGATCCGACATGTGTGGAGGACACTTGGGTCCAGTTTGGGCGCCGATTCTTTTCTAGATAAAGCAGCAGTTTGTGATTTATTGAAACGCCCGTCCTCTTTTCTCTGCTCTGTCCCCATCCCTCTACTCTCTCCCTCCAGATCTTTTTCACTCTTTGCGTTCCTCTTTCTCACACACACTCTTATCTTCTCATACCCCTGTTTTCCTTTTTTATTTGTCATTTATTATCTCCTGTCTAACAAGCAGGACGGAGGGTTAGATTGATTTGTGAAGCAGTAGTCTAGTGTGTGTGCATGTGTGTGATTTGAGGGATGTTGGTTAATCCTTTGTTGTCCTTTGGGACAGATTTGGCCCATATTACAGCCTGCTATTACTGTGTGTGAAATCTCCTGTGCACTGAGACAGTCGTTATTTACTGCCGCTTGTCATCCCAACTCCCTCTGTAGCATTTTGTCCATGCAGCTCCACCCTGTTCTGTAACAGCTAATGGTTGGGAACCCAAGATGCATTTAGTTAAACTTAGTCTCCATCTAATTCTCCCCTCATTTTAACAGAGGCTGATATAGTTTATCATTATAAAAGAAGAAAAACCATTGTACACACACACACCCTGTACATAACCCCTACCTCTCCTCATCACAAAAAGGGATAAACTGGAGGTCAGGCTTACTGTTACTACACTATATGCCACCCACTGGTAATGAGTCACGGGAACCGGAGGGAAAATACTTCTTTTCCACCCTCACTCCCCTCATTTATCATCCAGAGCTTATCGCCGACATCGACTCTGCCCTCTGCCACTTCTCCCCGCTTGTCACAATCACACTTCCGCATAAATGTTCTGGATCGAGAAATGCTTGTGAGATGATTGGCTGGCGCAGATGTGCTTTTTGTTTGTATAGATTTGGTGTCATGTGTCAGTACTCCGTGCCAATTCATAGCTGATTATGGTGGCTGGATGTTGTGGTTACGAGATTGGTCTTTATCCGGTTTCCATGACAGGAGTTGATGTATGGTGCACAGATAAGAAGCCCGTCTCTATTGGGAATGAATGTTATGTTGAGCATGTCTCGAGGAAGTAAGTGTTTGTTTTCTGATGTTTTAACCTGAGAGTATAAGAAAGAAAGAAGATTATTGGACTAGAGTAGTGTCATCATATCTAAAAATGAGTTGAATTTGACAGCATTGGAAGTACAGGTGAGATGGAAGAGATCTTCTTTACTGAACTTATGTCAAAAGCTTCATTAATGGCTGAACATTTATGAGGTTCTGAATAGAAGATTATGGAAACATAAAACGGAATACAGATCCGCAAATAAAGTCAAAACATATATTAAAAAGATTAAATAAAATTTCTGATAAGGACATAATGAATGAAACAAGAGCGCACATCCCCAGCAATCTAACCCCATCTACTTTGCTGGACTAAATATTACACTGTTTGAACTGTAAGAATGTGTGCTTGTGTTGGGAGGAATTGTAGCAGCTTGCCACAATTCCTCCCAACCACCCACAGACTACAGGGCCCGTTCTGATGAAATCACTGAGGCCGTCTGAATGGACATTTCAATATCACTGTTGTACATACAAGGAGCATACTTACAGAAATGTGAATATTCCTTTTTTTTCCCACTTCCATGTGGTTTTACAGGCTCTGTAATGAACACTTGTATTACTTTAAAACAAGAGGCAGTGGGACAGGCTGTAACGGTGAAATATACAACATGTTAAGCATTAATACCGCAGCCAACAATCACTTGCTATGGAAAGATGTAGCGATTTAATGATATCACTGCATGACGCATCCTCCCTCTGTGAGTTTCAATAAACTGAGTTCCTCTGTTCTGTGTTGAAACCATGTGTTCACGTTAAGTCCCTGCTGTGTGGAACAGAGTGAGCAAATTCCAGGTTTTCCTCGACTGAATAAAACACATTCCTTGGCTGAAGAACTTCCCTCAAAGTGAGAGTAAGGCCAGACTTTACATTGCTGGGTTTCCCCTAAATAAAAGGGGAAGGAAGTCCTCCTGTCATGACGCCATGTTACCTGGCTTTTCTTGTTTCCGGTCATTGAAGCGCCAGGCTGTGAAGAATTATAGTTCCTAGAGTAAATCCAGTCTTTGCTGTGTAATGTTTGTCAGCTCACATTGGAAGAAACCGGTTGCTTCTTTGTTATCCTTGTGAAGTTGGCACACCTCGCTAACTTACCACACTCCTTTGAGTTAGCTGGCGGTCTTGAAAAATGTTGATGCTCAGTTGGCTGTGTGCACTTGGGTACCGAGGGCTCTCCTGTGGGATCTTGTTACGCTGTTTGAAAATGTTCTGAGTGTCTCACCAGTGAAAACTTTTGCACACAGTGATCAGAGAGCAGAGAAACTCTCCACTCCGAAGAGAACCTACATCTTTTTAGATGTATAAAATCTCGAGCATCTACCAATGGTTTCTTCAATCTATTTTTTATGTGATCACTGACCATGTTTTCCCTTTATATACATATCATCTGACAGATACTGTACCTTACCCTTCTGCACTTTTCCTTTTATCATTTAAACCTTTTTGCTTGACTTTATATACTGTATGTATAAATGTCAAATTATCCTACTTCTCAGTGCTAATATATGATACTTGATATCTTTGGATTTTGGTGGATCTTTAACACAAAATTATTGATTTATGAAATTTGACTCTGGAAAATGGGCTACACGGTGATGTGGTGGTTAACACCGTCGCCTCATAGCGAGAGGGTTCCTGGTTCGAACCCCAGCTGGAGCCTTTCTATGTGTTCTCCCCATGTATGTGTGGGTTCTCTCCGGATACTCCGGCTTCCTCGCACCGCCCAAAAACATGCATGTCAGGTTAATTGGTGTCTCTAAATTGTCCCTGTGAGCGAGTGTGAGCGTGCTTGGTTGTTTGTCTCTGTGGCCCTGTGATGGCTGACCTGTCCAGGATGATGATGACAGGCAATTTTCTGTTATTTATGCCATTCAAAAGGTAATTAGATAATCAAGAAGGTGATTATTTATATAAATTACATAGATAATTGCATGTACGGTAAGATTAAAAAACTACCTCAGACCATTTATGGTCTAGGTTTAAGTCAAGAAAAATGCTTATCATGCCTGATTGCTTGAGGATGTGTTTATATTGCATGCATCTGTTTTTGCTTCTCTTACTCTGTCTCCTCTACCACTGCTTCCTCTGTCCCTTCTACTCTTCAGTATTGATATTAGCTGTCATTGGTCCAGTTATTTATGAGTCCCCTCCCTGGTATTTTTCCATTGGCTCTGGCTCTACAGAAAAACTGTTCTTTAACTGAAATCTAATCCACAGCAGCCTCGTTGGCAGTAGTATAACTGTGGCAGAGTCATAAACTGCTGCATCGCTGATGTAAAGAAAAATTGTCTGTTCAGTTTATATGTATGCGTGGATGTTCTTCAGCTTGTTTTCTGTATTTGTTGCCTTCTCTTTGTTCCCCTCTCTCTCTCTTTCATCCTCTTCCTGCTCGAGTTGCAGCCAAAGGCTCTTTCCCATAACCTTTTCAGACCTGTGTGTTTATGTGTGTGCGATTCTGCACAGAAGTCTTAAAAAAGAGACGGATCAAAAGCCATGTAAACTTCGTCCACGCACCCTCTTGTACGAGCGCTTGCACACACATGCCTCGCTGCACGAGCCCAGTGGACTTATGTAGGAACTATTTCCTGTTTGGGGTGAGGGAACAAAGGGAAGTAGTGAGGATGAAACATGGAATAACAACAGCGGTGGTCTTCCTGTGTGCGTTACAAGGACCTGGGTGTTAACCCAGATTGTAGTTTTCCACGGTCATTAATGGAACGTACGTAGAGCTGCCAGAAAACTAGAGTCATGGGGAATCCTGGGGCAAACAAATTAGAAATTCTGGCATAAATTACTATTGTTATTGCTGATAAATGTTTGAGTCCCACAAAACTATTGAGGACTCATACATTATCGCAATAATCACATATGTTTTTATAAGAGAAATAACTTCTGGTTATATGGACATATATTAGGAGGGAAAAAGGGACTGAGACGAGCATGTTTTTATGCGTCAAACTGAGGAAAATGCCACCGCCTTATATTTTGTTATTCAGTTTTGCTTCTGTGTATCTCTTTGTAAAATAGGTAACACTCACTCATGTGTGTATATGTGTTAGCAGGTGAGAGGCAAGGTAGTGAGGTGTTCCATTTTCTCCTTGTAGTCCAGATAACTTCACACTGGGGGCAGTTATTTTTATTCTTTGAGTCCACATTTCATGCTATTCCTGCATTTCAGCCCTGCGGGTGGTTCTCGTCTGACAAGCAGAAGAAATAGAATTAGCATCACTAGCACATGATCCTGGCAGCTTAAAAGTCTTTAAAATATGTGTTTTGATTGTCGCCGAGATGGCCAAGATATTTAATGCAATCATTTTCATTCTGTGTTTGATCGGGAAACAGCTGCATCTCTGAGCAACAGAGGTCATAAGAGTGTCGGATAAAAATTTATGATCAGGAAACAATTATCCACAGCGAATAAGATGATGGTTGAGGAGAAAAGCTGGGATTCACTGTTGCAGCAGGCAGGATGTGAGCTCCGCTGGTTTCCTCTCGAGGTGTGAAGATGAGCTAAAAACGGAGACAATGTAACACGTCGCTTGCTGTGTGGATCTTACACACTCACCTTGAGGAAAAAGAAAAAAAGAAAACAACACAGGGACACACAAATTCATGTCCTGATATATGATTATACATACTAACTTTATAATTTTAGTTTTTTTTTTTTTTTTACAGTAAATGCATTTGAGGCTTATATGCCGTTGGTTATTTGTGAGTAGAAGCTTTGATATTTGAAGCAGATTGCTTGTTCATATACATTGCTGCTGTTTGCACAAATGTATGCCTCTGTGTCCCGGATTCACACACAATCTTGACATTTTACAGCTTTGAGTAACATTCAGATGTTCCTCATTCTATTTTTGCTTGACTGATAAGTCACAGATCAGTCGCAATTGGGATGACAATACATGAAGTCTGGTAATTAAAACTCATCTGCCAGTTTTCATACAGTGTAGTGCCAATTTGTGCTATCACAGTTTGCTTGACTCTGATATATGCAGTGAAAAAAAAAAAAGTAACACCAGTTCCCTTAAAATAGACTAGAAAGCCATGCTTTTCCTCTCCATAGCAACAGTTGAGCACTGACTTGTAGTTGATGGAGTGGATTCTCTCAGCACCTTCTCTACTCTGTGTGTGTTGGAGCGTGTGCGTGCGCGCTGTATGTCTTCCTCTGAGTGTGTCACTGTTTATTTGTGCACAAAGATTTCCAAGATGTTGTTTGTTTGGATGAATCCATCGCTGTGGAAACCCAGAAACAGCGAAACTCTGTCTCCTGCTAAGACAGATAATGAAGTCTTCAATGTCTCTTGCCGACTGTCAAACCCCAGAAGACGTTTACACACGTGGGTATAATGAACAGTCTCTGTGTGTCTACAGATATTGATGCATGCAGTCCTTCAATAACATGTTTGCAGCGCGAGTGAAACTGAACGAAACAGTATGAATCTTAATCAGACTTACACAGAAAAACATTAATTATATGCGCAATACACAAGACTGTACTCTGCTGCCTTCCTTTAATGCACTGTGCACATGAACCCACCAACCTAACTACAGAAGATGATGCTGTATCTATTTGTAGCTCCAGGGTGCACACAAACACACGGAATAACGTGCGCAGACGAACACACACACATAAAGTATAGTGTGTAGCGTCAGGCACGATACGCCGCTGCATCTCTCCAGATGGCGGGAGCCACCCACACACTGCCAGTTGTTATACAATATGTATTGTGTAACTGCAGAGCCCCCCCTTTCTGAACCAACAGACACCCATCAAGTCTTTCCCTATATACATACAGACGGTGAACACATAAATGTCCACAAAGGCCTCTCCCGCCACATTTACACACACACACATGGTGGAGTTTTTGTCTTGCCGTTCAGTCGACTAACTTCAAGCCAGCCGGTTGATCATGCCACAAGACAGCTGGCCTACCAGCCAGTCAGTGAGACAGATAATGATTTTATCTCTTTGCCAGCTATGCAGCTGTGCCCTACGTCACACAGCTGTTCAGTTTACCTGGCTGTCAGCCATTCCGACGGTCACACAGTCACATGCACAGTTCTTGTTGCTCACCCAGAAAACATTTGCATTTATGAAAGGGGTTGGAAGAAGATAGATAACTCATTTCAGCAGCACACGTTCAATATGAACATGAATATAAAGTAATATTTACTGTATAGTCTGACAGATGTTTCAGATACAGTGATTGCTGTTGAACAGATCTGACAGCAAAATAAAATGAAACACAGCAAACTTCAAATCTTAGTATCTGAGCAGTAGAGTATTACCCTGTGGTCATAGATACACTGCAGAATGCAGGCGTGATAACAGTTTTCAGTTTACTAGTCTGGTTTTCTCAGTTGACCACTATGTGTGTGTGTATTTCTTATCTTTCTGTTTCGTCTGTCAAAGTTTCTGTCTCCCTTTGACTCAGTCTGAGGCTTCTCTGTTTCATCTCAGCGTAACTTTGTTTACTTTCCATCTGTCTGTATCTCTGATTGTCTTTGAGTCACTACCTATTTCATTCCTTCAATTTTCCTCATTGTTTGTTTCTGATTTATCTTCCAGGCTATATCTCTTTCTTTCTTTCTTTCTTTCTTTCTTTCTTTCTTTCTTTCTTTCTTTCTTGTTCTTTGTGTTTATCTTTTAGCCCTTTTTTTTCTGTCTGTTTTCACGCTGTTGTTTTGGAATAAATTACTGACTGCAGATGTAACACAACTATGTCCTTAACTGTACCTGTTTTTGATTTACGCTACAACCACATTCAAGATGGTCACATTCTACAGCAATGCGCCACACCCAGCTCCTCTATTAGGCTTGCAACGATCCCTCAGGGTCCCACTCTGACTCACACAGGGAGAAAACATCAATCTCAAACTGACACAGGCCTCGTGATATGGGTTGTCACTAAACACCATTCTTCAATTGAAAAACCTGTCGTTTCCAAGAAGGAGCAGGTGGAAGCTTCCTTGTTGGTCCAGCAGACTCCTCCCCTGAGTTACTTGACTTTTTTTCTATGTACATAAAAATGCATCTATGGTTATCCTGTACTTATCTTAATGAATCCAGACATTTTAGTCTAACCAAAATATTTTTTTACATTGTCATATTGTTACTTTTAAAGAGCAAAACGCTTCTGTACCTCCTCCACGACTCAGTCTGCCCTCTTCTGTTTCTTCCTTTGGCACATAACCCCCCCCCCCCCCATTTTTATTTTTATTTTTATTTTTTTAAAGTCCCCATTCTTTCCACTATCATCCCACACATTTTCAGCATTTCTCTGTTTCCCTCCCCTCCTGGCTGCTAACTCTCTGTCTTTACTAGTATTAGTAGAGTTGCATTATAGAGGCTTTATAGAAGCTCTTTGAGAGTCAACCAGTGTGCCCTTGCAATCAGATGACTTCATTACTGTATATTATCCGCCCTGAGACATACACATAAGCTGCAGTTAACACACAGTTTTTCATTTCTCTGTCTGTGCTTGTGTCTGTGTGTACAGCATCTTGTGTGTGTTTTTGTGTGAGCAAGCCCAAAGCACCATGTGACGATGTAATGAGAGGCTGAACAGAGCAAACTGTGGAATCCCCGAACACACACACACACACACACACACACACACACACACACACACACACAGTCCTGTATATATGCTAAAGTTGTACTAAGAGTGAATGGAGCATATAGGAAAGTCCCTCCAGTCAAACACTTAGGTCTCCCCTCAATGGATTTCCTGCTATAAATTGCTGTAGTGACATTCCTCCCTCTTTGCTCTAGCCTTCAATTCCCCTATCCCACAACACACACACACATACACATCAGTAACTCATGTTGACTCCTTGCTTTATCTCTTGGGGTTTTCTGCCCAGCACTCCTAAGTCTGAATGACAGCAGTGTCAGTTTTACGATTGCACTGTTCATGCTTAGAGAGAGGGAGAATGTGTGTGTGTGTGTGTGTGTGTGTGTGTGTGTGTGTGTGTGTGCACAGGTGATGTTCAGGAAAGTGGTGCAGGATGGAAGCAGTGCTGTTCAGATACTGGCAGGTAAAGTAAAGTGAGGATGGAGGAAAATAAAAAGAAGGAAAGGGCAGAGAGTTGATGTGAGAAGAGTCCCTTCTTTTGATTACAAAGTTTGTTCATCCTCGCTTCCTTTTCTTGCCTCCCCCCATTGAGATCTGAGTGGATGAGAAGAGAGAAGAGTCTAGGAACAAACATTTACTGAAATGAGACATCTTTGCTTTTAAATAAGAGGGATGGTGCAGTTGCATCAACTGTCCATAGTTTTGTTTAAGGGTGCTCCAATCATTATCAGCCAATATGTTTCCTAAAAAAATTGATTTGTGGTCACTAAAACAGTAAAAGGCCCAAGCAGATGGGCTTATTTTTATTCATTTTTCTTGTAATGAAGATTAGAGCTGCACTAGCTCAAACAAAGCCTGTCGGAGGGCATCATGAGTACTCAGAAGTGGAGTGAAGTCAAGTTATTTTTTTTATCGAATAAGTTACTTGGCCTGAAAGTCGATATTTGGCATGACCACCTTTATTCCTCAACACAGCCTGAATATTCTTTGACAGCCTCTCTTGATTGTCTAAGAATGTAGGATTTTAGTCAAGACCTCGACTGTAAATGAGTGAAAAAGCAGCCAATGTCAAAAGCCATACCCTAATTAAAGTACTATAATTGAAAGAACAATTGTAGTCCTGACTATCTATTCTGTTTAATTGTACACAGTCATGCATGTTAACTTGATAGGCACTGTGAAATAGTACGAAAGCTCCATGCTTACTATGTATTCTTACGTGAGAGAGAACTTGTGAAAGTTGCATTTAAATAAGATATATTTGTTAAGTTTTTATTTGCAGTCTGTTATGTGCTACTGAATCAACCGGATGGCAAACAAGCTAAGGGGCAGAATAGAGATGTTTATTTCTTTGAAGTTATTTTAGACTACCTCGATGCATTGGTATCCCACATTGTCCCACACAAACATAATCTTTGTCCAACATCTGGTGAACTGGAATCTGGTCACCCTAACTGTATGTGGCATGTAAACATGAAAGTGACATAGAAGATGGAATATTTGAAGAATGAGAATTGGTAATGGAATGTCATATTGACTTTTTATGTAGAGCAGGAGACAGATTGTGTTGGTGTACATTATGCTCATGAAATCAATGAAATAGCCCCACCTTCCCAATGAAGAGGGTAGAATGTACACGCACAGACTCAGTGTGTTCACGCTCCCATAAACTGAAAGCCCATGGCATGAAGCCACAGTGACCTTCCATCAGCCAGCGCCCAGCCATAGTAATGATGTCATCCTCTCCTCTCGGTGTCACACACACACGCATAGAAACTGGTCCATTAACCACATTAGCACTGTAATCTCTCGCAGCACTCATCAGATCTTGCAACACAAACATTCAGCAGTGTCCTCTGGCATAAAATTGGGTTTTCAAATTGATGCAGGCAATACACTGTTATCACCATTTATATTATCACACATTTATATAAGAAAGGAAAAATAATCTGTTTGTATTAGTGCTGTAGTATCGAGGTGCTAATTGGGGGTGATATACATTTAGCTCTTAAGTGAACTCGTCATATAGTTTCATTGCTTGTGTGGTAGAGTTGATATGTTTTATTGGTTTAACCTCTTATAAATGCATTCCTGACCTTTTCACTGAAGGTATAGTTATTGCATTTGTCAGCCTGGGATACTGTAGATTGTCATTTTGAGGATGGTTTGGAATACTTTAAGATTCTCTTTAGTAGAATGTACTTAATGTGCAAAGTCCAAGCTTTAATTTGAGGATATTCACATCCAAATTGGCGGGGATTTAAAAAAAAAAAAAAAAGTAGCTGACAACCTACTAAAAAGGATTTTTTAATAGACATGTGTGGCTTTTTCCCCATTATTTATTAATCAATTCAGCAGATAAAAGATCTGAAGGTCAATGGAGCTCTCAAAGCAAGGAGAACAGATCATCTGTTGGCTGCAAAATGAAAAAAACAAATCTATCAGAGAGATGGCACGGTAGCAAAACTGTTAGTAGTGTGCCCAAACCTAGAGTTTGGTAGTGCCCTCAGAGAAATAAAGAAAAGGAACATGCTGGTAAGCTGGGCATTATAAAAAGGCCTGGACATCCACAGAGGACAACAGTGGTGGATAATTGCAAGATCTGTTCTGTGGTAAAGAAACAGTCCTTCACCTCATCCAGCCCAGGGACGATCACTTGTCTGGAGAAAGGAATATTTTTTATTTAAGACCACTATAAAGAGAGGACTTCACAAGATGAACACTGTAATAGCCACAAGGTACAAACCACTCATACCTTTACAAGCAAGAGTTTAGATTGGACTGGGAAAAAAAAGACAAACACCTTAAATAGCCTGAGCACTTCTGGCAAAACACACTTCCGACAGATGATGAGATGACTGTGAAAGACCGTAAAAGACTGTAAAAGATTCAGAACAAAGTGATAAAAGAAATAAAGTCAACTCCAGTAATATTTATTTGTCAAACTGTGATTAAGCCCCCCCAAAAAAGAAGTTTATATATATAAAGAGCAGTAGATCATAATTGTTTCCTTCTAATCTGAAACAAAGTGCACTTTCATTCAAAATTCATTATATCACTGTAATTTGAATACCCTCACTGGTGGGGAGAAACCTTGTATATCCATATTTAGTATTTTTCCCATGATTCAATGCCATTGATCACCTTTTAAACTAATGAGCAGAGGTTTCCAAATAATTCTCAGATTAAAAGTATCGACAGAAACTTGTGACCAAACCTTGGTGAAGTGTCATCATCTTTAAAGGCACAGTGTTTAAGAAAACTATAGAAATGGCATGGATAAATGTCGACCATGCCCTGCTCTATTGCTTTTTATTTGAGGACATGCTGTGAATGATGGCTGAGTTTGATATAGCCGCTGCTGTACTCTGCATGCTTGCTGATGTTAGTAGTAAAACCTGTTCTCTTCCTGCTGTGACAAGACAAGTTAAAAGTTAAAATGTCTGCTGTGGAAAAGCCCTCCTTTTCATGTCTGGTTTGGAGTAATGATGCGTGACTTTGGCAAGGCTTTACCTTCCACATAAGAGGTAATTACAGTATGACCGTAAAAGCAAACATGCATGCCTGGAAAAAATGTAGCAAACTATGACTATGCAAACACCTCTAAACTTATGCGTTTTGTGATGTGAATTGACATCATACATTTACTGTCAGTGATGTCAGATCACACCCAAAACTCTTAGCAGCAGGAAACGCACAACCGGCCAGTATGAGGGCCGCTACTATATGTAGATGGGAAGTTGTGTGTAGACCTCAGAGTGTGTATGTTGGGATGCACATGCATCAGAGTAATCAAGAACAGCAGTTATTAATAGATATAGCTCAGTGTGTGACTGCTGAAAAGAACACACTCTTAAAGGAATATGACTTTGATCGAAGTGCCACGTCTGCCTCCAACTTTGCATTGAGATTCAGTAAGTAGAGAAATGATCAACCTATTTATGTTGGCTTATCGTCATACCTGTCTCTCTTCATTTCTCAGTTTTTCCTTTTTGTAGGTTTTGGAAAAGCACCTCGTAATTGGATTTAAAAATGATTTGTGGTTTTTGTACTTGTATAGGCGAGCAGTGGCTTCAGCACATATTAAACTCCCTCCAGAGCCCGGGAGAACCAGTTCAATGTTATAAATGATCAATCTGTAGATTATTTTTTCAGTAACCATGAGTGTGCGCTGCACTGTCACCACCGACATAGCAGGTAGTGTAACGCCACTAATGCTCTTTCAGTTAACCAGTTGAGGGTAGTATAACTGTGTCAAACATCCTTCAAGTGCTCATTTGACAAGCGTATTCAGTGTTCACAAGCCATGCATGAATCAAACTGCCTCTGAGGGGCCACTGTACGGAACTGTACAATACGCAAGGATGGGAGGCAGAGGGGGACGGAGCGCATAGACAAAGTAAGGAAGGTCAAATATGGAAGAACAAGATGATTAGAGTCTGCTGCCAGAGTGACAGACAAAGCGACAGAGTCTGAATGACAGCAAATAAGAAAACACATAAATCTGCGACTGAGACAAGGCTGCGAGGAGGTTTGTGAACAGAGGACCAAGACAAAATGCAGGCGGGTGGAAGCAGTGAGGAGAAACGGAGTTAACAAGGCGTGAAAGAATATTATTTCCCCAGAACTAGCAGACGCATTAACAACCAAAGCAAAATGATGAGTCCGACTTTATCAGCCATGCTGATGAGCGATAAAGCCACATACAGCGCACATATTCATGCTGCTGCGTGAAACTCATCTTCTAAGCTGTAAGAAAATAGGCCTCTCGGAGCAAAGAAAAAGAAGAGCCACATTTGTTTGTTTCTTGAATAAGGTTGGTGCCCCGATAAGGACACAGAAAGAAAATCTGGAATTCACTTACTTAAAATGACTTGCATTACTGAGACATGGCTGCAGGACTTGAACACCTCTCTAAGCAGCTTTCAGACTCTATGGATGAACACTGCACACAGTTGTGGTCACAGTAAAGGAGGAGGAATTGTGGTACTTGTTGACAACAGATTTTGTTCCCGATAAGGAGTATCCCTGCACCCCAGGTGTTGAACTGTTGGCTGTTAGTTTCTGTTCAAAGGGTCCACTGAGAGAGTTCACTTGTGTTACCTGCGTGTTATCTGTGTGGGATATCATCAGCTAAGTTGTTGGCAAGCTACAAAAGCAACGCCCCAATCTCGAACGATTTCAACCGCACCTCTCTGTCTGCTACACTCCAGCTTTCCAAATGTTTGTCAACTCATTTTTATTTCAATTTGATTTCATTTTGTTCTATGACAGTAATGATAATAATTATAATGCAAACATATCTATGACAATAGATTACATCGCAGCAATAAAATATCTCTTCAGCGTGTGGTGACATAATGTTGGACTGAATTGAGTTGCCCTACTTGTTGTTTTTTCGCTCATGTGGAGTGGCCGGATTCAGAAGTGATCCAGGTAAAATACATTGAGAAGCAGCTTTAATTGTGGTGTTATGATAGTATATTACACGTTAGGTCGAAATCTGTCAAAGCTTGAACTTGGAGCTTTAATGTTTCTTTGTACCATTAGCTTAATATACATATGGCCATTTTGTAAATGTATTCTGCAGCTGTTCTCCCTGTTCTCACATCTTTTTAAAAAGTTTAACTCAATTCTTCTTCTTTCTTTTCCAAACATCGTTTTTTCTCTGTCTGACTCTTTCTCTGAGTTTCTAGTGTGTCAATGCTTTGGTTCTGAGGAGGGTAGTGCGGAGCTCGTCTCCCGCTAGATTATACCAGTGTGTGTGTGTGTGTGCGTTCATGTCTGTTTGTGTGTGTCCCACCAGTATTGCTAACAGTGTCTCGTGAGTGCTGCATTAGCCTTTGAAGATCTAAGAATGAAAGAGAGGCAGAGAAAAACCCAGGCGAGGTCTTTTTTTCTATTATCATACTCAGTCTTAACTCAGTTTCTTTATTTCTTCTTTGTGATTTGTCTCTTACTTGAATTCATTCCTTCTGTTATCTGCCCACCCTCATCTGTCACAGTATTTTCAAAAAAGTTCTGTCTGTATCTTATCGACTTTTCTTTTTTTCTCAAAGATACTCTGTTTTTATTCTGCAGTGTGTCTGAGTCTGGGTTTAACTGCTTTAGACATTTTCACTTCCACTGCAGATGGAGAACAAGTTGGGCTACCGTCCACACTTTAAAGCGTGCACTGTTAGAATTTGCCCCAAAACATGACCTGATGTACGTTTTTGCTGACACGCTTATGTTAAAGCAAAGAAACCGCTCTTCCACTTCAGGAAACATGACTCTTGCTTGATCCGTCCCTTCCGGAGCACGTTAGTCTAACCCTGATCCTGCATCGCTGCCCCATTTGTAAAACTAGGGCACAGTCAACAAGAGACTTTATAAGATAACCAACTGTACAGCACGAGATTTTTCATGTTTTATTATGTGATCTTAGTGGAAGTAAAAAGAAGGGGGTTTTCTCAGAGAGCTACACCATGTTCTATTATTTCTGCCTCAAATGAATCATGAAGACAATTCTATCACCATCAGACCATCTTTTTGTCCCCTGTTCTTCAAAGATACAGTTAATATGGCACAAGATTTCTTTTGGAAACTGACTAGAATTTGTGTGTTAGTCACAATTTTGCTATTAGAGGATGCAGTAGACCTCCAGCTGTGATGAAAGCACGAGTGAAACAATGCTAATTTCCTTTTATACTCACATAAAGTAAATTTGATTAATTTGAGCATTAGTTTTTTTTTAAAAAGTGTGCTTAAAATTATTTCTCTAGCCCCCTGCACTATCATGTAATCACCATCAGCTCCTGTTGGCCTTTCAGATTTCATTAGGAGTCTGCTGAGGGCCCTGATAAGTTTTGTTGTGAGGGTGTCATCAGAGAAGGCCCAGCCACGTTGTTTTTGGGACACGATGGTAGTATTGTGTCTCCCTTGTTTGCTTGTCAATGGGAGGTCATCTGAGAAGCAGGCCGGTGTGTTTGTGTGTGCGTGCTTGTGTGTAAGGTTAGTAACCGATAGGGCACACGCGAGAGGCCCAATGGGCTATCTTATTACAAGTCAATCAAGGCTAGTGTGGTACCTAGAAAGAGAAAAATAAACGTTCGTAGAGGGGGAGCAGCCTGTCTTGAACTGCTTAAATTTCTGATTTGGTTACAGTTTTCAGTTGAAACTAACTGAAAATGTAATGCGGTTTCTGTAAATATACATAAACGTCTGCAGATTGGGTCTTTTTTTTTTCCACCAGTGCAAAGAGAAAGCAGTCCTGATAAACACAACTTTACAGCCCGCATTAGTATCTGCTTATATTTTCCATTTGACCTATTACTCAAGAATCATTACATTGTTATGTCATAAACTTTTGCAACAAATGGCCAATGTATCCCTCCTTTTGAATGCTTTATGTCATGAGCTGCAGGACTGGGATCCCACACATGCACACAGACATGCATGGTAGCAAGGTCCAGTTGTCTGGTTGCCGAGCAATGAGCTCACAGCAGTCGACCAGAACAACCTTTTCTCCATCAATCAACTATAGAGTGCTCTGCTCTAGTAATGATGTCATCACACTCACACATGCGTGCGTGCGTGCACACACATAGACCACTCACAACTCACTTATCTCATCCTCTTTGTTTTGACCTCGGTTTCCTCGTAGATGTGTGTGTGTCTGAGTGTATGTAGAGTGAAAGAGGAATTAGTTTAAATTGTCATTGCTCTGCAAAATTTAGCAAGCGAGGATGCCATCTGCTTCTTATTGTACCAGATGCACGAGTCTTCCACGCATCACGTGTAATATACGTATACACACCCACACACAAGTTGTTGCTCAGACTATGATGTTTCAGTGACAGTCCATTGCAAGCTTTTGAGTGAACTCAGGGACGTCTAAGTGTAGGTTTTTTTCATTCCTTTAAGTGCTCTGCAGCACACCCATGTGGTCACACACATTCACTCATTAACAAGTCACAGTACAGGGGGTTGTCCTCTGGAAGGCACTGAATAGAACATCTCACTTTAGCTTTTTGTCACACTCATGCCATGTTAGAAAAACAAAAGAAACCTCAAGATGTATCGTAAACCTCTTTTTTCCTCAAAATTTGGGGTCCTACATTTACAATAGCAACACACAACAGTCCAGATATTTTTGTTGCTTAAAATTTTGCAGTTGGAGTCCATATTGTTACAGTTAAAACCAGAGCTAATGCATCTGAAAAGGCAGTACTTAAACTGAAGGGTTTATAGTTGCTTAGAGGATTTGAGAAGTCTGACCTTGATGCTGAGCTTCCTACAAATGACAGCATAAGTGAAATGTGAGGTGCGTTTGCTAACTAACTACTGTAAACTAACTACTTAATACTAAATACACACAGTTACACACATGCCCACATTCCCGAGTCCAGCTGTGCATCTGCCAGCATCAAGGGCAGGGGGCCAGCACATTGGGGTGAAGAGAGTGGCAAAAAACACTAACTGGCAATCCAGGGGCCAATTAGAAATGCTCAGCACTGTTTGTGTGTCTGTGAGTATATGTGTCCTTGTTTGACTGCCAAAAAGAGTGTTGGCACAGAAAGCTTGCTTCCTTTTTTCTCTCAGCACCCCCTCTTAATGCAGAAACTTACACACACTTACACACGCACACACTTGAATTTGTGGTACCCTGTTGTCTTTATTTAGGGCAAATGAATGCCTGTTCCACCTATATGTTCATTTCTGTGTGTGTATATAGGTGTTCACACACATAAGTATAGTTTTAAAAGCAAAGCTGAGCAGCATACGGTGTATGTACATCTTTGTGGCACAAGTAAAAACAGAAGGTGACCTTTTCGTCAGTTAATGAGGCATTAAGGTAAAGATACATGAGTAAATATCATAATATTTAATTGTGACCCTTATTATGCTGTTACTGATAGTTGAGATAGTTGAGCACAGTCATAGCTTTAGCCAGATCCCACCCTCAGCAGATTGCGACAGATTTTGTTATTTGACTTTCCCAGAACTAAAAAGCTTCCCTTTTTTTTTTTGCTTATTTTGCCATTATGACTTGCTGCTTTGATCAAATTACAGTGAAGCCAACATATGTGTTTGATCGTTTGACTGCCATCTGTTGAGCAGAGCTGCACTCTGTCTGGTGATCAGTTTCATATAATTATGAAGTGTCACTGTCACTGGTGTGACGCTGTCATAAAACACTAAACACAAATCTATTACTTTACAAGTTTGAGAATTTTCTGAAACAATAAAACTACACTTTTACGGTTTACTCCCTCGGTCTAGCATAAAAAGCAAATTATCAAATTTGCAACACTTCCTATACTGTGCTCGTGTTCCTTGATGGTTAATGCCGTGTTCTACAAAAGTGAAATGAAATAAGTCAAAGACATCAGCAACAACAGTCCGTGTCCATGTTTTTGTATGTTTTGAGGCCTGTACTTTTAATACAACCATTGTTAAAAGGTGCTCTGATTGGGATTTTTTTTTTTTAGCTGATCACTAACAGTTTGAAGTAGTATTAGATGCTACTAATCATTCCTAATTCAGACCTAATTGTAAAGCACCGGTACTGCAAAATAATAATAAATTAGTTTCTTTTCCTCTCCTCTTGTACAAAGATGTGATTCTCTCGTGTGACCATCTTTGATATAAAAATAGTATTGCCCGATGATCCCCGTTTAGTAATTATCTGTGACATATGTGTCCTTTAAGTTCAGCTCTCATTTGTGAGTGAGAACATCGTCTTTTTTGTTAAACCGTGGCTGTAAACTAGTCACAGCCATCTCATTGCACAATTTTCCCCTGTTTGATTTGATCTGTCAGCTATTGTCACTTTTTAGTTTCACTGTTTAAGCAGGAGATGCTATGAACTGGGAGATAAGAGGGAAGAATGAGAGCAAATGAACCTAGAAGTGCTTTTCTGTTATTCTTTTCTCTGCTGAATGATTAGTATTTGCTTCCTGGCTCATAAACATCCTTTCCTTTTTCCTACCTTCCAAAAGTATATTGTAAAATTGAATATTAAAAATAGCACAGCACTGTAACGGGAAATGTTGTTCTTGGCACTCAACTTGATACAGCTGCCACGTACACTCCCAACAGCACAGCAAACAGTGTGGGATGGTGAGTGCTGTAGAGGATGGCGATTAGTGAAAGACGCTGGTCTTTCCAGACATATGTGTACCCAAGATAACATTCCTGCTCTGAGCACCTTCAACAATCTCGCAATACCACAAGTGAGGAATCAGCCCTCTGAAGGTTGGAGTGTAGGAAAATGAGGCTGCGGTTGAGGAAGGCATTTCCCTTACATAGCAGTGATGGTCAGTCACTTGGTCTACACACACACACACACACACACACACACACACACACACACACACACACACACACACACACACAAGACTTCATGCATTCTTCTGCCTCAAGCAACCAAACAGCTGTCAGACACTACGTCAGCTCCAGAGGTATTCTGCCTATGTGTACGTGCTCCTGTTCCAGTGTGATTGTCTGCTCCGCTAATGACAAATTAACTGTAATTGGTCTAAGTAAGAGAAGAGCTAAAGCAAGTGGCCAAGCCTTTGAAATGTTCTCGGTCTATCGATCTGTAAAAAGCAAAAATATTCACACAAATTCTAAATGCAAACATTTAGCCCTTCAACTAGAGGTTGGGAATGTTTTTTTGTAACCCTTTAACCATATATTTATCGTGCGCAAGTTACAAATTCAACACAGTTTTCAGTGGCGAAGCCTCTGTAGTATTTCGGGGTAATGCTTTTGCTGATGTTGACCAGTGAACCCAGTGCTTATGGTTCCACGGTCTGCAACAAAGTTCGAAAAGTACTGCTCTCACACAGAACTTGCGCAAATAAGCAAGGGATTCTGGCAACAACCACGGCGGTCGCGGGTGAACGACATCTTTTTCGATACACTCGGTTAATAGTGAAGAGAAAGAATGCAATCTCTCAAACAGATGAAGTGATGGCTGAGAAGACATCACAGTATTTGACCGTATTTGTGGTGTAAGCACATGGGAATGTAGTCGAGCACAGAAAAACACGCACTTAGGGAGCATTTGATTCAGATCACCACAAACACACATGCACAGCTATGATCCCACTACCCTCTGTGACGGGACGCAACAGCAGTTCAGTTTAGGCACATGATCACTGGCTGAGCTGAGCTGTATATAGAGAGCCACAGTCTTTGATTTTTCACCTGTGCTGTCTGCACTAAATGTTCCCTTTGTTTGTCTGGAAGTTAAACACACTTTCTCCAAATCAGCTGCAATAAGTTCGTTCAACAAAAGCTAAATGACTGTGATGCAGTGTAATTATGGTTCAGGACAATGTAAAAACTTAAAGCGAAATGGTTTTGAACAGACACAATGGCATGAATATGCCATACACTCAGAGAGATAGACACACACATGCACACATACACACACACACACACACACACACACACACACACACACACAGACAGGAGCTAGCCGCTCGACTCTGTTCTGATATTCAATCAGTCGCTCATTTAATGTGGTTTACCCCGAACCATTCCTGACTAATTTAGCCTGCCTGATTTCTTGATGGGGCCTGATGGATCGAGATAAAATATGTTGAGTTGTTTGTGTGTGTGTGTGTGTGTGTGTGTGTGTGTGTGTGTGTGTGAGGGAGAGACAAAAATGTGCTCTGTGGTATGATGTGTTGCGATGGAGATACATTTTGCTTCAATTTCTTACTTCAATTTCTGTTGTGATATCAGACAAAAATGTATCTTTTTTTTCGTTTTTTTTGTAAGTTTAAAAGCTTCCAAATTCAACCTGAGTTAAGCATTCCATTTCACCCCCATTATAATACCTGTATTAATACAATATTTACACCAAATCTGTACATAATCTGTTCAAAATGTCTTTTCCTAGTTTTCTTTCAATTTTGAGTGGAGCTAACTATATGTTTTAATTTATTCACTTATATTTAGTTAATTTGTAATATTTCAGTTAAACACAAATTTATCTTAATTAATTTTCCTTTTTTTAATTACATCTTGCTCTAATTTATGTATTTTAAAAGATGTCGACAATCCTTAAAACAAGGCTTAAAAACATCTCTTTGAGGACAAGATTACATTCTCTACTTGAAAACCATCTAAACATGAGTGATTTATAAAAACCTCTAGAGTCATGCAAGATAGTAGTTCAGTACCTGTTCTGTCTGGAGTGCACATTGAGCACTAAGCTTTAAACTGTAAACTAAATTCTTCCTCAGATGCTGCACTTGAAGCTCAGATTCAGTGGTTTATTCCGATCACCCTGGATAAGTAGGCTTGCTTTGTGGCTCCAACTTTCTAGATGGCTTTCTCACGTATTATCAGATCTCACCCAAAAGATTCTCAAACAGTCAGACACTGATTTAACAAGAAAAATATGCTACTTTTGCTATGTGGCTGTGGTATATTGGTCAGTTTACTCTCAGCTAACTAATACAAACTGATGATGCTCCAGGGATGAAACAGAAATAAATGAACTCCTCTACCAAATTGCAGGATTGATGGTTTGCTCCCTGGCCAGCTAGCCACCAAGTCAGTATTGCACACAAAGAAATGCTAGTGGTTAGGCCTTGGGATTGTGGTTATCAGTTTTCTGTGGCTTTTCCTTCACATGAACCACAACCATTCATAAAAAAGTGTTCTGAGCCACTGGAGCGTCAGCACATACCTGTGAACATCTGGCTGACCCATCACATTAGCCGAGTGTCCTTTTAACAATATAAAGTATGTCCCGTGAGTTTTAAAGCCATACTTCAAGATTTCATAACACCATGGAATACTTTTTACATTGTGATGCAGTCTAGTGTTCTTCTAAAAGTTGTTCGACTTTTCAACGGAAATTCTCACTTTCTGTCCTACTTTGTCCCCCTTTTCTCATTGTCTTCATCTTCCCCTTCATGCAGACATTTTTCAGCTTTTTATACTCCCTGCTGCGCCTCGCTGGCTGTGCCAGGGTTGTTCTCCCAGTGAGTTTCTATCTGCCTCTTCTCTGCTGCCATCTGTTTCTGTCTCAATGGCTCTCTATTGCCTCTTTCTTCCTCTCTGTCTGCATTACTTCTCTGTCCTCCCTTTTCTTTCCATCTATATTACTTTTTTCGTCGCTTTGAATTGCTTCAAAATCCTTTCAGCTGTTTCTCATTTTGCTGCCGTTTCTTCTTTCACTATTTCTATCTCTTGCCCCGTTATTGTTAATCCTCAATCCCTTGGTTATTCTAATACAATTTGATGGATTCCTTCGCCAGTTTTTATTTGCTAATCCATTGCCTCAGCAGTCATATTTTCCCCCTTATCCTCTGCCTCCTCTTTACATACGCACATTACAAACATCTTTAGTTAACTCAAACCTTGCTCCTTTCGTTGTTCAGACACTTTGATTCATATACAGGCTTTAGCTTGATGCAACACTTAAACCCACCGCAGAATCCTATTGATTTTCTCATGTCTGACACCAGATATTTCCTCTTTTCTCTCTCTGCCCCATCTTCCATTACTATATTTCATGTTTGAAATACCGCTCAATCCCTTGTAGACTCATGCACAACATAAAAAAACTGTGCATGGAATTGCACCTTGTACTGTAACTAATATATCACTCATACTATAATTCCCACCTCGGTTTCCTATAAGCTGCAGTACATCACCAGACTGCTGCACACACGCGTACTCCTTTGCCTCCTGAGCTTTTTATTTTTGTGACACATGTAAGAAATGGGTCAGTAGGATGTTTGGCACCCCACACACATTCCTTAGATCCTCATTGACACACACACTGCAGCTGCTCCTGAACAGCAGGGAACATGCGTCTTATATCCCCCTGTAACATCATTCCCATCATTTCAACAAAACCTGCCTAATTAGTCCCAAAGTGTGTGTATACACTGTCGACAATCAGCTGGTCTGTCTCTTAAGGTGGTGTGTGGGTGTCTGCTAAGTCAGTTTGTTTCACATTAGATGTCCTTGGAGTTTTGTTATTCTTTTCTTCTCTTTTATTTTAAAGCATGACAGATCCTTTTTATATTAATGACCTGAATATGCATTAAAGTTTTTTTTTTTTTTTTTGTAAAACAACAGATACCCTTCACATTTTTAGATAACAGGTCACGTCATCATTTGCACTGATGTGTATCAACCTTTTTTTAGGCTATAGAGGCGTTGCATTATAGTGAATTAACAATGCTTCATCGTGTTAAAGATTTGCCTGATGCCTGTTTGGATCCACAGCTCTGAGGGAGGATATGAGTATCCGGCTTTGTTCTCATGAATCACAGTTGTGGTATCGGTTGCCTCCACTGACGGACCTTGTGATGCATGCTCAGTTGTGTGTCCAGTTACCGTTCTGCTATGTGTTGCTTTTGTTTATTCTTAAAGCACGGTCTGTACCAATCAGCCGCAACACTATGACCGCCAGTCTTATATAGAGTAGATCTCTTTTTTTCCTAGATAGATTCTTTGAGTCCTGTGGGGTTTTTTTGCGGTGAGGTGAGGTCTGGGTGAACACTCACCTCTGATTTTTGACCTGTTCTTTGAGCCCGTTTTTGCTTGGCAAATTTCTTCCTGTTTGGACAAGCTGCTTCTCTGGAGGAGTGCTTTTGCCACGTTGGGGGTGTGACTGGTCTGGAAAAAAAACCTTGAGGTTTGTTGAAAATGTTAGAGTGCCATTCTCAGGAATCTGAGGATGCAGGCTTTTCCTGCGGCACATGGCATTGTAACAAGATGAGCAATAGTACACTACATGTTGGTGGTTTTAATGTTATGGCTTATTAGTATTTATCAATCATTGTGTCATGTCTACGATAACATTACACTCAAAACTGCAGAGAAGATTAATGCAACCTTTGCTGTTTTCATTCACCAGGGAGTGCTGAATTGCCCAGTCCACATACTGCATCCGAGGATCGTCTGGAACCCTCTCCATGGGATGTGCCACCTGCTGACAAACCAGGGGGGTCTGGAGCAGTTGTGTTGAATGAGGTGAGAGTGCCCTTGTCCTGATAATGCATACTGTATCTTTACCACAGTGATTTTTCGACATGGATAAGTAAGCTGGTTTTTATTAATAGTTGGGGCCCCTTCTGCATGTCATGTTTTTAGAATTAACATCGTGTCTGATAAGCTTGAAGACAGTTCACTGCTCGCTGCTGAATCATTACTGACAAACTGCTGTCACATTGCTATCCTAAGCTAAAAGCTGTAAGTCTGTCATGTTTAATCTGATTTTATTAGTTCTGGCATCAAGGACTTTCCAGCCCTGTGTTCTCTTCATAGCCAAGAGCCTTGTTTTGCTGATAAACCCATCACCCTGGCCACGGCACAGATGCATGTTAAGTGCATTTCATTTTAATGCGAGTGAAGTGGCAGCCCATAAGCTCAGTTTTTCCCCTCTAAAGCTTTGAACCGCAGCCCATCACAAGTATAACTGGGTTCACATTCGTGGCTTACTCCTCTAACCCTCATTATTGGTCATGCAGTATAATGACTTGACCAAAACAATATGGTACATCATTTATTCATTCACCCACTCTTTGAAGCCTTCGAGTCAAGGGATACCAGAGAGATAAGTAGGCATCCTTCAGTTTCTCAAATAAAGCCACTCAGACTCGGCTAACGAAGGGTAACTGAATTTGTTTACTGCTTTAGCTGTGATTGGTAGAGACTCATTTTTAGATTAAGAGAGTCCTAGTTTGTCGAGTGACAGTGAATTTGTTTGTTGTTCTGCGTCTGAACTCTTTCTTGGAGCAACAATATACTTCAATATGTTACACCTTTAGAAACCAGTTAGTGAGGGATGTTCCTGTCGGAATGAAAGCCTGAGAAAGCAAGGAGTGTGTGTTGTGGTTACCAGCTGCTTGTATTTATGTTTTGAGTATGCGTTTGATTATCTTTTGCCATTTCTTTGAAATTCTCCAAATTACTACAAAGCCATAGAGTGCAATTGTGGTTGAGTTTCTCTGAATGACTTGCTGTATAAATTCACCACTTTTGTGCTGATATTGATCCCAAGAGTAGACATTTTCTCCCCACCACCTTCCACTGGGAAGTAAGATCGCAGGGTCAGCTACAGAATAGCAGCTTTGGAGCGGCTGCCGATTATCTAACAGACGTTTTCAGCTAAGCACATACGTGAGGTCAAGGATTTGAACACAGGCCTTCTATTTGATGGATGGTCTCTCTGCTCATTGTATTTTATTTCCCCAGTGAGTCATAAGAATCGATGTAAACGGCAAAAGTTTTTAATCAAGCCCTTTTCAAGCAGAGCTTTTGAAATCTTTTGATTCTTTTTGTGATGCAATTTTTTTTCAGATAAAGGTCATTTGTATGTGGAAAAACTGATGTTATCTTATTGTTTGTAATAACTTACTCTCATGAAGTCTGCTTTTGTGAATAAGTGCTGGTGTCAGACATGACCACAGGCATTATGACTTTAACAGGCAAAAGAAACAGGAACCTGGAGGTATGACAAGAATCTGGCTCTAAACAAAGGAACCCTGGTAGTATGCTGAAGGAAGTGAATATCAAAGTAATGCAGATGTGTTGAAAAGGATGAAAAGAAAAGGGAACAAGCGTCACAAAATGGAACAGAAAGTAAAACCAAGTACTGCAGAAAATGTTTTTCTTGATTAAAGAAATAAAATATAGAATACAGAACATGGAAGACAAGTATGCACATAATGTGATAGCCAGTGACGTTTCTAACCCTGCGTATCCACATTATGAGTCCTAACCATGATATTAACTAAGCTTGGGGTAAAAAAAGATATTAAACTCCCATTTCAAAATGATACCACATCATGTGGGATTCCACTCGCTTATGCAATCACTTTGGCAAGGTGTGAAATGAGTAATCCTGGTTGTTGTACACATGCTAAAACTACAGTGTGCAATTTTACCTGATGGGTGCACTGGTGCTGCTTGGGGACTACATGAACAAGAATTAAGATTGAGCCCATTTTTCTGGGACCACAAAGATTCCTGGCTTGCAAGCACCCTGTTGTTTGTGCTAGAGAGCAAAGCCTTTTCTTGGTCTCCCTTGTTGTTGTTGCTATGATTCACCAGAAAGGAGGGCGGGATATGAAGCTGATCCACGAGCACACATTTCCAGGTGAAGTGTAATGCATACAGACAACATTGTCATGTAGATATGCATGTTTTAGTAATCTCATTATCTTTTGGCATGTGCCGTTTTGTGTGCATATTCACATTTGGTATGGAGCCCACTCACTGGTTTATATTAAAGTCCCCTGGTTGGTGAAGGTATACAACTGCCATCCACATTTGGTGTTCTGCAGAGGGAATAGGGATTATACTCTGGTCCTCATTGTAAACATGCTTGTTTAAGTGTACACACTCACCCGCGCTGACACATACATTTACAGCGACAACAGGTCCATTTACCCCACAGGAAGAAGCAAGTTTGAGGAACGCTGCAGTTTCCCTGTTGTAATGTATGTTGCTGCTCTCTCTGCCTCCCTTCATGTCTGTCTTCATTACAAATAAATGAAGCCTTAATATTGTGTCATATTGATAAAAAAAACAAAGCGTACTTCTGCTGGGGGAGTGCGCTGTACGGCCTGTTGTATAAGTCCTTTTCTTATATTTTTCCTTTTTCTGTCTCTTGCACTGTGCTGCTCTAAGTAAGACTGCCCTTCACACGTTTTTTTCTTCTTCTCTCAAATCCAAACAGTAAGAAGTGTGAGTGCTTGTGTGTTTGTGTGAGTGTGGGTGAGAGAGAGTCAATACTATTCTTGGCTGGTTGGGGAAGTCTTGGCTCCCAGGCGTATGGGAAAAGTGCTCTTGGCAGGTCTTGAACTAAAGCATTCCATTATGCTGTCCTCTTGAAACACACACAGACACATAGAGGACGTTGCATTGACTCTCTTTTTTCTCTCCCTGTTGACTAAACCATAATCCCTACATCTCTCCCATTAACCAAGACCTTGAAATGTAATGGTTTATGTTGTGTGAAAAGAAGTTACATCAGTAATAGAAGCATATACACATACAGGCTTTTTAAAAAAAAATTCTATTTAGATTTTTTTTCATTCCGCCTCAATTTCTCTTGTCTCATCTGCATGCGTGTTCATACACACACACACAAACACTGAGAGAGGAGATCGGGCCTTGTCAAGAGAGAGAGAGAGATTACTTGTAGTACTAGATTATGCCTGGAGGCCCAAAGCCAGAGTTTCACTGTCACTCACTCACACAGACACATGCACAGCATTTGTACAATATCCTCAAATCAATTGCCTAAGGAGTGGAAGGCTGTCTGCATGATTTGTATCAGCTGACAGATCTCACAAGTCTTTTTTCTCAATATCTCTTTCCTGTTTGTCTCTTTACCTGTCTCACTGCACTCCCACCACACAGTGACATCACTGTCATCCTAATTCACTTCTGCCTTTATCCTGCTTTTCCTCAGCTCCTCATAACCTTCACTCTTCTTCTCATCCCTCTTCATCTCTCCCTCCCTCTGTTTCTCTCTGCCACTGCAAAGTCTTAACTGCCATCGTACTATGTTGGTCTTCAAGGCAAAGCAAAGCTTTTGGGCAATGAAAGGGGGGTCAGGGTCTCATGATGATACATGCAATCATCAAGTCATCTCTGTGTGTCGATTTTGTGAATTTTTGCCATTTTTGAGACTGTTACAAGAATACTTTGCATGAATATGTCAGATTTTAGTAAGCATACACAACTTTCTGATCTCTCCTTGTGTACTACTCAAACTGCTCTCCTTCTGTAACTACTCAAAATAATGATGTTTACAGAAAGCTGGAAAAGTGAGGCAAGCGATGACAAAACCCTGTGGTCAGTCTGTCTGTTGTTATTTTCGATGTTCTCTACACAAGGTCTTAAGTGGTTGGAATGTTGGAGTGAAGCTGAGCTCCATTAAATCCATTATGGAGAGTTGGTGTGTGTGCTTGAATGTTTCAAGAGGCTTCCAAATGCAAACTGATTTCTAAAGTCAGGAGGGGTTGGAAAGTTGAGCTCGAAGAACAACACAAAGTGCAACTCAGCCAGTTTGCTATTACAATATGTCTACATTCTAGTTTTAATACAGCTAACAGTTAGTGTTTATCACCCCTTATGAATCTCATATTGAAGTATGTTTAATTTCACAAGGGACATAATTCACAGCCAAGAATTCATGGATTACTACAACCACCAAATATGTGTGTGTGGACATAAAAGTGTTTCCCCATTTGTTATGTGTGTAACAGTTTCAAGCTCCTTTTTATGAAATTTCCTTTGTAGTGTTAATTGCCAAATATTTTACTGTGTTTCGTTGTGGCATCTGGTTACTTGCTCAGCGAGTAAAGAAGTTAGCGTCTATAATTTGATACAGAAAAACTTTAAAATAGCTATTTTATGTCTTTTTTCCCCCTCCTTTCCTTCGTTTTTCAGTATATCCAAATGATCACAGATTTACAACATGAATTGCGGTCCCTTAGTTGCCTGTAAATTTAAACATCAGTGTTATGAAATTCCTCATCAGACTGATGCCACGTTCCATTCTGGGAAACTGATAACAATCATCATGGTTCGTTTGAGTAGACATGCATGTGGGAGGCAGTATTTAATCAAAGTATTGTTGTGTTCATCATGCAACTTTTGACCTTAGCAGTAGGAATGGTGCTGGGCGGCATGCACACACCTGTAGCGTGTGTTGCTTTTGTGCTGTGCCTGTTTGTGCCTGGCTGTGGAATTTGTTTGTTTAAATGATGGCTGGGTTGTATATGGCTCCGGCGTGTACGGCATGTTGTCCTGTTGAGTCTCAGGGGTGTTGGATGTGTGTTTGTGTGGAGCAGAATGTGTTACCGAATGTGTGCTCAACTGGTGCTGCTGCCTGTCTGATATTTTTGTCCATGTGCCTTTTGAAATGCTGGAACATATTATTCACAGACAAGGACACATGCTGAGCATTCGCTCACCTCTCCTTCATCCACACAGTGCCCTCTGCCATGCCCATTCATGCCAATTATCAAATCAAATCAAATCAAATTTATTTATATAGCACATTTCATGTACAAACAGTTCAAAGTGCTTTACATATTAGTGCCAGTCTTTCTGCCTATCCCCATTACAGCATGGCAGTTCACCTTCGGCGAACACAGCAGAATACTTCTCTGTCCCAGGTATGCATAGTTACATGCACCATCACAAAAATCCGTTTGTATGTCTTAGTTTTCTTACTACATTTCAAGCAAGAAAAGAAAGAGTGTGTGCTTTCCAACAAGAAAATTGAGCAGCGTTAGGGTGCTGTGTAGTGTGCATGCTAACATTTGTCACCACAGCTGTTCTGTTTAACAGTGTGAGCGCTGTGCTCCCTGCAGCCCTCCGGAGTCACTCATCTCACACCTGTCTCACACTGCCTGTTTTTTTTTTTACCCTGATTCAGCTCAGAAATGTTCTGACTCATGTCATCTGTCTGATTTTCTGTTTTGCATCTCGCCATGTCTCGCCCACACAAAACACATCAGAGGGACACAAATGTGAGATGCCATAAACATAGAGGAGGATTGGTTGTAAAGTACTCTTAAAATGAACTTTTTAGACTGAGGAAGGGTGTCCATATTAGGGCAATGTCCTCTGACATGAAAAACCCGAAGCATGGAGTGTATAGGTGTGCTGCGAGGTTGCACAGTAAGACATGTTGAAAAATCATACATACTGAACAAAATGTAAATAATGATGGGGAATGTCTTATTCCAATAGGACTGTACACTGCCCGTCCCAATAAAAAGTTTCACACTCTAATATTTGGTTGGACCGCCCTTAGCCTTGATTACGGCCCATTGTTGTGGTTAATAAGCAGAGGAGTTGTTCATTCACATCCCCAGGAAATACAGTGTTGTAGTTGTATTCATTCTGTCCACTAAAAGAATAGAAGTTTGTAGTGTTTGGTGAAGAGCATGTACTGTTGTGTACAGTGGGTTTATCAGAGCTTGTATTGTTTACTGGAAACAATAATGTGATGGTGGCAAGAGTAAACTGAATGAAAACTAAAGCTGCCCCCCATAAAAAAACAAAAAACAAACAAGAAGTTGACAGTCTAGCTCAGGAGCTTTTCAACCTTCTTTGGTAATCTTTTCATGATCTTGCCTTACTAAACATGACAATCTAAGTCACAGTAATGGTGATCATGACTCAAGATATCAACTTGACCCCAGTTTTCCTGCTCTGGCTTTAAGTGATTTCACATGAAAATGACACCAGATGACCAAATATGGTTCTGGAGGCGTGCATTTATCACTAGAAGAACAAACTACAATCCAAAACAAATATTTGATCTAATCTTGGATCAAGGCAGCAGCCGTAGGAAGGAAAATTGGCAATAAACGTACAGACACTTAGTCCTATTGATTATCACTCCCCCATCGCTAAGGCATGAATAGATCTGCCTGCAATCACAACAGGGGCTTGAATTCATGTGTTTTCTTAGGACAGTTTCAGCCTTATTGTTCGGCTGCAACTTGTTCAACAGACTTCATTCAAAGTGTTAAAAAAAGATGTACTCGCAGATGTTTTAATTTTTCTTCTTTCATGAATTTCTGTTGGAGATGTCTCTCATGTAGATGTTTATCAGAGAAAGCCACAGGGTTTCTAACTTTCTTTAGAAAATATGGAGAGAGAAAAGATTCCTTCTCAGCGCACCATGACCTTTCTTTTCCCATTTTTAAATTTTTTTTTTTTTTTTTTACAGAATTGATTGGTCATTAGGTGCTTATTACCCTTACCTTTAACAAGCTGCTCCACGAAAGGTTATGTTGACAGGATAAGTTACCGTTGCAATGTACTCCTTTAAGGACGAGCCACCTACATGACACCCATCCCAGGGTCAAACCTGTGGTTACCTCGTTAAGTCTTAAACACGGCTACGTCTTCAGGCCGGAGGATAACTGTAGAGGTAAGCAAGCCCTTTCACATTACCCAAAGAAATGTGACCAAAGTGAAGATACTGAACAAAGATATGGTTAGTGCAATTTTGGAGATTACAGAAATGAGAATAATCTTAGAAAAATGTATTTACCAATGATCTGTTAGGATCATATTTTAAATGAGAATGTGTTGGTAGAATGATTTAATTACTTTCCACTCTTCAGTTTTGTCTCTTCGTCCGTCATATTTTGTCCCTCCAACCACCTCCTATTACAACAGGAATTTACCGAAAATTACAACAATTTGAATAATATTTCAGTGTTTATTTCTGCATTTGCTATAAGTGTGTTAGACATCTACCGTCATGAGTCTGCATGTCAGTGATGACTACCATTGTTTGCGTGACTTGGTGTCAGATAGATGCTTCATTCCTGTGTAAATATGAATGAGAGGGCATTAGTTTAAGTTTGTACGCATGTGTACATCTGAATGCATGTTTGCATATTGTGTGTGTGTGTTTGTGTGTGTATACTCGGTAGGATTATACAGCAATAGAGGAGCTTAGCAGTGATTTGCCCATCCATTCCAGTCCCTCCCTAATCCCCAACACACACACACACACACACACACACACACACACACACACACACACACACACACACACATATGCACATTCTTTGTGTGTGTGACTTTCAGGGATCTAATAGTGTGTGTGGATTAGTAGGTTTGTGAATGGGATGTGGTTTGGGCTGAAGTAGCACACTACACTGCCAGCGAGTTAACACAGTCTGGCAGAGGGTTTGTTCGAGAGACAGAGATGTGGGGTGGGGGTGGAGAAACAGTGAAAGATATTTGTGGGGTGTGTACATGGCCTGGAGTTCAGTGGATACTGTTGAACACGATTGCAAAAGATTATTTATATTGGTCCGTAAACATTGCATGAACATGCTTTAACCGCAGTAAGGACGTGCCTTCATAAAGCCTGTCTGGCTGTGATCATTTGGGTGTGTTTGGTATGTGACCATTAGACGGCTGTACACCTGCTGTCTCGCAAACTCCTGCACACACACACAGACAGATGGAGAGACATTGGAAAACCAGAGAGCTGATGCTTTTGCCGACAGTGACGGAGGGAGATGGATTGGTTAAGAGTGTGTAGGAAGACGAGGGTTGCTGTTGTCATAACCACAGTGTGGTTTGCGTAGGTGACTGAGAGAGTTGGGGTGTGTGTGTGTGTGTGTGTTTGTGTGTGAGAGAGCGAGGGAGACGGCAGAGGAGTCTGTGATTTGTATATAGGTGTGTATATATAGAAGCTTGTCATCAGTTTCCTTAGTGACTGAGACTGTTCTTTACTCTGCAGAAGGCAGAGACAGAATAAGGTTCTTTGTAAATTTTCAGTGCACTTCAGGTTTCTTTATTTGTTTCCATCAAGCTGTTTTTATGCATGTTTCCAATTTCCATACAATAACAGCTGGATGGAAACAACAAAAGTCTGGAAAAGAATCCTTAACTTGTGGAAGGGTGAAAAACCCAATACAGCTTGTTAATGTGAATGAATACAAAGGAATCGGTCTCGGTGATGAAATGATGACATAGAGCAAATCAAATGACCTCAGAAAAGTTTTGGAAACTGTGTGCATTCTAAGAGCAAATAGATGTAATCTGAGTTGTTCAAACGTCTTCATTTCCATTGTCTTCTTTATCAGTGCACTTGGATCGTGTTATTCACAGTTTGTCATTCTCCATTTGAGGTTTGACTGGCGCAATTTTAATTCATACAGCCTTTCTGTGCTATCTTCCACAATTCCAGCTGGAGAATAGCACCATCTACCACATATCTTGATGGACCTACCAGTAAGAGTATCATCGCAGTATTGGATTGAAATACACACATACAGGGAGTTAATTCTCTCTGTTTGTTGTTTATTACTGCTGAAGAATACAACTTCACTTTGATTTATGATAAATTCAAAAAGGAATGCCACTTCTTAAAAGTATGACTGAAAAATATGAGGGGAGGTACATCACAAAAGAGACAAAAGCATATAGAGAGAGCAAATTTGGCCAAGGCCAATGCTTTATTTGGTAGTTTTAGCAGAAGTTAGTGCAATCCACATCAACATTAATCCGGTATTTCCTTTGGCCTTGCTGCAACTCTTCACCAAGTTTCATGAAATTCAGCTTAGTAGTGTTTTTTTATATAATCTTGCTAAAAGTAAACAAATGGCAGCAGTTGCATAGGTCCATCGTGGAGAATTGCAGGAATTACATCTGTAACTGAACTGCATCGTTCCTGATGTGAATGTTGTCTTGAGTGATCGAAGTGTGTCCCTGTGCTAACCAGACGGGGAACGTTTCCGATGTTGAAACGGCACAACGAAACAAAGAGGACATAAAATGACTTTGTGAAAAGGTGAAATTTCTTATGCTGCTTTCACATGATGGTAGATTGGAAACAAACCCACAAGAGTTGCTTATAATTAGATGCAGAGAAATTCTATAACGAGCTGCCAACCCAACAGACACGTGTTGCTGTGATGTTGAGGTCACCTAACAAAAAAAAGCTTCTCTTTCTGTCTTATTTGACTTCCTCTTTGCGCCTTATTCAAATGCGTTGATTCAGTTCCTCTTATCTTTTTCTTCAGTTTATTAATTTCTTGTTTTCTCCACTCCATTCTTTTAAACTAATCATTTATTTTCTGCAAAAGCACAATGCGCTAGAATGATTTAAAACAAAGTCGAATATAATAAAGGGGAGAGACAAGGTTGTAAAAACTGGATAAACACTTTGATAATGTTATATTTTCCCAAACTGCTTCACTCTCCAGTGAAAGTAACTGAAGAAATTTCTTGTTTATTTTAGAAACATGAAAGTGCATTTTGCAGTTTTCAGCATTCTAGCAAATCACAAACTATAATTCTGAACAAGTGGAATGGTACTCACAGAAAGTCCGAGATAGGAAACTTCCAGAGTGCTTCTACTTTGCTTTATCATCAAATGATCACTGGGAAACCATAGCAGCTCATATGCCTCCTTTCAGAAATACCTTAATATACCTTAATATAAATACTATAAAAAAGAAGACAGGCAACTCAGACACTATCATGCTACTCATCTGATCCTTTCTGGGTACATATTGTGTCTTCTTTCACTCCACATTAACATCAGATTAGTTTAAATGCCTCCAGTCAGGCAATAGTTAAACTCTCCATGAAAATCGGATGTTGAACGCTGGATTGATATCAAGCTGACAGGAAGACCAACCAGTACAAACAGGATGTCATTTTAGTGCATGTTTGGACCCACTCAGTCTTTTGGGAATTATTTACGATTTTGTGTGTGTGTGTGTGTGTGTGTGTGTGTGTGTGTGTGTTTGTGTGCGAGTGTGTTTCCCTTATTAGGACCATTTTTGGTATAACACTGACCTTGTCAGGACCAGTAGTCCTTATAGTGATTAAGGATCAGTCATTATGTGGCAAAAATGAAATTTCTGAGGTTAGGGGTTGGGGTTGAGGTTGATCTAAGGGTTATGTTTTTTTCTTACGGTTATATATAGTGAATAGAAGTTATTACATTGTCCCAATAAGGATAGCTGTTCAAGCTTTTGTGTGTTTTTAATATCTCATGAGTGGGTGCTTGTTTCTTCCCTGTGCATACTACATCTCTTAGCATTGAAGAACACATTTCATCTATATTTACTTTCAAATGGTCTTCTAACTAGGTCAGCTAACTAACGGAAATAGACTGCTGCACTCTAGCAATCAGTCATGCCATCTAGTGGTCAAAAGCAGGAAGTGCAGGCTTGTAGAATCAGAGTATAAAACCTACTTTATCTGTAAAAGAAGAAAAAGAAAGTTGGTATTCTTATTTATTTCTATTATTGATCAAATTCTGCGTGCTGCAGCATGCAACTCAAATGTGTGTGTGTTTCAATCTGTGATTGTATGCCATGTCAAGGTAGGTATATAGATATGCACTTTTTGTATTATGACATGTTAAATATGTATATTGGTGATATTTTTTGCCTCATTCCTCTTGATTGACAGAAAAAAAAAGATAATTACTCATTATCAGGAAACAAAAATGCCTAGCTCCTGTGATTCTAACCTCTTAGATGTGAGCATTTCCTGCTATTCCCAACAGACGGCAAAAAACTTCAGATCGCTGTTGATAGATAGATACAAGCATATTTGTGTGCATGTATGTGTGGATTCCATGCCACTCTTTCATGTACTCTCTCTGTTTCTGTGTCTGTCTCTCTAATCTCTGCCGCTCACTTCCTCCCCCTTTATCTCCCCCACCGTCCCCCTCTTTGCCCTTCTCACTGTAACACCCTCCCACCCCCTCTCGCGTTCTCTTTCTCTGCTTGTAAGCGTTCTCTGGGCGTGCAGCCAGCTGGCGTGTGTGTGTTTTTTGAATGAATACCTGATGAAGTTGGACGAGAAAACGGTGGGAGGGGCCTCTGTGTGTGTGTGTGTGTGTATGTGTGTGTGTGTGTGTGTGTGTGTGTGTGTGTGTGTGTGTGTGTGTGCGTGTGTGTGTGTAGGACAGACCGTGTGAGAGCTCTGGCTCACATTCAGCCCCTTGCATAATACACATTGGAGCTCTGCATGCGGGACTCCCTCCCTGTGGGTGTGTACGAGTGTGTGCTCCCAGTTTTGTGTGTGTGATGTGGATGATCACCTGTGTGCTGCATGTCAGTGGTAGTGAAGGAGCTTCCTGTCTCACTCTCTAGATTTAGGAGAGGGCTTCTGGCTGTGTGTGAGTATCTGCTGTGTGTGTTTGGGGGCTGAGAAAAGCCGAGGGCAGTTTGTAGCACAAGTGCTCCGAGTCTGCTGAGGATTTTCCGCTTGAGGGGGAGACGGAGAAAGACTTGGGTTGCTTTGCAAGGGACACGGCTGAGCAGTAGAGAGCAAAGGAATGAGAGAGGGAGAGAAAGCATGCTGCAGAAGTGGGCTACTCCTGCTACCCTGGTAAGTAGACTTCACACAGTTTTGTGCTTGCTCTCAATGAAGTGTGCGCAGGAGCAAGCAAGAGTCGGCATGTGTCTATGTGTGTCCTGAACGCTTGTGTTGTTCTATCACAGTATGTCATTTGTAAGTGCATACTGCGTCTGCCCTAGTTTTCCTACAGTCGTTTTTGCTTGTCTTTCTTCTTTGGCTGTCTTCCTGAAACATTTCTTCTGGCACCCTTCTTCTTCTCTTCTCCTAACACATTCTTCTCATTCTTCTTCTTCTGTTCGCTTTCCCTTACTGTCTATCACCCCTGTTCCCCCCATCTCCAACCACCCTCAGGGCTGTTTAGGGGTGAGAAAGTGCAAGTCATGCAACACTGCCCAAGTGTTTGTTTTCTGAACGATACTTTCTCTTTTTCTCTCTCAGTCATTTGTTTCTCTCCATCTCTGTCTCTCTTTGTTTGTGTAACTCTGAACCACTCCGTCTCACTATCTCTCTCTCGTACTGCTATTTTTCTCAGCTTCTCCTCCTTCTTCTCTTCCCCAGCTTCACTAACTCCTCTGTCGATGGCTGATCCTCCATTGCTCTCATTATCTGACCAAACTCCTGTACGTGCGCAGGTTTTTTTTTAAATTGTTTGCGTGCTATTAACACAAATACAGGATGACACGACTACAGTGTCAGCCTTGTTGAGGTTCCCAGTCTATCAGGATGCTCATCATATGCTTGCCCATATGCAAACACAGACATGCAAACACACACCTACACTGACGAAAAAAAAGACATTGACAGAAAGAAGCACAGCTAAAGAAATGGAGAAGTTGACAGACACAGAGAAGTAAAAGCCTGCAGCAACTCTGTACTTACCAGTGGAACTATATTTAGCAGTGAGATAACGCATCACGTTGAACTTATCCGTTTGATCATGATTATGATTATGACTGGGCAATCATGCACATGCAGACTCAAATGCACATATGTAGGCCGTGCTCACCAGTTTCCTAATGCCAGAATGTATTTTTTAGGCATTGGTACAAAATACTTGCATGTTGGTTGTAAAAACAAAGCAAAGATGCTCTTTTTTTTTCATGACTAATTATTATATTACAAAATGTAATGATGAATAAGCATATTTTCAAATTGGAATACAAAGCAACATATGGTATTATGCTCAAATCATGAGAGCTGCTGGATATCTTTTGGCAAAACCGGAGACAACAGTTTAGTTCTCGGTTGCCAAAACGTTTAACTAGGGTTTGAAACTCTTGGAACTTTTTCATAGTAACTTTTGGGAGGTCATACCCCATTTTGTTATTGCACAGCAGGACAATCACAGTTCTAAGAATTCAGTTTTTTCACTCCCACTTTAGAATGGGTGCTCTACCAGCATCGGGAACCAAAATTATCTGAAATAATTGGTTGAAACTACATATAGGACCACTAGTCAAGTCCAGGCTTCATTTATAACAACTACCAGCTTGCTAAGGCATCACTTCAATGTCCTGTTAACACTGCCAATTCAGACAGCAAATAAATGGGTTTACATTTCCTTCAGAACCACACTGGGCTCTGGGGCCTTTTCTCCCTGTCACTGGGAAACCCAAAAGTAAAGAGCACCAGATTTAATTTGGTTTTAGTTTGAAATCTGACATGGGAAGAATTACAATATATCCTCCACAGATCTTAAGCCTTCTTCTCTTTTTATTCATCTCAGTAAATAAAAAAAGGAGTAACGGACAAACATTTTAGATTTTTTTTATACTAACCTTGAGTTTAAAATAAAGTCCTGGATATCTACTTTTGCTAAGAGTGAAGCAGTGTACCTTTAGATTGTTAACAACATCAGTAAATGAAGACGGTGCATTAATCACTTAACGAAAATTTCTCATTTCGCATTGCTCAGTGCTTTGGGAAGGGTGTGGTTACCGGCCAGAAGAAAAATAAAATGGTTTGTGCTGTGTGCAGTTACATTTGCACACCAAAAACAATTGGTACAGCCGGTGATGCAGAAAATTGTCTGATCAATCATTTCACCAGCCACCAGTGCCAGCAAGTAAAAATCGCTGTTTTCTTTTGTCTTTGCCAATGCTTTCAATGCCAGACAGCGAGAGACGAAACAGACTTACTACATACAGAATGTCTGATGGGAGATTTGAGTCGACACAAAAACTGTAGGAGGTAAAAGATTTTAAATGGCTGTGAAATCAGCATTCCAGTTTCAACCCTGCTAACACTAATCAACATCTGGATAATTATCGATGATAAGCACTACCATCGTTTTACCGATAAAGGTTAAGCTTTACAAGTCCCAACAAGCAGATACCAAATGCAGGATAAAGGCATCTGAGAACAAGTTCACAGTGATGCTCCACATTTTGTACATGGAACAACAGAACGGCAGAAAACACAAGACAGTTCATCGCCAGGAAACTCAAGATCACTAGGGCAGGAAACTCCGTTTGTGCCTCACACTTTTAACTTGTTCAGATATGGCTAACACACTCTGGCCTGGTGAAGATTAAATAACAGGGAAACTGGAGGGCAAAAGATGCTGAATCAACATTTTCAACCCTTACATACACAATCGAAGATGAAGAACTGTGGTCCTTAACTGTCCAAGCATTTTTCAGGACACTCCAAGATAATCGAGGAATTGGTTATAAAGCAAACCTGACTATTTGAACCCATTTCCCCAGAAACACATAAGACGTTGTCTTTATTAAATGGAAAAGAAACTTCTTTGTTGTTACCATTTCCAACTTTTTTCATAGCTCATCGCTCAGTAGGATGTGTCATCATATACAGAATCACATTTAGTTTTAGTAAGAAATAAAGAAAGCATACTCTAAGAATAAATAGTTAATCAGCTTACATAAAGATGCCACAAAAATATCAGCCAACATACATTTACACATATATCTTTCAAGTTCTTGGCACACAGATTATTTCAAACGCTTTCGAGAGCTTGCCACAGTTTGTTTGTGGACTTTGGCTGTTTCAGCATCTTTTCTCTTCACATAAACCCAGACTGATACCATAACTCTAAGATCAGGGCTCTGTTGGGGCTATATTTTCTTTCACAGAACTTTTCTTTTTTTCTGACTATGTTTTGGGTTGTTGAAGAAAAATGGGGTCCAATCACAACCCCGTCCATGTCAGAGAGAACAGTGTGTGATGAATCCGAATCTAAATACTTATTGTGCCTTCAACTTTTGCACAGACTTGGAGTGCGCTGGACACATTTAGTGCAAACACAATGAAAAGAATGTACTTATCTGTATTTCTTGTTTTGGCTGTTCAGTCAGAAGATGGTATCAAATGCTTTGAGACACACTGCATAACAGACAATACAGCGTTTATGTCTTTGAACGTCAACATTTCATGACTTTTATATTAAACAACCCAAGTTATTAGTGGCTTTCAAAGTGCAGTGCTGGCGCCATAACAAAGAGGACTCCATTACTGTTAGTTAGTTTGAGGCTAAGTTAATGTAGCATTCTTTTGAATAATGAAACATGGTTGTGTGTGACGGAGATAAGGTACACGCCTCAGAATGATGGCACCACAGTGAATGAGTGAACAGTTCTAGTTTCTTATCAACACCCCTCATTTCCACATTTTTTTTTTTTTTTTTTTTGTCCACAGTGTGCATCAAGTGGATTTGTGCGTTTGTCAGTGTGTGTCTGTGTGTGTGTCTGTGTAAAGAGTCTAAGGCACATGGAGGGCATACTGCTTGGGTTACAGGTCATATGATATCCACACACTAACTCACAACCTCACACACGCTGCAAGCTCAGCTAGATGCAGGTGACTTAGCTTTTCAGTGAATGTGTGTTCAAGTGTCAGTTTCAGCAAAGCAATACTCTCTCTTTTTGTAATGTAGGTCAGCTGAGCCTGCCTCTTTCTCTGCCTCCCCTGCATCTTAAGCTTTTTTTTTTTCCATACCTCTGCTCTCCTTTCATTTTTACCTTTGTGCGTCTGTTCATAACTTCCTCAATTCCTTATTCGACACTCCTGGTCTCTTCCCTCATTATTAAATGGTGTACTCGTGCTGTTTTCTTTTCTGAAGATAAAACTTTTTTTCCTTTTTTTTCAACTTTTAATGCTAGAAAGGAGTTTAAAGTGAGCACGCATCTCTTTTTGGCTAGACCGCAGCAGTAGTGTGTGTGCAGCAATATATATATATATGAAACTGAAACTGACACTTGAACACACATTCACTGAAAAGCTAAGTCACCTGCATCTAATGTCACTGCCTTGAGTGATGAAGTTACACAACTAAGTCAGCCAGCTGAGAGGTGGAGGTTTCCCATTGGCCGCTGCTGATTCAGAGTGCCAAAATGTTGGCAGAACCTCTCTGCAACTGAGATGAGGGCGAGTTCTCTTTTAGCACACACACAGGCACAAATGTCCAGATTCTTCTTTTTAATAGCCAAACTGGGACTTGATTTTCTATCAAGTGACTTCAGTGTTTTTGTAGTCATTGGCTGCCATCTTTTGGGCTTCTTTTATATCGACACCCTCTTAAAATAATGGCCCAAGTCATTTTTTTTTTTAAGTTTTCAGAAAAGACAAATGACTTAGGCCATTATTTTAGGAGGGTGTCAATATGTATGGTTGCTTATTCAGGCTTGCCCCTTTAAACCTCTTATCTCTCTCCACTGTGGCCGCTTAAAGTTAAAATGCAAAAGAGAGTGCATTAAGAGCCTGGATTGCACCTAAAGAGATGAATAGAAATGTGACATACATGCACATCATGCAGACAATGTTCAGCAATGCGGCATTGTTAATTATAAAAGATGTGCAGTACAGCTCTTAGCAGTGAGCCATGGTTAAATTAGATGGTTATTAAAACGGTTTTTATCTTGGCTTTGTTTCCACTTGTTCAGGCCATGCAATTTGCTTTCTATTTCATTCATTCATTTTTTTTTTAAATGATTTTTTAAATGGTTGCTTATACAATAGTAAATCAGTCCATGCATATACACAAGTTGGTACTTCATTAGATACAAAATAAACGAATGTTGTCTCATACAGCTTCACTTCACTGACTGAAGCATTAAATGTGTTTCAGCTGGTCAAAATACACACAACTGCAAACTGCTACCTCCAGAATGAATTCAGGTAAATCAGAGGCTCTCTGAATCAGGATAAAAACAGAATACTATTTATTTTGATTAAAATCTGGGTCAATAAGTTTAGACTGTTTTAATCAGAGTTCAAGTGTTAAGATTTAATTTATTAACCTTGTATAATTTCTTTATAAAAAAGTTAATTTCTGTCCTCTCTTTTTTGTTGTTGTTTTCATTTTTGTTAAAAGAAGCGGTGTTGATAAACGGTTTAAGTAAAAGTAATAATACCATTTTCTAAGTACAGAAAAAGTCCCTTAGAACTGAGCAAAAGGAAGTGTGTGTCTATCCGTTTGTGCTTTTAGACTGTATGCCAGTCAATTAGCAGGAAATAAGGCTGTAAACATCCAAGGTTTCACTTTATAGACCATGACAAATTGCCCAGAGATTCACACAAAGACCATACATGTGCAGCCATATAGTGGGTTTTCATCTAGTCTTGATTTTACTTTAACTTTTTTCAACTCTCATTTCATTCACATCGTCAAATGACTATAGCGTATACTTTCCCAGATTGTACAAGTCGTGTTCTCATCCAGATGTTTTTTTTCAGGAGCTGCTCTGTCATTTCGCCCTTGTTACACATTGTGAATATAACTATACAGTATATAGTTATTGTGCACTTTTATGTGATATTCCACCCGGAGTTCTCAACAATTCTTTTCACTTGCCATAGTGAATTTTTCAGAAATGTCCTGATGAGAAGATAAAAGCGCTCAGATGGCAGTAAGAACAGGTATGCGGTTTGATGTACCAGCGCAGTCGGTGTTTGATGCGACAGCTGAAATGTCTCTAGTCTGAGACGCATAACATTCCTTCTACCTGAGTTTTTACTGTGTACCAGCAGCAGACTGATGCGTTTAGGTTTGATACTCCATACCTGCTCACGGACAAATTCTGTCAGTACAGTGAGAGCAACAAGTGGATGTAGGTTCCTAAATCACACAACATTCAGTGAAAAGCTGCCGCATCAGATTTTCAAGTTGACTCTATGTCAAAGAAATTTTTTCCAGGCGAATGGATACAAATAGTTATGGATTAACAGAAGACTCGCTGTTGCACACAGACAAGTCAAACCTGTAGTTTCAGGTTAATCCCCAACACAGCACTCTCTACCTGTTGGGAGCTGCCTTTAGCACCTTGTAACAATTAAAGACAATTTGTCACATATATGACACCTGACCTTTCAGTCCAGGGCAGAGTTATACAGGCTCATAATTGCAAGACATGGTTGTTAGTTTTTTTTTTTTATTAAATAAATTCTAAGAGGAAAGAAATAAATATTCTGAAAGACAGAAGATTAAGAACATTACATGGAGGAAAGATAGATGAGAATGTACTTATGTTATGGTAGAGATGTGCAGGCTGGGGCAGGAGAGTGGAGTGGAACTGAGGTGAGGTGACAGAGAAGAGCAAGGAGAGCCAAACAAAAGTGCATCTCAGCACTAAAAGCTCACCTATCAACAGTACCTCTCAACACACCTCTGAGTCATGCCTGCTTGACTGAACAGATGGTGTGTATTTGAGTGTGCGTGTGTGCTCACTACTATAAAAAAAACAAACCCCAGCACATGCAGCAACTGTTGTACTCGTGCATGTGAATTTACATGTGTGTTTGCTCTTATGCCTGCCTCTGCGGTCGTGTTTTAGGAGCACTGCGGCACCTCTTACATCAGAGGAACCTGCTTGAGATGCAAGATGTCCCTCATGCTAAAGAACACACACTGCTTAAGTATATACACACATAGTTGTTGTGCAGTTGGTAGCAGAAGTTAGCAAATTAGCCCTTGAAGCCTGATGGAATTCGACCTGGTCACCAACCAACCAATGCGTGTGTGTATACATATATATATATATATATATATATATATATATATATATATATATATATATATAAATAAATAACATGCCAGACCTGCTACATAAATACAGCTTTGACCTACTTTTATTTAATTCTACTCTGTGTTGACTGAGTTCATGCCTGAAAGGTATGGATTTCAGATTCCAAGCTGTAATACTGGACAAAGCAGAAAGGTTTTTCTTGTCTTCTTGGTATGGGAGAATGAACTTACAATAGTAACCTGTTCTGATAATATTGATAGTGATTATACTGCTTTTCTTGTGCAAGTATAGTAATGGTTGGGATTGGATACATTTTTAGAAAGGCACATGCTGCATTAGGTAGTGCAACAATGCAAATAACTGCTGTGCTTCTGAATGTAGAGGAGTGAAGAGACAACCGATTCCAAGAAGTGAAAGGTAATTCTTAATGTTTTAATTTGTCAAATTATCATTTTTCTTTATTTATGTTTTCATTTAATAGATTAAAGAAATTCACTGTCTTTTTATCAATATCATTTTGGTTATTTACTTAATTTTGTTGATTTGATAACTGCACAAATGTCACATGAGCATAAAACTGTGACAATGTATAGTTGGAGACTAGAAAAGGAAAACATTTGCTATGACATGCAGCTTTGTGCATGTAGCACAAGTTTATTACAACTGTGTGTGCTACAACTGGCACCCTATCAACTGTGTCTCTGTTGCACAAATGTGCAGTGGAGCTTCTGTTCTTCAGTGCACTAGTTAGTGAGAGTCTAAGTGTGTGCTTGTTCGCAAAGTTGTACTCTGTTTCAAGAAAAGAGCACGTGTCAGCATAATTAAATACGACCAGGTGTCACCGTTTCAGTAAGCGAGAGGCATGTGCCTGGTTGTGTGTGCATGTGTGAGTATTTATGGGTGTATGTTCTTGAAATGCTTGCACATTATTTATGAGATTCACACTGGGCTGTCCATCTTTAGCGGCAGGGGGTCGTGGTTAGCAGATGGCACGCGCACACACGCACATGCACACTCTGCACACATATTTGTAAACAGCACAGGCTTGTAATCTGAGTATTATTGATCTGTCGGAAATGCTCGTAATGTTATTCTTAGCTTATATACATTACTTTCTTCTGGAATGAAATTTTCTTGTGTGTGCAGTGTTTTTATATAAACTACCATTTGCCAAAATTGACTTGTGTAACAAAATGTAAGTTCTTGAACTGAATGCGCCCTAAGTCAAAGAACGTCTTCCACATTTTAGCATTGTTCTGTCTGGGCTGAGTAAACTGCACACAAACAAAAAGGAACTGCCTCGCTTTGTATCAACTATTGATCTGTTTGAGCTTCCCACCTCTTCTAACAATTTGCCCATCTGTCCTCCACAGGCTTGTGCTGCGTGTGAGCAGGCTTTCCGTTGGAGGGAAATGATTCCGCATGAAGTGCAACGCACTCGGCCCCCCATCACCCTCTGCGGCAGCAGCAGGTGTAACGTTGTGACGCTCTCCCCTACCACACTGGGCTCACTCCTAAGCTGCTAAAGATTCCTGGACGGATCAACCCGCCCCACTTCTCCCCTCTAACATCCCCTCCATATCTTCATCTCCATCTTTAATCCTTCCTCACCTGCCTGTTAAAGCCTAGATTTTCTCTGTTATCAAGAAAAGTCCTGACAATCAGCTGCTTCAGGTTAACTAGATCGAGAGGGAAGAGGAGACGAGATTTGAAAGGTTACTTTAAAGTTAATGTTAACTAATGTTGAACAAAGGATAGAGCATTAAAAGTGAGAGAAGGAAAAAGGAAAAGTGGAAAAAAAAGGTTGTGAGAGAGTGTGAGGACAAAACAGATATCGGCCAAAAAGTCGGCTGAAAAGTTATCGGGCAAAACTTCGGGAAAAATAACATAAGTACAATCGAGAGGTGTGAAGTGAAATCAGCATGAAGTCCAACCAGGAACGCAGTAATGAATGTCTGCCCCCAAAGAAGAGGGAGATCCCATCATGCACGTTGCCATCTGAAATCCGCTCACCTACTCTGCCACCTGGCAGTGACAGCCAGCGCACAGAGAACATGACCTGGCTTGTAGCTGGTGGGAATGAGAGCGGTATGGGTGCACACCGGAGCTCCAGTCAGTCTGACGGGCCCCAGCATAAACCCTCCACCTCCTTATCAGACTCTTCCTCCTCCTCTTCCTCACTGAGGCTAGTATCATCTTATCCTACAGTGTACACATCCCCTCTATCACAATCTACAGTCGGAGGAACTGTCCATTACACCCAGCTGCCTCCCAATTTGCAGTTTATAGCCTCTACCTACACTACTCCATACACGGGCTACATCTCCCCTCAACTGCTCCCTCCTCCTCCTCCACCTCCACCTCCACCCCTCTCCTCTTCCTCCTCTTTGGCTTCACAGAGGCCCTCGTACACAGAAACCGCATCTGCTCATACGCAGGTCTCCAAACATGACCAGCATCGAGCATCCATGGGACGTACTTCCATGCCTCCCCCTTCTACAGATTCAATGCCTCATCATGTTCACATGTCAACATCTCCACGGACCGTACCGTCGCCTCATCACCAAGGAGGCACTCATCTTTCGTCCCAGTCCATGTATCCCCACCAAACATTGGGACATGGCATGTCCCAGGTTGTGGTGAAGTATATGGATGGAGCCATCAGGAAAGAGGAAGCTGGCCCCAGACCCAGAGAGCTCCACAATGGGGAACTGGAAAGGGGTCGGCGGTTCGGACCATCCACGGAGTCTGGCCTCTCCAAGACAGGGAGCAAATCCCGGGAAGCTACATCCTCTTTATCTTCCTATGAGGCCCGTCAGCTACTTCTGCCATCAGACTACTCTACTCATGAGCCCTTTGGGCTGAGAACTTCTGTCATGTTAATGCCCAACAGCCATGGGGACCACCAGCTGGTACCACCCAGAGCCAGCCCCGAGAAGCTGACAGCTTCTGCCCCTGCAAACCTAGAGAAAGGTGGCATCATCGTGGGAAAGCCTGTCAATCGTGCACCCTCCTCGTCAGACACCACCTGCTCATTCACGTTTCCACCTCCACTAAGTGTAGACGGGTTGAAAGCTGCTGTCAGCACACTTTCACCCCAGACTGTTATTCAGACTACCCACAACGTTACAGAGCCACTGTCAATGGGACTCTCTTCAACAAGTATCTACCCACAGCCACCTATTATTGGATACATTGCAGGGGGCAGTGGGAGCAGCTACCACACCAGCCTACAGCAACACTTACTCATTCCAGGCACCCAACCAGTCATCATCCCTGTTAGTGGGGGTGGAGTCCCTGCGTTGGAACCTGTAACCTCCCACATTACATCATCTAGCCAAGCTACGCCTTTTCCAACAACACTCCCACATACATATATTGCTGCCACTGCCCCCAAAGGAGAAACCTTGGAAACCCAAAGCGGCTCATTCCAGGAGGCTGCTTCGGGTACAGTGGTCCAAGCTCAGCTTCACCTCCCCATTGTCCCCGCGCCGCCAGGGCTTGTTGCACCCTCTGCTCCTGTGCCCACCTCCAGTACAGCGATGCCCCACTCACTCCCCCCATATTTCATCAAGGGTTCCATCATCCAGCTGGCAGACGGCGAGCTGAAACGTGTGGAGGACCTAAAGACAGAGGACTTCATCCAGAGTGCGGAGATCAGCAGTGAGCTGAAGATCGACTCATCCACAGTGGAGCGCATTGAAGGAATCCACACCTCACCCAACTTTGCTGTCGTTCAGTTCTCTGTTGGTGAGCATCGTACACAGGTGAGAAAAAAACGAAAAAACTTTTCCGGATTCAGTTTTCATTACAGAGTGATAGATTTTTCATTCTGAAGTATATGTCAACATGCTCATCCGTGTCCACGTTAAGAGATGCATAAGAACATCTCCATCACGCCTTGTAATAACTACTGCACCCTCTGATTGGACTAGCTAGTTGGATTTTTTTGTCTTTTCTTTTGATTTCCCAGAAATGTTATTTAGTGACTTACCCTTGAAATAACCTTCTATTATTACTTATTCACGTCAGGAAATAGATCGACACTTCCTATTGAATTGAGTTTTGTAAAAAAAAACATTTTTTAACATGCAAACACTTTCTCTGAATCAAAGCAATGCCTACAACTAGACCACTACAAGGAAAATGAGGAATTTAATCATTTACATGTAATATTCTTCTAGACATTTTTCATTATTGCCAACCAGTCTTTGACACCGATTGTGAAGGTTTTCAGTGTAAAATTCTTTCCGTTGCAAGACGTTTGAGCATTTTCTCTGTTTCAGCAAGTGTCCAACAATGAGATTCAGTTCTGGGCTTTGACTTTGCCAATCTATAGGCCTCCATGCCTTCTTTCTTTAGCCAATTATCAGTGCTGATTATTGTCCTTCAGAGAGGTCAACTTTCAGTTATGCTTTAACTTTTGGCTTGACGTTATCCTCAAGCCCTTTTTTTATTTTTTAAACGATGTAGAATTCATAGTGGAATCGATGACTGCAGGCTGCACAGTTCGTGATGCAGTGAAATGACTCCAAGCCATTACATTTCCACTGCCTTGCCTCTCATTCAGCATGAGGTTCTTCTAGTAAAAAGCTGTTATTGGTAAACAACAGTTTTATCCAAGGTTTGTAGAACCGTATGACTTCCGTCGTGGTCATTTGTTGGCCACAAACTGGCACACATTGGTGTTACATTTGTTTCTGGAGTTCGATCTCTTTAAGACTTTTTCCATCTCTATGTACATTGGAAATAGATGAACATGTGCCAGAAACTCGTAAACTAGCATATCCACCACCCAATGTATGCTCTTTTGAATTATTTCTCTTTCTAGAGCACATTAATACACTTGGTCTATCTCAAATCTGTAAAATCTCTGTCTGATTTACACACTTTGAACAGCAGCAGGGATTGTCTGCCAATCCTGTGCTCAGATTGTTGGGCTCTTTGGACCCCTTTTTACACAAACAACAATCTTTTTAGGTTGAATTTGCTTTGATGGATGGTCTTATGCCATTTTTCTCACTTTGAATTGATCTTTCGCCAGACTCGTTGGCATCCCCAGACTTTTTCCTGAAAGCCTCAGAGAGTTCAGTAAATCCTGATATGATGTCAAACACACTTCACAGTGAAGAGAACAGCCTCTAAACGCAAAACAGGTTCCATTTATCTTGTGTAACTTTCTAAGTTTTTTTTTTTTTTTTTGATGATTGATGAGGAAAATGACTGTAAAATGTCATTTAAATGGATTATCTGACTGAGTGCATTATATATATCTGTAGACACTGTTTCAGTGATGCTTCTCTTTCAAATATGCATTCAGTGCACTTATTTTTTTTACTGGAGGCTAAAATTCAACTTTATTTCTCGTCTCTTCCTCTTACATCTATAACTGTCAGTAATTGCTTCAATCGCTTATGTCATGCTTAAATATATCTTTTAGTTTTCTCTAGACACACTTCCATACACTCACATACACACAAAATTCCTTTTCACTGTCTTTGGGGGGTATCCATTGAAGACTGTTAATCTTTTTCATCTGTCGATGCAATGATCCGCCCACACTGCACTTCTCTCTCCTGGCCTCTGCTGCTCTTTGATACCCACAAACGCTGACGCTGGATCCATTTCTACGTTTAGTTATTTTTCCTCAAAGGTGGTAGCAAATTTAAGTCCACGCTCAGAAAAGTTACTCTGAGAAATCAAAAACAGTGTAGTGAAGGAGGGAAAATATTGCCTGACGTTTGTTTTGCTCGATACAACTTCAGCCTGTATCATTCTTGGCATAGTTTTCTCTCAGTCACTTCCTCGCTTGCCTTTTCATCTCCATCTTTTTAACTTCCTCCACTTCCCTTCTCATTCTCTCTGCGATATTTTACATCTTCCTTCACTTTGGTCAGGGGAGGAGGATGTGTATTCATGTTTATTTTTTTCCTCTCGCTTTCCTGATCACGTCTCAGAGGCCCCTCTGCTTCTGTTATCGCTTTATTCTCTTTAAATGATAGCACAGTCCCCAGTCAGTGCTGTAAGTTCAGAACCTTAGTCCTTGTCCTTCATCTCTATGAATATGTCCTGCCTTCAATTATGTGTTTGTGCATCTCTGCCAGCTGTATGCAGATGCATGTCTACCAAGTCAGAGCAGCCTGGTATTTGCTCTGGCTTTAATACTGACTTGAATCGACACTCAAAGAAATGAGGGATTCATTTTTGTACCCAAAGATACATTTATTAAGTTGTAAGGTGCAGAAATGATCCTTCACTGTTTAATGGTGAAGGCACAAAGTCATCTTCCTCAACTGAGCGTAAGTAATTGCACCTTTAATAGTCTGATGATATTAATAAAACGAGGTTCCCAGTTCGAATCTTCGCAGGGGCCTGGTAGGAGATTGCATCTTCTCTCTGTGCCAACGTGGGTTTTCTTTAGGCACTCCAGCATCCTCCCTCAGTCCAAAACATGCTTATTTGGTTCACTGGTGATTCTAAATTTGAAAGCACAAAGTAAAGTGCTTTCAGCTAAGCATTTGTACCTGTTTCGGACCGTTCCTGCAGCATGATTTCTCAGTGTATGAATAGAAAATTCTACCCATCTCTTTATCGTCATAACAAGAACAGGACTGGAAACAATAGAGATGACAGCAAAAGCGTCAAGTTTTTTTCTCTAGTTATGATGATTGCATTGGCGTGGTTGGTGTCATAAACCATTTGGTTGACAGGATGCACCAAAATCACTTTTAAACTGTTTTAAACATGTTTGATGCATGCATGATATGCCTGGGAGTTTGAGCGTTTTGTCATAGCTGCTGTCTAAACTTCCTGATTACAAGGGCCTTTAATCCTTTCAAAACACCTTTTAAAACACAGGTTTGTGTTTTAGTACTGACTCAATTGGTACTTACTTTCGAGTAGAAGAACAATGGTAGACAATGCTATATCTTGAAAATGATCTGTCAGCCAACCTTTATGAAAATATGGTGGATAAATTCTTAATCTCAGCTTGCGGCAACCTTGGACCAGGGGCTCCCAATGCATTCCCTGCTGTACCCACTTATTTACACATTATAGGACCTTATATGTGTAGCGTGCTCGGGGCAATTATATATATCAAATATAAGGATTTATCTTAAACCTCGAATTAAGGGCACCACCTACCGGTATCTTAACTTTACGTTACAGTCAGGTAGGAAAACTGTTGAAATATTACGATCCTGGTATGTTAAATTAATAATCAGTTAATAATCAATTAATAATCAATTAATAATCAGTCTCATATCTCGCTACTTTCGTGAAGTTCTCGTTTGGTTGGACAGACATTACGTAAAGAAAGCATACGACACAATCTGTGATTATAACATATATATATAGATATATGAACTATTTATTAAAATGATATGACCAAAACATGAACCTTTAAAACAAACAGGAGATGCATTGAATATGGGTGATTATATAAAACACTTAGTGAATGGAAAATAAAATATGGGGAATGGGGAGATACTGGATGTATTCAAATAGTTTGGGTTGGCTGACTATTTGACGCTAAATACTGACATTTCGGATTAATTTATCATTCTGTGAAAGCCTCGAGACATCCATCAAACCCACTTTAAGGTGAAAACGGGTCGGTCTTACTGTGCTGAAGTTCTGCTTAGTCAGCTCTGAACACGGCAGCGGCCACGCGGGGTCCGAGGGGGTTTCTCTTCCGCTCTCTGGGCCTTCCTGGTTGTGGTGGCTGACTTTAGCGGACTTCTCAGTTGCTTCTTTCACTGGGAAACGGGAACGATGGTGCCGAGGGCTGTGGTTAGATGATCGAATCTTCTGAGTGTCAGTGGGTCCGTTGCTTCTCTGATGAAGTGAACTTAAGTTCACAGAAGATTAATAAAAGGTTGCTTGGAGTTGGTTTTCTTGGTAGGAAAACTTCATCCTGTTCTTATCTTTGTTCGGGTCTTTCTTTCTCGTCTCCGGGGTCTCACTGGGTTCTGGAGGGTTTCCTCCGGTCGTCCTCTGCATCGCTCATCCTCTGTCTTTCCGCTCTCTCCTGAGATTATGGGAAAACTCCCAAACTCTGGTGAGCTCTTCTCTTCTGCTCAAATCTCCTTCTGAAACTCTGGGTTGAAACTCTTTTGGAACAAGTGGCATGAAGCCAGAAACAAAACGCCTGAAGCGAGAGAACGAGAGCGAGAGGACGAGAGCGAGAGACTGTGTTTTTCGCGGGCTCCGGGTTTTGACTCTCGGAGGCGGGGCGTGACGTAAGCTTACACTACTCTTTCAGCCAATGATATGCCTGAACTGTGTAAGATGATCTGTTTTGCGTGGGGATTTCTGGATGAGACAAAGAAACGCTTATTTCTCCATTACTCCGTCTCATAGAACATTTGTCTCGGTGATTCTGAAAACACCACATCTTGTTAAGATATGCAGATTAAAGATATAACATAGACTTGCAATATAAAGACATCAAAATAACACACAACATAATTGATGATTATGACTTTCAAAATTCAGATGAATATCTATGAAATCGTGACATATGAATAGTGAACCACACAATGTTAATTTTCTGTGTTAACAATGGGGATACCAAACAAATACCAAATAGATACCGAAGGGACATCGTTAGAAGTTAATAGTTGCATATATCTTGTCCATTTTACTGAGTCCTCTGGGATTTAAATGTTCAACTAATCAACACTGCAGACCACTAGGGGGCAATGTGGTTCCATCAGGCAGGTTGGGCATTTTCAACCAAAATCAGTTCTTTGTCAATATTTAAGCCAGAATCGTACAAATTGTCTCTATATGCGTCTTGTGATCAAGCTGGAAACCTGAAAGAAATTGTATACGATTATCAAACACATTTAATATAGTTTTAAGATTCGACTAAAAGTGAGTCTTAGTGAAGTCTTCTCAGTTCGTGGGTAGCCATCTGGTCTCTTTCTCTGGTGGGAGAGGGTGTTAATATGTCAATTCGATTCATGGTGAAGATAAGATAGTGAGGTCTCCCACTTTTCCAACAGAGAGATCCTTTGTTCATTCGAGTTTTCCAATTTTTATGGCAAGTGTCTGTTGCTTATTTTTCACTCCCAAAAGCTCTTAAGAGGGTAGAAGGTTAACGTAAATTAGGCAGTTTCTGTCTCTTTTTCCTTTGTGGAAAGAAAATGAAGATCTGGTTTATATCCACATACGTAAACATCCCCCACAGGAATGTTGGTTTTGTCAAAGTTTGAAAAACTCTTAATCCACACGGGACTGTGACTGCTACATATGACAAGACAGGCTTTAGGAAAAAATAAAGGGATGTTGGCTATTAAGACCATAAACTCATCAATATCATTTTTACTATACTGTAAATCAAATAACCACATGAGATGCCCCTTCTGCCCATTAGGTACAATACAGGTTTAATATATTTCTATATAAGCCTATTTTTTTAGATTGAAAGCTGCAGCCATTTTTTATGCAGTGTATTGCTCTTAAGGCAACCTTCATTTCTTTTACCACTGATTCGTAAACTTGATGCCACATTAGCTCACTGTGCCATCTTGGGGTACACAGCTGTATTACACAAGCTACGGGCTGGAGCGAACCTGTTAACATGCTAATTTGATTGGGCATTCCAGCAGTCATTGAAATTGTTGACATAATGTGATGGTTGTTGTTTCTTCACATTATGATTAAAAAAGTATAGTTATTTTTATTTTCTATTTTTTGACTGATCAAAATGGACTAAAAAGCTCATCTTTGAAGCTTCAAATGCAAACACTGAAAGCCCATTTATGATATTTGGGGACAGCTTAGAGAAAACAAAATGAAAATAAAAGTAGAGGTCTTTTAGTGACCTGTAGTGTTTGCTTTGGTTCAAACCACATAATGAATCCAATATTTCTCATACATCTTGGATAGTGCACACCGATTTTCATTTACTGAGTGGGTTAACTCTTATAAACTCTTAGTTAAAACACAATTTTGCATATCGAGCAAACATGTTGACGTGTTTGAATTTATTTGTGTTTCCTCATTTCTCTCCTCTCCAGGTGAGTGTGGAAGTCTTGTTGGAGTACCCCTTCTTTGTCTTTGGCCAAGGCTGGTCTTCATGCTGCCCTGACCGGACCACCCAGCTGCTAGAGCTGCCTTGTTCCAAGCTTTCTGTGGGTGATGTTTGTATTTCACTCACTCTCAAGAACCTGAGGAATGGATCTCTGAAGAAGACTCAACCCCTGGAGCTAGCCACCCATCCCGCCGTCCCATCCCCTAACCATGGGCACCTCAAACCGCCGAGAGCTGTTACAGACACATCCCAGAGCTGCAGTGGAGGAAACTCCAGGCACAGGGAGAAGGAGAATGGCATCAGCCAGAGGGGGAGTGGTGAAAGTGGGAATGGGAGTGGAGGAAGCTCCAGTGTGGAAAATGGGGATCTCATGTTTGGGGAAAGAGGATCACTTTCTAAAGGTCAGGTTGCCAGCAGCAGAGAAGCAGGCTTGAGTAAGCCAGGAAGCAGGAAGAGGAGGTGGTCTGCCCCTGAGGGTCGACAAGTAGAAAAATCTGAGGAGGAGCCCCCTCTGACCCTGCCTAAACCTTCCTTCATCCCTCATGAGGTGAAAGTCAGCATTGAGGGAAGGTCAAATATTGGCAAGTAAAGGCTAGCAGGACTGTTAATAACCCTTGGGATTTTAAATATATACATAAAAGGATTCTACAGAAAAAAATAATGCCCATGTTAATGTTTCATTTGTCTTGGTTTTGTTTTCTGTTTTTTTTTTTTTTTTTCTGTCTTGAATACTGTACTGTAGAGGTAACCTTACCCTACGATGTATCACCTTACATTAAGTCCTTATAGTTTATAACGCATTTTTTTAATAGACGGATTTAATATCACATGAACAATAGGTGCAGTTTTGATGATTTTTCATGAGATGACTTATGGTGAGGGATTTGTGAAGTGTGCTAAATGTTTATTGGTGGCTCTGTGACACACGGGCACAATGCTCAATGACTCTGTTCGTCCACTCACACATTGCACAGCGTGTGACTATCATACCTGTGCGATAGTGGTTGCCTAGACAAAAACACAGCTCTCCCACCACCACTTACCAAGTGGCATAACATCCGCTGATCCTGAGCATGAAGGATTTGTGGATAAATCATGAAAAATGTACTTGTTGAATTGGAGTGTGATTTGATAAAATCTAATTTTCCAAATCTTTTACCATAAAGATTTAAGGTTATGTTCACTGTCATAAAGAGCTGAACCAGAAGTCATCGGTTAATGCCAGTGTGCCACACAATAGAGAGGGAACAACACTCACTCTGCTCAGTTTGTTGGCAGTGGAGTCTTTACTGTCATCTGTAGCATTTTCTTCTTTTCTTTCTTTTTCTCACCCTCGTCACCTTTCTCATCATGTGGTTGCTTTAAATGATTGTCAAAAACCTAAATTAGGGGTCATTTTTGTCCTCAGTTGAGCTCGGGTGGGTTAATGTTGATGCGTAGATGTGAGAAACTGTAACCTAATGCCTACAAGAGTGAAACACACCGAGGTGGTGAGCCTCACTTTAGGAAAACGTTAAAAGGAAGACTGCATTCAATCTTTGTATTTGATGAATTACTTTATATATTTTTTTTTAACCAGAAAAGCGGCGTGGGAGGAACGGAGAGAATCCTGCATGTCAGCTCTGAGAGGGTCAGGATGTTTCAAAGCACTTAACACACCTGTCACACTCACCATACAGCCAATAGACTTGTGTTGTCTCTTTATTTACACAGTACTGTATGCTTTTAGATTTTTTTTTTTTTTAGAATCTTTTTTTTTATTATTTGGACAGTGGTGGAAATTTGCAGCAGCACTTTGGAAAGAAAGAAGCTTTTAGAAAAGTGAAAAGGGCCATTCGGTAACGTGGGAGCAGATGTGCCATGGAATCACAAGTCAAAGGATGAATGTGACAGGTATTAGAGAATTTCAGGTGGTAGAGGGCTAGAGGGGGGGCAACAAAAAAAAAAAACATGTTGAAAAAATGAATTATAGAAGCGTGCAAGGCCATCAGGTTGCCTTGCAAAAACGTAGGGATAAGTATTGGAATGTGTTTTGACAGATTGGGCTCTGGCATGAGGATGAACATGGAAGGAAGGCTTTGAAACATCCCAGAGGTGTTCTGTACACAACTGAGATCTTAGAAAAATGCGCCACTTAATTGTGAAGGTCATCATTTGTTTGTGATGTATGTATGCGTGCGTGTGATGCAGGTGTCTGTCTGTCCATACACCCACACAAATGCTTAATGCAGACACAAAACAGTACGGACTATCTCTAAACTCATTGATCTTGATGTGTACTTTATGTGTTGATCCACATTTAGATGACTGCACATGCAAAAATGTTGGTTGCATGTTGTGTCCCTACTGCAAAGACACTAGTGGACTGACATTGGATTAGTGAACACTGCTAACAGCACACTTGTACTCAAAGTGCTCTGTGGTGTGTTTGTGTATGGATGGAAGTTTAAGAGTCTGTATTGTAGGAAAAAGATGAACTCATTTGATATATGTATATGGTTTCTACTAGGAGTCTTTACTTAAGAGAATCTTGCGATTTGCACATCAGGAGGAGGGATTTAGGTGGAGATGCGATCTTTGACGGCCCTGTCCTGAAACAAGCCCTTAACCATATAACACACTGGAGGAGACCAGGATTTGTATTCCTCAGCAGTAAGTTACCACATTCAGATCAAAACATCCGCTCAGTTTAGGTCAAAGTACATTAAGTAATTCAAACACAAGCATAGCTACAGAGAAGAATTCCGATGTGCCTGCCTACTGAATTTAAGCAAGGATGAACAGTTTCTTGTGTTGTTCAAGGAGACTCTCTCTGTGCTGTTGAGGCCTGAGTGTCCAGGGTGGAGGGTTAGGGTTCAGTTTTTAACACGGCCTGTGTTTAGACAGTCGGGGGTCTAAGATGTAGCAGTTACCTCATCAGATGTGCTTGCCTGGTGGGATGGACGGTTGAAATTTTAAAGCAGCAGGGTCAGAGGTTGAACATCCTCAAAGGCTTTTTGTGAAATTCTTGTTCATTTTCCTAGCTGAAGGTGTCATGTGAGGTAGGAAATAAGTTCTGATTCTTTGCAAGTTTAATTAGACTATAAATTTAAACATTTAAGAAAAAAAGAAAAGAAATGCACTGTTCAGTTTTTTAATCTGTCCTGTATTTCATCAGAGAAGGTGCCATTTAAGGTATGAATGTTCCTTATGTGCTGTGTCTAAGATTAGCATGTAAGATGTGACCTCTACAGCAACATGTAGAGGTTGCCGGCCCAGACGTTTTTGTCAGGAGACGATGGCTTCTGGCAGGCATATCTGTTGAGTATTAATCTATTTCTGCTCAGCCCTCCATATTCAGCTGTTGTTTTATGGCTTTTGTTGCTTGCCTCTAAGACATGGAACTGTCATATTTTCATCCCGCTGATGATAAAACAAAACAAATACGAGAGGCAACAATGTTTCAGGTGGTGGTAGTTTACAAAGGTGATTGCAGGATGGATATGTGCTCGATGAGGAATGGGTGAAAATGGATGCTGAGAGGGAGTGGAAAAAAGCCCCCAAATGAGATTTGAAAATGCTTTATTTTTCTAATGAAACATGGTTGTCAGATCCGCCACAGTAGTGCTTTTTAATTTCCCACTTTTCCTCGTGAAACAACATGTTCATGAGACGTAGTAATGGTTTTGCAATCCATACATGTGTGTGGCTGTGTTTTGTAAATGTCCATTTTTTGTTGTCTACCCTCCTAACGAGCAAGTGAAAAAGTAGAACTACAACATCAAAAACAAACCTGTCAGCCACTCAAACCATTCAAACTTTTACTGTTGATCAGATAAAACAAAAAAATGATGCCAAAGCCAAGTTATGCTGTTGTCGCTTTGGTTGCATTAGAAAGCAATAGTACAACTATATTCAGGCAATCTCCTTGTAAATGAGTGGAACACGCTCTGCAATAAACATTTAATCATAATAATAATACTCCAGCATTGCAATCAAAACAATTCCTCTCTGCCCATAGAGAAAAAAACAATTTTGTCTTTTCCAGAGAAATATTTTTCGAAGCTGATATACCTGAATGCTTGCTTGAGCTAACACTTTCCCCCTCACCGTGCAGTACTTCAGTATTTCAGTTTTTACAAATTGCTGTTGCAACACCAGTTGCTAGTTTTCAGGGAAGTCTCTCATATATGCAGTAACAGAAGATAACCCCCAAAACCTCCTCTGTCCCTGCTGGTCAGTCATAAACACTGCTGATAAACTGAAGGTGAGCTTGTGTCGCATGAACCTGAAGCAACCAGCAGGCGTTCTGACTCCGCCCAGCTCATCCTCGTTGCCACGACTCCATAGTGACCTCGTTAACTTTGTTTCAGGTACCCAATCATAGCCAGCCAGCCTCACAAGCACCTCCTCCAGAGGTGAAGCAATCAATTAACCCTTAACAACTGCTAGCTACCTTTCAGTGTGGCCTGACCTGGATATAGCAGGACTGGCCTGGACTGCCTGTTCCTCTGTTTCTCTTAAAGTCATCGTTTAACATCTGGTCTTTTCTTCTCAGTTAGCTTTTGTCATTTAGTTTAACATTTAGACATAATCTGAATGCAGCAGAGGGAACAGTAAGGTTTCAACATTTTCTGAGGGTTTATTGTCATTTTGATTTTGTTATGATGATCCCAAGTTTACCCCTTTTATCCCCCAAAATGTACCACAATGTGCAATACTTACCTTTTGTTCCCGCTCCCCCCTCTACCGTGCCAAGTGTATGTAGCATAGTCCGACTCCAGTGTCACCCTTTGTTAAAGGCTTTTGTATTTTGTTCTGTTGATGTGTGTCACATCTGTACAGCAAGAGTCGGGACGGTTTTGAGGAGAAACAGAACCAACAGCTGTTTCCTCGTAACTCTTTCCCCTCTGTCCATGCGGCCTTTGTCAGTTTGAGTGTGTCTGCACCATGTGTCGTGTGTAGTATGTGTTCAAACACGTATGAGTGTGTTTAACGTGCGTGTGTGTAGCGGAGTGTTTTCTCCTCTAATTGTCTGTGAGATTATAAACCCTGACCTTCAACGGTTCATGGTGAGACCCACAGGAAAAAGAAACCTCATTGCTAGTGGGGACCACTTTTTGTAGTAAAAAAAACAAAAAAAAGCAAAATAGAAAAAAAAACAAAAAAAAAAACAACCAACCAACAGAGATGCACATGTAAGTAGATGTAAAAGACTTGATAATGTTTCAGCACTTTCTAATCCTAGGACAGGCTCGGTCTAACCCCTCTGTCTCAGGCCGACGCCTGTCCTAGGGGTAACATTCATTCAGAACAGACAGAGAGAATGAGAGTTTAAAAAAAAAAAAAAAAAAAAGGGGGTGAACACTGATGAAAAAGAGAGATGGCTCAAGTTTTTGCACATCGCCTTGCCGTAACCTTGTGTTTATCTGTCTGTGCTCCATCTCACTTGGCGCCCGGCGCGTTCTTGGGTCCAACGGGCCGAGGTGTTAGGTGATTCCTTGGTTCTTTTCTACTAGGAAAAACCCTTCCTCGTGGAAAGCATCCCTTCTTTTGTTGTGTGAAGGTTTGTTTGATTCTTTTCCACCCCTCGCCAACCACGCTGGGCCATTATTCTGGTTTCATTGTGCTCTAATTTTGAGTTCTAATTTGGCAGAAGCGTTTGACAGCTTGGTTTGGTCATGTGGTGTGAAAACAGTGCGTGCAAACCTTTGCTTTGTTTGCATAATATTTTGGTGCAGGAGCTTTTTTCCGTTTTTTGGTCTCCTTGTAGCACTCAGTATAATGTCAGGGGACTTGAAACTATGTAGAGAATGTGTCATTGTTGAGTTTCTATGACAAGCTTCCTCACCGGAGGAACACTGCTTATGTCATCTTTTTTTTAAAAATTGGCTTCTTGCACAACTTGACAAATAAAATGAATGTTGGTGTGTGAGCTTTGACTTTTGGATCAGAAAAAAAAGGCATGTGTGCTCTTGTTTCTTGATGTTTGTACTTTAATTTTTATTTTTTTTGCAAAAAGGATATTTTCTCTGCACTTTGTTGTGTTTTAAAAGTGAATAGAATTCGATCAGGATTCCACTTTTTTTTTTCATTAATTGTGTTTTTCTCTTTTCTCTTTTATTTTTTTTTGTATGATGTCTCGTCAATGTCCATAGCGCTGGATAACCAACTCAGGCAGAAAGAAAAAAAACAAAAAAAACAACAAATAACATGTTAGAGGCCCATGTAACGGTTTAGTTTCACCCCAATCAATTTACATAGCGGGCTGTTTAATATGGGTCATACAATATGTAAATTTACTACGTATAATTTGATATATGAGTTGATTTGATGAATAACAAATGTCTTTATTGACAGTTAACTATAAATTATTATTATGATATGTGTATTATGCTGGAGATGGCTTGGATTACTCTTCAGCGTACTGAACGTCTCTTGTCTGCCTCCCTGTGCAAGGCGACAAACACTTCAGCAGGGGACAGGCTGTATGCTTCCTGTAGTCTGACCCCTGCCCACTGCCACGGATGGGTTGGGGCTCATCTTGTCAACGACAGCTCAGCTGATTCCTCCCCTCTGTTTTGAGCTCACAGCTTGCAACCAGTCTGTCTATATGTTTCTCTGCTTAACCTGCTCCACCAAGTACTAAACTGAAACTTCACTGGTATATGAGGTGGTGGCAGAGAAGTGGACATCGGCACAGACCTGCATGGACAGTCTGACCTGCAGCGGGCCACAGCAGATCCCAGCCAACTTGTTTGTACTATATTGTACTCACCAAGTCCCTGTGTCTCACTACCCTTTTCCTCTATAGCCATGGAGAAACCCAGTTGGTGTATGTATTTGACATCTGTACAAATGCACCTCTTTGAAAAAGAAAATGAAACCTTGACATATCTGGAGTAAATGGGCATACTGTGTCGTTATTTTCATTTCAGCACTCCAATATATACGGAAAATGGTGAACAAAAATCCTGAGTTTTCATGAACGACACAAAAGCTGCTTTTAAACTGGCACTTCTCTGTAGCTTAATCTTTCCTCTGCTGGTTTGACTGAGTGCTGCAATTCAGCTGTTAATGTCCCCCTCTACTGTTTATTAGGCTCTACGACACACTGTTACATGTGAAGTCTGATTCGCAGACGTGACTGGGGTTGGTATTGTTATAACAAAAGCAAACGCACTTTTTTTCTTTTTTTTACTTAAGAATCAACAGGAGCTACAAAAACACCAGGATGTTCATATTGATCTAAATATTTTCTGCGGGGTAATCTCTCTTTGAGGTCACTCTACATGGTCAGCTAACACTAATCAATATAACTGAGACATTTTTAATATACTTTGTCAGAACATTTTCCATTCCTGATTCGTATAGAATTTCAGTGGTCGAACAGTACAGGCCCTCCCATATCATATTTTTTTAACTTAGAATTAAAGAAAATTCTCCCAATGAGGCTCAGAGTTGCTGGAGTCAGTTAAAAAAAAAAAAAAAAGCTCAATCTAGCAGCCTGGAGACCAAATCATTAGCCGTACAAGGTCATCAGACACTCAGGTAGTTCCCTCCTGTCACTATCTATGTTGGAGTACTGTGTAGTAAATATCACAACGTCATATAAGACTTCTTTGTTCACAGAAGATAGAACTAGCAAAAATCTGAGGCCTTCTTCAGCATCCAAGGTGAAATTAACAAGATAGTAGGAGGCCTCCCCAAGCACACAGTGCTCCTTGATCTTCCAACGCCTGAAAAAAACATTCTTGCACACAGTACTTCTTTTCTTATATAGTATAACCTTGTGATATTTTTCTAACACACGTTTTCAGGGAGTGCCCGGTCTGGACTACAGACAGGCCAGTTTATCCTCCAGAATCTTTCACTAAAAAGACAAACTGTTGTAATCGGTGCTGAATGTTTTTTGTCATCGTCTTACTGAAGTAAGCAAAGCTTTCTCTAAAAAACCCTCTAAAAACCCCAAACAGTGTTATCTGGTTGGCAGCATATTTTGTTCCAAAACCTGTATATATCATTCAGCGTTAATGGCGTCTTCACAGATCTTCAAGTTGCCCCTGCTTCATGCACTTCTACACCCCTTTTCTTTAGGACTATTTTCTGTCAAATATATTCTGGTTTTATTTACATACGACACATTATCCCAACTGTTTTGGAAACTAGATTCCTCGTTCGCTGCCGATATTTCTTCTTCTCTTTCTGGCAGGTCATCTTGCTTTCAAATACGTGTCATTGCTGCCATCTTAATCATGTGGGAGAAGTTCATATCTTGTTTTGATGGAAAAACTCAAACGGGCAAAAGCAGATAGTTTGACAGTTTATTGTCTGTAAAAGAAATGACATATTCATAGTTTTTTGATCATTTGCCTTCGTGCTCCAATTTCACTACAATCCACGATGAACCTGTGGTGTTGAGAGTGCAGTGTGTATCTTTTTAATTGATAGTGTTAATTTACAGGACCATCTCCAACAGGATCTTTTCATAAAGTACAAGAGCCACTGATCAATCCAATAAAAGGCACAAATCTTGTACACGCTTCTTTTAAAATGCCAGGCACAGTGGAAGCAGTGAAGGTGACTCAAATGCGACTGTATTAAACCAGCTTTTTTCTCAAATAAGAAAAATGTTTTTACTGAAGACCTTAACATCTTCATCATAGACACCCCCCCCCCCCCCCCCCCCCCATGACATAAATTCACACAGATGCAAACACTCATAGGTTTATGTCTTAAGGAATGTGACTGCAGATGCTGGAGAAGCTTCACACAATGATGAAAACCAATGAGGGGATGAGCAGAAGGTTCTGCATGCAGTTTCTGGCAACAGGATTTCTCCAAAGACAATCAAAGGGTGGAGGCTCTGAATCATGCATACTGATTTTGCAAAAAATAATTCCAAATAATCCCTACCCTCCTTTTTACGAGTGTGTTTACAAGATGTAATTCCCTCAGCTCCCATTCCCGTTAATTCTTGATATGTTGTGAATGTTGACTATATTTTGTACTATACACAGAAACGAAAAGACTGAAAGATCTTATTTGTAGAACACATTCATATTACACTATCTGGCTCTTTTATCCCATTTCTCAAAACTGGGAAGAATTTATCAAGCAGGTTATAAGTCAAGCATTACATTTGCACATTCCAATCTAAATTCATATTTTATGTCTAAATACAACGCTAAATTATAGTGTCTGTTAGCATGTAAACACAGTTGTTATTAGGTTGAGCAGATTTGAAGACTGCTCGTCAAACTTATAAGAACCTGCAGGGTTTCAAAGCTTTCCAACGGCTGATATCCTGAGAGAAATGAGGTGAAGTGTACCTATACAACAGGGTCCTACTGTTTCACATGTGGACTCTGCATAGACATGCACGCTACATATTATGCAGCCAACAGGTGTGTTTGCATTTGTGTCTGGGAGGATACTCTCTCCTAAGTGAACATTTGGCTCGACTGTTGTGTGACCCGGATAAAGGTGGTTCTCCGGCTCAGCTCTTTGAGTTTAGCGGCCCCCACGTAGGTACATGTGGAGCGGAGCCCCCCCAAGACGTCAAGGATGGTGTTTTCTACATCTCCTTTGTAGGGAACCTCCACTGTCCGCCCCTCAGATGCCCTGCGAGCCAAGAAAAGAAATAGTAAGTAGACACAAAGATTTTAATAATAATAAGCTCTTTGCTGTCTCCTGTCTGCCGCTTTCCAAAAGCTATTTGTCCAAGCTGTGAAATATGCATTAGTGATTTTTTTTTTTTTTCTCCAAAGGTAGAGATGCAAGTTTACATTTTAAGGGTGCCAAATATTCTGGTCTGGACTATATTGAAGTCAAGTGACAGTCACAGCACAAATAGGAATTTCCAAATCAAGTATTGTTCAATGAATGATGGGGGTAATAAAAATGATCAAATCTCAGCCATGCATTTCAGGGACGACTCACCTGTACTCAGCTACTCCGCCCACATATTTCTTCATGGCTGTGTCAGAGCTCATGCCGTAGAAGAGTTTATACATCTTGCCATTCTTCTCAATGACTTGTCCGGTACACTGGTCGTGGCCCGCGAGCATCCCACCCATCATTACAAAGTCGGCCCCGGCGCCTGAGGAGCAAAGGGAACAACAGGGGAAGTGGTTATTTGTGTGAAACACCCCAGCAGTGTGAGGAAACAAAGACGGTGGGCTGATTCCTTACCAAAGGCCTTTGCTACATCTCCTGGGCAACTGCAGCCGCCATCCTAAACAGTAAATGTTTATTATATCATAAAATACATAAAGGTTATTGGTTCACACAGACCGTTTATTTCATCATACCCAGAAGACTGAGGCTGCCCTCTACTGGCTGCAAGCCTTTATTACTGTTATTTTATTGCACACAACAGTTGTCCCTCCTCACTATGTGTCAGTAGACGCATCCCAGCTCAAAACTCTAAGCATATGTAATTCATGCAATTATGTAACTCCGCCATGATATATCACCATGCATAGACTCCACATAATAACCATGGCTCTCTGTCCTTCAATTCTTTTGGGGTTACATTTGTACCAGGGTGTGACCTTACAGAAATGATGTGTCCTTTGAGCCCGTGAGCAGAGTCTGCACACTCGATAACAGCACTAAGTTGAGGGTAACCCACTCCTGTCTTGATCCTTGTCGTGCACACGGAGCCTGCAACACAGAGTTAGAGAAGTTTATGTTACATTATGTCAGATTTTTCTGTCCGTCTTATCGGTTCATATGTGCTAGTTTTTCAGCACCCAGGCAAATCTGTGTTGATTTAGACTCTTCAGACACACTCAGACAGTCAGACACACCCACCTGGCCCAATGCCCACTTTGATTATGTCAGCACCAGAGAGGATGAGCTCCTCAACCATCTCCCCTGTTACCACGTTTCCAGCCTGCAACACAGACAAAATGGATTCAAATTAACAGGCTAAGATGTCACTACATCCCATTATTCACCTGCAACCAAACTACAGGTCGAGGTGGGGTGAAGTGTCTTTCTTACCATGATTGTGTGTTTGGGAAATTTCTCTCTCACTGTCTTAACAAACTCCACAAAGTACTCAGAGTAGCCGTTGGCCACATCTAGGCAGATGTACTTGAGGGCAGGGACGGCCTCCATGATGGCACACAGCTTCTCCAGATCTGCACCGCCGCTCCCTGAGCTAGCAGCTATATGCTGTGGGGAAAAGGGACAACTTCTTTCAGGGAATGAAAATGTGTGTATTTGTGCTCCTATTGCTTAGAGGGAACAGACTATCTGAAAAAAGCAAACAGTGGTGATCTTACCTCTAAGCATTCTGGATAGCTAGCAGCAAAGTTTTTCCAGTCCTCAATAGAGTAGTGTTTATGAATGGCTGTGAAGAGGGTGTGCTAAAAATGGAAACAGCCTGTGAATACATATATACCCACATTCTGATTTTTTTTTTTCCTTCTAACTCATCATGATTTACTGTCCCCAGTTTTTGTTTCTGCATTTTGGAAACTTCTGCCACAGGAAACTGTGTATGACTTTGTGATGGAAAACACGATTGTGGAATTTTTTCTCCCCCACTCACCTTACTGAGAACTTTCGCCATCTCAAACGTTCCTGTGGTGTCCATGTTGGCAGCAATGATCGGGATGCCAGTGTAAGTCTGTTTGGAGTTGCGGAATGTAAAGGTCCTCTGAAGATCCACCTGGTGGTGAACAAGAGATTTATTGTTCTTTGAAGTTGACTGAATGTCTCTGCAGATTCTCCCTGCAGCTCATGTGGCTCATGTTCTTAGTCTGTGTGGTCTTATTGGGAATGCACTGAATCATTTAGGTCTAATGGTTAGCTTCTAGAGCTGCTGTCTGTAATGTGATATGCCATATGAAACAAACAGAGCTCATTGCAACACATGAGCTGCTCACTTAACAAGAAAGCTTTTGTGTATACTCATAACTCATAATCATGTTGTACGCATTAGCAAGAAATCACACCCTTGTTCAATTGAATGCCTTCAGTTTTTGCTGCCTCTTCCTTGGACTGATGTAACTTTTGGTAGCCAATATTAGCTCCTGCCAGCAAACTAGATCAGTCTAGTACAATCGCAGCTTTTTTTTTTCTACTTTTGACACAGTTACATAGTATTTGCAGAAATGACTAACATGACTCTCTTTGCTTTGAACTGAATACCTTTGTTGAGTGGAGCCACAACATTTATATGTAAAATAAAAACTGACTAACAGTATAAAGTAGACTATGACCGTCACAGTGAAATCATTTTCAGAGCCAACTGAAATTGGCCTCTCAATCATCCTAGCTCCGAGAAATAAAGTGGTGAAAGATGAGTGCATAAATAATTTGTCTATCTTTACGAAAGAGGGAGGTCCCACAGTGCAGTATTTCCATTTTCCTTCAGCAGAAAATACATATAGGCCTTTTTTTTGTTTTTAAGCCCAGTACGTGCCAGTGAAAAAGAAAAAAAGGATATCACCATATTTTGCCAGCTGTGGATGTATCACATGAAGAAATGCGCAAAATAAATTTATTTTAAAGGTTTGCGGCAATCTTTACAAAACATCTGGCTTAGTTCATTTGGGTTTACAACACAGCATTTTGAAAAACAGTAAATATGAACACAGTAAATTTCTGCTGTCATCTTTACTTGCCAAATGCCCCCTATGAAATAACAGAGCCACTGGTTCCCCACACTTAGGAAGCCAGTAGTTCATTTTTTTTTTCTTTAGCTTATCACCTGTCGGCATAAACATGTTATGTTACAGTACACGTGTATCTATGTTGCATACGGAATGTGCTCTGCTTGCCTGTAACACACACAGTCCTATTTTTAACAGTGTTTCTGAGAAGTGCCTCGTGTTGCTTGCGACCTCTCAGATGCCAACTCCCGCCCACTTCCACTTTCCACTTCAGATCTAGTGCCACCGGACTGGTATCATGATGGCGAGTCCAGTTCCAGTCCCAGATGTAGTTACGCGTGGTTAAGCTGAGGAAGTTGGAAGTATAAACAACCAGGTAGGGGATGTTTTGCCCCTGACTTTCGAATTGGTGGGCAGATAAATGATCATCTGTCAATCATAGCTTTCAGACCACTAATCAAATCAAAACTTATCAAAATCTTCTTCTATGCCCCTTACCCCATTCATATGTTTGCTTTGTTTATTTGTAGTTAGTTCATGTTTGTAGCTCCTATCTGGCAGGCTAGTTTTGTTTTCTTTCACCTTTAAGAAGGTCACTCCACTGTTACATGGCCCATGCTCACCAAACAACAAAGGCAGTGTACACCTGATAACTTACAGAAAACAAGCCAATAAATAGAGGCACGAATATAGAATTACACTGAGTGTCCACAGCTCAGCTTCATTGAGACATCCTTTCTAGATTATGGGGTTAAAGAATGTCATTGCTGCATGGCCTAAAGGTAAGTATCTTATTATGCGGCTTTGATCATGATGATAAGAGTTAAAGGCCTTTAAGTAAAATGAATGCTCTCCTTCTGAGACTGATCCTAGTCTGATGGCTCATTGAACTGTGGCTGCTGAATAACATCACCTACTGCAAGTAATTAACAGAACCAACCTCTGAGCGACTCTTTAGGCTGCTCCTCTTGGGTCTGAAAAGGACATCCTTAAAGTCCAGCTTGAGGTCTGCGTCCACTCGAGGCATCTTGGATGCCCAAAACACTGACGACCAGGATGAGGATGATGAGTATGCAGAGGAGACTTCCCTGAGGAAGAGTGTAGCAGCAGAGGTGATTGCCGGTCCCAAACCCCAACCACCAAACCCGAACCTGCAGGCGGCCAGCGTATTTATAGCAAAGGGGGGGGACCCAGCCCAGTTCTGGCCCCCATGGCTTTATTTGGGCCTGGACTTTCTCCCTCCCACTCCTTTCTGTCTCCCTCCTCTCCTCCAGCCTCGGCTCTCTCCCCTCTCTCCTCCAGCAGAGTGGCAGGAGCAGCGGTAGCTGAGCTGGCCCAGCTGTCCCATCCGCTGACGCATACAAACACACACACACACACACACACACACACACACACACACACACACTTACACACAAACACGGTAGCACTGCAGTGGGTTGTGTGCTGCAGTGCTAAAGAGCACACCTGCTGTCCGGTTGGGGCATTGCTTCCTTTGCTGCTGGAATACAAGATGGTGAAAGAGGGATGGAGGAAAAAAAGCACCCAGATAAAAAAAACAAAAAAACATAGAGGGTATTTTGCAAACTCAGGAAGAAAAACTATCACAATGCATAAGGATGTCAAGAAAATTTAAATGGAAAAGTCATTAATTAGTCCTGAAACTAAAGGAAGACTTGTTGTTTTTAATCACACATGCTAACCTCTATTTAGCTTTTCTTGATCTTTTGTGCATCCTTTCAGTTATTGAATTTATCAAATTAACAGAAGCTTCAACATTTCAGTTCAGTTCAGTTTATTTATGCACTGCCAATTCATGGTAAAAGTCTTCTCAAGGAACTTCAAAGAGAAAGTAAACAAGTCCAGCATGGTCCAATTAGAATTAGGCCAATTCATTAGTGTCCAATTCAGTCTAATTGATTATAATTGTATTCATATTACGCCAGTTCATGAAGAGGTGCCCAGAGACACCAACAGATGGCAATCAGTCTTCACTTTACACTTCACATTCAATCCCCCATCCTGAGCATGCATGACAAAGAATTCTCTTTTAATACGAAGAGACCTGTTATTGGAGAAGAAAGAACATCACAAAGTTCATGAAAAAAGAAAAGAAAAATGAGAGTAAAGAATGAAGAGAGCAGAATGAGGAGAGGATTCTTAGTGCCTCATGGGAGGTCCCCCAGCAGCCTGGACTTATGTAATTACAGCATAACTACAGGGAAGGCCAAGAGTCACCGGGGGGTCACCTGAGCCAGCCCTAACTTAGCTTAATCAAAAAGGAAGGTATAAAGCCCAAAGCCTCTTAAAGGTGCTGATTCGACAAGAGAGGGTTCTGATAGCTGAAGGCTCTGCCTCTCGTTCGACTTTTAGAAACTCTTGGAACCACAAGTAAACCTGCAGTCTGAGAGCGAAGTGTTCGGTTCGAAAAATATTGAGCCGTGATGTCTTTAAGATTTGATGCTGTGCTGTCTTATAACAGTACCTAAAGTGAAAAGCATTGGTCCAAGGACAGAACACTGTGGATCTGATCTGGTTTTTGTTGTGATCTAGAGTTATGATGCTGAGCCTAAGTGATTTGAAAATCATTTAAATCCCATATTCAAATGTTCAAACTAAGAAATTTGTTGTTATTTTGGAGGTCAAAACATTTTCGAGACTGTGGGAATATAGTTTAATAATCTACAGTCTGGATTCTCTGTGTCAACTAGAGAATCAAATAATCTGAGGAAAGCTCTGTATAAAAGGAGCAAGATTGAAAACAAACAAAGAAAGCATGCGGCCCTCAGGCAGCATTACTCTGTGGAAGACTTAAGACTTCTGAAAACCCTAATCAGTCAACACAATCTGTCAAATGTAAGTTAAAATGTTACAGTCCAAAGATATAAACAAGATCCACAAACATGTCCCCCCATGGCCTGGGGCCATTCAAGTTGGATGAATGTGAAGTGGAAAACGGTGCTGTGGTCTGATGATTCATAATTTGCTATTCTTTTTGGAAATCATAGATGCTGCTTCCTGTGGAGATGTTAAAGATCGGTGACTACCTATGAGCAGAACAGTTGTTGTGCAACCACATTACTGAATCATTTTCAATGACCCCGTGAGGTTACTGAGATTATAAGTCATTTCTTTTAGGTTATTTGAAATGGAATTTTACCAACAGTAAATGCAACAGGAGATGTTTCCTTTGGCTTTGTGTACTTTTGCATATCAGCAGATCCAAGAAGAAACTCTCCCAACAGTTCAATATCAGACCACTGGATGTCAGTATAGTCAAAGAAAACAGTTGCTGAACCACGAGTAGAATAAACACTGGGGTTAAAGTCCCTTGCTCAAGTGTTTCCTGGGAACAAGATGTTTCTTTGTGAAAAGCATGTGCTGAGGTGGAAGATGTGCTTAGAGCTTTTACCGACATAAAATCCCCTATTTACACAATGTAGTTCTGCTCTATTACAAGTAAATGACCTGCATTGATTGGTGCACTTGAGTAGAAGACTCAGAACTGAAATTATACGCTTTCTAGAATGACTCTTGCATGTAGTTTGATGCTCCTAACATCTGGAACAGTCTTCCAGAAGATGTGAGACAGGCCTCGACTCTGAAAATGTTTAAATCTAGGCTGAAACGTTTCTATTTAGCTGTGCATATGACAACTGAAAGTATTTGCACTCTTCGCTTTTAATTTAATTTGATTTAATGATTGTTTTTATGTTTTATTGAATGTTTTTATTTGCCTTTTGTGGTTTTATGTAGCTGTAAAGCACTTTGAATCGCCTCGTGTATGAGTTTTGCTCTACACACTTGCCTTGCCTAAATGTAATTGGATTACCAACTGTTACTGATGTATTCATGGGAAATGTCACTATATGTTGCAGCTAGAACAGATGAGTTCATCTTTTTGCAATCTCCTACTTAAAATTTGTGTTGTGTTTGCATTTTGTTTTGTTATTCAGACTTTGAAAATAACTACGCGGCGCATATAAATGCAGCTTAATCCCTGAGATGTATTGAACTATCAGAGAATGGAATCACTCCTATAAAAGCACTTAAAATAAGAGTGGTACCTCTGTACTTCACTTTGTAACCAAGTTACCTTCCACCTCTCTTTGCCACCACCTTCACAGTAGTCATATTGTTACTAAGTTTAGCTTATTTGTATTCAGTCAGTGCAGGAAGCTGTCGTTCTTCAAAGCATGAAATGTAACTCTTTTTTTGTCTTTTGTCCCCCACACTCTCGCTTCCTTCGCTGAAGGTTTGTGGCCAAGAACTGCAGTGAATGTCATACACTGATCACAACTTTTCAGAGTGAACTCTGCATAAGCATTTAAATAAAGAAATCCTTTACGATGAACTTTGTAGAAAATGACAGACCTGAAATGATGTATAGAATAAGTGTAAACTGGTTTCAATTAAGGATTATAACTATTACAAGGCACCTATAGAGACTAATCCTGTTACTACAATAATGGCTGAAGCTGAATACGCAGACATCTAATCTTGTTCACTTTCTGTAGAACTGATTAGATTGGAAAGATCTACAGTTTCAGATAAGGCAGCTCCCATGTTAATAACCTACTGCTCTTTAACCCCTTGTGCAAGTCATTCTATACTGTACTGATAAGATGTGCTGAAAGAGGCCAGCCCTTAAAAACCTTTTCTGCCAGCAAAACTGATAAGAAGAGAACAGTTTGGCTCAAAAGTGTACTTCGTGTATCCCATGTCAGCCTGCCGCAGTCACAGCTGCTGTCTCAGGTGTTCGGCTGATGTAGGACAGAGAGGAAAGTGCAACAAGTAGCTCTATAGGCCACGTACACGCAGGTTTTACTGCTCGTTTGAAACGGGTCATCCTCACTGTCTCGCTCGTTAAGTTTGTATTTAGGTCTTATTTGAAGGTCAGAAATGTCCTCGTGCCCCATTTGCTGCTCGTGCCTGCTTTGCAAAACACGTTTGTTCTCTTATCATCATGTCACACCTTTTTTTGTATGTTTCTTTAGCCACACGCTGACTGAGTAGTGAGGGGGAAAAAAAAATGTTTCCTGGCAAATATTTTTACCTGGCTTTTATTTACTCTGCTGCATATTTTGGTATGAAAAAATACCAAATATAAATTTTTTGGTTACAGACACTATCAGCAGTACCACAATGTAAACAGCTGTATTCTGACTTGTCTATTAAATAATCATAGTCACCTCTTAAAATAGTGAAAGGTATGCACATGGAGAATGTGGCACCTTTGCACTTATCACCACACTTAACCTACAAGTGGGCATACAAATGATTCAAATTTTCTGCATTGGGAACATTGTGTTGCTTGGCTCAGGCCCACTTTTAGCGCTGTCAACTTCTGAGAGAACACAGATGCATGCGCACACACGTATCAACACTCACAGACGGGACTATCTGACCCTGTATTCATTCACCAGCTGACGATACCATAGAGAAGATGGCTCTGTCTACCCAAAGGAAACTTATCTCAGACACATTTGGAGGTGCTGTGTTTCGCTTGGCAGGATGTCACTGGGCCAAGCAGATGGGAAAAGCACATGGCAGTGGGAGGGTGAGGACATATGAGTATCTTTGATGTTATTTTTCTTGGCACGAGTTAAGATGATAGGAAATGAAAAACTAGATTTGCTTTCAGTCTGAGTGGCTCAGGTAATGAGGATGAGAACGAGTCTGGTCCATCAGGGAAGAATGTGCTGCTGAAGGACCTATGTTTCCTGTTTTGCAGCAGGTTTCTGTACGTTTTACATGAAACAAGCTGAATTGTAAAACAATGACAAGCTCAAACTCCAGAAAAGTGTGTAAAAGGCCATTCTGGTTTAAAAGAAATTCTGAAGAGTTACATTTTGACTTGCAAACGAACTGTCTGAATTGTTTCCCCACATTACTTTCCCTCATCGGTGCTTTAAAAATACAGCGTCATGTAATTTGTTGACTCTTTACCTAAAGCTACATTCTCTATAAGTCATGAACCGGCTCCCATCTGAACCGTTACGCTCTCAGAGAACAACAAATGTGGATAATCCCACCCGTGGCCAAATTAAAGTCACCAGATAACTGGACGTGCATGTCTTAGGTTTGTGGGCCCTGCTCCTGAAAGTTCAAGTCTGCTCCAAATGGTCAGCTAATGGATCAAGTATGGCATACATTCACTTACTGTCACATAATGTTCACCTCTGCAGTTCTGTTCTTTTAATCTGAACCGAGGTTCTAAGGTTTTCTACTACTCTAAATCAGTAATGTTGTTAGAAACAATTTTCCACCAGGTTCAGAGAGACTCTGACGCTGCCTTTAGTGTCTTTGTCTTTTAACCTGCAGCGATACTGGAGTTCAGGCAATTCTGCATGGCTGACCAACCAGAAACCACTTCCCAGTACATCGCTGCCTCTCAGCTGTCAGTGCCCTTGGAGTAAGTTTAATGGCACCGATGCCTGAAAGCAAAAACACAGATAAGGGGACAGAAAGAGATGCCTCCTCATCCAGAAGGTCATGGACCAACAGGGAGGTTCACAGAGTGAAAAGTCTGATCACTCAATAGCTTTTACACCCAACTCCAGAATTACAGTTCAGCAGTGTCTGTCAGTTCTAATCAGTGACGAGCCTTTTTGTACCACAAACTGTGCAACTTTCAGTTCTCCCCAAGTCTGCAGTGGCAAATGCGACAGGTTGACCTTTTAATGCGAAATACCCATGGGGTGCTGAGAGGAGTTTGTATTGCTCATGTCATCAGTACATTTGCCTCTTATAACAAAGAATCCATCCTCTGAGTGTCCTGGCATCAACCTGTGTTCTGGTTGGATCACACAGACAGAAAATCCTGTTGCCAGAGTTTACCGTGGTTCACGTAGTAAACACTAAGATTTATTTTGAGACCTTTGGAGTGGTACCAGCATTGTAGTACAGAACCTCCTGTTTCTTCAGTCTTGTGTCCTCAAAACACAAACATTAAGCTTAATAACTTGGCACAAAGTACAGAACACTCCGTACGAGCCCTGGTTTCCACTGGGGTTCAGTCATAAGGTGCGAGTGCTGTCAGACAAAAGGAACAGTCTCAAGAAGTCACGGGTGTTTTTTTTTTTTGTTTTGTTTTTTTTAAAAACAACTTTATTAATACTTTGTTAAAAGCAGAGAATATAAAACAGCTTTCATTTTAACTCAAGTTACTTTACAGAGCATTGTGGCATTTGCTTCAGAAAACAGAAACAATCTGCGACTTGTACAATGTGAAAAATAAAAGTCCTTTCCCTGCAGTGATCGAGCTCAACTGTGTCAGCATTAAACAAAGTTCTCCTTTTCTTAGCAGAAAATAAAATATAAAATAAAGTGTCGGAAGAGAGTTTGTAATAAACATGTTGCTGCTACATTAAGGCCAAACTCCCTACGGACATGTGGAAAACTTCCTTAGTAAAGTGGCAATGTCCCCTCATCCCCCACCCCCCCCCGCCCTTTTAAATATAGTCTTTGAAATTAAATAAAACTGAGAATGAAAAGCTTGGCAAAAAAGCAAGCAAGTATTGCACTTACAAATATCCTAGTACCCTTTCAAATATCAAAGAGAAGTCACTTGTACACCCCAGAGAAGAAACTTTACAGCTGTGCTTTTCTTTAGAGAAAGCAGCTGCAGTTCTGTGCCTCCCCAAAAAGAGCTGGTTGGTGCTCATTATTTCTTTCTGTTGAGATGGAGATAAACATGTAAAAAGGTGGAGCAGTCGATGAAAAACTGTTGTTTCACAAGGTTTTATCAAGACCAGTTTTGGAGTTATAGAGGTTTAGGAAGTGTCAGCATAATACAGTGGTCTTGGGCTAAAAAAAAAAAAAAAAAAAAAAAAAAAAAAAGAAAAAAAAAAACGAACAACAACCTCTGTTCGACCTCACTATTACAAGACCACGATGGTCCTTTTGTATCCAATTAGTATGCAGCGCTATGGTCAGGAGGAGCAGTACTGCTTAGCCTCTAAATACCCACATTGGCATGAAAAACACAAAATGCATTCCACTCCGTTACAGTCAAAAGTTTAAAATGTCAGGAACCTTAAGAGAAAAAAAATAAAAATACTCTAAAACAACTTCATGGTATGGTTCTGGGTTTTGGGGCTAGGAACTTCATATGGAGCAAAGAACTATGGAGTAAACCACCAAAAATACAAATTCAAAAAGCATAATTCTGGATCAGGTCAACTGATGCAATAATCTTAAAGAGGCTAAACTAAAAATATACTGTGGTAGGTAATAATGGTGTTTAAAACAAGTTGACAGTGTGACACAAAAATCAATAGAAACATTAAAACGAACACGATGCTCCAAACTGATGTCCGAAGGGAAATAAAAATAAAACAAAAACACACAGCTGAGGGAGCAGTTCAAGTGTGTTGATCTTTGATCAGGATGTTTCTGTACACATTTTTGTGAATTCCAGGCAGAAAACATACGGATGAGAGACGTTCCTTCTTTGTGAAGTCTGGCTGGCATAGCTTCAAAGGGTTATAGTGGAGTTTGGTGGCGGTTTATGTGTGGTAGAGCTTGTGTTCATACTCGGTGGTGGAGCAGGTGTGAGGAGAGGAGGCCATGTCTCTGTGGATGGGGGCAGGGATGCTGCTGCGGTGTTGGTGATTGTCGGTAAGCGTCAGGCTCAGGAGGCTGGTGCAAGTGGGCAGGTAGACGTGCTGCACGTGCTCCACCTCTGACCGACACACAGGACACAGCTGCGGGGGAGGAAAGAAAGCTGGTAAACACACACCCCCACGCTAGGATCACAAATGCAAAACCCTAGTGCAACTATTAGGATTCCCACAACCTCATAGCTACATGCACTACTGTGCACACATTACAGTTATCAAAGTCAGTTAAGGCAGATACAAATTCAGAGACAGGACTATAAAATAAAGAGAATGTTTGATGGCCTCTGCTCAAGTCTGACAAATTTAAGATGGCCACAAAATGAGAAATATCTCGCAGTAAAAAGGGCAACGAGCTTATATGAAAAGCGTTTATTTGAAGTGAACCCTTCCTACAGACTCATTCGCACGCCTATTAGCTGGGTCACGTTTCCTAGTGAAGGTACTGGAGAGGAGATTTGCCTGGGTGCTGTAATCCCTTTATAAGAAAAAATTTGCACACACACACACACACACACAAAATCCGCTTCTACAAAGATGGGCGACATTTAGCTGATTAACTGCAGAGACAATCAGGTCAACAGAGTGTAAGCAAGGCTTTGGCTGTTTGAAAGACTGTTAAAAGGATAAGAACCTGGAACTAAAGTGTAATCAGAACCTATCAGGGCCAATCAAAACAAAGCACATAAATGAATAAATTACATTTTATGTAGAAGTGTTAATCCAAGCCTTTGCAGTGTCACAAAGGCTACTTCTTCAGGCCAACTACCAAAAAGCCCTCAGCTGTGGTTAGGAAGCCTTATACAGAAGAAGTTCAGACATTTCCACAGACAAGTGTGCAGAGCAGTCTCACCTGCAGCTGATTTGCACAGGTCTGGCAGCACACCATGTGGCCGCAGGGGCAGAACGCAGCATCTATCTCCTCCTCGCAGCACAGCATGCACAACAGAGCCTCTCTGAGCTTCTGCAGCCGCTCCTGCAGGGCTCGGCTCTGTTGGCAGCTATCGCAGTCCAGCCCCTTGTCCTGCTGGCTGTCCCTGCCCGGGGAGTGCGACTGAGGGGAGCGCTCGCCGCTTTCAGAGCGAGACACCAAGTCCACAACGCCAGCATTGTAGAGTGCACGGCGAGAGTGGTCGTACACTTCCTTGGAGGTACGTCTAATGTCAAAAACGTATTTCTTGCCAACGTTGATGTTCTCGTTGAGGAATAGTGACGCGAGGTGGCCCTTAAAGTCTCTGCTGTACTGCATCATCACTGCGTTGGTAACCGTGTCGCACCTGGAAATGGAAATCACTTGTGTCAGTAAAATGAAGCAGAAATAAATCCAGTATTGATCAAACCTCCCATGCACATCATTTCTGCAACAATGACGATGTAAGCCTGTCCACATTTAATACAGGGCTTTACTCTTACTGACCATACTACGTGTGCTGTACTGATGCCACGTTCACTGTAAACAAACACCACTTGCTTCTAAGCAAACAAGGTGAAGACATGACTGGGGATTTAAAAAAAAAAAAAAAAAAAAAGGTTGGCTAGAACCCACTCCTAAAACAAAAGCCCAGGGTTCTCTTTTGTACCATTGTGATAGAACAATTTCATAGCCTAGCCATTTGAATAGTCTCTGCTCATGTGTGCCAACACAGAAAGGCTTTGGAAAAAGAAAATGGCTTTTATACCTGATAAAAAGCTTTTTTCAGCCATCTTTGTTTCATCAACACACATTCTGGCCAAAGACATGTTTTCAGTGACTCTGTCCCACTTTGCACAAGTTTACACCATAAACAGAATGACACCAAGTTAATGTTTACAAGTGCAGGAGACTGCATATTAAACAGAGCAGAACAAGTTATTACAGAACACGTTTTAGAGCCCGTTTTCCATCCCGTCTCCGCATTACTCTTAAGTTAACAACACACTACACCTTTACAGGTGACTGACCAACAGCTCCAGCAGAGACTGCTGAAAAACATTTGACAAACAGTGCAGTAGCACTTACAATGAATGTTAAGCGTCATCTTGGCTCCCCACCCACACACACACACACACACACACATTTCCAATGCACCGCTCGTCTTTAATAATTTGGACTAATGCGTGGGAAGATGCAAAGTTAAGAGTCTGAATCCAATTAAACTACACTGCTCCTGCATTGCAGACCTCAGCGTTTACTGCATGCGAGCCACTGGTCTGGGATTAAAGGCTGCATGCTTTCTGCTCTCACCTGTAGAAGGCATGCGTCTCTGTGATGGCCCGGTACAGACCGCTTGCTGCCCGGTTACTGATCAGCTTGAACAAAAGCACCACGCTGTCATTCGTGTCCTTGGTAACTGTAAGGTAGACACTTTTCCCTGACTGAGTGGCAATCTGGACGATGGGATAACTTATCCTAAAATAAAGCAAAGACAGAAATATTTGCACTTTTCTATCAGCATTGGTTAATGAGTAAAAAAAAAAAAAAACATGCATCCATAAGATCTACTGCAGCTGAGAATGTATTATCTCAGTTCAACATACCTGTTGACTAAGCTGAAGTCCTCCTTGCAAATTGTAATACCCTCGGGGCCGACTCCAATAGCCAACCGTTGGGTATTTGCGTCGCGAGCCCAGTGCCACTCCACGCCGTAATGCTCCAGAGAAGAGACCAGCTGCAGGGCCTGATACTCCACTGAGCCCTGGCTCAAACCGTCCAAAGCTTTGTGTCTGGATATGATGCTGCAGGGGGAATAAGTAGACAGGAAGTAGCTTCAGTTTAAGGAACTACACCGAAAACGTACATTACACAAAACTCAAGTGTCTGTTAGCCATCAATGCTTCCTTTAGTTTATAGAGTCAGTTGAATTCTAGAGACGGTGGTAGGAAATACCAGTAATTGTAGGCATATTCAACACAGCTGAAAGAGCTGCCCATGAAATCTATGGAAAATAACTACTGGAAACGCATGCACATTTATATAATAGCCAGGGGATGAGTGCAGATGTAGCTAGTGCCTGCTGGCTCAATGTAGCATCTGGATGAGGAGCCAAATGTAGTAGGTTTAGCAGATGAAGCTTGAGGTGTAAAATGTTTCAACTAAGGCAGCGGATACAAAATGGAGATGCTACAGTTTAGATAAACTCCAAACAGATGTGAGAGCGAATACTTCGAGAAAAATATACTAATGATAAGAAAACGGATTTGGTGTCCATGCTTGCTTGTAAGCTTATCGGATATTTCATAATGCAATGGGATCCATGTTCTAAAACTTGTAAAGTGTTGCTGTACAGCGCCGTTACGCCAGTTTTGTATACAGAAGATGTACAGTAGGAAATCCCCCCTCATGGAGATCTGCAAACAAACATTATCTGATCTGCAGTCAGCTGCTTTGCTGGCTGACCTGTGTGTTTGTGTAGTGGCTCTCACCCAGCTTGCAAACACCATGTCGCTGTGTGATGTGCTTCCAAGTCTAAAACTCATTTCTAAATGTGGTGCTAAACTTATGTAAGGTCTTTCTCGCCAGCTTTTTAAAAAAAAAAAAAAAAAAAAAAAAAAAAAACTAACTTTAGAGGGAGTTCAACTCTTGTAAAAACAGCCTTTTTGACTTGTTAAGATTTTGACTCCTTTCCAGCGACAACGTAATGCCATCCGTGGGCTTTGCCGTGATCCACTGTTTACTTTCCATTTTGACCTTTCAGAGTGGACTCTTGCCTCCCTCAGAAACAGTGAGGGGGCAGAGCTGCAGGAGGTCTGACACAGAAAAGGTCAAGAGGCCTCAATGTTTGAGCAAGTGTGAATTTCCGAGAGATGTTTAAATTCGAGGCGTCTTCTGCAAACAACCTTTGGATCTTTAGTGATCCTTTCAGGACAACATCTGGCACAAGCTATTCATTCACAGCATACCTGTAAGAGACATTAATTCCAGCTTCTCTTGAAGCAAGTGTTAGGTTGCTCGGAGGGTGTTGTACCTGTTAACAGTAGCAGTGCTGGGCTCCTCTCCACACAGCTCTGAATACCAGTACTGGGCTGTGTTTTGGTTGTAGTCGCCAAACTCTGCCTGAGCCAGAAGGGCACTTAACTCCTCTGCTTGTTCCGAGCCCATACGCAGGTGACCGTTGTGGAGGTCCTCCTTGACGTGCGTGAAGAAAAGGTGTCTACGGGGACAAAAGAAGAAAAACAAAGGAAAATAAGAACCTTTCATTTACATACATTTTACTAAACAAATAGCCTTTTTACATTTATTCAAAAAGCAGAAAATTCTCTCCATTTTGGGGTACATCACAAGCATGGTGTGATGTTAAGTCCTGACGTACTTCAGTGCAGGTAGTCGTCATAAGAACTTCAGCACAGACAGCGGGAGTCTGAAGCCTGGTTTATAGTCGGTAACGCAAGACGCAAAGCAAGACGCAAGAAAAAACGCAAGCCCTTGCGCGGTTGCAAGCCCCCCATTGCGAGCTTGCGTGTGTCACCTCAATTTTCTAAACTTCACGCAAGAAAAGACGCAAGCCTACTACTTGAAAACGACATACTCATCGATCAGACAGCATGCAGAGCGTTTACACACAGTGCACTTCACTCCTGCCTGAGGCGAAATCAGCCAGCCTGAAAAGCTGATTTCGCTTAAGCTATAAACTCTGTAAATATATAACTTTAGCAACATTTGAAACATTTTCAGGCGAGAAAGTAGTCGTTTAGACCCCCAAGGTGTTGAAAATCTGACAAAATACCGGCTATTTACAAGAAGAAGAAGCATGAATCACTCGAAGAGGTCCTGGCGGTGAATTTCCTTTCATCATAGTAGGCTTGTCATTGGAAAAAACCCACTACTCCACCTACTCTCCTGGCAGTGAATCGCCACGCAGCACACGCAAGCGCCGGCAAAGCTAAATGAAGTATAAACGTCTCGAGCCATTAACATACGCGCAAGAAGAAAGCGCAAGGGCAGTTAAAAGAAGTATAACTCAGCCTTGAGTGTGTGTGCAGCAGAAGTAGTAAAATAGTGGTTATGCTGGCTCACTTTCACTGTTCTAATCAGTTCCTCAAACACACAATAATACTTCCTTTAAGGGGAATTTAACTTAAAATTTCACCAAAAAAGTGGAAGTTGGGTGCAGGAGGAAAACAGGACTCGTCATAAGTTCAGTTCAAATGCTGCCAAAGCAAAAAAAACTGAAGCAACCATCTCTTTACTAGGCCACATTAGGGACTGGGGGCAGTTAGAGGCCAAGCAGAACTACCAAATTGTTGAGACTATTATGTTTTAAATAAATCCAGAGCCAGTGGAGTCTGTTCAAATCAAGAGGATAGCAAAAAACAAAACAAAAAAACATGTGCTTACACTGCTGCTTCAGCTTCTGTGTGTGGACCATCCCCAGTGTGCATTCACAAGTACCAATTGTGACTGAAACTTTTAGCACCATTTAGAATTTAATTTCTAAACTAGGTTGGGTGTTTTGATATCACGTTTAACACTCAAAGAGTCCCACTCAAAGCAGTGAGTTCAAATCCCATTTGCAAACTTGTTCATAAGTATTGTTCAGCATTTGGAAATGCCTGTCGGTGCTGCCGAATACGTTCACAATCACGCACGGTTTAAAACAGCATTTTAAACTAGTAATATTAACACATCGGTTCGTAGAGAAGCAAAATTACTACTCGTCTTGCTTTTACCAATACCAACTACTCTTGTCCATAATGAGGGTGCGGTACAGTATGTAGAGAGAGAGAGAAAGAGTTGTAAAGAGCTCAGATTAATGGTGGCGAAAACAGTTCTCATTATAATCACCAAGCCAAAACGATAACAGAAAGCTCTGGTGTGGCCAAGACAAACAGCTCATTTCTGAAGAAATAAGCCATTGCCGGTCTTTCCATTGTTTTGACCAGAAGATGTGAGGAATTCTTTCCTTCCAGCAGCAGGAGACAAAACGTCAATACAAGAAACACCCTGGCTGACAATCCTTACATCATAAAGAACGCTGAACTCAAGTGGCCCAACAGAGCCTTCCTTCAGATGACCCATGGCACAGTAACCCATAAGATAAACCAGTCACCTGCTTTTGGAACGCTGCCCCCTGAATAAAAACAACTTCTTAGCATATTATTTTGTCTTCCACATCCTAGTGTGGTAGACAAAAAGCACACTGTGCCCAAAACTGCTTGTTATTTCAACTAAAAAGAACTCTCCCTTGGGCTGCAGCTCTCTTTGAAGCATGATGCTATAGGAAACATTTTTATTTGTGAAAATCAGGTCAAACTGTGGCTTGAGGACATTTGAGCAGGACGCTGAATGAAATGGGAAGGCAGCACTCATTGCTTTTCTAATCGAGTTTATACAAACACTTTTGTTAATGCAGAAAATGAAGCGCGTTTAGGAGTCTCGTGGGAACGAGCTGGGCTTGCCATTTCCTCAATCATTTTACATGACCAACAACGAGCCCACACCGCTCGACAAAGCACAAGCAACGTGCATTTCAACTTCTTCAGATTGCAACAACACAGACACACCTCTACCGACACACATTCTTGCAGCACCTACAAAAAGTATCAACAGCAGCTGTGAGGCACACAAACAAAGTCAGACCCTACACCACCCCTGTTAGAGCCAGACTGTAACAACGAAGTCCCATAGCCGACTAGCCTCCGGCATAACAAACAGTGCTTTGATATGGTGTTAAACATCCCATTCCCTCCAACACACACACCCAAACACTGCGCTCTATTGTGTCAAGCCCAGCAGGCGTCATGTGATGAAGCGCTGCTAGTTAGCTACCTGGCTGACGCAAACAATAGCCCTGACTTGACTGGGAGTTTACTACAGGTTGTTGGCAATGGGTTACTAAAGGGCAAGCCGCAGAGGTTACTATAGTTCAAGCAGAAATTGGTAAGAGGTTATCATCAGTCACTGTACAACCGCTCAATTTCTTCAAGTCCCAGCCTGCTAGTTTGGTGTCGTGACATTGATGAAATGAACACGTCTCCGCTTTTAAATGTTTCACATTATCTCATTTCTGAGACGTTCCGTGCAACTTTTGGAACGGGGGGCTTCTGAGCAAGAGACCGCATACGTGTTCTGGGCTCTGTGGGCATCCATGTGTGTACAGCAGGTGCACATGCTTTGCTGATCTCAGGCCAAACTTGCACTTGTCGTTTGAAAGGAGAAAAATAAACGTACAGTACGAGTCATACAGTAGACTCACAGGCTCCGACAGACTGCCCACCACTCCAGTGTACGGCATCTGTGTCTACGAGTGTGTGACCCCGTGCATGCGTGTCAACAGGTGCCGACCTGGATGGGTTAAAAGCGGAGGACAAATTTCGTGTGTATGCATGACTAAATCTGATCTTAACAACTACAGACCACTGATAATGGTTCCTGTCTGACTGCTACGAGATAAAGACTGAGGGGTATATCAACACTGAGCAGCTTCACATGCAGGAGCTAAAAAACTTCCCACGCTAAAACCCCAGTGCTTCCATCATCTACATTAACACCCTACCCCCACCCACCCAGTTAAACAAGTGCACGTTCACCTATAGCTGCTTGACCTCTACATTAAGCTGACAGCTATTCAGACAGCTGTCCCAGGATCAGACTTCATTAGTTTAGCAGTGTGTTGGCTGCCTCAGCACCTGTTAAGGTCCATCACACACTTTGTGCACGAGGGAAGCAGGGGCCCATAAATCCTGTGTCTCCCAAGAAGAAGTGTGAGACCAAGTATTCAAGAGACTTCCCCAAATTTCTCAGCTGGTTGTCTTTTTGTGACAGACTGTCAAGGCGCCTTTGAAATCAAGATCCCTTACAAAAACATTACACACATATATATTAAAAAAAAAAAAAAAGTCAAACAGCAGAATGGCCAAGCGACTCCAATGCTCACACACTCAAGAGAATTTGAGTCAGAATCACGGGACTCTTGCCGAGACATGAGGACGGTATGCAGTATCAAACTGGCGCTAAAGAAGCAGCTTGTTAGCAGCCTCTGTATGCCTCAGTTCTTCTGATTCACGGTTTCATGAACCAACACATGATACTTCTCAGACAAATCTGCACACGCATTTTTCCGCCGTTGAGAGAAGCAGGCCGCCCATCGCAGTGTTGCCTTGTTCTGTATGCGACCCCGCGCCAACACGCAGACTGAATGCCAGGAAGTCTGTGCTGAGAGCAAACTCTCCCGGCCTACTTTTACTGCATTTGCCGTTCAAACCGCGTCGCCGTGAACGAGATGATCCGGAAATTTTTAAGAGGATTACTCATTTGGAGTCTCAATACACCTGTGAACGCCATCACTGTAGTGACACTAAACAGTGGTGTGGAAAGCAGGCTTTAAAACTGAGGAAGAATACTGTGGGATGGCAAAAATAATTTTTTTAAATTTTTTTTTAAAAAGGGGAGATTGACCAAAATATTTAGGCTTTCCAGCTGATCTCTTCTTCAGTCTCCAATTTGTTAACTGCAACATCCCATTTGAGCATTTGAAACTAAACATTGAAGCATCTTTAGGCTTTATAATGTACTGTGTTGGCACAAAAATGAAACTCAAAAAAAAAAAAACCAACAAAGAAACAGAGCCATACGGTCTCTAATAAGAGATTCATTAGCAAGTTAAGTAAACGCTCTCCAGAGTGCTCAGTCAGTCTATAAAAGCCTTGTTTCACTTCTTTGTTTTCTACTCTAAATCAGCGTCTGATGTCGGTTGGTGCACAGCTCAAAAGGAACAAAACATCTCCACAAACTGAAACCTAAAACCACTGCCTAGAGACTGCACAACATCCAGCCAATCAGATGCAGAGTTTCAGACCTCATCAGCTGGACTCTCAACAATGCGGTTTGTAAGCTAGTCAAATAACACACTGCCAGAAAGCTATGCGCTGTGAGGTTACTTGCTGTCAATGACCTGTAGTTAACTTTGCTCGATCTTCTCTCAGAGTTGTGGGCGGACTGAAAAGAACACTTGTAACTGCAGTTTGGCATAAAGTCTCTATGCATTTCCAGGCAATAAATACAACACATGTGCTTCTGCACTGTGACAAGCTGGACCGAAAGCAACACATCGATAAAACAAAGAGGCCATTTGTATCTGCTAAATTCCTTAGGTCACAGGCTGGTGCTCTGTATTGGCTGGTAAAACTGATTACAGTCCAGTGTCGAACCCAAGTTCAGACATGGAATTAATTTAGTTATTTTAGAAAAGGCTAATGTAATGTACTCCAGCACAGACCAACCAATGCTAGTTTGCTGAAGAACATTTGAAAAAAAAAAAAAAAGAAAAAAAAAAAGAAAAAAGAATTTATTAAAACCCAATTATATGATTTTAGTGCATGCTGATAAGAACATGTGTTTTTGAACACTTCAAGACCTGCAGGCATGGAGCTAAAAATTACACCTTGTGTGTGACCAAAATAAATTACCTTGTACCGTTTTTGTTTTTTTTTGCAGGAACATTCAGACCAAGAGGCAATCTTTTCAGAGAGATAAAAACCATCTCTGTTTCCATGGAAGTCATACAGCAATTGTTTGAAGGAAAAAAACAACAACAAAGCTGAACTGAGAAGATTATAAAGTACAGTCAGGTAAAGCCTTTTCTTCCTGTGTTGCCAAGTCTGGCTCCATTCTGGCTGAACCAGAACAACAGGGCTGGTTATCAATGATGATTAATGCAAACTAATCTGAGATTGTTGGACGGAGTGAACCCAACCATGCGCTGAGGGCAGGGCAAGAAAACACTGTACAGATCGATAAGTCACAAGACCAACATGCACAGAGAAAAGCATTTACTTTAGATTTTGTCTACAGCTCTGCTGGCACAGAAGTCCCCGGACTGCCTGGAATTATATAAGACAGAAGAACACAGCCCTGTGAGAGCAAAGACAATCAATAAAGTAGACTCCTTAAATATTTTTTGTCTGCCATGTCCCCAGTACTGCATTTCAGAGAACAGACTGTTTATTTAAAATCTGACATTTTTTTTTTTTTTTTTTTTTTAACCACAAGTGGCTGGCTTTTTGCACCATCTTTGTATTGGTTCTACTTATCCGTTTATTATTTTGGAGTTCAAGACAGCTGGGATCTGATCAGAATGAAGATCAGACAAAAATAACTTGAATTCAAATTTAAACTAGAAAGCTGTGTCTAATGATGCAGATAATAAAGGCTGCTGTTGAGTACCCTAGTTAAGTGTCACTCTGACGAATTTAAATAAAAATGTAATTTCCAATAGTCAGGTACAGATCAGCTGATCTCTCAGAACTGTTTTGTTTATGATTAGAAGGGGAAAAAAAAAAAAAAAAAAACTATTAGAGGAACCCCTAGTGTAAAACGATCTCAAAGTACCATAAGGTTTGAGAAGAGCTGCCTCAGTTGTTGCTTAATAAAGGCAGCTTCAAAGCACTGTGCAGCCCCAAAAACAGAAGCTATTAGAGACAAAGCCTCCCTGTGAGGACATTTTATACATTTTCAAAGTGTCCAAAGCTATCGTGGGAGAAAAAAATAAATAAATCATGCCTGGAAGAGAGGGACACAGAGAATCTCAAAGTAATGAGATTAAAGAAAAAAGGGATTTTAGAAGCAGGGAGACACAGCTGCCACAGATGCAAGCTGAACATAAGCCTCACGGATCAAATGGATATGGCCTGCCTTTTGGTTGTGAGCTTTCAACAAAAACATATCCAAATGTTTTTTTTATGGGTGATGTATTACCAATCGTAAAATGTGAAAACCACTAACCGTTTTATCAGTACGCATTTCATTAATTTCTGAGCGGAATTATCACAGTTTCCAGCACAAGAAAGGCCCAACCCAAACGGAAACTGAATTAATAGAGCACAGCCAAAAAGCCAGCCGCCAGTGAGCATAAACACTTAAGTGACCTGTGAAGCTTTACGTGGCAGCAGAGTACACAGCCGCTTATATAAGCAGCTCTATGCGGGTTCAGCAGGTTATGTAATAAAGGCCTTTAAGAAGGGCGCAGGGGACAGTTGTGATGCCACAAACTGCTGAAAATGTTACAAGACATAAGGCAGAACAAATAGAAGGAAATTCTATTGAGAAGTGACATACCTGGAAACAATAAAAAAAAAAAAAAAAAAAAAAAAAGTGTTGTTGAAAACAGCCTGCAGCTATGTAAATGTGCAGCAGAGGAGGGTTTTATGGCTCGGGGACAGTCTACAGTCACACAGGCTTCTGATGAAGCTGCAGCCTAACTGTGTCAAAGGTCACCGCGGAAGAAATGACAGGTGAGACCCTGCCAGCGCTTCAAAGCGCCAGTTACTAAAATGATAAACTTATCTCCCAAACGTGGTGCAAAAATTCTTGCAAATGCAAACTTAAAAATGGAATTTTAAACACGTTTTAAAACTTAAGACTACTTTAAGCTCTAAAAACATCCCGCTCTTTAAAGGGATGACTCAACGCTAAAGTCTGCGTCAGGAATTTCCCACTACTGCATCGACATCGCGCTGCAAGACCGACACCAACGTTTGCATCCTCGCCACCTCCATCAGATCACATCTGTGCTTAGGAGCAGCAGCCCTACAGACCCTTACCTGCCATCTCACATTTTTATTGCCCCTTTTACTACAACTTGATTACCCTACTGCCCCCCCGCCCGTCTTACCCGACACCAGCCATCTGCTGATAACCTCTGCTAATCTAGTGGAGGTCAGAGCGCAGTCAGCCCAGCGTCTTCTTTGCTCTCTCCCCCACTTTTCTCTTTAAAAAAAAAAAAAAAAAAAAAAAAGGTAGACGTAGAAATAAGCATTTAATATCCAGCAGCTGAGAGCTTCTTGGCCCAGGCAGACACATGTGCTTAATTAACCGCTCCGGTGACACGCTGCACGTGAGCAGGTGGAAGCAGCGTGCTGGATATCAAAATGACACCAAACACGTTTTGCGAAATGTGTGCCCATGATTCATGTCGCTGGGTCCAGTTCTGCCAAATTAAACAGCCGCGGCACCACCTGGAGTGAACACCAAACTGGTGGATCCGCCATAGTACTTTCTGTGAATAAAGCAAGGTTTGAGGACTTGTTCTAAGGGATGCAAGCTGCATTTTCGGGTTCAAAGTTTAATTGGAAAATGGTGCAGAGGAATACTCAGTCAGGGTCTGGACTTGTCAGGGCCTGTTGCGTTGCTCTGCCGCAGAGTTTTGTTGAAATTACTCTGACGAGGCAGAAAGAAAGTAGGGACCAATATACGTTTGCATGTTTTATGCTTGTCTGGTGCCATCATATCTTAAATACGACACTTCCAAAATTTATCTCAAACCTCTCCTGCTGAACGACCGCAGCTCTGATGACATATTAGTCACGACTCGCAATGACGACATATTCCTGAGAAGACAAAACCTGCTAAAGAAAGGCCCTACACGCCGGCTCGTTTCCAAACCACACTTGCAAAAACGTCGAATAGGAGAGGCTTTTGTTGAAACAAAAATGGCCTCGAACAATCGAAACAAAAAGTTATTTTCAGCTGAATAGGAGCAGTGACAAGGGCTCCCGGCTGCCACACAGCTCAGAGAGTCCCTGGGGGTAGGCTGAGAGCAACACACAGGCCCAGAGCTGCTGGATCACATTTCCAGCCTGCCGCTCACCAAAGTGACCTGTAGTAACCCCGGAAGAGCTGCGAGAAGGGGTTACTAAAGGACATTTCCACTGCACTGGAAACAAAGCTCAGATAATGGTCTTGGAGCCATTACTAGAATGTCTTGCACCCCCCCAATACCTGCTCTTCATTGTGAATCACATGATGTCATGAGTGTATTATCAAGAAGAGGTTTTTAATTTTTTTTTTTTTTTTTTTAAAAGTCTTTCAGACACAGAAAAAAAAAAAAAAAAAAAAAAAGCTGATTTACAGGTCATAAACAAGCAGTGTTATGAAAGAACTTTCAAACGGCACCGATCAAATGCAACTTCTTAACAATGTCAGTGCAGCCCACGAGCTCCCGTACCTCGTCTGCTCCTGTAGGATGAGATGGGGCTCAACAAAGAACTTGACTCGCAGCCTCAGCCGACAGGGCGTCACATTATCCATCTGCTGGCAGATACGATTCCTCAGATTCAGCCACAAGTTCTCTCCTTTGCCGCCTGTGAACTGCAGCCCAAAGTAGTCCACTTCAATTATGCCCAACTTTCTGCAAACCTGGGAAAAAGGATGAAAGAAACAGGTCACGGAAGTGGAATTTAGACCAGGAATTCCAAGAGGACCCTGAAGCCCAAAGACTCTTCAGGGACATCATCAAAACAGGAGGCGTAAAAACATCCTGAGCAGCTTTGGACTTCTGTTCCTCTAATGATACTTTAACAAACCAGACAAAAAAAACTAAACATTATCATTCTAAAGCAATACCAAGTTCACTTCCAAGCAATTGTAACAGCTTGGAAGCGAATTTGGATCCTCTCCCAGGGTAAGAGGGGCTCATCTCACGCCCCCTGAGCGGCAGCAGGCATAGGGTGTTACATAACCTTTGGTGAACATCTATAGGGAGTCTGGAGACTGAGATAAAACACATTATTGGTCGCAGCAAGTTGGGAATGTGCCATGAATACGAAGTGGGCCACGCATTATATTTCGTTAGCGCCAGAACAGCAGGAACGGGTGGCAAAGTTCCTGTAAGCAACAAAGTTTGTGGCACTTTGAAAGGAAAAGTAGTGACTATCTGACGCGCTTATTCGGGCTGAAGATGAATAGCGCTGTTCGCCGCGGAATGAACTCTAGTAACCTGTGCCGGAGTAAGCCGCTTCTTCTGAGTAATAAGCCATGCAGGTAGAGGTGACCGTCGGCGGTTTCCCCATCAATGCATTTAAAAGGGACAGTAGTATTCCACGTTTGAGTCAACATTGTAGGGCTTATTTCACACAAAGAAAATGCTTTTTTCCCCCCTTTCTCTCATCTGTCCGTTGCGCGCGGAACATTCCGTTTCCCCCAGTCTCTGGAGTGGAGGTAGATTTGTCGTTTCCGCCTCTTCAAAAACAGAAAAGACACTCACACTAAATGCAAGCGTAGCAGGGAATAAAATAGTGACAACTCTAGGAGACACTAGGTACCCCAGAGTCTTCCTTATATTCTGCTTCAGTCATGGAATATAACGCAAAGAAGCGACAGTTTGAGCAAGATGAAGTTTCATACGGTTGAAGTTTTTTTTTTTTTCGCCCAACACAAATGGAGCTCTGCTAACTTGTTTGGCCACAACGCAGCGTTTTAAAAGCTACAAAACACAACACGTAGATTCTAACTACAGCTTACCTTATTGAGACAGTCTTCACCGTTCGCCTTCGCATCAACTTCCACTTCCATCACCACTGAATCCGGACGAGTAACGTGGCAGAGCATTTTGGCAGCGTGTTCTGTCAGTCTTTGGTGTGCCACTCTTTAAAACAATCAAACAATCCTCGAGCCTCTTTTAAATCGCTTTACGTTCAGCCTTCATCACTTTCTTACCCCTTTCACTTCGTATGGCGAATCTGTAGCCACCAGCTGTAGGGTATATTAATGAATCGCCCAACACAGCACCGCCTACTTAGTGCTGTCCAATGACAGCCAGTTTAACATTGTCGCTGCAACCTGACAGCCAATCAGAAGTCTTAGCACATCCACACACTCCAGCTGGAGTCTGAGGAGCCGACTGCGCCCTCACGTGGAGCGCCTGTTGCATGCAGCTAAGGGGGCTTTTTGCACACCTGAATCTAATGAATTAGAGATTTCGACCAACTCCAGGGGATCTCAGGGTGAGTTTAATGGCTTGTTTGGTTTTACGGTCGCTTTTTGTTAATAATGTATGGGAGCGCCGTCCAGAAATAGCTGTTGTCTACCGAGAGAACTTTCTGCTTCGCTTGCTTGTGTTTCTCAAAGCATTTATGAATTTTTCATTTTGGTTGTTGAGGTTGTTTTTCTAACCTTCTTTCACTTTTCCATTGTATTACTGCTAGTATAACACAAGCTATACTATTACGATATATACCATCAAACTATTAAATAATCAAATACTGTAAGGATAATTAGGTTAAATATATGACTGCTGTCTTCAACGCTGGGGTGGAGGGTTATCAAATCAAACTGAAATGATTGTGAAAGTTGCAGACGCCCAAAGACCTTTATAGGACCTCCAATCACATGAAATGATTTGCACACATGCAACATGAATGCTATTTGCGTTAGCCAGATATTATATGGTTCCCTTAGTGGTGGAGATTTAATTTTTCAATACTTATTCTGCCTCGTCACATCTACAGCATCTACTGTTTTATCATATATTATTCAACAGTATGGTGTTGTTATTGAGGCAGCCTGGGCCAGAAGCCTGCAGGAAACTGCAGCCTTGTATTTAAAGAAGGTAGGCATGGTTTTAAGCCAAGCTCATTTATCTGCCAGGGAACATTTCAAAGTCAAAGCAGCAGGCCTTTCCATGTCTGTGTGCTCTTCCTCCGCTGTATTCTTGATGTGGCTTCAGAGACTCAGATTTCACAATAGGAGATCCAGAAGGACTCAGTCACTTGATTGTGCAGATCTTTATAATGTTCATGTGTGAAGAGTTATAGTGTGAGCAAACGTTTTTTTTTGCTGATCAACTTTAAAAAGATAGTGATAAGGGCTTATCTTTTGTCTGTAAGAACCTCACCTTTGAAATCAAATCCATGGCGTTTCCTTTGTCAGGAATTTTATGCTCATTCAGTTATGACACGATAAACTCAGCAACCTCTGCGGTTTTGGTCCAATCTTTTGTTAATGATCAATCTCGCTAATCCAATGAGCACCAGCAACTTACTATGACCTAGTTCACACAAATAAAGTAAACTTACTGTGTCATGTTCGTCACTTGGCTGCACATGGATGCTCTCTGTTTACTGTGAATTAAAAAAATAAAGAATTGAGCATTTCATGAAAACTGATGTATCTGTCGCAGTTTTTGTGTATTTTGAAAAGGATTTCAGATCTTGTGAAATCTTAAAGGTCTGTTCCGCTTTCTTTTAGTTTGATGTTTAAGCTTGGACCTTGTACCTTTATTTTCTTTTAGTTTGATACGATAGTCTCCAAGCGTCACTACTCATTTTCACTGGATTATTTAGCTCTCTTTGTACTGTGTTTTTTTTTTTTCTACTTTTGTCTATATATAAAATAGTAACAGGGTGTAAGATGTAGGCAGGTACGGCATACATGGAACGCCATAACCAACAGTGTACAGGAACAGCTGTGCTGAGTGTGGGTTTGGAAGTCCCAAAGTCAAAATAGGAGATCCCTCCAAAGCTAGCATAAAATAAGCTAAGATCCAGTTGGACTTCCAGATCCAGACTGATAAACAGGTGATGGCTAACCAAACGAACTTTGTGGTGGTCGACAAACTACAGAAGGAGGCGGTAGTGATAGATGTAGTAATTCCAAGTGACAGCAACATCAAGAAGGAGGAACATGAGAAGCTCGAAAAACACAAAGGACTGAAGAAGTTTAAAATATGTTGTAATTGAAGGCAGCAGTAGTAGCAGTGGTAATTGGAGAACTCGGAGCCATGACCCCCAAACTGAGAGAGTGGCTCCAGCAGAGCCTGGGATTAACATCAGAGAAGTCTGTCCAGAAGAGCACAGTTCTATGAACAGCTAAGATATTGCTTAGAACTCTCAACCTTCTAGGCCCCTGGTAGATGAGGTTGGAGATTTAATTGACATAGAAGTGCTGTCAGTAGCAACAAAACTTGCGAGGTTATCATCTAAAAGCCGTATCAGTATGGGAAACTTTAGCTGTTCCCATACCTCAAAGACATGCAGCTTACTACACTAAAATTGACTAAGCAGACTTTATCAGCTGCAACACATGTGTGGGTTTCTGTGTGTGATAAGGCCAGCCAGCATGGAGTCAGTAAAACTACTGTCCATTTGCCCCAGGGTGATGTAAGTGTGCAATGACTTTGTGTGGAGATGTGGAGTCTGGAGCTCCCAGCAAAGCCATAAATGGAAAGTCAGAAAAGATAACAAGGGACATGACATCGACTGGTGACAGGGTACTGTACTCACTGAGAAGATAGCATGCATAAGGCCACATGTGTTTGCACTTACGTCAGTTTACATGCATACACGTACGTTCATGTACTTCATTACTATACATACTGCACACAGAGCACCTCCTGGGATCTGTTCCAGAGATCGGGTTTAACAAACTCTATGTTGATAAACCCTGAGATGAAAAAACTTAGAATACTGTGGGTGATTATGCAAGACTCTGTGTCCCTCAATATCTTTGTCCACTGAGCCACGGCCGCCCATGCGTGGTGATCACCATCGTACCGCCTAATTAAAGCTTCACCTCACCTTGCACTTTTTTCACTGAAGTTTTGAGAAAAATGATGGTATTTGTGAAAGATGCAGAAGTCCCTCTGGGGCCAGTGTAAAAATTGTCCCCTTTGGTCAACCGTAATAATGTGTCAGTGCAACATGACCTTTAATTTTTTTTTTTTTTTTATATAAACAATCAATTTTTTGACAATAGATTGCTCTAAAATGATTTAAACATTACCCAGTAGTAACAATTCTGGTTTATTTTACATTTGAAAAATCATGCTCAGTCTTTAAATATTTCAGCATGAACTGTCAGAGCACCTCAAGACTTCATACAACCTTCGGTAAATTTGTTTCAGCTGTGCCTCTGTCGTCCTCAGTCCGAAATAATCACTTAGTCTCCAGTGATGTGCGAGGAATGATAGCTACTGTATCAATCACTATATGACAATTGTTCATTGATGAGCACATGTTTAAAGCTTTGTTTTATTTATGCAGGAAACGCTGTGAAAGTGTAAACCTGTTTAACTTCTAACCAGAAATGTACTTTAATGAGCAGGTCAGGCTCGCAGTCGGTTACCATGGTAATTGACCTAGAGTTGAATGCTGCATTCAGTGCACCTTAAAACTTGAGTAGCCAGACTTTGATAGTCATTTTCAACCCTGTGTATTTAATGAACAAAATACAGGAAAGAAAACATGGCTGCCTCTAGATTTGTTTTGCCACTTCAGTACAAACAACAAATTATTGTCAAAAGACTTGCATTTATTTCAAGTGAAGATACAATGTCATATATTTGATTAGATAATAACAAAGATTTTTCATTTGGCATGTACGCCTGTACGCCATGTACATCCGATTTTTAATGGGCCTTTAATAAATTAATTTCGTGGTTGTAGATCAGAAAATTTGAATTTCTAGTTATCATTCTGGTTATTATTTTATTTTATTTTTATTTTTATTTTTCATTATTTATTTTTTATTTTTTGTCATCCCCTTCTGTGTTTTATTTTATTTTCTTTGATTCCATTTTCTTGTTCTTCTTTTAATGGACCGCTCTTCGAACCTCTAATTGCCCTTCGGGGCTAAATAAAGTTTTTTCTGATTCTGATTCTGATCAAATGAAGCATAAGTTACCTTATTCTCAACAGAAAACCCAGTTTCACTCAGCCCAGGGTTAAGAGATGTTTTTTGGCAAGCTTCATATGGACCTAGCTAATCTATTTGATTTTTATTTTTTTTTAAACTATCCCACAGTCCTACAAAACATACATGCATACATTCGCACATAATACACAATATTTTTCTTTAATTAAGGAAATAAAATATAAATGGTTAAACGATACATTTCAGATGTCTTTTAAAACATTGTTTGTACATCTGGGTATTTCATAGGTCAGTTTAATTTTTGGCATCATCAAAAGAGAAGGAATTACTGTCACACAAAATTAAAAATAGATGAATAAGAAGCTAAATAATAAGTGACTAAATAGATAAATGAATGTGCACAGTTCAATTTAGATTTTTTTTCTCTCTTGCCATCTGAGTTCCTGCACAAACACAGACCATTTGCTGACTCCTAGTTTGCAGCTAGGTATGACATCTTGCAATGTGACATCACTCTCCTCAAAGGCAAGTCCCTGCTTATTTGAATGGAGCGTGAACGCACAGCTATGCAGGGATGTCTGTGTGTGTGTGCGCGTATTCATGTCTGCACGTGGCCACACGACATCACAGCGTCATCACTGCCCAACTCCACAGTCAAAGCTGTGCTTTTCAAAGCGGACACTATGTCAGGAAGTGGCACGGCAGCAGAGAAACTGTGACTGTTGTTTTTGTTATTGTGATATCCTTAATTATTTTCAATCCTTTCATTTCTACTAATCTACTGGGGTTAAGCCAAAGGAAGAACAGTGGTGGGCAGCTGACATATTTAAGGAAAAGAAGAGGTTTTTTTTTGTCAAAGTATGAAGAGAGGCCAGAGGGCAAGCAGCTCCTCTGAGTCTGAAGAGAATCAACAACCATGGTCAAAGGATTCGGATGATCAGTTGTCACCGTGTGGATTTTCATCAGATGACGATTCAATGACAGTTTCAGATGTGGAGGCAGATTGTGCAATGAAGAGGAGTCAGGGGTTCAGCAGCTCTTTCAGTTTTGAAGAGGATCAACAGCTTCCTTCAAAAAATGAAGGAAGAGAAGTACTGCTACCAGAGAATTCCACTGAAGCATCGGTCACAGAGGTTGTGGAGTCGAAGATGGCGATAGATTGTATGCAAATTGAGGAAAAAAACACATCTTGTGACAAAAATCCCCAAAGGTCGGGATTATTCAGGCCTCAAGATTTATGGCTGACAATGACGAGATGCCTTTCCTTCCGATGGCTATCCATCAGCAAACAAAGTAACAGGACATTAGCATACCAAATGGACCTTGACCAATCTGAGGACTCGCAGTCGTTGGTCAGCTCTGACTCAACTAATGGGAGCTCTTTAAGTACATCTATGTCAGATGATACAGAAGCGTCACTGATGAAACACAAGGACAAGGATATCGGCAGCAAAGGGGTTAAGAGTGGTCCACCTTCTCGCCGAGGAATTTCTCGTTCTTCCCCCAGATTACCAAGAACTATACAACCAGACTCGATGTTGGCTTCAGTCATCTTGGAGAAAGAAATGTTTCTGAGGATTGAGCTGGTAGATTCAGGCGTGGAGGTGGATGATTTACGCTACCGAGCAGAATGGAAGTTGTCAGAAAGAACTAAAGAATTGGCAGAAGGAGTCTGGCTCTCTCAAAGCCAAAAAGTAATGGAGTGACCCATTAAGTTGAAGGTTTATCTATAGACTTCTTCAATGTTCCCTTCAAGTTAGATCGCTAGTGTCAATAGGTTGGTCATAATCCTCTTATCTTAGTGTGACTGCTGACTAGAAAGTGGCCTAGATTTCACTGAGTTACAACATACAGATACAAATTCACTTACTGTAGATAACCAATGAGAAATGCTATTTTCAGAGACATAGCACTGCACAGTTAGTGTTACTGTTTCATTTTCTGCCTTTCTGCATTTCTCACATAATATTTTACACATGGCTGGTTCCATGTGTGGGAGGCAAAGGAGATCTAATAGAATATGACATGTGTTTTTTTTTAATAAAAGCATTTTTAGCGCTGTGGGTTTTATTTATTTTTTGCTAATTATGTAGTAAATACCCAGACATTCTGTGTAATTTAAACGCAGCACATTATCATATCGTTCTCAAGCTTTGAAAATGGGATTTAGTTGAGATCACAACATGAAAAAAAATGTTTTTACAAAGATACTAAAGAAATCCAGTACAGATTACATTCAAACCAAAATTCAGTTCTCATGGTGTGTCAGCAGTCTTTAGTAAATTCTACATTTCTACAGCTTTGTGAATCAAGCTGTGTGTATAATGTCTTAGTCACGTAAGACCATGATTTAGTTTAAGATTGTTCCACAGTAACCACGTTCTCAGTGCTTTAACAATCTCTCAGCTGTAGAGCTGGACACAGGGGTGTTCATTCAAGCTTCATCACAACATTATAAGACAAGAGAAGGAATTGCTTTAGTCATTCTGTTCATATTTTAAAGCAAGGCATACAATTTGTCACTGCTTGTTTCTCCAAACCAGAACATGCTACATCTATACAGATGGTAGCTATTCTAAGCATTCATGCACATGGATTAACCAGATGGCTACGCTTTGAGAAAAATGATAAGTGGTGCTTTAAAAGTTTGTGTATAATATAGTATTACATTTAACTGTGGTTCCGTAGACAAAAGTAAAGACACAGCAACTTTAAACTACCTGCAAATGCAAACAATTGTTTGTTTTTTTTAGACCATAGTCTTGCAGAGTTACTTTTTTGTTTTTGGCTTTCAGGGTTTCCTACTTCTTATAGTTTTCCATGCTAGAGGGGGGAGGAAAAAGTTGAAAGTTATAAATTGGTTTCATTCAGCTCTTTTGGTCAAGATAAAAGCTGTTAGGAATTATGTAATAACTATTATAGACCTCCTGGGTAAATGAGATGGAGTTGAAGGTTCAATTCCAAAGACCTAAAATTATAATTTTACGTGTTCTTTGGTGCCTTTTGAAGGCCCTTAAGTGACAAACAACTTCAGTCTTCACAAAAATACTGCGTTTGTGCTGTACTTAAGCCAAACATAGACAGATGCTCATGTTTTAAACATTTCAGTAATGTACAGTGAAAGACTACATTCTTTTGTTTGTAAAGTTATATATAACCCATGTAATGTTCAAATAAAGATTGCCTATTAAGGCAATGTTTGGATGTTTGAAAGAAATAGGTCAAGATAGTCCCATTTGTTGTGAGCTGAGAGTTTCATCCTTTAAGCCACATAACTGGCAACCAATTATCACCAGCGACTGCCTCATTAGGAAAATAATACATGTACTACAGATAATGATGTAGTCTAGAAGAGAACTGAAAGATAACTTGTTCCCTCTTGCATAAAGTCTGATTAAATGTTGAATTAAATGGGACTCTTTTAGTGAGTTTCTGAGTCATTAGGCAGAACAGCAGCGAGAGGGGAAAATGGCAACTATGACAAAGGCAAACTAACACTAAGTGCATCTTTTTAGGGTTGCCTTTTCATTAATTTATTGTGCAAGTAAATCTTTCATATGTGCATTTATTTTGTCATTTTCTTACTTTTATACATTGGATACAATTTACGGGAGAATTTATTCTAAATTTTTTGCCTTTTAAATGCATTTACCCTTGTGCCCAGTATGAGGCACGTGGTATGAAGCTGTTTATATATACAAATATGCAAAAACTGGGCTGAATTTCATTAAATCCAGTGGAGAAGTAGAGCACATGTAAAGGAAGAGTTCCTTGAATTTTATTCTATACCAATTCTTTTAGTGCAGAGCTTTGATGGTTGAAAGCATGAAATTCTGTTTCAAACATTTCAGTTTTCTATCTTTTTGGAATGGCAGAGCTGTGTAAGTCAAAGGGCCTGGAAATATTTTATATTGTATGCTGTATGTAGTCAGCCATATCAATTATGGTAAGAAAAAAATGTTTTGAGGGTTTACTACAAGTTAAAACTAAGAAAACCTAATTAATACAATGTATAGAAGCCTTATATTGTTTGCAGACTTAATCTTTATCATTTCGGTCTATTAGGTGGTTGCTTTACAATGCAATGTTGTCTGGCAATAAGCTGAGTGTAGATTTTACATTTGCAAAACTCCACCACTTACCATCGAACCGGTCAACTGTGTATTTGGCTTGACGTTCTAGAAACCACGACAACCAGGCCTCATCCTTACAGTACACACTCCAGATCATGAAGAGTTTCTCATCTCTTTGAGAGAGAGAAAGAGAGAGACAGAAGGGCAAAGTGCAGAATACTGAGTTCCTCTTTCTGGTTCATTTTGACACACGAACAAGTGTGTTTGTAAACTGCTGGAAAGAATGGGCCCCAAAGACTGTTACATAACGTGATGATGGGCTGCAAATCCCAGCAGAGGACAAACATTGCAGTTGCCAAAGGACAAATGTGACTTACGGACAATGCCAGCCAGACTATAATTATTTTATCTCCCCAGCTTTTTAGTTATACTGTACTAGATGTAAAGCTTTTTAGAAAAGCTATTAAGCTCTACTCTAAATGTAGGACCATGGCTGCTCAGTTAGTGCTTTTAGACTGCTGCAGATGATCAAGGCCATCTTTATCTCAAAAGGCAAACCAAGTCAATGTGTGAACTATTGAAATCCTAACTTAATAAAAAAATGTAAAGTTGAAAAGTCCCCCTTTACTGAACTCCATCGAAAATTGAAATATATTGTGATGGCATATCTTTGGGAGCCATGATTGTGAATCAAGAGGCAGTACGGTTGCCTCACAGCATTTTAGCAAAAGCTTCCAGTCACAATTATTGCTGTGTTGACTTGGAGTTCACATTGGTTTGCTGTTGTTCTCACACAAACTGCTATAAATGGATGGGATGTGTCTTTGACAGATTTTTCACTCAGGCTTTTTTCCTCTTTATCATCCAGCGTGAAATGGACACAGCCAAGCCATCGTCAACAATAAGTACATTTAAATACAAGGAATCTTGAGATGGAACAGGTGAAAGTTGTGCTACTACTGCTTTTCATGGGGGAAAAAAAACAGTTGAAAATTAATCCCACAACATGAACACATTGTTTTCCCACACGTAAAAAACTCCTGTTATCTTATGCTTGTGTATATTTGGCTCAGATTGGATACATTTAGCAGCTTGTCAGATAAATGTTCATTTACAACTGTGTGATTAATTTTAGTGAGGTTAATTCCTTTGATTTATTCTTGTATTATTTGCTTTTATATGTACTTTGCATGCGTGTGGTTTCAGGGTGAAGGTGGAACTTGGCTTCAGATGTGAGCTTGCTGAAGTAAAATAATACCAACAATGGCACAGAGGGGCACACAGGACACTTGGCAGAGTGAACACTTGACTCAAGATGATGAATTGGAGTTGGAACTTGGTGGAGTGTGTGTGTGTTTGCATGTGCGGTCGGTGTCTGTGGAGGACAAAGGAGAGTGTGATGGATGATTCGAGCAGGGCATTTGTAATGACGGTAAAGATTAGTCAGCTATGGAAACGCACACCCTTTGCAGATGGTCACATCCCCGGCTGTTTGGGAACCTTATGAGAAGTGTTTGTCCTTGTGGGCTTATAGTCTGCTGCATGCTGACTCAAATGGTGCGTGACTCTGTGTGTTTGTGCAAATGCATACATGAAAAAAAAAAACAAGGTGGGATTATGCTGCTGCACAGGGCTGGATGACTGTGTGATGGATCACTATCACGGGACTGCTCAGTATTCCCTCCTGCTGTCACCTGCATATACTTTTTGCTGGGACACCATGCTAGTAGATCAGGTTGCAACAGAACATTGTCGACTTTAAAAACAACTTTATTTAAATCAGTATTTACACCCGCAGCAGTATGTTTTCATACGTAGGCAAAGGCACAGGCTTAATTTCTGATGTTCTCATTAATAACAGCACCCAGAAAATCTAATGAGCCTGAAGCAGCTGGGTGTTGTGTAGAGACATTTTTTTCTCACCTTAGAGCTTCCAGCATGCTTTCATCAACAAACTAAGCACTTTAAAGGAAAGATGATGTATTACATGGCCTGCTAAAATGTTTTTGGCTGTTATACGTAATACTTTTAACCAACACAAAAACAAGACTAACTTTGTCTTCTAATCCGAACTTTATTGTTCTCATTTTTGCTTGTGTTGTCTGTCAGTGTTTGTAACCTGTCACCGTAATTAAAAAGTCGTTGGACAGACTTGTTAATGCAAAATGTTTTTTAGCAGAAGTGAAATGTTGCAAAACTTCACTAAAGAAATAGCCTGGCTGACGCGTCCACAATCTCGATGAGATGGTGGTCTGGGAACTAGGTGTGCATTTTCTCGTATTTGAGGCGTGGTTTACGAATGCCTAGAGCCGTTTATTGGGCGCTACGAATGTCTATCAAATGGCGTCTGGTTCTTCCCATGCTGCTTTGCGCGCGATTCATAGCCAATTGTATCACTTATACCAGATGACGTATGTAGAGTGACAGAAATTCGACGAGGTAGAAGAAGAAGAAAAAAAAGTAAAATAAAAGTAAACTTGCGTTCTAAGCTACTTAAAACACTTTCTAAGGCTGCATCGAACGGTAACGTTGTGTCCGCTGCCATGTTGGATTAACACTCTACAAGCTTCGGTGTAGTGCATAGACGTCGTCATCGTCTTGCTGCCCCCCCCCCCCCCCCCCCGTTCTGTGATTGGTTCCCTTACTCAGGCCAAAATAAGGGCTGTGGTTTCCAGGCTGACTTTGCAGTGAGAATGAAATCGCGTGCAAAGCAGCATGGGAATTCCCAGGCTACTAAAGAAATGTACTATAAACAAATAAGTGTGGAAATAGGTGCATTATGATATGACTTTCAGGTTATCTGAGAAACCTTTGATGGAACTCCAGTATGGAAGTGTGTGTGTGTGTGTGTGTGTGTGTGTGTGTGTGTGTGTGTGTGAGTTCATATTCATTGCTTAAGAGAGAGCTGTACTTGCAAGCCTGAGTTTGCAGTCAACAGAAAATAAGCACCACAAAATATGGGGTGTGGTGGGAGACTTTTAAGTTTATTGTGAAACTTCTAAGCTTCACATGCTTCCTGGCAGGTGTAGGTGTAAATAATTCTTGGATAAGAAAATCCTTTTTATGTGCGTATTTTCTTTTCCATTCATGCCTGTTTAAACAAACATGATATTTTCTGTTTCCCCCCTTGACATCGTTGTTTTTACCTCTTTATTCTTATTGTTTAATCTTTCAGAAAATGTTTTGAAAATAAACTGATTTTGTATGAGATAAGCAAACAAAGTCAGCTTTGTACTGTAGGGGTCAGAAAATCACTGTTGTATGGGTTGGAGTGACGAGTCAAAACACAATAATTGATTCTTCAAAATGGCTCAAGAGCCTTTTTTTTTCATTCACAGAAGTTTTTAATATTCTTGATCCTGTAGATGGTCTCTAGTTTCACAAGCAACCCTAGTGAGAAGCAGTGATACTATGAGATATTGCACATACATTTCTACTGAACCTTTGGAGAAATGTTCCACTTACTGAGACATAAGAAATCTCCATTTAATTGACTTGCACAGAATAGCAGTGACACTATCAAAGCCAGATTTCATCAGATGTAAATGTGCTGCCATAGCAAATCTTCCTGTGATTTCGATCTCAGCCATGTTGCGTTTCTTGCCCTCGGTTTCTCTCACATGAGCCACGCTCAGTTATGTTTGAATTGTGAACTGAATTTATATTTTTACTGTGATATATGCAGTATGTGAGCTGTGAACAAGATGGAATAAGAGATGTACATACAGTCACTCCAGAGTTGTACTTGATACTTACATTTGTGTTTGTTATGGAGTGTTAGTTTTAGGGTCAACTGATCACACATTATGTAAGACTGGAATCAGGGTCAGTGTAGTTCTGAATTGTGATGCTCAGCTGCCTGTTTAAAATGATATATTCAGTTTGTACTTTCTAAAGCACAGCTCACACATCTTACCTTCATGTATATAATTTTACCTGCGTTTTTTTTCCTCCTCTATTGTTCTTATATCAGCTGGGAGTTGTTCACATCTGCCTCACTGGACTAATTTTGCATGCCTCAGTGAACTCAGTGCATTCAAGAGCTACTTTTACTGTGTAAAATTTAGGTAAACACATTGAATAATAATTACCATAAATAAAACATAATATATTTTATATTATACAAATATATCTTTTTGGACAGTTGTATCATGCCTTGTCTTTCCCAATAGAACATCAAGCATCAAATGGCAGTGGAGGGCTGCATTGACAGAACATGTGGATGTCCTGTAGTAGAAGGAAGAAATAGACCAGAGAGGGCTCGATAAGCTGGCAGATATGATCCGTGTCATTTCATGGGATGTCCTTCACAAAACCAGAAAAGACTTGGAAAGCAGATTTAAACTCAACTTCATTCATATCTCAAAGTCTACAGGGTAAATCATTGTTGAACGACAGCATCCATTTTGCCATAAGAGGATCAATAATGTATTTTGTTTATTGTGAAATCCTCTACATATTTTTTTTTATCTAGTTTGTTCTCTTATGTGTTTATTTCATGCAATGTGCTATTCATCACCAAGTGTAAATAAAGTTCTAGGAAATGTGATCACATTTTTTCACAGATGGACAAAAGCTACTTTAAACCAAGACAAAAACTTGGTTATTAGTGGTTACTTTGTTGATTACAGCCTTGTATATTTATGTTTATTGAGCTTTGTTTTAATTTTGAACATATTTCTAAGCTCTAAGACTGCGTAGCTTCGCTGTGTGCCATATCATGTAGCAGTTGATATCCATTAGGTTGGTGCGATATTCCTCGTGGTCAATCCAGACAGTTTGCCGGGCTGTTCTACTTTGAAGAAATGCTGACAGACAGCTGGTTCTAAGGGCAGAATGGAGGTCAGAGTCTGTGAAGACTGAACAGATCAAACACGAGTCACAGGGACAAACTGCCTTATCTTGCTTTGAATGTGTATCCCTATTAGCAGCAAGAATTCTTAGGCTTTTTTGAACACTTTCACAAGGTCACTCTTTACATACATTTACTAACAAAAATGTATCATAGGGAATCTATCATTTCTAATACATTTGTAGTTCATGTAGCTAAATCCATGTGTATGGCTACTTATACAACACATTCCTGGAAAAATGGACATAAGACTATTAATCGTACACTTAGTGAAAACATGGGAACAAAATATAATCAGGACACATCTAATTCAAAAGAATAAAGCAAATTTAGAAAAAAATATGCATATACAAATACATATATTGTACAGGGCAGTTGCATAATTGGTTATGGTGTTCTCGAATAAAAGTCAATCCATATGAAAGTCATTATAGTGATTATTATATAGGTTTATATTTAGAGACCACTTTTGTTGATTGTAACGTTGGGTATTTCCAGTTTGAGTTACAGCTGTATCTGTATGAGTGAGTGAAAAGTTTGGTTGGTAGCATACTGCTACAGATAATCCAAATATCAGCACAGATGCAGTCTTGCTCATTTTTGCTACTAGGACACGTTCCCTCACTCAGGTGTGTTGAACATTTATCATCTGAAAAATACCTGGATGCCACCAGAGCTGATGTGCTGCATCACACCAGACGATAAAGTCAGCTGAAGCCGTGTCTAAAACTTTTATGAAAAGCAGCAAATTAACTGTTACAGGGGGTTAGAATGAACTCTGTGAACTACAAAGATAGATTTAAAGACGCAAGTTAAGGAAGAAACACTTTAGGAATGCTGACTTAAAAAAAAAATCCCATGTGGCAGCTTTCATGGAACTTAAAAGAAAGTGAATCTCCAAGCGATAGTCGTGTGGTTTATCTCTAAAGGCAGCCATGGTCCAGGCCTCGAGGCTCCAGGGGAAATCTGTCAGTTTGTGTGTGTGTGTGTAAGTGTGCAAAGTCTGTGTCACAAAGTCATTGTCTGAAGTTTTCTTTTTCCTATCTCGAACGTGCTCTCTGTCTGTGCCTCTCTCTTGCTTCAATCAGACTAATCATTTTCCTTTTTTAATTGCTTCTTTACCCCTCAGAGCTGACTGAGGAGAGAATAGGTAGTACGAGCCGATGCATTCTGTGCTGCACCTGTTCCAATGTACCTTTTTATTTATTTTTTTTAATCCTGATATTTTATTCACATTTGATAGTACTTGATGCAAAATTCTGATCCCTGACCTGCTGCACATTAATTGCATGGCTCTTCTTGTATCCTGGCTATCTCACATTTGTGCACTTTGGATTGATAGTGTTATCAGTGACACATCGACAACTTCCATGTCATCATTGTCTTATATAATGTCTGGCAGCTTAAGTAAGAAACCTTACTAAAAATGACGTGCCTTTATTATGGAAATTTGTTATCTTACCCACTATTCAGCAATTTCTAAGTTCCCGTCATTACATCAATGTGATTTCTAATAATGCAGCTCACAAGTTCATGGTTTTGTCAAGCAAAAGTGTTGGTGTTTCATTTAATTTTAATAGTTTAAATGATATGGTATTCTCTGTCGTCACAGAGTTTTTGTTAAAGTATCATAAGTATCATCTCCAGTAGCTGTTTAAAAGAGATTTATTGATTTAACAGAAATCCAGAGAAATGCATTAGCTAATGCTCGGATGACTCAAGCCAAGAGCGGGTTATTATGAAAATTTAAATAACTTATGTCTAAAAGTCTGGAGAGTGCAGGGTGGTAGAAGCCAAAAATGAAAGCTCTGTGTGTGCAAGCTTGGGACGACCCCCTTCTCACTGCCATTTCAAGGACAAGTAGCATATATTCACTGTATGTTCATGCAGCATCGTGCAGGGACGAAACAAAAATGTATCTTGGCAAATGTCATATTTACACTTTTACCAATTTAGTTAAGAATGTTGGTTTAGGTATTGGATCAGTGTGAGTAGTCAGTTCACAATAATTAATTTCGGGATTAAACCCAGAAGCTTTCAGTCTTAGACCTTAAACCAAAGCATAATCATCCCTTTTCCCAGCAACAAGATCAGGATGCACACATCAGTATCGGCTCTGCCTTTTGGGAAGGAAGAAGGTGCTGAGATACACAAGAAAAAGTATAATGTGATGCTCTGCCCTGCAGCTAAACAAGACATCCCTGTCATATCTCACTCGTGTCATCTGTCATTCCTCTCTAGCCTCTTTTTTCATGCCCCAAGTACTCAAGTCTTCTGTCAGTCCCTACTTTTGTTGTATATGACCTTGTTCATAGATCTTTGGTGCACAGAATCAATTTAGGATAAGAGAGCTCTCGGCTGATGGGCATAAAAAAGATGGTCACTCGAGTATAGTTCAAAGCAGACAAGTTGAGTCTGAATACACATTAAAGCTTATTCAGTGCTTTCTACATCTGTGCCTTCGGAAAGAGAGTGAGAGCAGCAGAGAGGGAGTAATATTCATGAGTGGATGAGCATCAGGGGCGAGTGGAGCAGGAATAGAAATGTGTGATGGGGTAGTTCATAGCCAAGACACTCCTGTAAAATTGCCTTTTTTTTTTTGTTACTTTAAGGGATGAACATTAATGCAATTTTGTTGAACATCTTAATTTTTACGCATTTAAACCAGGAAACTGTCAACACAGTTTGAGCTGAAAGGCTTGTATTCGGAGCGTAATTTAGCACTGTGTTAATTCAAGGAAACACACTGTTGGTAATTATCACCCCTTTCCTCTTGACTGCTTGCAAAACCATGCGGCATATTTTTTTCCATTTACGTTAGTGTTGGATGGTTAAAAACAGCTTAATCTGTTAGCTGTGTCCATTAGGAACAACAGATTTTTCAATTTTCGAAAGGTCAGAATTACTGAGATGGTTTGAAATTGATTAACTGTGTAAATTTGTGAATCAAAGTCACCAAAGTGACTCACCACAACGAGTCAGTTAAAATACCTGATTAGTCCAACTGTTACTGTTGTAAATACTGGTTATGATTATTACGGGATGGTTTGGCCTAAAACAGAGATTCAATTTATTTAGTCTCCCTTTACCATGATGTCGTTTCTGCAGCTCTGTTTGACCTAGTTTGCTACAGTGTGTCTTGTCAGACTTGGCAGTAGTGGCACACAAAAATCACAAGACATGGATTTTTCCCAGCTGTGTCTCTGACTTTGTTTCCTGAAGAGACTCAAAGTAACACGTGCTAGTTTTAATAATCAGTGGAAAGAAAAATTCTGTTACAGGTTCTGGAGGAAATGAGGCTGCTGCATAGTGTTACATTTGTTGAGCCTAACTTTGAGCAGTTATTAAAGGACTGACGTGTATGAACATGAATTCCAGAAATTCTGGACGGATGCTCCAAGTCTACTAACTTCTGCCACCAGTCTTTCCACACGAAGCGTTGACGGCCGATTGAATATGTGTGACCAAATAACAACCCCAGTTATCATTTTGTTCCTTTACGCTTGTCTCGGCTCTCTCCAAAAAGAGTAAAATATCTGATATTGCTGGTTAGGAAAATTATTTGATGATGAATTACAGATCCTTTGTTTATATTCCACATTTCCCAGCAGACGGATTGATGATATATGTATGTAACAAGATGGTTAGTTTGTGTTTGGAAAATGGAACAGTACTATATTGTGTCTGTCTGAAGTATTGCGCTGGATCACTGCCAACCTGGAACACTGCCTGGTGACTGTGACAGCTGCCAGCATTGCTGCCCATAGGAATATGTGATATACAATGTGGACTTGAACAAAGCATAAGGCCTCATATCAATCTTTTCACTTTGTGTTAAAGTGCCAAAGCATATCTCCCTAATGGGTCACTATCGTTTGCCAATGCACGTCTACAAATTAAACTAGGGAGGTGTGCTTCTTTGCTGGCAATTGAAAAATGAATTGGATTAATATAATACAGTCAATGATGAACACTGTCAAATTTTTCAGACAGATGCTAGAATCTGAATCTGTGTTTAGACTTAACTGGCACATAGTTTCTAATTCAGTAAGTGGGGCGGGGGAACAGAAATCTTAACATTCATGCCATAAATACCAATTTTACAACAAAAGTAACGCATTTGAAAGTATTTTTTTAAAACTTGGGAACATCCTCGAAGACGAGCCGATTGAACTGTATTATTAGTGTGTTTACCCTGAATGATCTGAGAGCTACAACACAAAACTGGTAAAGTCATCATAACAGATCTGTAGAAAAAGATGAAAGGATGGCATAACCCCAGTATCTTAAAGGCAGTTGTAGACCACAATTTCTGATAAATATGTTTGTCTCATACAATAATACCAGTTTATTGTTTTTGGTTGGACTATGGAAGCTAGAAGGACTGAGAGTGAGCTGCCAGTTGTCTAGCAGACGGGTACAATCAATCAGTTTAATTTGTTTATTTGTCCTTCCAATCTTCCAGTTCTACGAGCACAACCACTTCATTTTAAGTTGGCGTTTGCATCCAAGCAACCGTTTCTCACTCCAAACTCATCACATGCGGATGCATGTCCTATGCTTGGAAGTTGGGTTACCATCCTCTTCTATCCCTCTGACCCTAATGTGACCCGTGTTTGCAGACACTATAGAATGTTTTTCTGCTGGCATTTACTATTAGGGGAGTTTACTCTTGGCTTCACTTACTGCCACAGGAGGATTATTGGGAATATTAAGCTATAGAGTTTCTCATCATGCACCATAAAGTGACAGTAAAGGCATCCCTGTGCACTGAAAACGAATGCCAGTATGTATGTGACAAGTCGGTAATGAGAAACCTGTTCTTCCCACCAATGCCAGTTGAAGCTGGGACAGGTTAACAGAAATCCAGAGAAATGCCGAGTCATTGGATGCAGGGGATGAATGCAGATGTCAATATGCAGCCTTCCCATTGGACAGTGACGCATATGTGTGATCATCTCAGATTTGCAAAAGTTACCAGTTTTCTCAACCATTTAATGCAAAATAATACATAAATGATATTCTTGCCAGTGATATCTGTGATTAATCATATATTTCATATCAATAGTAATCTTGAGAATTTTTGTGTTTTTTTTAAGAGTTTGTACATATTTGGCAAATGTCCTCTAACTTGTTGAAAAAATTCATAATCAGCAGTAACGGAGCAACCAGCTCGACCATCTGTGCTGACATTTCCATTCTCATTAAAAATTTATTTAGTGCAATGTTTTCTAAATTTGTCTTACAGTTACATAAATCTCTCTTTGAGCCAGCTGATGTTTTTTAAATTGTTTATCAATAAACAAAGTTTCCTTGAAAAATGTATTAAGGTGAAGCAGATGTCATTATTAACATCGAAGAACTGAGTAACCAGGCTTTCAACTGGAATTAAATTTAATTCATAAATATAATTATTAATTAATTGGCAATGTGATGATATTATATCAGGTGCAAAGGTTTAAAAAAAAAACTCAAAAGCAAGTGGGAGCAAAGACAGCAGTGACTACTTTTAACCTTTATTAAAGAAGCAACAGTAGTTCAAAACCTCTTCAGGCACTTCTTACAAAGTATACACTATAAGACAGCTGTCCCATGTACTGGACTTCTGCATTAACATCCTCATTATCTGTGTGTGTGTGTGTGTGAGCATTTCCAATCCTTGGTAATCTATTAGAGCAGGCAAACCTGCCCCACATTCCTCAGAGTGAATGCTAAACACAAGTCCTTTGTGACACATACGAAGTAAACTTCACTTTAGATCTGAGTTCATTGAGTCAGGAGGATGTTTCTGGGTCAGAGAAACCGACACGTAACTGTATGTGTGAGAGATGCACTTTGAGATTCCATCTCTCTCTGTGCTTTATTTAGCGGTTTTGAGTTGGCTCTCTAAAGCAATATTGTCCTTGTTTCATTTTAATCTATGATTAATGATTAAGCCATCATGTCATTTGTAAATGTTTAATACTATAAACGAGGAACATGTTATGTAGTTCATTTTTACCCTGAAAGAAGAATGAAAAGCTTAGGCTTAAAGACGCATGCCCTGCTGTGGTGGGACTATTTTTTTTTACATAAAATGCGGCAGTTTACGTTAGAGTTGATGCCACCTCGTAATTTTAAAAAGAAAAACCTATTACTGCTCTTCCCTTTTATGAAGTTCATGTGGGTGTTAAGTCGGCACAAGGGAACTGTAAGATGTAACACTTTTATGAGTATTAAATTATGAATTTGTTATCTTGGCTTTTTAAACATTTTTTATAACTGCATCACCACATATTCAGGACCCATAGATGGCTGTGTTATCTGCAAATGGTGAAAACACTAGTTTTACAACACTGAAGCATGTGGATAGCTTTTTTTCCCCTCTTTAATCTTTGTCACCCTCAAACCCATCAGCTTCTAAATATCAACTGGGTGAAACAAAACAGAGCAATAACGCTACAAAATACTAAGTGACTGAGAGATGAGCTGGGCTGATGGTGCCATTGACTAGTACTTTTTCTGGGCTATTCTGCCCTCTACTGGAGAGAAGTGTGAACTCTCAAAAAAGGTGGAGGGAATAAGTTCAAAATAGTTGATTTGATTGGAAGAGCATTCGAAAAGTTTTTTTTACAAGAAACCTTTAAGTAGACATTGCTTGCTGTAGAAGGTAGAAATGCTGTTATAATATATGCTATCGTCAGTGTTTTTATGTATTTGTATGTTGCCTCTGACATACCTCAGAGTTGGGAGTGTTGGCATCCAGGATTTGATCTCATTTTTTCTTTTTTATTTCAAATGTACTGTGGCTCTACATAGACATAAATACAACACACATTGTCATACATTTAGTTTGTTTTTCTGTACCCGAATGTAGATGGAAGCATTTAGGTGCCAGCTTGAAAAAACTTTACCAAAAATTATTTAATAGTATAGATTATTAAACTTTTTCTGCTAAAATCTTTCATTCTCCTACTACATCAAACCACTAGATGGAGACACTGTTCTTTTAAAATTTTGATCTAGATTCATTAAATACCAACTCTTCCCTGAGCAACACATAATCTGACTGCAGTGTCAGCAGAATTTGTTGGATTGTAAGACCTGACTGAGATAAGAGTAAATCTGAAAACCATTGCCAAAGGCGCTTATAAAAGTGACCTTGCAAATAACGTTCAAGAAAATTCTGCCTAGTTTCCTAGTCTGTGTTTTTAGGAATTGAAATGTATAAAATTAAGTTTCTATCTTTAAACTTAAACTTAAACTCCTATCGGACCTTCCAAATCATCATTTTTAGTTGAGACAAAAATCCAATTTAAATATAATTTACGTAGCCTAATAGCTGCTTGTAGTTGTGTTGTTGTACTCTTGTCTTTGAATGTTGCAGGGCAGTCTCAGTGGAGTATGCTGCAACAAAAGTTCACTGAAGGAAGAAAATCTGGGAAAGCCCGAGGGAGAGGTTTTCCCTCACTTTTATTCCACTCATTCTGTCTGCTGAAATCTGTTGCACAGCACATCTTCTCTTCTCCAAATATGAAAGCATGTACAAACACACACACACTTTTTCATATACTCTCCCGTCTTAAACGCAGAGATCATCCAGTTTGAGTAATCTCCATAAAGCCTCTCAAGCATTCATACAGTTCAGGTGTAGAAAACACTACACTTCCATATGAGCTTGCTACAAAACAGAGCGAAATGAATGAAGAAGATGCTGTATGTGGATGTAACGTACAATAAGCTAAAGACACAAATCTAACAATCTGTTTCCATCCTTTAGACATTACTGTAGCTTGCTTCATTTCTCTGTTCATGTCTTTAGTGTATTTATTTTTGCAAACTGTGTAAATACATTTATTTTCATGCAATGGTTTGGCAGTATTCCCACAGGTGGACTAAACTTCTTCGCTGGTCTCACACTAGGTCGTCCACACTCAAATACCATCTTCTGCTATTTATGTTCTATTGTATTAATATCATTCTCATTTGCCCAGATGTCGACACTAAATTTTAGGCATTGCAGGCTTAATCCTGACTGTTGAGCAATGTGTCTAACCGGCAGCATTTTATCATCAGATGTAATGCTTTATTCAGTTTCTCATCATATTTCACGCATAGAAATGTAGAAAAACAAAAGATGATTCTCACACACAGACATAATAATATGTCTTTATATTAAAACCGTCGGTAAATGAATATGAAAGTATTTGTAGAAGAGGAACAGCTGTGTTCCAACGACACAGAAAAGTTACTCCAACGCCAGGGAACCAGTAATTATCTAACCTAGCCATTGGCACTGAAGCTTGAAAGACGATGATGCATTTGAAAACAGCAGCAGAAAAAGCCAATCATTTGCTCTATTTTGTATTCAGGCCTCATATTACCACTATGGTCTCTCACTGTTTGCATCTTCTGCCAAGTGATGTTCTCCTCTTATCCCGTCAGCGTCACTTGTTCGATTTTGCCAGAACCTTTTTTTAATCTTGGAGCAAACTGATCTGTTTACCCTTTGGTACTAATGACCTTTCAGAAAATTTGCGATCTGTGAAGTGATTGATCAGAAATGTCTAAATGATGCTTCAAGGATACTAAAAATAGTTCCAGATATGAGTGACTTTACAGGTATACATAAAGACAGTATTTTACATATTTTTTTGTATTGAGACAAAATTTACTTTTAGAATATATTACTATATGGAAGTTCAAACAATCCAGAGAGGTTGCATTGCATTATTATTGTAATTATTATTACATCTATGCAGATGATTTTAGTTTGCATGACAAACTCATAATGTTTTTCACCATGATTCACTGTGTAAGCTGCAAATGGTTTTTGTTCATTTTGGTTTGATAATCACTTTGATGATTTGTGAACATTTTTGTCCAACTATGTTTTGGAGCCTATCCCAGCTGTCATTGGACGAGAGGCGGAGTACGTTTTGGACGGGTTGCCAGTCCATCACAGATATTGCTGAAGTTAAATGTTAAAAATGCTCTTTGACTAAGTTAAAATCCATATGTTAGAAGAGGTGAATGGAAGAGCACTCAGGAGCAAACACATCTCTGCTTGAGGTCACAGTTTTCTTTGGCTTGCTCAGCTTAAGCATCGGGTAGAACAAGTGAAGTATTTAGTAAAAAATAATCCTCACATTTTATACGTTTAAAGGAATCCTCAAATTAGCAGACTTGGAGGACTTTTTCTCATAGAGAGCAGTGAGAGGTATTTTATTTCTCTTATTTGTTGAAACCTATAATCTTTTTAAAGAGCAAATTCGATGATGTCACACAAGACTATTTGAATTTTGATATTTAGTTAGCCTACTCTGGTTTTATCAGCGGTTGGGATAAACAATCAAATTGATGTAATATTTTTCATAAAAGATGGTATTCTCTGGGACTAGAGATTCAATGTATGTTTAAAGTAAATTCAGAAACAGGATAAAAGCATTTTGTGTTGGATTCGGCATTACCTGAATGAATGCTGCAACATTGTCTTATTGGAATTTTAAAGTCATCATTTAAAGATTATTTACCAGGGCCATTGTGCTGATATAAGGTACTGTTGGCCCTTGAATAGCCTTTTAAAGGAAATTTCTGGTCAGGAGAGACATAATTCTTGTTTTGTAACATGTATATTGCACATACAGTCAGGGCCATTCACAGCGCTGGTTCTGATCTGAACAAATGTGTATATTATCTAGGAAATATGAAAAAGGAAAAATAAATCCCACTGGTAGCAGCATATTGTCATCCAGCATAATTATTCCCACCAAGATAGAAGAGTCTTTAGGAGAGCAGCCATTTACCCTCACAGCTGCCGGGCTGATTTTTAAAGGCATGTGAGATCGAAGAGAAGAAAAATCAAGTCAGATTACAAAGGCCGCTTTAGGTCTATATCAAAGAGGCTCCCTGTTGCATGAATTGGAGAAAATTTAAAGTGATACCATGGCTAGTAGCACAGGTCAGGTTACTGCCTCAAGCGGTTGTTGGTCAGTGGATCTAAGAGATGGGAGGTCACAGCTCTTTGAAAACATTAGAGGGAGAGACGAGATGGGTCAGGTTGAGTTGGATGGGGAGTCTTGTTAAATGACTCTACTTTACAAAGCATGAGTTACATAACCAACAAATGGAGCTAATGCGAAATAAAGTGAACCTTAGTTTTTTCAGTCATTGCTATATTTTCTTTTGGAGGGATATTATTTCAATGTAGCTGAGAGAGCTTTGATCCATTTATCAAAGGAAAAGACAAATATGCAAGTCCACTTCATAGGTGTTGAAAAGCAAATTCAGCGATTTGATTAAAAACTTTCAGTATCTTGGAAAATAATAGAAAATATAGATAAGTACAATGTTGTATTGAACTGTGGAGATAGATTCTATTTAAAGATTTTGTGTTCAACAATTTAATTTTTTTCTCCCTTTTTTATTCTATTTTTTGTTGAGCAAACAAGAAATGATGATGAACCAGGAATGTATGTAGCCCCCAACCTTCGAGGAAAGCCTCATGACACAGTTCCAGGAAACCACCCTCCTGTTTCTGAGCAGTCTATGCTGTGCAAGAGGTATTCACATCTAACTAGCTTACCTAACAATCTAGCTATGTATATGACATCCAGCTACAACTGCACATCTTGCCTCGATTCCACAGTCTGCAGAACAATTTGGGCTCATTATCAAAGTATAACTTGTTAAAGAGACATTCTGAAGAGCTGCACTGCTAATGATAGAGGGCTGCACATGCTCGGAGAATCTTTTGATATAACTTTGTTGCTTTTTTTGCTTTACTGTCCAAAACACTATTAGCACTCACTCACATCTAAATCTTCAGCCTTTCCCACTGTTATGATGATGGACCATAAAGTGTTGCTTTCTTAAACAGATTGTGAACAACAAACCATACCACCTCCCTGTCTCCCAGTGGATCATTTTCAATGGAAATGAGGAAGGCTGATGATTAACATGGGAGCCATGTTCCATCCTTAGTGATTCCTGAGTTTGTCTCCTCAAATTGGCAAATGCAAGAACAGATGGCCTCATGGGTAGAATTCAGGCAGACTCACTGTGGCTGTGACAACTTTGAAAAGTGTGTATATGAGTCAGCTGAAGACAGAACATTTGTGTGTGGACTTGCTCACAGCATGTGTTGCATATCTTTTCCAACATTTGCATCCTGCAGGCCATTTTTCAAAATAAGAATGCACTTTTAGTAAGCCACTGGGGTCGCTTAATATGAAAAAGCAGTGTGTTCACATGATGCAAGGACCTTTTTTCAGTTTATAATTTTTTTTCTCCACTGGTTCACCAGCTTATCTTGGCATACTAAAAAAAAATGGCTATGGAGTTTAACTCAGGCCTTGGGGATTTGTATACTTCCTGTCAGTATATATATGTCCACATTAAATACAACTGAACAAGAAGTGTGCTGTATCACTTTCTGCTTGTCTGCTCAGTCTGCCAGCTGTTCACCTCTGTTTGACTGAGCTGTGACTGACAGAAAAAGTTAGGCATGATGTGCAATGTGTCATTTTACACTCTGGCTCATGCCACACCACATAAGAAAGGGGAAACTCTGCATCACGAGAAATGCTAGAAAACTTGACACAACCTAAAATGTTTACATCTGAAAATACAACCCATTGCCTTCTACTGTACATGTATAAATTGAACACAAACATGCATTTTACATTCACTATGTACAGGACCTATATCACTTTACCTCACTTAAGATTAACCAGAAAATATGAATGATAATTCAAATATTTGTTTTTTGTGTGTGTGTGTGTGTGTGTGTGTGTGTGTGTGTGTGTGTGTGTGTGTGTCGTTCCTTTACGCTTATAGTAAAGTTCCTGATGTGATTTTACTCGCAGTCATTTTTATATTCAGATAGTGAATTTGTGACACTTTGAATCAGTGGCGGCTCCTGACATTTTTTTTAGGTAGTGCAATTTCCAGTCTGTGAAAGCTGCATCAGAGTGTGCTGTGCGAAGCTGAACCGGTTGCACCTAAGCAAACCTGTTATGTTCCCACGCAGGAAATAAAATGTCCAATCGTCCAGAAACTCCTTGTCTTCCTTAGATAAACACAACGCAGATTCAAGGGGTTATTTGGTCTGATAAATAACCAAAGTGACTCTGCAATTTCCCCCCGTTATGTCCATAAGTACCATAAAAGTCCATAGGACTGAGGTATATTTGTCTAGGTATCATAATTTATTGTAATAATTTTTAATAATTTTTTGTCATTTTTTGCATAATTTGCCAATCAGTTAATATCACACCTTAACCATTATTTATTTATTTTCTTCATATTGTTCCAGGATTCTATGAAATAAGTAAACACATAAGCTCTTAATGATAAGATTCATTCAATTCATTCTAAAGAATGTAATTAAAATGACAGCATATAAATCCAAGTCAAGTGTTTATTGAAGTTTTGGAAAATATGACTTAGAACATGGTTAAGTGCAGCTTACTTTTGTGAGATTTCTTTCTTTTTTAAATATAATACTGCACCATTAACAATGAATGTGTCATTATACATTCTGCTATTATTGTCAACATTATATAAAAGATTTAAATCATTACAAGTCAATGACCGAGCACAAAAGGTTAAGTTATTTAGCTACATCAAATACTACCTCGAAAAATAGCAGGGTTGGTGGAGCCCTGGGTTTCATCTTTACCTCGCCAGGCTAGCTCGAAAATCCCGCAAAATTCTTCCAAACTTCCTTCTCCACATTAGTACGACGACTAAAGTGTACTTCTGTCAGAAACACTACCGTATTGTTGCACTCGACACTCGCCATCTTCTTCGTAGAATGTTCATGGTCTTGCGCAACAGACATATGACGAAAGCACGTCGGTTGTGCGAGCACATAAACCCTAATAGAAAATGTATTGGGAGCATGATTTAAAAAAAAAACAAAAAACTGACGTACCATTCTTGTCAATGGGAGATTTCTGGTGCAAATTCGACCCTGACAGAAATCGCCCCAAATAGGCGTGGCAACACCAGGCGCGACCTTAATCTGATTGGACAATGACATATACAACCAGTTTGCCTACAGTAGATCAGTCCCGCCTTAGCAACTAGATTAAAAAAAAACAAAAAAAAAAAAACTCCGTGTTTGGTAGTGCATCGCCCCTATGAAGGAACCGCCGCTGCTTTGAATGGAGAAAGTTGCTGCGTTGAGAATGTCCCTGTGTATGGTTTCTTGTCTTAGAAGTGATGCTACTGGCTGTGAGAAGAGCTGTACTAACTGAAAGTTTCATGAGACTGATGACACTGATGATGAGTGGATGTGTCGTGGCTGAGCATGGCACCACCATGGCTCAATTTAACCCCATGTCATGTCAATGTAAATTCTCATATATCCCTTTTAAAACCAGAGGATGTTCTTTCCTTTTTTCTTTTTCTCTCTCTCACCTTAAACTTGTTTCCATTATCTGTTCCCCACTTACATTTTCCTGGATCAGTTCCCTAAAGTGCTTGCCAGTCTTCTGTCCTATCAATGACTCTTTGTTTGACTTCACAAACATTACTCTGATAGGCTACTATCAATTGCCTTATAACTGGTCTTATTTTGTGATGATGGTAAAGAAAGTGTGATCCAACTGGGGAATTAAAGAAAAACTGCCTGAGGTGTCAAGTTGCCTGGCAACCACTTTCCACTTTTATGAGTTGGCCTTCGTCACGTTGGAGTGAAAACATTTAGAAATACTCCAGCATAAAACTTGTCTCAGACACACTGGTGAGAGAAATGAGAAGAAGAAAATGAAAAAGGATCTGCAGAAGAGTTGCATATGAGATGGTGACCAACTGTGATGGTTGTTTCAGGGCATGCTGCACAAAGCTAGCAATCTCTACAACATCTTGTCAGCATATTTATATTACTGCTCTTTCCAGAATCATAGTGGGAAGACAAACTCTTCCCTTTGGCCTGTCCATGGGAGAGATTGAATTACTGCATTGGCGTTGAAGTTGATTCCTGTCAAGTGCTGTTAAAACTGATTAAGTCACAGCTAGTATGAGATTTTTCTACTAAAAGAATGTCCTTGGGTACAGACCAAATTTATCTTTAATTTGCCTTTCAGCAAATTATTTCCAAAAAGGGCTGGACTTTGTCCCTGACAAATTAAACATTTGCAGAGTGAGCTATGGGTGGACTTGGACTTATTCAAATCTCCTAGGGAGATTCTATTCATTCCATTTTAATATTCAGAACCGGTTTCAAAGAGAAAGGGAAGTTTTTCTTGCTCAAATATACTGGAAAAAGTCATCAATTACCATTTGGTGTACTTATTAATTCACATGACTATACGAGTAACTGTAGGTAGCCAGAGTATAATAGTAAAATAATTAATCACAGCAAAAGGATAAAAAAAAAAGATGTTGCCTATATAACATACCAGTGGGTTTTATCATATAGATATTCAATCAGATTACAATCTCCATACAATCGTATCTGTATCAGCTACATATCCTGTAACTACAAAGACACAATGCACCCTGTTTTCATTCTGTTACTTGATGTTAATATTCAGAAATTTTACTTTTCAGCACAATTGGATGGTATAAAGGGACCTACTGCTGGCATAAACTGTCTGATTCATTTCCCCTCAAATTATGGCTCTTTAAATAATGAAGGATGGTTGGTTCCATACAGCCCACCCAAACAAAGAGATGCAGAAAGCACTTATGAATGATCTGCCGGAAAATAAAGCAGGGTAGAGTTCATAGGAATAGAGTGAACATGATTGTTGTGATAAACACCTGGAGGTTATTTTAGCTTTCTAGGCAAATATTCTGTAAACTGACCTGTGAAAATGATAAGTCAATGATTGGCTAAATTGATTTCCTCCTCCCTAAATGTACATTTTTACATGACAGCTTTTATGCAAACATTCATAATGGAAGCTACATGTTACATATCATTTTGCTGTATAGATTTAGCAGCAAAAATCTTATTCATTTTAGTCAGGCTAATAACTTTCAACTTTTGATCAAATTTCAATTTATCTACCACAGAAATACTGGGATTTGCTATTCTGTGCACTGCTGGCTAAATTAACACTGAACAAATATAAAGCAACAGCATGAAGAAGAAAATGTATCTGCTAGAGTACTCCAGCCTGCCTGATAAGTCTCATAGAAATATAAAAATACTGTATTTATCCTGAAAGGGAAATTATATTGTTGTCGTACAAAATAAGCAAATAATAGTCATTAGTCATTCATCATTATAAACAGTTATTACTGTGGGCATGGGTGACCTTCTGTACTATTTCTTAGTTGCATCAGAGCTGGAAAAACATTTGACTGAGCACACTCTGTTTTCTATCAGTTCTTTGTTGTTTAATCATTTTGGGGTGTAGATGCTGTGTAGTGTTGTCCGCTATGCTTAGCAACAGGTGCAGCATTCCTCTTTGCACAATCAGCTCCAATTGCTCGAAAGCTGTCCCCAGCACAGAGTAAGTCTTGTTTATTCGTTTGTTCATTTTGATTTTCTAGATTATTACATCTGTCAGTATGTGAGTCCCTGTCGTAGAATAACTAGTGGGTACCATCAACAAGAAATATGGTTTTGCATCCCATTTCCAGTCATTAACTCATGTCGGGGTCATAGTAGCAATAAAGCTGAGAAGCCCAGTTGTCCTTTCCCACAGGGATTCCTGTTGGGGGGGGGGGTGTAGGTAAACCACATTGAGCTGTTCCTCTCAGTGTAGAAAAGAAGTGTCTTGACACAAATTTCCTCCCAGTGGAAGGACTTAAAATCCCCCTTGTATCTATAAGCTAAAATAAAGGTTACTTACATTTGAGGATTCATAAATGGAGTCAATTGATCTCTAAAATGTCACTTAAGCTGCTTTGAAGCTTAGCTTTCTCCTTCTCTATGGCCTGTAAGCAGCATTAATTACAAAGTGCTACAAATAAATGACACAACAAAAATGGCTTATTTGGCCGATTTACAGGAAATTTTGGAATTTTTATTGAATAGTCGCAATTTATAATATTTTACCTTAATATATGACTAAATATTCTTATTCAAATTGTTATTAAATTACATTTTGTGAATGCAGCATCAATTAACTTTATGGTACCAACAAAAATAATGGTGGTATAATATGCCGTGTGAGAGCATATTTTCTTTTTAAATTTCTTCTATATAACTGCTTAGCATGTACTACACTGTTTGGTGTGGAATGTGGATGCGCATTTTTACTCTCAGATGGAACTTGTTGCCTTAAAATATTTCAGCCACCTATTGCTACTTACAAATCATGTAAATGCTCTTCTGATGGTCTGTTATGTTGATGGAAAAAATGGTAAATTGAATAATAAACAGTGTTTCGGGGTCATTGAAATAACAAGTCCATTTACCAACTGATATCACAGGCTTGCATCAAGGTCAAACTCGAATCTTTTTCTTTACAACTTCTTTGTTCTTCAGTACATTGCATTTGCATAGGAACTTAAAATTCAACACCATTCAAGAGAACTGGTCTAACTAGTATAAGATCCTTTGTGAATATGACATCAGCATAAAAATTACAAATTGTTTGATACCTGTGAAGACTGCTTGAAATCACGTCCCAGTCGCTGCCTACAAAACATAAGTAATTTAAATTTTCTTTTTTTTTTCTTCTTTTTTTCCTATAACAACGGTAGGTTAGGTCAGCTCCTAAATAAACTATTCAGCAAAATAGTTCAGCACTTCTCCTCTCCCAAGTTTAATCAGGCTCCCACAAGAGTTGAAAAGTTTATGGGTAGCCTGGAGAATTTGGCATGTTTCTGCATAGATTACATAAAACTGGATGCAGAAAGTCTGTTTCCTAGGCAACTGTATTTTTTGTGCCTTTGCTTTCATTCTCATCTGTCATTTTGCTATGCTTGGTTTTTGTCACTGAAGCCTCTGTTATTGTAAGCTTTAGTCATGGTTGGCTACGATTCAAATGGAATATATGTTTAAAAAGACTGACTGTGCAAAAAGACATGGGGGTGGGGGGTTGAAATGCAGAAGACTTCTGTTTGTGTCCTGATATAAAGTGCTGATGTACAGACAGTGTTTTTATCTTCTTGCATACATCCTTTTCAATGCATGTTGAAGAAATAATCCTGATTTTGTTGTTATTGTGTATCGTGGCCAAATAACTGTAACCAGAAAGATGCAAAATGTCATCTGCCAGCTTTGCTCACTGCCCTCTAAATGTGTCTCACTAAATGGTAAAATTAAGCTTTTAAATTCATGTATATTCAAGTAATTTAGGCGGCTTATGTCTACTGCAAAATTACATTGCATCAATACTGTGAAGGCATAATGAGGCATTTCAGATGCTTTAGATGTGTAGGCAGTTGGAAGGAAGACATGAATATTAACATGTTTGTCTGGTGAATTAACACTATGATACATAATTTCCATTGCAATCAATTTAATTAGACTTTTTAACACATGCACGGTTAAGTAAAATATTCAAGTTTACAATGCAGTAAAGAACATTTTCCTCCTCTCATTTTCACATCATAATACATCACAAACATTTTAACCACTGAATTTTTACACATTCAGATGAAAAGTTGAAGAATTTTTGTACTTTTGACCCATTGCTTTGCAGGGTCATTTTTAGATCTTATGTATTTTTGTAAAGCATCGGCACAACTACTCAAAGTTCACAAGTAAAGAGTTTTTTTTTTCTTCCACTTCCCCAGTGTAATATTTCAGAAGATGCTAAAAAAAATGATGCTGGCATATTTCAGATAATGCCAAAACCAAACATGAAAGTTTATGATTCTGCTCCTAAATTAGCATCTGTTCCCCTTCATAATTGTCAGACACATTTAAAATGATTCATAGACTACAAAGTATAAAAAAATGTCTTCATTAGTAAATTCCTTTGTTATTGCTATTTGATTTGTCACCTTGCACTCGTTCTAATGAGATCACTTTCAATGAGTCTTGAGAAGGAATAGTGCTCTGAGGGCCCATCCCATTTTTGATGACTAGCACATTTTCCACCCACTCCCTTGCTGAAATATCATGGTTATGCACTAATGAACATTTTCATAGTCCTACCAAGGTATTAAGGCTGCTCAGTGCTTGAGATTGCTTCAGTAAAATGACTTGGATGTGGGCTGCTCTCAGGATTTGTAAAATAAAATGGTAAAAAGGGGTGCTGGAGCCTCTGTCTCATGCACTGAATTCAGACAATGAATGTGGACCATGTCGTGGTGAGAGCTAACTGGTTCTAGAGACTGGTAAAAACCTTCAGATGTTAAGTTAAGCCTATTTCCACTTATTTCCATATCTCATGTAGCTAAAGCAGTGCAGTATTAACCACGGATTCCAAAACCTCTGCAGAGTTTGTGACAATGCTAAAAACACAGTAAAATCCTTGAGTTGTGCCATTCTAAAGGTTTTGCTGGTAAGTCAAAGTAGCACCAACTCACTGTATAAGGACTTCTTAAACAGAAGCTAAAACAAAGTTGTTGCTAAGCAACCCATAATTGTGTAGTATTGCTGATTAGTGTTGTTATTTTTAAATTAACTGTCAAGTTCTAAATGAGATCTCCAAGTATCTCTTTAATAATGGCTCTCACCATTGTATGGTGTTACACTGCAGGGGCCTATCATCATGTCCAGCCGGTGCACTTTTCACCCCCCTTCAGCTCATTCTGTGGCACAGTTGTAATCACCCTTGGCTAATTATGACATTTCTGTTAAGTTTCCTGCAGCTGCATCCACAGCGACTGGTGGAGGCTGCTGGTATTTGTATCTTATTTTTTCTGTACGACTGCCTCCTTTGTGTTTAGGGCTATGACAGGTCCTGAAGATGATGGCGAGGATGGATTTAGGTTGTGTGTGTGTGTGTATGTTTGATCACTGGCTTTAATTTCTCTTCAAAATGACTCACTACACCTACATGACCTTTAAACCCCATTTATCCTTAAAAGTGCATTAATTTAGCCTATTTTGAGATAACAATTTTATGCTGCACCGATTTAGTATGTTTCCATGATGATACGACAAAGAGTCCCTCTTATTATGCGATTTTGATTTTAAAAAAAGTTTGTCAGTCTATTATGATATGATTATTGGCACTGGCACATTGGAGAAGACATACTTGCAAGAGATATCTCCTTAGTGGTTCCCATCAATTGCACTTGACAGAGGGGGAGGAGCACATGAGAGAAGGAGACACAGCTAGGTGGATTTGTGGTGCTCTTCACAGCGTCATGCTAATGAGGAGGATTATCATGTCCCCCTTAGGCAGTGGAGGCACACATAGCGGGTGTGTGCACAAGTGTATTTCTCTTATGATGTGGTTATTCATGTGTTAGTGTGTGTGTGTGTGAGAGACAAAAGCAAACCTAACCTTGTGAAAGAGATTGTAAAGTGTTTTGTTATATCCCAACAATGTATCCACTTTATTAGCCACTCATCCCAATTTTTGAAAATTGCTTGCTTCTCCAGCCACTGACTCATAAAAACAAAGCAGGTATGTAAAGTATGCAGGCGTGGTAAAGAGGCATCGTGTGTTTTAAAGGTCAGATCCAAATGTGTTCAGGACTTACAGAAATATGTGCTGCCACACTTATGCACAAACTCCTTATTTCTTTTCCTTCTCGTGTACACACCCTCTCCCACCTCCTCCCACCATCTCCTCTCTGCTCCAGCCTCCCTCCTCCCTCCCTCAGCAGCAGCCAGTGGTATGCTCCAATCGTCTTTGCTCCTCTCTCTCCCCTTTCAGCCTCAGCAGCCTGCACACTGGAACAGACACTGGTGCAGTGCCGATCCATACGTGCACGTGTGTGTTTTGTGGCTGCAAGCTTCTTGAGAAGGCTCAGTATTAGAGTACATAAGTGTGCGAGTTGATCCGCACGAGAATGTGCTTGTGAAGATTCGTGAAGCACCTTTTGTACTGAGGAGCATGTGCGCAGACTGAGAGGCAGTGTGAGGATGCATGGTGGACAAGTGCTGTCGTGATCGGTGGACTTTTTGGTGTTCTGCCCTTTTGCTGTCTGCCTTTCCGTCCCTCGTTTTGATTATCTTGTGAGGACAGAAAAAACATCCTGCTGGGATGTCCACCTCACCTAGTGCAAGAGACGGTAGCCAAAGGAACTCTTGTAAGTGACTTCTTCTTCCTTTGTAAATTTATATAGTTCACTGTAAATTGAATGTGTGTATGGCTTAGGTTTTGCTTTGATTTAACCATCTTTTTTATCCGTTCAAATAGAAGATCTTATTTTCAAGGGAGACCTGGCCAAGACGAAAGAAGGTCATGTAGTTCAAGCTAGTGTAATGAATATATACTAGTGAAATTAAAAAATGCGCTTCTTTTGGAACAGGACCATGGACTCTTTTGTGGGTATGAGAGTGTGTAACTGCAGACAGACAACAATTTTAGTGCATTGATTTAGGTTGATTATATGTAGAGTATAACTAAAGTGGTGTAAATGTGTGAAATATGCTCACATGATAGTGTTCAGAATAATGTGTAATGTGGGACTGTGTGTATGTGGGTGCACGCATATGTGTGTTTACACGTTCCCTGGAGTGCCTCCAGCTGTACATCTATTGGGAAGGTGCTTTGCATCAATTGACAACCAAGCCAGCTGTATCCTTTCAGACAGAAGAAAGAAGAAGATGGTATACTGGTGACATTCACTGCTGAGGAGTATTTAACCTTTATCCTGGAGACCGCACAGTTTGTGTTGGGTTTGATAGGCCAGGTTTTATTAGATATATAGATATATATATCTATCTATATATAGATGTGTGTGTGTATATATATATATATATATATATATATATATGGATTATAATACAAAAAATACTTTTATTGCAGTCTCAAGCAACATTATCACACACAGATATTTGTATGACTATCTTTTGTGGGCATGTTGCTTCCCCCTTGCTATAATTAACAATTCCTAGCGGCATTTATGTTTCATCTGCGTCACTCTTTCCCAATGCCAAGGGAAGAATTTGGGGTAATTCGTCATCCTCAAGAAGCTCATCACACATAGCCTTTGGATGATGCTACGTACCGGTCAAATGCTGATTGGCTGAAAGTTAGGTTGAGTCAGAATGGGAACAAAGACGACTGCTTTAATCACAAAGAGGACAAAGAGTGAAAGATGAGAAACCGCAGTGAAATATGAATGAAGGACAGGCATTAGCTACACTGAGCACTGAGCAATTGGTTATTTTTAATACTTGCTTTACATGAACACAAGTATTTTAACGAAGAGAAGAATTAAACAAAGTGTACAAGTGGAAAATACTTGGCTCATTATTTTCTACAGCACTTATCTTGAAAAATGAGTTTGATGTCATGTTGTCTGCTAAATAGTTTAGTGTTACCTTTTTGGACAGCACTGGCAGGTGATTTTACTGCAGTTGCCTTCACCTTAATGTGCAAGCCAAACAGCTTACTCAAACACGATTATCTTGTTATTCTGCAATAACAACCACAATCGGGTCTTATCGAAAACCGAAGATTTTTACTGCTGGTGTTTGATCATGTGGCAGTGATCTCATAGCCTGGGTGCCAGCCGAACTTAGCCCCGCCCATAAAAGTTTTGGTCGGGAAGTTCGGTCTGGCTCTGCTCAGTTGGGAAATCATTATGCCCGACCAAGAATCGGTCAACCCAATCAGATTGCCAGGGCGGGCTTTATACGATGATGGACAGATGATCAACAGGGACATCATCGACTACGTCACTAAAGAGCGCTTGGTTTGACTTCGTTTGAAACAAACATGGCTGCCGCTGGAGAGCAAGAGTGTGTAGATTCTGCCATCGAGTCTGTTCTACAGGATCTCCACATTGCATTCATTTTGAAAGACGAACAGAGGAACGCGATAAAGGCTTTTATCGATAGAAAATATGTTTTTGCCGTCCTTCCTACAACAAGTGTGTGTCGCTAAATCTACGTCACATACTACGTTGCTCTGATTGGTTGTAGCGAAGAGGCATTTTTTCTCCTGGTTCGGTTGAAACACGCCCCATACTCAAAACTCTATTGAGCGGTATCAGACTCACATTCTGACTAGAATCGTGAGTATGACGTAGTCAGGCTAGTGATCTCATACATGAAGTGTCAAATTGCTGTACTAAAATCTTTTAAAGTGGACATGACATGGTCATGGCCAGTCATTTAATTCTTAATCTTTGGTACCTCTAGATTAGCTTTGCACATTTAATAACTCCAAATAGTTTGTAATTATTTTAGATTGAGGGGGAGCTCTCTCATAGTGGAAGCTTCCTCTTGAGAGAATGAGAGGCCCTGGCTAGTGTCTTCTGATTGGTCAGATTCCTGGAGGTTTGTGCAGAGGTGAAGAAAGGGAAGGGCGGTGACTCATACATCCACTGTTTCAGTTGCCGACTAGTAGTGTACAAAACACATAAATGGAAAAAAAACATTGAGAAACATAATACGTTTTCAAGCAGTATACAACACACGAGATGCAATGGTGTAGTGTTCAAGCCAGAATCGGATCCAGAACATAAAAGTGAACTGCTCATCAGAACGAAGATTACAGCAGGACATCTCTGTTTGGTAAATATGCTCAGTACCTTCAATTGTGCATTTGCTTGTGTGAGTAACTCCGTGTTTCTGAGCAGTTGCAGAAGCAACACATTGATGCTCTGCTTTATATGAATTTGCTAACACAAAGCACCATTTCACTCAGTGTAACCAGAATTTCCCCATCATGGGATTAATAAAGTTTTATCTTAACTTAAGTTTGTATTAAAATGAATTTATTCCTCTACTGGCAACACAACACAAGCATTTGAGTTTTCTCTCACCACTTGCGGTTCAGACTTATGCCCTTTTAGGGTTGGAACAGCGTAGACTTTTAGCTTTTACCTTCAGTTTCCATGCAAAGTCAATGTTGTCTTGTTCATAAGTGCAATAAGAACAGTTGTAGCGCACTATGAGCACTCACTGCCTGGAAAATTTGACCATAAAAGAAATTCCTACATCTCACCCACTGTATAAAACCAGCTTCTTCAGCTTAAAAAAACCTTTTCTTTATAACTTTGGGTGATCTTTAAGGTGATAATACATCATTTAAACATTGCAGATAAGCCTGAAACTGCAGCCTTGCTGGCGTGTCCCATTACCAGTTGAACAGAGGGGAGATTGGCACAAAATCGGACGCGGCAGAAAAAACTCTTGAGTTTTTTAAAAAGAAAAATCTTCACTCTGCCTTCATTTTTTAGAATAATAAACAATTAGTGCAATTAGAGTTGACGATTAACTTAAAAATAAATTATTTATGCACTTGTCAAACGACCCATGCATTCAGGGCTTTAGTTTCAGTCCACTAAGGAGCAGTATACCATAACTATGACTGTAGCAGGCAAAGCTCAAGGATTTGTTTTAGCTTTCACATTTTTGAGACTGCAACAAGTGGCAGCAAAATGCTACAACATGTAGAAGTGTGTTTGCAAAGCAGCAACGCAGAGATGTTGCGGAACATAACAGTAAGCAGGTCCAACTAACCCAATATTAGCTTTAACCTTAAAAGCAAATCTTAAGCCTCAAAGCTATTTGAATGGATTGAAAATTCTTGGTCAGCAAAATGTCCTCACTTTCCAAAACTGCCTTCACTCCAATGGTCTTTTACTGCCACTAATCTTCACTAAGATAGTAAGATAAGCACTTACACACATGAATGCAAAAAAAAAAACAGAGGTTTGCTGTACTGTAAGTGGGTGATTGATAAAATGATGTGACTCATTTGGACTCACTTGACAGCTCAGTGGGTGAATATACACAGAAAATCTCTAAAATACATCCACGCACACGCTGATGCACACGTAGAGACTCACACTGACTGGTGTGACAAAGATCACAGCTGGGAAATGGGTCTACACTTTTATTGCTTTCATTATTATTGCACCATGCCCCCCTTCTTGCTTCCATTCCCTTTCTCCTCTCTGTTATTTTCATGGTGTTATTTACAGCCCAACCTTGCATTTAACTCACCCGGAAACCTATTCATGTCCGGGTGATGTGTTAATGATCACACAGTAAGACACCCACCCTCAATAGATAGATTGTTTTGTGTGTTTTTTTTTCTCTGGGCTTTATTTCTTATTATTGCACATCTATTTGTTGAGTGATTTGACTCAGTATTGCTGCTGCTCATTATTTTCTCCTATTTTACCCTCACATTATTTTTTCTCTCTTCTTGGTTACGTTGCATTGTACTTATGCCGTTTGTTACTTGTCAACAGGCATTCATCACATTATCTTCTTACTGAGCGATGTCTTCAAATGGAAATATCAAGTGGCTCCAAGCTACAATTACTGATATACAGACCGTAGTGTTACATAACAAAATTCTGCATCAGAGAAAACAAATCAATGCACCCGGCTAAAATACAGCTGTCAAGAAAGGAAAATTTGAAATCAATTCTTAACTGAATGAGGTTTACTCGGGTTTTAATCAAGCAAGGAAACAATTTATATTTGATCATATCAAATCCCAAGCTTTATAAAAACACTATTGATAAGAAATATCAAAGGAATATGCACAAAAAAATGTCAAATGGATTAAATAATTTGATATAACTCATTAATCCACCACATAATGAATTACACTATGTTTTATGTTGTGGCTGTTTTTTAAATATGTGAAATGAATAACATTTTTAATATTTCTGACCAGCCTGACTCAGTGTAGTATTTTCACATTGTGGCGCTCGTGCAGATCTCTCGTCCCCTATCCTCTGTAAAGGAGCAACAGCAGGCACCTGCCACAGAGATAGATGCGCTGTGTCATCATTTCCCCTGCCAAATGACGGCTTGCCTCTTCTCCCCGTCTCTTCTGCTCTTCTCACCACCTTCCATTCTTTTTTTTTGCTGCATAAATCTGCTTCTTTCTCTGCTGGTGTCTCATCTGTTCTTTAATCTGTTCTCCTCTTCAACCCACTTCTCTCCTGTCCTCCTCCTCCTCCTCCTACTCCACTCCCCTGTCTGCTTTATCTAAGTTCACATGAAACTTTAATTGCATGTAAATCAAAGCACTGCAGATATAATTAGTCTTTTGTGCTGCTTTAATAAGAGGGGTCTGGACTATTGAACTATGGTGGAATAACTGGTTCTTGCACCGTCTTAAAGAGCTAAAGCCACAGGGCAAATTCAACTTTTAGTGTTGGAAGAGAGGAAAAACACTGATTCTTTTCTAAATGGGATGTTTTTAATAATAATAATAAAAAAAAAGAAAAAATGTTGTGGTTCTTATTATGCTGACTTTAATGTTTTGTTAGTCTTTTTTTACTTTTTGAAACTCAGAAAAAAAATTATTTATTTTCTTTTTTTATTTAGTATGTTTTGATAGCATTTTAAAATGGTAATTAGCTATACATTCTTGTGAACTGGCACGTTTAAAAAAGGAAGCTGGAGTTTCTGGGATGTAACACCGAGCAGATGGAAGCACATAAGGTGCAGAAGCCTCTCATGTTCAGCCTAGTATTTGCCTTTGCTCAGAGGTTTAAACACTTTAAAGGGCACACAGATGCTATCTGAATCATGTGTTGACACAGTTGTTTTTTATAGTCCCTCTCTTCATGTTCCTCTGTGATACATAAAGAAATGAAAATGCAGGTAACTCGCTGACTGCCATACAAAGATTGCTGTAAACATGTTTTGTCAGTTCTTTTCAAAGAGGTCACACTCCCTCTAAAGAGGTTTTAAGCTCAGATCGATGGAGTTAATTGGTGGATCTTGCTTAATGGATGAAAGAATCTGCTGTCAACAACAGATCTTTCCTTGATTGCTTCATTTTCGTTTTTCATATTTAGCCTCTGCCTTCTCCGCTTTTGTTTGCTTGATGACGTAGATAGGATAGGAAATAGGGTTTCATATTTTCTTCTCTACTATGGCATGATTTTACTGAATATTATTGAAGGTATGCAAATGCATAGGTTTTTATTACACATGGCAATCTATTTGCATTTGTTATCCTCTTGTTTTTCAGAGTCAGGGTTGACAATTGGTCAGGGCCAAACAGTTTTTTAAGATGGACGTCATATTAACAATGTTTTCTCAAACTTAAAATTTGTTTCCTTCCTTCTTCTCACTCACTTGTTTCCATCTGTATTCTTTCCAAACCAAGTCCACCTGGAATAACAGGTGTTGGCAATCCATGAGCAGTTTTTCTCCCCTCACACTTATACTGTTTACTGTACTCGACTCGGGTATAATTCAGCATGTTAGAAAGACTTCCAAAGAGGAGACAATTGGAGACCAATTACTGATGATATACATTAAAAGGAGGAAATATAGGGAGAGGGAATATAAAGCTGAGTGGAAGAAGCAATAAACGATAAAAGGGAGAGATGAAATATGATAAGAAATGGCAAAACAAGAAGAAAATGGCGCAAGACAGTCGGCCGAAATGGGGAACAGGTAAAGAATAGTGAAGTGCTTGGAGAGAAAGATAATTACAATAACTTGTGAATAATAGAAAGAGAATAGAGTCAAAACCATATTTTAGAATGCTGAGCCAGTGAAGATGATGAAAAAGAATAATAAAAAGGTGAACAGTGAGGCAGGCCTCGACTTTATCTAAAAGTCTTCTAATTGGTGCTGGTTGTTATAGTGGTACTGAGGTTGCTCAGAGATCATACACTGGAAAAAGGGAGAATCTTTAGCCTCTTTTATTGGTAGAAAGGGTATTGCATTCTTTTATAAATGCCTCCAAATGTGCAGCTTCTTTTTTTTCTGTCTTGTTGGTTGGTAGGATAGGAAATATCTTTTGGAGCTCAAGGAGTATTGGTCATCCAGTCATCCAAATGGCCTCCAAAGCCCTGTTGAAGGTCCAGATGACTACAACTCAGTGTTTCTGAAGGAAAAAGGCAAACCTTACATCTACAAAATGGAGCAGACGGGCCAAGTGAGAAACTGGAACTGAGTCAGTGCTTCTTAAAAAGAGACACAAAATTGTTACACAAATGATGCAATCACTACAATATACAAAAGTGACTACAAAGCAGATGTAAAAATAAAGATACAAACTTACTACTTAGATAGAAATTACCACAGAGATATAATATGAGAAATGCACAAAAATAAAGAAAAAACAAAACTATGACGCAACCATTTTTAAGGAGATGCAAAAGTTATGTAGATGTGTAGCTAAGAGGGATGCAAACTATTCCCAAAGAGAACCAAAGCATCCTTTGCAATCATTTTTCTCTATTATCAGCCAGGAAATCTTGCACCCCATTGAGAGCCATTTACATGTTTGGTTGTGTCATAGTATATCTATGGGACTGTCAAAAATTAGCTCGCAAGATCTCTGCTCAGTCAATTTATTTAGATGCAAATCAAAGATGATGAATACACTTAAATTCAGTCTTCTACCTATTATTGTCTCCATAGTAATGAAAGTGAACTTGTACAGACATACATGGAGCATAATTACTGTAATTAAAGGAAAGCACTGACTGATGCATAATTTTACACTTACTGTTGTGGCAGTTTGGTTTTAAGAGTTACTTCAGTAGTGAAGTAAGAATAAGAGGATAGAATCTGTTCTGAAGCTGTCAGATGATTTCAAACACCCTCGCAGATGTGCCTTGAGATGATGTTAAATGGGGGGGAAGATGACAGGCTGCCCTGGATCACACTGTACACAATGATGTGCAAAATATTCTAGTAGTTTCTTGTATACATGTGCATACAAACACACAGATGAATGAACAAAGACCGCCAAGCACACTCACAAAGTAGCTATCAAATCCTAAAATCAATTTTCTCATCAAAACTTAATCTGATGTAATCAGTGTTTTTGTCTCAAATCTGGTCACAGATGGTTTGGAAATTGAATTTTGCGTCACTGCATGATATACCTCAGCAGGTGGGGTATCACATGCTTTTCTACTTTCCTCCCACTCCTCAAGGAAATGGAAAGAAAGTAAACCGGGAGAAGTGATGGCGTGATAAGACAGCTACAGATGCTCTAATTAGGTCCAAAGCTGAATGGCAGTGTTTGTAGGTGCAGACTGGCAGAATGTTGTGAAGTTCTTTTCAAGTGGGTTGAACGTTTTTACAACTACACACCTTTTTTGTGTTTGATTTTTCTCTCTTCATACTTTGTCTACTCGTGTGCATCTCCTTTCTATTGCTAAACAGTTGTGTTTTATAAGCTATTTGCTTAAATGCAACAGTGTGAGTTAAGTATTTTAATCTTAATATCTCTGTTCAACCCCAGTTCCAAAACAGGTGGGAAACTGTGTAAAATGTAAATATAGACAGAATACAACCATTTGCAAATTCCATAAGCCTATTTCTTCTTCACAACAGAGCAAAGAAAACGTACAAACTTTGTTAAGACATGCTGCTACCATCAATTTCGATGTGAGCTAGAATTTTTTATTAAATGGTAAAATGTCTCTCCTCCAAATTTTGTTTTTCCATGTTCTATTGAATAAAATATTGGTTTGTGAGATTTGCAAATGTTTTTATTCACATCTTACAAAGCATCTGGATGTTTTTGAAATTAGGGTTGTACATTTTCCAGCTCCAAACCATATAAACTTGAGAGCTTATTATGTGGAATCATTACCAGATGGTGTGTATTCTTATTCTTTATCTCGGATAAAATGGGCCAAATAAGAACTTTAACTCAAACTACAAAAAAGTTTCAAATGCATTTGGAAGAAAAAGTGAATATTAACTGCAGAAAGCTTGAGAAAAATGAAGCTAAAAAGTACTTTCAAAAGCCACTTTATTCAAGAACTACAACCTGTCTGGAAAAAGTGAAACAGTCATTGATAAGAGTTTAATGTTACTAATTTGTTGCCCTTTAGAAATTGAGAAAAATTGTTTGAGAACAATGATGAAGCTGATCCTGAGGAATAAAAATTTCTCAGTTCATCTTTTCCCCTCCTGTCAATTTCTCCTAAATTTTTCGTGAGTATTCTTTGACTTTGTATCTCTAAAAGGTTGAAAGTAAGGCGCTTGGCCATGTGCGCATCTGGATGGTTCTACATCTGCATGCTGTGCAGATTCAGAGAAGACACAGATATGAGTGAATGTCTGTTCCTGGTATTATCTAAAAGCTATTAATTTGTTATGAGAATGTATAGGTGTGTGTGTGTGTGTGAGTGCAACACGTAAATAAGGATGGGTTTGTGTGGGGGAGGAAAGGCTTTCATGCTGTTTATCAGGTAACTGTTAGGTTCCCGTCTAAAGGGTTGAAAACGCAAATGTGTGCTCTGAGCTGCTCACGCTGGGTATCCTCGCATACGCGTTGAGGTCATAACCATGTGCAGTACAGCCAAACAATAACAAACATGTCGGATTATTTCCATCAGTCAGACATTCAAGTTGTCTTAGCTGCTTTGATAGCCATTCACTTCTTCGCCATGTTTTGGTTTTCGACTGTGGGCTATTTCCTATTTCGCGCTACTACGGAGAGAAGTAGAAGGAAGTTTCAACGCATGCGCGCGCTCTTGGTGTTGTTGTATGGCAGTGCTTCACAGTACCACCTAGCCAACGGCATGCATACTACATCAAATTTCACACACTTTTGCGTCACTGTGTGCATGTAGATTTCCACCCAAAGACGCTCGTGTAAACGCGAAATAAAAAGTGGGAACGCAACGCCACTTTTGCGGATTGTGTTCAGAGCGTTGTCGTGTAAAGCTAGCCTAAAACACTACAGTGGCTCTGACATAAATTATGAAAACTTTCATAGTGCCATTTTTTTTAACTGAATGTAAATGAGTCATTTGTAATTCTTGATAACATCAGTTTGCCTTTGAACACTGGCTTCAGAAATAAGTCTATAATATCTTGCGTAAGATTTACATACAAAGATATACATTTTCAGGCAATAGAAGTGAACCGTATGATCACGATGTAGCAGCAGCACTCCAGGACATACATTAGTGAATATTACATTAGGCCTTGAGCAAAATGAAAGGAAATGGTAAAACAAACAAAGAAGGGAGCACAGTTTGGACTTAACCGTGCTCAAGGGTGTTTGTGTGTGAGCTTGTGCTTGTGTATAATGTTGTGTGAATCTTCATTGAAACCCTGTTTCCCCCAGCCAAGATTATGCTTTTGCAGTACTGCTCATGCTGGGGCTAACAGGTGGCAACACCGGGGCTGCAGATGAATGAGGGTGTGAAAGAAAGAAAGGAGCAGATGAAAAGGGAGAACAAGTGTTTGAGTGAAAAGCAGACTGTGTAAGAAATTAGGTAAACATGTTGCTGATAGTTGGTGATATTTCTTTGAAGACGTGAGAAAAATACCTTCTAAATGTTTTGTTCAAGACTTCGGTTCGCTTGAGAAGTAAACAAGCTCCCTGCTGAGTGTTTTCAGTTTCATATCATTGCTGTGACTTATTAATGTTTGTAACTGAGTAGTACGATGAAGCTACAGCAAAATACCACTGAATTCATTATTGGACAGAAGGGTACAGAATATTGCTTGTAAATGTTTTCTGCAGCGCCAGTAGGGTAAAGCACAATATTATCTTTAGTACAACATAAATGTAACTAGTTCTTGTCACCTACATCCTCATCAAGTTACTTCAGCAACACGTTTAATTTAATTTTGGACAATGGTGGATGTGGATGGTCCATCCATATTGACAGTGATGTGAATACTTACAATCTCAGTTGTATCAGTATATTCTAACTGTGTAGTTTTTTTTTTTTTTCATATCAGATCAACATGTAAAAAATTTGAATGCACTTTTTAAAACACTTATTTTTTTTTAAAGCTGTGCTGAGTCAGGGACCATGCAGTAAGGCAACAAAGACACAGGAGCTTTTGTTATTTACCCCAAAAAATGAAAAGTGTTGGCAAATCAAAAGATCTGATGACTATACTCAAACAGACTCAGAACTAAAGAAACTCAAACAAATGAATGAGCATAACACAACAAACTGACTTACCCACACAGACACATAAAGGGAACTTAAATACTGGTTCAGCTAAACCATGCAGAACAACAAAGGGGAAACAAAATGGCTGCCACATTATAATTAACAGAAGAAACACGCACACAAAAAAAAAAAACATCCCTTTGACCCTGCAGCAAATGGATCTGTCCAATAAGGCGGGCTGCAGCATATTAGAGTCCTCAGGCCTTGGTCAGGAGGCAGAAGCTTTATCACAGGTACTCAAAAGAAAGAAAAGAGTATTAATATAACCGAAACAGAATGTGACCTTCCAGTGCTGGCATGTGTGCACTCCATAACACCACTACAAGGTGAGAAAATAAACTAATTTGATTAAAAAAGATTATTTGTTAAGTAGTGTGTCTAAATGTTTCGAATAGTGACTAAAAAGTAAATTAAAGTGGAAATACACTGATGGTGAGGTGTGGATATCACAATAGAATCAAATTCACACAAACTCCCCAACACATGCACATATTATCTCTGTCACTGCCTCAAGTTTATTTTGTCATCACAGAGCAAAAGTAGAGCAGCTCTGGGTGATGAGACGGAATCCCATTTGTATAGAGTCGTACAATAGTTACATTATCCCACTTGGCTGCCTCTTGAAGTCTATGTGCACAAACCCCCACTACACTCTGTTCTCCATTGTTGTTAAGTTGTGTAAGTAGGATGTGACCTAGCTAAAAGCAAAGGTTTGGGATGGCACGAGTTCATAAGAGACTAAATCAATGTTTATTCTATGCAAGCAGGGAAAACACAGATAAATATTTTACTAGTAGATGGAAAGCTAAAATAATACATTTACTACTACTACTTTAAAAGTAGAATTGAATTGACAAAGTGATTTAGACGATTTTCTTTAGGGTCCAATTGAAATGAAATGCGAAACATTCTTTGAAATGTTTGACTCAGTATTGAGTGGGCACTCTTTTGGATTCAGAAAGTTTACAGAAGCAGCTTGAGTGCGCAGCCAAAATAACAAATTCCTATAAGGTTTAGATGTATAATTACAGTAAAAGCGGAAACCATGTGTTTAATCCACATCCAACTTCAGTTAAATGTTGGATTTGCTGTATCTACAGGCTCATGTAAGGTTGTTTGCCTCTGCCATGTCACTCGGACCACAAGCAAATACACCACACTGTAAATACAGATTGCATCAATTCCTACATTTGCTAAACAACCTTCCTCATTAGATTAATTTTAAATGATAAAACAACCATGTTGCACATATGTCGGAACATCTGCTTGAGATTCTTACTCAGCCAGTCACCTTATGTTTAAAGTAATTTATCATTTATCAGCTACTCTGAATGAAGAGGCCCGCCCTTGTGTAACCCATTCTGGCACTAACTCTGACAAGTGTACTGATGAAAAATTAATCACAGGGAACATATGTGTGGGCCTCTTGCGCAAAAAAAAGTGGAAACTGTGTTATGTGTAAAATGCGTCTTGGGATAATACCATGTATGTGCACAAGGTGACTGAAAAGTCTGCAATGCCTAGGATCTTCCTGTCAAGTTGTTTTAGCTGTAGACAGGTAACATTGTACTTTGTCAAGGTTATAAGACAGTATGCAGTGGTATCCACTTGAGACCTGGCACATCTCTTTCCAAGGAGATTTTTTACATTTCTATGTGCATATCATCCCACAATGTGCATCCCCTTCACTGGTCTTGTGCTGTTTGATGCTGTCTTTGCTAAGCTTGTGCAACTCTGCACAGTACCAGTGTTTTTCCTTTGCTTGTTGTAACACTGGTGTTGCATTAGTTCATGATATAATGGGTTTTTATCTTAGGTAATACTAACAGTGATGTGCTAGGAACAGTTTAATATGTGCAGCAGAGCTTTGGTATTATTTTCTCGTGTACTGACTGATTACTTGTCAAGTCTGCTCTTTGTTTTCTAGCAGTCAGGATACTGTACTGCAAGACTGGCTGTCAGCCTCAGTTGCATGTCACCTCGTATCTGTTTCCTTTTTGTTTCTTCATTTTTCTCTTCTTGCCATGAAAAAAGGGGAATGGGAAAGGTAAATTGGCCTTTCTTGAGTTGCCAGGTGCTGTTTTGCTGATATACAGAAAAGCTTTATTTAGTAGTACAGAGACAAGGCTTATATAATGCTTCAAAATCTAGATGAATTGTGTCAATCTACAACTCAAAATACTCAATTCTTATTCCCTAAAAACATGAGGTTTTTTTGCACATTTGATGTGAATATCTACTTTGTGTGCATGTAGATCTTTATTTTTAAGCATTGTGTTTATCTAAAAATAAGCTACAAAACTTGAAGCTATCCAAACTCAACCCAGCTTCAGAGCAACTGTTCTATTCTAGCTGTTGCCTGCCCACCTTGTCCAAAGTGGTACACAATGCCAGAGGGTATTTGTGCACACAATGTTTTGTCGTGCATTTCAACACTTTTGGTCTTATTTTGAATGTCTCTCCTTGTTGTGAGGAACAGACCATCCAGATTTCCATTTAGTCATTGCATTGCTGCCCTTCATTAAAAGATAGAAATTACCCTTAATAGTGTAAGTAAAGCTTCCTTTTAGGCAAGCAATTAACCTGTTTGAATCTGTTCCTTATCCTCAGTTTTCGTTCTCTTTTCACCAGCTCCGTGAGGAATCCATTTCTGTGATGTGAGCATTTTTAATTGCCTCCTGAGGGGCAGGATCATCTCTTGTTATCTGCCTTGAATATTATTTCATGACATTGCTGTATGTGTATATAGGTAAAGTCTTTAAGAAGGTAATAATTTGTATCCGGGTACTCCATTGACTGATTTATGCAGAAGTCCCTTTCTCTCGTATTTATCTCTCAACACAGAGAAGAATGTGTGAAATGTAATTCTTTATCATTCATTAAGACATATTTAATCTCTGCATATAAGGATATGTGCAGCTGCATTTGAATAGCAAATGAAGCAAGACTGGAACTGAAAAACCTTGATTAGCTTAAGAATTAAATTTACACATTTTGTATATTGGCATTTAGCTTTTTTTTTTTTTAAAGTTATTTATTTATTTATTATTTAGCATGCCTCACACATAAGTTACACTGGGTTCTCAGTATGTAAGTGTAGCATATGAAGTGTCCTTGTAGAAATCACCAAGTGCAGCCGGATGCAGTCGTCAGTGAACATGAAGGGTTTATGTGAGCAGTACTCGATTGGTTGGCAAACAACTAAATTGTCTCTGAACAGGTTTGACACATTTGTACAGCTGGACGACTTATGAAAGGATGCAGAGCTCTTTCCTCCCCTCTCCTCTCTCCTTGATGGATGGTCCCTCTGTTTGACAGTGTGCTGTCTGTCGTTGTCAGATGAAACAACCTTCTCTCCATGGTTCCTACTCCCTTTCCTGTCATCAGTGTACAGAACTGGTTTATGGCCACACGACCATAAAATACATCACTTGTTGAGCTGTTCACTTGGAAATGAGGGTGACAAGTATGTTAAACCATGTGACCATCAATATAAACATGCCTTTTGTCTTTAGTCCCTTACCTTCATGCAGATATCCATCCGTCCATCCATTTTCTATACCCACTTAGTTCAATTCAGGATCGCGGGAGGCCTGAAGCCTATCCCAGCTGCCATTCGGCCTGAGGCGGGGTACACCCTCGACAGTTGCCATCTTAGCAGATACATTGAGACATTGAGCTGTGACATTTGAAAGGACTGTGATTGCGACATACAGGGAAACTGAATGCCAAATTCCCTCCATTGTCGCCCAAGAGTCTACTTAGTGAAAGGAACTGGATTCCCGTACTTGGGAGAACAAGAGAGTGATGTAGTTAATTATATATTTTCATCATATTTAAAGCTGACAACACATCTCTATTCAATCATACGATTATTTTTCAATAATTATAAATATTTGCATTACATATACCAACAAACTGATTTTACTTTTATACAGCAAATCTAAGCAGCTGGACCCATTCATCTGAAAGTATGTGATCTGATTTAAAATGTTCTTAAGCATATATTGAGTGTTCTGAGGCCATTTTAGGATGCACGTTGATGCCAAAACATCCTTTTTCAGGGGTAAAGTAGCCATTATAGCACTATTGGTTTGTGATGTCCAACTTCAAACACAAAGGAACCGCTTTGCAATGTCTTGCAGATGCTGCAGCCATCCCTTGACTGTCTCTGCTTGCAGTCCCTATTGATATTTCAGACAAGCTTTGGTTTGGGATCTCAGATCATTAAAATGTTAACCGCTACTTTTAAATAAAAAAAAAACACTTTCAGCATCTTGATCATTTCATGTCTGATTTATTTGTTTTTTGTTTAACACATGTAATAAAAAATTATTTCTTGTATTGCATTGTATTGAGTGTTACTGTGTATAACCTGTAAATGACCTCGCTGCAAGATACCACCATGTCCAGTTTTCTTAAATCCCTCTTCTCCGTTGTGTGCTTGTTATAATGATAAAGCTGCACTTTAGGGGGGACAGGGATGAAGCTGGTATTAACGACTGTGTCTTGGTAACTTCAACTGTGTTGGGGAGAAAAGGTAGACGAGATAAGAACGATCAACTATACCCAAGGAGCGATGACGTGACGATGGGTAATATAACTGAAGTCTCTTTGCCTCAGTGGTCAGAGCAACTCTGTATTTTGTACTGTGTTGTTCTCTCTTACAAGATATTATTATAAAAGCCTCTTATCTCCTCAGAAGAAACACACAGTAAGACAATCTATCCAAACTTCAGTATTCATATGCATTGAGTGGATATTCTCTTCCTCCCTGCTGACCCAACCATCTGGTCCCTGTTGGTGTAATAATGCCGCCTTTCTGCTGCATGACTGTACACTAACATACAGAATTAGTACTGAATATACACATTTCAAAAGGCCAAATTCCTTGAAGCAATGAAAATGTTTTGTAAATGTCAGCTGGAGGAGGGATGAATAATGTTAAATAAAATATTCACGTTAAGTCTACTGAGGTATATTTGCTTATATCCACTGCTGCTACCAACAAATTCCTCATAGATTCATAAAACAAAACAAACAGGCAGATATATTTAAAAAAAACTTTGGTTGCTCACAGTGTGTCAACAGGTTAATTTAAAATCACCCTATTACCATAAGGTTTATGTGTCAAATAACTCAAAAGCCCACCACAATTTCTTTAGCTTCCCAGCTTCACTGTAATATGTACTTTTTTTTTTTTACATTTAAAGATGGTTTGTCAGTTAGATCATACTTGTTAAGAGAGGAGGCAGGCAGATATGTACAAGCAGTTCATGTTATGTAACTGGTTGTTGTGTTTTGAAATGGTATCTCTTCATTTTGATCTAGTTGAGGTTCAGTTTTTAGAATCTTCGATTGTCAGAGAAATGTTTGTTCTATGAAATCTTTAATCAGAGACGTTTATACAATCACATGTGATATTTTAAATGAAATAACCTCTTCCCCACCACTGTGTAATGTTAAAATCATATATACAGACTTGACCTTCACTAGTTCGCATGCAATTGGTACATTCCTAAGTCCAGCGTGCAGCCTTGTGCTGTAAATGTTTGGACTGCAACAGTGGCTGACAAATATGATTTGCTGCAAGGCCACGTCATGACCTGCTCACTCTGTCTATTAAAGTGTGTGAATGTTTTTGTGGGTATCTGCACACATTTCAGCCTGTCGAAGCAATTTATGTCTCTCGATCCATCATCTTTTTATTTATCTATTTATTTTGGGGGGGAGGGTTGGTTTGACACAGACATTGACTGTGTGTGCCTGTGTGAGAGTAATTGACAGACAGTAAACCACATAAATGATGATGGCAGCTTGGTGTTTTGCCACATTAGTTGGATGTGTTCTTATGGCAAATAAGTCGAGGGGAATTAATCAAATCACTCAGTGTTGTGTAATGGACTAAGACATTTTGTGTAGAGTCCCTCGAGCTGTATGGTATCCTTGGACAGTTAGTAATTCATGATTTGTGACTTTCTGTTGGTATTCTTACAGTCAGTGACTAAGCAGGATTCAAGAAGCCCTCCTACAGAGCTTTGTGTTCCATGTTGGCGTGCAGTTAGTTGGTTTAATGAGCTTTCACTCTCATTCAGTGTAGATAACAGTACTGACAGAAAAAGAAAAGAACCTTGATGCTTGCCGTCATAAATCATTTGGACAAATAAATGCAAATATTTAAGATGTTGGCAGAAAGGAGAAGAGTCAGGGCCATAATATCCTCCAAACGCAGCTTCAAGCTTAAAAAGTTTGTGCCAAGTGCAGTTAAATGTCAACACTCACAATAATTCCAGAGAGGGAAATTTCTCATTTGTCTGTTAATATTCAGTCAGTGCAGAAATAACAGAAAACATAAATGCAACATGTCTCTGTAGTGTTTTATTGTATTCATTTCCCCTCAGTGAGACCATTAATAGATTTCCATCATTGCCATCATAGCAAACACTAATTTTATTACAAAACAGTGCAAATGAGTTTCTGCATGCTTGCCTGCTGTAATATTTGCTAAATAAAGCAGTAATTGTGTTTGTATAGCACTACAGTGTCATAAAGTGGAAAAAAGGTGATAGACTGTCAAAAACTGGAAACAAAACCTTTGCTCATAATTTAACAGATTGGTAGAAGGAAGAAGTGTTGCAAATCTGAAAACTGTTGAACCAATTTTCTTTTATGAATTGCAGATATACTTTAATTTGCCACAAGAATTAACACGGCACTCACTCTGATTCAATTTGAATAAAGCACCTCCAATTAAGTATTTATGTAGTCGGCATCATTTACATTTTTAAAATGTTAACGTATTGGTTCTGAGGCTGTTTCCTGGTGCTGAGTAGTTGAGAGAATAAGACCAACAAACCACCAGCTAAACCATTTGCCCTTGGCTGTTGTGAGACCACAAGAAGCATGAAAACTATGTGGTAAACTCCCACACTACATGTAGGCATGTAGTAGCCTACACAGCCCTCTGCTGTAGTCTCAGTGCTGCTGCTTCTGACAAAACTGGGAAACAGAAAAATAATTATTTGCACATATGTGTAATCCAACATATGCTGACATAATCATGTTCTGGTCTAGCTTGATTTACCGGAGTGATTATTGGTTGGGCAGCTATGGTTATCAGATTTGTTTTGGTTTCATCTAAAACTCATAGGATAAGTTCAGACAACCTAACCCTAACCCGAGAAAATGGTAAATTATAACAAAATAAAGCCAGCAGCTGATATGGAACAACTTTTCAATACCAAATTAAGTTATTTAAAAGTTTGTTTGAAATTATTTTGAAATTGAAATACTTTTGAAATACAAACACTAATAGTTTGAATGTGTTTTTATTGCTGAAAAAACTAGAGGCTGAGGTAGGCAGTCACGTAATGATAGTTTTTATTGAAAAGGAGATGACATAGTGTTTTGTTTTTAAATCAACAGTGCAAAAGACGAAACATTCTCCCATCTTCACAGGGATTAATAGATTAGTGAGTACATGAACTCAGCTGGTGATGTGTTCAAGCCTGCAACGACGAGACAGAAACCTCATGATGCTGCTGTGGTAGAACAGAGTGACAGCAGCCTGGTGTTACTGACAGGAAGACATACACCTGTAGAAACTGAAGCATCTTTCTGGATAGTTGGAGCACTAAAAGGGCTGTGTTTGTTTTGAGGATTGAAGAAGTCATTGTAAGGCCTACATGTAGCATATCTTCACACAGCATGTGTGGCCTATCCAACAAAATAACTTCAACTATCATTGGCCAGTTAGGTTATCGCATAATAACACAGTAGGGTCACACTTCAGCTACAACAGTGGAGTTAATTCAGTCCTTCTGGAATGCACAGTTTTCTTTACCATACATGTTTGACCAATAGCTTGCAAGTCATTTGAATGGGTGTGTGAGTGCACAGAAAAGAGAGCGACTTGATTGTGTGTGTTATTTACGGCATGGGGGCTGCCTTTGGCAGAAACCTGAGCACTTGAGAGATACAGCGAGGCGGACAGAATCTATAAATACCACGGCCGAGTGAGCAGAGCTTAAGAAGTAGCAGTGGCTGTCTGTCTGTACAGTCAGTCGTGTTGTTTGGTCTTCAGGTTGTGCGTTGCTGTCTTAGAATGAAATATTGGGCCTCCATAAGTAAACGGAAACAAATCCATCTGAGACCAGACAGCTAATTTAAAGTGACGGATAGGGGGGGTTATCTCAGATATTGAATGTTTGATCTGTTAAGAGTCAGTGTGATGTAAAGTGTATGAAATGGCTCTAATGAGGCTGTGTAGGAATTGTCTGATATCTTTAGAGCTCATAAGAATGGGAAATATAGTTCCATCCATACTTGAAAAATACCATAAACCCCTTTGACTAATTATAAATAAATAGGTTTTTGTTTGTGTTGTGTTGTATTTCAGAGCAAATTCACTTGGGACATGTTCAGAGTTTGATGCCACAGTGTCAGAATTTGTTGCAACCACAGCACTGATGTCACAAACACCCTCTGGCTTGTTCTCCTGTCATGTCTTTTTCTAAAGGCTTAAACTCAACATACATTCTGCATCTCACTTAGTACAGTGCTATGTCTTTCTCTCCCACATTTCTAAATATACAAGCTTCAGAGGAATCGCACAGGTTCACAGGCAGGTGGTTCTAGGCCCAACTCTTTTGGCTAGAATTAAAGGCAAACAGCCCAGCAAGTCCACTGACACTTTCATCGATTTATCCATCCATCCGTTTGTCATCCCACACTCCACTGGCAGAGCTTATGCTAGCACTATCTCTTGATATGTGAAGTGCACTACAAAGTGTAGATGAGTGGCTCAGCACTAGCTTGAATTGGCTGCTGATGACTTGACAAAAGAGATAAAGAAGATGGAGAAAACTACTTAATTTAGTCAAATCTAAAGCTTTAGTTGACTCCTAACAACATGTATTGTCCTTAATGCAGTGTTTCCAATTAATTTTTTTATTTGCAAAGTTAGAGAGGTGTGTAGTCCGTATAGAAAACACCTTTATTAGTTGTATGAAATAACACTCATAGGTGCAACATGAAAATATCACACCCTTGCAAACTGAAAGCAAATTAAATGGAGACATGTTTATGAGAGTGAGTGAAAGGCAAAATTCATTCAATTATAAATGGGATTTTAACCTGTTTATTGTCAATAAAGTAGGTACATAAAAACAGGTGCACAAGATGGCTTATGCTGCCATATCGAGATACACACATGCATGTGGTCACACGTATATACACCCCCCTTTCCTGTGAGTTCAGCTTCCTGCATTTGTAGAGCTCAGAGCAGATGTTTCTCTTCTGCTGAAAACCAGATGAATAGATTCACGTCTTTGTGATCGGTCAGCAAAAAATAGCCTTCTGAGGAAGAAGAGGAAGACCGTTGATGTCATTGTGATTTCTTTGGGGTTTTGGGTGGCACGCTCGAGAGGTGAGAAAAAAAACAGACTAACCTTATATTACTGTTGTCTGCTTCTTCTGGGTGGGAGCATGGTGATGGCAGGAAGAGACGCACCATTTAATACGGCAAGCACAGACTCAGGTAGTACAGCAACTTTTTCTGAATCTTTCAAATTTTTCTTCAAGAAGTAAATTCCTCTTTGTGTTTATTTCACAAGAAGATATCCGTTTTAGATTATACCCATTATTAGCTTTTCTACTTTAGGGCTATTTAAAAATCCTCTCTCTCTTAAATCAAAATGATTTCATTCGACAGGATCTGCTGTGACAAACATAATGAGGTTGGTTTAGCTATTATGAATCATCACCAGATGTGTATTCTTTTGGAGCACACGGTCACCATTGTGTATATGAGTCGTGTCATATGAGTGTGTAACAGACTGTTGTTGTGTCGCTTTATGAGCATTTCGAAGATGATACAACTCTTCATGTGCATTAATGTAAATCTGAAGTTGTTCTTAAAGCCACATCAAACAACGCAGCAAAGCTTGTAAGGGTAGGACTTGTTGAACTTAATGATTTGAGCTCTTTTAGATTCATCAGCACAAACTAATCCTTTGGGCTAAATGACTGAAAGCTAAAAATAACCCCTGCAGCTACAGCACAATGCGTAGGAGGATATGGTTGTCTGGTATGTGATAATGATGAAAAGAAAGAGGAAGAAAAGAGACTGGGAAGAAAAACTGAGCAAAAGAGGCTAAACCATTAGTCTCATTTAAGTATATATTTTACTATTTATTTATGCAGTGAACAAGTTAATACTTCATTTGTACATTAAAATATAAATATTTAGAAAACTTGTGATAGAAAATATAATAGTGCTAATACTGTCTGTTAATTGAGAGGAACAACAGTTGTGGTTTCCAGTAATCCCCCCCAACTGTTCAAATGTCTCAGTTTTGCGGTAGCAACTAGAGGATTGGAAATGAGTCTGTCTCCAGCAACTTCCTCCTGAAGGATTCTTGTCTGCTCCTGGGCAAGCTGGGATGTAGAATCCCCAACTGGTTGTTGATGGTACATGTAAAACCCTCAAGCTCCCTGGCCTCTGGTAGAGCACCTAAGCTTAAAAGGGTACCTGCCCACAAGAGGAGTTAGTGTGGAGGTTATAAATATTAGATATAAATGCTATTCTGAATTCTTTTACAAACTGGTATGTTGAATTTATCGTGTGATTTATTGAACATTTCATTTCTAAAAAAAAAAGGGGGGGGGGGTTATTCCCTTTTTATTTCTGCTTCACGAAGAGCTTTGAACCATTCAGGTTTCAGTTGTGCAAATTTATGAAAAAAAGCACATTTTGGGAGAAAAAAAGTGATATTTAAGGAAAAATTTAATTTTTTTGCTTATGAATTTTTTGGTATATAACAGTATTTATTTGTATTTGTCTGCATCTGAAACAACCAGGTTTTCTTTTATAAATAAAGGAACATCTGGATTAGACTGACAGATAAATGGATTGATCCATTCATTCAGCAGGTACAAAGATGATGGAAATAAATAGTCAGTGCAGCCTAATCATGGATTGGGAATTAGATTAGACACAAAGAGATAAAGAACAGGATCCAGCTATATTGTTAATAATGTCTGTCCGCAAGCCCTAATTATAACTAACCACATTGCCCTCTTTCTCCATTACTCCCTGTCCCTGCTACTACTACCCTACACAATGCTTGACAGTCTCAACAAAGCTTCCCCAAGGCACCTAATCTAATAGAGCAGTCTCTACAAGACACACACACACATACACACACAGAAACACACTTTCACACCAGCGAGCAGCAAAGAAAGGATGGAGTCTGAGGAAAAGATGAGGGACAAAGATAAGACATCAGATAAATGAGATAAATTGGACACTGGGTGAGGAATGACAGGGAGAAAGAATACTATTCTTTTCTAAGTCTCCAAGGGTTGTTGGCTTGTGTAAGCTCTGGTGGGATCTCATTATCCTTTTGTGTGTGTGTGTGTCCATCTGCTGCCACAGCCTACCTTTTATCAGGAGTCTTGCTTGTGTGAGGGTGTCCAATCCCCAATTATACCATGGACAGAGAAGAGATTAGATCATTGTTAAACCTTTTAAATGTTTACAGTAAACCACAAATTAAATGTAATATAAATGTCAAATATATATCAAATAGCTTTCATTTGAGAGCACTGCAACTCTTAAATCTATCGCTCCTCAAAATTGAGTGCTTTTGTCCATATTAAACCAAAAACAAAGATACGATCACATCAGTCATTTCATATACATTGACATGGCTTTTGCCACAGTAGTTAGTGGGTGGGCTTATATAATGCTTGTATATGAAGAGAGGTGAGAAAACCAAAGAGACAGCGAGTCTGAGACTCCAGGCAGCAGTAGTACCAACACACACTTACACACACCCATAGTCATGCTTCCATCATGTCAAGAACATTACTTTAACTTACATTTATTTCTTGAGGACATACTACTGCCAACCCCTGAATTTCCCTAACTTTTACCCTATCCCTATGCTAGTCTGAAAAAATACATGCAAGCGAGCAGAGACCAGGACAGGGATGAGTGTGCTGTACAAGCACAAGGTCTGCAACAAAGTCCTGTCCTTCACCACTCACCAATCCAAGTATTCAGAATGACTGACCCTTTATATCTGAAGGCTGATATAAGTCAGACTTGATTAAGCCAACATAGCAGTCAGTTGTTCTTCTTGAATAATGATAGATTATCATCTCAAACCTTCCTTTTGATGCCACATTGCCTCTGAGGATACAGACATCAGGAGAGGAGTCTTGGTTTACCAATGTGTTGGCAGCACTGAAGGTTACTTGTGTGAGACTTCAGTGAGTCTCATGCAGCCCACAGGAGATGGAGTATCGAGTTCAGCGACGAGGGTAAATTGGGGAATATGCTTCATAGCACCAAGCTTACAATTATTCTGCTTCAGTAAAGACTGACCTCAGCTTGTCAGGGAAAAGTATAACTTTCTCCTTCCTTCTGCCAGACAAGCCAGACAGAAGGTAGATCTTCACAGAGAGAGAAAGAAAATGTTCTTGACGTTCGTTTTTAGACATTATTCCAAATTTAGAGTTTATCTTTTTAAATTAATTCTGGTGTAAGCTAACTTAAGATTCAGTTTTGCTGTATAAAATACCAGGTTATGGTTATGTGACAGACTGTTTCTCGCCTCCTGCTGTGTTTTCACTGCGTTTATCTAGGATAAAGCTAACGTTGAAAAGTTACCTTTTCTCACTTTCGTTTTTTGTGTTTCTAGTGGAGCTGGATGCGGAGCATGCACAGAGAGTCCCTGGGGCTGAACAAGGAGGGGTCCCACCCCCCCAGGTGAAGCTTAAAGAGAGGCAGAAGTTCTTTGAGGAGGCCTTTCAGCAAGATATGGAGCAGTACCTGTCCAGCGGCTACCTGCAGATTGCTGAGAGAAGAGGTGAGGATCCTGTTCCTCACAGATATCATAGTTCTGTGCTTTTACAGTTCAAGCCGCTTTAAGCTATTTAAGTGCCGACACAGGGAAAAGGAGATTGTTGAGAAGTTGAGGTTAAGCTAGTGGTGTGTGTAACTTATTCAGGGGCGAATGCAAAGCCAGCTAGCATTTAACTGAATTATTTTCTTGATACTATCAGCTGAAACCTTCACACTTCAGCAGCATATCACAAGATTGCGCTGCAATTTCTTTCTCTAGTGAGGCCCCTCACTTCAAGCTGCTGTCACTTAACACCAAGCTATTGCTTTGAAAAATGCAATCATGCCATATAAATGCACTCTTCCACGAGGATTTTAATAGAATCTATCTGTGGTTTACCCCATATGTTGCAGCTAAAAGTGCTAAAATACCTAAAGAATAAGCTGAAATACCCCCCACTGAAACATGTTACTGACTCTACCAGGATTCAGAATGGGATTTTTCTTCCTCTTTTACCCATATATCCTCCTCCCCTAATCCTCTGGAACTGGCTTATGAGAGAAGATTGTGAAGCAGTGAGGAAGGAGAAAGGTGGAGTAGGAGAAAAGTGACTTAAGGATTGGAGAGGGAGAGAAAGTGTGGGGCTTATGTTTTCACTGTCAATCAAAACATTCTTTATTTACGAAGTGACCACATTTTTTTTGTTAAATATATAAAGCTAAGAAACAAAAACAGGCACCGGAGCTGAAACCCAGGGAGTGAAACATTCAGAGCTCCTCATCACCTGAAGATTAGTTTGAATAATGTGTAGACTCTCTTTATTCATGGTAGACTTTCCTACAACACATTTCAAAATAAGTTTGTGAAGTGGCTGTAAATCTTCAGGGCAGGGCGACGCAACTGAAGAAGAATGATAGAACTTGAGAAACAGGAGGGGGATACTGAGAATAAACCAAAAGGGCATCGGAAAAAGAAGAAGCTGCAGATTTCACAAGTGCCTGAGCCTCCAAATGCTAGTCTCAAGGGTCTTACACTGTTTGTTTTTTTCCTCACACACACATTTACTATGTGCAATTTCACTACGGGCAAAAACAGTTCCTCCCAGCAGGGTAACCTTTTAGGCAAGGTCACAGTGAGGTTAAAGGAGGAGCATGTCAGAGGCAGTCATGTGGAAATGATGTTCTCAGCATTATGACTTTCACCACATAACCACAGTGTTGGTGTATATTTGTTTATTCATGTTCAAGTGCTAAAAACAGTTCCATGTTGAGCTGAAAACTTTATCAGCATCCTCCATAGCATGATTTATGTGGTCATTGATGATGTGTAGTGGTGATTGTGTAGATGACAAGAAAGATATGGAAATGCATGTGACAGGAGGCTGCTTACTGAGGATTCATTAGAGAGAATTAGACCTGAATTCCTCTAAAGGTGTCACAGGAAGAACCACAGTCGTCTTCACTGAGACAGACTGTAAAGGAGGAAAACACGCTCGAGTGGTTTTTGTAAAAGGCTGAAAAATTCCCTTGTGACACCCCACTGTGTTTGCGCATGATCTCTTTGTGTTTGCGTTACAATTCAAAAGGTAGGGAGACTAGAGCAGCCTCCGTGGGAAATAACACTCCCCTTCTGTCTCTCTTTCTTGACTCTTTATTCCGCTCTTCCTCCCTATGCTGCCCTCTTCTGCTCTCCCCATTTCCTTGAGGTACGGTTGCAAATGGCATCTTTTTCACTGCTTTATAACAACCAATCATGTTGCTTCTTCGTCATGTATTCGCAACTATGCCCCCCCCCCTCTCATTGCAAACCCCAACTCCCATCCCCTCAGTGCTCTAACTGGCTGTCTGTGACGCATGCAGAACATCATTATAGCAATTTTGGAGGAGGGGGGGCTCCACACCTGCAAGGCGGTGAATCCAGGAGTATGTTAGCAGATGAGAAAAAGGTGTTTATGTTTTACATAACTTCTAATGCAGTTATATTATAATATCCAATAAGATCCAGAGCTCCTTTGTAGAAATGGGAGCAGCTTTCTGAATCATCAATGCAGCACTTCACCAGTCAAAACTTTATGATATCGTGGCCATACTCTCTGGAAAAAGCCACATGACTGTATGTTGGAAGTTTACAAAAAGCCATTTGTGTGACTGACCACGAGAGGCGATATCCTTTTATTGACGAAACAAAGGATGAACTAATTGGCACCAATTCCAAATGGTGTGTGTGTTGGAAACCATGCACTGACTATCACCTCAGTAATACCATTCCCTCAGTAACTATGGTTACTGACCATACAGGTGCAGGTGCTGAAGCCTGATGTTGTTGCCTCTGGTGTGAGCAGTGCCAGGTTAGCTGTTTACCCTGTTTTTAATCATTGTTCTCTTAAAGTTACTGCTTGTTTTCTTCATATTCAGCTTCCCATAAATACTGATTCCTGCCAATCCATTAATTGTGATGCCACTGCTTTGGACTATGAGGCAAACAAAAAGTTTTTTTGTATGAATCATACACACGCTTCCCCATTTATTATGCCATCCAGCTTGAATGTGCCCATTTGCTTCTGCTTTGTATTTGGAGAGCAAAAAAACAAAAAGTGTCTCTCTTCCTGGACTCAACCCCTTGCTGCCAGACTCTGCATGCTACAATGGTTAGGCGATATCTCACTATCTTGTGTTGTTCCTAGAGCCAATAGGCAGCATGTCTTCCATGGAGGTGAACGTGGATATGCTGGAGCAGATGGATCTAATGGACATGTCAGACCACGAAGCTTTAGATGTGTTTCTACACTCTGGGGGAGAAGATAACAGTGTGGCCTCGCCTGTCGCAGGTAGTGTGCCATGCAAACACAAAATAAACATAACATTTATAAAAATTTAAAAAAAACACTAAAACTACAATACAACACTGAACTCTGATATCATGTCAAAGCTAATTCATGTCAAATTCACTGAGGTAGATATTCCTGCCCGAAACTGACGAGCACTTTAATGAAACATGATGTATGCTTGGGAAATGTTGAGTGCCACAGTTAACAATGCAGCATCTTACTAAAACTTCCTCTGCGTCTGATACAAGTAAATCTGCATTATTGGGTTGTGGATGACTGAGCTTGATTATTCAGTTCGCTGCCATTTTCTTTAGATAACAAATAAATGTTGAATGATCATGAATAATAGAAATGTAAGGATTCTTTTAAAAGAAAGGGGTACGGTTGCTCATCAACACACAAACACCACAACTTGGAAGTGGTACCTCTGCAGTATTTATTTATTTTCTGTCCATGTTCAGCTGTTCCACCCCAGTCTGTCTACTATACCTCAGGTCCAGATGTTGAATCCTTCACCACAGAGATTAGCCTCCAGGTTCCAACCCAGGCTGAGCTCCGACACAAGCTTTCATCCCTGTCATCCACCTGTACTGATTCAGCCAGCCAGGACACAGAGGGCGGGGAGGAGGATGAGGACGAAGAGGAAGAAGAGACTGAGCAAGGAGGAGGTGGAGTAGGAGGATCAGGAGGAAGAGGAAGGAGAAGGCCCCCTCTGGTAGTGACCCTGGATGAAAAAGAGGTGCACCCTGACACAGTGCTGGTGGACAGGGTGGAGAAAGAGAATCAGAAAAGCAAAGACTGTGAGGAGAGCAAGTAGCAGGTTTGAGTTGGACAGTCGGACTGCATTTAAACACAAAACACCCACAGCTGCCAAATCAAACTCAAATATATAACAATTGGAATTTCTTCCTATATATCTTTCATATTCAAGACAAACGAGAGAAATTACTTTGAGGTTGCACTAACTGCCACATATCCTTGCCTTAATGGACAAATGATGTAAGTTTTTCAATTCTAATTGAATCCTATAATAGAAGAATCCGCTTTAGCATAAAGGCACTGAATGGCTCAACATGCACATTGACAGTTTGATATTTTTCAGAAAATAACCGCTATTCTTTTTCCATGCTTGTGCATGTTGACACTGTGCCTGACAAAGGAAGTGAACAGGACGCACCCGTCACCCATCATCTGGCCCTATGAGATAGTCATCTTTTATGCTCCAGTCTAATACCGAAGCCTTTACAATGCTTACAGACTGCAGCTGTTATGTGTTATATGTTCTACACAACATGATAGTGGTTTTAGCGTGACTACCATTTGCTTGCCAAAATAAATAGGAAATCACCAGCTCTATCAGGAGGATCACATTTCTTCCGGTCAAATACATTTTTAGGGGTGCTCCAAAAAAGATTCCTGGGGCCGACCACCGTTGCTTGGAAGAGGATCAGCCAACACCAATACCGATCACATGATGTATTTGAAGTCCTTATGTGCACGTTTTTGACAGCAGCTAATTATATCCTTTAGCAACATGTGCATCATATCACTTTTTCAAACCACAGCAGCCTATTATTGGTACCAGCTTTGAGCTTAAAAAAGGTTTTCTTGAGGTGTAAAATTAAAAGATTTTATTAAATATAACTTTTAAAAAAAGCTAAATGAGAAAAACACACCAAGTTAACAATGATTTATACTGAAGCAATAAAATATAACATCTCAATGTGGCCTACAAATTTTTTTCATTTGGTTTTGATTTAGTTGTGTAGGCCAGGAGTCCCTAACCACATCATTCATTACCGAGCGTATGTGCTCCAGCAAATAAGACAGATAACAATAATTGCTCCGTAATGACTTTGAACGCAGCACTGTCCCCAGTTTGAGTGGAACACGGTGCTGTGATGCTATTTCTTGTCATCTCTTGATGGTACCGTGTCCCAATGATTCAGGGATATTGGCGAGTTTCAGTTTTGTTTGTTCATTAGATTGTTCAGAAGCGACTGAAGTAATGTTGCCTGTATCTATATGCTGATTGGTCATGTGCTAATTATGTTAGCTGGAAGAACTGTCCTGAGATTGACGTTTTACATTTAAAAAATAACTAAAAGAAAGAAAAACAACACCAGGCTGCGGTAGATGTAGGCTCCAGTTCTGCCCAATGCACATTTTGAACAGATTAATACTCCTTTGGAAATGCTTGAACCTATGGTAAGACATGGACTTAAAGTCATCTCCAATGAAGTTATTTTCGCTTTACATCTGCCTGTGTGGTGCTGACACGCTCAGGTGAGTATAAGATTTTTTTGTGTGTCTCAAAAAAACCAAAAAAAACCCCATAGCTATTCAATTTGATTTGAAATGTGATTCATTTACATTACTTGATAATTAATACTTAACTCCAGTCTTTAGTATTGGTGTTGCCCTCTAACAGGCTTTGCTTGAGATGATAACAATTCAGTTATTTAAGTAGAATATCGCCCGATAATAATTTGATCTCGATCGATCGGAGCACCCTTACAAGTTTGGGAACTTTTTTCTATCATTATTCAAATCTCATAAGTTTCCTCTTTTGCTTACCCTGCAGATGGTTTTGCTTAATTTGCCAAAGTTTTTGAGACGGTTGTGATGCTTCTCCGTTGATATGGGAGAGAAAGGAACACCATATTGGTGACCTATCTCTGTAGGAAGAGTGTCCTGATTGTGTTGAATAATTCACAGACCTCATTGTTAGGTGTGGAAAAACAGTTCCTCTGATAATATCTAAACTTGAGCAGGTAAAATTGATTTAAATTTTTCTTTTTTTCTCTCAATTATCTGGGTGACTTGACTGGTTGATATGGCAAATTTTTAACAACTGGCACTTCCAAATTGTCTGCAGAAGTCACGAAAGATAGAATTTCCATCACTGATAAACTGAACAACTCTCACCAATTTCTACAATATTTGAAATATAAAGTGCAGTTTAGAAATGGCAGTGACAAACCTGTCGCACTAGGTGGCAGCCAACACCAGCTGGCAGTGGGTTGTATAACACAGTCCTTTATATCTGGTACAGGTGAAGTTCAGGTACAGTTATTTTGATGATTTAACAAACGCACACAGAGAGGAAAGGAGAGCTACCCTTATCCAGTCCTCTGACCATTAATATTTTAGTGAACTTCTCCTTCTGAATAAGGACCAAATCCCTGTTGTGGACTGTGCACTTTGTATTGAACAACGGCCAGAAGGTTTAAGTGTATTCATACCTTTTTTTTTTTGTTGTCACAAACTGTCGACATTTGTGCAGTGTAACTCCTTCCATCTTTCCTTTGTCCCCGCCCACTCCTTCTGACTTGTTGGGAATAAATATTTCTGCCCCTGAACTGTTTAATTTTCTTCTAAGAATTTTGAGCAGGATTAAAGGTTTAAGTTAACAGACCCTGAGTGCTTACTCTTGAATTGTGGTCCTGCCCGAGCACTTACGGGAATGTATCGATGGAACAAGCATCCTGCAGGTGGGGGAAGGGGTGGGAAATTCTCCTCTATTTTTACCATGTTTGTGTTCAGTATTATATTTTAATAATTTTCTTTAAATTAAGGAAAGCAATACCATAGCTACACTAAGAGTTAATGGCTTATCGAGGCTGAAAGTGGATGCATGGGTTTATTCCTAGCACTAGTAAATAGCTGGTGTTGATGCATGACAGTCATTCCAGTGCACTTTAATTAAAGTTCTGAAGAGCTACAGGGGCAGCCTGCACACACTGTGCGTGAATACAGTTTGTATTTATTGGGCATGTTATGTGCACACAGCTCATTCTGTTTCCTAGAGGAAATAGTCTCTCAGCGCAGTGTCTTTACATTCGTGTTGTAATCTGTCAGTTCACCCCAGTAACAAACCTTGCTTAATTTATGCATTTATCATTAGTCATATCTTACACATAAGCAAATTAATTGGGGTTTACTAATGTTAAGCAGACATAACAACCTATAACAATGATTTTCAAGTTTAAATGGTGAACTGATTGTCACAAATTCCATATACGTAATGCTTTTTACCCCCATGCCCAAGTGTCTGAAAAAAAGACTCATGAATCTTGTGCTCCGTACATTAAAAATTCTTTAAAGTTAGTATCTTGTAGAGATGTATAGGGAAGTGCACCAACGGATCATTGGCGATAATGATCTCAAAAGTTTCTAAATTTCAATGTCTATGAACAACAATACACCATAACATTACAGTGTCATGGTATGAAGATGTCTGTGTTGCATTGCAAACATGACCTGCTCGGAAATGTTCTGCCACCATTGATTTTATCTAGCGGTGCAAAAACAAACAAACAAAAAAAAACCTTGGTATATATACATGCCAATATTCTATCTATTAGCCTTAATCTTTAGAAGACAATGTTTCAAATATGGTGTTTTAAAGAAAGAAAGAATGAATATGGCTCTCATTTTTGTCAGTGGTTACATGTTAGACCAAGATCCTACGAAGAGTTTAGGTGACCTGTTGTGGGCTAAGGTAATCAGGAGCTGCTGTTTAAATGGTGATGTCTTATTTAGTCAGGTTTTCACCAGGTGCATGTATGAGTTAGTTTGAAATGCAATAACAGTTGTGTGATTAGAGGGCTCAGTAATTAATATTAGTTATAACTGTGACTTTTCTTTAATTGAAAAATATGAAAATAAAAAAAAACAGTAAATATTAATATTTAGAATGATTTGCTTAAAAGAAAATTAAAAAAAATAATCAACTGTCAGTTAGACTTTTTTTTTAAATTCATTTTAGCCATTTCAGTGAGGTAGCTCATTTAAAGCAGAGCTGAGCAGTTATTTTAAACTTTTCAAGCAGTCATTGAACTGTAAGAAATGTAATAGTTTGTGACCATCATATTAATATGGAGCTATTTGGATTTAACTGGCAGCTGGTGCTAATGTGTTGCTACCGCCACAAGGTGGCAGTGTTGTACGGAGCTGCTTACCAACCTCCAAGAAAACGACAACTGCCCAGCCCTGCTACAACCTCTCTGGCAATGTGAGCTTAGATGCTGATGATGCTCCAACAAGAGGGAAAGGTGCAACTGATGTATGGAACAGTATGACGATATGACACATTTTGCATAATATTATTCATAGCTTTGCCTTGTTAAAGAACATATGAATATAAACAGGTATATCAATAAGGGTGAGGGGCTGTACATGTACGCGGGTATATGTCGACAGGGTGTGGGGGGGGGGGGGCTTATGGTGCAGTTAAATAATTGGCCTGTGATTTCAAATGGTATTTTGGGTTTTTTCCTGCAAAAAAATGAACTCCGCAAACGAAAAAAAACACAAAAAAAAAAACACAAGCAGGTTGGAAAAAATGACAGTGAATTGTCAGTAAGTTTTTATTAAACCTTAAGTACAAACTCCAAAAGTAAAAAACTGTCAATATAACCAACATGAAACTCTTTCCAAATGGAGGGAAATGCCAAGATACGGCACTAATAAATTAAGTCACCAGAGACCCCGCTGTGAGCAAGTAGTTTATACTGTAGAAAATGGAAGAAAACAAGAGAAACTAAGCAGTAAACAAAAAAAAAAAAAGAAAAACATCCCATCAGAATAAAATATATTGTAAGGCCATAAAAACTTGACAACCACTTTTTTTTTTTTTTTTTTTTTTTCAAATGTTGAAAACACCCGACTTGGTGTTTCATTAAATAGTCCTAAAACAGTTCAGTCTTCTGAAAGGGACAACAACCAACAAACTGGATTATAGGATTTTTTCCTTGACAGTCACCACTGGCAAGCTCAGTGCAACATGAGTAGCTACTACATTTTTGTTGAATTTTCAGTAATGAAAATGTAAAAACCCATTTTTTTTTGTCAACATCTTTTTTTTTTTTCCCTTTTCTTTAAAAAAGTAAAGCTAAACAAACAAAACTAATTGGGGAGGAGGTGGGTGGGGGCAATTGTTGGCTACTCAATATCTTCTTTCTTAGTGATATAAGCAGCACTTAAAAATTTTTTATACACATTTACCAGAGCAACCCTGTAAGCGTCAAACTCACACGGATGAAGAAAGGGAAATGTAAGGCTTTTTCTTCATCAAGCACTCTCCTCTGGAACACTTTCTCTTTTTTCTAGTCCGTCCTTCCTTTCTTACTTACTTAACCTCAGAAAAAGGCTCAAGTATTTAAAGAAATTTACAGGATATATGTACAAAAAGTTGATGTTTGTTTGCGTTGGATTTCTTTCCTCTCTCTCTAAAAATTGCTCAGAATATATCTGGAAAAAGGGAAAAAAAATGCAAAACGATTAAAAAACAAAACAAAACAAAAAAACACAAGAGAAACAAAACTTGGATTTGATATTTCACATTTTACACTCTTTAACTAGTGGCTCTACTTGAGATAACACATCAGATCAACAAAATAATAATAATATAATATAATAATTAATGTTTACTGGTACAGATGAAACAAGAGGACTGGAAGAATGGAATGTTAACACGATTGCACATCTAGAACCAGAAAAGCCCGAAAGCCTTTCTGCCCTGTGGGGTGGGGGTGCGTGAGTTAGCCGACAGCTAGCGCTAACCCCCAGATTTGAACTTTTGTGTTGTTATACAGTAATTATAAGCAACAGCACCAATAAAATGGATCTCCTTTCTATGTATCAGGCACAGTTTTCATTTGCTAGCCAAGAAGGGATCCTTCCGTACTACAAGGAAGTGCTCCCCTCACATCCACAGAAACATCCATGAGGACAAAAAATAAAATACACAGAAAACTTCTCACAAAAAAAAAAAAAAAATCAAAAAGAACTAGCAGAAAACAAAGCTAAAATTCAAAATAGAACTCGAAAAGAAATTGTAGCCAACCAACAGTAAACCAACATAGTTTGTCTTTCAAGTTTTTACCTTGCGTCGCCAAACCCCCCCGATTTAAAAAGACAAATAAACGTTAAAGATGAAGCAACTGCATCGCACTGGAAAAAGAAAAATTAAAAGGGACTCTTCTGCCTCGAATCGAGGACAGAGAGAAACTTTTGGTAACTACTTGATGTCATTCTCATTTAAAAAAAAAAAAAAACTAAAAAAACTGGGGGCCGTCTTTTCATTCATCCCAGGTTCACAGTCAAGTGAAGGGAAGGGGTGGGATTTAGTCTCAGGGACGACAGGAGGGTAGGAAAGAGTGATGCAAGGAAAATGAAACGAATGTAACCCATTTCAATTGTGGAAGGATGAGTTGTTGGGGGGATAAAGGGGGTCTGTGAAATCTTCCTCTGAATGTTACACTAAATGCTTGAATTGTTGACTCAAGGAGGGGTGGAAGTTTTAATATCATCCAGAATTAAAAAAAAAAAAAAAAAAAAAAACGCCAACAAATTCTTCTTTCATACTAGTGCAAAAAAGACATCTTGCTTTTGTTTAGTTTTTTTTTGTGTCCTTTATATAAACAAGCCTGTCGAACTAAAGGTGAGGTGAGTGTATTGGGAAAGGTCAAGAGGGGGGGATTTTTGAACAATTTGTAATATTGAGCGATGGTGGAGAGATTGATAGTGATCATACTTATGAGAATAAAAGAAAACAGTGGTCTGGGGAAGAATGTGGAGGAGGTTGAAGGGTGGGGCGGGACGTGGGTACGGCACACAGAGTGGTGACACCACCCCTCTCAGGATACAGCTGCGGCTTTGGGTATGTGGTTGGAGGACAGGCGTGCCAGGGACACCTCTACAGTGGCACGTTTTCGTGGACCTCGCTTGGCTGGCGATGCTTTGGCAGGGCTTAAGCTGTGACAGGAGTCCCCTCCTCCTCCGCCGCTTACGATGACTCCAACTCCTCCGCCGCCGCCGCCACCACCACCACCACCAGCTCCATTTTTTAACATGGCCCTTCCACACACCTGGTTTACCAAACTGGTGATTTGCTCCTGTTTGGGAACGGGACAGAAGAAAATGTACATTTTAAATTGGTGTTAAATGATCAAATTAATCATTCTTAGTTTTTCTACTGGAGGTGCAATTACAGGGGGAGAATGCACCGGGTGGGCTTTTTGATTACGTACAACTAAAACTAAACTACACAAGCTCAACATTAATTTACTTTAAGGAAAATTAAAACCCTTTTCTAAAGACTTAAACATCGTGACTCAACAGAAGTAGTAGTTCTGTAAGTTATCAACCACTTTCTTTGAGTTGAGCAATAGTAAAGTACTTTTGTTTTTATTTATTTATTATTTCAATCTTGAATATTAGACATTTTCTTCAGGGAAAGAAGATGCATTTTTTCTCAAATTATATACACTGAATTACAGCACTGCCACACTAAAGCCGCATTTCCACTGCAGTCCGGTACGGGTCGGGTCGGAACGGTTCGCTTATTTCAGTATTTCCACTGCCACGTAAGAGTACCGGTCCCATGGAACCCGTTACCATTTTTGTTACCCTTCTGCTTGGGGTACCTAGCACACAGGACCGGTTCCAGGCTCTGCTCTCCGTTGTTGGTGAGGAGGCTGTGCAGCGGGAGCCTTTGTACAGTGGGAACGCAAGCCGACCCCAAAGCAATCCGACCCGTACCGGACTGCATAATGGAAACGAGGCTTAAAACGGTGTCATCCTGACAGGAGTGCTCTCAGACTACGTCGCCCTCTGCTGGACAGAGAGAGAAATTAACTGTGGCAGCTTACCTCATCGTAGCGATACATCATCTTAAGGCCTCTGCAAGACTTGTGCTTCTCCACGTAGCGCAGGGCACACTCCAGACAGAAAACCACATTGTCAGTCTCCTGCACAACCTGCACAGACACAAAACAAGACAAAATGGAACCTTGATTAACTTCACTGCTCCATTACATCACCAATGAGTGCTACACGAGTCACTATAGCTTACACTCTATACATTTTAAATAACACCTAAAACATTTGGTTTAGATTTCTCTTTTTCTACAGATGTTTATTAATTAAATTGAAGTCCTGCTGAGTACAGATACAGTCAGTTTATGCAGTAGTGTTTCACTGGCAAGTTGAAGCCAAACCACTTTAAATAAAAGTCTTCCTGTAACAACCACAGAGTGTTAAGCTGTTGCGCCCTTTGCCCTCACCATGGACAGGTAGCAGAGATGTTGACAGATTTGGCAGCGTCTCTCTGAGGACTCCAGTGCCAGCCATTTTCCGCGGGGCTTCTTGCGCCCCTCGCTGGGCCCCAAGCAGCCATCATGCGTGCCATAGCGAGCAGACGAGAGCAGACCTGCCTTGTAAAGTTCCTGACGTTGATGCATCTCTAGGTTCCTGTTAGATGAGAAAGATGCTCATTTATTAAAAGCAAGAAAAATCTACTAAGGGAAGACAGAGCAGAAACCCTGAGAGTGGTAGCTTATTATTGCCCCGGGAGGATAGGATGAGGGGAAAACTGCTCTATTTAAACTTTTCAGAGGATGAAATTTATCCTGAGCATAATATCAACAAATAAAGTGGAAGCAAAAATACAGATTTACCAAACATAAAAGGACTACACTGTATTACACTGTATTACAAGGGTTCCCAAACTTTTCAACCCGCGACCCCCAAAATAACGGTGCCATGAGACTGGCGACCCCCACCATCCCCGGATGTGACTGGAAAAAAAAAAAAATGTGCGCACAGGCCATACCCACTAGGCTTATCCAAACACGGGCTTAACGACAACACAAAAGAACAGAGAAAGCCTGTTATGATTTTATATATTGAAATTTACTGATTGATAAAAGCAGAATACCTCAGTCAAAATAATATCCATGTAACATGAGTGCACAGTATTACTGTCATGTGCAAACTTAACTTTGAAATATTACTTTAATTTCCATTTGAACAGAAGAATATCTCAGGGTAATTTCCACAAACTGTTATAAACATATGTACATTGTTGCTGGCAACTATATTTCAGCGTTAATCTCATCTAATGAGATGGATGCGCGATATGCGCGGAACACAGCAAGTCGATTCTCGGTTTAATTGCGGAGACGGCCACACGGAGATCATCCTCCACATTTAGCCGTGATCTGTATTTATTTTTAATATATGTCAGTGCAGAGAAAGTTTTTTCGCACAGGTATGTGGAGCCAAACGGCGTCAGTACGTCCATCGCGGCCTTGGACAGCTGTGGATATTCCCTCTCGACTGAAATCCAGAAATCAGCAAGCGTCTTAGAATGAAACTCTGTCTTTAAACTGCGGTTGCACGACAGCTCAACCAGTGCGTCCTCCATGCTGGCTGACAGATGACTTGCAGTGGTTACCGTGAATGATGATCTTATCCAGTCATTTTGTTCCGGAGCCGTTTCCTCAGGGAAATACTTGTTAAAGTGTTCCAGGAGGGCTTGAAGGTGGGTAGTAATTGACGTCTTCACAATGTGAACACTCAGATCATTTTCTTCCATGAATTCGTCCAGCTCATTAAACATGTCAATACTGTCCATTTCAACTCGTGCAGTCCAGCGATCCACTTTTCTCTTGAATACACGGATTTTATCACTCATTGACATGATGCTTGTGTTTTCACCTTGCAATGACAGGTTAAGTCCATTCAGTCTGTCAAAAATGCAAGACAGATACGCTAGCCTTGTTACCCAGGCAGGGTCAGTCAGGTGGTCAGCGAGCTGGGACCCATGCACCATTAGAAATAAGCGCACCTCGTCCCGCAGCTCAAACAGGCGGCTGAGAACATTTCCCCGTGAAAGCCATCTGACTTCTGTGTGGAACAGCAGGCCCTCATGCTGTGATCCCAGTTCGTTGCAGAGAGTGGCAAACAGCCTGGTGTTGAGTGGACGCGATTTAATGTGGTTGACCATTTTTATTGCAGTATCAAGAACACTTTTCAGCTCTGGGCCGAGCGCTAATAAAGCTAGCCGCAGTGAGCAACGCACTTACGGTTATTTTGACAAAATAAAATAACCGTTGCCTTTTATCATAGGGAAAGCCATTACGATAAAAAGGTGCTTTTGTTTTGAAAACAGGAAGTGAACCTACCCTCGTTGTAGCTAGCTTGAAACTGCCGTTTTGACAGGAAATGACGGTATGCCGAGTTATTTGATTTATGAAAATCATTTCATCACCCCCAATTCGGGAACCACTGCTGTATTACACTGTTTCAACTACAGACTGAACTCCACATTTAAAAACGATAACGTAATGCTCTCACAGAAGAGTGCATTTTGTTGCTCTTTATGAGGGGAGATATACCACCACCAGCTCATTCACCCTAAAACCGGAAGAGCATCTTTTCAACTTTCAACCCTGAATGCTACTTTAACTGGATTTGTAGCACCGGTGTGCCATGTTTAAACTGTGAGTGTGCGCTGCCGCATCCTACCTGAGGTCTTTGAGTAAGGTGGAGATAGTGGTGAGGAGAAGGCCATTGTCCCTCTTGGACTCCGCTGTGGCGATCTGATACAGTAGCTTCTCCATGGAGAAGGGTTTGGCTATACAACGACATTTCAGGTCCTGGGCAAACACAAACGGAGAGGATTACACATTCAAAATCTATCTTTGTAAAGATAGTTAACTTGATATATTTTATCATGAAAATCAAAAACACCCTCAACAGTATACAGACATTTTTTTTTTTCTAAGATATGGTCTGATACTCTCTTGCAGTACTGAACCGATATTTCTGCCTTTCTACTCTTACAAGTCAAAAGGTTTGTTTTGACTCTGCCCAGGCAGAGCATTATTATAGAACTCATTGAATGAATGTCATATTACCCTTGAGGGCAGTGTTGGTACAGCTTGTAATATGATCATCATAATGCCTGAGGGTATAAGTGCTTCCATGACCATAATGCCCATTGTGATGATAAGGAACATTTTCTTCTCTTCTATTACGGCTATAACTGTGTTAAGTGGTCCAGAGTCTTATATGTGATCACAGAAATATTATATCCATTTCCATAAAAAATATAAATATATGCCCACAAGGGGACTTGCTGCTAAATTACAGCTTAAAGCCCATCATTCAGGCTTATTAAATAATTAAACTCTGGGTTCCAACTTTATTTCTTTGCTTCAGTTGCTTTGAGAACAAAGCTGGAGTAAAAACAGCAACTCAGTCATTATCGATTTAACATGGACAGCCACAGCTCGGTCCACCCTGATTTATTAGCTGACCTTTGCGGCCTGGTAACCTAGGTTCATCCAGTGTGGCGTGGCAAAGTGCACCGTCTCTGACACGCTGTAGCCACAGCACACTTTAGAGACAAAGGCACCAGGGAAGCAGACCACAAACTGGCCACACCGCTGGACTGTACGGTAAACCTTGATGCCTTCGCGGCACAGCACCTCCGGAGAGATCTGGAAGATTAGGAGGAGAGAAACTCTTAGATTTCTGTGGCTGTTTTTCTTTTCCAGTAACAAAATAGACAGATGGCCAACAAAGATGCCTTTAATGTTGATATCACAATAAACATTAAAACAGAGAAAACACAGACCATGATATTCTTCTCCAGCATTTCTAGTCCTGGGGTGCCATTGGCTTGAAGCAGTGTATGGACCACTTTGTCCAGCTTAGCCTTCTCCTCAGCAGGGACAGAATACCTGTCAGAGGAAAACACGCACACATATTCAAAGTGCACATTGCTCTCTGTTTTTGAAGAGATCATTTCTATGACATGAGGCCGAGCTTTTAGTGATGGAGAGGAAAAAAGGTGCATACTTACCAAATGCAATCAGCACCAGTGTGTAAGTAATCAATATATGGAAGGCGATTTTGGTCTCGAGACCAGCATGAGGTAGAAAAGACCATGCCAACGTTTAGCCAGGGAATGGTCACCCCTGCAGAGACAGGATGATGTGAGAAAAACTAAGCATTCGTGACTCCAAGAAACGCAGCAGCATCTGAGGAGATGCAGCTAGTAAGCATAAACTATTTGCTCTCCCCCAAGAGGAAAGCTTTAAACAATGTTCAAAGCCATAGCCTATAAGCAGTGTAGAGCAGCTTTTAATGCTTACCAGGCACAGCACCCAGATGCCTCAGTATGGATCCAGAGTTATTTGGAAGGACAGCGAGGTTCCATCCATGTCTGAGGAAAAGAAGAAAGAGAGTCACCTCTTTGTTTTTTTTGTTAGCGAGACACGTGAATTTCAGCAGCAAAACTGGCAGATTATTTTGTCCAAATTCATTATAATCAAATAGGAGGTGCTTACTTTGCAAATGGCTCTGACTTTCCTGTGGGGAATCCACTGCCGTGTGTACTGGTGTCCACTTTCCCACAATGCACTGCCACGTGGCAGTCTCTCTGCTCCACAATCCTCCAGTACTCTTGCTGCAAGGAGGAGGGGAAAAAAAGAAAAGGAAAAGGGATGAGTGGAAGAATGCATGGAACAGGTTTCAGGTGTCAGCCATGTTAGTTAATTGTACCAGTGCTGCCAGCTGATATCTATGAGAACATGTCTTTTCTCACACTCTGATCACATGCGCGTTTAATTAACAGCTAACCACTAAAAGCTGTTTTAAAGACTGCAGTTTACATTTATTATGTGTTTAATGAAAGTGTTTGCATGCTAACCTCAACCTCGGCCGCCCCCGGTTCCTTATTAAAGCACATTGTCATTGTGTTCCGGGCTATCCTGAAGAAGTTGGTCAAGGACACCGATTTCCCCTGCAAAAAAGGCAAATTAGACATCGGAAATGACAGCACACCCTGTTGGGGAGAGAAAAATTGCACTCTAAAATGTTATGGTACTCTGTCATGGAAAGGAAACTACAGATGCGAACCAAGAGTTGAAGGTGAATTAAAAAAAAATTAGTACAGCGGGATATCAATGAATTCCCTAGTTTCCCATCTTATATGTACATATTTGCAGAGTCAAAGTATTATAGGGCCTGTTCACACACAAATCATCTGTATATGCATGTGTTCCCGAAAGGCTCCATCTTTTAACTCAGCCATAAGTCCTTAACACATTTCCTCTGGACTTGACCCTCCCTCATGAAGACTCCTGCAGCAGAGAATCTTTTAAGGTGGCCATAAATCTGTTCGCTCCAGGCCTAGAGATGCACAGACCCTGCTAAAAGCTGACCTTGTGGATTCCTCTTGCTCCAACTAACAATTTGTCTTTCTTCTCTTTATTCCTTCTTAAAGTGGGTGTGCAGATGTTCTCAAAATGGTAACAGGCTTTAACCTCCAGTTGAATGAGAAAATATAGTGGCTACATTGTAAGCACTGACAAGCACTGCTTCCTTTTTCCCCGGTCAGAAGAAGCACTTTCCAAGCTTTTTCAAGAGTAATCAGCGTTAGTTATAAACTTGACGTCTACTTTGTTCTCTTGATAGATAAGGTGAAATCAAACCTCCTCTTGGAGGCTTCTCATGATAAACAATGCATAAAAATCTGAGCTGTGCAGAAAAGACAGTCATAATTTGACAAGCATGTCCTGTCAGGATGGTGACAGCAGTTCATATGTCACCACACGGAACGGTACTTCTGTACCTCAAAGGTCTATTGATTGGACTGGGTCAAGTCTGTTGACAATAGCTCAGTTCTTCAGAGGGAGATTATATAGAAGGATTTAGTTACCGATGGAACTGGGAGTAAAGAAAGAAAATCAAATAAGATCCAGATTTGAAATGGGTGGAGTTTTGTGTGGAGTGAGACTGAATGTGAGAGCGAGAGAGACAACACAGAAACAAAAACATTTTAGTGACAGAAGTAGTTGCTGTTTTGCCACATCAAAATGCTGTGGCAAAATACACAGTAACATGGTGGACAATTTTGTACATTTTGGTATGCATAAAAAAACTTGAATTGCATTGCTGCGTGTATACAAATCAGTGCCCTGGGGTTGGGGTGAGGGTTTCAACAGTGGCAGAGGGTTTTGGAAGGGAATTATGCATTCAGGGGTTTGGAGGGAATGAGAAGCCTAGAGATTTGGAGAGTAGGAAAGAGCAAGGACGTCTGCTGGAACCTCGGGGGGGGGGGGTCTTTTCTCTGACATACATTTCTGCCAGCCAGGAGGAAGGGGTGATGGCGATACATCCCGTGTGGGTGCTACACACAAGCAAGCCTACAGCCGCCTTACCAGACACACAGCTGCACAGAAATATGAATACGTGCCGGGTATAAACACTCCTGTCCTATGCTCTCACACTGAAAACCAGTTCTGACTCAAGTTTGCTTATATTAATATCAAGGCGCTGTTATGAATAGCACAAAGTAAGACTCTCAACAGTCCATAACATCTTTATCGTCATGCCAACACTCTTCCTGAATCAGACCCAGTTAAAGTAAGTGGTTGCTGAGGATGCATTTCATTTCAGAGGTCATAAGTCAGACTTAACAAGAACAACACTATCTCACAGTATCAGAGGCCAAATGCTTGGAAAGGAAGTAATAATATTGTGTTTGAGAGGCGAGTGCACTACCGACTGAACTACAGTCGAGGATCATGTTGTACTCTCAGTCCTATTGATGGAAAACAAGAAACACAACACAGACTTGCATAAAAATGCATTGAAATGACAAGTACCATGTCCTAAACAGTGGCATGCTTTCATTTATTTTGTCATATTCCTTGTTGCTTAATGATACAGAAACCAAACCTCTGATGAATAATGCAGAGATTTGAAATTGCAGCAGCACTTCAGCTGCTCCTCTATCGTGAAGAATATGGTGAGGACAAAAAGAGAGTCAGTTAAAGTATTTTGGAAAAAATAGACAACAGGCAAACTTTTCGTTAAGTTTTATGTCTGCTCTTTTCTATCTTAGTGTCTTAGATCGGATGAGAATGACTGACACGGGCATACGATGCTAGATTACGCAACCAAAAGGAATGTGGAATAGAGTTATAAAGTGGGAGGGTCAATGAACCCTTGGCCTCCCTACTTTCGGCATCCTTGGTGGTAAAAGTTCATAGCAAAAGCTGACACGCATATTTTCTCACTTAAGATCTGGCACAATATTGCCAAGTCTCAAATAAGGAAACACGTAGACTTGTTACACCCCGCAGGCGACATTAGACATCAGCTTCGATGCCCACAGCAATGAGACGGCAGAAAGGTATAACATGTAAACAAAAAAATGCACACATTACTTCTGAGTGACAGACCAAATCAAACCGGATAATAGATGTTGAACATCAGAAGTGGTAGCGAGCTAAACCTCTTCCTTATAAGTAGTCTTTCAGCTGGCTAAGATTTAAGTAAACCAAACTATGTTAATGAGGCAGTGAAGAAGCAACATCCACAGATGCTTCCATGCCGTGCTACTGCTGATGGCAGGCCAGCTGTGTGACCTTTAAATGACAATAAGAGTCGTTAACAGCACTTATTGACTTTAGATCACAAGAGGGAAAGTACAGGAAAGAACAAGGAGAGACAAAGATAACACGTCTCTCGTCTGTATGCTTCAAGAGTGTGGCATGAACAGCAAGTGCCTTCCTCATCCTCACCTTGTAAATACATTTGTGCTGGTCACTGAGCACGCCCCTGTTCTCCTCCATCGGCTCCTCTCCATGCTGCCTGTCCTCTTTGCCTTGTTTTTCCTGAGCGAAGAGCCGGCGCCGGCCCGCTTTGACCTGAGCCTCCAGCTCCTTCAGTCGGTGATAGACTCCGTTGGTGCGGTGGTGCCCTGTTGCACCTCCCACTATCCCGCCTACTAGCCCGTTTTTGGGCTCATAGCGTGGCAGCGAGAGTCCATTAGGAACTGAGAAGTCCGAGAGACCCTCCAGAGGACCTCGCCTCGACTCCAGGTTCTTTTTCTCATGCAGCACCTCAGCCAGCAGCCGAAGGCGCTCCTCAGCACCGAGTGAGTCGTAGGAGAGGATGTACTGGAGGTAAGCTTCCTGCAGCTTGGCCAGCCGGTCCTGTGCAGACTTAGGGATGCGGAGAAGGTCAGCGAGCTTGGTCCACTTCTTCAGGTCCATCACCTGCTGCATGCCGCCCATGTCATTGATGAGCTGGAAAAAACATGACAGGTCCACTTCACAGCCACCTGCATGAAGTAAACAGACAAAGAAGTTAAATCAACCAGAGTGGTGAGCCAGTGGCCACAATACAAAATAGTAACAGTTTTCATAGAACTTCACATGTTCTTTATTTTGTTCCATTAAATCAAAAGTGTGTCACCTGAAATCATCTTTGAATAGAGAGATAGATTAGAGACAGATTGAGAGATAGAGATAGATTGCCTGTTTCATATAGTCTCTGGTTTATAAAAGACGAATCAAAAGCAGAACGCTGACATCTTGGACCATCTGCTCCAACCATCCAATTTCCTCCAGCCCATTTTATTTGAAGCAGCCAATTCGCCTTTCAAAAATGATTTGGTCCATCATTGTGCCAAACAGAGACACAAATTGCTGTTAATGTAGAACTGATCTTCTAGGGACACTACAGGAGGTCACTTGGAAGCAGGGTATTCTGGCTGGCTGCAGACACTCCACTGTAGCTCTCTGGCTGCCAGGTCTCTCAGGCTAACAGCTGCAACAGTGCTCACGACACTGAGCTGATCTCTACGCAGCTGTGCGTATATGCTACAAACAGGGCACAGCCCAGTAAACCACAAAGCCCAACCAGTGTAAAACGATCACATATCTACAGCCGCAAATCTGCATGCATGGGAACATTTGCACAGACAGAAACTCATACAGTCGCTGTTTGAACTTGTGCCCTTCAGATTCTCAGAAAATACTAATAAATTCAAGGGAATACGGCAATAATGGAGAAATTTCATCTTTGGTGTCCATCTAGCTTCTTTGTAGAGCTGTTCCAAAATATTACTCTCAACTATAAATGGGAAAATAGAATCTGCTGAAAGAATGTAAAGAGAACCAGATTTGCAATACACTAATGCCGGCTGCTTTCTTTCCAGGCTTTATCAGCCAAGTAAAAATAACAACAGTTGAATTGCAAGCGGTAACCAGCTGTTATTTGCAATTATGCGCCGCTTTCCTTTGATACACTGCATCTTCTTTATTCTCTTTGAAAAAAAAAAAAAAGCAACATGTGTAAGTAGAGTTGAGCCACAATTTAGAATGGTGTGTGTGGGATTAATTCACTCCTGTGAAATCAATAGCTCCCGTCCTCTGTGGCAGTGAGCAGGAAGAAGGTTGGAGCTTATTGTTTAGTCAATTCATGTTATTCTTGACGTAGCTTTGTTTACTATCGCCTTGTGCAAAATCACATTTAAGTGCATGTGTCTGGCTTGCTTACCAATGACAGGTGGCTCATCCATGGTAATGCCCTGAGATTTAAGGTGCTTACGGATGCAAGCCAGCCTCTGCACGTTGGGACCCCAGCGTCGGCCCAGCATGTGGACCCTCTGCACCTGTGTAACAAAACGCATCTCCTCGTTCAGCTTGCACTCCGGCCGCCAGTCTGCTGGTGGCACCACACGGCACATGCCAGCCACCTCGGCCTGTTCCCTCACCGCATCCAAGTACACCAGGGGGTCCTGGAACTCCCTTGGAGCTGGCCGGAAGAGAGGGACTTCGCCCAGCGCCGCCCAGCCCTCTGGCTTGCTCCACTGGCGCTCCCAGTCCTTCCCCTGCTCTCGTTCCTTCTGGCGCGTCAGGTCTTTCTCACGCTCCCAGTCTTTGTCACGGTCAGCTGCCCGCAACGCTGCTGGTTTGAGCTGTCCAGGGCTGTTGGAATCAAGGAGAGAAGAGGTGGAGGAGGAAGAGGAAGAGGACACAGAGGTCTGTTGGGGGTCTGAGGTAGTGCTGGCACGACTGGGATTTGGTGAGTGATTCTGGCCTAATAAAGGGGAGGAAGAGGAGGCGCTTCGACCATGTGATCTGCTTTGCTGCTGCTGTGCTTGTCGTATCAACATCAGCTTGCCGGCCGATGCACGCTTCGGTCGCTGGTTCACAGGCTCCACATTGGCTGCTGGTGTAGAAGGAGGTGGGGTTTGCTGAGGAGGGGGTGTAGAAGGTGGAAGTGAAGCAACAGGTTTAGTTAGTTTGGGAGAGGGGGATGTTTCTGATTCATGTCCATTAGAAATTGGAGTGGTAGGGGTGGCGTTCTGCTTGGTAGCTTTCTCCTCACTGGCCACCTTCTTGCTGCTGCTGCGCGTTTCCAAAGGCGTGGGTAGAAGCTTGGCCTTCTTGGCCTCAGAGCCATTTGTTTTGGCTTTCTGATCAACAACACTTGTCCCTACTGCATTGAGCACCACCTCTAGACGTCGTTTGGAGTTGCGCAGTCCCTCTCGACCCATGCACTCCCCCTGGCCTTGCTGGCACTGTTTCTGCCCGTCCTCCCTGGCCAGGGTGTTGTGCCGCTGCCCATTTAGCCTGCCATTTGGTCGGGCGTTGGCAGCCACATTGTGCAGCCCATTGGATAGTAGCACCTGTTTGCGGGTTTTTGCATTGCTGTAGTGGGCTGGTGCCGCTGCTTTTCCTGAGTTGGCCAGCCCGTTGCTGGCTGCTGGCTGGCTGTGCTGATTGTGATTGTTCGCTGACGATGATGCCGAGGCGGCGTTGCTGTGTTTGTTGCTGCTGCTGAGTTTGGTTTTCTTGCCCATTTCTTTCTGTTTGGCTTTGGTGTAGGTGACGTGGCCCTTGGACACGGTGGCTGTGTACTTCTTCACAGTTTTGGACGGCAGTCGGAAGTCACGGCTCTTTTTGGCACCACCGACAGCTTGTGCCGAGCCTGCCCGCGTCAGACCGTTCACTTTTGAGACCTAAGATGAATAGAAAGAGTAAAACAGAGTTAATTAGATCAACGCAATCTGGATCTGTATTGGTCGTATGTTAGATCACATCAGCATTAAAAAATACCATTGCAGCACTGATAGGTAAAATGTGAAAAAGTTTTCCATTTTACACAGATAAAATGATTAAAAACAACCGAACACATGCAGAAGCGTGGGTGCGCCTACACTCCTAAATGAAGAGGCCAAATGCTCAGTTTCTAGCTGGGTGGTGAAATTTTGGCTGGTCAGACCAAAGCTATTTGTGGACACCTATGCTATTCATTAGGAAACCAATAGACTGTCTAGATTACTATCCTTTCAAATGCAGTGCACTTTCATAAACTGCAGTTCAAACTGCTGTCAACACTATGGCTGAGGTTTAGACAGGGATATGTGAAAACCAAAAGCATGACATCCAAGAGTAAACAACGGTTGAGAAAGAGCTAGGAAAAAGAGATGGCAGACGTGAAATGGAAAGCAGAGACGGTTACACATGGTTTCTGCAAGCAGATGGCTGGACGATATGAGGTAGAAAGTGGGGTCACTCGGGCTTATAAAAATAACTTTCTATTTGCTGTGGGTTTCCTTGAATGTATGTTTTAATGAGCCTGCATGTAAGCAAGAAAGAAAAAGAAAGCCATCGAGTGTGCTGTAACATAGGTGTAAGAAGTCTTTCAGACACCAGCTGTAGATCTGAGGTTGGATGCACTGGTGCTGGTTCCTTCGCTGACTTGGTGGGTTGATCTGTTGGGCGAGACACAGTCGTCCCCTTTCTTGGTTCAAAGATTTTCTTCCCCTTACAGCTGGCTTGGAGGACATTCACAGAGTATTTTTTGACAATTTCCCTCGTTAAGTCTTCCACAGTCTGGCTTTTCAGGATGTGGCCATTTTCACTCACTTTCTCTCCATCACTTCATTTCCTCCAACCCTTTTCTTCCACATCCGTTTCCTCCAATAAGCATTTCTAAAAATATCAATTTCTCCATCTTCCCCCTTAAATCTACATTTCTTTCCCCTTTTACTGACAGGTGGGGCAAGGCCCAACCCAGAGCAAAAAGATCTGACGTATTTAACAAATCTGTTTTGGCAAGGCGAGATCTGAACGGGTTGCTCTGACGACTTTCTAGAGGTGAATTGGCTCTGTCCAACTGTATTGTGGTATTTCGTTTTGAGAATGTTTTCAAACCACCTCAAATGTGATCTTTCTTCCCAAATGTCTATATTGTGCACACAAGGTAGTGACAGACAAACTAATAAATTAATCATTACGGAGTCCTAATTCTGAAAAAAACTACATGAGAAAAATTGCATGTTTGCATGTTGTTGCCAACTGTCTGCAGAGCCTGACAGTCATTCTGTTTCCACAAGCTTAAACTGAGTCACAGATGAAGGACCTAATGGAGGAAGGGAGAGATGGAGTTATCAATCACAGCCAGGACGCCACAGGAGGGAGGTGACAGCCGGTCCATTGACAGGTTTGCCTTTGAAGGGCTCTTGTCTCACATACACACACACACACACACACACACACGTTAATGTGCGTATATGTGAGTGCACATGCACATATATTGTGTTCGTCTCAGGTGGCATGGGGCCGACACAAAGACCAGGCCATTAAAAGATAAGGGGGGGACTGAAACCTAACCCTGCCTCTGTCAATCACTTCTCCCAGCACACATGCACGCTCTTACTCACAATGGAAAAAGGAAAAAAAAAAAAAAAAGCGCGTCAAGGAAAAGGGAGGAGAGAAGGAGCTGCTACAATTGGGTGAGAAAATGAGAGGACAGGGGTGAAAGAGATCCACAACACAATGTGCTGAGTGGTGTGTTTACAAAGTACATACTGTATTTTGTGTCACACTCAAAAATGTTCGCTCCTGATCTGTATTTTTGCTGCTTACTTGAGAGCTCATTATCAAGCCAAGACGTAACCCCACAGTTCAGTTTTTAGAGCAGGTAAAGTTGACAAGTTAACACCATGTTCTGAGTAATCTGGATGATGAAATGGTAACTAACGAATAACAGTAGTTGTTCAAATATTTAGTCCGTTTTGTTCAGCCACAATAGCCGCTTTCGGACAGACCGTTCTAAGAAAGTAGTTATCAGAACTACACTCCTCGAATTTCGTTCTGATAACTATCCTTCCCCAGCGGAACTGTTTCAGTCTGCATTCGCACATGAGTCGGACCTGATAGGGACTGATGCGCCGCGCGCAGCCGTCTGCTTCAGTGACGTGTTAAGGCTGATTCATACTCGGCGCAAACGCGCAACTGTTCTGGCTCGAGAACCATTAATGACGTCATCGAAAGCGCCAGCCCCTTCACAGTTCCTTCAGCTCATAAGCGCAGTTTGCGCCGAGTATGCGTCACATTTGCAGTTCTCTCCAGACCAGCGGGCGTCACTGTTGAGGAAACAAGCTGAAAAGCATACGAAGAAAGCATACACAATGCCACCTGTGGTGTCACGTCAGCAGAGGCTGGCACATCTGATGAGGAATGAATTTACTCTGGGTGTAGAACTGTATATGTATCTCAGAGCTAAGCGGCTGCGGCAAAAACAGAAGAGAAGGTGGAATGTTCGTCCTTTGCAACAAGACGAACTTTGTCAAACGTTGTCCCAGTGTAACTTCATAGACGTGTCGTACAGATGTTTGTAGAGGCGCATCCTCTCGGTCACCGCGGTCTCTGCAGTGTTCATTTTTTCTTTTTCTTCGTCAGCTGTTTCCGGTTGAGCGCGCGCGAAGTCAGAAAAAAAGTTGTGTGCGCGCCCTTGCGCCGCGCGATGATTTTCTTGCTTGCGAAGGGGGGCGTGGCGGAATTTTGGGACACGTGACCGTTTGCGCCATTTGCAACCAGCTAGTATGAGCGAGGTTGCGCCGAGTATGAATCAGCCTTTAGCCGTTAGCCGTTTAGCGCTACATTCAAACACAAAACAAAATGGTAAAAGTAAGGAGAGAAGAAAAAACACCACCAAGAAGCTAATATGGAGAGCGGGGAGGCCACTGTGTTCATGGTCTGCATGATGGTGATATTAATCATGGACAATCACATCAGGCGTCTAATATCGAGGCTGGAAAAGCTCACACAGAGAGTCAGGAGACAATACTTTTTCATTTCATGAAGGAAGAAAGGAGAGCAGAGCGCTGCAGACAAATGAGACCAGTGTAAGTTGAACTAATTAAACACCCGCCGGTTGTGTCTGTGTCTTATGAGGAAACATTTCAGCCGTGACAGCATGACATGGGGCGTAGCTACCGACCACCACACACCTCCGTTAGATTCGTTCTATAGAACCATGAAAAGACCCGACCTCGGAGAAGGAGCTAAATAGTTATAGGAACTAAGGGAGAAAGCCTCGAGTTCCTGTATGTCCGAACACGGGAGAAAACGGCCCCGCGGATTAAAAGGTTATTAGAACTGCCAAAGGTTCCTACAGTCCGAAAGCGGCTATTGTGCCAGCAAAGCTACTCAAAGAGACAAGGTGTCATAACCACTTCCTGCCACCGGAGGGCTCAGTGGACCTATTCTCATCAGGGGGGCTCGACAGGTATCCCTGCTTTCTATCTTTGATCATTCGTTCTGGTGGAAAAGGTGGATAGGAAGGGTGAGAGGGAGGGGAAGGGAAAGAGGGAGAGAAGGGGGGAGACAGAGAGAAAAAAGAAAGATAGATACCATCAGCCACGGCCAGGGAGAGTTAAAAGAGAAATGAAAAGGATGATAAAGAGAAGATAGACAATGAATGGAGGGAAAAAAACATCACACCGGAGTGGAAGAGTGGAGAGGATTTCAGCTGCACGTGAGCAAGGAAGGGGAGGGAGAGTGAGGTGGGTCTAGATGACATCATGTGTTGCTATAGCCCAGCTGAGGCCTGGCAGAAGGAGTTTTTTTTTTTTTTTTTTTTCATGAAAACACAACAACTGCAGGAGTCGGCCCTGAGAGAAGGAGGAGGAGGTAGGAAGGGGGGGGACACAGAGACAGACTGGGAGAAAAGGCCAGCCAGAGGATTGAAGGAGGCAGGAGGAAATTTAACCCTTAAAAATGCATGCTGAATGACAAAGGAGAGGAAATGAAGAGGGTTGGCACCTTGGCTCTTCTGGCTGAGACTATCTCCATTAAATCATCCAAAGATGGTCCACATGCTGCTTAACATAATGGACTCTGCACAACTGAATGGCTTAAACAAGAAAGCAAGTGCAGACTGAGACCGCTTCAGTTCTGCTACAATGGTGACTGTTACAGGGGTCATTCCTGCCCACAGCAATATCCATCTACAATAAATTCTCTCTGGGCTACTGTATATACCTCACTGAAGCTGTTTTCACACATGCACTGCAGTCCTGAAATTTTCCAGAGAGGAACCACAGGGTCACCACGTGAGAACACAAGCGCCTGCGACATTCCTTCCGGAAAAACTGCAGATGTTATCAAGCCAGCTCCTAAATAAAATCTGCCAAAGATTGCAGAGTGAGATCATGTGTAAATGTGGGACATTTACTGCGAGTGTGTGAGCCAGTAAGAGTTACTGCATCATTTTCTTTTTTGCTGACCTGTGTGTTGCTTGCCTCCCGCTCATTGATTTTGCAGATACGTTCAAACACATGAGGTATCGATGTCAACACAAAAAAAAAACACTGATCAAGCAGCCTGCCCCGTCCTCGATGTGCTACAAACAAAACAAAGATCTCCGCGGCATGCATTTGCATCATGTCCTGCATCCTGTTTGCTCTCCCGCTACCCCACCTCACATTTGTGTGAGCGCATCTCCGGTTAAAAAAAAAATTCCCCCACTGCAAGGTATGTGTGTGCACAGCAAGCAGGGAAAAGTCTCATCCTAACTCTTTGCACAAGAAACTCTCTGGTGTTCATGTGTGCATTTTGTCTGTTTGTTAAATCCTATGCTGAATTTAAAGTAATTATTTTGTTCTGGTCATTCATGGCACGGCTGCTCAAACACTTAAACAGCAAGGCATACATCCAACCTATCCCTCTTCCCTTCTGCTGTCTGCCTTGGGTACGTTGATTTTCAAAGAGCAGGGAAATGCCACCGCAGCCTGTTCTAACTACCAACACACACCCAACCCCCCCTCCCATAATTAAACAGAGAGAGATCTACATATAGCTGTGGTGTTCAATCACTAATGGAAGGCATGTCCCAAAAACATGATTTAATCTTAAATGCGCCTTTAATTCCCGGTGGCTTGTCATCTACTGTAATTCCATTCCTGTAGGAGCGCAAGGGAGGTTAATTGAGGAGAAAGGGTGAGTAAACAAGAGGGTCTTCTTCAAAGGGTGCAGAGTCAGCTAAATGGTTTAGCCTCACATACCCCACCTGCCCTCGCCGCTGTGTAAAGCTGCTTCTGCTGACACCCCCCACTTTTGTTATTCAATTAAACTAGAAACAATCATGTTGGGTTTTTTTTTACAGTGCATGTATTCTGTTGGTGCAACCTGCCATTAGATTAGGGAGAAGTGAATTACAGTGATCTGAATTATGATAATGCCTTTACCCTTTGGTTTTACACACACAACCCTGAGTTTGTTTTATGGCAACATGATCACTTAACATTTTTTATGTCTGAGCTAAACAGTTGATCATGCGTATAAATGCACGTGTGTCTTTAAACACACATGGTTAACACACATACTGTTCGTGCTAATTGGAGGGGAAGGGAAGAAGAAAAAAGAAGCATTAATCCTTCCAAATGACTGGAGCTGTGTTGTCAAGGGCAAGATCTGTCTGTCGGGCACAGGGGCAGAAAGAGGTGAGAGCAGAAGTGTGTGAAAGAGACGGAGAGAAAGGCTGAAAGAGCAACTCGAGTAAAAACAAGTCAAAAGAATCACACAGGGTGCCAACAGTGTTAAAAAGAAAGTAGAGGAAGAACAGAACAAAGACGAGCTGGAAAGTGAGGCTGAAGTTCATCTTGGCAGGCAGTCACTCAAATTGAGATTCATTGGGAGTTTTACTAGACACCCCAAGCTGCTTTAAAAACCAGAAGCACATGTTTGTGTCAGCATTAGCAGCTGTATAGCACAACAACAACCACCACAGGATAGAGGTTGGCATTTATTCGTCAGGAAGCCAAAGGGGAGGAAATGGAGAGAAGGTAATATGAGCAAAGAGGATGATAAGAAAATGTGGGGCCTGGGTAGACGATTACTTTTAATTAGCCAGAATGATGAGCAAAATGCCAGGTTTCTGACCAAAGCCATCACAAGCCCTTCTCTTATTGACTTTTTCCTTTCACTTTGTGGGGTTCCTTAAAACCTGCTAAGTGCCATGGAGTGAGGCAAAATTTCACATCCCCTTGCCAGCACTACTAAATATAGAACAGTCACGGCAGGCCAAAACACAATCATTACTCTCCCAGACACAATGGATGAAGGGGGAGGAGAAAGAGAGGAGAGGAAGTGGGAGATATAATAAGATAGGAGCCTCAAAAAGAGAGGGAGGTAACAGGGAGTGTGAAGAACACACGGCAAAGGAAGAAACCGGCAATAAAAATAAGGCAAAGGAGTGAAAAAAGAAGAGCACAGGAGAAATCACAGAGAGGAAGATTAATAAAAGGGGGTGTAGCAGATGGGTAGATGAAAACAAAAGTCAAGAATTGACAGACATAACTGTATGAACACGCTCAAAGATGTTGCACACCATTTCAGTTGGTTTTGGTTACAACCCAGCTAACTTAAACCATTTACAAGGCACGGAACCTTTTTTCTTTGCAATATGAAGTATATTCTCCACAATTTGCGGAACACATTTCTAGCACAATGCCGGGTACTTCCAGCTCCACCGTACCTGCTTCCGTAGCTCCTCAGCCGCTCTCCTTGATGGCAACCCGTTGGCCAGAGCCTGCTGCTCCCTTGCGTGCTCCCGTGCCTCTGCCCGCTCACTGCGCTCTCTCAGTAGGGGTGGAGGAGGAGGCGGAGGGGGGGGCAGCGGAGGGGCAGGTGCTTCCCTGCTGTGAATCCCCGCCTTAGGTCGCGGACTCTCCCTGGTCCCTGCTTTACTGTGGCCGTGAAATACTGCGAAGGAATCAAGAATGAAATAGATAAGGTGGGATGCTTTTTAAATGAACACCAACACAGGGGGAAAAAAAAAACAGCTATTCACATTTTTATGAATAGTGCAGCAGTAAAAGCTCTACATGATCATTTTTTTCAATTTCAATTAATTCAGGTTTAGTTGTATGGCGCCAAGTAACAAATTAGGTAATCTAACAGCACTTCAGTCTAATGTTCAACTGAAGTCCCAATATATACAAGCCCATTCAACCCAATTCAAACTAATTCTATCCAATTAATTCTAATTGGCCAATTTAGTCCAATCCAATTCAGTTCAACCCAATTTAGTCTAATTCAGTCAATTTCAGTTCAACCCATTTAATCCAATTCAAACTAATTAAATCAGATTCAACCTAGTTTGATCTAACTCAGCCCAATTCAAATCAACCCAAGTCAATTAAATTTAATTCAACTCAATTTTATCTAATTATGTCCAATTCAGTTCAACTCAATCCAATAGACTCAATTGAATCTATTTCAGTCAAGTTAAACCCAGTACAATCCAATTCAAACTAATGAAATCTAATTAAATTTAATTGTGTCTAATTTAACCCAACCCAATTTAATTCAACTTAGTTTGATCCAATTCAGCCCAACCAAATTCAGTCCAATCTAATTAAACCCAATCTAATCCATTTTAGTCCAATTTAATTAAACCCAATTCAATACTGAATCCAAGTGAATTCATTATTTATATAATGCCAGTTCGTAAAATGTAGTTTAGGCAACTTGTAGACCAACAGATCGTATCGAAACTTAAAATCGATTCAATCCTCCGTCCACAGAATGCACGGAGCAGCAGGTAACTGTGGAAGAAACCTAGAGCAGAACCAAAGAAGAAAAAAGAAAAGTTAATAGGTGCAATAATGTCAAATACATACAGAGTAAAGAGAACAGAGTTAGGAGAGGTTCTCAGAGTATTATGGGATGTCCCCCATTACTCTAGCCCTCTAATGACACAAGTAAAGGGATGGCTGGGGGCCACCCAGTCATCACCTCTACTACAAGCTTAATAATAATAAAATAATATTAAATATTAATATTAAAAGTGGCAAAGGAATAATGATTTATACACACATGGAGAAAAAAAAGACGCTCAATGTGAGGAGAAATGTTCAGTGCATCATGGGAGGTACCCCGGCAGCTTAGGCCTCTCTATAAAAGTTGCTGCTCCATTCAAAGCGTGATGGATCACATCTCTTCTTTTCAGACCAAGTGTCCCCAGAAAGTTGCCCTGTCATCCAAGTCCAGCCAACTAGACAGTCAGCAGTTGAACAATGATAAATGGCTGAACGTACCGACACTGGTCAAATATGGCAGGGGTCCAGAGAAAACTGCAGATTCCCACATTCTCTCAGTAAATGAAACATTGATTCAACATTCTTTTTGGTGATCTTCAGCTGCTCATTACCGCAAATGTGAATAATAATCTTACTGTATGTTGCTCGCCCAAGGAACACAACTAACAATGGTAGCTGGTGTCTAACTTCATATTTTTGACTACGGATCTGAAAAAAGGATTTGATTCCAAGCATTTGTGTAAAGTCAATAAGAAGCGTGGACCAGCTGGTTATGAACCATGGGCTTGAGTTTAGTTTTACTTTACTCATCCTTCCTGTAACCCAACAGGCTGGGATCTTGGCTGCTCAGCGTCTGCTGAGGATCAGATAATGGGGGGGGGCTCGATGGGCCCGGCTATCAGGATCTACCAGCTACCACACTTTTAACCGATGAAAAGCTGTGGATCAAATTTGGTAAGCTGGTACATTTTCCATTGCAACTAAAGGATGCAGAGGAGTAATTTGACAACGGTGAAGTGAAAGCAGGCGATGCAGACATGAAGACAGCTAGTAGCAATGTTAACTTTATGGCGCTAAGATATACAGCGGCACACCATAAGAAAATAGATGCGAGAGCAGAACACAAGTGTGTTACAGAGTTAAGGAATTTAGTGATATTCAATGAGGAGCTAACAATCTAACAGGGTATCAGCAGGAGGTCATACACGACGCTGTGGTCCTTAAGATCTAGCAGTGTTTTAGCCGTATTCATTTGATTGCTCTTTTTTATTTTGTCTCTAAAACCTGGTAGCAGCTTTTAGTAGATACAAAAAGCCAAAAACAAATAAACAGAATTAAAAAAAAATTGGCTAAGTGGGAAAAAGTGGGAATGTCATAGTCACAGGCCACACTATGCTTTTTCAGGCTACCATCTACCAATGTCAATAAGCCAAATGGACTATAACCACTGAGGACCAAACCACCGCGACCAAGTGGAAAAGCCTGTACAAACACTGAAGTGACAAGCTTTTGGCAAATATGTAGTCCCTAATCAGTAAAATATGCATGATTTAAGGTGTGTATGAAGACGTCTTTATTCTAGTTGTCAATGAACCTGTTCAAAATGGACTAAGACTACATCGACCCCTGGAGATGAGGCTAAGCGAGTCACACAGCAGTGAGGCAATTAACATACACATTCAATAGCTCTCTTTGCAGCTTTAATGAGGCTCAATTTAAAATTTTACCAGGTCTTAAAAGCACCAACACAGAGCGTTTACAGTATATATGTGGTACTCAACACACACACGTGTATGAAGAGAAGCGGTGTGTGTGTGTGTGTGTGTGTGTGTGTGTGTGTGTGTGTGTGTGTGTGTGTGTGTGTCCATGCTTGTTATTCAGCATGTGAGGATCCACACACAACCACAAGTGAGCGTCTGCAGGTCTCTGGGGCCCCTTGCTCGATGAAAAATGAGAGAAATCCTGACATTTTGAAAGTGAGCTAAGGAAGAAACTGAGACCAATAAAAGCTGTTTAATTTAGCTATGTCAACATGGCCGAGAGAGAAATAGAAGTGGAGAGACGGTGCACTGATGAATGGCCTACAATGTTAGAGCGTTCCCATCTCTCTTTACCTCCCAGAATAACACGCGTCTCTCCCCAGTCTTTTTACTAATTCTATTTAGCCTTTCTTTTCCCAACTGCCCACGAGCCCATATAAACCCGCTCCTGTTGGAGAGTGGCCCAAGCGGCATATTAAAGTGTCACTTTTGACACCAATCTTAATACCACAAAATGCACTACAGTGCGAGCGTGCTTTTTCTCCATGTGTGTGCCTGATATCCAACAGAGCATAAACACTGTCAACGCTAGAGCAATGGCCCACTCTTGACTCTGTGTGTGTGTGTGTGTGTGTGTGTGTGTGTGTGTGTGTGTGTGTGTGTGTGTGTGTGTATACACAAACGTCTGTGTCCTTAACCCCCTCATCTCTATTGTCCCTTACAAAGTATATCGGCTTGTTTCCACGTTATCTATTTATTTAGCATATCACAGTGAAGGCGCCAAGCTGCTTTGCAAACAGTGTTTGTGCATGAGATAAGAAAGGAGAATAAGCGGTCCTCATGCACACAACAAGTCTAGATTTGCACAGGTTTCACTATCGTACCGTTTGTGTCGCCTGTACAGTTTTATGTTTTAAGCTGCAGCTACACATGTCCTTAAAAGGATCAGGGGGAACGTGTGCATGTCTGTGGGTGTGATGTGGATAGGCACTGCCAGTTAACCATATAAAAAGGCAGAATATAATTCTCGAAGAGTTCAATGTAAGTAAATCTATAGAACTCTCTCCTTTTCTTAATTCCTCGAGGCCCTTTACTGTGTGTCTCCTTCTCCACAATCCACTGGAAAGGATGACGGGGAGAAAAAAGCTGAACAAAGCATTACCATTGAAAACCATTCAGGTGGCAATTCTACAGACTAAGAAAGAAGTAAGAGTCAGGGAGGGTGAAGAGGAGGAACTGGGAAATTTAGCCCTTGTTTCATTCAAAGTATTCTATATGTCTCCCAGGACTGGCAGAGAGGGAATAAATCAGTCTGGTTGGAACAAATTCACTGAGGCTCTAAATAAAATAGAACAGCATGTATTTAACAAGTAGATGATGATTGCGATTAAAAATGCACACAGAATTTTGGATTCTGTGAAACTTGTAATTTGTTAAAAAAAGGTTTACACCTTTGGGATTTCTATCTATAACTGAGTCCTTAAAATATGATAAAAGACGAAGCACTATGTTTCTATATGTTTGCATGCACATTTCCTAAATGTTATTTATGTATATTTATATGAATGCAACTGCGTGTATTCACCCAAATGTCTACAAGCACCGGGGGCTGTACATATGCTCTCACTGTGTTGCATGTGAGCGTCTAGGGTCCTGGCCAGCTGTTGCAGTGTGTGCATAAACACCTTGTTAGGGCTTAGTAAGCTAAGTGTTAATTGGGGTGGAAAGAGTTGATGCGCTGCCCTGCAATCCCATGTGACTTGTCCCTACTCTGCAGTGGAAAGAAGGAGTGCAAACTCAGGAAATTGCTCACATGCGCACGCAAATGTAAACATAAGCATCAGATCTGTTTTTCGTCTCGTTCTGTGATGCATTCTTTGCTTCTGGACTCTCGAGTCCACTCCAGTTATTCCAGTGGCACGTTCTTCACCCCTGGCAATTCCATCCCCTCACTTTTCTTCCTTCTCCGGCATTTGTGTCCTCTCCCAGAACTCTTGCACCTCTTACTTTGATTTTCTCTCATTCATTTACTTCTCTCCCTGAGACCCTTGTGGTGTATAAGACTAACTGAAAACATCCAGTCCATTGTGTGAACTGAGGATTTTTTTTTTAATAATAAAAACATGGCATGCTTTGTTCCATGCTCTGGGTCCGTCCTTACCGTGTCCATTGAGTGGCTGCTTGGTGGGGAGTTTGCCCTTACGGGGTGTTAAGTGGCAGGAAGAGGAGGCTGAGGCTTGGCTGGTGCTTCCTGCAGCATGGGAGTGGACACCAGCTCCATTTTGCACCTCGTCCTCCTTCTCCTCTTCCTCCTCCTCCAGGTCCTCCTCCTCCTGGGAGCTTCCAAAGTAGGCCATATTACTGGGCAAGGCAGCTGAACCTGAGCACATGGAGATGGAGGGAAGGTGGAGAGAGGGATTAAGAAGGAGAGGAATAAAAGAAAGGTTGAATGAGGAAGGGTAGGGAGTGGAAAGAAGAAGGGGAAAGTTGCAATTTAATATACAAAAAAAAAAAAAAACAAGGGACTGGAAAAACTATGTTTACCAAAAGTTTATTTTATCCCTAAGACACAGAGACACAGTTCTAAGTTCTAAGTTCTATGTGTTAAAATAGATCAACGTCAGCATGTAAGTGTTGAAATATTAATGTTATAATAAAAGTTGCTCTGGGGTTTGAGAATAATGGTGACCAGGTTGCATCTATTATTATCCCAGTCGGTGGCCTATTGAAGCAGCACCATTGTTCCACTCACTCACAGTTAAATGCACAAACATGAGGACATACATGGCGCAATGTCACAATGATGACCATTTTACTTGACTACCGTTGTCATTGTGCCTGAATCACACTACACCACTAACATTTTCTGACCTCCCATTGATAAGCTGCATTGGCACAATTCTAATTTTTAAACTGACCTCGTCATTCACCATTGTGACTGGCGACTGTCCTGTATGTTTTTGAGCTATAGTGCTCTTCAAATGCCCCGGCACAGTATTGGTAGTAATTGTTAACATAGCAGAGGGAAAAGGACTTAACGCTTTCTGATAGCTAGAACTGAAGCCAGAGCACTGAAAGTATATGACAAGCAGTCTTTTCCACAGAGGCCCTTGATGCTGACAGTTTTATTGAGACATATATTATGTACATGTGCTCAAATTTCTAGCCCTGTAGAAGAGTTACTTAAGAAACTCTCTCTTGTTGCAGAGCTAATCCCAAATCTCTCGCTTTCAGTCTTCAAAACAGGATTACTGTCAATCTCTGCCCCTATCGGAGAAGAAAACCAATGTTCTCTCGCTTCCCTTTTTTGTCACACTCAATCACTTTCATTGTCATCTCTCGGAAATCGAGTCCAATAAGAACTCAAAGGAGGTAAATGGTGTTTGGCAGCAGATAGCCTCCAACGTTACCTCAGTAAGCTGAGTGTAGCCACGCTCTCACACTAACAAAAGGTCACAGAGCCCAAAGCTATGTTAAATCAGTGCCCAAACAGCTGGCTTAGTGATCCAGATGCAAGAATTAAAAACAAACAAACAAACAAAAAAAAGACGCTACATCAGGCTTTCCCAGTACAACATCCACTTGTATGTTGCAATTTTACAGACATATAAAATGTTTATGCACAGGCCAAGCTGGAAATGTCAAACGTTCCAAAACTAGATGCCACAAATACAGCAGACAGGAGGAGTACTTAATTGACAAGGATGCAATCATAAGTGGCCCTAAACAAACAAAATGAGCAACAAAACATATGGTTTTTAACCGTTTACTGCAGAGAGCGATAGGTGGCGCAATGCGAACTTTCCCTGTAGCAGTGTGCAGCAGAGAACCGTTTACAAAGCACACCTGTGTGACACCGAGCGGCTTGAAAAAGTGAGCGCAGTCGGCTAATTCAATAAAAATTATTTCAGTTTGCACACTAATAGGTTTTTGATTTTATCTCATGTTTGGGATTGCCGAATCCCAGTAAACAAACTGGTTACACAACATTCTCGCAGCTTTGATTAAATCTGGCTCTGAGCAGGAAACCGTACATTTTATGAAGTTGGGAGGCCTTTATGACTAAATCGATTGCATAGCATGAGCAACTGCTGTGGTTTTTATAACCCTTTTAGGGGCCTTGGTGTTTAAAGGGCATTAATGGAAAGTAATGTGTGATTATAAGCCAATCAAAATAATGCTAAGCCTCTGACAAATAGGCAGATTTCAACTGGTCTGTAATAAACTATACAGAGTACTTAAAATAGCACATAACAAATTAAGACTAAGCCAAGCCATTCATTTAATTACCAGCATACTTGTATTTGGAGAGTGGTAAATGCTCATCTTAGGTTTTATAAATTCCATAAATGTTAAGCAAATTAAGAGATAACGTGATGAGGACACCAATGTAATTATATTTTATGACAGACTAAGAAGAGGGATGTATCTTATGTAAACATTAATCCAGAAATTAATAACAAAATCACACAAGGAATTCACAAAGTCTATGGTTAGACAATAGGCTTTAAATCGCAGGGACTAATATAGCCCCACGCCAAAGCTGTTGGGAGCTGAATTATCATTCAGTAAGTGGCCCGTGTAATCAATATCTTCACAATGTGTCACACATAAACACAATGGCACTAAAGAGCTCTGCCTGGGTGAACTTAGCGACATTTGTGTCCAAGTGTTTATGCAAGAATAAATTGAAAATTTAAGGGACACTGAGTAAGCCTTGGCTTTACTTGTGTTATTATAAATAAATAAAAATACAATGCATAGCTTAACTCAGCAAAATAGAATAAGAAAAAGATGATGACTTAGAGTCTTTAAAGCAGATCTTAGTATCTTTGAGAAGAAGATGGGTTTTGCTTGAAAATTCAACTTTTCGATTCCACTCCTTCTCTACTGAGCTTAGGCTTTGCCTTCAAAGCCCCTCCCTTCAGTGAGGGACTGTCCGGAATGTGTTGGCTTGTAACCAGAGCAACTACAGAACTGACAGTGACTGAAAACTGTGAAAAGTTCCACCACCAAGCCTTTTTTCCCTCAAGAATGGTGGATTCTTACAAATCCACCATTAGACGTCCCTGTAGAAACCAACGGAGAAGCTCATTTTCATCACAGATTGTCTAACTCATTTATTACTGAAACAACACAGGGACTGTTTCAGCGAAAATGACAAGGTTTTTTTTTTCCAAGTTACCAAATTTTGCTTTGTGGAAAAAGTCAATCGTTAAAAAACCTAAAACTAATACTGACAGAATATTGAAATATTTTTCTTTATTCTTTTTATGAGGCACATAATCTATGTTAAGGTGGAGTATTTATTATTTTAAATTGTGTCGACTATCACCAGCAGGCTAAAGGACGCGTGGTTACCACATGTCACATTGCATTAACTTGGAAATTTGGTTGAAATATTTTGCCCATATCAACGGTTTCCCCGACACACAGGCTCTGTCAGTTTCCAGTTATCCCCTTAGAAAACTGTGGGGTTGAGGATTCCCTGTAAATGATTGTTATAGCTACTTTCTTAAACTACTTGTGACAAGTTGGAAGGGAAGAAAATAAAATAAAATTCTTGCTTTTTCTTTACCTTGAAATCGTACAAAGTCACATAAGATTATTTTCTTTACAGTTAACTCAAAAACTAAATCTGATTAATAAGTCACAGTTTAAGTCAGCGGATCAGACCGGAAGAGCTGTAGCGCACATACAGGCCAAACAGTTACAAAAAGCAGCACAAGTGTCCCTTATGCATGCGCACATACACCCACACACACACGCGCAGCAAAAAACATGTCAATTCATTTATCTTGGCGAAGGAGCAAACGCTCTCGAACAGACCAAACAAACACCCAATGCGACGGACACACTGATGCAATCAGTTTGTAATGACTGGCTTCATTACGTAAATGGTTTTAATTTACTGCCCTGAGAAGGTGTCAGTAGGCAAATGGCGACAGACCACAAAGCAGCCTGGGGGCAGAGATGGGGGATGTTTGAGGGTGTTCAGCATTGTAGGGCGTAGAGATGACACAGTGACAATGAACACAACAGAGAAAGCATGATGACTGTGCCTTTACAAAAAGTTTAAGACTTCTGTGATGCAGTGGCACTCTGCATCACATGCATGTTTGGAAGGATTATTGTTCACATATGGATATTGAAGACAGGAAGGCAAGAAGCAGGCTAACCCTGACTAACAGACATAACCCCAGTCCTAACCCTGAGATGGAGGAGAGAAGAAAGACAAACACACACTCAGCCTACAAAACAAATCTAGTGGTCCAACACTGACTGCTGGCATCACATCTATGGGAATGCCAGCAAGAATGTTATCAGAAATTCCCAACCCTCGTCTCCAGCACTGATGTTGAAAATTTATCAGTTATCAGAAAGTGCACAGACACAAACAGACATACACATTCCAGGTGGAGTGAAGAAGAAAAAAACAAAACGCAGCTCATTCTTTGTCCAAGATCTCAAGCAGGGCTTGAGCCCAATCCCCTAATTACACCAGCTTTTCATCCACCTCATTCTGGCCAGACAAATCATAATTAGGTCTGAAAGAGTCTATTAGGATTGTCATTTTTTAACGGGGCTCTTGGGTGGAGGGGGCATAATTATAAACCCTCCCTTTCTCGCTACTCTTCTTTTGTCCCCTTAACTGGAACTGAAACAATGAGGACAATTTAAATAGTCAATCAGGAAGGTTTAGCTGCCATGGGGACATGAAGATGTGATGACTTACAAATAAGTGCTGCATGCATGTGGAGAAAGTATGAGCCATCTTTTTTAAGGAAAGGTAAGAAAAGATAACAAATTTAGGTTCTTCTGGATAAGAGAGAAAAAGTCCTAATGGCTGAGCTCAGAAAAGAAAACTCATTGTTGTTCTCTTCGATGAGAAAAAGACAAGGATTAGGGATTGCATCAATGGTCGACATTTAATATTAGCAAAACTATTAACCTCACAAACTGTGGCTATGCTCATAGAGATGAAGCAGTATTAGACAGTGCTGCACTAAAAAAAGTTCTGCACAATCATCAGTGGGGAAAAAAATAAATAAATCATAGTCAGACTTGCACACAAACATTCAGCCTTCAGGTGTTAATCTAACATCCTTCATACATCAGAGGGAGAGAAAAGTACTTTATCCCAGGAGGGATTTCAGTTGTCACAGCAGCAATGCCCCGTTCCCAGGAGTTAAAATGTACTAATAAAAACATGTTCAGAGAAATCTAGCTGATAATTTGAGCCACCCCTCAGTGCTGCCCCCACCCTGCTGTTAGCAGAACTACCATCCCTCAATGTTTTACCAAAGGCCAAGGGGGCCAGAGGCAGACTGTCTGGCTACTGCCCAAATGGCTTTCTCCATGGATATAAACAGCCCAACAACAGGCCTGGACCACACATAAACACCATGTTGAGATCACAGACGAGGACTGAGCACTCCAGCTCGTGTGCAAGGAGGTCATGTGTGTTTGCAGGAGAAAGACGAACCGTAAGATAAATACATAATATAAGTCCAAAACAATGTGGGTGGCAAACATACATGATGTGCATCATTTCATACAGTAGATATTACTCTGTTCAATTACTCCCACGTTGCATCAGAATAATCAGGAACTCCTGCCCTCCCCCCGGGAGGATTTAAAAAATAACTTTTCCTCTGATTTACTACCACCATTAGAATGATCTGGTGCGATAAAGATGCCAAAAGAGTTTGACATTATAGAATACAGACTCAGTTTGGACATAAAGGTACACAGACAGCGCACAGAGTGATTAGTAAGTTATGATTTTACAATACTGAGCACCAGAGACGTCCTGTTTTTACAACTTCTTTCCCCTCCTCTTTTTTCATATTTCCAATTCTTTTTGTTTCAACTGCTTTTATGTAGCTGTCAGAATGAATGATGGGTAGAGGTCTTTAGGGTGGATGTGTAATGTTTACCAGATAAGATAAGCAAACATTGCAGAGGATGGGTGGGGGAGCAGGATGAGTGTTTACACACTGAACGTTTGACCTCAGACAAATCCCAGAAATCACCTATGCTGAAGTTTCAGGGTAGAAATGTCCCTTAATCTCCATTCCAACTTAAAAAAATAATGTTTGAATTCAACTGAAAAGAAATAGCAAAACGATGGGAAATGGAAAGAGATTATTTTGGAAACATTTTAATAGCAAACAAGGAGGGGCCTAATGTATGAGATACGAGTATCGGAATCTTGAAGGAAATAGAGATTTTAAATCCCATCAAAGACGTGAGCCCCTTTGAAAAGATTAACCTGGCTAACGCAGACGTTGTCATACACAGTCCTTCTACACCCTGAATGATATATAAAGATAGACACACACATACAAACTGGGAGGGCGCACACACAGACATCAGCGGTTAAAGTGGATTTGCACCCACACACACATACACACACACACACACACACACACACACACACACACACACACATATTCTCGCAGACTCATCCTCAAGGGCTCTGCTGACATTCTCCCATGTCCCCTCGCTTGGTAAGCATCCCTGCATTTGGGTCACATGAGAGGCCAAGTAGAAAAAAAACAGAGCAGCGTAAGCCTTGAGAAGGAAAATGTCATCCGCACAGACGAAACACACACACACACACACACACACTCACCCAGACAAAAAAAAAAAGAAAAGTGGGTCTTTAAATACAATAAAAAGCAGTTAGTTGCAGAGTGGTGAAAGCATTAAATCAAGCCTAGCTCCAAAATTAGCATTACTAGCAGAGTAAAGAACAGCACACCTTGCAAACCCTTACTAGAAAACAGCTGGCAAAGCACCAGCTCCAACCTTACAAGAGAGACAGAAATTGATCAATCACTTCAGTATGCACGGCTACCAATAATCTCATCTTCAAAGTATATTAGACATTGCATAGCCCATGCAACACTGTGGCCTATGTATGCAAATCAAGGTCCCTTGCATCGAAGACTTCAGTCAGCTTTAGCAACCTCCAATTATGCATTTTTCAAATGAGGCCCCCCTGAGGTTGAAATTACATTCCATAATGAGAGTATTCTCCCCAGAATAACAACATACAACCATCACGTCTCAGCAGAGACAAATAAGAATTTTCTTTGAAGTTTTGAGCCCACTTTGTGGACTGGCTAGAGGTTAATAATGTTAACAGTAAATTAATCTCGAGTCAAGGCATTTTGTCTTCCAAATGAATAAAAACTGTGCAGGTGGGATATTCAACAAAAGATAAAATTGAGATTGTAAAGACAAGTCAAAAACAAAATTAAGAGAGAATGTTGTACTTCCATTTTTATAATTAAGGCTTCAAATGTGTCACCTGCTCTGCTTTGAGTTTCGCAAGGAATATTCCAGACAGGTGACATGGGTGTCATTTTACTACTGGACTTTTACAATGCTTGTAAACATCTTAGTCCAAAAGAGACATAAATTATACATAATAAGTATGATATAACAAATAAAGGGGCTGTGACGTAAATTAAGCATTTCAAGAGAAGGAGAGAAACGTTTTGCAGGAGCCTGGGAGTGAACGAACTGATTCTGCCTGCTGGCCAGCACAGCATAGATTAAAAGTAACATGAGGTGCCTATTAGCTTTAAAGGGACACGCCTCGTCGAGTTACCCTAATTGTCTTGAAGGGTCTGGGCTACTTTGAGCCATTTCAAACTGGGTTGACACAGGTGCATGGTATCCTCTTGGTGTCAGACAGTTTTCCTTGTTAAAACACTCTCAAACTATGAATCTGTGTAAAAAGATGAAGTGCAGCACACAAAACAAATGCAGTTGCTAATTGCTCTGCCATGGTTTTTACAGTTCATTTGACATCGAAAGTGCTACATAGTCTCGACAAAGCTGAATAATGTTTGTAGAGCGGGGTGCGACTATGCGAGTACTCAATCCACTGACATCTGCTGTAGGACAGGGTTATACGCAGTGTTAAAGAGAAAGATGGTTGTTGAACAGTAGGAGAGGGAGATGTGCGAGCTGATGAGATGCAGAAAAATCTTACCCTCGAGCAGCTTGGCTGCAGTGCAGTTAATTGCAGTATGCGTGGAATTGTGTGTCTAGGTGCGTGGTTGCGTTTATGTGGATGGGCGGGGGGTGATCAAGCCTGACTTAACAAAACTTGCTACTGCATTTGAGTAAACTATGAGTCCATCTTCACGTGCAAAGAGCCAGCAAAATGTTGTCCGGCCTCCAGTGAAATATTAGAACAAGACGTATCTGCAGCTTTCTTGTTGAAAAGCATCCCTCCTGCTCTGCTGCTGGTTCTAAGTGTGCATGTGACTATGTCTCTGCGTGCTCCACTGCTCCGAGTCTTACCTCTGAGACAGAGGAAGGTGAGGAAGTCCTCCGTCTTGGGCTTGCGTCTGGACAGGTCCTGAATGGAGGAGGACAGGGATGAGGAGGAGAGCGATGAGAGGGATGCGGATGGCACGGCGGCCAGGCCGTTGCTCAGGCTGCCGGTGTCGGCCACTTTGACGGGCGTAGTGCTGGGTGAGTTGGGCTGTGACTGCGCAAACTTCCTCTGAGCCTGGAGTCGAGGCCTAAAAAGGAAAAAAAAGACAAAAGAATGACTCGAACTCTCTGTACATGGAAATAAATACAACAGGACGTATCAGATTTGCAATTAATTAAAATCAGGATGTTGCACTTTTTAAAAAAAAAAAACACAAGCACACCCTCAGCTCACGCCCTACAGCTATTGTTTCACTGTAGAGTGGTTTCCTGACACAATTACCCCGTAGTGAAGAATTGATTGTGTACACACATCTGTTCATCGAATGTATTAGACTCCATCATCACACGGCATTCACTGAGCGGGTGCTTATAAATGTTTGCACTTAACCGACACAGAAAACTACATGTGCATAGCCACAGATTCACACACTGGTTCACTTTTAATTACTATGCTGTCAGCGGCGGCTGATATTAAACAAATACAACTACAAACATTCAGAAACTTTCCTAATATTCCCATCTCCATCATAATAATTCATTTGCTCCCCTTTCACCCGTTTTCCGCACTTTCCACCATTTTACTCCTCCCCGCCTGCCTCTACATTGCACTTGCTCTCTTTCGTGGTGCACAAAGCGTTCTCGCTGCTCGTCTCTTTTCTTTCTTTATCTCACAGCATGTGTCAGTGGAGGCAAGGGAAAGAGAAGAATATTAAAGAAGTGTATATCTTAGAGAAAGCAGTGGACTTGTCACACCACCTCCTCCAGACACAGCACAAACACATTTGGACACTCTTTCACACTCTTTAACATGCAAGCACATACACACAAAAACTACAAAAGACCTGAACCATCAGGGGCCACACGAGCCAGCGAGCGGCCTCAATCGATTAGTGCTGCTATATATATATATGTGTGTGTGTGTGCGTCTGTGTGTGTGTGTTTGAGAGCACGTTGAGGAGTAGCGATAGAAGCAATGTGATATCCTGGTGTTATTTGTCAATTTGATGCAGACCGGTCTGAGGTAAGTGGAGATAGGATCATGTCTAGAGATCACCCACAATGCATTTGGCGCATCCACTGAGAGGTGCAGAGCTCCGATTACACTCCAATCAGAGAGATCAGTGCAGAGTTGAAACGTGTCAATTTCCTGCCCCGACATGGACTCAATATGTGAGAAATCGAGAGATGATTGCTCAAACATTGCCAAAGCCCTACATTTGGAGGCAAAGTGCGAAAACAAATGTTTATAGTTGGTCTCCCATGAAACACTGTGTAAACAACATGATAAGCATTTTATAAGCTGAAATACAGCAATATACATGCCCTAAGAGATTTAAAAAAGGTACACAAAGTATGGATTTTTTACAACCTCACAAATGTGGTATGAAGAGGCCACTAATTTCACTGAATGCAAGGTATGATATAGCTGCCTTATCTTATATTTAGTAGAAAGCTATGTGCAAAGGAGATACCGTTATCAACTGTTATTACACAACAAAGAACACAACTATTCAAAAGGCAAAACAGCACACTGGGGACAGATGCCACTTCACTCCAGACTCTGATAAAGTACAACCACAGAGATGATCAACAGTAAAGGAGTAACAGGTAAGAAATAAAAGAGATCAGAAGGGGTAACACATGTAACACACAGGACTTTAGAGTATGAGAGATGAAGATAAATGAGGAGGAAGGAGAGGAAATAGACAAAGGCAATTACACACACTATACCAAGAGACGGTATGATCATACAGTAGTTTGGCAACTTCAACCACAAACATGTCTGAACAGACACTTCAGCATTTCAACAGAGTTCAAGCCAGACATGCACATTTTTCAGTTCTGGTCGAGTGTCTTAGTTCAACTACATCAAAGTGTTTCTAATCTCTTTTTTCATGCACAATCCATCTTGATCTTAAAGTTCTGTCTACCTGAATACTTTAATAACATTAATTACAATATGGAATATTATCAGTATTATCAGCCACTGTACGGACAACTAGATGCTAAGAAGCACTTTGCCTTTGATCATGAAAAACAGAGAGAAAGAAAATGTTTGAAAGCATTATTTTTTTGTCCGTAAAGACCCAAATGCATAGTTTGATTTTTTAGCCGTCTTTATTCAAAGTATTTAACCCTCCATCTTAATGTAAGAGCTGTCGAAAAGACAGTGTGCATGTGAACTTTAATGCATTATTGATGAAAAATCTTTTTGTTAAAAATAGTCATTTAAAAAAGAAAAAAAAAAGATGTGCATTTTAAAAGCCCAAAAACATGTCAAAACATCAATAAATTCAGAGTGCTCAGAGTAACCAAAGCAGGGGGTAGACTGAGCCCATTTAAAAAAAACAAAAAAAACTCTTTGGCTAGCTGGTCGTGTCATAGCTCCAGCCTAAGATGAACAGGACTTAATGGTTTAAAGAGAAAGGGGATTGAGAAGGAGGTGTCAGGTATGTGACATACAAAAATAGAAGAACAGCGAGAGACGACATAAATAAAGCACAAGCAATTGTGGAAAAGAATAAGGACAGACACAGATGAGCTAAGAAAGCAATGTGCTTGCTACATCCAGTCTAGACAGTCAACCATAGCCTGCTTAGAAGAGGTTAATGTTTTTCTGGTTCACTGTTATCTGTTACGCATTAACAGGGGAGATATGGTGTACAGCCTTTCAATGAAAATACATCAAGGTAAGTCTTTGGACCCAACTGGAAGCATTTGGACTGGACCAAATTCTATTTCTGTACATTTTATGTTCAGCATCAATTCTCATCTCCTCTCCCTTTCAATGGTGTGCTAACAGCAGAGCCGTGGCCAACAAAAAAAGGTAATAAAACGGGCCTGCTTCACTGGTGATGTAATAACACAGGGCTTTGCAGAGAATAGAAAAGCTGTGGAGTTGATAAATGACACCACAGCACTTCATATTGCAGAGACTATAACTCTTTTTCTTTTTCTTCTAAACAGTGGTTAGTGGTCAAAACCGGATTAGTGATAGTATCAGTATTACTGGGGCAAAAAACAAAAGTCATGGAAAACAATCACGTGAACACATATTTACCAACTTTAACCCATTTCCTAACAAAAAATATGGACGGTTCTGCCATACATCAAGGCTCTTTAGTGGAAGCAGTTGAGGAGACAAACAAAGTCAGCAGGCAGTGATGAAGAGTCCAAGGGTCCAGGTGAATATTGAGAAATCAGCATGGGAACAATTTGCAACGACATGGCTGTTTTGTAAGTGCTGCCACTGCGCTACGAGCTGAGTGGTAACATGAGCCTCTGGATTAACTCCTCCGTGTGCCCCCGGGAGCATTGGCTGTGTTTGTGTGCGAGCATGTAGAAGTCAGGGTACACCATGTTCCCACGCATATCGAGCTATAGAATACACATTAGTAAGGTGCCCCTGTAGGAGAGTGAGGCATACGCAAGCTAAAATTAGACTGATTGCCCTGATTAAAAGAGAATGAGAGGAGAGTTGGAGAGACACAGCAGGGGGAAAATGAGGAAACCAAGATCCAATGGCGGAAGAAAAAGCAGAAAGATTACAGCAGGATGTCCCCATTCATCCCTTTCTAATCCACCTATCATCCATCCTTTCCCCTTTCCATTCCTTCCTGCTGCCACCCACCCACCTTCCTTCCTTTCAAAGAGCTGCTCTAATGTCTAATATTACACATGCCAGTGTCGGCGCGAGAGCAGAGCAGAGCAGAGCAGAGCATCGATTATCTCGGAGAGAGGCAGAGTGAGAAAATTTGACAGCCTTTTCAGTAAGCAACCCCAGCGAAGGCAGTCAGGAAGGAAAGGAGGAGGCCCATTTGTGATGTTCGGCTAACGTATAAAACAAAGTAAGAATGAAAAAGAGGGAGAAAGTTGGGAGAAGGCGTGCTCTGGCAGCACAGCTATGGACAGCTGTCCCAGATCACACATGCATGCGGACCCTGTCATTCAAAGACGGTGCGGCTTTCAGCTCGCTTCTTCAGCCTCCATCTTATCGACATCCTTACTGATGAGAATTTCCATGGGAACTGTTAAGAAGGCCGGACTTGTCCATGAGGTCATACAACAAGCAGAGGCAGCCACCCCGCTGAGGTGGCACTGAATGAGTAACTAACCCCCATCTCTGACCTGTGCAGGTGGAGGGGGGCAAAGGAAAAAAACAAACAAAACAAAACAGGATTTATTCTGCACAGCTGTACTCTTTAGCATGGGGAAGTAGTGTCTCAAAATAAAAACTACACCCTCAGTGAACCAGTTTATCGTCTGCCAAAGCACACGATGACTAAGCACATATGTGTTTGTTTTTTAAAGCGCAGACACCTGCTGATTTATTAAACTGCATATCAACTCCTTTGAGCACAAAAGACTAATAACAGGTTCACAAGAAAACAGGTTCAATGCCAATTAAACAAGACTGATTGTTGAAAAAGAGTCGACGTGAGTGTTATAGAATGAACCTTTGCTCAGCACATCAGCATCTTTCCGTTCTTTACATAGATTATATCAAACACTGATGAATGGTGTGTTTTATGTGAAACTACAAGTGACAAGGGGGGGACTAAAAGAATGAAAATACTTTCTGCAAGTTGCGCAGGTTTTTAGTTTGAAAAAAAATTTGTATTTGGAGCTCATATTAATGAGTAAACTCAAGCTGAAAGCAAATAACCAAGAGCAGATATCGAGCATGCTTCCAATTCCAAAAATAAACTCGAAGCCAATGTACTGCGGCCACGAGAGCTCAACGCCCTGCAACTTAGAGGAACATGTGCAAACAGACACAAAACGCAGACCAAAAAAAAACAAAAAAAAACAAACATCTTAATCGCTTACCAAAACATGCTGTGAACACAACACCTTGTAATGGAGGCTTGCTTAAAAAAGGCAAACACAGAAACATGCTCCTAATAGCACAGGCAAAGGCAGTGTTCATGAGGACAGAAAAAAGTAAAGGATCAGTCAAGGACACACTTGTTCATTCACACCTTGTGACTTTTCAAGTCATTCAAATTTTCACGTGTTAGCGATGAGCAGGGAGGGGGATTCTAAAAAATCTTGACAGCATGACTAATGCTACGATGTCTTTTTCAAATCACAACGGTCTGATGCATCACTTTTTGTCCAAGGAAACATGTTCAGGCGGAAACTTTCAATTTTCTACCCCAAATATCAGATAACAGGGCTTTGATGAGTTAGACTGACGCACTGAATGAATGAGCAGCACCTACATGACAACACCTTTTAACTCGAGAGTGCCCGCGGATCTGAGGTCACATAGTGTACACTCTGTCCCTTGTCGAGGCAACGTGGGCTCTCTGCAGTAGAAGACTGGCTATAATGTGGCGCAGTCGCTGTGTGGTTTGGTTTTCAGACCTTTGCTGTACCGCTGTAACCAGATATTTGGATAAGGCTGGCGAGGGGAACATGAGCTGCAAGTCCCCGTGTCGGTTTGTGCACCTTTAAAGCCCTCAATACTGTCAAGTTCCGTGGATGCACGCAGTCACCACAGTGATGCAGAAAATGAACTATTAATTAGAAACAGCTGCATTTTACTATAGGTACTTTCAAGCTAAACCCCTCAATCAAAGCAAATCAAAAAGAAAAGCAAGACAGGGTGAAAAGCAATTATTTTAAAGCATAAATAATCCTCAGGTTATGTCCAACATTAAAACATTGGCTGCTGTTTTTTTCTTTTTTCTTGTTTTTTCAAATAATTGTAGCACATAAATGAATGACTCTTGAGCTTGTGTACAGTGTGCCAAAAGTCTGATAAATACTGGCATGAGGCTGAGCTACAATCAGACTGTGTACACCCTCGCACGGTAAAGGTTATGGTTTGAAGAGAGGAGCGCTGATCCAGAGTCTGTACCTCAGGGGCTGTATTAATTAGCTCCAGATGGCCCACATGGTCCTTATAAAGCACTACCTTGCTGCAGCTGGCTCTGTGAGAGCATGTGTGCGAGGGTGCGCCTGGATCCATTTCATCCACATAAGAGCATTGCAAACGTGCGTGTTTATATGCTTAAGAGTGAAAAGTGTATGAATGTTTATATGTACCTATTAATCTCGACAATGTGTACGAGTTTAACCAAAAGCGCCTGTCAACTCATTTGCTTACTGCAAATTTGTCTGCATGTCTGTTCAGATCAAATCCAACAGCAAATCAGCAGATAAATGAGTTACAAATGTGCAGAACAACTTCTTAAGCTGGTGAAGATTTTCAGACATCAAAATCTAATGCAGACATGACATCATGTGCGTGTGCGCATACCGGCAGGACAGCATGCATATGACAGAAACAAGGCTCCAAAACTACATTTAAGCACAAATATGAAACTTTCTCAACAAGCTTTTAGTATTGCATTAAACAAATGAAAAATCCTGTGTCTTTTCATCAGCTAACCTCTTTAGAGATGTTAACTTATTAGCCTGCATGGAGCAACTGCGAGGACTGAGTGTACAAAGACCTATGAAAGTCTGCAGACCCTTCTGTGCAAAAGCCAACATCCGCAAACCCTGAAAATAAATGAGTCTTCAGTGTAAACACTCTTAAGTGAGTGCCCCCTTTCTTCAATGTGTTTGTTTTTTCTGTCTGCCTGCATTTAGGAGAGGGGTGATACTGCAGTGAAATGACCCGTCGACCCTTTGACCGTCACATATGCAAACATCATAGACCCCGGTCACATGTACACGGAGCATGCGCACACTAAACAAAAATAAACATTCATTAGTCAGCGAGTCAAGGCTACCATGAGGACAAACGCTTCACAAATCATCCTCTATATTTGCCCCCATACAAATTACAAATGGTAGTTCACTAGGACAGTCTGTCATAATAGTGACAGTGAAGTATATAGCAACGTTTTGTCTTTTAGGTTCTACCGTTTTGCACCCACATCAAGATAAAGGTATGAGAGTGATACTTAGAAGAGTGTGTGTTCGATCCTGTGTGTTGAAACCTATATGCTTCAAACAGGTCCAAAAAGACTGGCGTGCTTTTCAGATAAATGATAAAGCTAGTGCTGTGTGTATATTTAACTATAACCTTGATCCCCCTCCCACTCCTCTGTTTTTTGGGGGAGCGAAAGGATGAGAGGGGAGATAGCGTGATAGGCAGATGTGAAGAGAAAAGACATCTTGACAATAGATTAAGCTAAGCCGATCTCTGTGAATATATAAATGTTATATTAGGTCAGTTGGAAGTCACCTATTGTCCCCGTTGTCACTTTAAACATGCTAATGTATGAGTGGTGCTGCACTTGTGATAAATGGGACTAAAACAACCACTTTGAAAATGCATCAGAGGTTCGACCTGATGTCTCCAAGAAAGATTGAAAAGTAAAACAAGTACTTTTTGCTTTGCGTCTTTTTCCTCATGGTCAAGAACATTAAACGTCTAAATGTAACCTCCACATGGTCCACTGCACAAGGCTATTTGCCAACACCCCCAAACCCTTTACAACACATGCTGAACCCAAAGCCCTGTGACCTTTGACCCCGCAGTCCATCTTAAATCACCCATGGGAGTGGCTAACCACTGCCAGGTTGTCAGGTCAATAAATATCAGAGATGCTGTTCGTGTTTAGTGGTTTCTCTAATTTTAACCGAGTCCCATATGTAGACCTTCTAAGGTTTCAGGGGTAGTAACACAGGAAAAAGGATACAAAAAAGATAAAGAAGAGATGTAAAGGTTGCCAGCTAAGATGACCGTTGTGTCCTATCAGAAAAAAAACAAGCAGACCAATTTCAAAGAAACCGATATACACACGAACCCAGATTCATTCTTATCTGAAAACTAAACATACACACAGATCTAATCAGTCAGCCCCCCCCTCCCCCCGTCAGTGGGTCTTTGCTCTGCAACAGGACACTTCTTGTCAACTCTTCTGAAACAATTTCTGAGCCCTGCCTCCAATGCCATGGTAGTTGAAGTTAACTCGTCTTCAGTTTAGGTCTGCTTCCAAAAAACCTTTTATACATGCTGCTATAATACAAATTTTGGCTTACAGCAGATGTAGTCACAGCTCACAAAACTATTTTAGACTAAAGGAACGCAGCCAGGAACAGCAACCAGACCTCTTTTAATAGGCTTCATCGACGGTATAATCACATTTGTGTTCAACAAGGATTATGCGAGGGAGTTTGTGCGCTGAGTGACAGCGTGCACAGTGGTGGATGTTTAAAACTTCTTTATCCCGTCATTTCACTGGCATGGAAGCACTGAGACGAGAGACTTTTTTTGGGAGATTTTGGAGAGCGGCCTGCGACATTCGGTGTGAGTCACAGGCAGGGCAAGAAAAAAAGAGAAGAAAAAAAAAAGAGCTGGAAACAAAAAGTAGAAAACGTCAAGGGTGGTGAGCACAGACAATGTTTACAGACAATGTTTACTGGTGTTTCAAGTTTTTCCAGGATTTCAAAACATAAATGGAGCCAACATTTGACAGAAACACCAAGGGTACTATTCCTACTGACTAATAGATGAGTTTGCTATCCATCCACTTTTGCCCCACAGCAACTGAATAATTGTAAAACACATATATTAGCCATCTTTGGGTTTGTTTACATCAGCTGTACACTTTGTATTCATTGTTCCATTAACTGTTGGTCTAACAGCAAGGTGTTGTGCTGCATGTACTTTTTCCTCCGAATACCATCTAAAACAAATCAATACACACATTAAGGCCCTTAATGGCTCTAAAACGTGTGTGTGAGTGCACGGCTGCACGCACATCCTCATAAATGGAAACGGTGATTATGCATCACTGACAAGAGTCATTGGTTATGCTAGACAAGTGTGTGCGTCTGTGTGTGTGTGTGTACACACACTTGGCATTCATTAAGTCGAAACAAAACAAGCAGCAGCAGCTTAGTGTGTGTCTTGGCTCAGACAACAGAGAGAACAGATTCAAAGGGAGCCAAAAGTGGGGTTCAGTGAAGAGCGGGGAGAAAAAAAGAAGAAGAAAAGAAGAGGAGAAAAAAAAGGGCGAGAAAACGAAGAAATAAAGTTAAGTCTGAGAGGGGCACTCAACTTGTGATCCACACAATCGCACTCCACCCACGCTTTTGCAGTGCCTCAAAAGTTTGCATCGCTTTCACACAGAGCAACGCTGCTGGGGGCAACGCAGTGAAAACCTCTTTTAATCAGCTGAGCTGGAGTGAGACGGTCCTATCCTTTCATTTCTGGTTCCATCCTCGACTCAAAAACTCATTGATGCCATCAGATGTGCTCAAGACTTTACAATGTGATTTGCTGCACAACTGACAGGCTATTTAGGAAACACCTGGATGGCTCATGAATCGCATTGCATGAGAAGCAGACTTTAATCAGATTAATGAAGCGCAAAGCCGAATGGTACGGAGGCCGCCTCCGTCGGTTGTCAGCATTCACCTAAAAACCTGCTTGGCAAGATGGCTTACCGACTGAATGGGGCTTTGCAAATCACTTAAGAATGCAGCTACCTCACAAGGTCAAACCTTACACTCCATTATGAATAAACACACAACCCAAAAAAATGTTATAGCTTAAAAGGAAATATTAGAAGAGTCCTTTTTACCACAGTGTATCACTGAACGACTCATTTCCTTTAAGAGATGCTGAATAAGTTTGAGAACTGTGACAAAGGAGCTTCTTTTCCAAAAAGTTAAGTGCCCCCCCCCCCCCCCCCCCCCCCCCCCCCAAAAAAAAAACGACTTTTGAATAAAAACAGGCTTGTTTTTGGAAATAGTTGTTTGTACTGACAGGTAAACAAACAGGGGGGCATTTCTAATTCAATTATGGGAGAAGAACAGAAGAGCTGGACTGTAACTAGGTCAGTAAACCATGTGTTAGCTTGTGGATCGAAGTGTGGGTGTCCAGGGCCAAAGCTTGGCAGGGGGAGCCCATTTAGAGAATATGGTCTTGCTGGTAAGAGAAGGCTACAATGAGCTGGCATGTCTGAGGGATGAGACGCCAGTCTTTAAACCAATCTCAGGAGCATGGGAAGACAAACACAGAGTTGATCTCAAAGACTTCTAAATGGGGCCGCTTCCTGCCAAAAATCACCCGCACCTGTCCTTCTGTTTCTGACTCTGTGCTGCCCCACCCAGAGTTTTTCTCTCCGCCTAGACTCGATTCCTGCACCCTCTCCTCGCTAACTTCTTTCTTTTTCACTCAAAAGTGGATGCAGTCACACCACAGCTCCCCTCTTTTTCTGTTTTGGCCAGTGCCAGGTGTAAAAGCTCCTGGCATCGTCTCACTCAGTCCCGTCATGGAACAGCACAGCCCACCCAAGCCAAGGAACTAGACTCATCCTTCACACATGAAGCGAACACACGTCAATACACACAGATTCAAAAAATAATCCTTTTGAGAGGGCATGAGGCACTGCCAATCACTGGTTAGGCTTGTGTTTCATCAACATCGGATGGGAAGCCTTTCTCCACCCAGTCTAACCGATTGAATGTGCTCGTGTGCAATGAAGTAATAAAATTCCACCAAGCAGGCCGGCCTGTAGCTGAACTCCACTCAACACAGAGCGCTACAGGCCATCGGGGCAAGAGAAAATAAAATGTGAACGTCTTTGTTTCATTTCATTCCTTCGGTGCTTTACTTCTTTATTTGGTAAATAGAAGAGTACTTGTGCTCTACCGTCATTTAGACCACACTATCACTTCAGTACAACCCTTTCCAATTTCCAAACTGCAATTCTCTTTCTGTGCAATTCAGCCTCATGGTAGATTTTCTTATCTACTGGCAGGAAAAAAAAGAAAAATACATTTTCTGTCTTTCTTTTTACACTTTTATTCAAAAGTCAAGGCCACTTTATTTCTATAAATTCTAAAGTGCCAAAAAAAAGAAAGAAAGAAAAAAAAAGTATTTTCATCCGAGTTTCTGTAACGGCCCGTGAAATCTTTAATATCACCTGTTCCAGTTGACACCTGTTTCAAAGCCAGGTACACGGAAGCTTGTAATGACCACGCTGAGATTGTGAGTGAGACTACAGTATCAAATGACAGCTAGGAGGACTCGGGCAGGTGCTTGACACGCAGTGAATAGAGCCTGTATGGGCTGCTCATTACAGAAGGACATCTGCTGCAGTCCCCCGCCCCCTCCTTCCTGTCAGACTCCGCCTCTAGCTTTACACTGATGTTTGGATGCCCTGTCAATGCGTGCGAGGGACCAGCGGCAGAACAGAACCACACACCAAACCAAGCTGGCGTGCGTCAACGCTCACGCACACCTGCCACTAACAGCAGCCGACTGCTTGAAAGTTAAAAAAAAGGAACGAAAAACCAGTATTGGGACTGCTGGTTTTAAGCACCGAAATAAACGACGAACGGAAGTCATTTATTGCGAGTGCTGTGTTATCGGTGTGTGGATGCAATGCAGAGGAAAAACAAACTTTGAGACTCACCGGCCATTTTAAATTCGCCATACACCCAGCAGAGCTCGATTTACTCTCAATCATCGTTTCCAGCTTGCGACCGTCCTCGAGCTGAATTAATTAAAAGCCTATCGTTTTCCAAAGATAGTTTAAATCATTTTCCAACATTGTCTGTCGAAGAGAGAACTGTTTGGTCAGAGTCTCTCAAACTAATTGCCATTTTTTACAGACAAAATCAGTTTGAGTAATTCAGACATCGACAGATATGCATTAGAAAAGAGGAAAAAAGAAAATAACGTGGGCTGGAAATCAACAGATTTTTGTACTCTGCAACAACTCCAATTCTTAAACGATTCATTTGGAAATGCTCAGCAACGTTCTTTTAAGTAGGTAACTATCAATGATTTATTTATCAATGGTATTTATCAATGAAATTTCATTTGCATTAAAAAGATTAGGAGTGCTGCCATCTATCAATGTTTGTACTATATACACCTCTGTGTTGACTCGCATACCACGACAAAAAACTAGCAGGAGTCCTCCTCCTCAAAGGATTTTACCGCCAAACACCGATGGAGAAAGAGAAAGAAGAAGCCGGTCTCAGGAGAAAGAGGCAAAATATGACAAAGTGAGTGCACGCGTTCGGTTTATAAATCAGTGCAATAAATGTTGTTGCTCTGCAACATTCTGAATTGATTTTGCCGGGGATGTTGTAACAGAGGATATATACGGGAGTTACGGGGAGACGGGGCGAATAAATTACAGGAAGAGGGAACAGTTGTGAGAAAGAGGAAGATGGGCCGCGTGTGTGCGCGCGAAATAACGAGGAGAACTTGAGAGTGACTGGCATTGTGTGGCAACTCACGAGGCCTCAGAGTTTAGAAAAGTCATCATTACCGAGCCACGATTGCAATTTATATATCATGTGTGCAAAATGTCCCATCACACTCACAGTATCGGCAGCAGCAATGTTTGTTACAAATTCGTATTTACAGACACCAACAGGGCGACAGCTCCGCACTAAAACAAGATGCAGGGCTCTGTAAAGTTCTTTATGACCCAGTGAGACAGGAACAGCTATGGGAACTGTACACAGACACACACACACACACAAAAAAAAAAAAAAAAAAAAAAATCTCTCACACACACACACACACACACACACGCATACCTCTTTTTTGCAGGACCGTCCTCGCTGTACTCATTGCTCCCATGGATACCCTGAGAGCGCAAAGACCCATCTTCTTTGTGGCTGCCCTTTGACCCCGAGCCATTCAGCTGCCCATTGGCTAGGGAACCTGAAAACACAACACATAAAAACAGTTACAGTCCGGCCGCCACAACATGTTTAGAGACTACTTAACAGAAATCCTCCAACTCTAGGTATCTGACAAGCTTCTTTGTACACTAACCATTTCTGGAGCTCATGGAGCCTGTAGGGTAAACAGTATTTTTTTCTTTTTTTTATTCGCATGGCAGTGTTAATAAAGCTCTTCGTTTTGTCTTTGATTAGATATAAAGTGAAGTGGAATGACGATTATTCGATACGATTATGGTAGATCTGCCGAGCAGAGATCGTGGAAAAGAAAAAGTAAAGTGGATGAACAAGAGGGTATACTAATCATAACATGTCAAAACACACAGCTACAAACACAATTGCAGTCAATGCTAAAATCCGAGCAAATCTGTAATTACAAACCTACATACAGTTGCTGTAATGCCATCGCGCTTTTTGAGACAAGGAAAAGCTACTTATTCGTTTCCCCATCCATATTTTCCCCTGTCGAATGCTCCCGTTGTTGTTCTCCTGACATATGTGACGTGCGCCCTCAGACAAAGACTTTCTTTTCTTTTTATATAAACAAGCCAGAGGCAGTCTGAGAAATGGACAGCTACTGCTGGACTTGACATTCTCAATGAGCCCAATCGAGAGAGCCCCGATTAAATATTTAGCAACCAACTCACATAAACAAAAAAAGGCCCCAGACAGATTCTTAAATCAAAAGCAACAACAGGCACCGAGAATTCAAATTAGGTCAAAGAGTGGAGTGGAAGTCAATGGTAATTAATGGAGACACCTGAATTAAACAGATCTCACAAGGCTGCATTTCCTCACAGGCAGTAGTTGTAATTCTTAGATCGTGTCAGTCATAAAGGCCTGTCTGACTCAACAATATTATGTGCGATTGGGCAAACATTTCGGGGGAACAACTGGGGAAGTTGTAAGCATTTAGGATCAAGAAAAAGAGAATGATAAAAGGAGCCGCAGAATGGAGACCGAGGAGCAGTAACATATATTCAAAAGCAACCACTCTCTTGCACTCAAGTGCAGTTTCACAGAGCTGAAGGTTTAAGGTTGGGATGAGCAGAGGAGGAAAGCAGAAATAAGACACACGACGTATCAGTTCATCACATTTAAGCGCTTTCTGCCTGTTTTGACAAGTATCTGTGCCTGCCTGGACTTTAATGTGGCAGGTTATTAAATCAGTCAGATTCAGTTAGCAAAGACCGGTGATGATTCATAGGCTCCGAGGGTTTGTTTAACCAAGAACTTTGCAATCATAAACGTCCATTCACCAACACCTTTCCCTCAGGTATGTCACGCTCTCGGCCACAAGTTCTTAGCATCGAGCCTTCCCAGCGCACCCTGCGAATTCCATCTGAGTGATGACAAATGTGTCACCCGCCCTGCTTTGCACACCCCTAATAGTGGGTATCAAAAGAAGATGAATTGAGAGAATTACAACAGTGAGGCACAAGCTAGGATGAGTGGCAAGTTGAGTGATATTCTGTTAGTGAAGTTGCTGCTGTTGAACAAGTCCAGGGAGTAGTAAGATCAAATGACAATGCAGGAGGCAGGATGATAGATTAACGATTAAAATCTGTTTTTACCCACTCCAGAAACATGTGATTTAAGATTGCACTTTAGGCTAAATGAGCATGTGCACTCTCTTACACGCACTCACACACACACACACACAAACACACACACACGCGGGAGCACACGTTCTCATTATTATATAAACACTGCTTGGGTTTGCTAACACACGGAGGGCAAGTCAGTACCTGAATGCAGAAGTACAGTCATCAGAAACATCCTTGCGGTCGGAGAGTTAACAAGAAACGGTGGGATGAGTAAGGCTATTGCATTTCTGGCAATGCTTTATGTTGGTACTGAAGAGCCGCTAAGTCTATAGGCCACAGGTGAATCACTGCCTTACAATGTCTTAGTTTGCACGAAAGGCTTACATTTATTGAACCAGTTTGACTAAAAAGGCTTTTGAAGTTCCTCTTTGCGAGTAAAGGCATGAGAAAGGCAACACGGAATTCAATTAAGCTACATTTGAATATAACAAAAAGAAATCTAAAACAATCCCTCCACTTTCGCAAATGATAAACATTTCCATTTCAAATGCTGAGCATATTTAAATGCCTTTTAGGTCTCAAAGTCCCCATCCTCTGCTTAGTTATAAGTACAAAACTTTGATTTTATTATTGAATGTTGAAAAAACTGCTAAACTCTTCTGTGCAATTTTACGCCAAGCCTCTCAAAACACCAAGATTTTCTTGATTAGCCTAAATTAGCAAAGCAGTAGTGGTGGTATAAAGCAGATCTTGAGAATGGGTTGTACAAGCAACTGGGCTGATATAATGTGCTGTGAATCAACTTCATGACGATGCCATTAAATCCCAGATTAAAAGGAAGCCTGAAATCCAATGAGCGTTTGTATGCAGTTCAGGAACCCTTTCTGTGAAAGAATAACTCTTTCTCATCGACAAGGCTTCAGTAATATTGACCAAATTTAACAAGGATGAAAAGCTGCACAACAAACTGACTGAAAGGGAAAACCCAAAAAGCATAACATGGGCTCTTAAATATGTGACCATGAAAAGAAATGTTGGTACAGAAATCTAAGAGAGCAGATAAGGACTGATATGAATATCATGCACATGGTCCCATCTCAACTTCTGGACAATATTTTGCCAGTGAAGCTCGCGCCACAGCGAGAACAGATCAGCTCATTAACTTTAATTGTGCTCAGAAAATGACTGACGCATGGCGTCCCCAGAGAACGGTAACAAACAAGCAGAGGCCCATTTCACCAGCCTCCCTTCTTCTTCTGCCCACCCTCCATCCATCCATCTCCTCCATTCCTCCAAAGAGTTGTTTGACATATGCTGGTTGCACATGAGTGCCCATCTGAGGGGCAGAGCTGGGAAACTTGGGAAAGCAGAGGCCGGGGATGGGCGGGTGCAGCGGAGAGCCTTGGATCCTCCGCTCGAACTCTTGGAGCTGCGAACACGCCATGCTAGTGTGCCATCCCTATAGCTGCTCCTATGGGGGTGGGGTCTAATCAGATTTAGCCGTGCTTAACTAAGCCCATCGCTGTGCTACGTTCACCTCGATGTCTCAAGGGAGCAGGAGGTAGTGAACAGAGGTACAAGGCATAACGTGGCATATCACAGGGCAGAGAGGAGCCTATTAGTGTGAGCTACAGTGATAAGTAGAACTAAAGCAGGGCACTCATGCTATTGAAAAGATAATAATCGAGGGCAGAAATTGACCTTATAGGCTCTTTATTGCACCATTCTTCATCGGCAGAGGATTAAACACAGGCTTTGAATGCAGCCATTAAAAAAAATAGTTCCTTATTATGTTGAGCAGATGTTGCATATGATTTGCTTTTCAGAACAACCTGAGAGACAGTCTCTAACGACTAAAAAGTGATTGTCGAACTCTACGGATTTCCTCCCCCACAGAATAGTCCAACACCTAAGCATTATGAATTAAAAACTCCAGCGAATGTTCACTACAACGTCTTAATACGTGCATCTGCAACAACTTTCCACCCCCCTCACACAGACCACAGATGGCAAAGAGATATTGGTGAAAACAGAATCCTCAGAACAAATGGAAGATAACATTGAACTGATGACAATTACGCTCATCACCAAGTTCCCATGTGAGTAAAAAGTCAGTATTACTGTAGACCGACTGTTAAGCAGGCTTGGCAAGTCATGAGGAACATTAAGGCAAAAAAAATATGACTAAATACAGTCACTTTTAGATGTTGAAGAAGTGATGATGTTATGCATCGGGTGACATGTAAGGATCAAAGTTAGAAGACACATGTGAGCAATTTTTTCAGCGCCCTTCTCATGACGTGTATGCTGTACGGTTAATATTCAAATGTTACTGGAATCTCCCTTTTCTGTCTTGAAAAAACTAAACATGTAAAATTCTATATCCTGCCCTTTGCCCAAGTATTTCTCCCTGCTCGTATGCAATTAAAACAGCATGACAAAATAAAAATACACGATGGGCAATTTCATTCTAGGAAAACCCCTCATAGTATACATTCCCAGACATTTTTCAAAGTAGAGGAACATACTAAAATTTACTGCCTGGCAAGATTATCTGAAATGGCCCAGAATATATTGCTGTTCCTCCCAAAATGGGACCTCACAACACAGCGTGACACTTTACCACAAGCTGGAACAAAAGCCTACAACAATGTGCAGTTCTGAAACATGGCATCTGCTTTGTGCAAGTTCAGGGCAATAAATCTAAATGATCAAAGGCAAAGATGGGCTCCTGCAATGGCTTGAGTTGTTGTGGAGAAAGAGCATGTAAGGACAGAACAGATGCAATCTCTTACCCCAACATGATTTGATAGCTAATCTCTCCCTCTTTCGTCGACTTTGATTCTTTTAAGTCATCCATTCCTTTATACCTCAGTCTATTAAGATACTGAATAAACTTGGGAAAAAATGGGATTGAGTGGGACAAAAAGGGACCTCTGCAGTTAGTGTTTGTACTGTAGGTGGTGATGGAATGGAGAAATGACCATGAGGGTACTAGCTGAGAGGGGGGTATACATGGACGAATGTATCCTTGTTTTACTATTTTTCTTAAATTATGGAATGAAGGAATTCTAGATATTTATTATAGAGTGAATGTGTGTTTGGTTCTGGAGGATGGGTTGGTATTGGGGGTGTGTATGTGTGTGTGTGTGTGTGTGTGTGTGTGTGGGGGGGGGGGGGACAGGAGCAGTGGGTTAGGACATTCAATGTTTCTGTTTCTGAGCCTGTACCTTACATTTTAATGTTGTCCGTTTTGTCTGTTGGTGTTGTCTTCTTATGTGTTTTATGGTGCTGTAACCTCCCTGTCTACGAGACAGATTTCTCCTTTGTGGAGACTAATAAAGAAACCTAACCTAACCATTACTATCTGGCCTTTTATAACTTTCTCTCTGGGCTGGTATACCACCTTCTGTCCAGCTCTGTCCAGTGACACCATCACCAGACAGAGAACAGAGGTCCCTCACAGTGTTTTAGCTGCCGCTCTGGTAATGCAAGATGCTGGCACCACGGGAAATACAGACAGACAGCAGACTGAGTGATGAAGGAAATGGCATGATGTGTCTAAAAAAGCCAGGAATAGCAAGTCCTGAGATGTGCGGACCAACAGCAAAAGAAGGAAAGGGGAGAGTCAGAGAAAATGGCAAACAAGGAGCCCTCTCTTCAGCCCCCACTGGTATTTGGCCAACAGCCAACTCCTCCATCAATAGCACTCAGTAAAATGGAGAGGGAGAAAAGGAAAAGATTGGAGGAGAGACCGTCAGAAGAATACAGCAGAGGGAGATGGCGAGGTGGGGACATAGCTATAGAGATAAAGCTTCAGCCAGTCAGAGAACAAGAGAGGAAGAGTGGGAAACAGGACAGAGGGAAACGAAGGGAGGGTGGCAATGGAGCAAGAATGGAGAAAGAGGGAGGGACCGGTTGCGTGACAGTGTAGATAGTTAAGATGGATGTGCAGAGGACGGGAAGGACAAAACAGAAAAGAGGGAGATGGTGAGAAAAAGATGAAGACAGATGAAGGAAGCAGGAGGGAGAAAGGGGGATTGAGGGTTTGGAGATATCCAATCGAGGAGACTGAGCGGCAGAAGGAGGAGAGGAGACAGGAGCTTGCGGAGGAGGCAGTAACCAGAGTCCTATTGATGTGTAATGAAACCCTGCATCGAGGGAGAGACTAACGGAAGGACAAATGGTTGAAGGGAGATGCGGAAGCGAAAAGGAGATGAGGAATGTGGCTGGGTGAAGTATGCTTGGGTGAATGAGGAGAAGACGGGTTGCAGAAGGGCATAATGTCATTTGTTAAATAATGCAGGGAGGGAGCACGAGAGGCAGGGAGTGCAATGGAGACACACGGCTGCCAACAGCGAAAGGTAAAGAGGCTGGGGAGATGGCATGATTGCTGGTTATGGACAGGGAGAAGGCTGGGTGGGTGGGAAGACAGTCTGACACATACAGCTAACTGACAGGCAGCCACACCCCCTCGAAAACAGGAACCAAAGCCACTGCTGCCACACAGTGACCGAAAAGGGGAGGAAGAGGGGGTGGACGGAGATCTGTGGGGACAGGAAGATGGACAGGCAGATGCCCTATAAGGAGGAAGAAGATGCTTTACATTGGCTTAGAAGCTAGGTTTAACACAAAACTCCTAGTTCTCAAAATGGCAGACACATAATGAAGCAGGGAGGGTCATGTCAGATTTTACATTCATCCCAGCAAATAAGTAAATAAATAGCAATATTTTTCTGTAACTGGTGTCTTAAATGCTGCCTGGTAGAGCCTGGTACTGCGAGGCCTCCATAAAAAACACAAGTGTATTTGAAGACTCTTTAAAGATGCTTAGAAACCTTTGTGTAACCAGGGGGAAAACTGAGTTTTAGTAGGTAGTAGTATGCACCTAAGAGCTGGTGCATTACAGCAGTAAAGCATCTGCAAAACCCCAGATATGAATAATCCCAATGTTTCTGAAGCTCAACTGGGAAAGAACTGGCCGCAAACAACACTTGACACAAGGAGAAAATGCGCTGGCACCTTACCAGGAAACGATAGGCTTCCACTTTTGCCATGAAGACATAAGCAAAGTATCGTGTGAAACTTTTTTTTTTTTTTGCCTTAGAGTCCGTCATGATTCCCCTGTAAAGAGAACCGTTTCCTTTTCACTTGCTGTTTGGCTTGGGCTCCAAAAATAGTTGGTTAGATTTAGAAAACGATCATGGTTTGGCTTGAAATGCAGTCTTTCATGGCCCTGTGCATGTAAAAGATAGCCCAGAGAGTTGCAGTGTGAAGCAAGGGGTTCTGACAACGCTTTCTTATGGGATCAGATTGGAGTGAGGCTGTACTGTAAGTTATACATATCGACAATCATCAGAGATGTAAAAAGCCAATGTTTTATATGGCGGTTGGGCTGCCATAAAAACACAAAGTAGAAGAATGAGTTGGTTTGGCTCGCTCTTGACTGTTTTTATGTGAAGAGATTTTCCTTTTTTTCCCCCATTTTTTAAAGAGCAGTGCATATATATATATATACATATATATATATATATATATATATATATATACATATATATAAATTAATTAATAGAGAGAGAGAGAAGGGGTCAACAAAAAAGAGAGAAACCCGGTAACCCATATCCGATTAAAATCCAAGCAGTCCAAATATACTCATTACAGATTCAAGCAGAAAACAAACTATAGATTTTTATACCTGAGAAACAAACCAGCAAATGTTTACTGCTTTTGTTTAAACACTGATGCACTTACCACTTCTCATCAATTTACTGCCTATCAAGTTTCCTTGAAGCAAGGTATTTATATATGAAATCTGTCTCTAATTCATCATCTTATCCAGCTCTACAATAAGACTTATATATATATATATATACTTATATATATATTTATATTTTCAAGCACAGCCTGAATCTCCAAAATGGCTGTTCCAAACAAAAAAGTGTGGCACATGTCTGGCCCCAACATAAGCCCAGACTCTCTAACCCACAGTCCTCTAAAACAGCAGGGGCTGCCCATTCAGGATGTAGTGCCTGCTGAGCATGATCCTCCAAAATGGCTGACAGTTTCACCACAATGTCTATGCTAGATGGGAAACTGTGGCGCTCATACAGCGTCCAAAGCCTCAGTAACCCATGGTGCTCTAAAACAGCAGGGCCCGTCTATTCAGCCCGGCTCCCTTTTGTGTCAGCGTGGGCTGCTGTCGTTACCCCCGGTGCGACGGGCCGCCGACGCTTTCTAATGAGTCATTTTTATTCAGGCGATAAGGTCAGCTACCCGCAGCGGCTTAAAAGGCCCCAAGGAGCGCTGGAGTGGCAGCTATGAGAAGCCAGACAGACAGACAGAGATGCACCAGCCAAAAGGAAGGGAGGGGGCACTCCACACTGGCATACAGTGAATAAATTAAGGTGTGGAAAAAGAAAAAACATAATAAAGAAAACCTGACAGAAATGGGGAAGGAAAAGAAGGCTGGATATAAAAGCTGAATTTCAAAAGAGACTTCCCTCCTGTCCCCCACGTCAGCTGAACTGGATGGCTCCTCCTGGTTCATTTCTTTCTGTGTCTGGCTTGTGTTATCGTCAACTGAGAATAGCTTCTGAGGCACGTGTGAAGTTCAAATCTCTGCTGCTGGCTGACTGAGGACTTTTTGTCAGACTTAGACATGGTGGCTGCTTGGTTCAAAACAAGCTGTTCAGCTGCCTGTGCCCTCACTCTCCTTGTATTGTTTTAAGTTTAAACACCAAAACCCCTCAACTCCTAATGTAGAAAGCTTCCAACTTGGATTAGATTTCAGTCGGTGGAAGTGATTTCTAATTCTTGTTGTAGTTCCTATGAGCACATGATGCAATGAATCTTGACCCCTGGGTGAGTGTAAATGGATTAACAGCACTTGGACACTCATTCTGTTTTAGTAGCTGTGGAAAACCACATCGCAGTCCCTCTATTTGCTGCTTAAAACAACTTTCTTTTTTCTTTTTTTCCCAAAAAAAGGAAAACACTCACCACATTTACATTCACAGTTAAATTGAGCAATAGTTACAGCTCGACTGGGCCAATTGACTGGACCACCATCCAGAGCCAAAGTCTGGAAATGCTTTAAACGACTGCACACCGACACATAATCTTAACGGGACGATATTCAGTCACAATTTCTGACATATTTAGTCATCTGACAACAGAAACTGAAAAATATATGACTGGGAGCAGCTTCACTGGGAATTCCGTTGAATTAATATACACTATTTTAAACCGCTTTTTCCAATGGGAAAGTGTTTTAATCGGCCTTCATTCCTATGTTAAATGACTGCAGCAGTCATGGATTTCAAGCTCATCAGCTCAATCTTGGCACAGTATTGATGGGAATGCAACACCCTGGTGAATACACCAATTTTCGCTGCTGCCTTTGCAGTGACATCTCTCTTGGAGGCACTGCAAGTGTCAGCAAAAAATGGCGGACAAAAAGAAACAAGAACGATTGATTGAGCTTTTTTTAACCTGTTGTCAAGACAGCCGACACCTTCCTCTGTCCAGCTGTGTGGAGCCAACATCCGCACTCCAATCAAAAATACTTAAATAGCTCAAAAAAAAAAAAAAAAAAAAAACTCTAATCTAATCCGATACAAGGTCAATGAGCTTTAATTCCAAGTCACCAAAACAAAATGAAATCTTGTTATAAAAACCTTCAAATTTACTTCTCTGATGTTCCTACCAATTAGTCTGGAAACAACACAATTAAGCTCAGTGCTGCCAGATGACAAATGTTACAGTATTGCACAAGAGGCTTAAGATTCTGACTAAATTCATCATGCGTGTGTCATAACCAAGAGAGGAAGCCCTAAAACACTACCTGCACATGCTGCTTCCCCTGCATTTTTTTTATGTTGTAAGGATCCCCTGCATTACTCAGCAATGTGTCACACGTTTCACTGCCCTGACTGGTGGCAGTTCTATCAAAGTGCATCCAAGAGGTTTTGGTTTGTGCCTGTCAGTAACTCTCCTTGGAAACTGTTAATGAACCGAATGCTTCTCAACCTCTTTGAACGTTTGTCTGGCAATCCCAAGATATTCATTGTGTCCATCACACTACAAAACTACAATACAGTAAATGAATGGAGTAAAAAAACGCATTTAAGCTCACCACTGGAGTTTGTGGTTCCGTCACCATCAAGCTGCCGTTTCTGTGCGGTCCTAAACTCCTTCAGAGAAAGGTAAAGCACCTTTCGCATCACCCGCTCCTCCGACCACGGGATCCCATCACTGTCATCCTGTGAAAAACATACAAAGAACAAACTGAGTCAGTACAAATGATTAAAAGGGATAAAACAGAGTACATACTTTCTTTTTCATTTTTTTAGAAACATTGTCATTGTTTCTGTGCTCACAGGGAGGGAATTCTCACACTATTATAGCAGGGAAAAAAAAGAAACATTTAGTATGGGGGGGTGTCTCCACAAGTTGAGCAGTTGTTTATTTCTGAGACTTTTTCTTCTGTTGCCAGACAAATGCGTTGCAGTAAAACCGTGACCTCAGGTCACGGTCAGGAAATGCTCGCAGGCCAGTTGGGACATCCAAAACAAAACAATACTGCCTGTAAAACTTCAGTTTTCTGCCAAGAAATGCATACACTTTCTCTCTACCTTTTATCTACTTTGGAATCTATAATGAGCCTGGAAAAATATTTGTTTACAACAAGATAATCAGCCGACAATAGCTGCAGCCCGACTGTGGCTGAATGTGGAATTTACATCGTGAATTTGTGTTCCAAAAACAGCAATCGAATGTGGAGAAACACAAAGCCGTCATTAAGAGATCTGTTGTACAAATCCATGAAAAGTTTTTTTTTCCTTTTAAAAAAAAAAAAAAAAAAAAAAAAAAAGCTTTACCCTGGTTTTTCATGATGGGGAAACCCCCCTTACATACTGTTCTCCTCCTCTCACTATATCATGAAGCAACATTAGCATAACACAGCATTAGCTTGCCGTTTGATGCAGGGCAAAGCATTTGCAAAACAACCCATTAAGGACTCGCATATCCCCACAATGCCATGATGGTGCGTTATAGTGCTGAATATGTAGGAAGCAAATGGAGAAAGCATCACGGGACTGTGAGTTCATGTGCTGCTAATCTCTCCAAGCGAAACTGAGACAAAAGAGGTTATTGTCAGAGAGGTCACAGAGTCACACACACAGCACATCCTTTTCCAAGGCATGGCCGTCACTCTCAGCCAAGATCGGTTACCATCAAAACGTTACGGCAGAACATTTGAAAGCATCTCAGCCATTTTTATATCAAATGAATTACAAATGGCTTATTAAAACCCTCTATTGCTCATAACGAGCTTTAACAGCTTATCAGGAAACTAATTCTAATGGATGGGGCACTGTTTGGGTGAATGGCTAAACTTTATCTCAACAAAAGAAAAGCAAATAAAGTGATAGAATATATACTAATTATTGCACACATTGACCCAACTCTTCAAGCTCTTCAAATATAACTTGACGCAGGAGGCAGATGTTTAAAAAAAACAAACAAAAAAAAAACAATCTGTGTTCTGATCATTCAGTTGACTTAGATCACTTGAGTTTGCTCAGCTAAGAAGCTGGTGGGAATCACAAAGACGTTAGCTGTGGTTAGCTATACTAAAGATTTCCACCTGAAAAGAAAATGTAACAGTGTTGTCGCTGTTGTAATAAAAATATTGGCCACAGTACTGAAAAAACAAAAAGGCTGATGCGATGCTGAAACTGTGACATTGGGAGCTTGTGTATCTCTGAGTGTGTGTGTGTGTGTGTGTGTGTGTGTGTGTGTGAAACATTGAAACCTAATCTTATCATAATATTATGCATTCTCCCGCAGCCAGAGAATACAATGCCACTGAAATGACTGTTGCTCAAACATCTTTCTTTCAGAGCCGCTGAAATACACACGCAAACGTGTAAAGCTCGAGATGTTATGATGGATTTAAAAAGAAAGAAAAAAAATAAATCCGTGCTCTGATCAGTGCAGACAACCCGCTGCTAATAATAGCAGCATCACAACAGGATGTGCACAAATATGTCTATGTCTGACACCTCCGTGACATTTCTGAATGATTTCGGTGTCAAAACTTTACTCAGGGGAAAGAAAAAAAGAAAAGAAAAGCTGCTAGACTATTCGTCGTGATTTGGGTTAAAGGCCAGATTCACTGCTTCATTACTCACTCTGTAGTGTATGATAGTAAGTAAAAAAAAAATGGTCTTCTCATTGAGTCCATTAAAAGATGGTGATGGCTTACAAGCAAATAATTACTAATATCTTTCTGTATTTGGCTTTTCATTTGAAGTGCCTGAGAACAGATTAAACATTCACGAGCTCATGACATTTTTTGACAAGACTGAAGATTTAGTTTGGTTTCTTTTTTTTTTTTTTTAACTGTGCTTTTGTGTCTCCATCAGATAAAAAAAAATAAGATTCTGCAGGTCTGCTCGAGGTCCTTAGATGATAGGACCTCAGCAGAGCTTGGGGGGGGGCATTAAAATATGTGTGTCTGCGCATGATGGAGTTGATGGGTGGCAGCCATCTCTGCTGCATGCAGTACCCAATGCGTACACACACACACACACACACACACACACACACACACACACACACACACACACAGAAGCAGCCAAAGCACTCAGTGCACTGATGCTTTGCAGCCTCTGACAAAGGTGGATAGGATATGTTTTGTGGGGAAACGTGCGGTCCCTCATTACACTGTCACACGTGAGCGCGCATGTACACACACTCAGTAGCGAGAGAGGTAGCGCAAGTATTCAATTATGCCATTTCCTCCTGTAGTTAATGTCATCTAATCCATTCTTTGTGTGCGCGCGGGTGCATGTGTGCAAAAGCCTGCCAGGTAAGCACCAATTACCTAGACAGCTCACTAGCACTCTTTTCCTCACACTGTGGCACAAGGCCAAACGCACACTGACACACACAGCAAAGACAGTAGATCTCATGGTTGCAAACATTCTCAGGGAGCTGACAGCGAACACACACAAACACAACACTCAGCTCTACCGAGGGGAGACACAGTCTCCTCTCCAAAAACTGGCCTTAAACTTCATGTCTGCAATTCTTTTTCTCTCACGTTCTCTGTGGTTTCCTCTTAGTAGTTGGCGGGGGGGGGGGGGCGCGCACAGATATTTCCTGAACTGTGTACACACAGTAACAAGGAAAGGATGGAGAAAGAAAAAAAAAGGTGGAGTGCTGCGGTCACTGACCGACTTTTCATCAGGGGAAAAAAAAGTCCCGGCAACAGTAGCAGCTGTTGTTCCCCGAAACCCCCAAAATACTTCTACATAACCACAGATGATCAGTTAAATGGGCCCCTGCAAGCACAGCTCAACAGCAGAGTAACTGATTCTTTATTCTCTTGAGTTTAACAAAAAAAAAAGAGATGTCAAATCCTGGTGTTAGGGTCAGAAGTAATCATTTGAAAAATCTCTGCCTGCCACAGGGCGAGTTGGGGGTGGCAGAGGAAGCAAAACATCAATTCAAATATATACAAAATACAATATACTAAAGTGAGTTGCATCTCGGCATCCAAGTCAAACGTTGTCGTGCGTGTGTGTGTGCGTGTGTGTGTGCTCATCTGAGGTATTGCCAGATATTGTTATACACAGACAAATTTCACACATAAAGCTACCTGGCACCAACACACACATTTACACCCAAACCAGCTCCCACCAGGCGAGTGGAATTCCACTAATGAGCGCAGGGATCTTTTGAGTGCACCTGTGCGTGTGTGACTGTGTGTGTGTGGGAACAATCAAGAGATGCCTCAGGAACATAGTACACCCACTGTCACCCAGCAACACTTTACCCCCAACTCTGCAGAGCTGACAGATAATCCATCCTGCAACAATAAAGCAAATGCACACAGACACCATTGAAGCATCTATTGAGTTACTGTGCAATTTATGATCATTACATCTCTTCCTCTCCTGCAATGTCACAATTTTTTTCCCGTTCAAGACTACGCGAAGACTGTACTTAAAAAAATCCTGTAATTATACACCCAGAAAACCGCTCCAATACAGTTTCGCCCACAATAGAGCAATAACGGCGACCACGACTAGGAGAATTAGGAAAATGTTAAAAAGCTGTCTGGAGTGTGCCCCTGATAAGACCTCAGAGCCTGAACAGGATTAAATCTCCAGCTGCATATGCATATGCTCATCATTCTGGATGAAAAGTGGTGGCAGTTCCGCTTCATAACCCGAGCCTGGCTTGAATGAACCTCTCTGGAAGACAGACAGACAGACCCAATAATCCTGCTGGCCGCTGAAGAAACAAGTGAATTTAATTTGCTGTGCGCAACAATAGATGCTGAGAAGATATTGTGGATGTAGTACACGATAAAGGATTGACAGCTGCAGGATGTCTATTGAAAACTTGGAAAGAATAAAAATCTCATTATTGGCATCAAAATCAAATCCGACCACTCGTGTATCCAGTGGAGATTAATGGGTGCTATATCCTAAGAGACCACGATTAAATACTCAAACATTATTTGACGGTGAATTAATTTTGACAACAACACTATGTAAGCCCTCTGCCCAAAATACCCATAAGCAAACATTCTGACCAATACTGTCCAGTATCATCTGAGATACTTATCTAAAAAAAGCTTATTACAGCATTCTGCAACAAACGCACACTGTGCCTTTAAGAGCATCACAAAGCCCTTCCGTGCTCTGCTCTTGGCCTTTGTGTGAAAGTATGACAAAGTCACACCAACGTCGACCACGATGTCATAGGGGTTTATTCTACAACAGGGATGTTAACCTATGACTTACCAGCAGTGCTGATTTCCATTTTCACACAAGTTTGCAATCATTACTCGTCATTTAACTGTTAAAACAGATCATCTTAGCTTTGATCAGTGAGAACATTTATGCGTTTCCACATCTGTATATCAATCCAGTGTGTATGCTGCATATAAGACGCATGTGCGTGCGTGCGGGTGTGTGTATAAATGTGCACACACTAGCTGTTCCAAAAATAGTGCTGCGTTGCTGCCGACTGTGCAGACGTCACAGAAGAGGAATGTGGGCCATGCACCAGCTGCGATCTGCTCTACAAAACTGCTCCAAAATCTGTTATTCTAACACACATTTCCTCTTGGAAGAAGGACCAAGAGATAGAGGGACGGATGGATCGATGGAGCAGAAATGTTATTTTAACAAAGCCGGGGTTATTACATCCAGTAGCCATTACACTCCCGTTCCCACTGCTACTAGCTGTCTTCCTCACATCTTGCTCTTTTGTACCGTTTCACAGACACATGGGCCCCATATGACTGGCTGCAAAGAAATTACTGCTCATAGTTCACAAGTGGAGCAGATGACCAAGATAATAATTGCTTAATTTTCAAGTGCATTACTGTAATCCATCTTAAGGTCGTGACCAGCCATTTGCAGATTAAAAATATTTATAGCATCCAAATTATGGCCTTGTGGAGAGACAAAAACATGTGCAAAGTATTAATGGAAATCTTCACAGTGCCGCAAAAGGCCCAAATTATTCCTGCCGCAATATTAGAGGGTCCTGCCAGTTAAAAATAAACATGCAAATGAGACCATCTATGCAGACTTGTCCTTTTGTACAGAAGATTATTAATTAGGAAGTGATAGATTTGGAAACTGTCTTTTCAAGCCCACAGCATATATGTAAATAATGGCAGCAGTTTCCAATAAGCACCCTGGTCCTGACCTTATATCAGCAAGATCTGCAAACATCTGACATAGTTTCTAAAACTAGGTCAACTTCCTCTAATACAAAAGCGCACGTTGACTCCCAAAATTTACATTCCAGTCCTAACTACATCCTGGTCCCCATGTCTCATATGGCTTCAAGTAGACCGGATGCTTAGCTCAGAGAAAAGGCGAAGAGAACAAGGTTTTTTGGGGTTGCTGGGGACAAGAGGCCCTATATAATCGCCTCATTACACAACAAGCTCACTGCATTGGAATGCATGCAGCTACAGGGCCTTCCCTTTATAACTAGTTGCACTTGGATAGCCCCAACAGCTTCAGAGCATTCCTGCCTGCAGGAGAGGAAAGCTTCAAAGACAAAAAAGTACATCCTGCAGTAGAGTGAAAACTTAAATACGCTGTTTGAATGCCGTTTAACATAACCTTCTCAAGCATATACAACAGAACCACATTTCTCCGAGTTCAACAATTCAACTGTGGTCTCTTCTGCGAACCTCTTTCATTTAAAGTGTGTATGACATCAGCTGCCTGCATTTGCACACTCATGCACGGATACATCCTCCAAGTCTCTGAGGATACTGGAGTGACAGAAATCCAGCATCATCTACATTAACACAGTTATTGTCAACAGCTTGTTATTTTCAAAGTTCCTTTGTCCACATTAAATGTGGAAACAGAAAACACTCCTCCCACTGGACCTCAGCTTCCAGTCACTTTGTGCACACTGTTTGTTGCAGGAATTTTACACAACGAAATCCAGGACATCTCTGTTTGACAGCCGTCCTCCTCCTAAAACAGCATAGGTATTTATCTGTGCGTGTCAGATACATTTGCAGAACAACCATTAAGCTGCACGTGAGGCGTTTGGGGAACACTGGTAAATTTGAGCTTCTTCCTGCTGAATACATGTCAGGGGGTTAGGGGATATCTGTCATTTCTATCTACAGATAACAGACTAAGTTATGTTGTCCTCAAACAGGCCTGCACTAGTTACAACAGCTGTGGCTTTGTGACAAAGCGACCAGAGGTCAAACTGCTTTTAAAGGCTTTAATACACCAAACAGTAGTCGTGAACAAGCATTGATGAAATGGCCTGCTGTTTGTGAAAGAAAAGAAAAGAAAAAAAAAAAAAAAAAAAAAAAAGAGTGAGAAAAGGAAAATGAGGAGAAACCTCACTAGGCTACTGAACTCATGGATTCTCCAGAAGGGCCAGACAGCCAATCAGAATGATCTCTTTCACCGACAGACCGAACGGAGATTCAAAATGCTGTGTCGGCAAAGACAAAAAGAAAAACATGACAAGGTCCGACAGTGCAGATGGTGTTCCTAAAGGAAAATTGTCAGATTGGTGTAGAAGGGCCTTAAGAAATACAGACAGGAGCATTATCACAAAATGCTGGGCTCAAAGCAACCGTTTCCTGTTCATTTGGTGCAACACAGCCAAGAAAGCATTGTAGAATTGTTGCCCCGGGAATTTTAAGTGTCTCATAAAGCGAAATGTTAAAGTAATCGTATGGCATCAGGTTTTTAGTGGTGTCTGAGTTTCATAGTCTTGTTGCCATGGTTTTTAGGGCACAGCTGAGGAAAATTCCTCAAACTAAGAAGTTACATCTGGCAGGTTGAGAGAGCCGAGCCACGTCTGGTCTTACCGGAGAGTGGCATAAAGGCCTCACGGTAGATGTTTTATGTGGAAATCCGCAATAAAATGTGTGTATGTGTGTCTTTTCTGATCTGACAAGTTGCACAACAAACGTCTCCTGCTCAGCCATAAACAACCGCATTCAACACAATTACCCTACAACCCCGTCACAATACTTTTTTCACTCTGGCCGCTGACCGGAGGTCTGACTCACTTTCATACACTGCACACACAATCAAAAACGCACTCACTGTGGTCACAAGGACTGTAAGATTTGATGGACAGCACTCCCCAACATGGTGTCATTCATCATGGAAGCAGCAGCAATGGCTGCTACGTCCCCCTGCTTCTCTCCGGGGACCTTAGAAGAACCAGCTGCTGAACCCACTTAGCAGACTGCCTTTCCAACCCCCTCGCGTCCTCACAACAAACTGACTCGTTCCACAGAGGCAAATATTAAAAAGTTTATTTAAATTCATACAGTCGAAGAAACGTGCTCTGCAGGGTAGCTGACAGCAGGTGCCGTGTGTCTTTGGAGATTAGGAAACTCCTTCACCTTCTAAAGAGACTCCTGACAGGACATTTATTTACTAAGATTACTGTCAAATTTCAATCATTCATGCTTAAGGGTATTAACAAGGCGTGATGGTATATAAAATAGTAAAGGCTACGTAATAGAAGAGGAGTTTGTGTCATCAAGGTAATGTCCAACACTTCAGAAATAAAAATAACAAAAAAAATCTCACGCAGCTCTTTCTAACTGTTTTCTCTCCTTCCAATCACAGTCATACATTTACTGTAGGACCTAAAAAAAAACAACCTAAATAAGTAAAAGTGAATCTTATGTGACAGATTCGGAAAAAAATGTAGGTGGGGGTGTTGTGGATGATAACACCATTAACGCATGAAAAATAAGCGCAAAAAATTAAACTGAAGTATTATCTTGTTACCATCATACAGGCTTCAACTTCTCAGGTTGATAGCCTGCCAGATTTGGCCTTTAATTGTGGGGCCTGACACATTTTAGTGTTTGGTTGAATTAAAAAGGCACCATTTGATTCAATGGCCCATGCTTTCATTCCAGTCTAATCCATCTTATCATACAGACGCAAAACAAGCGAAATGCATGCTGTGGCGCACTGAGAAATGTGTTCTGATGCATATGGAAGACACAATGTGTATCATGCCAAAGAGCTAAAGCCTTCCCGTACACATGAACACAAGGAGGGGACAGGAAGGCCAAAAGAGGAAATGGAGTAACCTCATTAGCCTTGTGCCTGGTCTGTCAGGAACAGCCTGCAGGCTTGTATGAATTCATACAGAAAACCACCGACCTCTGGTCAGTTTGTGAAGCATCTGTCTGCTACTTAGGGAAGAAACTGGACCAGACACAGTCAGGACTGCACATTTACATCTGTATCCCGGTTAGGTTAGGCTGTAAACAATCAGCGAGGAAGAAGCACACGAGCACCATCACACAAGGGTACACTTACACACCAATAACAACAACTACTACTACTACTACTACTACTACTACTACTACTACTACTCGTAGCCTGAGGCTTTAACCTCATTTAATAAAACATTAAAAAAAATGTTTTTGAATCTGCACAAGCTCAGACAAGCTGCTTTGCTAGAAAGTCATTAATCCCCCTTTACACAACCAAGACACCGAAAAGACATTGAGCATGTGGAAAAAAAGGCTACCACTTGCCCACAAGTGCAGAGCTCACGAAAAGTAGCCAGCTGGATGATCCCAAATGAGTGCAAGTGAGAAGAAAAGAAGCCACTTCACAAGCATTTCTTGCATGTTATAGAGACACCCAACATGTTGCAAGGAATATTTCAATTCTACTTGCATTGTAGCAATTCACCTGCTGTTCACCTTAGGTGAGCCCTATTCTGGGTTTCTGCAGTGAGGAAAACTTACTTTATGTTTTGGATTTTGGATAATAATTTAATATCTTGTGATTTAATCACCTTGTTTGCCAAGTCTCACAGGAGAGCAGATAAGAGTGTTGATAAAAGTGTGTGTGCACACCGATTCCTTAACAAGTCTCTGAGTGATGTTCACCTTGAAACCTTTTTTTCCAGCATCCTGATGCAAAGACATTAACCTCCACTTCCACCGAGGCATCAATTAGCACTTAATTTACAGACTTAGCAGCTCGGACGGAACAACAGAGTAGTATCACATGTCTATCATAAAGAGGCATTGTGTGCTTTTACACGACACACAAAAGAGATTACATGGCAAAAAGGAAAAACAAAAAACAATCCGCCGGGAGAGGAGTATAAAGGCAAGCCTACATTTCAGCACCGCACACTGCCTCTTTCTGTCACTCGTGACATACACTGGCCACTGTTGTTCACTGAAATAGATGGCAGCCCTAAAGTGGTCCGTGCATTCACAGCGCACGCGCACACACAAAGTGAAATTTTATACCTAAATATTGAAGAGAAAAGAAGAGAGGAGAGAAAAGAGAGCAGACAAGAAGTCAAGTCTGTGTGGCCACTCTGGGCCTGGTGCCGCTTGGCAATGTTTGGCATCACCCCCTATGCAGCTGGTAGCAATATTAACCCAACTGTTGGCAGACTGCTGGGGGGGGCAGGTGGGACGCAACTCGCCAGGCTGGCATTGAAGCGGTGAGTGTGCATGTCCTGAGTTGCACTTGGTTGGCCTTGATGCATGTCCACGCTTGTGCTTAAGTCACTTAAGGGCTCGTCTGACTTTGTATAGACTCACACCCAGGGCATGTGTGCAAAGTTTCATACACAAACCTCAAGTGGCAGCTTGCCGTGGTGGATGCCCCACCATCAACAAACCAGACGGAGCAGAGGATCCCATGCTGAAACATTTTCAGGATAACCTAAAAACTCACAGCAGGTCAGGCGCTCAGGCTGCATCTCCCCTGAAAGTTTTTGTAAACAGCTACTTTTCATTTGATACAACTTGCTGACATCATATACCTGCAAAACTATAAGAAATAAAAATCCATATGGATTAGGACTGCTGTTCAACGCAAGTAGACCCATTTTCTACCGGTGTGACTGGGCCTGTTGGACGGCAACAACAGAGTAGCTTGTACAACCATGTACGGTCAAGTCTCTCTCTGGCTGACAATCTCACTAACAAGCACATGTCAACACGGCACCGTCGCTGAAGGACTTAAAAGCTCATAGTACACAAGCACTAGTCTGGATCGTTACCGGCGGCCTGTGTACATGCTGTGTACATATACTGGCATATACTACATATACCCAATTAATGGCCGAGGTACATATCTGCTCCATCTTCTAGCACAGTGTTTCCCAACCGGGGGTACGCGTACCCCTAGTGGTACGAAGAGGTACTGCAGGGGGTACGCGGCGCACAGGGAGTTTTTTTTTTTTTTTAAACAAAGGAAGATTATTTTGATTTAGTATTTATACCATTTTGGTTAATTATTTATATTTCAAGAAAATGTTTTTTATTCTTATGTTGAATTCAACTGAGGTTAAAAAAAAGAGAGAGAAAGCCTGAGAATTTTATGTTCAAGTTAAGGATATTAAATAAAATGATTCTTATGTAATAACCACTGTGTTGCTCTACTTTTGGAGAATTATCGCACGCGTTGTATGTGTGAGGGGGTACTCGTGGTGTGACAAGAAGGTTCAGGGGGTACTCCGGCCCAAAAAGGTTGGGAAACACTGTTCTAGCAGCTACTAAAAAAAATAAACAAATTTGAAAAAAAAGAATGAGTGGCGTGTGAGCAAGCTACGAGCATCCTTTGGGTGACGAGTTACTTTAAAATACAAAACGTAAAACTCTGGCTCCAGGTCCGCACACAGAGGGTAGAGGTTTGTGTTGCATTAAGGGGAACTGACATCAGCAGTGTTGCACAGAAAGGGGCCGTGCAGAAAGGCCAAAAGATAAGACTTGTTACACCGTTGCCTCTGTGTATCACTGTGGTAGTTCAGTAGCGAAGAGCCAAAAGTTGAGCAGCAGGAAATGTGAAGGGCTGTGACGTTCATTCATTATTCCGAAACTTGTCTTAAACTTCCCACCGTGCGCTTGTCATTCATCTTCAGCAAGTGCACACACACACAAACACTGAAAAGTCCTCCACTACAGTCCCATACCCACATATGCCGGCAGTAATTGAGAACAACTGGAGTCACAGCAAACATATGTTAAACATGACAGACTGCAGAGCGATGAGGGGGGGGGGGGGGGGTGTTCCTACTGGAAACACTTCACCGTGTAAACATGTATACACAGACACATGACCGAGTGCTTTCCTCAACAAAATGGCTTCTTTGTGGCCTCCGCAATCCCAGCTACATACCAATGAGTTTTTTGGGTTTTTTTTTTTCTTCTTAGAATTTGGCAACAAAGAGCGACTTCTGTCTTCCCAGTTATAAGCTGTATAGAGACGGCAGCTGTGTGAGCAGTGTGCAAAATCTCAAATGAGCGGCGATGTTCAGTCGGTGCGCCAGAGCAACTAAATTAAGACACTGCGAAGACTCTTCAATACAAAGTCCGAAAGATATTAATGTACAAGGTTGAACAAAATCCATCACGCGTACACACACAAATACACAAACACCTACAATCATTATTTATCGCCCCATTTTAAAAGGCTTAGTTAGCCCAAAAGCTAAATGCATGGCAAGCCTTCTGGGATAAATCTATAATCCTTCACATGAGTGGAAAAATCAGTGCAACCTCTTATTCACACACCGTCTCATCATTTGACTCACTTTATTGCTGTCCAGATACATTCTGTTTATCTACCCGTAACACCGTGGCCAAAATTTAGCTTGAATGAGGGAAATTAAATCAGGCCTTGTGAAATCGCCTCACTTCCCAGCCCTTGTTTTGTCCATTAAATTGTCATTGTTGGCCAGCCTTTTACGAGACACGGAGATGCGAGTGCAATGCTCAAGGAGCAGAGCAGAAAGCAGCAGAACAACGCGCTACGCGGGTGGGAAATCTGGGGAGGGGGTACTTGGGTCAAATTGGAAATCAGTTTCTGAAACATTCAACTGAATACATAGTTTTTGGTAAAAATAAAGGAAAATGTAATTTACCAATAGCAAAATTAAAAAGAAAAAAAGAAGAAAAAAAATTATATTTAAAATAAATAATTGGATTTCTTTGAAATTTACAAGATATTGGTCAAAATGCAATCTGTATGAAGAGAAAAAAAAACTCACCCAAGCTTACTGTCAATAATATTCTCTAATCTATATAAGATCTTGTGGTTTAAGCTCCACATTGACTTCACGTCTTGGACATTTTGGCGAATAAGTCCAGCTGAAAAGGTCATGGGTTGGGGCCGAGCAGGTGGCCGGAAAGGGGTCAAAGTTGACCTCCTGACAGACACATCGGTGGGCGGGCTTGAGCCACTCTTCTCAAAGGACCTGCCAGTCACAGTCACTTACTTACCATGCGTCAATTTCTTTTGGCCCCCAGGGATCCGGCCAGCTATTTCTCCCCAGCTCCTTTACCCCCCAACCAGAGCCAGATAAGGGCCTCTTTACATGACAAAGTGCTGTGGACGAGCAGGACAGAGAAAAGAAAGGGGTTCCTTTCATTTGCTGATGGGGAGCAAATCCTCCTCACGAAGAGGTTGTGGTCACATGGTTCTAATCTAAAACTGAAAGGTGAAATAGTAGTTCTGGATTCCTTGATACCCGCTCGTATGAAGCGTCTCCCATCTGCTTGATCTCAAATGGCTGTAAACCTGAAATAACTAAAGTCATATCAGTGTGTCTAATCTTTAAAGCTTTAGATACACTCTCTTTGACTATTAATTGCTTTAGCTTTTAAATCTGAGCTGGTGCACAGCGTGTTACAACTTTAGCTTGCAGCTTCAAGGACACGCCAAACTTCTCGATCATTAAAGATGAGCAATGTGCAGCATTAAATCAAAGAGGACCGAGAAAAACACCTCCTTTTGTCTCGAAATAAGCTTCGATTCAGAAAGAGATTGTTTTTTTTCCCCCTTTTTGGCAAGTGAAAACAAACATTTCTGAAATGCAGAAACAAGATGTGAAAAAGGGGAAGCCTGGTATCTACAGTTTACAAAAACTGGCAGACAAACAAGGCGTCTGTCGCAGTGAGTAAAATATGAAGGCAAAAAAAAAAAAAAAAAAAAAAAGAGAAGAGAGAACTGTATTAGCATAGAGAAGATGGGGGATTTAGGGTCTGGTTTTGTTCTAAGTCTGAGCCGGAATAGCTCTCGTTTGAGCCATCTGCCCGTGTGAAAGCAAATCTAAGAGCTGGACAGTTTCTGCCAGCCAAAAGAAGAAAAAAAAAGGGGGGGGGGTGTAAAAAGAAGGGATGTCTCATGGGAACTGATAGGAGAAAGACAGGAAGGGAGAACAGGTAAGCATTGTGTCTCTAGTTTCCCTTTTCATTGATTCACCCTGGTTCCTTTTTGGTCTCTTGGGTTTGACGGTAACTGAGGAGGGTGTTAGAAATGTGTTAGGAAGTTTCGTATGCGGTACTTCGTAACGATGAGGGAATTCAGTCAGCTGGCATCCGTGTAGGACAAAGAGCCCCCTGGATAGCGAAAGCTCCAGGACTTCAAAGAGATGCGTCACACATTTGCAGCCGAATGTAAACTGATGACTCAAATGCTGCAGCAATACTCGCAATAAAACTGTGTTCCGTAAAAAGGTTGACTAGCCTACAGCCTATTGTCTGCATGACTTCTAATAGAATGACAAATGCATATGAAAGCATATAAAGCAACTGAACTCACAACATTCTAAGTGCTCCACATTCTTCTATCTTATTTGCTTCCACACAAAAAAAAACCAAAAAACTATTTGCACTACAAAGAATATGATTGTTTACAGTCCGACAGAGGGGTGATAAAAAGGTGATTGGCGAGTCACCGCTGCACTACGGGGGACATTTAATTTCACACGAGGTGAAGGAATGATGAAAGGCTGTCCCACAGGCCTGCTGCATTTTCTCCTTTTAAACGACCCCTCCCCCTGCTCGTCACCATATTTCACGACGGCTTTTCAAATGCGCACAAATCTTCATCCATCACTGACAGCAAGGCAAAGTTAACAATCATACTGTAGATCAATCACTGTCTGTTTAATGCCGCACAGCGCGGACACGGCGAGGTGCAGAGGTTTAACATAGTGGCATGTGTGACTGTGGTGGAATAAAAAAGAAAAGGCAACCAGGGGGAGCTAAATAAAACAAAACAGATGACAGGAGTCTCCATGGACGGGGGGAGGGGGGGGACCTGACAGTCAGGGGAAAATTTAGAAAAAGAACTGGCAATATTCTCTTGTCCCAACAAACTAGGTTTAAAATATAGTCTACTACTTCTGTTGGAAATGTGTTCAAATTTAAATTTTGCCTCACAAAGAAATGTGTTACATTCATAAAAAAAAGCCTGAGATGAAACAACATTTGACACTACTGTAAATACTACAACAGAGGGGTGTATCAAGCTCTGTGCTGATATCGGTGCTGCCCCGGCTGATCCCGTCTTTAATCTAAAGCTCAGATCTGGGCTCTGTAACACCGTGTCTGATTTAGACCCAAAGTCTACTGGCCGTCATCACCTGGCCTTCCCTCCTCTCATCTAACACTTCATAAAGACCATTCATCCCACCATCCTTTCATCCGTCTATACCAGGGGCCTCGTTAATCCTCCTCTCCATCCTGACCCTCTACCACTCTACTGGACTGGGACAAACTTCAAAGAGGGAGACGGCAAGCGCTAGTGTGTGTGTTAGTGGGAGAGTGTGTGTGAGCAAATGTGGGGGAGAGAGAGAGACAGATTGGATGGGTGGGCAGCTGTGTTGTGCTTGGCCTACACCACAAAGCCTTTAGAGGACAAGGGCCCACACACACACACCTACTCTCAAGCAGTAGTTAATCTCTAAAGAAATTGAGTAACTGGGCACAGAAAACAGATTTATCATAAATTGGGCATAACCCAGAGTAAAATAGTGTACGTTAGAGGAGCATCTAACATCCAAAATAATGCCCATCACAAGTTCACACCTTAACCCAAACGTCTAACTGAAAAAAAATTCATAAAATGAACACACACATACACTATATCATAACACACTATAAATGCAAGAAACTTTATCAATCAAGCCTATACATGACTAATTAAAAATCATAGAGAAGATTATGACCAATTACAGCTATCAAATGACAGGGACACATCATTTCCCCCAGTGGAAGTTGTCCCATTTACCGGCTGGGGTAGAATTACACTACATTGCTGCCATTAACTGCGCTGGTACAGAGTGTGCTAAGCTAATGCCCAGCCCCATATGTGCTCCGATGTGCCTGAGGAGGGGTGCTAACACAGCGAGGGCTTTGACAGACAAGCCTCAGCTGAAAGTGACAGTCCATGTTGGAAATAGACTCGCACACATGCATCAAATAACACACTACTGATGACAGCTAAGGGAGCCTGACATGCCTGCCACCACCACTGGCGGATGTATGTTTATTTTATTAACCTGGAACAGACTCGGCAGGAATGGCGGAGGAAGGGGTGGCGGAGGAGGGGGGGGACAGAAAAGGCTCAATGTGTGCGTGCGCATGCTGTGACCTCCATTTTTGGGAATCATATAGGTTTGTGTGATGATCTGCGTTTCGTGCTTTGGAAATGTTTTCCCTCGTCAGCTCAGAGCCTGCGACACTTCATGGAGTGCGTGCGTTTCCCTGTGGGAAGGTACTGAAGACCGACATTTTAGTTTGTGTCCGACTGTGACCTACTGTGTACAGATACGGACACGGCAGAAAGTCGGTCGGTTACAACAGAGGCCTGACACGACCGCTCTGTCACAAAAGCGACAGAACGGGTGAAAAGGATAAACGGCACCCAACTGGGATCTTTTATTGCCAACATATTTTTCTTCCATTTTGTCATATGGCAATTATAGCTCTTAACATGCAGCTGTTCTTTAAAAGGCTACATATTACGAGGAGGAAAAAAAACAACATTTTCTGTGCTGGAGAGCACATGCTTGAGTGACAACTAACTCAAAACTCTCAAACCAAGAAAAGACACGTCCCTAATATTTTATTTGGGACAAATTGGCCCTGAAAAATCGAATGTCATGACACAGGCCCAACTCGGGAATTAAAAAAAAATAAATAAATCAGCCAGTCAAATAATGTTGGTTTTTTTGCAGTACCTCTGAAATGGGAAGTTGAAACTGATATGTTCTTGCTTTTTGACATTCTCAGCAGTGGTTATGTAGTTCAGTAATCTCCAGAAAAAAATATTAGCCCAACGGTACTTTGTCAAACATTTTCAATCTCAAGTAGGAAAATCAATCTTCTTGTTGTAGCTTTCCCCCGTCAGAAGTTAGAAATTGCGAGATCCCATTTTGTTTTGCATGCGCCAACAGCAGCATCACAGCATTCTGATATTAGATGAAAAGAATATGTTAAAAAACACATTAAAAAAACCAACAAAAAAAAAAAAACAAGGAGGAACAGGCCGACAGTTACCGAGTTTTTGTTGCCAATTTGGTTCACATTTAGTTGTAAAGAAGAAAAAGCGAAAGAAAAAATGTACAATAAAAACCATCAATTTATAAGCACAGAGTTTATGCTCTCTCGAGGTAGTCGTTACCCGTTTCGAAGACTTAAGGCTGAGTTATACTTCTTTTAACTGCCCTTGCGCTTGCGTCTTGCGTTAATGGCTCGAGACGTTTATGCTTCATTTTGCTTTGTCGGCGGTTGCGTGTGCTGCTTGGCGATTCACCGCCAGGACAGTAGGTGGAGTAGCGGGTTTTTTCAATGACAAGCCTACTACGATGAAAGGAAATTCACCGCCAGGACCTCTTCGGCAAGTCTCTCTTCGACTGGATTCATGCTTCTTCTTCTTCTTCGCTTTCTACCTTGGCGTTTGAAAACAGCGGTCTTTTATTAGGCGATGAAACCGGAAGATGAACACGCCACGGATGTGATGTAGATAGTGGCTTGCGCTCGCGTCTTGCGTGAAGTTTAGAAAATTGAGGTGACACACGCAAGCACGCAAGGGGGGGGCTTGCGTTGCGTCACCGACCATAAATCAGGCTTTAATGCACAATCGGGACAATAGAATCCATGTGCAGCTCCAGAAACTGCTGTTTCCAACGTGAGCAAATAAACAATAAAGCCACGTGACTGACAATCGTCTTTCTGGGTACGATGTAATGTCTCAGATATTCCCAGAGATTAAAGCAATTCCTGAGGAAGAGCTCTCTCAGTTCTCTCAGTTCTCTTCTCGTCTGTGTCCACCACACCTGCTGGTGTTTTTGTTGGTCCTCAAAGTTTCTCTTCTGTGTTACAGCAACTAGCAATGAAGCCTATACTGTGATTGTCATTTGCTTCAGAACAGACATTAGAATCTAATTCACATTTCTTTTTTTGTTTTTCAAAAGGCCACTTCAGATTTGCTTTGTTAGTAAACGGAAACCCATCTGGTGAAGCCCACTGCATCCCATAAAACAGGCTGCTATGAACAGCGGTGCAGAGAGGGGGTTGAGAAGAGAGCTGTGTTACTGTACTCCTGTAGTATTTTGACCACAGCATGTCACCGTCCTTTTGGGGAAAAAAATAAAGACACGTCTCCTTGCTGACACCTTAATGCTGACACAGCTGAGATGCTTTATGCCTCTGATAAAGAAAGCTGATCAGATGTTAGCAACCCACCGACATCAGAAAAGATAACAGCCTCATGTAGAAATGGGCCATTCCAGTTTCACCTGTTCTTCCTGATACAGACCCACACTATCAACCTAACTGCCTCCCTTATCACAGGACAGGCTGGTAACTGACACCCAGCCATGCATGGCACACCCTACCCTGGTGCAAGCCATTGCTGTTCTGCTCATTATTGACACACACTCTTTTCCTGGTTGGGGAAAAGAGTGTGCGCGCATCCGTTTCCCCTTCACCGTGGTTCCCCAGCAACTGATTCATGTGCTTTAATAAAAAGCCCTCGCCTGCCCAGAGGAATGCACCTGTCACATGAAATCAGCAGATGAGATGTGCGAACAACATGAGGCTTTTTAGCTCCCATGCCAAAGCTTCCTAGACACACTTATGCAAAGAACAGAACAGCACAAAGTGTGTTTGTAGAAGAGCAGACAGTTGCAGCTGATGTAAATGTGCAGCTTGAAAGTATGTCAGTAGAAACCTGTGCTCTCTGTGGCTAAAGTGAGTGTGTGGTGCTCTTTGTGAGCAGTGTGGGTCAGCTGTTGCTCTTGGCTCGGTCTACTCGTACAGCTTCTTGGCCTAACAGCACAGCGACACCCTGCCGTCATTTCTCTTTGTCTAACAAATGCAGCACTTGATATAACAGCCCGCTCACCATGAAACACACTTACATTAGGTGAGGCCGGGCCCCTTTGAATAATATTCTGAATCAAAAAAAATACTTCACTCCTGGCTGAGGCAGCTAATAGTGCTTTTCCATTTACCATCCAGCACCTTTCCAAGAAATAAGGTGCCATTGCTTTAAGTACCTTTAATTGTACCCAACGTACCATTTAAAGCAAAGCTTGTGTTTTTTTAAATGTCTTGAACTGAGTTGCGTGATTTACAGGACTCTCATAAAATGTGCCATTTAATTTAAGCTGATGTTCTGCAAGCAAGCGCTCACAATCATTTTCCTGTTGGAGCTCAGCAAGAAACCATCAGTGGTTTTATTTCTTCTGTGGCGTTTACAACACTGGAGTGGAAACAGAGACCAAAGGAGTGAGTAAGAAGGGAGAGCGGGACGGAGGCGTAAGGAAATACACTGGCGGAATTACACGCCACTTGTAATCAACTTGAATTCTGCTTTTGTGCAGATTGAAAAAAAGCAGAAAAACGTGTGCTAAAGACATCAGGAATATTGGAATCAAATCAAGATGCTGTCATTTAAAAAAAAGATTTTAAAAAATGTTTTTCTACTCTTGTTGAAGGAATTGTCAACTCACATTAAGGCAAGACGAAAGACAGGGAGAAGCGGATTGGTGGAAATAAAAAAGGAAAAAAGAAAATTTGTGGATTGAAATGTTGCAGCTTGAGCTCTTATGGGAGAGTAAAATACCTAAAATTACATTGAAAATAATGGCAGGCCGTCATTCACACCTTGTCGTCTCGCCTGGAATTACTGAAGCCGGTATAAAGCCATCACAAACATATGATGAACAAAACTGTGATGAACAGCTGCATTTTGTCATCGTATGTCTATCGGCGCATAATTTCAGGAAAATGTGAAAGGTGCCCATTTCTGCTGCTAAAGCCACCAGAAAGTTTTCCATCTGACAAAGCCCAGTTGAAGCAGGAAAACTTTGCTAAACACGGAGGATCGTTTTGGGTGTCACCAAGAGTCATAAATAAAGAATCTAAATATAAAATGGATTTAATGGTGATATAAATGTCCCATTGGCATGAGGAGCAAGAAGTTTGGAAATTATATACGACTTAGAATTAGACTTTACAATTGCTGTTAGAATGTGGCCCAATTAGCAAAGTGTTAAAACATTACAACACGAGGCGCTTTCTTCTAAGCCCAGACAAGGCAGCTAGAGAGCCGTTTGCCAAACAACAAATGCTTGTTCAATTACTCTCACCTGCCAAAAAAAAATGCTGTAAATATTGCTGTAGGCAGGGAGGGCTGGCTGGGGAATAGCCCCAAGCTCCAGGGCCAAGCAGTTTGTTGGCCCTTATAGAGTCTGCTTGTTTCTCTGCACCCTCTCCAACCCCGAAACATCGAAACATGCCCTCTCCGGACCGAGTCCACTTAGCTTAGCCTCCGTCCAGCTCATAGCAGAAAACAAAAGCCGCACACAGCATACTTCCTGCAGAAGGCGTAAAAAAAAAAATTCAAATAAAATCAGGAAATTTGCCACCCTCCTGCCATCACAGCTGCCCACCATGTTCTGTATTTAGAATGAACGAATCCAAATATATGTACAGTTTCGCACGTACACAGATGAACACGCTCAAAGTCTGCTGGCCAGGCGAGTGCTGCCAGAGTGAGGCAGGAAAGAAAAAGGAGAAGAGAAAGAGAAAGAGAAGAAACATCCAGGAGGCACCGCAACAAACGACTCCTGAGTGAGATCATCTCTTTCCCGTCGGTTGCCATTTTTATCCATATCCCAGTCAGCCCCACCTTCCCTTTACTGCCCTTTGCTACTCAGCACATCAGGACAAAATACAAATCTTGGGGAACTAGAAACACTGGTACCACCATCTCTGGGGGGCCTCTGCTGCTTAATTAGATTTGGGAATGGTGGATGGGGTGAATGAACGGTGAAGCCAAAGCAGCAAGCTGCTGCGATTTCAATGCACTTCTCCGGCTTTTGAAAATGTTAGCCTTGGATCCTTGATAAATGAAGTCTCGAGCACTGCTGGTGGCATTTCCTGTGAGGTGGGAAAAAAAAAAAAAACACACACACAACTCAGCAGATTCAGAAAATTAACCTTCTCAGAAGCAGTCTCTTGCTCGTTGATTTTAAAAGATTAGTTCAACTGCGTGGCCAAACAGTGTGCGCAGAGTTTCAAAGGCACTCTCATAATCTTATGTGGATTTGACAGCAATATTAACCTCAGGCTGATTCTAGTGGTAAATAAGCAAAAGGGAATAAAAGCTTGTAATGCCACAGTACATCCTCATGCTCACATAAACTTAACACTGAGATAAAGAACTCAAACCTTCTTGCAGGTAAAGTGGCCTCTATGCTTCATTTAACATGTTGTGATTCCCCTGGCCCTGCTACGTTTACCCAATTTAGACAGGAAATGACATTAGCCCCTTTCACACTGCCGAATAACCCGCGTTTAATCCACGAATTTAGCGTGTCCGCTGCTGCGTTCACACTGCCGACCCGGGCTGCTGCGTCAACTCCACTCGCCTTTCGACCCGCGTCGGACCCTAGTCTTTTTGCCGAGCCGAGTTTGGTGTGAACGCAATCGACGCGGGTCGGACGTGGGCGTGGCATGACGTGAGGAGTTTAAAAGACAGAATGGACAGCTGATTCAGAACAACAGCGACAGGTGAGTACAAGTTTCACATCAAGTTCGAGACATTTTTTAATATGGCCAACTGGGGAGACAAGGAGGTCCGCGAGCTCCTCAGCCTCCGAGCAGAGGACATTTACCGCCACATTTCGGGGACTATAGTGCTCTTGTATTCTCCGCATATGTTCTTCGGCGGCATCCCACGTTGTAACCATCCACTCCCCGTAAAATAACATCTCCATGAACTGCATATAGAATTGCAAAAATGAGTCCTCAAGGTGTATTTAACCCTACCTCCGACGCATGGCTTGTGCCTACGTCATTGTACACGCCCAGCATTTTATGTGTTTCGTGTGACGCTCTGCCACTAGGCAACGCCCCCTGAACTCGGCTTCAGGCGACATGGGTCACCTAACACGCCAAGCGTTCACATTGCTCGACGCGGGTCGAAGGTGCAATTTGGACCCGCTAAGGTAGCGGGTCGCAGTGTGAAAGGGGCTATTGTGTTAGCAGTGAAGGGAGGAGTGTTGAGGGGAAAGAAGGGGTGAAAAGAAGTGAGCAATATTAGATTTAGAATAGTCTGAACGGGCTACCATGAAACCACGCAGAGGTTTGAATAAGTGAATTATCACACAGCAGAGGTCCACAGGAAAGAGCCCCTGCGTGGCATTACCTCAGCTGCGACAGCAAATAGAGGGAGGTGGGCGGAAGAGGCAGAAAAAGTGTAAGAGAAAAAGAAGGACAAAGAAAACAGCATGCTGGAAGCAGGCACACAAGCTTAATCACATTAACACCGACTGGAGGAAGGATGGAGGGAGGAAGGAAGGATGAAACAGAGTGCTGTAAGACAAAGCCATATTGGAAATCAAGTCTCGTTCTGTGAGCTAAAAGGTCAGTGTGGTCACGGCGCTCATGTGTGTATATGTGTGTGTACTTAGCACGTTGAGGCCACTAGAGAGCCCAAGGTCTGCAAAGTAGAGGAGGTCGATAGTGCATTATAGATGGAGAGAGGAAGGGGAAAAAAAAAACAAGACTGCTGCTGTCTGCGTACAAGGTCCTGCCTGTCTATTTGTACTCTGCTGCAGTGTCTGAGGCGCTATCTCCTCTGGGAGTCAACATCCGCCTGTAACTGAGTGTGTATGCACAAGTTTGACAAGAGGATGGTAAATGAGTCAGCAGGCTAAGCAGCATTCTTTAAGTGTCTTCAGAGAGATATAAATACCTACAGCAACTTCCCCAAAATACTCCCTCCAGCTGCAATGAGGAAAGAAAAAAAAGTAAGATACTGATACTCAATCTCACAGCTTTAGTCAGATTTCTGTCACTCTGGCAGACATTACATCATGAGGCTGGGCCTGAGAATGATGTGGGAAAGATTCTCACATGCGGCACTCCTCCAAATACCCAGTTCCCTTCCTTCAGAGTAAACAACAACCGTCGTGGATTAGGCTGAGAAGTTTCGTCTTCCTCTCGAAGGCGAGATTGAGGTCATTATTACACCTCCACTTTCCTGAGTTTGAACTTTGATGATTTGAAAGATGGGAAAAGGACAGGTGGAAAAATAAAGCAACTACAGGAGAGGAACGGCGAGAGAGCAGAAGAGACGGAGCTGAGTGGGAGTGAAGTCACAAACTGACTAACAGTCCGGCTGAGGGCTAGCAGCCGACACACACACACACACACACACACACACACACACACTTATTTACACAAACACGCTTCCACACAAGCAACGTCGGCCAAGGCATCTGTGCTGGAGACCTGTGTGATTCAGGCTGATGAGATGACGAGCAGTCGCACAGAGAGAAATCGAGCCTGAGTGAGGGAACGTGATCTTGATTTGCAGCCAAGCAAATGTAGCTTCATCACAGCAAGTACAAAACGGATACGGAGACATGCACCCAAACACATAGCACGACGGCAGAAGGTCAAGCAGAAAGCTATGAGACCAATGTATCTTCTAATCTTCCTCTTACAATTTGCACTTGTATCATTTAATGTTTCAACGCATTTGACAGCAGATCACGCCCCTAATCCAGTAGCTTATCTTGGCCCAATCCCTCCATTTTGTGTACTCGCATGTGGGTTGGGATGTCTTTTCTTTTGAGGAGGAAAAGGCCGTTATCATCTGGCCCTCAAAATGGCCTTTCCTGCTCAGTTTGAAGGTGAGGTCAGATGATTATCGCGAGGAAAGAAGAAAGAGTTCAGAATAACACATCTGTCTTCAGTTCTTAGAGTTTTAGAAGTATAAGCACGTGAAATTTTAACACAACTACGGTACTAGAGTAATTGTTATCAGTTACTCTCCACCACCGATCTCACCTGTTTAAATAACTACCTGATTTACCACCTTTTTAGAGAAACATCCCACATTCCGCTGCAACTACAATAGTTTAACGTTCTAACATAACCAACAAAGAGCTTTGATATAATCCTTCCTAACTGCACTCAAAGCTCTGCTGCCTACCATAAATCCATATAAGAGCATCAGAATTTCCACATCATAGTGTACGCTGCATTCCAGCACTCCCCCATGCAGTGTCCCCACTTTAAAAACACAGACAAGACACTCTGGCTCCAGCTCAGGCCATCCGTCTCCATCCACTCCCCTACGATGGAATCAGGGCCTAAATCTTTTTTCTTTCCACGATGGTCTATTGCAAAAGCATGTGTATTTGTCTATAAATCGCTTAGGGAAACAGCTTTGCCGTTTTAGAAGGCATCATCCAACATCACACTCCTTAGACAGGCCTAGCGTATTGTACATACACACCCAGTCTGCTTCCTCAACTCTGAAGTCCTTTGCTTAATAATGGGCCACGTGCAGAGGGTGGGGGAAGGGTTTCCTCAGCAAGATCAAAGCAAGCTCAAACACAAAACCTAAACAACTAAAAGAGCACGGTCGGGTGAACAATATGGTGTTCCGACCACATTAAAGCCCCTCAATTTATAGGCCACTTTACTGGGTCTCCTAAATGACTCCAGCCAAATGGGCTCTTAATGAAACACGGAAACCCAGTCAGAGAGACCTATGTGATGTGTGCAGCGTCACTGGTGAGTAAGACTGTCTGTGCTTTCATAAGGCAAAAAGAAACATTGACATAGGGGAAAAGAAGTGGAAAGAAGGTTCAGCTTTGTGTCAATAGGTGACTGAGGTATCTGGTTAAAAGGTCCATAAGTGTTTAAAAAGTCAACTTGGATCAATCCCCTCCTCTTTAGCTTCTTGTATCACCGCCTTAAAAATCAGTTTTTGTCAAGTGATTAATAGCTGGTTGCAAAAAGTGTTGCAGTGACTCAAACAAGCTACAAGAGACACAAGCGCTTGGAACCACAAATGAGAATTTGATATTCACCACAGACCGAGCTGCAACAAGCTGCTTAATATCAACTAAAATCTTGGGTTGCCTTTCTCCCTTTCAGGGAATCTCTATCCTGGTTTGCCTGTTCTAATCTGCCCAGTGATAGGCTGTTTGCCTCTCTGGCCACAAGAAGTGTCTTTAGCTGGAAAATTGTATACTTAAGAGGATAGGTTAAAGCACCATGTCAAACCACAGAGCTAATAACAATGAAAACAGAAAACACATTTCAACCAAAGCCATGGGTTCATGTTTATCTCTAAAGAACCCAATGAGAGGCTAAGTCATGGCAGTTACCATTACGTCATCAACCCGTGGCCACTGTCTGGGAAATACCTTTAAGGCTTGACGTGTGTTTGCCTCAGGAAAATAACCCGGAAACAACAACCACAACAAAGCATGACAACTTCACCGTTTAGCTGACTCGATTCTCTGTCAGTGACATGGTGTGGTGACCCATTACGGTTACAAAGAGAAAAATCACACACTAGAAATGAGTTATGGCGATGGCCAGGGTAAAGGAAAAAGAGGGAGGGAGGGTTGGTGGAGGTGAATCCAGGTCTGAGTCAGAATCCCTTGAATTACTCTTTCATGTCAGCGTCATTATTTAATGAAACCCAGAGTTTGCTCGTGAGGAAACGTTTGTGCACAGCGGCGAGAGAACAGTATGTAGGAATCAGCAAAAACAAAAAAGAACCGGCTTCAAGTGAGCCGAGGGAAAAAAGGCTGTGCTAATGTTGACTGTGTGGGCATGCTGTCATCAAGCGCTGAAAACAAAAAATATTTATATAGTTGACAGGTTTCCATTGGTCGTGTGTGCTTCTGCCAGCTACTCAAAGCTCCCCTCGCTGCTTCAATTTTGGAATAGGGCAAAAAACATATTTGCTCATAAATCTTCCCCTTCAACTGTGCTGTATGACAGCATCTTGAGACCCAGAGAAATCTTATTGTTTCCATGCCAAATACCTCCTGCTCTACCCAGACATTAAAAAAAATAAATCTCGCTTTAACCTGGCAACGACCCCCTTTTCCCCATGAACATTGCTTATTACCCCACTTGCAGAAAAAAAGTTGAGAGCTGACGTTCAAATTTCCCAAATGTAGAGCATGGGATTCAGACGATGACTCGAATAGACCTACAACTCTATTGTTGTTTTAGACTGGCCCCCACTTTATAGGGCCGACCATAAATTTCACCCTCAAAAGGGCAACAAGCACATAAAAACAATCCGAATCATTCTTGTGAGCATCCTTATCTCTGCTGAGCAAAAAGAACAAGCTCAGAATGATTTGCAACGCATTTATGCCGTCCTAAAAGCCAAACACCCATGCGCACACACAAGCACAAAGGGTCACTGAAAGAAATTGATCGGAGGGTGACACCAAAGAAAAATGTTCACGGTCGCCCGTACAAAAAAAAAAAAAAAAAATCAATCAATCTTAATCTATCGCATCCCTTTTATTTTACATCCACATGGGGTGGTGGGAGGAAACCTCGATCAATAGAAGAGAAATGTGTTGTGGAGACAATGACACGGCACTACGCAGAGATGTTGAAGTCTTTACCGACATTCCAGGGATTCCTGAGGCTAAGCCTTTGGGCTGACCTGAGCAACCTGACAGTCAGGATGGAGGAGAGAAAAAGGAAAATAATTAAAAAGCACATTAACAGACACCCTTTGGAAACAGTATTGTAAAAACTGAGCATGGTGTAATGTTGCCAGGCTGAGTGTGAACCCTACACACCCCGGTGTCGGGGGGCACCGTGACTTTGGTCCTCTAAAACCACAACTCCCAGGAAGCCCTTGGGATTTATTGACCACGGGGGCAGTCTGGGAGTCTGGAGCAAACGCAGTCTCTAACCAAACCCAATGGGAGATGAAGCAGAGTTAGTACAGGAAAGGCCACAGGGGAATGTCTCCGTGTGTGTCAGAGCTTGCACAGACAAACGCCGCCGTGCACTGGAGACAGGTTAACTGCCAGTGTCTGCATGCAACGGAAGGCAGGCCAAAGAGCTGCCGCCCCAAAACATCCGCTATTTAGAGGACAGCCATTGATCTCCCTCCCCTCGTCTCCTATTCGCTCTCTCTCTACACCTGCTCCCTCTCTGCCTTAACTCCTCCCCTCGGTCTGCTCCTTGCCCCGAACCTATTCTGCCCTCCCTCCTTCCGTGTCTCAGTGCCTGCCTCTCCCCTCTCTTTTTAGATCAGTCGGCAGTTTGACCACCAAAGTCCTGTTTTTTGCTTGCCTTCTCCATTACCATATGAGCGGGGATGGAGGAGGGTTTGTGTGGCGAGGAAACTGATTGACTCAAGTTAGCCTTGATGGTGTGTTACTGGTAGCCATGCAAACAACTTGAAAAGGAAGAACGTGAAAAGGACCCCCCCCCCCCCCCCCCCCCCCCCCCCCCTCCTCCCCTTTCTTCCATTTCCCCAAGATTGTTTTCCCACACAGTCAGTTCGCTTGCATTTCTGCAGCATGATGTGAATCTCAGGAGGCCTGTTTTTTTTTTTCTCTTTCCAACCATAAAACCACTAAATGGGAGACTCAAGAATTTTGACGATTGTAAAGGTCTTCCCCTAGTTTGTAATCACTCACTATCTGGGGTCCTCTTTCCCACTAATGTGTCAACAGTTTGGGGGAGAATGGTATCCTCTCAGAAAGATCCAGCAATACTGTGTGTGAGCAGGATTCAGTGGGAAGAGAAGCCCAGACACTGAAGCCTTTGTGACTTGTGAGACAGCCAGCTACCAACATGAGCTACTAGGCCTGCATTTGAACCATACTGCTGTACAGGCTAACAAAATGAAGCATACACTTTTTTTTTGTGCACAGCTTTGTCAACCAGAGCGGTCACAAACAAACACTCAAGCTCCGAGTTTGGAATGAGGCAACCAATTAAAGAGACATTTAAGAGAAATTATTTTCCTCCCCGACAATTAAACTTTCTCCTCTTTTCAAGTTTGTGCGGCCGTGAGTTCCTTTGAATAAGCTTCTCCAAAGTACACTAAAAAAAAAAAGAGAAAAAGAAAAGAAAATCTAAATCTGACAACCAGACCATCTTTGTATGAATAGTCAATGAGAATTCGTCACTCCTCCAACGAGACTGAGCGATTGCTGCCATTTCTTTATCTGTGGTACAGGCGAACGAAAAGCCCCGTCCGTTTGGTACAGATCGGGATCAGTCTTGTTAAAATGGAGAAATCTAGTCACTCATTTTTCAGAAATGACAAAAACTAAAATGCCTTAGCTGTGAGTGAGGCAGCTTTAACATATACATTGGTGCCTACGTACAGGCTTGCCTACTTTCCTAAACGACTCTAAAGCCTTTGTGTTTTCACAGTGCGCCACATCACAACGGAGGAGTATGAGTGAGCGCGTGGCTTTGCATCATCTCCGCTTTGCTCATCACAATGGAGGAGTATGTGTCAGGGCATTTACGTTGGTTAAAAACTGCACCCCGTCTAGTTTCCACACCTCCACTTGCCTCCCAGGTCACACCTGCCACTTTCCCGGCAAAGTGAATAGCTCCTATAAGCCTGTACAGTGAGAGCAAATATGGCCTGTCGCTTCGAACAAACGCTGCTCCCCTGCTCGCATACACCTACGCACGCAGTCACTCACTCTGTCACGCGTACACAAACACGAGCTCTCTGAAATTAACATCTACCTGAAGTAATGATGTGGCTTGCAATATAGACTCAGCGCGGTGGCATTTCTCTTTTGTAAGCCATGCATCAGTGGGATCAAAGAAAGTACACCATAGCAAGAAAAATGTCAGCTTCTGTTTCCAACTATTGCTTGAAAACAGCGTGGCCATGTACAGCACAGCATACTGAAAAATCTCTTTGCATTAAAGCAATCCACGGGGCAAGAATTACAAGCACTTTTGTTTTGGGGAGAAAGAAATACATATATCATTACCAACGTGGGATCTGTTTCCAGACACACAAAAGAGATTGTGGATGTGGCTGCTCTTTGGAAAACCAGAAGTGATGTAATGAGTTTTCCCCTCTGAGTTTTTGTAAGTTTTTTGGTGATGGAGGCTTTTACTTGCAAGCTGTGTCATAATGAAACTCGTCTGAAAATCAAGTAGTCTTCCTGTCAATACAGCTGGGGGGGAGAGAGGTTGAGGTGGTGATGCAGGGGAAAGTGTAAAGATGACAAAGATTAAAGTATTATCTGAAAGTCATGCTTCATGCCAGCGCATCTGGCTGAAGGTTTTCATTTTAACATTTGCCACGGGCTTTATCCTTGACACACACTTAAAGCAAGAGAATCACAAACATACATTCAAAGTGTGTAACTTACATTTAAAGAATGTGTTTTTAACCGCAGCTCCCAACTAGTTTGCATGTCCAAAGTGCAGGAGGCCGAGACAAGGCCCCCACATTCTCTCTGGGGAAACCCTGTGCATCTTTGCGTGCCAGGCATCTCTCACGCTGGTTTGAATAATTAATTAGGGGCCTGTTTATCCTCTGGGCTTATTCAGAGTTGCTGGACCGTTGACTCACCCTTTAATTCCTTCAGATTTTGGCTAAAAATGGCGAGACGGTGATGGGTCTTACGGGGCTGTACTAAAACATGCCACACACTTTCTCCTCTTCGGGGAGCGAAAGTCTGTGGTTTGTGGCGACCGTGTCATTTCAGAAAGAAAACAAGAAAGACTGAGGCACGCTGCCTCTGATCTGTTCCAAGTTACCCAAAACATGGGGATTTCTACAAAATATGTACGTATTTCTGAGGCTGACTGACGGGGTAGGCATAGATAGAATACCGTTATGATGAGAAATGTGCATAATGTGAAACACCACGGTTAAGAAAACAGTCACAATGAATGGAATACATGCGTTTCTCTTCTTCTAATCAAGTGTTGATCAGATTTTTCCCCAAATACTCCCACGCTGAAGCTTTGAAGAAAGGGAAACGCACTGCTCTGTCACTTTCTTATAGTTTGGTCGTTGTATAGAAACACTTTATTACGCGAGAGGAAGCAGAAATATTTTGCTGGCTTATTTCCATAGTTTTCCTGACCCACAGTTCCTCAAAAGGATGATCAATGATTTATTGATGTGACTGGTGGCAAGCAACAGTTTTTATTGTATTTGGCAGGCCATTGATTTAAACATGTGCTAATGTCTCCCCTCATCTATATTCGTTTGGTGCTGCGGGCATCTTAGGAGGCCCATAGAAAGGAGGGTTGTGATCACAGGTACATGCTAAAATTAGACAACTAAAGGCTAATATGCTTATACATATTCTTTTCTTCTTTTTCCTCTGCCTTTATACCAAATTTATTTCAAATGCAGCTCTTGCAGAGTGTACGACATTTCCAAGGACATAGCTCAGAGGCTATTACAGAGAAATCTCCATCTCTAGTTTCCCACTAGCCATTCAGAACAGTAATACCCAGGGGTGGGGAAATTGCACAGCCATGGTTTCAACTCTCTGCTAAGACCCCCGTGTTACTTAGCTCTTTCTCTCTCAGCAGCCAGGGAACTCCTGTGTTTTGCAATATGATAAACTTTCTTCATTCAGTCTGTTAACATAACAACAACCCCCCTCCCCCACTCACCCCTCACCCATATCAAAAAAGGTAAGAGTGTGCAACATTCCAGTCAACTTCTAACCTGAGCAGCCCCAAAGAGACATCATGGCTGGAAAAAGAAGCTACAATAATGTACTTAAAATAACTACTAAGTGTGGCATATTGACACGTTACATCAAGTGTGAACATAGCCATTTGTATCCCTTTCAAACATTCAGAAGGAAGATTTGATTCTTTAATGATTAATTTAAAAAAAAAAGAAAGAAAAAAAAGTAATGCAATTCATGTAATTAATGCAGCTGTATCAAATTGCTCAGTCTTGCCTGGTAACAGTAACCCAGAGACTGTGTTGATCTAACCTTACCCCTGCCACGAGCCCCTGCCACCCTTCCTTCTGCTCCAGTCCCAGATTACCCATCAATTCCATTTCATTCCTCTGGCTCAAAAAACTGACCAATCAGAAAGCAGGATGGGGAGGAATATGATAGTAGATTGGCTCGTGGGGGGGGGAGGGGTGGAGCAGCTCTCCCCAACAACAGCAGCGAGCTGTGAAATGAGTGAGTACTGGAGACGGAGAATTCACTCGTCCTGTTTCGCTTTCTGTGGTATTCAGTTTTTCCTTTTCCTCTCCGTTCCTTTCTGGTCTCTCGTGCCAGAGGCCTTCTGTTTCGGCTCTGCAGTTCTCCTGCACACTTGCGCCATCTCAAAAAGTGCTTTCCCTGCCCGGTGTCCTCCTCCCTTCCCTTTTCTCAGCTGTCAGTCTGCATTTGACTGCTGACTCTGCTGGACAGAGCTCTGCCGGGGCTTCGGCCGTCACCTACATAAAAAAAAAAAAAAAAACACAGTTCCCCGACGCCGGTGAAGCAGGGGGAGGTCAGGCTTGCTCCTGCCGGAAGGAAACAAATTACACACTGTGCCACACATGCCCACACACAAGGCGTACATGTACACACACATATGCACTTGCACACACATGCATTAGCAGCTCAGCTCCAGTTGAGCAGGGTCTCTTCGATGACCTACTTCTTTTTTCTGACTCAGAGGCAAACACTCGCTCAACATAAACTCTGCCAGAGAGCCAGCAATGAAGACTGCTGCTCGATGATGAGGATGTTCAGGACCAAGCCTTTCGAGTCCCCCACACCACACACACACTTTTTCTTGTAGTGAGGAAACAGCAAAAAAAAAAAAAAAAAAAAAAAAAAAAAAACGGGGAAGAATAGTTCCCCTTGTGAGGACTGGAGGTGTTAACAGCCGGCTACATACTCAAGCAGCCATCTTGTCTGTTTGTGCGTATGATAAGACCAGAATGAGAGTATGAGTCAGAGATAGAGATAGAAAGATGGCATGAGATATCAAGGCTTATTAACACATGTTCACCTTTCAACTTCAGAATGACTGATCATTTTCAGCATGTTTCTAATAGTGTCCTATGATCCTCTTATAACAACAGAAGATCCTTTTCCACAGCCGTGGACCTAACACAGCACCTTCATTCATACATCCTTCACCATAAAGACCTTGAAAAGCTGCGTCATCTGCCTTCCTTTAAGAAATTCTTTTTAATAAACAAATGTTTCTCCAAAAGTAACCGTAAAAGCTGCGATTCTTAAAGCATCGCAGCGTTTGAATGACATCTGAGCACAAAGCAAGACTACAGTACATTGTTCATAGCCTTCATATAATGCCCTTTTTGTTCACACTGCATCTGCATTGTTATCTCCTCCCTGCTTACGGTCCCCGGTGTGAGAGAAACCATCAATGATTAAGTGTACCATCGACTGCATGCATAAATGTAATCATCTATAAAAAAGGTAAAGCATGCTAACAGCAACTCAACAAAACCAAGGCCCGATTAAATCTGTGTGCGACTGATGAAATACATGATTTTTTTCTCAAACAAACTGCCAAGTCATTTCACTGTTTGTAAGGGCAGAATGGAAACGGCTAATCGGTCCAGAAAGTCACCTCTTGGATTACTGTAAATAAATCCAGACTAAGTCTCTGGCCGACTTTAACAGAAAGTTATTGTTCAAAGTTCTTCACGGAGAAACAACCAGTAAAAGTTGCACTGGCATATCGCGTGCGGACTCAAATTTGACAGTTTCAAATTGCAACATCATAATGCGCAGAGATCCTTGCACTGAAACTGACATATTTGGTTTGGCCTTCTTAATTAGAGGCTTCAAGGTAAACACAAGAAACTTGTGCTAAAGAAAAAAAATGGACCAGACTCAGTGAATAATTCCCTATACTCCCTATATAGATCAGTGAGCAGTGCTGACCAACATGTCATTGGTCACATTGATTAAATAGAGGCTAAATAAGAAGGTAGTTTCCAGGTAGAATTTGAGAAGCACTTTTTAGCCAAATCACTGAGCTGTAGCGGCCAGCTGTGGTGTACTTTTTTGGACGGTCACGGTCGTGGCGTCATAGCTAGTTGATTGTAACTGTTCCAGAACACCTGCAGCTGGAACAGGTGAATACATGAGAGGCAGGAGAGGTGCTTCCCAGACACACAAAGGCTTAATCACAGACTTCCAACCACTACACACACACACGACACAGGCAGCTCACAGAGAGGAAGCATGTGCCCATTGTCTGAGGGTCTCATGAGCCCCCCTGCTCTTTGAGCCCTGACAATAGCTGCATTGACAACACCTACCAGTAAGAGGGATACCTAAGGAAAGGGAGAAGGAACAGAAGAGCTACAAAGAGAAATGGAAGAAAAATGACCTGCCGTCTGTGAATGGATGTACATTCACATCATTGCAGTGCAAAGCATTTCTGCCACAAGGAAAGAGGGAAGTATGGTGGCAGAAAACTGTTATTCCCTTTTCTTTTCACAACAGAATAAGATGCTGAAGTTGGAGGATATAAGAGGAAAAAGAAATAACCTCACACTGTTTATCAGTCAGTCCCTCAATCATTCATTTAGCCATTCAGTAATCTCATGATGGGTTGGGTTTAAGCACGATCACAATAAACTCAGCCAGTGAATGACAGCCACCTTCATACGTCAATCCATCTGACAAGTTATTCATACATCACCAACCTAGTTTATGGAAATTATATGCAAACTCGCTGTCAAGCACTGGACGCATTTACAAGGGTTGGACTTATTCAATTCTCCCTTGAGATTATTTTTTTGTTATTACCGTGCAGGAGCAGAGATCATTTTTATGGCAAGCCTTTCACTAACTAGGGGAGCAAATGATGAACTGCACATCACACATGCACACGTTTCTTGGTAAAGTGAAGAAAGACTGTTTAGACATAAATGTGGCTGCTATTAGGATTACTTCCAAAACAAAAAAAAAAGATAGATAAGAACCACTTTGTAACAAGGCTGCAGGGAAAATAAATCCGCTTGTAAGCGCATGCGCAACTAGGAATTATGGGCCTCATGTCAACAGCTCACTTTGGATCTGAAAAAGTGAGCTGAAACCTACGTGTACCTCTGCCCAAAGCTAAAAGAGTTTGGGAAAGCCGACAGGAAGGTGGAGTCTCTCATGATACTATCCTGGCGACTAGCTCCAAACAAGACAGTGTGTCAAAAGGTTAAATGGCTTAGCTGAATCCTAGACACAGCCATTCAAGGGTCAATGAGTCCGAGCAGAGTAACAACTTCTTCTGCAGTGATGATTCCGTGCTGGGCTTATAAATCCAGCTCTTCACTTGTCATCTTCAACTAGTTCAATGCTAGGAGCCACAGAGAAGCTGCAGTCCCCCGACCACACTGATCGGGATGAGGAGTACGTGGTGCGAGCTGGTGTCGACACAGAGATTAAAAATTCAATATAGGCCAAGTCACTGGATATCACAACCATCATATTTCAATCATGCTAATCAAATCCACCAGCATGACCTCTGGGGTATATTAAATGTGTGTACAACATGTGTCATCTCTCAGACGTTTGCAGGGGAGATATCCATCTACTCCGGTAAATGCAGTGTTAAGGCGAGCCAGCAGCAGTCACAGTAGCTACAGCAAATTCGCTCCCCATAAAAATGAGCAGTGGATAGATTTCAGCATGCAGCCTGCCAGAGCCACGGGAGGGAGACTAAATGATTATGTTACAACAACACCACTCCAGCTCTCAGAAAACAACAATCAAGGTCTAGGTAGGATATTGCGGCCGAGTAAAATTAAAGGGGAGTGGGAGCGAGACAGACAGAGGGAGGGTGAGTGGGAGGGTGATTTCATGGAGATCATCAGAGGCTGCAAGCATGTTTGGCTGTTTGTTTCCAACTGTGCTGCTGAGTGAGGCAATGAGCAAGCACCATGTCCTGAAATATATACGTTCACTCTACGAGTTGACAGATGGAGGAAGCAAGACAAAGATAACTTCCCTCCATGTCCAAACAGCTACGACGGGCTGAACCTATGCAGACCATGACCTGTCAGTCAGACTGTGTGGGCCTTTTCAGCACCAACGTTTAGACCCTAAAAAACAACAAATCATCTCAACACCATGTACAGCACTCATCTGAATGGAAAACAACTTGACCAAAAAGGTCAACTGGAAGCAGGTTGAGCCGAACTGGGGCGGAAGAAGATTACCAGCTGGGGTGATGGGTAATGAAAGCCACCAAAGTCCTCCACTGTCACTTAAAGCTGCCGTCGGCAACTTTTTTTTAGACATATTAGCTTGAACTGTCATGGGATTCTGAAAGGAGAATATTAAATAGGCTGTTTAGGAAAAATCCGGAATTCTGTAGCTCCCTCTGAAGCCTGTAATCGTGCTTGCAAAAATCGAGCGCTCTCGGCTGTTTTTAACCAATCACGTTAGGTTTATTATTGATCTATTATCTGAGCAGAACAGTCACCAACCACGTCTTCCATGCTGAGCGTGAGTCTGCCCCCAGCTTGTGTACGCGCACACTGGTGTGAACTCACGTGCACAACCTCGTCCACAGAGGGGGAGGGGTTTGGGGATGGACCTGAAAGATGTATCAGTTCGAATTTTCCGACTTTAGACTCGGAATTTTGAAAACCTGCCGACGGCAGCTTTAACAGGAAAAGCAGCGATGGCCTGACCACAAGCAGCTGAAACACAAGACTTTCTCCAAACCAAAGAAAAGTGTGAACATTATGTTGACACACAATACATACATTCCCATTTACCCTCAAGGGAAGAGTACTATATCCAAAATCGGCATGATAAAAAGGCACAAAACAAAAGCAACAGCTTCAAGTTTCCAAAAAAAAAATTTGACAAAGGTATCTACTACCAAACAAACGTTTAACATTTACATGGAAGAGCACTCTGTGTTAAATGCAACACCTCTGCTCATTTACAACTCACCTAGACATCATAGTACTACAACCAAACCCTATTTTCTTTGCATTCCGCTGTGTCCAACATCTTAAGCCCTGTTAGAGCTTCTGTTTGTGTGCATTTTGTGTGTGTTGCTGTATGACTGCAGATTACACTGTAGTCAGAGAATGCTATGAAACAAATCCAGGGCTTAGGTAAGGGAGTTCCTCTGCTTTGGAACTTGCAACGCAGGCTCGTGACAATCATTAACTCGAAGGAAAAAAAAAAACGAGACAATTAAGAAATGATTTTCACCTCACAGCTTGGGACAAAACTCTCACCACTCACTCCCCTAACAGTAGACACAGAGGCAAATTCTTTGAGTCCAAAGAAAGAGGGGGCGTATATAAATAGAGAAAACAGAGAAAAGATGTATGTAGGTGTTTGTGGAGGAAAAAGCGGTGTAGGGAGAAGTACTTTGGAGAGCAAAAGAAGGTCGGAAAAGGTGAATAATGGTGTTCGTACAAAGAATCAAAGGTGATGCATGAGGGGCAATTAGATGGCGTCAGAGAAGCCAATAACTTCCAGAAGAGCAAGGCGCCCACACCATTATAGAAGCCACCGTCACTGGTAGTTGATCTCAAAAGAAGCCAGAATTGAGGTAAAATGTATTAATTTAGGCCAGGCACAGAAAAGACGTGGGTACAACACTCAACTCAGAAGTTATGCCATTAAAGGCGACGGTGCACCTAATACTTCACAGTTGTCAGTTAAATTTTGAGTCACTTGGCTAGCAGACAGTCAAACTGCGTAACTTCATTACTAAAGATATTCATCTGACTCAACCTTAGAAACAAATACGAAAAGGTCAATTTAGCGAAGGAGATACAGAGTCCCCCACTCACAGTTTGTTCAAAGTTGTTGAAAATCAGTGGCTGATCATGCAGGAGATGAAATCTCTAGAATTGCTCGAGCTCACTTTTAGACACACAGCTCCAACTGCTGCACGTTCAACACGTTAGACACTAATGTACGCAACTACATGAAGCAAATTAAGCCTGCAGCATCGCAAACGGTGCCACCAATAAGCATCGGCGGTTTAACTACACAGAATTGTGACACACGTTCCCCAAAGGTGTAAATGCTCACAACAAAAATAGGTCACTTACAAAGGCTGCACTGCAGGTTCGATATATCAAAGCAGTATAAATTCAATTTGAAAGACAAAGGCACTTTATACGGTTTCGGATTTATGGGGCTAGATTTTAAACATATTCCCTCAGATTTATGCTGGAATGCAGTGTGGACACATCCATCTTCCTCTACTCAAAACATCAGAAAGAAGTCTTAAGGTGCTGGTCCTAAAGAAAGCTCAGGAGAAAAAAAGTCAAACTCAGAATTTACAGCGCGGCCTTTCAAATGCAACTACACGATTACAGATGTACCAACAGGAAATACATCACTCGCATTTGTACAGCTACTCTGTACAATTGTAATTCACATACTCGTGAATTCACATATCTTATTAAGACAACATGACTCAATAAAGCAAAATAAATGTATGTATAATTTTTCCAGTCATGCACCATCACAGGAATTAAAAACAACTGTCATATGTGGCTTAGTGTTATGAGTAATATGAAATTCCACTCTTGATTTCAGCAACCGAGTAATGTGACTGCTTGTTCATAATGAAAAACATTGTCAACAATGATAAAATAAACAATTTACTGTCAGGAAACAGGTCACCATAAACTGTGAAAGTTACCCGGTTTCTTATAACGAGTCATGCAAAGTTATCAGAATTCATCAAAACATCTGGGTAATACAAGGATAAGAAGATGACAAACTAAGGAAGAATATTAGCCAAAAGTATAATTTCTGTTCTCTGAAACGGTTCCCTAATAATCACAATGTTAGCATGTGTTTTTCCTCTTATGTCACATGTACTGCCTCTGAAGGAGCTGGAATTTCTATTTAATTTTCTTTTATACATATATGGAAAAAAAAACTTGCACATAATGCCCACCAATATTTTGCATTTTTAAATGTCCCTTCTTGACTATATTTTCTCAGTTTCATGGTTACACATGTGATTTCTCTGACTCACATGATTGTAAGAAAGCTCTCATAACTTCCCCAGAATGCAGCCAGGAACCAGATGCTCTAATAACAATCTAACTTCGCCATTCATCTTGTTCCACACCCTCATACGCTATCTGTGCAACAAAAAAGAAGAGATGTTTGACTTGCTCAGAAACATTGTCAGCACATCTGTTTCTATAGGAACCTGAGTGGGGGGGGGTTAGTCCCCCTGATAACGCATGCACTTTCCACATGCGCATATATACAAAGAGACATATAGATGAATGGTAAGCTGTCCTTTTATTCCATGGTAACTTTCTGCTAGTTGGCTGACAAGTTCTATTTAGTTTATCCAGAGTCTGTTTCCTCATTTCCTAAATTCCTCATCTCAACCTGTGAAAGTGAGCATGCGTCTAAGACAGCCAAGCTTCGAGTCAACCAGTGGTTTGCACATTTCTCATCCACAGTCTAAAACAATTAAAGCCAAAAACAGCAAAAGCACTGCATTTTGCACAGACAGCCACTGGAACAGATAAGTAGACGGGCCGTGCATTTACTGCCATCACAGTAGATTCCATTTGAGATGGTGCTTAATTTGATTATTGCCATCTTCCTGGGTTTGTTCTCCTCAACGATCACAGGTTGTGAATTCCAGGCCTGCCTGTCGCCCCCCTCTCCCCCAAAGGCCTTCTGATGTTTGATCCAGGGCCAGGGGGAGGCTAGCCAGACATTCAGCCCAGGCCCTGGCGCCCTTCCCTCAGTGTAGCTTGCACTATAGCTCCCTGCTGTGAGGCCTGGAGGAAATCACGTAGCCACGAGAATTGTAAAAGCACTCTTCTATTGAGCCGAGGTTAAAATAGAGGGAACAATACCTTTGACTCCCACTCTGCATCTCCCAGTGGAAAAGCTAAAGAAAAAAAATCTATACTGCTTTACTGACTATCAATTGATATATTTTTCATAATACTTTCTATTCATAGGCATTAAACAACCCTAAGGACAACCTGTTTCAAGAAACCTTTCAACACAATATCACAGCAAAAGATAATCTATTCATAATCGTGAAAAAAAAGAAGTGCTTATAGCAAAAACTAGACATTTAATAAAGAATAAAAAAAATCTAATCAAAATCTTAGAGGTGATTTGTCAAACTGTTTCCTTTGGAGGACCAAGTGAAAAAGAAAATGAACGGAAGATGTTGACTGAGTGGGATTTCTGAAGAAAACCGAGAAGCTGGGGGTGTCAGGTGGATGAAAAGGAAACGTCTACTTTGGACTTGCAACTGCAGATCAAATAAGTAGTTTATTCTGCCTCTTACAGTTCCAAACCACCTACTATTTCCACTACTTCCTCTTTTTTTCTCACAGCTCTGCAGCGTCAGAAACCCTCCCCCACAAAGATGTTTCAGCATGAAAACATGTCATTGTCCACTTCTCTAAATAAGGTTTGGAAGGCAGAATTGTTCCAAGTGGGGGCCAGATGTGGTTCACACATTTCTGTAGCCACTCATTATACTCATATCAGTCAAGATTAAAAGCTTTGCATAAAACATCTTTACCCCTTCTCATACCTACTTTTCTTAATCATTCTGCAAGCCCTGTGAAGTACACATGAGGTAGAAACAGTGGTCACCCAGCCATAGGGTTTCATCCCTCCTGCTGTTTAGTGGGTGGGTTAGTCTGCCATCCCGAACGCAGGTCTCCCTGGTGAGGGGTCAAATGCTTGGAGAACAGAGATGTACACTAGATCACTTTAACAGGGGCAAGTTGACCATCCCATAACTAGTCACAAATGGTTAGCCTAAAGGGTTATAACCATCAAATATATATATTTATAAAAATAAATAAAAAAAACTGGAAAATGCCCTCATGAGAGATTAAATGAGTGCAAATCACCAGCCAAGGCAGCACAATGCCAAAGAGGATCTGAATAGAGTGGCCAGTGACATGTTGGCAGAAAGAGACGAACTGCTCCATCACAATCGGAATGATTCATAGATTACTGCGCTTGGTAGAAAGCCTGCGAAACCGTAACACAGAACAAGAACTGTTATGAATGTACACCGAATGGTAAAAATGAATAGGATTCCCGGACTGAAATCTCTTGATTCTGTATAACCAGCTATCTTCACAGTAAATACTCTATGTCAGTGCTTAGCAAAAAGCCCGTCTCAGGATTTCCTAATCTTAGCACCACAGCCGTGACGTTTTATGATGTTGTATACACTCTTGTGCTGGTATGTGTTTGACAGCAAAACTGTGACAGTTTAGGCAGAAAAGAGAGGGAGTAACAGAGGATCAATACTGACTGAGCCTCCGCTCTGTTGCTTCATCCCTCGAGGCTTAATTCACTGGATGTTTAAAGACGACCGAGTCACAATAGGGGATCAGATGGGATTGACCACAGGATGAAAATGTGAGGAGTGTTTATTAAACCGATGTAGCCAAGATAAAAAGCAGGAAGGAGGTGAGCAGAGATGGGTCAAGAGGTTGTCTGAGAGATGCACATAATGGTTATTAAAAGCTAATGCCAGTCGAAGCTACAATCACTCTGTGATTCAAAAAAAAAAAAAAAAAAAAAAAAAAAAAAGGCTGGAAAACAACTTAATACCTCCTCTTTAAGCTTTACAGTGCTTAAATCGAAGCCAGGGGCTAATCTGAATGTTGAACTACAAACAAAAAGCACCTGAAGATTACATGGTGTATCAACTTAATAAACTTAAAAAGAAAAAGAAATTAAATATGACAATGACTGGAGAAAGATGGATGATTAAAACGGTCCCATTTTTGTTCCACTGTTGCCGAATGTCCTTTACGTGCCTCTTTAAAGCCCGCAAGGCCAAAGCAAAGACAAAGCTAAAATGTTGATTCAGCTTCATGGGGATCCTGAACGGATAAGCTGTGGCAACCACTCACTCATTCATACACACACACACACACACACGCACACACACACACACACACGCATGAGTGAGCATGTGTGTTCATAGACACACACGCATGCACGCAGCCTCTCAGGCCCTGACCAGCTGTCTCACTCCCCCATCTCCATCCAAACCTGCGGGGGCAGAGAGATATAAATCACTCGAATGAAGACCGGCAGAGAGGGAACACAAGTGGTGTTCATGATACACACACACATATATGCCCCCATCCACACTGAATCCAAACATACCTTGCGTTAACTATCAAAGCACGTACTACCAAACACAACTACACGGGCTCACACACACACAGTAACAAAGAAAGTCACACCCAGTTTTATGTCATTACTCACGCAAACGGCCTACGCTGCCAATATATGCATATTGCTCAAGATAAGCGTTAGACATCAGTTTATCTCACCTGCTGACTGCAGGTGTACACTTAAAGACCTTTGCCTGTGTGTATGGTGTGTGCGTGCGTGTGCCGTTACCAGTAAAGAGCCAGAGATTGTGCTCGGTGCCAACAGCTGATAAGCGAAAAGGTCGTATTGCATAACAGGAGTTTGTACAGTGCGTGTGACATAATGTTGTCGATGCAGAGAAGAGGAAGACAGAGAGTAAAGGGTAAAGGGAGCCTATTTATGTCGGAGCAAAGAGCTGAGCTGAGCTGTGATGCATTTGGCCCTTGAACATCCTTCGGTAGTCCAAATTGAAGCCGGCAGCTCACAGAGCGCCTGTAACGATGCAGTAAACTCACTCTTGGCAAAGCAGACTTTAGTTAAGAAATAACACAGAAACAGCCATCTCCCCTATTTCAGTTCAAACTTAATAAATACATAAGCAAGACGGGATTAAAAGAGCAGAGGCTTGCCAACTTCACTCCCTCAAATTCTTCTGGCAGTGCCGGCCGAGTCAGCACGTCCTGCGAGAGGGAAGATGAGGCCAAAGGGATGCGAGGCAGGGCCTGCAGCGTGGGAAGGCTTCTTCCTCTCTGCTTCAAGGGAACACGTGAGCTTAAAGTGCGAGTGACAAACTCCTAGATTGCCTCGCTTATTTTTATTGTTTAAATAGCTGTAAATCCACATGCTGACTTTGATATTCCTGGCAGTTGCTTTCATGTCGTGCTGATATTCTTTGCACTATTCGTGGATTTTCTTTGGAAAACTGACCAAACAGAGCACAAGCGAGCACGTACGGACAGCACTTCTGCGATAGTGCCACGTGGAACAGAACCATCGTGAGTGTAGTAAAACAAACAGGCAGTAAAACGTTGCTTTTGCCACAGTACTTAGGTTTGCCCTGGTAGCCATGGCGACAAAGGGGTTGCAAAGTGAACCCTGCCATGTTGCACACGTGAGGAGAAGGGAGCTTATGAAAGGAGAATTTGCATTGAAACATAAGGTTAAATGAAGCGCACTGAGGCTGAAGCACGGTGAAAAAACAACCCTGTGACCCTCTCTTCATGGTCCAACATGAGGCCCACATTTCATTTGGACAGCCCGAAAACGACAGAGCGAGACAGAAAGACACGGCGAGAGGGGGATAAAGAGAGGAAAAGGAGGAGAGGGGGGAGTCTGCGCCTTTGCACTCCCCATTCTGCCCCTGCTCTCTATTTTTGTTTCCTCTTTTTGTGCACGCTCAACGCACACACTCGCAGTGCAATGGATTTTCAACTTGGCCCTCATCAGTTGTGTGCCTGATGAAACAAACACTGACAGCCTCTTTACATTTGTAAAGGCCCCTGCAGCAGCTGTGCTTGTCCCACACACACAAGCATGCTCTCACACACACATGCATACAACCTTTGAATCAGAGGCCTAGCCCCAGCTGGGGCCTACAGGAAGAGCCGACTCTGCACAAAATGGCCCTGACTGCACTCTGCTGTGCTCTACTGCTACTCTCGCTTACATCCATTCTCACTCACACACACACACAGAGAGTGTGTGTGTCATGTTTAGTTAGACAGAACGACACTGCCACACATTAGTGCTTGATACCACCATCATTACAAGTCTTTACCCCTCAACCACTGGCTTTAAAGGGCAACAACTTAAAAAAAAAAAAGGGAGGCCAACCAGACACCGCACTCTCTTCTTTGAGCTTGTTTTCTTGCTCTTGTGACACTAAAGCAGACATCAGGAGCTACGAACCTCTGGAGAAGAAGACTGACGAAGCAATTTGGCATTTTGGTTCAGTTCATATCGATGCTGGTGGTAAATGATAATTACCTCGCCCTGTTTGCTTTTATCAGAGACCCATCATCTTATTTCAAAGTATTTTATGAGCGATAAATTTTAATATCATTTGCTGACAGTGAGTGTTTGTTGGTTGCAGAAGGTGACGGTGGGGTGGGGGGATAACAACTCACACTTATGTTTCAGGGGAAATGGTTAAGCCAAGCATGCATAATTGTCTTACGCTAATTAGGGGAGGTAGAGGAGGGGGAAATGGGGGAGGGGAGGAGAGGGTCAGTCCGTCTCCAAGCCTGGAGAGGGACTTAAGGATCTGGACACTTCCAGTTCCTTGTTGAAATGCACATTTGGAGCCTCTTTCGGTCTAGGCTGGATATCATGCATCAGTTGCAGCTGCCAAAAAAAACACGACAGATGTGGCACACATGCACGCGACTGTAACATGCTTCCTGCAGTCGGGCACACAACTACACCATTTCCTTCTGCCTTTATGCCCAGTCTCCTGTTCCAATTATACAAGAGAGTTACGAATAGACGAAATAAAATTAGCGCAACCAGTTTTAGAACGGATGACAAATGTTGTTCAACATATTCCAGCTCGATGCTTAACAAGCACTTCTTTCTTTCTATTAATGGCACATGATGCATTTCCTCAAAAAAGAAAAAAAAAGGGGGGGGGGCACTAAGCCATTTGTTTGAAACTCATCTTTCAAACAACAGACAAACAAAACAATGCCCATAGCATGGGTTATTAACACCAGTGTTAATTATCAAGTAGTGAAACTACTTGATCATGATCAGAGAATGGTCACTCATGTAAAAGAGGAGAGTGGACGAACATAATGTATTCCTATGCCAAAAAAAAAGAACACTGAGCTGCTACTTTCTCGGCCCTTTGAAACATCTGCGTCCTTAGAGATGACTCACATTTGCGCTGCTTTCCAATAAATAAAAGGCAGATACATCAGCATGTGTGGAAAAGTAACAAAAACATCTGTTGGCCATAAGAGGTCATGCAGTTGTGTTAAAAGTGAGATCCCTTAGAAGAGATGGAATTCTTTTTCGCCTTTAAAATCCAAAGTCCACACATTGAACTAGACCATTGAGGCCACTCCAAAAGCGGTAAATTAGAAGTTGCTGCAGCCATATCTGATTTATTTGTTCACTATTTTACAAGCACAGTTATGAGGCAGAAACCGTGAAGACACAGGCTGGAAACATTCCTGAGATAAATGCAATTCAGGACTTTACATCGAGTCCACGGGCTATTCAGCCCCTGAAACGTTTTCAGGAGTATCAGAAAAGCCTTCTGTTGAACTCACGAGACGCTTAAGAACTACAAACCCGTGTGCATTTCGCCTTATTGTTCACTTGCTCGTACAAACCTGTTGCTGTGTCACTCAATATTTTTCGGTCAACGGAAACTTAATGTGATGGACCGTATTCTGTAACCAAACTGTCCGAGAAGAGGAAACAGTTGTTGTTTTTTTTGTTTGTTTTTTTAGACTCACTCCACATGGTGTTTTGGTGGCGATATGGTGGTGGTGGTGGTGGTGGTGGTGGTGGGGGGGGGGGGGCTAAGCTCTGCGGACTTCAGCTTCGGAGCATATGCACTCGAGACGCCTCGTGCGTGCATTTCAACGTAACAATGTGTCCGTGTAGCGCGTGACGGCAATTCATAGCAGCAATGTTGCACATCAGAGAAACGCACCAAACTTTAAATCTCCAACCACGGAGGCCCCGGCCGGCGTGCAGTCGAGAAAAGCGATACGTAGCCGAGTCAAGCGATATGTCGAGCCATTCGCACTTTGCGAGCTCAGGTCTTTGTCTCGGTCGTGAAGGTGGACTGTTATTTGTTCGACCTAAACCGAGATAACAGGTAAATCCCAGACAAGGCTGAACTGTGCAGTTTCACAGCCCCTTCCTCATAAATTCGCCAGTGTTACTTGCAGAAAGAAAATGGTCGCTTCATACATAAGCCCCTGCAATGCGACTGAACAGAGCCTCCTTAAAAGACAGGCTCGTGCGGGAACACGGTGCTCGAACACGCGAACCAAGTAATGTGCCGTTTATTGGGAATTCGGTTGCCGAGGACGATACTCTAACGTTGCAGAGCTAAGCTCCCCCGGTACTGCAAAAATGGTGTTGTCCCTCAGTGAGCTGCTGCAATATCTGCTCCTTAACAGAGGTCACACCGATACCTGCGAAATTACTTCAAGCCTAACGGACTGAACAGGTCTATGGGGTTAACAGCAAAGGCAAGCGGGTATCAACAAACCCCAAAGTGTCCCCAAGCCGTTCAAAGTGGGGGGAATTAAACGAATATGCGGAATCGCATGACCCCCTTTCCTCCTGCTCTGCTTCACTCTTTATGGAGAAATTAAAGAGCCACAACAGTCCGCGAAACATGTCGGTTTGCCAGCCCTACAGCGAAATTACGTGCCGCCAACAGACACATACCGCCTTAAAGGCCAACTCTTTACATGCTTTTCAGCATGCGATTGGTTTTTATTTGCGCTATGTGTTCTTCCGACAGCTCCGTTTAAAGCGGAGATGAAATGCTCAGCATGGGACGAAATGGAAGCCGAAAAGCCGAGCTATGGCCGACAGGCTTGTCTTCACGGCTGTGAATAGCAAGAGGGAGAGCGAACAAAAGCCCTTTCTGAGAAGCCTTTGCCGAATATTTTAATTTAAAACCTTTTAAGGCCTTGCATCACAGTCAGGACACACCGTGCATCCCCCCCAACACGCGTTAAAACGAGTCAAATGAGCGAAGCAATCCCCCAAAGCCTCCGATGTTCAAGCCTAAAACATGTCTGATATCGAATAAAGGTTGCAACACAGACAGACACTGAATAAATACAGCTGTCCCTTTAAATAATAAAACACACACACAACATCGCTGTTAACACGCCGAGGCAACTTAAGGCCATTACATTTTTGAAGAATAATCGACCCAAATTGTGGACGAGCTGCCTGATGGTAACCTTCACAGTCTACGACGAAAGTTTATGCATTTTCATCGAGGCGAGCAAGGCAAACTTGAATAAAGCGGCTGCAATTGTGAGCATTTCCAGGCAAACGCGGGTGTACTTACATATTTCTTTTGAATGATATTCCTCTTAGGTCTTTCCTTGCTCATTATGCAATTCCAAAAATGTTTGGCTGTAGAGAGAATGGCCACATGAATTTCTTTCTTTGACTCTAGCCTCTCCCGGAGCTCCACCAAATGACGATTTAAATCCCTGGCTCTGTAGGAAAAGCCTGCTGGCTTTGCAGAATCCTCCTTCGGTGTTTCCCCTTAAAGTAGTCGGATATAAATCCCACAAATCAAGGGTCGACGACGAACAGAGACGGACTGGACCCAAACTCACTTGGGGATAACATAGTCAAAACAAATGCACAACAATAAGTTCCATTCGCCCGAACAGCTCGGCTTCTCGTCTCTGCGCACTCACTCCCGGCTCCTTTCAAACACATGAATACAGCTGAGGTTATGACATCAAGTCACATCTTGTTTGAGGTGAAGATACGATAAGAAAGCAATAAATAAAATTAAAAAATTAAACGTTAGGTGTTTAGACGTCTTTCTAGCTGGAGCCTGCAGTCGACGAGAGAGCTCTCCAGCGGTACTGCTCTGCTGACTGAGAGCAACTCCTTTCTTCGCCAGCCTCAGCCTCCCAGCCTATCATGTCCTTCACCATTCAGCGGCAACTTCAAAATCCCAGTGAGACAGCCCTCAAGAACAAGGCTCTACCTGGTAGCTGCACTGCGTTTTTTTTTACTGCATCGTGTTTTTAACTTGCAGCCATCGACTGGGAATTCACCACTCAAAGGCGCATTAAATTTCCTATAATCTTTGTAAAGATGCGTAAAGTTGCGATGGCATTTCAAGGAGATATAAGTTGCTGTAAAGTTTCTTCTTCACGGCGTTGGCACTTCTTAGAATTCCCCGTTTCACTTCTATTTCTTAAACGGCAACAACGAAGAGTTCTCAGAAGGAGCAAAAGGGACAACAAGAAACAAGAAACAACAACAAGAAAAAATGAGGGGTGCCCACATTTTTTAAGCAAATGACGACACCCCAAACCCCCACAACCTCAAACCATGTGGTTGAACATTAAAGGACATGCTTCCATTTTGTTAAATGCCCTATTTAAGGAACCTTGTTCCGCAAAAAAAAGTTTCGTTTTGCACGATGAATTTCAAGACTAATGTGCTTCATTTTAGCATTGATTTTCTTTGTTTTTAGTGCAACCTGCCGCGCAAAGGATACAGACGTGTTTTAAAAACAAAATTTACATATTTATTTAACTCAAAAAATGGGGCCCCTGGCTTTTGCACGTGGTCGCTTAAACTCCAGGCCTTGTCACCAGACGGTAATGCTCGTATTTGATGACCATCGACCACACAATGGTGGAGATTTTGATGTTAATGATGGGCTCCAGATTCGAGGATGAACTGATATTCACATTTTCTGTCATTGTTTGCCCTGCCTAGACTTGTTCAGCAGACTAGTTGTTCCTTTAACTAGAAGTTCCCGTGCTTTGTCATTCTTTTTTTGTACCCAGTGGGATTGTTGTTCTGTTTGAAGCCCAGAGGAAGTAACACTCAACGTGAAATAATGTGTTTGTGTGTCAGCTACTACCAGACGTGGTTAACTTGAAAACTGCTATTTTGGGTAAGTCCAACAGCTTTGTTTATACGACAATATTTTCATACTAGATTTTTCAGACTTGCTGGTTGGTTGGTCTGACTTTTTCTTTAATGTCACCAAGATGCTGCTTTTTTTTTGCTTTTTTTGGGGGGCTATCTCTATAACGGTTGCTTGGATCGTGCATAAGTTTACTACAGATGTCCAGACAGGAGGACGAAAGTATGGATTCTGGTAGCTGATTAAATACTTTGCACACGTAAAGAGATATATTGTCCAGAATGTCAAACAGAAAATAGATTTTGGTACCAGAAGCCTTTTATTTTCTCATTGTTGTGTAAATACTAACAGTATGTAGAGAACAATGAAAGCAGCGGGTTCGTCCAAAAACACTATCTATTAAGCAACTGCTGTTCTAAGGTAATCATTTTTATGTTTTTTTTTTCCAAAACAAACCGACTGCTTTCAAACAAGCACACTAAACTGGGAGTCTCGGTCAAGACAACCATTATCCATCCACTAGGTACTCTGTAAACTGACATATATTGGTAATTGACGGTAGTTGTGGATACCGTTCAACTTTAATCTAAAAGCCTTTTCACACGTGACTTGGAAGGCAGGACTAATGTGCCTTTGTTATATATCAGTGTCTTGTGTTAAAGTAGAGGCAAAATGGTGAGTTGAAGTTGATCAACCACTATTACGCCTCTAATCTGGCAAGGGAGGTCGTCACAGAGGTGAAACGGTCTAGGTGTGCAGGAGAGAGCAGGCATTGGGGAAAATGCAGCTCTGACCAACAACGCTGCCATCACTCAGCTTATTCTGGGACAGTCAGTGCGGTTACATGGCAATGAAAGGATCAGATAATTGGCTAAATTACAATAAGAATGAGTTCAGCAAGGGTAATTATCCTTGGATATATGGCGGTGAATGAATTGGATCAGAAGCACAAAGCATGTCATTCACCGATACGATAGGTGGCGCTGTACCCATTTCAACTATTTTTTTATAGAGCCACTTCCGGTTGACCGCTTCAACACCAAACTCAGGCATTCGAGAAAATGGCGAATGAAGAGCAAGATGAAGGTTCGTCCCTCTATATTTCGTTTGTGATGAGCTGCTTATTGCACAAACGCGATGCACAACGGCGCATTCTCCATCGCGTTGTTTTTCTTTCTGACTCGACTACAACAGTAATATCGTCTCTTCCAACTTCCGGTTCCCGACCCCGGGAAAAAATCTCGAGCATGCGCAGAGCGCAAAGTCCAATTCACCACGTGCTTCACCGTCTACAAGCACGTTTATTTTGACTTTCAACCGAGTTATCTCATGGTCTTAATCGGATCGCGAGTAACTTGATTCGATTCAATTTCTTGTCGGATTAAGATGTCTACATGCACTTAATAACTCAATCTCATTGTAAATTAGCCAGTTATCTGATCCTTTCAGTGTCATGTTACCCCACTGACTGATGTAGCACTCCTCTTGGTTTGTGGGAATTACTAGAGAGGACCAGCGATTTATAACAATGTCTTTTTTGTGCCAAAGTAAAAAATAAAGTCAAAGTAAATTTTTTAAATAAATTTCAAAGTTCAGAGAAAAAAACATACATGGGAAGGTGGTGGTCAGCTGGTTTTCCTTCTGCTGACACCATCAGGTTGACATTTGTGGTTCTGAGTAAATTCTCTCAACAACTTATCGAAGTATCATGCCATTTGCTACACACTTTCATGTCCCTTTCCGAAAAATTGCAATACATTTATGTGTTTCTAGCGCCATCATCAGGTAAAAAATGTTTTTTTATTTATGTTGACTCTTTGCTGTCAAACTCAAGCTTAACCCCAAAAAAATTTTCCTGTCTCATTTGAAAGGCTTTTTAGTACCTTAGTTTACAAACAAATACCTGTATAGATAGTTCAATCAGCCACGGCTGTATCGCTTGTTTTGTGCTCCTTAACAAATTCTGGTAAGCAAATGTGCTAATATAAGATGGAGGATAATAAGTATGCACAACTTCAGCATGTTGTTCATTGTCGAGATGCTAATGTCAGTGTTAAACTCAAAGTCAAGGTTCTTCAGGTTCCTTAAATGTACTTTGACGGGACAAGGAGATAGGAGTGGGATGGCTTTTGGAGGGGCTTAGAGCCAGGGAACATAAGTTTATCCAGCACGAAAGTCTTTTATCAACTGGTGTGACATTAAAGTGCTTCAACTCTGCAAGTGGCATACAATCTGGACTTACTTAAGTACTACGGCCCCTCTTCTGAGCTTACATCTTTTTGAGGCGACGGGATAAAACACAAAGAAGAGATACAAGTGATAAGACAAAACCTCGAGAAAAACATCTCTGTTTTTCATATGCAGTTGCACAAGATTATTAACTTTACACTTAACTCCACTGAGAGTAAAGCTGATTCTCTGAGCTGAGGTGTAGCTACTCCAACATCTGCTGTGTCGTGTTTCTATTTTGCACTTCAAAGAATTTAATCCAGTTTTTTTTTATCTCAATATTCCTCTGTAACACAGATGGGTGGCCCAAATTCAGACACCATGGGAAGAAGCATTTCTGAAATGAAAGCAAAACAGTTAGTTAGGCAGATCTATAGGTAGAACGCATGATTGGCTTGTTTCAGGCTAATGCAATGTTCATCCATCCATTTTCTATACCCACCCCAATCCAATTCAGGGTCACAGGGGGGCTGCAGCCTATCCCAGCTGCCATTGGGCAAGGTACACCCTGCACAGGTCCCCAACCCATCACAGAGACAAACAACTACACACGCTCAAATGCACTCCTATGGACAAGAATCACCAATTACCCTCACGTGTGTTTTTGGATAGTGGGAAGAAGCCAGAGTACCCCAAGAGAAGCCATATATGCAGTGTGAGAACATGCAAACTCCACATATACAGCGATCAAGGTGGGGTTGATTTTTGTCTGTCAGTAAAAACCATTTTAAATACCATTTAATACCGTTGGCTGCATCAAGGAGCCCTGATATCATTCCAGACAAGACAATCAGTTGAAAACAGCCTTACTTCACAACTCAGTACAACATAGTTCTTAGTCTTTTAAAAAGCTTTTGTCTAACAAGCATGACATGCTTTCATGCAAATCTGGCTTTACTCTGACTTTGATAAAAAGGCGTCCTTTGTTCAATATTTTACCACATTCTCAACTGAGTTGCTTCTTCGTAAGTCTCACAAATTCAAACTCACACTCAAAACTACAGGTGTTTTATTTTATTTTTTTACTTATTTACTGGCAGATTGGAAACCAAGGTAAAGGTATTAGTAAGAAAAAGAAGATCGGCACCTCTCTGATTTCCTAACGAAAAGGCTATAATCAATCACAGCCATCCGTGTAATCATACTGATTTAATTTTTATTCATGTAACGAGGTGGAGCTATTGATTCCTCCAGTGTGTTTGATGTAGATTTAGCATAGCGTACCAAATGATCAAAGTGCTGAACTTACCCACGAATGCATGAACAAAGACGTCAAATCAATAGTTCACGGGTCAATAATTCAAAGCATGGCATGCAGATGATATGATATTTATGTAGTAAGCCAGTAATACGAAAAACAAAAGAACCTAAAGAACATCGAATGATCATAGAACTGAAGAAATCATAGTGTGGATAAAACCTGGACTGTGAAGATTGAGAGTTTACTGCAGTGTGAATTGATAGAAATAACAATTATTTTCAGGAGATTCTATGATTACGGATCACAAAATAATCTAAATTCCTTTGTCCTCAATCAGTGATGTATTTTCCTTTAACAGTTTGGGAGTCAAGTGGGCTATTCTGAGATGAGGCCATGGAACACATTGCCTTTAGCCTCGATCACCCTGCACTCTAAGGGAGTTCATCAGGGTCTTCTGCCCTGCTGGTGCTGACATTTAGGCCCACATGAATCAATGAGACAAGCCGTGGAGGGATGCTTGAGTTGCGCCGCAGCCCCCCTCACGGTTCACATTTAGCCCTTGCTATGCAGACACAGAAGGGTTGCAAGGTCTTAGGGATATTTTAGCCCAGTTTCAACGTATACCGATCTGTAAAACGTGGCGTCATCTTCAAATCTTGTTTAAAGTGCCCTGAAAATGTTCATTATTTCCAAACTCAAATGAAAAACTTTAATGTAGGGACTGGCTGCCTGTAACTGCAACTCTGCCTCTGCCTAATGACAAATGCATGTTAGATAATGATGATAATGGAAGTGCATGGAAGCCTCTGAGGAGCTTTAAAGTTGTTAGTCAAAAGCAAGAAAGGGTTCAGCTGTCGATCTGTTTTTTATTCATAATTTATGCAAGTAAAAGCACAAGAGACAGAGTGTGTTTGTGTCAGTGTTTGTTTGTGTGTGTCCTTAAAGGCACAGCAGTTTTCAAAAGTGCTGTTTAGACTACATAAATGGCAGAATCATTTACGCCAATTGAGGAGTGTGTGCGTGTGCTTGTATGCGTATATGTGTGTGTGATGGAGAAGGCCAGGGATTGATTAGAGCTTTCACTCTCAATGTGGTTAATTGCCCAGTGAGGCTTAGCAGACGGTGCTGGCTAGATTGATGTCCGATAGCCAAGAAGAGGGGGAGTCAGGGAGTGTTGGTGTGCGTGTGTGTTTGTGTGTGCTGGAAGGAGGGTGGGGTGGTGGCAACAAATCCCAAATTAACGTTGAAAGATTGAATGGTTAAATATTGTACACACTGTGGAAATAAACCCAAAGGAGGTTCGCTCCAAAGAAAGGGAAAATCCATCCATTGTGATCACATCTGCTGAAAAATGAAAGAAGAAACATTCAAATAAAGAAAAAAAAATATTGAGCCATGTCACCTTTTGTTTCATTCCCCGGTAACAGGGTTTGAAGCTCCCTCTGGGTTTAGTTTCACATTGTCCTGATGTTTTCATCTCTTCTCAGTTCCTCTCAACTTATTCAAGCTTTAAAAGCAATTGTCTCATTCTGGTGCTGAATCAAGCTGTTGAAATCCTTACTAAGCTGTCTCTGTCTCTAAGTAGACACAAAGAGCTTCCGAGAAAGGCAAAAATAGTTCAAATAGCACGAGCATTCAATCTTGCATCAAGAAGTTTATGGAATTTCAAACGTCATTATAAATGTTAACATTGAAGCACAAGAGAGACCATTTTGTCCTTGTCATTTACAGTAGAAATAGTGAACATTGCACATGATCTTTGTATCCTTTCGCACTTATTGTAAACATGGCTCATAAAAAAGAAAAGGAGGATTAGAAGATATGTGCATGGTGAGGCTTGGAATTAACTAGCTCTGCTTGATACTGTGGAACTGCAACAAGCTAGCCACTGTATTGGCGGGGGGTTGGGTGGGTAAGGAAGTAGTAAAATCATGGCTCTTACAATTCACTCCTTTAATGCAGGCTATTAAATCTCTAAGGGATATAAGGATCGGGGGAATTGAATATAACCTACAAAAGAAAAAGAGGAAAAGGAAGAGAGAGAAAAAAAAATAATTGTCATGGGTATGTTGGGTTTTTCGAGTTTGTATTAGTAACTGCAAGACCATTGTAATTCATATTTTCATCTGGGATTTGGAAAACTAGACAAAGAAGTCAGTTAATTCAAATAAACATGATAGAGATGGCAACATATTCCTACACTTAATCTGCAATGTCCACAGCAAAACTAAGTACACTGTAAATGGGTTACATTTACTTAGCAGTTTTTAGCGCGACAGTACAAGCAACACACTCATAAAGTGCTTATTAATCAATTTTTACACCTGAATATTTCAGATTTTCCGTCAAATTTGTGGACAATTAAAGGCAGTTTTTTTGCTGCTTGCTACTCTCCTCTGGTATCGACATAAACACGAAACAGCCTTCCCTTAGTGTCATCTGACAACCTCAATACATTTCTGTTTTGCCTCATGTGCACTTTAGACAGATGCTCCCTCGCATTTGCAGCTATGAGAGCAAATCTCCAACAGAACAGTGTTTAAGTGTAACTGCAAAGTGAATGTGAGACAAGCTGCCACAGTAAAAGTCCGGACCAAATTGTCCGCCTGTTCTTCTGATAATCTCCCGTGTTCACACTTGGAAGTGGTTGGAGTGAAAAAACAATAGTGTCACGCTAGATTCAAATGCTGCTTTGGAGGAAAAAGGTCTGGAAAAATGATTCCACATAACTAATCTAAACCACCACATGGTTTGTTACACAGAACCATATGGGAAATCCTGAGAGGTAGAAACAAAGGAAGGGTGGGCGCTTTGAGGAAAATACTTAACAGGTGAATAGATTACGTATCTCTCTATCAACGTCCGTCCCAATCAAACAAGTGCAGCTGTCAATTCAGGACTTTTGTGTTTTGCCTAAAACAGAGAGTTTAGAACTTGGTGGATTGCAATCTCAAAAACCTAACCACTTCGCACCTCCAAACTAAGCATTGTTTACAGCTACCTCATAAAGTATGTAGTGATGCAGGTTGACACAGACATTTTTTGCATGGGGCGAGAGCTTTTGCGTAGAAATTTGATTTAGAAATAATTTAAATTCTGATTATATTCAATCAGAGTTGAAGCAAGGCCTAAAATGGATTTCTCTGAATGTTTTAATTTGATTTCAACCTTTTTCTTTTGTTCTGCTCCCAAGAAATATCATGACTTTTAGGACAGAGGTTTACTTGACTTGAAATAGCAGACAGTTTTTCTCTTCTTTGGGGTTGTGGCGTTTGACGTTTGACAGGCTGGATGTTGTGGTGGCTTTAAATTACTCCTGCTGAAATTCGAATCGTATAAGTACTCTCATTAAAGTGAGGTTAACCTTCTCCCCACCGACCCCCATTTCTCCCTTTGCAATGTTCAGGGACTTGTTGGGATCACAAACACAATTTATTTTTCAACAGCCCCTCCAACACACACACACACACACACACACACCCACCTCCCCTTCTGAAGGGACTTTGAGAGTCCCCACTCTACTCCCATGCATAATTGGACACCTTCAGCTTGAGAAATCCCCAGCCACAACAAAACAGGCACTAACTGTGTAGGCTAATATCAGGTTTGACAAACATTGAGGATGAGACAGACAGACACTCTGTCAAAGCTGTAACTACAAGATAAATTTGAAAGTTACACAAAACTCCTTTGAAAGTGCTTCTTTCTGACTCCATTCACTCATTGGAAATCTCACTTCCTGGGCTGTGGTGCAGCATGGCAGGATCAACAGGACTAATATCCACGCCCTCAGGCTCCTGTGTAAAGGTTGTCCTCAGGGCATGCGTCTCACTGGGACTGAGGTTGACCCATCTGGAAGCTAAATGCAAAAGCGTCTGAGGATTACAACTAAGGGATGACTTGCCTTTATTTCAGCACCCGAGGCTGTTGTTGTGTTTCACTAATGAGGCAGATCTTCTCAGGTTCACCTGGCAACTGCAATCCCACATGAGCCTAATCTGGTAAACTGCAGCCGTTAAAGATATAAAAGTCAAAAGGGCCTCAAATTTGATTTTTCTTTTAATATTTTAAATAGACCCATTAACCTGACCCCTTAACTCACCTGGTAGAGCATGTGCACCAAAGGATGATTCATTTGTCCTTGCAAACACCCAATTCTCCTGACAGACATGTCAACAAAGTCTGAAATAAGGAAAAAGACGGAATTTCCATTTCCAGTTTTAATTGGTTTCTCTATTGTTTCACTTGGCCAGTGTTTTGAAATTAGATAACCATCAATGTCAGCCATAAAAAAATTCACTTCATTTAATTGCATATATAGAAATTCACTCATTCCACTGCATAGCTTATATAAATCCAGATCCCGCACCATGTTTGTCATCATTCAACATTCTTGTACCGCCATCTCACTTCAAACCAGTGCAGACTGGAGTACAGGATGGATGAACAGCTAACCATGAATCGCTGATGAGGAGCAAGCAGAGTTATGGCAGTGCGAGGTCTCTCGTGTGTATGTAGCCACACAGAGAATAATAATGATCAGCCACAAAGGTTCCATAGTCCAGGGATGACTGGCTGACTCATGTGGGTCAAGACCTGCCACAGGTGGGGGATCCGAGGCTGAATAAACTCACCCCCTGACGGTAGGCGGCCACAGCCTCTGTGCCCCTTTTCACCCACCCAGAACACCTGCACTGGATACAAAAGCCGCCTCTCTCCGATTCTTTGAGCCTGAGCAACGAGAGGAAAAACACATGGGGAAGGATGGCGCAAGTGAAAGAGAAATGGGGTTGGATGGGTCGAGGTGGGGGCCGCCTCAATCGTAGCCATGCGGAAACAAAGTAACACAAACTCAGGCCACAGCAGGGGAACAGCTGGAGCACACAGGGACAGCTGTCTGGGTGGTCTGAAACAGAGAGAGAAAAGAGAGGGTGTGAGCTTGCAGGAGAAATGAGTGAGAATGGAATACACAGGGAGGGGTTGGCTTAGAGATGTTGAAAATAGAGGCTATTAAAAGTAGAAGTAGTAGAGACAAAAAAAAAACAGATAGGCTTACAAACTACTGATGACAGCAGCTACTTGTGAGTGTCCTCTTTAATCCATGCAATTATGGCAAATCAATCTAATCTATATCTAATTACTCAAGAGAGCCCCATGCACTAACAGCCAATGTAATTCAAAGTGCGGTATTAGCCATTGCTGTGCAAAAACAAACTAAAAATAATTTGTGAATAGCTCTTTCCCCTTACCTTGATAAAAAATGTATTTCTAGAAGCTACATACTACAGTAAACTGAACAAAAGTGTGGACAATTAAACTATTCCACAATCTCTCCCTGACTTTTACTGTGGCCATTTAAAAGTTGTACTAATTCAGCCGCTGTTATCGGAACAATTTAATTAATCATTTGGCATTACTAAAGCTGAGCGCAGGTTATTTGGAAAGCATTTGATAACCTTCTAACAAAAGACAAGCATTCACTCCCACACACCAAGCCACTATCCCTGTGCTTTTTCTTGTGAGGCTTATCACACCAACATGGTTTGCATGATAAAAAAGAAGGTAAGTCATGCGGGAGGTCCTGTGCATTTGCATATCCCCAGGGTGCATGCTGTAATTTAGCTACATATGTCCCTTCCCTAATAGGCTGGAGTTGGCTTAACGTGAGGCTTGTGTTTATGGAAGCGACCTTACTTGATTGTCTATTCGGATTCACAGCTCTACTCTGATTTGCAAATGAAAGGCATGTAATTGTACTTGAACTAACTGAATAACTATGTTTTTTTTTTAGGGAGATTGCATGAGGGTGAAAGGTGGTTTTCCGCATGCTGATTTTAAGCTTGTCATCCCCAAGAGCCATTCTCTCCACTGGAAATATTTCATAGTTCAGTGTATTCCCTTTTATAAAGAAGTTGTTCTTTAATATGGAAAAAAATGCAGTACATGGGATGGGGAGGTCAGCCTCATGGCTTCACTCTGCAAATTCGGCCTTTATCATTCCTCTGAATTCATAATGTTACTAATCTGCCTCCATGTTTCCCCTCGTAATACATAATATATCTGACTCAAACAAATGGAAATATATTCATGATATGCATTCACTTATTCCGGTCTAAGTTTGACATTTTTCTTTCCACTCCACTGAGATTCAGACAACATTTGTTAGGTTGGTACATTACCAACCTGAAGGGCCTACCTTGGTCATGGTCATAGCCCTCTGCTTATCTGTCCTGTATTTGACTACCTTAATTTGCCTCTCAAATGCTCTGCTGTGTGATTGTCATTGGCTAACAATATCTGAAAATGCATACTCCTCTGATGCAAGGAGTCTCGGGTGTGTTAATCCGAACTTGTTATCCATGAAATCAAATCCAATTTATCCTGATCTAACATCAATTCTCAGTTCAATGAAGGGGAAAAGCACCGGAATATGATTTTTTTTTCTCCCCTAAATCGTTATTAATAACAACCCCGCCACTCTTGCAAAACAGTTTTCACTTTTCTCTTTCTCCAATATTAAACAAGATTAGGCTAGCTGAAAGGTTAATGAGATTCCCCCTCTTTGAACAAACTGTGCTTTATTTCTGCCTTTCAACGGAAGCAATAAACATCCTCCCTGTAACAACGAATGGTGATTATACCGATGATATTAATTATCATTACTTTCAATTACTACACCCAGCTAGGCCCTGTCAGTTATGAGGGCAGCTCCCCGTGGAGGAGCCGCCACCCGCCGCTGTACATTCATTAGCTGAGCCGAGTGATTGTGCGACTCTCTGTCTCTCTCCTTCTTCATCTCTGCCTCTTTTCCTCCTCATCTCTTTGCTTTTGTTTCATCCTTTCTTTTATTCCTAGTCGTCACGCTTTTTCTAGACAGTATCAATGAACCCGAGAAGCCTCACATAATGTCAAGATTAGGCCAATGAATGAATGAGGTGAGATGGAAGTTAATTGCGCAGAGATCTGAGATGAACTGAGAGGAATTCTGAGGCACAGATTGCACAGATTTCTCTATCACTCTCTTTTTCCCATCTCGTGCCTTCGTCTTTGTTCTTGTAACCGGGCCAGTGATTATTCTATTTGCTTTGTCTCCTCCGTTTCGACTTTTGCTCCCACCTGACATGAAACATCCATTTCCACCCCATGAAATATGAAGAGGGCTCTCATGAATTGTTTACAGGTTAGCAACAAGCATGCCTATGGCAGCAGGGGGACAGGCTCAGGTTTTCAAGAAGGCCGTAGTGGATGAATGGTAGTGCTCCCGAGAAGGGCTGGCACAACATGCTGTAAAAGCTGTGAGGTCTGTGTGACCTGACTTAAACTTATTCGAGGGAGATTCCAGAGAGGGCAACATAAAGTAGTTACAAATTAGTCATCATAAAGCTCACACTGGTCAAGTTTGTTCAGTTATCTTGGACACAAACACTAAAGTAACTTCACATAAATGTGCTTTAAATTTCCATTCATCTGTTCGAAATTGCCCATATGGTCTCATCTTTGCTAATGACAAAATCACAAGAGTAGAAGTTTTCTCTGCCTCACCATTTGTTTTCAGATCTCTAATCTCTACCTGTCCAGATTTAAATCTCCTCTTCTTAAAGATACAAAATATCTATCACAACATCAAAGCTGTTATGCATGGTTTTTTTCAGTTTCATTAAGCGTAGAAAGCTATTATTGCAGGCGCAGAATTTACAAATTTTGACACTTATTATATTTTGACTACTATCAATCATCCGATACCCGCAGGAAGCAGTTTAATTGGTCCTAAATTCCCTTTGCAGCATTACAATAACTCTAAGGGACAAGAGTCAGCATGACTACGTTGAAGTTCCCCTCTAATTGAAAAAAAACTAAGTTTATGATCTTGTTTTCATGTCCATTAAGTCCGGTTTTTTTAAAGTGGGTCTGATGAAGTACCAATGAGTATACAATATCATAGGTGTTGTAGACAGTGGTCAGAGTGCTCTCTGTGTGGACAATCAGAAACTTTCCCAAGATGAGCTAAAGCTAAAGGTTTCTCAGACATTTTCAGAACAACGCAAACAAATTTCACAGTGGTTCCAGCTAACACTATATTGTAGGTATTATGCCACATCACCTCAGCATCAGATAGTTGTAGGAATAGATCCACATAACACGGTTCATATTGCCACATGGTGATGCTCGACTGTTTATGTTACTAGTGTAATGCAACATCTTCCAACTCATTTTCTTTACTCAGTATTGTGTTTGACCAGCATTATACAAGAGCATTTGTTTCATGGCATTATGGAATATGAGTTCAACCGTACAGCAAAGAGGGAACACTAATTGAATCAAAGAAAACCAGACAGGATATCATTGTGGCAAAAGTCCAAAGTACAAATCACTGAGGTATATTTCCTTATTTCTCAACATTTAACATTCAATGACACTAAAGCTTTTTTAAGCAATGTCTGCCACTACGAGGAGAGCTGAAATTGTAGGCTAGACACCCTGGGGCGCTGAAACGTTCAGCTCATAAACGTCCAAAGAGGCACAGAGAGAGTACGAGGAAATGAGCTAGGTGCTGTAATGTGAGCGGTCAGATGGTTGGGGATATTTATTTGGTTGGTCTCGCTGGATGAAACATGGCCTGTTGAGTTGGTTAATTTCCTCCTGATGAGCTTGTAGATCACATCAGTGTTGTACCACCGGGACATGAAGAATGGATGAAGCATCAATTAAGATGCACTTCTGCGAGGGTTTTAACAGTCGTGTTTTTTGTGCTTTTTTTTCCTTCTTCAGGGCTAATGGCTTCTGATTGATAGAGGTGAACTTAGACACGAGGGGTGTGCATTTCAGATGGACCGATAGAGTGTTTTGAGGGCTTGCAAACTGAAGTGCTTTACTGCAGCTTGCGTATTTGTGGTTGTGATGGAGTGCTTGGGAGTCTCACCGCTTGCAAGATTGTGTGGATATATTATTAATTTGTTCCCCTCGCCAACGCTATGGCACCAAAATATGGGCCCGGCCGTACGAATTCTCTTGTGGTGCCATCAGCCTCTTATCTACCTCTTGTCTCCTCCACTCTTGCTTTGCCTCTATCCTCTCCCCTGTCTTTGTCACTCACCCAATGCCTGAGAGAGCTGTGTGAGAAAGCAGCAAGATGAGGGGAGGAGGAGATGATCAGATCAATATAGCTCTCAGGAAATGGGCTTCCACTCTCTATCTGTTTCTCCTCTTCTGTCTCTGCCTGTCTGTTGTATAGCCAGTTGTCTAACCATATCATCAGAGCATCATGGCCAATATCACGAGCAAGTCAGATAAAGAGCCATACTCAGCTTGTCAGAGGGTGCATGACAAGCTTGACACACAGTTCCCATGAAATGGGTGGGGGGTGGGGGATGTGATCGAGATAAAGAAAGGGAAGTTCTGTGGTCATCTGTTTCTCAATGTCATGACTAAGTTACAAGCTGCATGCTGACAGCTACCCATTTGCAATTCACATATGCTCAAAGTGATGCCTCTGTATTATTTTGGGTTTGCACAAAGTGATAATTTAGTGGATACTACCCTAGTTGCGGACAAGAGATTTTCATTTTGTATTATTTTCAGATATTCTGAAATGAAGACCTGTTACATGTGTAGTGTTTTCACATTGTAAACAGCTCTTTGTTACAGTACAGGTCAGGTCTCACAGCAATCAGCTCCCCTTCTGTTTCTTAAAGTAGTGTTGTTTTTTCTAAAAAAGCTTCTCCCTTGAGCACAAACTGTGCTTCCATGCAGACATCCATCCATCCATTTTCTATACCCGCTGAATCCATCGGGGGGGTGGGTTGGAGCCTATCCCAGCTGTCCCATGCAGACATATTTACTGTAAAACATCAACATAAATATGTCCTTCGGTACATTCGGAAAACATCCTGTGATGTCACTGCAGGTCATGTTTTTTTAGAGTTTTAATATGTGATGATATAATTTCAGTTATCTTTGATTTCCCAGAAAGAAGTAATGCTGGGGTATTGGTAAATTCATTCATTCATATATAATTTTTAAAATATGTCACCAAGTACTTTATAAAGGTAAACTCATATGAAACAATTCAATACAACACAATAAATACTAGCAGGCACTAAATGTACAGAGAACAAATAAAGCCACCAATCAATAGGAAGTGTGGGGATGCATCAGAGACAGTAAGAAAGATTTTTAGTACAATCTTTATTAGTGGCATATATTTTGAAAGGCTTTTTTAAAAGGTGACTGAGTAAGATTACAGGCACAGTTAAGTCTCGCAATGGTTACGCCATTTGATATGACTACTGTCATTGTCCCAGATTTCAAATTTATTGACTCAAGCATTTCCAACTCTGCTACAATGAGTGGTGATATATCTCCTTTCAGCTTGTTATTGTGGGTCTTTTTTATGCTGACACCTGAACTAACAGACCAAAACAAGTAAATATTAATTGATTTAGCTCACAGCGAATTGTTGAGCTGTGATCTGGACAGCGCTACATCTCTACATAGGCACTCTTAAGTACAGTGTGCTTTGTTTCTTGTTCTTAACAAGTAAGAGGAACGTTATCTCTTGTGATTTTTCTGTGTTTACTCAATCGTGTTATATTTGTGTGTTAATCCAAATTTCAGAAATTCACTTGAGTAACATTTCATTCCAACTACCATGTTTTTTTACAAACATCATCTTAACATAGTGACTGAGTTCCAGAGCTGAGGAGCTTGCGCTGAAAAAGTCTCCTTTGTATTGAGACTAGTCTTGAGAACAGATAGACACATCCCCCAGAGGGCAGAAGGCTGTGATCAGGTTCGTAGGTTTGTTGCTATTTGTCAGTACAGTGTGGATGATCTGAATCTTAAACTCAAAGATGACTGGTAACCAGTGAAGAGAGGCTAAAACAGGGGTCTCAAACGGATCTGTGAAAGGGCCGGTGTGGCTGCAGGTTTTTGTTCCAACCCTGCAGCAGCACAGGAGACTTGTTTCATTCAATCAGCTGAACTGTCTGCACTGAAGGTCTTGACCAGTTCAGTTAAATGAATGAAACAAGTCAGCTGTGCTGCTGCAGTGTTGGAACAAAAACCTGCAGCCACACCGGCCCTTTCACAGATCAGTTTGAGACCACTGGGCTAAAAATAGTTCTGATTTGCTTTTGTGTTTTTGGGTGTTTACATTGGCATTAAATAGCAATTTGGCCCCAATTCTGACTAAAATGAACTACAGTGGTCAAAACACGATGATCATGTGAAAGCACGTTTCACCTTCTTAAAGTCAGTGCAAGTGAGGAAGTGTGTCATATTTTATCTTCGATTTAATCTTTCATTTTTTCACTGGAGGACACACATCTGGGCTAGTGTGGCGTATCTAATTTGAGATAAAATCACAAGATAATTTTCACACATGAAACATAAAATTCTTTCTTAATTCTTTTGTGATATGCAATTATGCCCTCCGACTTAAAGTGATACTCCGGAGTAGATTCAACCTGGGGTCATTTGAACCGTGATATCCAGCCAAGTAGCCCACCCGCAGTTTTTTCGACATTGGCTGAACATCAGCTGAGTTACTGACTTATCCCGAATAGCTTCGTACAAGGGTTAATGGATCCTGGTCCGTATCTCCAAAATTACCACACTAAAATCACATGCCATGACACCAAACTTCTACAGTAGTACAAATATGGTCTGTACTCGCCAAACGATGCATTTGGAAGTTTGAAAATAGTCCAGGAGTTTATTATTATCAACACAAGCCTGATAGCTTCTCTGCTGCTAAAGCTGCGTCGACGTCACTTCAGGGAGCTGGGAGCTTCAAAGTAAGATGAGGGTTGATCTACTACTGTAGACAACAAAGTATATGCTATATTCTACATGTTTTTTTTATGAATTTTTATGTTGTAGAGTTGTGAATTTATTTTATCAATGGAGAAATTGAGCAGCCTTGCTTTGTCTACAGTAGTAGATCAACCCTCATCTTACTTTGAAGCTCCCAGCTCTCTGAAGTGACGTCGACGCAGCTTTAGCAGCAGAGAAGCTATCAGGCTTGTGTTGATAATAATAAACTCCTGGACTATTTTCAAACTTCCAAATGCATCGTTTGGTGGGTACAGACCATATTTGTACGACTGTAGAAGTTTGGTGTCATGGCATGTGATTTTAGTGTGGTAATTTTGGAGATACTGCCAGGATCCATTAGCGCTTGTCTGAAGCTATTCGGAATAACTCAGTAACTCAGCTGATGTTCAGCCAATGTCGAAAAAACTGCGGGTGGGCTACTTGGCTGGATATCACGGTTCAAATGACCCCAGGTTGAATCTACTCCGGAGTATCACTTTAACCTCTAGTTCAAGGAAAACTCAATGCACATGGTAACAGGTGAGGAAGTCTAACAGTTTCATGTGATACATTTGTCAGGAGAAAGAGAAGTTAGAAAAATAGTCTTGTTGGTAACAGGAAGTTTCTTAAGAAAAAGTAACAGGCAAAAAAATCATTTCAGACAACATATAAAATGGATTAAACTAAATAGACAAAGAGTAGCAAGCAAAAACACATCAGCTAAAGTGGCATTGGATCTTAAACTACAGGGACTGCGATCATCATTTGATTAAAATCAGCATTTCCTCAGCAGTGAAGATGATTATGAAGTCTTCATCTTGGTTTTAATCTGTCATCTATCACTGGAGACTTTTCCTGTTCTGTGTTTTGACCATTGATGAGATGAAGCTGTGACCACAAACTGGGTGTCAGCTGGAACAGCATCCAGATGTCACAGTTGGTAAACGCCATTTCAATTATATCATGTAAGCATGTACTTTGTCAGATATTTGCGGTGTAAGGTCACAGTGAAAATGACCAAAATGATCACAGTAGTGAAAGAGGAGGAAGTCACTGTGTGTGACACCACAACGGTAGGCTGGTGTTACTGAGGATACTGTATTATTTATTATATTTTTGAGTTTCCATTGCAACCACAAACTGATATCCCCATGAGTTGTGTGTGATACTTCCCAGCTCCATTGCTTCCTAATGTTCACACAAACACACACTTTCAGACACTATCTTGTGAAGCTGCTACCTAGAGATTAGCTTCCCCACAGAGGGGTGTGGCTGTGCCGTTGACCACTGTCCAATCAGGCGTGACCCAGCAATGACAACCAGCCAACCACCACTCCCAGATCCCTCTGCCAAGGGGACGTCACATGATGGGACCAACTGTCACCACACATGCTCTCCTTCTTTCTCAAATCTGTACATTTGAATCAGAGAAACAATCCATCCATTCATGCTGGTTATCTGAGATGAAAAAGAAATTCCTCTTTTTCCTCTGTTTTTGATCCGAACAATATCATCTTCTTGCCTCTCTGTCCTTACTTTTTCTTTTTTTTTTCCCCAACGCAAGGACACTCTTTGTGCTCAGAGAGTTAAGTGGTTCAATCCACTGCTTCTTGAGCTGCACAGACTCCCCTGATGGCAATGAATCTTGCAGAACTCTCTTCTGCCTTCCTCTCTGCTTTCCAACAGTCTGGTTAAAGAAAAGAAAGAAGAAAAAAAGATGAAAGTGAAAAAGAATTCCCCCTTTCTTTTTTGGTCAAAATTAAAAACTCTGCGCTTCTCACAAAAGATTTTTCCACAGGTGCATAAACATTATCACCCTCTTTGTTGCAGCCTGCACTGACCTGACTGATGACTTGTTTTCTGTGTCTACAGCACCTGGCATTTTTCAGCTTCATTTGATTCTAAATACAGCAATTCTCCTCTGGATATTCACACTACATTAACTTTCCAAGGGACAGCAAACACCTTGTTTGTTTTGGACATAAAGTAAAGGACATCTTGGCTTCAGTTGGATCCCTTCAGATAAAATATCGCTGTTTGAGGCAAACCTACAACACTTTGTTCCAAATTGCACACAGCCAGTTATCTGCAGCGGGTCCTATGTGGTTTCGTTAACGCAACCTCTCATGATTTTTGTTCGCAGGACTTATGTAAAGTACTGTAAGGTTGATGTTTCCCAGTGGGACTACTTTCAAACCTCGCATCCTGTGCAACTATAATGAACTGAAATTCGTGCAAATGTGAGAAAATGTCGTATTCATGTTGCAGATTTTTACAGAGTTTGACAAAGTAGCCCCTCATTAAAAGCTCAGTCCTTTATTTGCTGCTCTTGATGTGTCTTTTTTTTTTGTTTCTGTACTCGAAGGCTGGGATTTTTCATATCATTACAAACGTTTTTCTGTTTATTTTACTCAAGGTATGCTTGCAAGTGAGGGTTAAGCTAAAATAAATAAAGAAATAAAACGCTCTGTCTCTCCATGTCTCACTCTAGGTCTCCCTCTGGAAATGATTAGGGCTGCTGGGGCAGCCTGAAACCATTACTGATATACACTGATGAAGTCCCATTTGTTTGAAGTGCAAGCACTCTGTCTAAACTCTCATACTTGTGTGTGTGTATGTGTGTATACGTACATCTGATAGTCCCTCTGTGTGTGTGTGTGTGTTCCTCCTTCCTCTCCTCCCTCAGTCAAGCTCACACCACTAAAATCTCTTTGCGGGGAGGAACTGGATATAAACTAGTGAGGAAACCCGATCTCTTTGAAGTGTCAGGCTCATAGTTCAAACCATTGCCGGCCATCAAATATATGTCATCAGCCCCCAATTTAAGTATAAGAGTGTTTTCTTTGGCAGCAGACGCGTTCCGCCATTCTCGCGTGGCTCCTGGTGCTTTGACAAGATAACACAACAGCTTTTTCCTGTACCTGACATTATTTTAGCCACAGAATGTCAGTTTGGAGGAGACACATTACCAGTAAATTGGACGTTTCTTTGGACATCTTCACGCATGTTGATGGCTTTCGGAAGTTCTGAAGGTCTGGAGCACATTGTCCAAGCACTGATTTGATTAATTGAAACCGCTCTGTCAAACAAACGATAAATCTGTTTTTGGTTTTGGGGGGAAAAGAAAAACCCAAGCTGGTTTTCAACTTAGACTTTTTCAGTTAGAAGTCAAAAAACACACTTTGGTGTTGTGAAATATATGCCCTTGAACTACAAATATTCTTTTTAGAGCAAGTGATTTGAATGAAAATCGAAAAAAAATCTATTTTTTGTGTGCTATCAAATAATTCTGTGCACTTTTCAGTCAAATTAAGTAAGCTGTGGAAACTGTTTATTTCACAGAAAGAGAATTCTTTATAGGTATGAAATGTTTTTATTATGTTATTCTTTTAATTTACTTTATTTTAAATGAAAATGAAAATGAACTACAGCGATAAAACTAAATAAAGTGTAAAAAAAAAAGAAAATAGAAAGCAGGCTAATCAAGGATAATGGGAATAAACCAGTTGTTTTGGATTAAGTTTTTTGAGTTCATGTACACAAAAAACTACATTTTTTCCTATGAGTGAACAGATTGAGAAACGACCTTGCATGAATATCCAACAAAATAAAATTTTATCTATTTAAAATCTATTTAACTTGGAGAGGAAAAATAAATTCCTCTTTTGCACAAAATCATCTTGTTGCCTTTCTGTCCCTGCTGTCCTTTTTACCCCACAAATGATTAAATTGCATTGCCAGAAAATATCCAACAAATTACTATGAGTCTGTGTTTTGACAATGTAATGTCATCCTAAATCACGAGGACAACAAGTCGCTCATTCACCAGAAATGTGATTGAAACATTTGACTGTGACTGTTACAGGAGGTGCTATTTTTATAGAATATTCACTAGTCGTGTATGGTAAACAACTCAAATACAAATATGTTTTTAAACCAGTCAGCAGCGGAATATGTTGCCATATTACTTATTCAGGAAACCACATGCATGTACATTTTTTACATCACATATGCAGCAATTTTATGTCTGCATTGACATATTTATCTGTTTTAAACATGCGTGACAGACTTTAGTGCAAATCGGTTTTTATCAAGCAGCAGAGGAGCACTGATGAATGGGTAGGAAGGGTGGTGGAGCTGTGACCTCAGAGACCTGCGTTTTACTTTACCTGCAGGAAACTGTTCTTGCCCTCTTCGTTTTAGCATGGGTATCACATTTGTACTCTGTGGTAAATCCTGTCTGATTATGTATATGCAACAATGCAGTGATGTGCACATCAGCAGCAACCCAAGAACCAGTTCAAAGTTTGGTTCACATAAAAATGAAAGTTGAAGAAGTTCATGTTCATAGCTCAGCATTTGACATTTTAGCAGGGTTCACAGCCACAAAAGGAAATGGCTCACACTCATTTCTCACTTCTTTTAGGACCTCTTCTCAGTTATCTCCTCCATGTACTACATAGCATTATGGAACCATCTGAGTAGATGCACTGACATCTCTGGATTATGTTTTTTCAGGTTGTACATTGAAATGAAAACAGTTTCTCAATCATGTCTAGTTAAACAATTCATTTAAAGTGAATATTTGCTTAAAATGTTATTTACAACGGTGTGGAATCTGTAAAGGGTTCTTAAATTGTCTAAGCCTGGGCCTTGTGTTGAAAACCTGGTTGGTCTCCACAGAGACCAGGTTATTTATACTAATGCAATCAATTTAGACTAAGCAAAAACCCTCAGCAACCAATAGATGTATTATTTTGTTGTTCTGTCATCTCCTTGCAAGACTTGAAAGGGAAAAAATAGCATGAAGAAAGAGCAAAGGGTTGCTTAAAGGAGACATACGGATGTCCTTGCTAATGGATGATCCACTTTACTCACCAGTTCACAATACTGTACACCTCTATTCAAATTCAGATTGCACCATTTTAGCATCAGGCCATTTGCGTGTATGTGTGTATGAGGGGTGGGCTATAGTAGGTCCCTTTTGTGATGTTTATTGTTGAACAATGAGGTTGAACCTCTCTTAAAAAGCGAAACAAAAGCAGAGAGGTGCTAAGAGGCAGGAAACAGCTCACTACTTCTCTTCCATTTCCTTTTAGCAAGTACACTCATGCACTCATCTACACACACACTCTGCTAATTACATATGCAACCACTAAAGATGCAAAGCTCTCATTGTGGAACCACAAGTGGCCTTGACTATAAATAGACTGACTTATTATAAGTAACGGTCTATCTTGCAGTCTATGGCAGCAGTAAACTTCAAGCTTCAGATTATTATTACTTACCATCTATAAAGTTCTATTGTTTCTTTTTTACCTCTTCTTATCATTTAGAAAGTTTAGGGCTTTCAGACTATGCAATAACCAATTTCTGCAGTCTGCCTGTAAAAGCACCCTTGGGCAAGATATTGAACCCCATATTGCCCCCAATGTGTTCTTCCCTTATACTTCAAGTGTCAACTAAATGAGCTATGTAAAATGCTTCTTCTTTCTTTTTCTTTTTCTTTTTTTTTTTAAAGGCAATTAGGTCAGTAGTGCGAGACCATGAAATTGAGTTTTCACAATGTTTTTATAGTTTGCATGTGCTTTAGTGGCCTTCGGTATGATGAAGCAATGCAAAATGATTGAGTCCAGGGTCACTGGATAAAGAAGAAAATGAAAGATTAATGTTGTGATTGGTCCAAAAAGTTTTAAGAAGCTTAAGTCGACAAAGAAACAGACACAGACTCCAATAATCATATCATAGGATTACTGGTGGAAGAATAAAGTCAAGTGGCCTTTGCAACATTTTGTAGTGACAATGAAAAGAACCACAGCATTTTTTTTTTAAAGTAATGATCAAAATTCATGATTAAAACAAATTAAAGGGTTTTAAATTGAATGATCGAATCAGATGATCTTTCTTTCAGTCAGAAAACTGTTGATTTTTATGTTGGGTTATTGCTTTTTTTGTATATATTTCTTAAATGAGGCTTCGTTAATTGAAAAAGTGTATATTGAGTGTTTTTAAGGGATATAAGTCAAAGCATTCATTCACTATTCACTTCATTTTTAACTGAAATACAGTATCAAAAATCCATTTGTTTAACTGAAAAGTGCTTTGTCTTACTACTAAATGTAAGGTTGTTTCTGTGTAATGTAAGGATCTCTTAACAAGAACTGAATCCACTATCTAAATATATCTAAATATCTATATAAAATTTATATAAAATATCTATCTATCTATCTATCGATCTATATTATCAAAATGCCATGAAATTACAAAACATATTTTTGAGCAGTCATACAAGAACTCCTGTTGAGAAGCCAGAGTACATAGTGAGCTCGTCTTTTCTCTCTTTACACTTAAGAAGTTAATGGTGAATTATAAGTAATTCAAACAAACTCACTGTGCTGCTCCAAGGCAGCAGACCTCAACAAACTGGTATATTATCAGTGTGCAGTGGCGGCAAGCCTGGTGAGTTCCTAATGATAGCTATTCCCTTCGCCACAGACTAAATCTAGGCATGCTGGGTAAACCAACTCATTGAAACCACTTAACCCTCGTCTGCCCCTTCCCCCCACAAAGCTAAAAATGTCTCTGTATTTGTATGCAAATCGGTAAGAACCACCTGACCAAAATGTATCCAGACATCACTTGCAGACAGAAGCAGCAAGTCTTCTCTGAAAAAAACCGCCACAGTTTCCATTTCCCGTGCCAAAACAGACGCTTATGATATCAGACTAAAAGGTTTGTAGATGTCGCTTTCTGCTGACCTTTTTAGCTGCAAATTCAAACTCCCTCCTCTGATTTCTTACAGAAAATCTTTTTCTCTTCAAAATCTCTTTTTCCACTCCTGCTCCACTCCACTTTTTGCATTTTGTGTCACCTTAAAAATTTGGGAAGGACAACAGAAATAGATCCACAGACTTTGAAATTCCAACTGGGATGTGTTTGCAGTGTTTTGAAAAAAATGCAAAAGCTTCTGGACATGTATTTGTCTCCGTCATGCGCAACTTTCAGCACTTGAGAATCCTGTGAAAGAGACACTGAAAAGGCTTGCCCCTTGACTTTGGGTTTTTAAGTAAGTCATTAGATCACATTTGGGAATGAATAGCGTATGTGTGTGCGTGGTTGGACTTGGTGCCCCAGGGCTCCAGGTGTATTCACCTGTCTGCCATTTGCATCTCTTCAAAGAGATCGTGGCACTCAGGATGTTCTGAGATCATGTTACGCTTCTGTGCCTGTCTGTTCTTCATCCTTCACGCAAAAACATGAACACACACACACACACACACACACAAACCACTGCATGAGAGTTATGCAGGAGGTCCGTGATCCATGAAATGGGGAGTAAGGGCTTGAGGCCAGCGTGATGGTTGTAGAAAGGAAGGGAGCAGCATGATTGATGGCAGGGATCAGGAAGTTGTGCAGTTAGTGTTACAGGTAGCCGCGGGACGTGGGTGGAGATATGGGCTACGAGGCAGGTTTATTAGATGACAGAGAGAAAAAACAAGAGGAGAAGTTCATGCGGAGAAGAGAAGGGAAATGAGAGTGAAATTCAAGCAGTTTGAGGACACAGCAGACAGACACTGGTGAGAGCCGAAGTGAGCAATGAAGGGTGGAGTAACAAAGAAAGAGAGGAAGCGCATGACTGGATATGTGCCAGTTGTGGCTGTGATAGTTGCAGCCTTTCATAGAGGTGTAAAATATATGAGCTGAGCTTTGGGTTTATTGCTGTGCTGACAAACTTTGAGGTGGCACGAAAGTTTGAGCCTCTGACACTTCAGAATCACTTCGCTTCTGTCTGTGTTTCTGGAGTTCCTCCATAAACGTCCATCTTGCTGCGTGACACGACAGCTGCAATTAGACAGAACACAGCCTTTAAATCAGCTTTATTACAAGTTTTGTGCTCCTTTACAAAAAGTGGCAAAAAAACATCAATCCGATAATCAACAAAGATACATAACTCATAGACGAGGAGACTCAACTAACAAAAGTACAGGGCTGAGGTGGTGGAGGGGTTCTTGTGTAAATGTGACCTAAGTATAAACATTTCATTTTCCAAGACCGCAATTTCCTGTTTTCCCAGGCGATTAGAGTGAAGTGTAAGCCTGAGGGAGTCATGGCACGGTCATGTTTCCTCCTGTGCTTTAAAAGGGCTGGAAGAAGAGAGCCGAAGAAGGCCAAACTGCTTTGAGCTGAGTCGAGCCAAATTTTGAATATGTGCGTAGCAGCTGAGTTTATCCAGAGCACATTGTTTCACTTAGTCTCCTGCATTCGTCACTGAAAGTATAAGCTAAGAGCTCTTCCAGACACAGAATCACCTGTATGTATCATGAAAGCATTCTGTCAGCTCTTAGCAAAAATGCCTTACACCAGGTGAGAATGATAGGGATGATGTATAAGTCCAAAGTCAATTACTGACTTTTACAGCAACTATGAAATATCAACAGAATGTCTGAGTGAGGAAGCACACAGATTCACAAGCTAAAAAAATGATGCCTTAAAAAAATCAACCTGCAACTGTCGATGCAAATACATGGTTCTTTACATTTTTGTTTTCATAACGGACTCAATTTCCAAATTAGGTCAAAAAGCACAGCTTTAAGCATTGCTAAAGTGATGATTCCAAGCTGGCAGACTGGGGAACATTAAGAATAGAGTTTATGGTGTTGAAGAGAACTCGACGCTTGTGACAGTTTGATTAAATGATTTCAGAAAAATATTTGGTCCCTCAACATGTCAAAAGACACCTGCATCTTGTCCTTCTTCCACCTACGCTCAGCTTTGCTGCATTCAGGTCTGACAGCATGAGTAATGTCATTCAGCCAGGACTGAGGTGTAGGTTTGGGATGCCTGCTTTTTAATGGAGCCACCGTGTTCGAGGTTACAGTGGTGGAGTGAAACCGCAAAGTCAACTCCTCACTATCAAAACATATGGAGGACCCCGGGTTAATGTCCACGTTTCCATTAAAAACAGCTGAGAATCGAGCAGCAGAGAAGGGTTTAAACATGCTACAGCTCCGAGCAGGAGCATGTGGTGTAACCAGACAGGAAAGAGAGATGTCGAAATGTCCAACTTATCGACTGATAACCCCCACAACGAAACCAGGTCAAGTGTGTGTTTGTGTTCGTGTGTGGGACCAGCTATGGACTTCACAAGATTAAAATAGTCTATGTGATTTGAGAAGTCTTTAGCCTGAAGCTTATCAGGAAAACACACATGGATATTAAAATTCCCAACAATGTGGATCCGATCACATTCGGGCATAATTTCAGCCGGAAAAAAAGTCCTTATCATATTTACGTGGTCGGTAGATCAATACGCACAGGACTGGGTGAGAGCGACCCAATTCGAACAAAATCAGTTCAAAGCTGGAGGAAGTGATCGGTGCCAAGAGTTGCTTACAATTATAAATGTTCTTAAAAACAATTGCTCTTCCTCCTCCTCGACCAGATGCCCTCGGGGCGTGAAAATATGTACAGGCAGTTGGTAACAGTTGGAAGAAAGCGCTGGACTCACCAATGCTTAGCCAAGTTTCAGTCACACAGAGGACATCGAGTCCACATGAGATGAAGAAATGCTTCAGGATCCACCCCACGACTAAGGAGACGGAGAGGACAGCTGCAAGGGAGTTCAAAGGGACCAGGCCCAGGTACCAGGCAGGTGTCAACGGGCTCCAGTGAACACCAAGAGACAGAGAGGCGATCCCGAACAGGAACGGAGAACATGCAGTTTTTCACTTATCGTGTTAATCTCTTCTCCAGTTTTTGGTAGCAAAACTAAGATTCAAAGAAACACTGGCAGCAAGTTAACATTGTCCAATCACCAACAGAACTGACACCATCTTGTCCCTCTTGACTTAAAGAAGAGCTTTGAGAGTGAAAGCACTCAAAGCCTTCACTCTCAAAGCTCCATGTTTGTATCTGCATCCACCTTTACTAACTGCAATCTCTTCAAGTTGTGTCATGACAATGCGCCCTTTACTAAACTCTTTCTGATCCCTTTGAATATCAGATCACATTTTTGTATACCTACTCAATAGCCAAAATTGATATTAAAGCAACATTCACTGGACTGCATTATGAGCTTATAAGGTGTTTTTTAACCCAAGTTTCTGTCTTGAAGAGTGTTTCTGCACAGTCACAGAAATCCGCTCCACCCATACAAACAACCTGAAAACATGATCACATGACCACTTACATGCACTCACTGAGCATGTGCAAGCAGGTATAAACAGGATACTTTGGAGCTATGGAGGAAAAACTGCAGTTTTTTTTTTAATTTTTAGCAGAACCGTGTTTAACGAATCAGCAGGATTTACATGCCCAACATTATTCTGATTATGACTGGATTTTTTTGGGGAGTATACATAGTATATACTGTATATATATGTGTTGGCACATGCAAACATTATTTCCATGGTAGTTATCACCGGAGTACATTCAGCCTACAGTAAGACTGCCTGCCAAACACACATCTACCTTCTACAGTGTTATTCCTGGGTTAGGGTGAAAAACAACATGTCAACCTCCAGTAAATCAACAGTAGTGTTCAAGCTACCCGATCGTTTTAAGGACAGTTCTCCTTTCAGAAACTGCAACTTGTACAGTTCTACTGTATCCTCACTGAAGCTCAGCCTGTAGCATAGCTGCTAAATAGCTCTTACTGTTTGAACTGACTCTAGTCCAAAAGAAGAGTAACAGAGGTACTCATAACTTTTTGTCAACTAAGCCTTTATTTCCACTCCAGAGGCCATGAACACAGTGAACAACTTTTAGATGACAGTTTCTCTGGAGTCTGGGTTAATCTACACAATGAAAAATAAATCTAAGTAATGTAATTACCTCTTGGCATGCATTTGCTGTGTCTCTGTCAATTAATCACTTTCTTCCCAGGCAAGCCATCCATATGCAACCTTCTTAAAAGGGACAAGACTGGTCGGTGATTCATTTATTTGGAGCATATTTGCATTTAAAAATGGTCGCATTTCTTTTCCTTGAGTGAAATATAAACCAAATACAAAATTCATTTGTGATCAACTGTTGTTTACTACACGCAGTCGTGTAATTACTTGTGATTAAAAATCTGAATCACTCAACAGGCCTAGTTTATTTACGTTTAACCACGACTTTAATTTTTTTCCCATTACCGTGCACACCCATCATCACTGCCAGCCACATCCTGCTTTTTCTTTTTGCAGCTCATAAACTTCATTTATCAAAAACGAAGTTGTTGTTTCCGAAACAAGATTAAGCCAGAGAAGATTTTGCACTTCTGTGTAAGTGGGAGAGCGATCGAGCTCCATCAAAAAGTAACAGAGTTGTCTTGTGGGTCGTGTGTGATACTGATAAATTTGTATTATCTGCTGTCTTAAATGTCACAAGTAAAAAATATAAAAAAGAATAAATCATAAAAAAAAAGATACAATAGTGTGCAAATATTGCTCAGTCTCATAGATCTGTAATTTAATTTGAATTACTCGCTGCCTGAGGAAATTATATGAAATTTGGTTTAAAATTATTCATAGGAAATGCAGAATAGCTTTGAATATGACAAATATGACATTGCATGTATTTCAAAACAAGAGAAATACATTAGTAATAATATGTTAATGGATTCATTTATTTTCAAATTTTAGTTTATACTTAATATGATATCAGCAAGTTCCAGTGAAGCAGCAACTTAGCGTAAATCAGCCATCACTAACCTGTAAACTGGACTCTGAAAAAGTCATAATCTGTTCTGCCAAAATTAATTCCCCTCTTTTCTCCTTCACACGAACTGAACTGAATCCATCTACCACGTGCCGTACTGTATGTAGGTGACATCTGGCATCCAACACAGCCCTGATACTGTGGGATAACTAGCAAAACAACCCACAGGATGAGTCACTGAGCCCTGACTAAATGAGTGGTTTTTACCCAAGTGTGTCACTCCTCTTTTCTGCTAGGCTTTTCAGCATCTACAATAAGTTGTCAGAAGAACACGATGAGTCGTCGGATGAGGAAACTTTAGTCATTCGACTGTCGGAGATGAGCCTCAATGAATATTTTCTGATCCAATTTACAGTAATAACTCAGCACTTGGTAAAAGCAGTAAATGCTGGTGCCCTATCTCTGTCTGGTTTTTAATATCAGCGTTTCTTGCCAAGATAAAAGGACATTTGGAAGTCCTCGGAGACTTCCTTATCTGATCTGTGCCTTTATTGGAGATTCTCCACTGCCTCCCTGTCTCATTTCGCCCCACTTTATCTCCCTCATTTCATCTGTCTCCCTCTATTCTCTCTATCTCTGTCTTTTCTTCTTCGGGGCTTGTGCTTCCAGTCAGTCTTTTTCCTTTCTTCTTCCAGTCTTTTATTTCTTCTTTCGCTCTGTTTCATCCACCGATCATGTCTCTTATGGACTGTGTCGAAGTTTATTTCTGACTTAAAAGCCTGACAATATTTTATTGCTTTCTCTTCTCCTCTTTCTTTTTCTCTAAAACGATGTAACAGGAAAAGGAGGAGGAGTAAAGGAAGACTAAAGTAACTCAGGGAGATAAACTGAAAGCAAAGCTGTGAGGTTTCCCTGGAAAGAGTGTGCCATGCTGTACCTATCACCTCCCTCTTTGCCCCTTCTGTCTGTCTCCTCAACCCTTATCCTTCTGCCTTGTCTTGCCTCCCTAGTGTTTATTATCACTGGTGTGTGTTTGGGTCCATGTGTATTTCAAAGTGTGTGTGTGTCCCCGAACAAGGGAAAACCCCAAAAGTTGGCCCCATGACAAGTGACCCCCTTCTTCTCCTCAATTCCCCGCAGCAGAAACCTTCAAGAAAAGCAGACAGTGCTGCACACACAAAAGGAGAAAGGGGAAAAAAGGAAGGGGAGCTGGAGAACAGAGTGGAGAAAGAGAGCAGGGAAGGAGGGCAAGGCCAGCTGTAAGCAGTACAATGCAAACGAGAGCTTGGCAGAGACTCAAAGCCGCTCCGAACGAGTGCATCTAACTACCCCACCCACCCCCACCCCTCCCTGACAAATTAAAAGCGTTTGGTGCTGTAAAGCATGGGGGAGAGAGGGAGAGAAGAAAGAGGGGGAGATAGGAGAGGTATCCCTATGGGATATGGAGAGGGGGACACGGGAAGGATTAGGAATTAATGTGTTTCTGCACCAGCTTAATCCTAATGATTACACCAAAATAAATACAACTGAGCTCTGTGTTTTTAGTTTCATATTTGATGTTGGTGACAGATGCCACAGGGCGAAAGTAGAGCAGAGCTTCACTCTGAATGAACTAAAAAATTATTTCATCAAATAAAGAAAATGTGTTTCATGATATTACTTTAAAAAAAAATAATAATAATAATTATAAAGGCATAAAGGAGCACAAAGAAAGGACAAAGACGCGTGTTACGTGGGATAGAAAAACAGTGGGCATATCGAGATACAGAGGATGAAGAGACTTCAGTGAATCAGTAGATAACAGGATACTTTGTGCACCCACAGCCAAACACACACGCACATACACACAAACACACACACACACACACACACACCTAGAAGAGTCACGCCAAACTCCACGCACTAGAGGAAGACTGAAGTTAAATCAGTCACAGATGAACCAAACCTGGCTCTCACCACTTCCATCTTCAAACTCATAACCACGAAACATAAAAACATACCACATTCAGAGAAGAATACAGTGGACCTATTTATTGCATTCCACATTTGGAGCCTATCCTTCGCTGTGTGTACTTACACAGCCTTCAAAAAAGACATTTAAAAAAAAAAACAACAACAAAAGCATGTGGGCTTCCATCTGTGTGGCATCTTTAGCTTCACTCGTACTGTTCCGTACCAGCAGCAACACTGCAGTGTGCATGTTGGAGAGATAATGGAGTTACTGTCAAAAGGTTGGATTTAATATTATTAGAAAACATTACTGAAATTCCTCTTGTTAACAACATTCATGTTAACTTTCCAGTAGAGTAAAAAAACGCTTTTAGAGAATAAAAGCTCTGAACATATTGATTTTGATGTGCATCTTTTCTTTGGTTATTTCAGGTTTCAACAGAATTAGGTCAAATCTACCAAGCCAGACGTCATAAAACCTGGTGGAGAAGAAAGGAAGAACCCAGCTTATTTTTAGGGTGGTCGTCTGCTTTAATTGTAGTGGACTGCATTTTAAACAGCTGCCTTGATTGGTCTGTGTGGACTAAATTTCTTTGATATGACGATTTAGTTCATAAATCAGTCAAGGAGCTGTTCCTTCAGAAAAATAAATTTTTCTTGGAAGTGAAAATCGGCCCGTAGAACATGATGTGCACTCCTTAAACGTCTGAGTTCGAGCCCCAACTCCCCCAGCCCTTCCCTCTTCTCCTGACCTTCTTTTCTTTTCACCCGGGTGTGAAATGGAATACCCTGCCCAGTGAGACAGCCCCAACATTCCTCCTTTACAGATGACAAGCTGAGGGCTCCCACCCCACCACCACAAACACCACAGCCATAAACCTGAGCATATGGACTCTGCAGCCTGCTGTTTCACACGCTTCAGGTTTTGGCTGATCGAAAAAATACTACTTTTGAGAGGCTTGAACTTGACCACCTCCACTGCAAGATCTCCACACACTCTTTCGGGTAAATATCTGATTGCTCAGTCCTTCCTTGCCAAAATCTTTCTGTCCCTTTTTTCGTTTGTTGAAATCCTTCCAAAACCCAACTGAGCTGCTGCGATTGATGGTGGTGAGGGTCCATCTCTGACTGCTCTAATTAAACAAGTAGCTCCAGTGAGATGCAGTAACTCACCATTTGTGACTCACCGTCCTGTTTTTTTGGGGTTTTTTTGTTCATTTTGTCCTCACAAATCAGGTGATAAAGAGCTGGCAACCTTGCCGCATTTTATCAGCAGCGCCTTCTGACTTTGTGAGTTTTCAACACAGTAGGGTGGGCGCATGCGATGCCAGCAGGGATCCAAGGGTCTACAGTCCAATCAATCAACACTGTCATGTTTAGTCTGTGCTTTCACTATAGGAGGGCTGTCTGCCACTGTTCTGGAAAACAATGCATGAACCCCATTTTATGGCTTTTTTTTTTTTTTTTACTTCTGTAAAAATTAATCTTTGATTAACAATTGAGACATTTAATACCTCAGGTATGTCATGTACTTATGGATGTAAATAACAGTGAATCTAAATCTTTGTTCCATCAGCATGCTCACTGTCTCAAAAACCTCTGTTAACAAAGCTGTGGGTAAATGTGTGTGAAGCCTCTTTTCAATTAAAGACCACCAATGATTACACGACCAAAGCAAAGGGAAGTGATGCTACATCCTGATGGATCCTTCCTAATCACAGTCATGTGTACATGAGTTTCATGTGGCCCTTTTATGATCACTCTCAATTAAAGCTGAAATATGAAACCTTTCAAGAAACAGAGTACATCAAAGATGACGGAGCACCTGGTGTGAAGTTTATGCAGTCGTTGCACTTTATGGGTGCACGTGATAATTTATTTCCAAACAACATGTATGCAAATATGCTTTCTATGCACATTACTGTATTTACTGTTTTTCATTCATAAACACTTGATAGAGGTTTATTCAATAATTCCAGTTTGTTTACACTACTTTTTCCAGATGTATCACATTCATTCTATACCTAAAACAGTAAGAAAGCAGCAATTAATTGAAATCCTTCCTTTTTTATTAGTCAAAAAAACTGATGTGTTAAATGGATAACCTATTCACCCATCCTATGTGTAACTGTGAAGTCCCCCTTCTTTCTGCCAAAACAATTACCCTTTGGGATATGGACCTTAGGGGATATCCTGTAGTGTTCAACACCGACACATTGGCAGCTGAAATTTTGAATTATGGAACGCCATCTCTGTAGATGGGGCTCATTACACCACATCTTTTGGAAGCTTGACTGGATTTAGCTCTCTGGGTTTGGAGGACAGGGCCTTTGTCGTGTTCTTCAAGCTATACCTAAAAGTCATCGTTAGATTTAAAACATTTGTACAACTTTGTGTGAAAGATGAAAATCAAAATGTCCACTCTCCAGACTTCAATGTAAGATCTACCTTTAAAACTTTCATTTGTATTCTATAAAAACTTACAAATACAGCTCAGTTTCTGTACACTCTTTTCATTTACACTGCTGTTAAAGCTCAATGAAACAGACAAATGTTCTCATGCAGTGCAATGGATTAAAAACTGACTCTCAACCTTGACCACATCTTTATATTCTGTCATTCTCATCTCCCTCCACCATTTACAATGTAATGAGTTAAAATTGCCATAAAATTCCTCATCCATCTCTCGTGCCACAAAGAGTGAAATTCGCAGGTTGCCCGAGGACACTTCCATTCATTAAGTCCCTCCACCCCAGAAAAGGAATTGGACCGTGGGCTCCCAAGTGCATCACCATGTCACCTTGAACAAATCCAGATGATTAAGTGACAAGCACTCCCACGTGAGGACCCTTTATTTCCCAGGAAACCCCCAACATTTTCCCTCTTGTCTAATTTTTAAGATGCAAATCTCATCTGTTGTGCTGAGGAAAAAAAAAAAAAGAAGGAAACACACCTAGCTTTCTCTCTCCGTCCTTCTTCCTGATGCCATGTAAACGGTACTAATTGCCTTTCATAATTAGGCCAGTGACAATAATTGGCGAACTGATAAAGCCGTGTGCTCTGTATGTTCCTGCATGTGTGAAGTCACGGCTCTCCTCATTCTTCCTCATGTGCATCCAGAGAAAATGGGTCATTAATGAAATGCCCCACATTAATATCACACAAGGACACTTTTCCGAGCATATTTCCTGGCAAGTTTACTCGTTGCTTCTGTGTTGCTCCACAGTTTTCTTTAAGCAGGAGGGAGTGAGAGTTTTGGTTCATAAAATTCATCCTGCCGATGGAGCCCGTGCACCCTCACAGACAGAAGCTGGCATGTAAATTGGAGAAAAGCAAGACATGGAAGAGTTTTAATTAGCCTGGTTAAGAAGGAGCTCACAAGCCGCCGGGGCTCACCGGGGGGATTACGACAGATTTATTTAGCCAATGCTGCAGGAGACACTGTGATATTATATATTCCAACAACAACAATAGCTGTGTAATCACACCCCAACCCGAAAACTCCAGCTAATCTATTCCCGTCTCAAAACGAGCTCTTATTTTATTCCCCCTCATCAAGAAGTCAAGAGTTTTAGTTTTCTGTTGTTGTTTTTTTTTCTTCCTAAGTCTCTCCTTCTCTCCTGTCTCCCCTCCCTCCTCTCTCCTGCGTTCAACCCTTGTGGGCAATTTAGTGAGGCACTCAGACATGCTAACACAATCAACAATCAGGTCGTTTGCTCTCTCTAATAGGCACTCTGGTTTTCAGTAAAAGAAGCCACATTGTTTATTTGATTGTGTTCACCGGGGGGAGAGTCCGCTGAGGAAGTATTTGTTACACGTGGAAGGCGGAGGTGGAGTATACCAGCAAAGCATTGTTGCCTTTGTTTAGGTGAGACTACTACAGGATGTTGGAACACTGAGACACAATGCAAAACCATAAAAAAAAAAAAAAAGTTCAACTCAGTTCAAAGCACTGCATTCAGAGCGTAGTGTCACTTTGGGATGCTTGTGGATCACTTGTTAAGCACACTTGGTCATAAAGCGAATGGATGTTAGTGTATCAAGAGCCTTTATGGCAGAATCATTGAATTTGTTTAGATATGAAGTCATTACTTTGGTGAAGCTTTGATAAGTGTTATTTTATTTTCATTGATAACTACTGCGCCTCTTTTAAAATTACATTCCTTCAATAAAAGGCTAAATGTATTTTTTGATGCGCCAAATAAATGTGTAATTTGCATGAAGGTCATTAGAAGACACGTTCCTGCTATGTAAAAAAAGCACTGCTAAAGCAAACATCACAGATAAACACAAAAAGAGAAAGGAAAATAAAAGCATAATTTGCTGATAGCTGCTGATAAAAAACAAACTAAAAGCCCTCAGTGTGTAAAATTGTTCCTTTACACACTGTAGGCTGGATGAAAGATCTCACTAAAGCAACCCCATGAGAGAATTTGTAAGGCCTGTTGTTTTCTTTTCAAGTTTTTGACATGTTGTCACCTGTCCAAATACCCATCAAAACCATTTGGGACCACACACACACACACACACACACTAAACACAGTAAATCATGAAAGGAGGAAGTGTACATGGTAATTATTGACAACACATAACACCTGTTTCCATTCCGCATGGGTGGAGAACTTAGAAAACCCAAATGAGACATGTTGTTTATCCTGAAAGGCTTTTGAAGATTGTCTTATTCATGTAACTTATAGCAATTTGTGAACTGCAGCAACTTGAGCCAGAAATGCAGCAACCTGGTCTCGAAGAAATTACAGAAGCACAAACTCTTTCAAATTTATTATGTGATAAAGGCATTGTGCTGAAAATTAAGCGCTTGTACCACGACAATAATCCTATAATTTATTTTTTTTTTTTACAAAGTCAATATTTGTCATGGTACAAATCCCCTGGTTATAGGAAGATAATACAAAAATAACAGTAAAGACAGTAAAGACCTTTCACAATGATAAAAGAAAAAACGTGCTGACACCAGAATACTGCCACATGGAGGATTTAATCGGCCTCATCTCGGCTCTGAATCAATAGAAATACAACGCCCAGGTGTACACTTAATTTTTACTGGGGTTGGCCAACAGAAATGAGCACAGTTCACATAGAGAATCTGAAACTGACAGCAACAACTCAAGGAAAAAAAAGAGATAAGATCGATCAAACACCTCTGTGGTCCAGTCAAAGCGTTAACTAGCCTGATTTTTACCTTTTTAGTTTGAACAAATCAGCTTTGGATCATCTTCAGACTTTAACTGGGACCAACAGAAGGTCCCGCATCACTCTGGTTTTGGAATTCATTTAAAAATTTTAGTCTTAACTTTTAGGGTCCTACGTGGTCACGCTCCCCAGTATATCTCTGACCTGCCGAAACCTCGTTCTTATATCCCGGGCTCTTAGGTCATCAGGTCAGAGGTTGCTGCTGCCCCTACACACCAGGTTCAAAAGTCATGGGGATCGAACATTTCAGGCAGTGGCACGAGGATGTGAAATGATCTTCTTCTGTCTTTACGCTGTGCAGACTCCAATGAGTCTTTTAAAACACAGCTGAAGACATTTTTATCCAGACAAATTTGAATGAACTTAGTGTTCAATGTTAAAAGTTATTTAGACCTTTAGTGTAGGACTGTCTAAGGGCTCAATGCTGGGACCACTGGTATTCTGTTTTTATTGTTGTGACATATTGTACTTTTATTGCTTGTGTTTTGGGTTAGGGTTAGTGGTAGGTATTTGGAACCGCAGCACTGTTACGGATTTGATATCATTTTACTGTGAGTTCACAGCAGCATCTTAAGCCATTCCCACACATGAATGCAGAAGATGTTTAGGATAATGTACAGACAGGTTGGCCGGGACTTTTTCCACAGTTGTTGTTTACACATGTATTTCACAGTGGGAGATTATTTCCCGTGGAGATGCACCTTCATGGAAGGGAGGGGGTGCAGAGTGCAGCATAGGCAGGACAAAAAGCAAAGCAACCTACGGAAACCGTTGTGCTTTTTTTGGACCACGTCGAGAATGGCAGATGAGGCTCCTTGATGATGGATTTTGTACTGATATAAACCACATGCATTTAAATGTATCCACAAAAGAGAGAATGGAAAATAACCAAAAGGCCCAGCTCCAACAGGGCTGACACATTCACACATTATCTCTGCCAGTGAATTCCGGATGATCCGGGCTGAGTGGAAAAGTCTGGAGATTCAAACCAGGAACCTCCTTACGCTGATGTGACAGTGCAAACCACCACACCACCATGCAGCCCTCATTCCGAGAAATCCCTAGAACATTTAAAGACTGCAGTCCTTAAAAACAGCTTTTCTGTGTTTCATGATAAAATAAAAATGATACGATGTTCAGTATATTGTGACATCTTGGGGCTCAAGCTGCAAACTGCAACCAATTGTGCATGGAAAATACAAACATCCCATTTGAGAGCCAGGGTTTTGGTATGACCCTACAGGGCTCTTGCATCAACATGTTTGCACAACATGGGGAAGGAGCAGAGACAGCAACCTGCTGCATTTTGGTTATTACTCTTTTTGCTCCAAGATAATGAAATACAATAATTCTTAGTTTTATTCACACCGATACTAAACAAAATAATAGGTGAAAATATTACATAGCATTTATGAACCTAAAAAAACATATATTCTGGGAAGCAGCCTTGCCACACACACTCACTCCACTCCACGGAATGGGTTGAACCAGCCGTCAACCAGTACCTGTTTATTTGCTGTAGTCTGCAGTTGTGGGTGTGTCTCGAAAGTTCTGGCCTTGTAGTGACAAATCTTAGAAACATTAACTGAAATATAATGTATTTCTTGTCGTTCTGAGTTGTTCCGTTTGTCCCATTATGCTTACTGCTCACTTGCTCTGGATGTAATTTATTACCTTACTGACACTGCAAGTGCAGTAGGTCGCTGAGATTTCTGATTTATATCTAAATGGAAGCATAGCCTTGCAAGTGAAATGTAATGTGTTGCCTCTGAGTAGAGGTTAGTCTAAGAAGTATAAATGAATTGCAGAGCAAACATTTACCTGTTGCCATTGTGGGAATTTCTTTCATTTTTTTTCATTTTTTTTTAAATCCATAGCTACTACACACTCACACACATACTACAATAAAGTAGTTTTAGAGTAAAGACAACACCAAAATGTCACTGTTTGTTACCAGTATTTTGAGTTACTTTTTGCAGTTGTGCTACTGAAGTGCAGGTGATATTTCAGACTTTTTCACACAAGCAATGGTGTCATTACTACCATCTGGGGCGGGAGTCATCACCCTAGTAATGTGACAATGGAGGGGAAGTGTGTTGCTTTTCATACTGACCCAAATTTTTATCCATTTTGTGCCTCACGATGAGACATGGGTTAAGACCATGGTAATGTCACACGTTTCCTTGAGACCAGGCTGTAACTGAGCCTTGCACACTTTCCTTATCTTTTCAAAACTAGTCAAACTATTGAAGATTTGAACGATTAAATCCAAAGTATACTGAGACCCAAAAAGAGCTGTTTGATTTTTCTGGACTTGTGGTGGGGGATGAGACATAAATCTGCTTGTGTTTGGGGGAGTGAAAACTTTTTTTTTAAGTGTGGGGTGAGCAGCTTTCACTGGCATGACTGTGCTCATCCATTACATTGTGAAATACAGTACACCCATGTGTTTTTATTCAGAAATAAACATAACGATTGAATGTCGGTCCTTGTCCAATGACTTTTCTTCAAAGTAAAAGTAGAATTAACACACTACAAAAAAAAGAAAGAAAAGTAATTTGAGGTAAAGTTTATGCCTTTTATGAAACCACCATATTCTCACACACATGCACATGTGCTTGAATAGTGGCCACAACACAGACATGCTTTGTGGGAGAACTCTCCCCCTTCAAAACAATTCAAAACAATCTGCAAAGGAAAAACGTGGCTGAAAGCAATCAGGAGACAGACAAAGAGCAGGGACAGACACAATTTAATAATCATAAAGGCCATGCCAATGTTTCTGCTTCACTGTGCCAGTGTACGTGGAACTATGTGTCTCTGTGTGTGGTACCTGCCTCTGTATGACCGTGTATGATGAGTCAGCTCACTGCCTCAGCTACATACACATGCCCACATCGCCTTCCCACATCGCTGGTGAGAGCTCCTTTAATCGAAAAATTGCACATTTTGTGCACTCATCAGAGCACTGACATCAATGACTTACAGAAGGGGAGTGAGACACAGCAAGAGATGACAGGATGTGAGGGACGTGGTAACCACTCAGTCCTAATATCTCCCTCTGATTCCGTCAGTGTCGGCACTGTCAGCAGGAAAGCGTGACTGTGGGCTGACAGGTCCAAAACACACACACACGTTGATGCCTCATAGGCATCTTTTCGTCACAGCAAGCTTAAAATGTATGTTGTTGTTTTTTTCTTGTCACAATTTGTATTCATTTGCTTCAACACCCTGAATTGTTTAATAAATGATCAGAGAATTGAAAGACTTCCTTGTTCTAAGTACAAGCCATTTTTGCCACATGTGCTTATGCAAACGCAGCACTTGTATCACACATGGAGGTGATTCATCAAAATCATACAGCCGGGAGGAAAGCAGCTGCCGTGTTCATGGAGATACTGGCAGCTTTGTCAAATCAAAAGGTTAAAAATGTTTATCTTATTATAAATTTCCCTTTTTCATTAATATTGAACATAAGGGCTCTGTTTTGGCTATTAGTGGGGGGGGGATGGGGGGCTGTCGAGGTGGAAGCCAGGCATATTTGATGGGACAGACTGAATGTACTCAGAGGGAAACTTACAAATTAGCCTCCGCTGAGGATTCTGACAAGCCTTCCCTGAAATAAAAGGCCATGACAATTAGCATGAAGCTCCTGTCCCAGCTCAGCCGTCTGCCACGGCAAGCTGAACTTGAGGGGGGAGCCTGCATTTTTCTCACTGTTGTAACAATTTGCGTTTTCTTTTTAATTAACACCTCAGTTACTTAAGGTGTTTGGGTTTCCTCAGAGGGAGCCTATCTTTTTTTTTTTCTCTCCCTTGAAGATAGTCACACCTGTTCATTTAGCAGGTGCTCCAGACGTCTCAGCTGAGGTGGAGAGAGAGAAGAAGAAGAAAAAAAGGAAAACTCCAGAAATAGGAAGCACTGGAATCTGACATTGTGTGGATTTGATCAGAAATAGTGAGAATGCAGTAAATGGAAATAATTAGCTGATTTTGTTACCACCCGAAGAGTAATTTTGCCCTAAATATGGTATTTTCAACATGCTTTTTCCTTCAATTTATAAGGTTTCTTTTTTAAAATATATTAGGCAACAAAACAAGTCAACACCATTGTCAGGTGCATTAAGTATTCAGTTATTCTGTTTTTTGTTCCTCACAGAATGCTTGAGTGTCTACATTTGAATATCGACCAGGACTGTCACACACCTTTCAGGTGAGCATGGAAGCATAAATGTACAACCCAATAACAATCCTTGGCTGCTGGCGTATTTTTCTTTTGTTTTCCAGAGTAAATATGAATGCTTATTTTGCACTGTTAAAATCTGGCACTGTTTTATTTCACGTCAAAGGACTTGCATTGCTTTCATTAATCTATCCCACTTGGCAGTTATTTGGTCCGAATTTGATTTGCTGCTGTTGATTTTGATCGTGTCTGTATTGGGAATGATGTGAAAGCATTTCAGCCTCCATAGTGAATCCATAATGAATTTACGGCGTCTTTTTTACGTTATTGCAGCAAACGGATTTGTGTGCTTTAATATTCTGTCTACATGCATACGATGGGGAAGAGAGTGATGCAGATGTCTTTCCTTCTTTTCTCCTACTGTTGTATTTCTAATCAGATCTCTCTGTCTATCTATCCATTCTTTTATCTTTTGTCAATGGTACCCAAGGCTCTTCCCCTCTATCTCCTCAATCATGTAAAACATCTCACACTCCTCATCCATATACTCCCCGCCCCCCCTCCACCCCCTTCCAATTAGACATATGAAATCATCCTCAGCGTATCAATTGGTGACTTTTACACCCATTAATTTGCCATAATTATTTCATTTCAGATTGATCTGACCGTGCTATCGCAGGCGGATTGCGCGGTGAGGCTCTGTTCCCTCTGCACATCAAAAGGAGTCTTTTTAATTGGAGTTTTCTCAGCGCTAATTGTTCTCTCTGTTGTAAATCAGTCTCCCCAGGTCTTTGATAGCAAATTGTCTAGGTGGTTTCCTTGTTTCATCTTGGGTTGAGTTTTACTTCCTTAACCGTGTGATTGACTGTGATGATTGTGATCTGCAGCCAAAGAATTTAAAGATTTATTCCCATGGCATGATGGTTATTTAAGCAGCAATTTTGCATAAGAAATTACACTATTTAAAAGCATGTGCAAGCATGCTACTACTATCAATAGCTTTAAGAACAGTTTGATTTTTTTACTACAGGAAAATCACTTTGTTTTTTAAGATGAGATCCCGTAATGGAAATAAGAAATTAAATGTGTCTGTTTAAAGACACGGCGCACGCTGCTACTACAACTTTAAGTCAGGGAGAAGCCTTTAGCTTTTTGTCCAAGGCTCCAGCCAACAAATACAGCACCTGCCTTTGAATGTCCATCAGTAGCCCATTAAGTCATGTCTGGGAGAGCAGACTCTTTAAACTGACCAGAATGTCGCTGGCTGAAAGCCTCTCTTCTACCAGCGCTGTTGACGTATGGAGATAAATGGACTCTGGCCTGCATTGTCCTGCTGACACGCCCGCATTCAGTTTCATTGGTCTTTGTGACAGGCCATTGGTGAAGAGATGCAAATGAGACAGCGTACTGAGAGGAGGGGCGCCCACATATATTTCCATTTCTATCAACCATGCTCTGCAGGATTTTTGTTGTTGTTGTCTTCATGTTCACCACTGGCAAAAATATTCCCATCGAGAAGGAAAGGCTTTACGTGTCCTGAAGGTGGTTTTCAAGCAACTCCAGTTATTGTTGTCTTGCATGAATGATTTCTGACCTGTGACTCTCCCTAAAGGGAGTGGGTTAGTTTTTTTTTGGTTTGGGATTTGGTTGGGGGTTGGATGACCGCTGGGCAGAAAGCAGGAAGTGTAAGCCGATACACATTCATTTAGATCTGAAGCAACTTTTCATGCATGACTACAATGAGAGCTCCACATTTTACATACTCATGGTAAGGCCACAGTGTGAAGATCATTTCAGCAGGAATAATCCCTCAGTCTGAGTTTTGATCCTGTAGAACATTTGTAAAAATCCATCGGTGTAGTACAGCTGTTTAATAGTATGCTCTCGCAGATCTTACACAAATCCAGGCAGGTGCGTAAGTGGATGTACATGTGTCTGGGAATGTAAAAGACATTTAGGCAGTAATGCTTTTGTAGGAGAGAGTTGATTTTTTTTTCTTTTTAACTCCCTGTTGGCCAGTTGGTATTTTTGTTACCATGAGAGCTCAAATTAGTGAAATCTAATAGGTTTTCTCTCTCAGTGGAATACAGAGCGGGACTCAACAGATTAAGACTTGTTGACTGATGGCAGCTTAAACTATAGTGCCATAACACACCCAGCTTCCCTGGATAAGTGTTTCATAACAATACCAGACAACGGAAGACAGAAAAAAAGATGATGGATGGAGTTATACTCGCGAGCTTGTCTGTTAATCTTTTGATAGGATATTTCGCCCATCTGTGTCTGACTATGTCAATCAGCCTACCGCTTTGGTCTATAAGTTAATTCCATTTATTTCATTCAAACATTTATTTTCCTCCCAGCCCAATCCCAGATTTATATCTTATTTAGAATCATATATCAAGGGAAATCTTTTGGAATAATTTGCTTTGGTTGGCAAATGAGCCAGGATCTCACATTTACTTTGGATGGGGATTGTTCAAAAACAAGGGTTGGGGGTTAGGGGTTAACCCCCTAACAAAAAAAGCAGCAGCAGATTCCTCTCTTACCCCCTACAGTGGGCTTACTTCCGTTCGGAGCTTGTATCCCTACATGGTCAGAGCTCTCTCTCACTTAAACAGCATTCATCAATCCAGGCCGGATCTGTTGCTGTACAATGTATGAGCACTCGAATATCGACTGTCTAAAATGCGAAACACTCTATCCTGCCAGCACAGTGACAGAGAAAAGATGAAGTATTGTGTGTATGTGTACATGTGCGTGCGTGTGTGTGTGTGTGTGTGTGTATTCAAGAGATATTCCCCAGCCTGCAGTCATTATCCCAAAGCAGTGCGGACTGTATTTTTAACAGGCTGAGCATGCTGCATGTTTCATACAGGCATGTTACAGGAAACCACGAGTCAATGATCATGCCATACATGGAAGCCAATTGACCTTCTTTGACTCTGCATCAAAGGCTACATTGCCCCTGTAAATTATTCCACATCTGTTAGAGCTTGCCTTTAACAGCCCACTGTAAAGATATTGATTTTCAATAATCAGCAGAGAATAAATGAAGATCGTGGAAGATAGACACAATCATCTGCTAAAAATGAATTGACTGTAAATAAATTTGAGGTTTAAAATCCCATACTGAAGGTATTGAGTGTTAAGAACACAAAATGGAAAGGAGAACGTATTTAGATACCACAGCAGGGAAACGTTCAAGGACATAGGAGTTTTCATTTTCTGTTTTTGTGGATGAAAAAAATCTCCTTAAATTAATTGGGACAGAAGCACCATCTTGAGCAGCCAGCTTCTATGTTTTGACTTAATCAAGCAGCAGCACATGCCAAGATGTATAGATGAGAGGCCTTGTACAGGTGCCATGCCAATGCCCTAAATGGTTAAGTGCCCCCAGTGCCATTCAGGCTGGCACTGGGACAGCTGGCACAGCATGGTGGTCCCCCTGAATTACATTTCCGTCAGTGAGAAAAAGGACCTTCCGCTCAAATTAATGTTTTCATTATGACAGTATAGATTGGAACATTTGTGTTAAATGATCCTGGGAAATCAATAATCAGGCCCCATTGGGCCAAAGTTGAGGTTGTCATAATGTCAACAAAGAAAATTTCACCAGTCCATCACGGCCAACGCAGAGAGAAACGAAACAACAACCACGAATGCTCACACTCACTCTTAGGGTCAATTTAGAATTAGCAATTACCCTAACATGAATGTTTTTGGTCGTTGGGGGAAATCATGAGTACCCGGAAAGAACCTACACATGCACACAGATAACATGCAAACTCCTCATAGAAAGGCCCCTGCTGGGATTCAAACCAGGAACCTTCTTCCTTTAAGGCGACAGTGCTAACCACCATGCAGCCCGCATGCAGAATTTATTTTGAAAGCTTTTTGTTGTGCTCATTTTATCAACAAACTGTTGCTGTTTTTGCATCAGTATAGACTAATCAGTGGAACATTCCACTTTTACCAAACTTTTCATGCATCGATAAATGAAACATGACCTAGGGTCTGTTGAAAATCATGGGAAGATACTGACTAGGGTAATTAGATAAAGATCTTCCAGTGTCCCTCTAAGTTTATAATTTGTAATTGTCTTTCTGAGTTTCTGCCGGTGCATGTCGTGCTGGCTGAAACACAAAACTAATAACAGTTTATCTGGTTTGAGTTACCAGTAAATCCAATCTATCCACCCCACCCTTTCACATCAGGTTTCAGAGTGTGAAAATACATTCAGACATTTAGACAGATATTTTCTGAAAATGCTGAAAAGATGCAGACTAGAATCTGTTGTCTTCAGGGAAAGGTCCTCAGACAGACGAAAGAAACTGACTACCAGTGCCACGAGGAGGCAGGAGTACATTTTACATCCTCTATATGCCAACAACAGGGTTAACATCAACAATTAAATAACAACTAAAAGACTGCCAGTGAACTGCTTCAACTTAGCAAACAGATTCAGTCTAAGCACTGTGCTTGCATTTCTAACCATTACAGGAATCAAGTGTTAACATTGTATCCACTTGTTACTATCAAGCTGAATATATCAAATGTGGCAGTTATTCTGCGGTTCTCATTAGCAGAACTTCCTTAAATGAAGTGGAAGAGAAGTTGTTCTGCTCTATCACAGAGAGGCCTCACAGATGGCCAGTCGTGCATCATTAGATCTGCGAAGCCTGGGCTCCAAGCTTAGCAAAACCACGGAAGGGTCCTCTCCAGGCCACGGCTGGACCCAGGAGTGTGTGCATGAGTCTGTGGGTTTTTGTGTGTGTGTGTGTGTAATCCACAGGTGCACAGGCCTGCTCCTGTCAGAAAAGAGAGCATTAGCCCGGGGCCACGGAGGCAGGGAGAGAGGCAGAAAAAGGGGCAGGACAAGGCCGTTTCAAATGCAAATGGCCTGCCCTGTTCCTCACAAAAAAACTTTCTCCAGTGGCACAGCTTGTAAAATATAGCACCCTACGGCTTCATTCAACAGATACACCCACTAACCAGGGGCTGCAGAAGCACATGGCCCCCTGAAACCACTCAACCATATCATGAAGAAAAGTGAGCTCCTATTCAGCCATGCAATCAGTGACTACACTGGGGTTTATCAACTGAGCAGCTTGTTTAGTGTTTTACCATTTCAACATAATAATGTAAAGCTTTTTTATATCATGAAATATGATGATAAATTCACTTAGAAATAACATATATATTTGATGTAGGAGACTGTAAAAAAGTACAAACGATAGTGGAAACAGAAAAGAATTTGCAGAATTAAATTAGTTAATAAGTCACTATGTCTTCGGTCGATGGGAGCTAATGCAAAGCAGGTAGCTTTAATGAATAATTTCCTTGCTTCGCCAAGGAGTACATCCTGACAAGACCATTGTTTCATTTCGTATAACCCGTGATTTATGTAGTAAGAAGTAGTAAAAAGTTCTTGCCTCTTTCTAGCAAGGTACTCTCATATGTTTGATTTATGATTATAGATTGGAAATCATTATAATTTAAAGCAGGAACCCTTTTTAAGCACTTCATAAAATTATGATCATGAGATATTGCAAAACAATTTCTAATTCAGGAAGATACATAATCCTAGTTGCTCCAACTTCTCCCTTGACTGACATGTTATTTGTCAGAGTGTAGACTAAAATTTTTCTATCCGAATTTATTAGTCTCGCTTGCTGTAGTCTAATCATACCACAGAAAAATCACTGCCTTCTTCATGATCCTCTCATCTATTCCTCACTTCCTAACGTGCAAACAAAACTTTGCCTGCAAAGTTTGTGTGTTCAGATGTTGTGGCATTACTCGCACAACAGTTTTACTTCCCAACATTTAGCACCCAGCAGGAGGCCAGAGGATTGTTTATACATCTGTTATAACTATCATGGCAGCCTGATGGCCAACAGACTTCCAAACGCCTATTATTTTCAGGATTCCCTCAGCATACTGCTCACTGATACACAAACTAAGGCAATATTTTAAGATAGTCATTACTACAATCTATGTTTATCTATCATTCTGTCTACTATGTACTAAAGGAATGTATAAAGGCTCTAACTACAACAATCAGGCTGTTTTAGCAGTACTTTTATTTGGTCCTATTCATAATATCTGGCTAAACCTTTTGAGATGTGTCCTGTCATTTTCAAGGGAGTCTAAACAAGCACTGAAACGTCAAATAGAGAAGAATAATAGATTATATAACCTTTGTATGCAACACAATGAATACAAAGCTAGCAAAACAAAAAAAAAACACCAAAAGGGGAAGAAAGAGAATGAGAATGAAAATAACTTTAAATCTAAATGATCAATCACGAAATAAAGCTGGCAAAGCAACCACGGTTACTGAAAACATTATTGTAAACACGAACATTCTGTTCGGTTTCATCATCAAAACATTTGAATAAACATGTCAGATGAAGAGAAGTGGTTATTTAAAGGAAACGTATTCCTGTCAGGGGGAACCCAAGAATATACAAGCCTTTTTTAAAACAATTTTCTCTCTATTTTGATATAGGGAACGTAATATAATTTCTTCAAAATGAGATCGTCAACGATGATGCACTCAGAAATAGATTGGAGCCAGTGAAACTGATGTTGTACATCAAAAGAAAGCCATCCGAGTGTGTCAGACGTTGTGGAATGTCATAAAAGAGCCACCTGATATAAATCTGCAAAGTCTGCACTGAGGGAACAAAGATCAGTCCTAGAAGCATTCTAATAAACAATGTCAGCATAATCCATGATGGGTTTAATAGGCATAACGTATACAATCAAGTTAAAAGTGCTTTTACTATATGCGTGGGCAAACTTTTAAAAGCACAGCGAACTGTTTGTATGGGCAGTGGGAGGGCTGGGGGGTCAGTGTCTGTGAGTTACATACTGAGGAGATGGCATTTGAGTCTGTGACAAATTAAGAGGTGCTACTCTGTAGTCTCACTGCAGAGCAAAGGGCCTCATTATGTGAAGAGTGGTTTTAATATAGCTTGCAAATGGGTCAGCGAGGCGCTTTAATATCACTGCTCTTCAGGTTCATTCTTGAAAGCCTACATGTCTTCGTTACATGTGATTTTTTTTTATATATTTAGCTTCTTCAGGAGTTTGTTCATACTGTTTATTGGGCAAGAAAAATACTTACAGCGATAATACTTTATCTGAAAAGGAGGGAAAGAGAAAAGAGCAAGAAATGATCATGAGTAATATTTCAAACCGAATGGCCTGGACCTAATCAGTAAAGGGCAAGGTTTTGAGCACTCCAATTAAACACCTGCAGCACCAGACAACATTCTGGATGTTTGTCTGACAACTGATGTCAACCGTTTTTGACCTTTACAGTGCACCTGTCTTTAATGAGGCACTAATTAAGACTGCCGTTAGGATCAGAGAGCTTGCGATTTAATAGCTCCCTAAATACAGATACAAACACAGACAGGTCTCTGGTGGAATACTGAGACACTCGGTATTCAACATGGGAGGCAAAATGTCATCTCATAATAACGCATAAAAGGCTTTCAAAGCTGCTTCCATTTATCCGAGCGAATTAGAAACTGAGAGATGCTACTGCGTGAGATTCTGTTGGAGGTAGGCTATGTTACATTTAAAACTTCAGACTTAACATAAAACTGGCTAAAAGTTGTATCCTTTTTCCACAAGTGCTATGGCTGTAGGCTTTAACACAGAAAGCTCCAAAACTGAAAGATTGATATTTATTTTTTCTATCATTTCTTTTAGTGATGATATCCATGCAAACCATGCATGTAGGCAAAGATGTCAAAAACATGACTGATGAAGAGGAAGTGGTTGACATGTATTTGATTGCTGTGTCTGAAGTAACGGTATCATGTGATGAGTTGGTGCTGACATTGTAAAGTGTTCTGAATATTTCAGCAAGAAAAACAAAGTCGGAGGAAAGTGTGACAGAATGGCTGTGCATAGTTGAATGACCTTTATGTATATATGTGTGGACAGTTGTCTAATTGTGTATATGGTGTCTGCCCTTGCTTGTTTCCTTAAGCCTGAATGCCTGCATCCATATGTGTATCTGATATTGACTTTTCTGGAACTGGCTGACCTTCTGTCTGGATAAGCCAGGGTATCTTTCCATCCAAACATCGGGTCAGACATTGACATTTTCCTCTTATGCATGACTAAAAAAATCTGCACAGAAGTCCTCCTTCCAGCCACACCAATCGAAAACAGAATAAGTTTTGTTCTCCCCCCAATCATTAGCAGATAAAGCCCCTCTTTCTTGCCCTTTAATCAAACAGGCAATGGCTTGACATGGCTGGTTAGCCTCTCGATAGAGTGCTCATTGTGCCTGCATTGAAAAGACCTATACAAGACTTGTCTGCGAGCAAATCATGGGATCACTGGATGTGCATTCCTCTTTCCCTCCCCCATCCCTGCCTCCCTTTCTCCATGTCTTACTCCCTTTAAAAACTATCATGTTGACCAGCATTATCACTAATTTGCATTCAGACATCAACTCCAGACACAGGTTAACATAACAAGCAGCCAAGCTGTGAAAGGAATGAAGAATTTGACCTAAAATGTCTCTTCTGACTGAGACCAACACAGTTTGTACACCCCAACACACATCAAACAAGGCTACTTTGCTTGTTTTAAAGGTATTATGATTTCATGCAGCCTTGTGTATTGTTTTTTCACGGCAAGACTACCCTGTTCTCCCCTCATACTTTTCCCCACAGAGAGGGTTGAGAACAATGGGTTGCAAGGTGAAGGAAGGCCCCTCATGCCTGCTGTCTAGTTTCTGATGAACCCTCGGGGGCAACAGCTCCAGAGTATTGTATTTTGTCGGGGGGGTTTCTCCCCGTTTTTTAAAGGACTCTCTGGAGGCAGATGTGTTCAGCTCAATTCAGAATCAGTTGCAGATGAAGAGGAACAATATTGGGGAGCAAACCCCAGTGAAATGGAAGAGGGAGGACCTGAGGGGAGGAGAAGGCAGCTTTTGAAGGAAACAAGAAAAAAAAACACACAGCGAAACTATGCAAGTGAGAGATAAAAATAACAGAGATGATGCTGAACTTCAAGGGTCAGGTGGAAGAGGTGAGAAAACAAAAGAGGTGGAATATGTAAGAAGGAAAAAGAGAGCAGAAGAGGGACTCAGGCAACAGCCCTTCTTTCCATGTTGCATGTGAGAAAAGAAGAGACGGTTGAGAAACAAGACTTTGTGGTTTCCCTGATCTAAATATAAGCATGTGGTCGAACCCACTAACTGCTGTGTGTCTCTATCGAGTGTGTGTGTGTGTGTTAGTATAGCAAGTGCCAAATATCAGAATTCAAGAAAGCCATTTTTTCTGTTTTGTTAACTTTAATTTGTTAAATGTTTCCTAATGTTAATGGCTTTGAGTAAATTAACAGCATTAGCCTCAAATTCATAAAGCATTATACTTCATTAATTTCATGAACGCAAATAAGACTTTAATGTAAACTGCTGTGAAACACACTTTCAATTCATTAAATGTGTATGGAGGGGTGGGGGAACTCGATGGAACTCCAGAGAGGGCAAAACACTGACATATTTTCATCTCTGTGATTTCCTGGTGTGCTTTCTTATCAGTAATGTTTTGTTGAATAAGAGGTCTCTCATATAAATTGTCCTTTGTTTCCTGTTAACAAAAGACTGATAAATCTCATAATGTTTTATTTATTTGTAGCTAATTCAAGGGAGTCCTTGTTGTCACGTGCAATATTTTGTTTCCTTTATATCAGAAATCTTATTTTTCAAAGATACACATTTCATCACGATGTTGTTTGAGTCCTGGGCTACGTCCCCCTGACCAGCCAACCCGCAAATAGAACAAGAGAGAAACACAGCTTCCTCTCTGGCTTTTTACCTATTTGTAAAAATAGTCTGCAACAGAGCTGCTTTTCACGATGTACATGTCTAGTGTCAGCTTTGTTTTCATGAAGAGCTTTTCAGACCATGCTGATGAAGCATGCGTTGATTTCCACCATGCTAAAGGACAGCCTGACTGAGCTTTTCGGAGAGAATAAACATCACCAATCTCATACCAACTCTGTTATTTCAAAGTTGCTAGGTTGCAATCTCTTCATACAGTGAAGTAGGTGAATATCCGGCTGTAACTGTCCCAGCTCACATGCCGTGCAAACTAAATTTTTTAGAAAATGTGCGGGTTTTATCTAATTGTTTATCATTCTATCAACATCTTCGTTGAGATCTCCTCTGTTTCTCCTTCACTCTCATACAGTCCGTCTCTGAGTCACAAAGGAGAAATGTCCAAAAGCTCGCCATGCATCTGTGTGTGATGGATAAGGAGTTATTTGTTGTAGCTTCAGTGCAGCTGTTGATGGCTTTCCTTTGAAGAATAAAAAGAAAATCAAAATGTATGTTGATTTGCATTCCTGTTGGATACAAGGTGACACGTGCATAATGCCATTCATCTAGAAAACCACAAGACTCGGTAAGGAAGCTGTTAGCCAACATTCCTCACATGTCTTTTAATAAAAATGCGTAGCTTGGGAAGGGAAAGTGTTAAGGTGCCAATTCAGGCTTATTTAAGGGCAACCCCCTCTTAACAGAAAACATCTGGCAGTGTTTCTGCAAGTCATCTGTGCAGCTTCTGCACACGATGTTCAAGGGGATGTAAATGATGAGAAAATAGCATGCGGCAGCTGCATATGTTAGCTTTTTCCACTGACCTGGAACAATTTGTCTAATTTGTTTCAGATTATTTACTTTGTTGTTAACTATCACCCATGATTTTATTGTTTTTTTCCCCCACTTTTAACATTAGAATAAATGGCATAGATACATCAGTGGGCAACAGAATATGACGGTGTGTTCAGACAAAACTTACACTGTCCAGTTCATACTGCAACACCATTAATTTGTTCCGGCTGTAAAAAAAAACATGACAAAGTATTTAATGTAGGATGAGATTTATGAATATGGGATTACATGCTTTATGTACATAACGGCTGTTGCTGTCAAGCTGTGCAGATTATTTAATTGTTATGTACACTTCAGCAGAGATAACGCACAGACAAGGTAATTGAAATGTTATCCCAATCTTATCTGAGATGATTACTTAAACACTACATTTCTAATGCATGTTGAATTAGGCAATTACATGCATTTAACAAGAGCTGGTGAGTGTGAGAGAAAGCGTGAGGGGGGAGAGGAATTACCAGACAATGGAACAGGAATATTAAGCATTTCAGCCAGTGAGTGTGGGGTCAGAGATCACACAGTGCTTATAGGCATATTAACCACTTGGTTATGATAAATTATGACTGTGTTGCTATGGCAACCTGTATACTAATAGCCTGTATCAAGCAGTAAAAAAAAAAAAAAAAAAATTTGTGCTTTAATAAATCCAGACAGTGAAGCTAAGGCAGTGGTCTGATTTAATTTCTGTCATGAATCTGGTCAAAAGTGAGGAAACAGTTGTCATGAATGTAATTTTACTTCTGCCATGACACTTTTAAAGAAATGTTTTAAATATACTGCAGGCTGCACTCAAGATTTTTTCATTTTTCAGTGGACTCTTGGAGGGAATTTTTCTTGTAGCTTTAATTACAAAGGTATTAGGGGGTCTGTTTCTTAGAGCTGCTTTGATGTGTGTATGAGTGCTTGCAAAATCCCGGTGTCCCCTCTGCTGCATTACAATGATTTTCCACTTACCTGACAATTAGACGCGAGCAGCTGGATGCTGATTTTTCTGGGAAGAGGTGAGCGCTTGTCACTGCAGTCATGTCCTGTCCCCCATGAGCTCATTAGGCATGCGTGGAGAACCTGGCTGATTGGCCGAAAAAACGGGAGATGGGCAGGCATCTCCCCCATTAGGAGGGGGAGTGTGAGACAGACGGAGAGAAAAGAGGGGAGAACACATGAAGTAAATTGAAACTCAAGGCATTATACAACCAGCGCCATGCTGCATTCAGTTACATACACTTCTCTGCATCTGCAAAAATGTATGGCCATGTGTTGTTTGTCAGTTTCCAGCCATGCATGTGCATCTGTGTAAACATATACACTCACATAAACACACGTCACATGATTAAGTGATTGAGCTCGAACTTCATTACCATAGGCAAGTCTTCTGCACACTAATCAATTTCCACTATCCAGTAATGGCTTAGCGCGCTGTGCTGGCTGTCAATGGCAGAATTAGCCACAGTCCTGTGGGGGCGAAACACGTGGCCAGCCTGCTGTAGGAGGGACGGGAGCGAAGAGTCTGATTAGAACGGAACGATACGTTGGCCCATTTGCATGCAGTCTGCGTTTCCAGTGTGTGTTAGTACCACTGAGTGTGTGCTGTATAGCATGTGTGTACCTGGCTGCTCTCCTTTAATAGCAGATCAAGCTGCTGCTTGTTAAGACTGGCATTTTTACAATCTCGTTTGGGTCTAACACTATCCAGGACAAGCAGACAAGCAAACATCAAGCCATTTCCTATGTCTGGCCTCTCAATACAACCATGCCATTTGTAGCAAACATTTCTCCCTTTCATTTAGTCTCCAGACCTCACACAATGTCTGTCTAAAAATTATTCTGTTTGAAGGATTTGAGGGAAGATGACAACGGGCTAAACTGAATGAGTAGTCTTTTGAATACGTATGATCTATACAAATTGTAAAAGTGTATATTCTAATTTTGCATCCTCATCTTTCAAGCCTAAGTTACATGTTGGGGAGGTGGGATTTTAAAAGAAATGAGCAAATGGGTGGAAGAGAGCAGTTTCAAATGAAGATTATCGCATTTCTGGAGTTTAAAAGTTCTATACACAAAGATTCATTTGCATGTGTAATTTCTCATCTGACTACAATCCTGAACCCATTTGTTTGCTGCAGGCTGCTATAAATCATGATTTGGGCCTCCTGCAGTCCAAGGTGGGGTGCTGATGGAACTGAAGCTCCTTGCTAATTGCCAATAACTTGTGAAAAAGAATAACTTCTACATGTTAGTAGTTTAGTTACAACAGTAAGAGTCTGCACTATCCAAAACCTAAACAAACACAAAAATGCATGTAGATCTTGGAGAAAATGGTACATATAATGCAATCTTAGATTTAATTTCAGCCCATCCTAAATGCTCCTCTGTTGCATTTAAGATTGACATCAAGATCAGATAGCTATCCAATTTGAGTGACTAATTATAAATATGATCCCTGCTGTTTTGATGCACAGGCTTTGGGTCCAGATGTGTTTCTGCGACAGCACCATGATGGTGTTTAGCAAACTCTACTTGTTGTAGCATGATGCTGCCACTTGGAAGTAGTCTCAAAAATATATATTGAAGAGTCTGGCGTGTAGGCCAATCTTGCTGGATTGTGCTGTTGTTGGTCCTTTAGCTTTACCCTCTGTAGAGAAGACTTTTCAACCTTGCTTGTTCGTTTTTATGTTTTCACACTTTGCTATATTTGTGAGGGAATCAGTCATCACTCAAGATTCGTCAGGCCCAAGACACCAGCACACTGAGAAAAGCAGCAGGATCCATTTAAACTTCTCTAAAGTTATAAACAAAAAGGCTGTAGGCCCACGACACAGTAATGGTAGATTAATCTGGCCTTGGATCTAAAAGGCACATGTGAGTCCCTCAACATCATGGGAGTTCAATAATGAATTGCTCACCATTTTCTTCTCGTCTGACATGTATTTTCTGATGAAGAAAAAAAAGATTAATAAATGAATAAATTTAATGGTGGGAATCCTAGGTGGAAAAGTACAAATTTCATGGCAGATAAAGTCTGTTTCTATCATTCTCAGATTCTACAGATTTGACCATGTCGATGGTGGATGATCAGCCCAGTAACCCTGAGGGAATAGTGTAAAGCACATGTGCATCCACTCCAAGTTCGTAGTTGCAATAAGATATGTTTAATGGAACAGAAATACTTTATGGTCGTGTTTTAGATGACTTAGATGGGTACATGGGATATTTAGAAACACAGGGGGGAGGAGTTTCAAGATGAGAATTGGTAAAGCACCAGATTTTGTGGGAAATGCCACCTAGGTTCACTGAAAGATGTTACAACTGGCCCTTTACGCATGTTGCTCAAGTGTTGGCTGGACATCTGAGGGAAGTGAGGGCTACAGGAGACATTTTCCAGCAGCCTGTTGCAGAGTCCAACCACTGGGCCACAACAACACGGCTTCCATGCCCTGATTCCAAGCTTCCCCCTCACCGATGAGCTCCTCTGCCAATGGACAAAAGCTGCTGCATATCAAGCATGAAAGAATGGGAGGGGAGTCTAAAAGAAATTAGGGGTCTGTTGGAGAGGAAATAGCAGGGGGGGAATGAACTGCCAGCTGTTGTGTTGAGCGCTGCACTGATGGTGCCTCCTGGAGTCAAGAAGAAACCGTCACAAAGCTGTGATTTGCTACAGGTGACATTAGTTTTGATGCATAATTTCTGAAACAGTGTTCATGTTTTTATGAATCTACATATCTTTAAATAATCCAAATTTGGCTCGATCAAGGCTTCTATGATATTTGCTTCACGGATACTTCATGCTTACTGGGAGTTATTTATCAGTGGTCTGGAGGCCTTTTCTGATGCTGTCAGTTGAAGGCTAGCCTGCAGAGCACGTATAGTTTTCATCGAAAGAAGCCTGGAATTATAAGCTGACAGTCAGTTGCACTGGGCCGGCAACTACTCTGTTTACATGACTGGAAGTTTTATTAAGTCAACACAAAGTGCTTGGCATCATAAAAATGTTATTCACCATGCTGCTTTGAAAAGGGGGAGATACTTAAAACTCCTCAACTCTGTTACTTTGGTCTCCCCTTTTTCTCACACTGAAGACTTTTTGATTTATGTTGTTTGACTTCCCTGCATGAAAATTACTCCTGGTGTGTAAAGCCATCTGTCAACTTCAGCTCTCCAAAAAGGCCTTTAAGAAGCAGTTTGTACAAGTTTGGTGGCTCATGCCAAGATCTCTCAAGCCTTCCAAATCCAAAGTTGTGACTGTACTCAAAGTGATTATATTTCATTGTTTTCTTTCTGCTTCACAATGACAGCATTTCTGATTACATCACAAGAGGGAGTGAAAAAGCGACAAGCCAAATCAGCCCCCTGAAGTGATATGTATTGGCTGGGGAGAGTTGTTTTCTTGTGCTGTAATCAAAAGGAGTGACGCTCTGACTGTGACTTCCATCACCAGAGGCTAATGGCTAATCAAGCAGGAGGGCTGCCAACACTCAGTTGCTTTCCCTAGTTGTCCCTCACTCTCATTTTCTCAACTTTATTCATTCAGATGATCAAACCAATAACATTAACACACATTCTACTTCTTAATAGGATTCATTTTTACCATCACAACAGCAAGCAATATAATGTTATTGCAGAGTATTTGATTTTCCCACAATGCATCCCTTAAGCTTAATTTTACTTTTATTCCAAGATGATCCCACTGTGCAGCTTTTGCTCACTGCCTTTTGTCCACTGGCTTTGTGAGGTGCCACGGTTCAGAGGTCAAAGTTCAAAGGCTCTATGACCCACAGATCTTTTGAAACGTCGCATCCCATCAGTTCTGTGGAGCATTCGGAGGACGATTTGTATGATAAATCAAAAGGACCCCCCTCCCGCCTCCCTCCCAGTGACCCAAACTCTGTGTCAGTCTGAACCCTTCACAGGACATAGGCAAGTCAGCCTGGCAAATTAACCTTATGCTGTGACATATTATTTATTAGATAGATTAGATCACCACACCTGTTGACAAGCAGCAACATCTACATCTACATGTGCATGAAATATAATAATTTTATTTACCAGCAAATGATAATGCAAAATTAATATCGCAAACTCAAGTTGTAAAGGGGTTTTGTTCAGAGTTTTCTTTTGCATTCCAAAAACGGATAAAACCTAGACAGTATCAACAGTGACGGTGTAACTGGTTGTTTAACTGATCAAGCATTTGATGGCAGGTGAATAAAATATGACACAGTGGGAAAAAGTAAGAGGATAAAACTAAACTCACAAATGATACTGAAAGCAATCCTGCTAAAGATATGGTGTGGTTTCCTAATAGTCAAGCTGCATGTCCTCTGTGCTGCTTGAATGCCATTTATCACAATTTGAGCCAAATGTTCACAAACTGGCTAATCTCAAAGTAACTAGTGAGAATTATAGGTTCACAATTAAGGAGGGTTCTGCTGCTGCAGACAGCCTGGATTCTTAGTAAATTGGCTCTTTTACTGTCAAATTGTTTGTGTTTAATGCCTTCCACCCAACAGATTCTTCAGCGGCAATATATTTTAATGGTCTGGCCTTGCTTCAGGCCACGGAGGTTGGGTGAAACTTGAGAGTCTGGTGAGGAATAGAGTTACATTTAGTGACAGGAAGCAGTCATTATTTTGATTTTAAAACATGCTACTTTTGGCTGCCATTTTGAACAGATGGCGTCATAAGAGACACAAATTCTTCCTAAATTTTCTTTTACTGTTTGACAAAAGAGAAGTTTCTTTCTTTGTCTCTTTATGTCCCAAGCTTACACACTGACACAGTCAGTGGCCACAGGCACGGTATGTGGGGCATAGTAATGTGGTGAACAAGTTTCAGAACACTCCCCGCTGGTCACAGTCTGCAGTGACGACCGCCTGTCGGCCAACCTCTGGCCACCATCTGCATCCCATTAGATCCACAAGAGGGCTGCGGAGCATTTCGTATGAAAAAAAAAAAAAATCCACTGTGTTCCCGTCAAAGTCATTCTGCATTATTTAATTACGGAGCACACTCCATAAAATTCACGTTATTAACACAGTGGGAGCACATAAAAATATATTGGATAAAGGGACACGAAGACCCACTGGCCTGTGCAAAGTCTTTTGTTGTAAATCTTGAAGGTACCTGCTCTTTAAAGCTATCTGCGATCCTTGATAATGTTTATCTACTCACGTCATAAATTCAGGAGTTGTTTTTTACAAAAATTGGCTGTTTTGCACGATTTTGTTGCTGTATAAATGTGTAAATCTTAAGTCTGAAACTAGCTTTTGCAAAAGCTTGTGATTCAAAATCAAGAATTGTAAGAACTCCCTTTTTTTTTTTTTTTAGATTTCCTTGTGTGAGATAGGCCAAAATAGATGCCACAGGACATCTTTATCCAGTAAGGAAAAACATTAAACACACAGGATTCCACTGTGAATTTACGGTTGTTTGCATCGTCGAAAGCTTCTTTGCCTTTCCGTTGAAACTCTGTGCCAACAGCCAGATAACTACAGAGGGCATTAGGGGTCACAGGTTTTGAGGCCACACTGCATAACCTTAATCAGCGCTGAAGGGGACATTCCCAAATAGCTAAAACTATCCAGATGATGACCTCTGACCTCAGCTCTGCACCTAACAACCTCTATCTGAAGTGGACGTTGCCTCTGGCTTTGGGAGACCAAACACCCCCCATGTGACCTGAGATTGGAGCGAGGATTAGACTCGTGGGACCAACAACACACTCACACACAAATGCTGCCTTTTCATCCGTTACTTTTCTAAACATGTTTTCTTTCTCTGCCTTCCTCCATTCTTTCTTACTTGTCCCTCTTCGAAGGCAGACATTTTTGCAGTTCAGTGATTCCTGCAGGTCTCTCAGTTGGGGAAGTTAAAGGGATACGCCACCCCCAGGCCAAATTAAGTGTATCCCCGCATTCCCGAGACATAAATGAGTGTGTGGGAGCGTTTTCCTGGCGACCCAGGCATTGTCCGAATCTCACAGCACTGACCACTGCTTGGTTGTGCGTAATACATACATGCTAGCGTCGCCAATCGAAATATTTCGCCCAACGTGAATTAATTTACTTGATTTACCTTCTAATTACTGTGTGAGTGGTGTACTTTCACATCGAGTGCAAATGACTGTAAATCAACACGGAAGGCTTGGTTTGCTCATGTCGGTTTGGGAACTAGTTTCCGGTGCGGAAAACACAGCCGAAGCACACTCCCCGCTACGTCATTGGGAATCCCCCCCCCCCCTCCCCGACTTCCTCAAACAAACCAGCGTGAAGCAGCCAGGGGGGGGGGGATTCCCAATGAAGTAACGGGGAGTGTGCGAAATATTTCGATTGGCGACGCTGGCGACGCTAGCATGTATGTATTACGCGCAACCAAGCAGTGGTCAGTGCTGTGAGATTCGGACAATGCCTGGGTCGCCAGGAAAACGCTCCCACACACTTATTTATGTCTCGGGAATGCGGGGATACACTTAATTTGGCCTGGGGGTGGCATATCCCTTTAAGTGTCTCCAAGACTTCATGTTGTTTAATTTTAGAAAAAGAAATTAAATGAAAATATCACTTGCCTACTTACCCTCAGAAGCTGGCTAAACATAATAATTAGCCTGTTTAGAACTGCTGTAAATTGAAATTATGGTGTGTTTTTATTGGGTGTGTGTGATTTAGGAAAGGAAAGCAAAAAGGAAACTCGGCACACTTAGATGGATAAGCACATTTTCACTCTAAATAAATTCATTGCATGCGAGAAAACACAACAGCCTGACTTGAATACATATTGGACTGGCTGTGTATGCACCCTCCCAAAAATGGAAATCAGCCGATTGATTTCTGGATAACAGAGTGCATATTTTCTGAAATGGCCTTTATCACTGCCACCGAAAGTAATATAAGGAAATCTAATGTCTCTGTAATGTAAATACAATGTCACTAATCCGAGGGTGCAAGGCAGCTTGAAATCTCCTCAAGCAGGCATGCAGCAGCTGCTAAATATGTAATACCGTTAAATCAAATTAGAACAGCACCGTCTGACCAGAACAGAAACCGTGAAACCTCACACTGGAAGATAATTCAACAAGCTCACTGAGAGGAAAGCAGATTAATTTGCACCAAAATGATCCGGTAAATAGTTTCAGCAAGCATTTCCATTTCCTTATTGAGTGATTCCCTTACTGCCGGTTTGGCAGCAGAGTGGCAGAGAGTATATCACAGCGCTTTTGTCAAACTAAACCCAATTTTGACATTTGGTTTGGCAGAGAAGGAGCTATACGTGACACTTCAACCTTAGCACCAACCGCTGCAGCAGGCAGTACAATGGCATCTCAACAGCGGGGGCAGCGTTCCCATTGGTGGAGCCTGTCCTCTGGTTCTGTGTGGCTCAGGCTGCTTAAGATACAAAGCATCAGGTTTTATGTGTGTGGTTTTAAGATCATTCTGTAGACACTGAGGGGAGAGAAGGATTTACACAGAGAAATCACAAAAGCCACATGACATCAGGGCTGAAGACAGCCCATTGTTCTATCCTCCTTCAGACTGATTGGGATCAGCTGTTCGAACATTACAGCTCGGAGCATCCTTGGACCCCAAGTGACTGTAGACAATTTTTTTTATACATTTGACTACATTTTGCACACAATGCTGCTAAATCCAGCACACTGTGGAATCAGGGCAAAAGAATGGCCTATTACAGGGGTTCCCAAACTTTTCCATGCCAAGGCCCCCCAAATAGTATTAGCTTCTGGCCAGGGACCCCCTTTGCAAACCACAGACAATGCTACAAAATATGTAAAGAAACATCAACTTTTAGAAGGTATTTTCTTTCTTTTATTCACGGACAGTAGCTCACTGTGTGAATGTAGCCTGACTAAATGCTCTTCTTTATGTCTGAAGAAGTCGACCGTTTTTTCAGACTCTGCCGGATGTTTTTGTATCAAGTAACGCTGAAGTTTCGAAGCTTTTAAACACTCATTTGAGAGGGTCTCCAGACAGAGGACGCCATTTTTCTGTACGGCTGTAAAGCCAAACTTAATGTATGCTGCCTCACACTTTCTGATTTTAGTCGGTCAGTTCTTTCAGTCTCTTCCAAGTCAAAAATCTGTCCATTTTGGATAGCTACCTACACGCTATAGCTTGAGGAGCAGCAGAGCAGCTTGAGAACAGGCGCAAACCGCCAGGTCTACGATGTTTTGACTGGCAGCCAATCAGAAAGACAAGCATGGCAAATAACATTTCGATATGATATATTATTATAAATTGTATTTTACAATACTGATTTAAAAAATGCGACAATTTTTTATGATGTTTAAAAAAAATTTAATTCTATTTTTTTATTTTTGCATTTTTTTCTTATCTTCACTCCAATTTTCTGAGGCCCCCCTAGTGCCCCCTGGCGGCCCCACTTTGAAAACCACTGGCCTATTATACAGGATCTGATTAAACACACCTATCTTGACTGTGCAGTTAAGATAATACATTGTTATTAATTAACTAAAATGTGCAAAACACTTTACTACAGTACATGCTGGAAGTCATCAGTCAGTGAACCTTGACTTCAACATATTTTGGCAGTCCAATTGATTTTAGTCAAATTAATTTATACTAGCAAATGTAAATATCTCCATCTGGATTTTAAAGATTTAATAAGTGATATAGTGAGCATTAAGGCTGCAGCAAACATCTATTTAAAGATATAGTGGAGTAATGATCTCCTAAATCGTAACATGCCAACAAACCAACTAAAATGTGTGAACTAATTAACAAAAGCATGCAAACAAATGATGGACAACGTTTGCACAAACGGACACAAACTTGTGAACCAATTAGCTTAAAAATATGAACACAGAAAAAAATGTGTGAAGAAAGTAACTAAAACATGTACACATGAATTGAAATATGTACAAATAAACTAAAATTTATAAATTGATTGATTAAAATGTTAATTAAAATGTGTAAATGGCACTAATTTGAGCAGACAAATTAAAACAGTGATGACTTTGGTTGTAACTGAGCCTGGGCTGCTGCTGTAAAGACAAAATTCTAGTACGCTAGTTACAAGTTCAACCCAGTGAGTAACAAGAGTGCACAAAGTTTGAACAAATGAATCCAACCTTATTTTTTTTTTAAAAAGAGATTACATTGAAAATGCTAAAAAAGAAAAAATTAAATAAAACTTCTTTTCAAAAATAGAAGTTTAAATATGAAGCAAAAGCATTTTAAGCACCCAGTGTAGTAAAAAGTGTCCTTGAAATGTTCTGCTGAGGCTGCTCCTGGCTGATTATTTTTTCCTTCCTATCTTCTTCTTTTACCTCTCAAACAATTATTAGAATGCCAATTATTTGTCAGTATGTGACTCCAGTTAAACTATTTTCAATCACCGAATAAAACCTAATTAAATGTGCTCTCACACACTTTGCTGCCACATGTGTTAAACACTATTAAAGTGAATTGTACGTCAACAATAAAAAATAAACCAATTACTTCTCAGTATGAGTTGATTTCCACAAGTATTTCCTCTTTGTTGGTCAGTCACTTTTGCAGCTGCAGAGGTGTAAAAGCAGCTTGGAAATCTTTTGCAGACCTTGCTGTGAGAAACCACACACATCGCACAAAAACAAGCGAAAATGCAACTCTTTTGTGATGAACTTACTTAAAATGCATGGAGCTGCACGTGCACACCTCTGCAGCCGTGCATGCAGAGGTACATTCACACATGGTCTGTCGTGGCTGCATGTCTTGCATATCTTTTCTCTGAGTACTTTTTTGGAATAGATGGATGTTAACTGTGCTGCCACATTGAATATTAATCAGCAGCTTCATGAAGCTACAAACACGCAGCTGTGACAAATGTGTTCTTACTTTTAGCAGATTTTTGTTTTGTGAGGGACATTGATATGGAAAGGAACTACTGACTACATCTGTTGCACAGTTACTGACCTTATGTTGTAAAAGTGAAAAACAAAAAGTCACATAATTTCAGTGACAGCATTTTCTGGTAACTGTTTTTCAGTGACCCTGCAAGGATTTCGGATTGAATAAGAGTAACTGATATCCATCCAGCACAGAATGCACATTTCAGTTTGGTTGATAAAGGTGTTGTATAAAGCGGGGGTGAAAAGAAGTGAATAGTGCAATTATTTGTGGAATGTACCAGTCATTTGACTGGTTTATTTAAATATATACGTTTAATAATTTCTCATGCAGTTGCTCTCACAACCCCTAGAAGTTGCATATTCTTCAAATGTAGTCACATTTTGGCCTGCATGAACACATGTGCCATGGGGTCGCATTTGGGAGGAGACCATTCTCATTTTTATATATATAAAAACATAGTGCATTGGTCTGGAGATGGAGAGCCTGATGAGCTGCATAAGGCGCTCCAAGTTTGTTTTGGCCTGAGAAGCAGCAGTTGTAGCTTAACATCCAGTGTCAAATATCACATCTGTAAGAGTGTTCTTACACAAATGCAAATTGGGTTATAGGCCTGATTTTTTTAATATGTATTTGTTTTGCTGTTGTTTAGCTGTTTGCTTTTCTTTTATGCGTGCTGTCTGGTCACACAGCTGGCAGCCAGCTGAAGGTTCACCATGGTGTCCTCCTGTGTAATCTGTTTTAACGATACAGTATGTGAGAGAATTAGACACAGGAAATAGTTTTCTTCCATTTGCTCGATTCTGTAATACTGTTTTGAGAATCAGAAGACAAACCAAAGTGAAACTAGTGCATTTACTACATCGCATCACTGACAAAATCAATATCTGCTGCATTAAAAATAACTGCACAGTAGAAAGAAAGATAGATAGAAGATAGAGATAGAGAGAAAGTTGGACTTAAAACATATATTTACACATGAGGGTGGTGCTGGTTCCCTGAAAAGCTCATCCACTTCTGACATCTTTATTTGATTTTTGCCAGTCAGGCAATTAGGAGAATATTTGCCTCGCAGTAAGGAGTTAGTCATATGAACATAGAGTGTGGCGTTTCCACACAGAATGTGCACTGAGCAGCATGGCCCCAAATGTCATTTCCCCTGGTTTTCTATTGCGGGCGTTTTGCTGATATTTTTCAAACATACGGAGTTGGAGAGTGGAAAGGGGAAGTTTCCGAGGACGTGGTCAGCACTTGTTTTCAAAGCATAGCGTTAAACCGCAGGAATGTTCAGCCAGATCCTTTGCTGTACTTGACAGCTGCCACCAGACACTCAGCTCTTTGAAGGAGGCTCTGGTATAAACTCCATGACAGCTTTGCATCCTGGAAGAACTGTTTGTGTTTGTATGTGTGTTGAATTAATGCAAATTTTTGTCTTGTATTCAGAAGTGCTTAGAACTTCTGAGTCCATGTATACCACTTTATTCATACACTGTACTCCCCTTTACAGTGAAGAAGCCAAATTCTCATTCTTCTCTTGTTATACTGGTTTTCTTCTTTAAGTTCCTTGAACTGCCTTGCAGAATTTGCATCACCTTGCTTTTAAAAAACACAAAATGAAAAAGAATAATCATTCTTAAGCATATTGCAAATCCAGAAATGGTGTTACTGTTGAGTTAGTAGCTAAATGTAATGATATTTTGTAGTTGTTTTTTTTAAATGACCTCTTTTTTTGCTGAAGTTAGGCAACAAGTTTTCCACGAATCCAATATTTCAAATTTTCTATTGACCGCAGCCTGTAATTTCCTACCAATACATAAAAGCTTTTTGCAGGTTATTTCATGTGTGCCAAAATCCTCCACAGATTATAGTAGTTCAGAGCGTTTCCGAGCACACATCTGCAACACAGGAAATCCGTTTCACCCCTGAATTCCATGTTAGTGCATCATTAATACCAACATAAACGTACATAATTACATGCAAACATGGTTTTATGGGCTCCCACCTGTGTCAATAGACTGCCAGTTTATTTAGCTTTAGCTGTGGGCTAAAGGGTTAGCCGTTTCTTGTCTGCAGCAGAGCTGTGTGCCTCGAGGGTGCAAGTTGAATAAAGATTACATGTGTCGTTATATTAAGCAGTGGCGGCTCTTGTTCTGCGAATGGTAATATAGGGTGACATACATTTTACATGAGTTCCACTGACCAGCTACAGCTCCAAGGTTGCTCACTTCATTTAAAGCACAGACAGAATTAATTAGGTGAATGTCTCCGAGGTTAATCATTTTCCCACTTCTCTCTTCTTCTTTTTTTTTTAAGATTGAGTTTTATTTTTACCATCCCTGGTGTGCTTATGTGCATATGTTTGAACAGATTTTTAGATTTGCCGACTCCACTTTGTTTAAGTTTTTTGGAATAATATCTAATCCTTTCATGCTTGCTCTTTCTTAGATCACATTTGTTTTCATGTAAAAGTCAACCCAAGTGATTTTGTCCATTAATTTTGTACACTATTACATCTTAAAGCACGTCTTCTCACATGCTTCAGCATACTCATACTCACACAGTAAGACACACATATTAGAGGGTGGTCTGCAAAGCCTGAGGTTAAGTTGATTAATTAACACTGATATAGATTAATTAGCTGTGGCGACACTTGATCTGAGAAATCACCTCCATATGTAGAGTCAGCTCCTGGTACGTGTTGGCAGCAGACACACACAGAGAGCTAACGGTTAGATTTTGGAGGTTGGATTCTGGCTCTGAAGTGGTTTATTATTTACCACCCAGCAGGACATCAGAGAGAGAACTGAAAGTCCTGAGGATATTTTGACATACAACCTTAGAAGTCTAATGTGCATTTAATTTCATGTAATTACTTGTGATTTAGTGTTAAATAAACTAATTCTTGCACCAGGGAAGAGAATTGCTGCTGAATTTTTAAGTACTTGCAAAGAAAAAAGTTCTGTTTTTGGTGGTGTCGTAGAAGTGCTGATGGAATAAACTGCGTCAGATTAGTTGAGTGACCTTTGTCGCGGAGACCTGGGCTTGAGTCCAAAGTTGTTGTTTTTTACTTCGATGCCTCATTTGAAGTCTCTTATGAGGCCCATGTTGTTGTATTGTTCTGTTTTGTTCAATTCTTTTGAAGGATAACTGATCTTACTCAGAAGAAAAAAACAATTAAAACTTATTTAAGAACTGTTAGAAATATATGTTTGAGGTCATTTCAATCTGTGCAAATCACCAGACGAAAGAAAAGTGACCCGACTCCTCCACTTCCATTTCTAACCGTCTCTGCATCTCTGCAACAGAGAGGGTTCTCTACATGCTGGCATCATTAAAAATCAATATGGCTGCTTATTTAGAGTTTGTGTGAATCGGAGAGGGGGAACTCTGACAATTCCCCTGTGCTAAGCCCTCCGAGTCACATGCGGTTTGTCAAGCTTTGTCAGGGGACAAAAAGCAAGAGCGAGGCTGTGAGGAAAGAAGAGAGTAAAGGTGTGTGTGCCCCCCTTTCCTGTCGTACCTCTGTATGTGTGTGTGTGTGTGTGTGTGTGTGTGTCAACAACATAAGGGTGAGAGCGCTAAGGATGAGTGGGGAGGCATAGCTGCCAGGGTCTCCATGGCGATGATGCTAGTTAGCTTGCTAGCACTTAGGGCCCCTGGAGAAAAGTGACAATACAAGGGACTTAGCAGCAGCCGTGGCTCAGCAGCCGCACTGCATTAATGAGATTTTTCACACTTATTACACACACACGCACACACTCCCAGATAGTGCCATAGCAGTGGAGGCAGAGTAATGTGTGCTCATTGTGTGCACAGACAGCCTTCTTTTCGATAAGCCTGTCTGTTTTACCATATCAGGAGCAGCTTGGGATTGTTTACGAGTAGATGCAAACATAAAATATATATTCAAACGTATATAGACAACATTTTCTTCTCTTTATGAATTCTTAAGTGTTACCAGCGGCAGCCATAGACAAAACACACAAGAAGTCAACAAAAAAGATTAAATTGTAGAGCAAGACTTTAGGCTGTTATTACAAATCATTATGCTCCTTTTTTATATTGCACTCCTTAAGCTCTACAGTTACACTGCTGGAGAATGTGCTCATGTCTTTCTCTTCATTTATCTGACTTTCCAAGTGCTAGAAAAACGAATACGCAGGACACCATAACAAAATAACAGCTATAAAGAGCTGTCACTTGGTTAAACACTGTGCCTTAATTTTATGTGCAGCGATAGAAAAACTAGAGCTGTTCAACCTCTATAATCCTTATTAAGAGTTAATCCAAAGCCATAACAACGGTGACCATCTTTCTTAACAAATATTTGTTTTGTTTTAAGTTTGTTCTGTCTATGTTTGCATTATTGAAGTGGTAAACTAAGTTGTTGTCATTATTTGAGAATTACACAACATGGAATGACAATCAAGAGTTAATTTAGGTGATCCTTGGCTGTTCTGTCAAAGTCTTGTGAGTTAGTGATAGTGCACTGTAAGGAATTCCATTTTTAATGTTAGACCAGAGATCCCATGAAAAACCAACTAGTCTCTACTGTTATAACATTAGAAGAAATAGAAGAAATGTGTGAGGTCTGTTGTTGGTTGTAAAATTTTAAAATGATCACTTATAAAGCATACTTGAGGAAGAGCCTGTCATCGAGTCATCATGTGACTTGTCTTTTGTCAACCTCAAAGTGAAACACACCGTTTTAAACCCTTTCTTTGGTACAGTCCGGCCTACTCTCATTGGTCAGATGATTGTTTTAGGAAGGGTGAATGCGAGGCAATTGTCCATTGTTTGGTTGCAGTTGATTAGTCAAACAATGTCAACTCCTTTGTTTTGTTCCTAAAGACTTTTCCTTGACCTTGATGGAAAACATGACGAGGTCAAGGAATCATGTAAAGCATAAGGACTTTAGAAAACACAAACTACATTGTGGGTCTGCCTTGGGAAAACAACCACATTCCAAAAACAGATGACACATTACAATCTTTGTCCTGTGCATGTTTGCTATTTTGTTTCACGGCTACATGTACAATGGAGTAAAAATGTTTCTTCGTGACTATGATTGGTTACTGACAGAGTAAAAAATAAATATATAAGGACTATCAGTTACACAAGTAAAATCAAACAGTTGCGAAAATGAGAATGGTTGGTAATGTTCATCCTCACATCTACTCATATTTGTGTTTATTGTCAGTATATGAAAATAATTGTCAAATCTATGTTACATATGTATGAAATTAATGTCAAGATTGATGTCTAGATGTCGTGCTGCTTTAAATCTTGCAACTGGAAAAAAATCTAAATAGAGCAGTGTGCGTATCCACCATGAAAGGCTATAAGAAATTAACTGATGAAACTTCTTAGCAATTAGAGAATTTATTTAGTTCTCCTCATGACATATCTCCTGGTCATTTCACTCTGGAAAGAAGCTTCCTGATGAAAGAAAAAGTCAGACTGCAACATTTGTTTGAGATCTGCTAAACTAGCCACTTTGCAGGCATTATGCAAATGTTTTACATAGGAAAAATCTAAATGAGTAACATTAGAAAAGGCCAGTCTTTTTTACATTGGGCTTTGTAACTGAAGACCTTCGACAAACACAGAAAAGCAGCAACTAAAACATTTCATGACTATTCTAAGATTAATCTCCTTGCGTAGTACCTCTGCCTATGTATTCATCATCTATATCCTGTGATATAAACTTGAACAGTTATGAGCTATAAGTAGTAGAACAAACTTCATGACAGTCAGCTCTGCTTGGTAGAATAACGAGAACTCACTTGAAGGGAAATCAATTATATGGTAAGGGAATAAATATCTGATTGTACAGAAGTGTTCCCCTGCTGGCAGACAAATCAAAGAATTTGTCAAATGATCAATATTTGAATTCTCCTTTACTTTTTCATTGCAAGCATCAGCAGTCATGTGTGTTTGTCCGCACACATTGGTAAGCATTTACATACAATGTGTACAGCAATTAGAAATGAATGCAGGATAACACAAACACAAAATCACTGCAATAGCCTTCTCCATCGGGGTGGATCTCTGCCAATGCTGTGAGTGACGGGTTCTTTTTGCAACGCTGACGGTACATGCAGCTTTTGAGAGTGGCAAAGGCCAGGGGCCAGAGGGCAAAGGGCGTGCCCTTATCACCATGGTAACATAATCCCCAGGAGAACACTCCCACCAGTGTGAGGTTAGGGAATCCAACCAGTGTTACGATTTTGCGTGTAAAGTTACATCTGTGGAGCCAGTCAACCCTGTTCAATGTAGGTAACTGTGCTGGATGTGTGACTTTCTTTTTCTTTTCTCTCACTCAAATTGTGACTTTGCTCCGCTTCAAATTCTTCTATATGCTCAGAGAAGGATTGAGACTTCTTGAGTTACACAAGTGGTATTTCATTCTTGCTTGCTGTAGATTACCAACCTAAGCAACTTGCAATTTGTGTGTAAGAAAACTGAGAAGCTTTATAAAAGATTTAAATTCTAATCTAAAATTAACAAAAAGAAAGAAACTCATCATAAATATATAAACATATATTTAGATATATAAATATATATTTGTGACTGAAACTAAATCTTGGACTTGGAAGTGAAACTTGTTTCAATGATGAGTCTTTTTTGCAAACATTAAGAACTTGTACAATTCCATCTATTTTTCTGTATTTGGCAAAGATTTTTTTTAAACTTGCACAGATAAAGCTGTAGCTTGTGCAATGTTTATGCCTAAAAATATTTCATAGCAGCAAGGTAAGTGCTGATTGCAGGATTTTTACTTTAGCCCCGTTGTGTGTGCAGTTTGTGTGTGAGTGTCAGTGGAGTACATGTTTACAGCCCCTGTAAGTGTTTGTGTGCCTGCGTATGCATGTTTCACCTCCTCCTCACCCTGCTCCGCTGAGAGATGAACAGATGGACACAGTTGGTGGGGGAGGACGGAGTCTAGCAAGGCACAGAGAAACAAAGGAGAGGAGGACAGACTTATCTATCTTGTCTCCTTCTTTGCACAGTAACACAAGGCACCAAGCTGAGCTGCAGACGTGTCAGACTAACAGGTGATACAGAGGTGTCTTTGAAGGAACATTTGGGTGACAGTAGGACAATGCGAATGGCAACCTGGGAGACAAAGGTGACAGTGTGTTTCAGGAAAGACACTAAAAGGCTGCACAGGTGGTACAAATGGGATCTGGAAGGTGCTCACAGATGACAATATGAGGCAACGAAGAAGCAGAATTATTATTTATGAAGTGTTTATAACTAATTACATTTACACTGTTTAAACATGCAGCTCTTTATTTTTGTGTTTTGCCCAAAGAGGTAGTGAATTTCTGGGAAGTGCAGCTCTGTATTTATTTTCATCATTTTTTCAGAAGACAACACACAACTCAACAGATAGCAGAGTATATGAGATAAAAGGAGAGCCGAAGACACTCTGCAGAGATAAGGCCCGTAGAATGATGAACGGGTATGTTTGTAGGACAATTTAAGGTTAGTTTACCCCCTGTGCAGAGACTGTGTTAGCTATCTGGAAACTGAGAGAAGAAAAAGAAAAGAAAAGAACAAATGTGGGAATGGAGGTCTCAGCTTCTCCATGTGAAACTGTCGGCGGTTTGTTTGAGGGGAGAACACCAACCCTATAAAAAGCAGACATACCACTTCTACATTTGATAACAGATCATTTGGGTTGACATTTTTTCCATATTTTCCATAGTCCCTGTTTTGAATTTTAATTGTGGCACACCCTTGTTGACTTTACTCGACTCCCTGCTTATAAAAGTCACTCGGGCTGTTGCAAAACTTTGCAAATTTAAGAACTTTAACTGAATGAAAGGGAATATAAAACTTTTAAAGCTTTAGAAAAACTAGAAATACGTAGCAACATAATATCACATTCAGACCCAAACCAAAACAGGGCTGAATGTTTTTAAACAAGTGCTACATGAAAAAGCATTTTTCCACCCTTTGTGCTCCGGTTGCCAATTATAATGTCAACAGCCTTGTCACACATCTGTGATTGCACAAAATACACAAGTGTTCAAGTGATCAAATAATTCGCAATTGAGTGGAGCTCCATTTTTTTCATCTCCCCAGATCAACACACATCAGTTTTTTCTGTAACAACCAGTGTAAACACATTCTTGTCTTTCACTGCAGTGTACCAATAAATGAGACTGCCTTTCATGAACTTTTACTACCAAACTCACGAACAAGGTAAATTCAGCACATTTTTATTTTGTTTTTTTTCGCACAATTAAATCTTCATTCTTCTCATTAGATTAATTTAAAAAAAAATGGCTAGATTAATAATAAATGGCCACATTTTTTATAAATCATGGCCTACATTTATAAATTGCACTGCACAACTGGTAGGTGGTTAAAGTTATCACTGGCCTACAAGGCGTTTAACTGGGGATTCACATCCAGTGTTAAATTTTTGGTTAGATTTGGCAAAAGTAAACCGAAGCAACACTTTAGATCTTTTCAAACCCGACCTAAGTCCTTTCCAACACTTAAAGAAGCAAACAGGGCTTAAACAAAACTCTGGAATAATCTAATGGTTATATCACCACAATTATACTTGATTTTGGCTGAGAGGATCCTAGTCAGGGTTTGCGTAGCGGTGTGATGGTTAGCACCGACGCCTCAGCAAGAAGGTTCTTGGTTTGAATCTCAGCTGGGGTTTTTCTGGGTTCTCCAATTACTCCAGCTTCCTTCCACCATACAAGCAAATGCCTGTTAGGTGGAAGGAACATGACAGGTCATGCTAAATTGGCCAGAGGAGTGATGATAAGTTTGCATGGTTAATTGTTTGTCTCTGTGATGGACTGGCGACTATTTTTCACCACTTTTACAGAATAAACTGAGAAATTCTTGTGAAATTTAACACTGATTAGACTAGAGCCCTATTTCTTGGGTAAATGAAGGCTATCCAAAACCGGCTTATTGTGGTCCTCTGGACAGATACTCCAGTCCCTGCTGTGGAACTCTGCAACTCTTTCAGGGTTACCTCTGGTCTCTGTGCTGCCTCTCTGATTAATGCCCTCCTTGCCTGGTCTGTGAGTTTTGGTGGTCGGCCCTCTCTTGGCAGGTTTGTTGTGGTACCATGTTCTTTCCATTTGAAGATGATGGATTTGATGGTGCTCTGTGGGATCATCAAAGATTTATATATTTTTTTATAACGCAACACTGACTTGTACTTCTCAAGAACTTTGTCCGTGACTTGTTTGGAGAGTTTGTTGGTCTTCATGGTGTGCTGCCTCTTGCTTAGTGGTGTTGCAGCCTCTGGGGCCTTTCAGAAAAGCGTGTTTATACTGACAGATCATTTGACACTTAGATTGCACACAGGTGGACTTCATTTCACTAATTTTGTGACTTTTGAATGTAATTGGTTGCACCAGAACTTTTTAGGGGCTTCATAGCAAAGGGGGTGGATGCACTTTTTTTTTTTTTTTTTTAATTTTAATATTTATTTTTCTCATTTGATTTAACCAACTTAGACTATTTGGTCCAGATCTACCACATAAAATAAGATTTAAAAACATTTAAATTACAGGTTGGAATGTAACAAAATAGATATAAAGCCAATGGGGGGTGAATACTTTTTCAAGGTACTGTGTAAATATATATATATATGTATATATATATATATATATATATGACAGTTCTGTGTAACTCTCTCCCCAAGTGTCACCTCCTTAAGTGATAGACACAAAATACTGTGGGACTGTATTTCTATATGTTACAGTGCCATATAAAAGCATTCCCTTGGTGTTTTCTGTTTTGTTGCATTACTACCTGTAATTTAAATGCATATGCTTTTGACTGTGTGAGATGGAACTACACAAAATAGTCCACACCAGTGAAGTAAAAAACAAAAGAAAAGAAAAGGTAAATTACTTCTTGTGAATATGATTTCAAATATTCACATTTTGTGTATTTTGCCACGAGGCCTTAACTAAAATCTGATGCTCCCAATTACCCTCAAAATCACATAATTACTTCAGTTAAGTCAGTTCCCAGTGTCTTTATGATAACCATTTGATCTTTTTTTATTATATTATTTTCTATGAGTTGAAAATAGATATTTTTCAATCATTTCTACTGCAACAGTCTAATTTTCCTTTGGGAATTAATAAAGTATTATTAAATTTAATCATTCTGAAATCAGCTCAGCCATAATGTTAGAAAATTAGCTTTTTGATATATTTAGTGATTGTCTGCTGACAGAACATGAGTCAAATTAAACCAAAACAGAAACTCACCACCAAAACTTAATTAAACATTAATTAAACATCTAAATACAAATCTTTTATTGTGTGTATGCATTCGGATGTCACATGATCATACATTTAAAATAACATGGTGCCCATGGTTATTTGTTCTTCTCTTTTTTTCTGTTTCTCAAAAGCTGAGGAGTGGAGGAGCTGTGGATTTCAGTGCAGCAGTCATCTGCAGTACAAGGAAATTGAATAATTGTGTGGAGCATGTGCCATCAGAGAAGGTAATGTTTTCATGTAATTGACAGTGTGTGTGAGTGTGTGTGTGTGTGTGTGTGTGTGTGTGTGTGTGTGTGTGTGTGTGTGTGTGTGTGTGTGTCCCTTCAATACCCACTTTAGATCTGTGTATAAGATATTTATTATTTGGTTTCATAATGGAGATATGTCATTCTAAGCTCAATCTTTGTCTTGTCTGATTTTTCTTTTCTTCTTAATTTTGACGATTAGAAAATTGTATGCAAATACAAACACATAAAAAAAGTCTGGCATATTCAATTAATTCTACACTTTCAAAGTAATAATTTAAGCTCTGTGTTTCTATGTATCTTTGTGTAGACATACTTGTTTCCTCTGCATGTCTCTGTCAACTTTGTGAAATAGACAGACATATCCGGCATGATCTTTCTGCCTGGAAGTGCATCTGACGGGTTTTTCCTGTATCTGTGTCAGCTCAGCTTTGCTCTGACAGCCCCCCTCAGTTTAAGCAGGAATTAGATTTACTTTTCTCTGCCAGCTTCGGCCTTTCATCAACAAATACAGGCTAGTCAGATCACAGCTGACAAGTGCAGCATAGGTAATCTATGGCCAGATCCATCTTTTTAAACTTTTTACATCTGGCAATGACAAGGTGTAAATCTGGAGAAAAAATACTTGTGTTAGAAGGAGAGCAGGGAGGTGTAGTGTGCCTGTGGGACACTGAAGAACAAGTACAGCATGTAGCAGTTAGATTTCTTTAAAGTTAAGTTCAGCTCAAGTCTTTGGTGTTACTGTAACACAGAGACTGAATTTCTTATTGTCTTTTTATGAATGGCTGGATAACGTTGTAAAGAGAAGTAACACCGACCTGCAAATCTGAACTACTCACTAAAATAAATATTCTTCTCTGAGTGGGGCCTAAAATATAATGCCGGGGTTGTGTTTTTTAAGTTGTTACTGACTTCAGACACCCAGATATATGATCTCAAGTCCATAAAAACGTTCTTCTTCCATAATATCCAATATCTTTAAAGGAAAACAGATACCTTATGTGTCTTTCAAATTGTTCTATGTTATATTATATGTAAACACTGTATATGTCTGCATATTTTGCTGAGAAAATAAAAAGGAGCAGCTAGAGTTTAATTCATGTTGATATCAGTCTACATGGTTCTCATACCATGTAAAATTAAGGATTTTGGGCATTCAACCGACACAGATGGGCTTAAGTGCAAACCCGAAAGAAGCTAACAGTGAATTTAGATGTGTACTGTAGTTGCAAAGCATGTGCCATTAATGAGCTCTAACCCTCTGCAGAGGCCTTCTCTGTGCTATTCTCCAATCTACTCAAAAAGGAAGACTTCAGAGTCCTTTACTCACAAATAACATACGTATGGCCAAAGACTGAGTGCAGAAAGCTTCACCACCTGCAGGTCCCCTTTGGTTTTGTGGTCTGTTTTTTATAGTTTTGTTTTCTCTTTAGATTGTTTCACTGCATGGTGCACGCCTAAGCTAGCTGAGAGAAAATGGACATGCAAAAAATGAGATGCATCTTCAAAGAGTTGCGAGATCCATGACAAAGTTCTTTTGGTCTTAAAGTGCCTATAAATCATGGTGACATCCCATTTGGCTGGTTTCCACACAGCACACAGTGCAGTGGTGGTCTGTGTGAAACTGTGAAGTTAAAATTCTCTATGTTTACTGGTGTTAGATTAAAGAGCATCAGCACAAGTGGAAAATGTTTCAGTTCATTTCGAGTCTTTTTTAAAGCCGATTTTATTGAGAGGTCTGAGACCTATCAGCAACTGAACACAAACTCCCGGAACCTCGTATTCAGAGGAATGATCCAGCTAAGGATTTCATATTAATAAAGCTAATTAAAAAGCACCTTTTCTCTTTGATTGAAATTGACTTAATTATAATTTTAAAAAAGAACATAAAATTTAAAAAACAGTACAATGCCAACTTTTACCCATACGCTCACTGCGGTGTGCATACAGACACATCTAAAAATCATGTTTCTTCTCATCAACCCAGAGGTGCCAACTAAAAAGTGGCTTTCGCGCACAAATAGGCCAGCATTATACGTTATCATACTTCTTACATACTATCAATATGTAAAGTCTGAGTACAAAAGATAAAAGGAAGATCTGTGTCTTGATAAAAAAAGATAATAATTTGTTATGCAGAGGCAGTCAAACTATATGTAAAAGCCTGAAACTGTTGCAGAAACAAAGAGTCATCACACAAAATTCCATCCAAGTTTTATTCCTCTGGAGTATTACAGTGGTATCTGCAGCTAATGTTTTATCTTAAAGTGAATCTGTTTTTGTTTCATCCTTCATGTCAAACAGCTCAGAGCAGTATTGGTATAAGTGAGGAGGATGTGTTGTGCTCTCGTGGTGTTGAAGACATACTGCTTTGTTAGAGGGAAAATTTGAGTTTCAGAGATGCTGGAGAAATCAGGGATCAAACCACCAACGTGTAATTACTGGACAACTGACTTTTCTCCCTAAACTACAGTTACAATCAATAACTAGAACCTTATCTTTTTGATTGCGATCCGAACATATTTTCTAATACATCCACCAAGGTATTTGCACCAACTCGTATCAAACAAAAGCTAGGCCCCTGCCATTACTGTGCTGCTCGCAGCCTTGCTCCCATATGATTTTCCATCAGAGAGTGCTGAATTGTTTAGTTCAGCCTCGGCTGATAGCCATCATCTCGTAATATTCGCTTGCAACCTTGCATGGGAGCCAAGATGGATGCATTGGCAGAGTCTTTTCAAAGATGAACAAAATAAAACTTTACGCTTGACAATCTGTATCAAAATGGATTCCTTTGCTACCCGCAGGTATATCTCTGAACCACTCATAATCCATCTGTGGCTGTTCAAGCATGGGACAGTATGGCAAGTTTGCCTCTGGTGGTGAATTCCTTCCGCCAGTGTGTTTGTGTGTGAAATTTATGTCTGTATGCAGCAACATCTTTGCTTGTGTTTTTCATGCAGGCTATTTTCAAACTGACAGTGTGTTTTGTTTTTTTTCCTTAAGGCGATTTGCTTTGGCTCATTTGCACTGAATATGTTGAAGCAAGATATCAAATATATCCTATTTTACTATCTAAGACTATGACACTTATATTAATATACAGCTAGAACTGATAATAATATAATTCGGTTGGAGTGACACAACATATTATCTCATAATAAGAACAAGATTCCCAGCACATCTTCCAGCAGGATACAGCTTAATCAGGTGCTTCTTAGCTGAGAGACAACAAACTTCAAAGAATGAAGGAGGGACGGAGCACACTGAATATTAATGTTTAAGCTTTCTTCACTCTGATGATGACACTGGAGAGTAGAAATGCTTGTCCGCCTGCACAATTAAAAACTGCAAAAAAAGCGGTCCGTGGGCTCCAGCCTGCCTTTATCTTTTTTTATATTACAGTGTGAAGTTCCCACCAGTAGAAACAAAATGTGAGGTAAAAGTTGTAAGTCAGACTAAAATAATAGCGGAGGCAGAAAGCACCTCGCTGATGTAAATGCTTGACATAATATAAAGCGATTCTATTGTGAGGTTGTCAAATAATCAGACTATTGTCTCTCATGTTCACATCGTCATGCACATTCATTCAGTTTTGCTTCTTTCTGCATGCAGTATATTTGCATGTGTGTACGTGTGGGCATGAGAACATGAGCTTCAGTGGAACATCTTATTATCCTAAGACGGTGATGTTATTAGATACTGCCACTAGGCTATCAACGATTTATCACACTCTCTTTACGGTTTTGTTTTATGTGTCATAGACAACATGCATAGACACTTAACACCACGCTCATATTAGTAAAGGCTTGTAGGTGCATGAAACATAACCAGCACTGGCATGCAGAAATGTAAGATCAAGCACCAACACACATGCCGCATTGCTTTCAGGTTTTCAAATAGACGGGTGTGAAGAATTACACTGAACACCCTTTTTACAGTACAGTTTTTAAAAACATGGCTCTCAATTGTTTTGGCTTCTACGATCCAGCCAACAGTAGAACAGGGAACAAACCAGACTGGCAAAAAGCAAAAGCCGCTTGTATCTTCATAGCTGCTTATTTTCTGCTTAGCATTTAAAAGGAGCGCTTGTGCCTTGTTGAACACTGAGGCCTCATCACAGTGCTGCTGCCGGTGGGGCTTGTTTTTGCATGCAAGATACTTGGCAACACGATCACTTTGTGTTTGTGCACAAGCGCGTGTGTGTGTGCTGCTGCAAACAGGCATGCGTGTTCACAGTGTGGTTGAGATACGGCGGTGGTTTGGCATATATTTTCCAGGGTTATCACACACAGACACAGGATGTGAGTTTCAGCCTGTGTGAGATGAACGCTTTTACATGCATTTTACACGTTGTCTAAAAAAAGAACATGTCTAAAGTAGAACGGCTGACAAAAGCGTTCCCATTATGTGAAGCATACATCGCTGACTTCAATTAGGTGTTTTGTCTCTTTACAAACCTTATGTATACACTTTACTACAGAATGAACGTGTACATAAGCAATTGATACGCATTACATTTTGCTCATTGATTGATTATCTCCAGCTATGTAGTTGATATATGTCAAGTTTCAGGGATAATTTCTTTAGAGGCACTTTTGAATCCTCAAATTCTCTTGACATTTTCATGTTTCAAGCTTGTTGTTCGGCTAGTGATGTAAGATATTATTGGTTATTCTAATTTCATTTATTCAAACAGAAGGTCGTATTCAAATGTCTTTTGCAAGAGACACCAGTGTAAAAGACTTTGTAAATACACAAGTCAGTGTTTTTGTCTAAGTCTTGGCACATGTTTTACCTACGCACTTCAGTTACGATGCAATGTGTATTTAAATCATCATTCATGATGCTCAGTTAATGAATGCAAAGAAATACATACCAATTTAATCTGTAAAGAGTGTATAATTTCTATTTTTTCTCCAAGTTGTTTGAACATGTTGCACTGCCAGTAATGTTCGTTGAGCCAACATTAAAAACTGCTGTTTGTATGGGCTGTTTTGTGTGAGCTTGTTTATTTTGCAGCTTTTAATTCTAAAAATGTCCTTGGGATCTAAAGCAAAGTTTGCATTAATCTTTTGCTTTTTCGTCGAGAAGCTACACAATTTTGATGAGTTACACAAGTTCAGCAACACCTAGGCAGTTTAAGGATATGACACTTAATAAGAGTGGCCTAAAAGCTCCTTCGGGGGCTCAATTTTACTTCATTGACTCCAGCCATCTTAACCCCCTTAGTGTATAGATCCACTGAGTATAGCCCATAAAATCTCATATCACTTTTCAAACTGTTATCATTCCACAGTCGAAATAGGAGTCTTTTAATGATACGTATTAAACGGCTAATTGAAGTGTAATGTGCTTAGGTTTTATTTCCATTGTAAGCGATAGTGACACGTGACGGCATAAACCCACAGACCATTAAATGGGCTCAATGAATTAATTTTAATGCTTGCACATGTGTGTGTGTGTGTGTGTGAACATGTGTGAGCATTTCTTAATGGAACATACACTTGTCTTTGCATATTTAACTTGTGTGCATAGACCCTGGGTAAGAGATAAGGGTTTTTTTGCCCCTATAGTGTACTTTTAAAGTGCTTCATTGTATGTGTTTGTGAGTCTGATTTTGCCCTGACCAACCCTGAACCAGTCCCTGCCTTCCCCTCATCAACCTGCTAATAACTGTGATTAGTGACTCATTTCATCGTTAGAGGTTTCATACCACACACTGCTTATTCCATACACAGCCATTACGGTAGAGAACTTCACCCCCCAAACACACACACACACACACACAAGCCTGGCTTTTGATCACACAGACCTCCGCCTTCACCCCTGCAGTCTGCCATCCATCACAGTGCCACAAGGGGAAGAAAGGAATAGAGGATGGGAGGAGAAGACAAGTGAGGGTAGAAAGACCAGAAGAGTGAGACAAAGAAAGGAGCGACCAGGTCTGCCTTTTTACCTTCAGCTGGGCCTCTCTTTATCCCCGCTGTGAAAAGTCACACACAAACAGAACGAGATATGTGAAACCAGAAAGCCTAAAAGGTAACCACTTCCTCAAAGGCCAGTAAGGGTATATGTGTATGTGGCGAGGTGCAACAGAAGCTACATAAAGTCATGTTCGTGTGTGTGAAGGTGCTGCAGACGAACACAAACATGCAGATATCCGCAGACACACACACAAAGCATTTCAAAGCAGGATCATTTCCAAATCAGAATATACGATATCTGGACATGGAAACTGTTTGCAGGCTTTATTTTCAAAGCCTGCAAACAGATTTCATGTCCAGATATCGTTACAATACACCACCATTTTAAAACTAATACTTTAAGTTAATTTGTTTGTTGGTTTTCAAATCATTTATAAACCAAAGTGTGAACTACATGTGAGCTTCATTACTGACTAGAGCAAAACAAAAAAATATCCTGAACTTTTTAGAAAATAGTTATAAATTAAAACACTCGGCAGTTAGACTAATGGATGATCATTTTAGAGTCAGGTTTACAACAGCTATATTCACTCTCTTTGATCCTTTCATGAAAATTTGTTTTAGCTGCTGAATGCTCCATTTCAGTCACAAACTTTGCCCGCCTACTGTTTGGATGTGATTATTTGGGATTGAAGGATATATAAACAATAAACTGCTGTTAATAAAAAGTGATAAAGAGCAAAAACAGAGCAGGTCAGAAAGCTAAACAATGAATTGAAACTAAAAATAAGTCTCTTTAAAGTTGAACTCAGCAGCAGATGAAAGTTGTTTTCTGTTGCTATACCTCTCTTTTGCACTCACTTTTTTTCGTGTTATGTTTTGAAACGTTATTATGCAAAATGTCACGTTAATTTGACTTTGGTGCAATGCTTGCAGCTCTAAAAGACATAACCAAATGTCAAATGTTACGGATGTATGAGTGCCTCTGTCTGCTCTGCTCTAAAGTTCAGTGCGTGCCTCCAGCAAACACCTTTTAACAAAAGTCAGTCATAGAAAACTTTTGTCTGCGTGATAATGAGCATGTGCACATTCTATGTAAACTGTGAGCGCAAAAGCATCAGACAGTCTTTGTACAGGTTTCCTTTGTCTCATTTCCACCGTTCCCTTTCTCATGTGTTGCGTCACAAGCTGAGCCAAAACACCTAGTCAGCTTTCTTTGATAGCGGTTCCTACATCTGTGTTTCGATGGCACCTTGTCCAACCTGCTCTGAGTGATCCAGCCAAGCCGACAGTACAGTGAGCCGATTCCTCGCCTCGTGCCAAGAGACTGTCTACATAATAATCCCACTCTGGTTCAGAGTACATTAAGAGTCGCTTTTATGAGGGAGTGTACCACCATTGCCTTTCAACGGGCAAACTTTCAGAACAATGGAGGCTGTTTCCAGGAGGCTCTCTAGCAAATAAACTCAGGCTGCGGGGAGCTATTCAGGGCACACGGCATTCTCACTGGGCTCCTGTAACTTTTCAGTAAAGATAAGTTTTAAACTCGAATCCCTGCTGTCCATCTGCAGCCACAGAATACCCACACATGAAAGGAAAATAGGACCTCAAAGGAAATGCAATAGCTATGTACTGAGAGGGTTACTAGACGTTTCAGGGTGGTAGCAGGTGTGGGTGAAAGATACTAAGGCGAAAAAGCCAAGTCTAGACGGTTGGGACAAGGCTATAGGGTTGTGGGGAACTAATTCTAACCAGACCTGCTTCGTCTGTCTGCAACCAGCGTCACCTCGTAACACTAAAGTGATTTTAACTGTGTGGGTGAGCGTGTCAGAGGAGGTGGGGACTGGTCTGCATCATGTTCCAACTTAAAAGAAAAACGGTGCAGGCATTTTCTGCAGAGTCTGCAACCTCTCTCACTCACTACAACAGCGTGTTTGCAAGCCTGCGCGCGTGTGGTTTGTCAAAACCTCCCGCCACATGGGCCGTTTCACCAGGTGACCCAGCAGGCTGCATTAGTGGGTGACACAGATACACAACAAAGGCTCGTCCATCTCCACATCTGTAGTGCAGACAGGGAGCGGGGGCTCAGTGGAGATAGATAAGATGCAAATTGCTGTGAAGCTTGTGCGCGGAGCCTTTTTTTGGCACGCTGAGCATTTGACTTCTTTTAAGCCGTGATGACATTTTTTTAAACAAATTTTTAGTGGTAACACAACTTATTTTACAAATACCCTTACACCAACACAGTCTTAAGGACACATGCCTTTAAGATTTGTTGGACAGGATTAGGCCATAGGCTTTCATGCAAGAGATCACAAGTTTAAGACTCATTCTGCACATTTGTCCTTTCATTGTCCTTTCATTTTCTACTTCCCCTCCTACTCGTGACTATTTTATTTTCTACTGTGCTCTCACCTGCAAATAGTTAGGGCTCAGACTTGAAATTACACTGCCAGGAGAAAAGTACGCATTCTTTCACCTTACACATTTCCATATTTGTGGGTCGAGGTTTCTGTCATGTGAAGCTGACACGGCAGCACAAAACAGCAGCTTGGTGACACATTGCCATCTCACAATTTTTTTTATCCTTCCATCTTCTCCACTTGTGTTTCCCAGGGTCACTTTTCACCCTGTACACAGTCTCTGCTGTAACAGCCCATGACCGTACTGTAAACATGTCAGCTGATATTTGTGTCCACAGCATTGATGAAAACAGCCAGGATGTCATGCCAGGTACTGTTGAAAAAAAACTGCGAACGTTATGAATGGGTATAACTGACTATTTTTGGGGGGGAATGTATAGCTGTTGTCTGTCAGCCGGTGTTCTCAGTGCACATTCATGCAGCTTCATCCAACACGATGGCCCTGAAGTACAAATAACAATGACACAGGAGAAGTCACATCAACTAAAACACAGTCAAGTCCCACATCATTTCATGGAAAACACAACAAAAGCAGGAACATTTAAGAACACAACTTTTCAGAGAGCACAACAAGAATCTCAGAAGATAAGAACATTTAAGAGAAATTGTCTGAAAGTGAAAATATTTCAACAACACAGGAAAAAAAACATCAAAAGCAAATTCTGAAAACCCAACTCTTTTTCTTTTTATTAAAAAAAAATGCACAACACAGCACTTCATTTTTCTGAAATGATATCATTTGTGACAAATTCTTGTGTTTTCTCAAATCTTTTTACATGCTCTGAAATGCTGATAAGCTTTCCGTTTGGTTGTGTTTCCATAATGTGTTTTGTCAAAACCCTTTTGCGGTTTTTCGTTTAGCAGTTGTGTCTTCTCCAACGTTGTTGCGTCTCCTTTTGTCTTAAGTGTTAAAAGATTTAAGCGAGCAGGAGCTGCATGCATGCTTTTTACTTGCTCGGCAGCGTTGCAACCACATTATTTCTAGTTGTAAATCCATAGAAACCAAGTGCAGATGATACCTTAACCTTAAAAATTGATCTTTATCAATGCCTCCTTTTTTTTTTCCAGCATCTTCAACTTCAAAGTGTGCCCTAAGCTTAAAGCCAAACAAAAAGTCCAAAAAGCAGCCCATTGGCAAACAACCGGAGAGAGAGGAGAGGAGGCGGAGTGAGGTGAGGGCTGTGGGAGCTGAGTGGAGTAAAAAGAAAGGGGGCATGTTTACCTCTGCTCCCTTGGGGCACTGCTTCAGGGTTGAGAGGGGGCTTCACATAGGGAGGAGGGGAGGTTCTATCTCAGAGAGATGGGGGAGTTGTGGAAAATACTGTGGGAGGGGTGAAAAAGACAGATATATGGGAGAATAGAAGGCTGCCCAGTCCTCCACGGCACTCTTATAGCTACTTTTCAGTTGTCAGAGAGTTCAGAAAATATGAGGGAAAATGTTCACTCTCAAATCGAGATGTTAGGTATTTACTGGCTTTTCTTGGCAATTAAAATCACACACAAGGAAAGCTGGAGAGCCCAGAAATAAGGGATAAACGTTTGGCATTGCAAAGTCAATAGTTTGGTAAAGCACATTTCCTCCTCTGCTTTGTACATTTAAATTTGATTAAAATGCAAAATTCCTTTTGCAAAGCATGACACTACTTTAAGATGAAGACACAATTAATTATGTACCTTCTATTTTTTTTATCATTATTTTAATTTTTTTGTATTGCTGGATTGTCAGACAGGTTTTCAAAGCTCTAAAAAAAAACTAAGTAAAGAAGTAAATAAAGTAGATCAAGTCAATAAAGAATGATGCCTGAACAAAAGGTCTTAAATAAGCTGATTCTCTGACATGCTCCATATCACATGTACTCAAAGAGCACAAAAAAATATTCAAGTTAAACCTTAGCCCACACTTCTGATAACCCTACTAATGGTTCCTGCATGCGATTCCCCACCCCCTTAAACTCTCTCTCACACACATAATATGCACACTCACACACTCCAAAGGCCAGCGCCAACAAAGAGAGGGCAGCAGAGGAGTGAGAGGGCCAAAGAAAAGGAGAAGAAGGAAAATGCATGCTTGACTAATTCTTATATTCAACCAGTAGTCCCTATCCCTCCCTCTCCTCTGACCACGTGAGTGTGTATCAATTTGTGTATGTGTGAGAACTGGCACACTCTAACCTTGACATTTTAGCATGATGGGGCGATGAATGAAAATGACCACATAACACTCGAGGTGCGAGGTGTGGGGGGACGAATGGGGGAAGACAAAAATAACAGATGTTATTTATCTATCCATCTCCATCTTTGGATATGGAAACCAAAAAAAAAAAAAGTCTACCTGCTGTGTACACGGTTTTCTGTTTGTGTGCTTTTGTGCGAGTCCAAAGTCAGCAGCAGCAGCAGCGAGGAGGGAATGGGATCTCTGCTCTGAACAGCCAGCTGGTTATTTAAAGGCCTTGGGGCCTGTGCTAGATTGATGTTGTTTTCCTTCAATCAAGGGAGCCGTGTGGGACGCGTTCATGCTGGAGAGTGCGCATAAACACCCTTTACTGCTCTTGTAGGGAAGAAGGCAGGCCTATATGCATCAGCCCGTCTCTATATTTCTGCTCGGATCTGATTAATCAGAACTGTTTTATAAACTTGCCTCAGACTTCATGCAACAAACAACAGATCCAGATAATACTAAGCCCAATCAAATTTTACAGGCATAGATCCACACTCACAACTGAAAACTATGATAAGTCCGTCTGAAGGCAGGAAACCCTTTAGAAAGAGAGTTAGGACATCAGGTCTATTTGAAAAAGGTTTCCAAATTTCACCACTGTAGAGTCTATCAGAATATTTACCTTCGAATGCATTATGAAGCACTTCTGTAATTTCTTGCTGGCTGTCTGAAGGACCCAGAGTCTGAGACAATTTGTACATATCCAGCCTGCAAGGCCAGGAAGAAGAACAAAACTCCATGAGTGAAAGATTCATGCTAACATTTTACAATAGTTATCAATACAACTCAGACATGCTCCAGCAACTCTCCTCTCACAAGTTTTATTACAAAAAAATACCAGATGCTGAAGGCCAAATTCAACATTGAGCGAGTCCAGCTATCTCTGAATGGCATCTGACTCACAGGAGCCAAACAATTCCAACACACGTGGGCAAAGAAAGGTTTAAAACTACAACCCACATTTCTTTATGTCTTTGTATATAAAAGGTAAAAGTAAGTCAAGTAAATCCTACCATGCCAAACCTAAAATTAGAGTTACACACTCACTGTACTATTGTTACTGTGCACGATACAGTAATGTTTTAAAGAAATTGATTGAAAGTGACTTATAAATACCAGTGGCCATATGAATGAATAGTGTATACATGCAAAACTCATGCACAGGCCTTGTCCTACATACAAGAAGATGTTTAAAAAGTGCCGTGAGAATGTGCACACCTCATGCATTTCTGAGACCATGCATACATTTTTTTCCAGAGGAAATTAAACCTCCTGTTGTGAAGTTCAAATTTTCACCAGAATAGTTAATAATGTAATAATAACAACAATGTATAATTGTACATGCTGTTCATACTTACAGCTCCATGTCAGGATCGTTTAAAAACAGAGCAAGTATTTAGAGATAGTTCTAATTCTCTGGCACAAGATTGGCTCATGGTCTGATTTATGGTCTGTTGGATTTTATTGTTATTTATTTATGTAAAGCACTTTGGTCAACCCAGGTTGTTATAAGGTGCTATATAAATAAACGTGACCTTGACCTTGAGGCTCCCAAAGGCTGTTTGGGAAAACAGCCAACATACCATGATCAATGTATACATCTGTGACTCCCTCTTCATTATTTCCATATAAGACTTCATACTTTACAGGCTATGCATTCACATGTTAGAGATAAAGTAAGCATTGCCAGTCCTCTTGCTGTCCTCGCCCGTAATCCAACAATTTCTTTATTATTTATGCAGGGTCCTTTGTTTTTTACCATACAAAGTTAATCACTCATGCATGTGCAGTTTCTCGTTGATTAAGATTTATTAAAGGAAAAGTATATGTCCCGCCCGAGTTTGACATGAATCTACAGAGAGTTTTATGCATCTGGCTCATGTTGCTGTGGTTAGCACCTACTCGCCCACCTCCGCTGAGACTCCAACCTTTCACGCAGACTCGACAGCATGACAGCCGTTGTTAAAACGTTTCACCTATGGGTAAAAAAAATCTATGGGTGAAATAACAGTGACTAAATCAAGTGTACATTGTCACTGCCAGGAGGATAGCATTCATCTCCAGACTGAATTGAAAGCTTTCAGAGGAAGCTGAAGCATGAAAGTACTGATATGCAGTGAAACCAACTCAACAATTTTGTTACTCAATTTAGCAACTTGTACCGAACTGACCTCATTTAACACATTTTTTGAAGAGTGACTCCAATGCAAAAATGCAGACAGTTCCTCTAAAACCTATTTTCTCAGTCACAACACAGGCTCTCTGTCTGCCTGGCTGGGAAAATGAGCTGTGTGTGACGTCAGCAGTGGTGACGGCTCAGCTTGGTACAGGCAGCAGCAGAAATAATCGTTGCCTGTCTGCTGCAGTAGAAGCATGCATTCTGTGAGGCAAATCAATTCAAACAGTTACAGTTTAGTTTAGTTAGGATGTATTTCGAAAGCCACATTAATTCTACAAAGAAGCATTGACAATATGAATAGCAAAAATCCCATAGTTTTTATGCTATTTTTTGAAAGATAGAAATATGTCATAAAAACGACACAGTTTAAAACAACAATAGCAGATTCTTTACAGGATTATTCACCAATGTGGCATCTCAATTTGACACATTTTCACATGATTTAACAACTTTTACTGAAAAAGCAGCAAATTCCCCTTAAAATTAGTTGTCAATGCTACATACAGCAACAGATTGAGTAAACTAAGGCTGTGTTCAAAACCGCATACTACATACTACATACGGCATACTCATCGATCAGACAGTATGCAGAGCGTTTACCCACAATGCATTTCGCTCCTGCCCGAGCCGAAATCAGCCGGCCTGAAGTTGATTTCGCTTAAGCTCTAAACTCTGTAAACTTTAGCAACATTTGAAACATTTTCAGGCGAGAAAGTAGTCGTTTAGATCCCCAACGTGTTGAAAACCTGACAAAATACCGGCTATTTACAATTTTGTTCCGACGAATTCGGCGATACTAAAGCTAGCCGCAGTGAGCAACGCACTTCCGGTTATTTTCACAAAATAAAATACCCATTGCCTTTTATCATTGAGAAGGCCATTACGATACAATTGGTGCTTCTGTTTTGAAAACAGGAAGTGAACCTACCCTCGTAGCTAATTTGAAACTGCCGTTTTGACGGGAAATGACGATCAGCGACATCAAGTTACGTTGCATCTTGGGTAGTTTGAGTATGAGTAGTAACGTCATGATGCATACCCAACATTTCGGCGAATCTAGTATGCATTCGGGAAAGAAAGTCAGTAGGAGTAGTAGGAGTAGTAGGAGAAGTATGCGGTTTCGAACACAGCCTAAGCCTAAGATCAGCCAGATGATGGGTCATTTCAATTTGTTCGAGCACTTTTTCTGAACACTTAAAGCTGCAGTCTGCAAGATTTGTTGTTGTCATACGTAAAGTCCTACTTTTTGGCATTTTAAGAGTTTACATGATCTATCAGAACGCTTGAAGTTGAAAACGGTGACCTCCGTAGTCGCAAAATGCAAGAAATGCTTATTTTTTAACCGAAAAATAAAAAGTTATTCAACTTCCTGTCCCGCCCCTTCAAAACACATGAGAACTCGTGCACGTAGACGTGCACGCCAGATGCGCCTACACGACTCCTCATTCATCAACTCACCTGTCATTTGCGATCATGGAAGACACAGTAAGTAGACTAGCCCGTAATGAAGTTCAATAGTCTAGATAAATAAGCGTGGGGACGAGCCTACCTTGTATCGCGCGTGCACAATCGGTGATTGACAGGCAGCAGAGCCCAGCTCATAACCTGATTGGTTACCTTTTACCGGTCCGGTCTGCAATTTTGTAAACAAACCTGCTGGCTTTGGAGGGACCTAGCGGGACATATAGGGGACCTAGAGAACTCTTTTTTTTTTGTATTGGGGTATTTAATGTACTACTTTCAGAATCCCCGGACAGTTCCAGGCATTATGCTTGAAAAAGAGTTGCAGACTGCAGCTTTAAACGATATCCTGCAACTTCCTACTTTTGAGGATAACGGATTCATTTTATACTACGTTTTCTCTCAGATCCACAAATAAAATTAAAAACAGGTTACAGCATCCCCATGGGCATTTTGTCTATCATAATGTCAAGTTTTTGTAGAGTTGCACTAACTTAACAGCTTTCTCATTAATTACAGAAAGTAGCTTTCTGTCACTTGACAGTAAGAAGGTTCCCAGTTCAAATCTTGGCTGATGACTTTCTGTGTGCATCTGTTTTTCCTGTGACAGCATGGGTTTTCTACGTGGACTCCCACAGTCCAAAAGCATGCATGTTATTTTAAGTGAGGACTCGAAACTGACCCTTGGTGTGAGTGTGAGCGTGCATTTTTTTTTCTTGTTTGTCTCGGTGTTTGCCCTGTGATGGACAGGCAACCTGTCGAAGGTGAACTCCACCTCTCACAGTTGGAATAGACTCAAACCGCATTGTGACCCTGCACAGGATAAAGCGGGTATAAATCTTCTCTTTAGTATTGGACGTAACTATCCAAGAAGGACTCCTTACACCATTCTATGAATTCATCTATTACATGGCCATGATTGTGGTCATCACTGCCAGGTAAAAGCACAATGGCATAATCGTTCTGAACATTAATGATATGAGAGCTCCTGTACTGCCTATAGCACATTTGAGCAAAACCTGTTGCTCCTCTCACCTGTATTTCAATGTATTCCGAATGTGGAAATGATTCTGTACAGAATACACTTTTTTTTTTTATTTATTTGTGTTGGCTTTCATTACTGTGACAAAGCAAGGATCAGTTCTGCCCCTTCATCCTCCCATACACATGTATTATATATGGGGGAGCTCTCTGCAGTGGAAATATTATGACTGAACTGATCCGCAATAAAGGACAGAGACCAAAACACGCACCTAAAGGTTACTGGTAAAGTTGGGTTACTAGTAAAAGGAGGTGGTGGTTTACCGCTAAGAACATGAGTGTTCCTTTATTCCCACCACTGCATGCATTTCCATGGCAACTGCCCCAACACACACACACCAACCCATTTAATAGTCTCTAAAGAGCATAAAAGGAGGTGAGTATAACTCAGTTTACTTGTGAGCGCTCTGTACTTGGCTGCACTGCATCTCACCACTGTGATTTCCAACCAATTAGGCAGCGGCAGCACAGAGGCCAAATGAGACCCGTTACTATTATCTAACGGCTTACCTTTTAATAGAGCTGCATGCTATACTTAATTCCAGTGGAAGTGCAGAGAAGATTATTACAGTTATGGTGGAAAATAACTGGTGGAACAAATTGTTAGATATGTTGGATGAAATGGCTCAGGTAGAAGAAAAGGTTGGCGAACACACACACACAGACAGGCAAACTCTTTTGTCACAGCAGTATCCTCTTTGCCTTTTTCTTTCTCATCGACCAGAGCTATTGATGTACTGAATGTCGGAGGGCTGAGTCAATAAACAAGAGGAAAAGCTTTTTGAGGAGAGAGTGACTGAAAGGAAGAGTGTATCCACATGCAGTCCATCTTTTCTGTGCATTTGTGTGTCACTGAGTGTATGTTGCGGGCATGCACTTGTGCATCTGGCTGCACATTTCTCTCAGAAGTGACTTTGTCCGTGCTCCATCTCTTTCCCTGCACTCACATCTCCTGTCCTCCCTCTAGACGCGCAGAGCTGACTCGTTAATGTTTAATGCTCACTCAGGAAGCAGACATGCTCAGCGAGGCCTGCAGACACACACGCACACACTCCCCCTACATCCCCCTAGCGACGCCATCCTCATTACCAGCCTGAGGTTTGACCTTTAACCCCTCGACCAGATGGCTGATGTTTTCATTCTAAAGGGGAGAAGAAATGAACCAGGAGTGTCTCAACATTGCACAACATCACAAAAAGGGAAAGAGAACAAGTGTGCTAGAAGATGATGGGGATGTTTTTCTATCAACAGGGGGATCAAACAGAGCTATTGCTGAATCATTCCTGAACACGGAAGGTTTATATTCTTTGGGAAGAAGTCTGGGAAGTTACAAGGCCAAACTGATAAAGTTTTCATAGCACTATGCTCATAGGTGAAGGCTGCCAAGAAATAAATAATTACATTGGTAACTTTGGTTGGTGTGAAACAGGGTTCATACGAACAACTTTTGGGGCAAAAAATACCTGCATTCGGGCTAAAACGCCAGACTGAAAGCATCATGCTCTTTTATTTCCTCTACTGGCCTGAGGGCTTTGCTGACTCCAGAAACGGTGACAAAGTCCAGATCAGGCTGCAGGCCTTTACCACTTTACACATCAAAAGATTCCACCAATTATACGGTCCGGACAAGGGGCAACACTCGCACAAGACTGAAAGTAAGCAGGCAGCAATGTGTGAGAGATGGCATTGTTTGAAAGAGTGTGTATGTGTTGTGAAAAAGAGATCAAGACAATGAGTGAAAGCAGGCCTGTGCACGTGCCTGAGCACATGTACGCGTGCAGCTACTGGTATGACAATGGCACCCTCAGGTGGTGGTGGCAGGTCCATGAGGGCAGTAACTGGGTAAATGTGTGTTTGAGTTGGTTTGCAAAACTCTGTATTACAAAAGTGTCTCAAAGAATCTCTTTGTGTTCTTCATCAGATACGGTTCCCAACTGACGAGGAAAGTCATGCCAAGAAAATGGCAACACGCATTCAGCGATACTGAGACAAAGTTATCACCCTACAGAGGAGGACGACAGTCGGCTGGAGGCTGTACAGTTCAGACATATCGGGAAGTATTAGAATTTACAGTGCCATGCTAAGATAAAAGTAATAATGCCATGACTTTCTCCTTGTTAGCAGCAGTTAAAAAGAATACAGCATTTAGGTCACTTTGTGAAAGCAGAAAAGAGGCACTACCCAGCTGACTTGGGCATCAGGCGTAAGACAAATGGCACATTTTAAAAGCATCACACCGACTCACAAACTACCGGTGTTAAAAGTAATTAGTTTCACATGTGGAGACCCATTAAAAATTATTTCAGATTTATTGGTTAATTGCCGTTTCAAATCTTATCTCCAAATAAAAGCACTTCCCAAGAGTCACGAGCTTGCTGATGCATGAAGTAAAAGAGGAAATTTCCGTAAGTCACTGAAAGCACGTTTGGTGTTAAGTTATCTCAGAGGAGGTCTTTCTTCCAAAAAGCCTTGAAGACAAAATCGTGAAGCTGTTGACAGTTCAGTGAAAAGTTATTTTGGCCGCTCGGTCAAATGAAACAGTAAGGCCAAGAAGGAACAGAGAGGAGTTGTATTCCTGTCAATCTAATGACAGCTGATCTGTGGTCAGCATCCCTTAGTCAAGTTGTCAGTGTAACATAGCTGAAAGCCTTCCGTGGAGCCAACAGCTCTGCATGTATTCACTGTCTCTGCCTCTAGCTATTTCTTTCCTCCTCTGCCGGTTTCCCTTTCTCCATCTCCTACACAAAAATATACGCTCCAAGAGAAGTATGCTGCAGCAGAAACAGATTTTTTTTTTTTTCCATTTTGTAACTTGCACTGTTCCTGCATTTAATTTGGTCCACCAGTCAGACGGCTTGTCTGGCGAGTCTGATGGTGTGTCATGACTCAGTGTGATCCACTGGAAAAGCTTCAGCTCTGCTTACGTTGAGGTACAACCATGATGTCTGTTCAATATGACCTGATTTCTCTCCACGTGTTTGCGTGTGTGTGTGCGTCGTCCTTTCTCTTTAATCACAGAGGGAGTGAAGCAGAACAATTCGGAGGGTTGAATCAGTGGCCTTTGTGCTTTCCTGCCTGGCTCGAGGCTGGCACTGCTGCCGTCTAAATAACCAGCTCCGGATGTTTTTTTTCTGTCCCGACACAGAGGATGGATTACTGTGAGTATCTCTTCATCTCACTGTAATCGTCTCCTCTCACATTACCCATTGAGGACCACCTCAATTCGGACTTTTCAAGCTGGATTAAAACCACCCACCACTGCAAAGAGTTCTGGGTATAGTGTGACTGTCTGCCGTGCCTTTCGTTACACAACGCGTCTTAGGTGGGAAAAGGAGAGTTGCCATCTGAAAACTTTAATTCACAAAGACTTTCTCATTTTTTTCACCTTGTCCCTTTTTCTCAATCTTTCAGTGTTTTCCCTTTCTTTCTCTTTATCATGTCTCATTTTCTCTTCTTACTTGTTTGTACCAACTTCTTTTACTTGCTTTCGTTTACTTATCTTTTCTTCTTTTGCCTTTAATGATGCCGAAAGCTCTGTGTTAATTATCCAGTCACTTCCACATATCATTCTACCCTTACACACAGAGAAATAAGTGAAAATGAATTGCCGTAACCGAAATTACAATTTTCTGAAAAGCACCCAATAAGGTACGGAAATGGCCCTTTACGTAGATACTATGGACCTTTGTTTCATTTCAAATGTACAGAATTCACAGTACAGTGTTCTTTTAGGGTACAGCTGGAGCCTGACAGAATATATACCTTATTGGGACCGTTCCTGCACCTTCATTTCTTCATGTGTACTTCATAGTAAAAGATCACTGGTGACTTTTGTTGTACACAATGAAAGGATCTGAACAGTAACACGATCACTAGGTCAGAATGTTGGGTTTTGATTCTCTATGTAAACACCAAATGCATAAAAAGAGGTAATGTGCCCTTTATTTCCTTATAGAATAAATTAATCATTCCTTTTCTGTAAGTTTGCAATCTCTCCTCTCTCTGAGTTTGTCTTCCTTTAGATCTTTTCAGCTGCTTGTGACTCTTCCACATGTTTTCACTCTCTAATAAATTTCAGGTAAAGAATCAATCTGGGACTAATTTACTCTTGCGCACGTTCTGCCTCTTAATGTTTCATATGTTATGACTGCCTTATGTTGTAGCCAAGTCAAACATAATTACACCGTTAATGTTAGCACAGCTGTGTCGGGTACTGTGTACTGTATGCGTTTTATGAGGATGTGCTGGTCTCTTCTGGTCATAAAGGGAATTACATGAGTCAAGAAAGTGGGATTCATCCCATAAAACTACCCTGGGAAACACCTTCAAACTGTTCTGGCATAGTCTCATACTGTCCCATGCATCCTCATTTACGTGTAAACGTACAGATTAAAGGAAATAGAATGAAAATAGAAAGACAAGATTCTTCCCAGTGTCTCATCTATATCACAATATATAGCTTGACAGATAGTGTACCTAACTTATCTGTGTAACAGTTTTGCATGTCTGCACTCATTTGTTGCACAATTTCTGAAAGATTCGTCCCAGTGTCTCATCTATATCACAGTAAAACATTTGAGAAAATTCAGCTCTCTGTCCTCAGCTGTCACTACAAAAGGATTTAACCTCGAACCAGCGACAGTTTCTTGTGTGGTGTTTTTGAAAAGTTAGAATAGATTTTCAGTCCTACTGAATAAAAGGTTTGATCGGATTTGTATGGCTGAGTCCTCGTTGAGTCTGACCTTGAATGCGCATAACTACATTTTGATTACTTGTGTATTCAAATTTGAAATTATGCTCACCGATATCACTTTATTCATAAATTATGCATCGCTGTCGAATTTGTATGATCGCCATGCAACACTTATTGATCTTGAAGGCTCGGAGGAAGGTTGCTCAGGGCCAAAAGCAGCACTCTGGATTTATGATACAGACTTTTGAAAATGGAATAGTGACGGTGCAGAGGGTTAAAATTCTATGGTATTCCCATAACTCTTGGTAAGAATCTGTGAAGTGTTGATTACCTCAGAAAAAATACTGCTACAGCAAGAAAATTAAATGTGTCTTTAAAAAAAATCATAGTTATATCCTCCTTTCCACTGTTAATCCTTTCCACATCATAAATGTGATGATCCCCAATGCAATACCAGAGTCTGAACCTTAGTGGGCGCCATAGCTTTAATGAGCAGCCTTAGGTTCATGCAGAATATAAGCATTAAAACATTTGCCTTACATTCAGTTACTTGTTATTCACACCTTAATTCACCATCGTCATTTCCAGGATACAGGGATGAGCCACGTGCGCTCTGTGGGCTTTCATATTTATTGCAGCTGATGTGTCAACATTTACAGAGTCTTAACTTTTTGCACGCCATTTATCAACTTGTACAGATCATATTTAGGACCATTTGAACTCTGAGATGTGAAAACCAAACTAATCGAAGTGGCAAAGATCTATTAAAATGTCATGCATGTATTCACACTGGGGGGGGGGATAAAAAAACTCTGCAACATCTGTGGTGAATAGTCTTAGTGAAAGTAGCAGTGCAGGCCTACCTGAGTTTGGGTTGGGTGTTTAACCAGTCAACACATTCCTGGAGTAAGTAAACCAGCAGTAGCTTTAGCTTCTGGAACACATACAACGTGCAGCTGTTTTACGCAGGTGGCTTCTGGGGCCCAGGAATGTTGTGGAGAAGGACAGCACATATTCATTAACCCAGCCGGTGAAGAGTATCCCTAATCAGTTTGTTCTAACAGAGTGAGAGCTGGTTAAAGAGGGGAAATATTTATTTTAAAATGTAGAGTAGGCCTACGTGCAAAGCACGGCAATGACACTAAACCTTTGCCACGTTTTGGCTGCATTCAACTTGAAACTCGTGAAGGAATTAGTGCTATCCCTCATCATTCATTTGCGCTATCTGTTATGATAATAAACAATCCGTCCTGTTATCCACAGGATTTGAAAAAGCTGGACAGGACTTGGTGTTACGTTCACTTACTCCGGAAATATCAGAGAGACCTGGAAAGATTCATACATAAACTAAAAACGTTAGGTTATGTGATTTTAGACTTTGTACCACTGACTGGCGAGATTGCGCTGGTCATTTTTTAAAGAATTTTCATCTTTGATGCCACATTAATCAAAAGATGTTTGGTGAAACGTGACTGATTTGCTGTTTGTAGTAGTTTAGAGTTTGCATCCCTCTGTCGGCATTTCACATTTCTTTTTGCGTCTTTTGTGGTCATTTTTGTTTTTTGTCACAGTTAACTTTTTTCCTTGTTTTTACTAACCCCTTTGCCACTTGATATTCTGTATTTGTATACCTCTGTATGTGTTTTTTTTCAGTTACGTCATGGCAAATTCATGTCTGTTTTGTTTCTTTTTTTTTAACCCCTCTCCATGTGTTTTTGTCATAATGTTGTGTCAATTTGTCGTCAAATGTTGATTTGTTGTCGTTTTATTTCTCTTTACACTAACTATGAGTTTTTCTATCATCATTTTAAATCTCTTTCTGGTCATTTTATGCCCTTGTAATCTTTTTATATTGTCACTTTGTGCCCATTTGTAGCTTCTTCTTTTTTTACGCACTTTGGTTTGCATTCAATCGCTCTTTGCTGTCAGATTTTTTTCGTGGTCATTTTATGACATTTTGCAGGCAGCGCGTGCCCAGCAAGGCCACAGCAATCAGTGCATGAGGCGCAAACTGGGGATGGTGGGGATTACGAGCATTGCCTGAAAGCAACTAAGGATCCCATTTTTTGGGAGGGCTGATGTCATTTCAAAACTTATCTCACACTCCCAAGTCAACGCAGCGAGTTGCTCACCACCAATTCTACCGAGAAGTCCTGATCGTGTCTGACGGAGTATATTAAAAACAACCGAAGAGGAGATTTTTATAGACGAGCGCCAACTTCTTCAGCTTGAAGCGGAGCAGAAGGATTTCTCAACAGGAACCCGAGGAGTGGAGCCCCTTCTTTCTGCGGGCATTGGCGGCTGAACTTTTTTCCTTTTCCCTTCTTATAAACTGCAACCACACGCACACACGCACACGAAAAGAAAAGAAAAAGAAAAAATGAATCGGAGCTTTCACAAGTCGCAACCTCTGCGAAGTGTTGATTGTAACGCCGTGGAAGTGAAAAGCAAGGTGAGTGGTAGCGCTGTGGGCAATTTAAAAGCGACGGACGGGGATTTGGGGGAAGAAAATAAGCCTTCACATGCTCGTCCCGTAACGGAGCTGCAGTTTGTGGGAGAATCCGTTTTTCAAACAACGGCGCTTGTTTTTCTTTTGTTTGTTTGTTTGTTTGCTTTAAAGTGATCGACTTTTGGATTTCGGGTTGAAAATAACCAGTCCTGGATGTTTCCTTCAAATTTCTTCTTCTTCCTTACTTCCAACCATCCAGATTGTGCTGATTTGGCTCTCCCTCTGTGTCACCGAGCTGTGAAAAGGTGAAAAAAAACTGCTTTGGCATTGTTTTTCAGACACCTTGTCTTTTTTTTCTGTCTCTTTAACATTTATTGACGTGTGAAGGTTTCACCTGTTAAACCGGATGTTTTCGCCACATTGGTTACATTCGGGGCTGCTTTGGTGCTACATAGTTTCAACCTGATGTTTTGGACAGTCTACCGGAGGCTGCTGCTTAAATTGAGTTAGCACAGTTATCCTCAAAACTGTAGAGTTATGTAATTGAGCGCATTCGTTCAGAAAACATTTGATTGGTTATGATTTTCGTGGAACAGATCCAGTATCAAATCAAATCGTGGAACCGCACTGACTATTGAACACTTTAGCCTACTGAGGAAGGGTTTGAGCTGTTTGTGGTGGAATGGTGAAAATCAAAACGCTAAATAACAGTGGATTTTCTGTAATTGAGCCAACATTTCTTTCCTAAACGTGACCGTGTTTACAGTTTACACACAGGAATTGGAGGAACATTGGAGATGAGCTTCTCTGTGAGTTGGCTTGTCACACTGAGATGGATAAGTGTTGCAAGAGGTGACTCACTCTGTCCAGAGGTCTCTTCACTTTTAGTTTTGCCTGCCTGGTTTCAGCAGGGCGCAGGGGCCGTGACCTGACAGTGCTGTGAGATGGTTAACATGCTCTGATAAGGTGGCTGACAGCAGGTGGGTGAGCATCTATTCCAGGACTGATCTGAAACACAAGCGTCACTCCAAAGGGCTGCGAACAGGGATCACCACCTAAGTGCCAGAGATTGTTTGTGGGCATGACTGGCACCCCAGGTGCTTCGTGGCTAGAGCGGACAAGCTTCAGCAGCGTCATCACATCACCGCAGAGCTGAGTCACCGTCGCATAACGTAACATGTTTCCCCTTTTGGATCAGATGCAAATCATCTCTCACAATCGCGTCACTCCATGCGTCATTTTACTCTCCCTCCACAGAGAATAAGTTTCTTTTGCACTGGAGACCAAGCAGCTTCACACAGCTTCATCCTCCCATCCTGTCAAATTCGATCACCGTAGCAACATGAAGAAATAAAGATGATGGCTTCCAGAAGATGAGTGGTGCTCATCTGTTTAGTTTAACCTGACCAATGACATTTGAACATTGTCATAATTCAATCCAATGAGAGCCAGTTTCAAACAGAAATATGAGCTTAATTAACAAATGCTTAATAATTATTATTTAGGTCACTTTTGAAGCAAAAACTTGGTCTAATGTAGCTTAACCCTTTGTAATCTGGTTCAAAGCTCACTCTAATCCAAACTGAACTGAGTTTAACCTGCTTTTACATTGAGCCTAAAATGGTTTGAATGGAGTGTAACAAGTCCAGTAAAAATAGATTTTGTAGGGTTTTGTTTTTTTGTTTGTTTGTTTTTCCCCAAGACTTGAGGGATCAGTTCTTTCTGCCTCCGTTCAAGAAACTAATACTCACAGACATGGAAAAAAGAAACCCAGTGAACCCAGCTGAAAAGTGTTATTGAAGACGGCTCTTCATCTTTCTCTTGTAAACGGCCAGGGCAACTGGTTTTGTTGGTCTTTTCCACCTCCAAGTTTGGTTTATGGTTAGCAGCTACTTCCCTTTTATTACAACCATGCACAACGTAGCCTGTCATGAGCCTCAAGTATATTTTCTACAAAGCAGGTTTTGAAGAGTTGACTTCAGATTTACCATTTAATGAAAACTCACCCAGTTTAATATGGTCTACGCCCAGTTTAGTCTGGTGTAAACCCCGCCTAAACTGCTCAAATGTGGCCAAAGGCTAAAGTAAAATAGCCCTAAGTCAGTCTTTTGTGGCCTTTATAAATACAGTTTATTTAAAAAAATTTAAAAAATTGTCCTGAACTTGACTATACCCAGTTTAACCAGTTTTAAATTCAGTCTGCATGGTTATGAAGATTTCCTCTTTGATTAGGAGAAAATGAGAATCTTTGGTTTTTCTAAGGGTAGGGTTAATCTCGTGAAGGAGACAGAGACTAAATGTATGTCAAAAATTCTCTTAGTGTTGACGAGTCTTGGAGTTCAAAGTTGTTCATTTCAGCCTGACCAGTGGTGAGCTGTCCCAGGCTGGATTTGGCTGGAACCCAAGTGCAAAAATGAAAAAAAAAATACTGCTCTGGACAGAAGAGGTTAATGGATTTATCAAATTAATGACGGGTTAAAATCGATAATGGAAAAAAATTACTGGTTGTCCTTCTTCTAAATATATGGGGCAGCTGTTTGAATGCCTGAATCTCATAGGCAATCCATCAAGGCCGAGCGGTACTTAAGAAATCTGTAACAATGTCTCACTTATGAAGAAAGTGCAAACTTGCTGAGCAGTAGATAAGGTCCTTCACATTTCCAGAAGTGACGCTAGTGTGTGTGTTGTTAGAATAGTTGTGTGATTGATGCTATGTGCCTGGTTTTTCGGTGGTAAACGTTTGGTTTTCTCAAGGGAAACTGCTCCTATGATAAGCTTATCAGGAATAGCACTGGAGGTGTCTGGCTGCCTGTCGTGGAGTCTCAGCCAGGAGCTGGTTTCACTCACTTACAGCGCTTATCAGAGTGTGTTGGGATGCGGGGGGGGTGTTTGTTGGAAGGTTTTTTTTCTTCCTCCACTCCTTTAATCCTTTGGTTTGCACAGCTTTTCATATACTTCAGAAAACTGCATCAATGTATCCCAGTTTTGAACCTTGATATTTTGTTTTCTTCACGTCGCAGATGTGCATGGTTATTAAATTGCTAAGAACCTGCTGGTGTTTTACTTGACTTGCAGAGTATTAAATAAAGAAAAAGGCAAGTGTTGGCTGAGGACATTAGTCAGTTATCCTCCATTTTCCGCTGTGTGTCAGTTAAGAGGCTCCAGACATGTTTCAGCCTGTTGGACATCACTTTGCCCTGATTGGCCAGGAGGGCAAGTGATGTCACGTTTGTAGTGATTTATTCTTAGTATTGGGTTTAGTATTGAAGCTGTGATAAATCATTCCGTGTTCAGACTTGCTCATAGCTGTGGGCTGAGTTTTGCATGTGAAAACATATCGCACAGTACCAACAAAACTTTCATAATCAGTGACTGAGGTTACTGTTGTGCATGATTCTAATATTGTAATAAGGCAAGTTTAACATGTTGCAGGCTTACAGGGTTAATTACAGTTTATTCATGACATGGTTTCACTTTCCAAAATGCTAGTAACACCTACTGAGCACTGACGAAACCTGTTTGTCAGCTCCCTGTGTCATCCCCTAATGTGAGTTGAGTTTTATATTAGCTGGAATCCGAGTGGGGCTCCAGGCTTACAAAATGCTACTTCACATGCGTGCGCTTCCGCTGTCTTCAGTGAATTTGGCAGCAAGTCGCACCCGCCTGGCATCCTCCTGGTCCCCTAACACGCCTCCTCCTAAATTCATATGTCGTCTTCTAATTACAGAGCTGGTTAATGTATCCCCCACCCTTTATCGTTCCTCTGTCAGTATACCCCTGCTTTCCTCTGCTACTATGTCAGCAGTTTCCCTCTCCCTCCCCCTGATCATCTCCACACTCTTCTTCTCGGCTGTCAGCTTCCCTCTAGTGAGCTGATGATTACAGTAACAAACAGCACCTTAGTCTGCAAATTATCAGTGTGATTCACACACCGGTGCTGCTGCAGTTGTTTGTGGCTGAGCTTTATTGAGCTGTGCTTTTGTGCCTGGCTTTGTCACTCCATGTGCCGGCCATGAAACTCAGCTATACTCTCATTAGTGCTTCAGTGACTTAGACAGCAAAGCAGAGGCAAAATTGTTGAGGCCTGTGCTTATTATGCAGAAGTAGCGATTTGCAGAAGATTGTCGTATTCATTGTGAGAAGCTGATGTTTTTGGATGGGAGTCTGTTGGAGCTAACCTAACAACCCTCGCTTGTATTGTGCTTTAAGGCACTTTCACCCTGACCTCACTTTTTTTTAAACTGATGTGCATTTTTTATATCGTTAACGTGGTGCACTCAATAGCCGCGCCTGCTAAGGGAATAGAGTAATTGTCAATAATTAGATGAAAAGAATAATATGTCTAAACATAAAGTGCAGCTGGCAGCAGTTTAGCTTAGCATAGAGACTGATCCTTGCTCTTTTCACAAAATAGCTAATTATCTCACAAATTTTAGTCTTTATGCACAAAAAATGTAATGACATCATGGAGACACTCGCTCTCTTTGTCGCCAGGAGTTGGATCAGACAGCTATTTCTTTTCAATTTAAATCTTTAGTAAGCAATTTGTTAGCTTAGTTAAGCTTACAGATCAGGTTAACATCAGGTAAAAACTGTGAGATTCAGCTACGGATTTTTTTCTTTCTCTTTTTTCGTTTTCAAACATTAAGCAAAGAAGACATTTACTACAGAGGTGCTCGTGGAATGATTCTGCGCTTTCTATCAAGGCCTCTGTCGATGTGCTTTCTTGTTCATAGAATGTCGAATCGAACTTGGCACGTTGTGCTCTTTTTTTTTTTTTCCCCTTAAAGGTTAATGTTTCCTGTTGTTGTGTAATGCAGCTATTTAGAAAATGCTTAGGTTGGGTTGAAACCGGTTTTGTAAATTATAGCTTATTTGCTTTGTGTATTGTTAAGAGACATTTTTGCCAGTGACATATTTTACATAAGGTCACGACCCACACGTGCTCAGCAGACTTCCACCCTGTTCATTTCACGTGTGACACTTGCGTTGCATTCCTCTTCTTGTTTGCACCAATTGTTCTTTGATGTCCTTTTCACCTTTTCTCTTTTTTTCATTTCTCTCTGCTCAGTATGGGGCAGAGTTCCGCAGGTTCTCGGTGGACCGGGTCAAGCCTGGCAAGTTTGAGGAGTTCTACAAGCTCCTCCTGCACATTCACCGTATTGCTAATATGGAGATGATGATTGGCTACGCCGATGTTCACGGTGACCTGCTGCCAATAAACAACGACGACAACTTTTGCAAAGCGGTGTCAACAGCTCATCCATTACTCAGGATATTCATACAGAGACAAGGTAAAACACTTTTTAAAAACAATTGTTCTACAGAGCAGGATTTAAAAAAAAAAAACTTTCTTGTGTTTACCCTGAAAGCTTACTGAGTCATCTTAAAATAAGATGTTTAAATAAACACTGGCTGGATATTGCTTTTCCAATATCCTGCAACTGATAAACCCATAAAACAATCATCTGTGGCATAAACGCCACAATTATTCTGCTGACTCGAATCAAGTCTCCCCACAGAATATTTCCTCATCCAGTTATCCCTGTCTTGAGGCCTTTTTGTTTACTTCGTGCAAGGCTTTTTGTGTGTGTCTGTGTGTGTGTGTTTTTGTCTTTCCTGCCCTCTTATTTGCTGGATCAGTCTCAGTCTAAGTCTGTCTGCCCGGTTAAGTCCTGCACCTTATCCAGAGGAAGGGCTTGCAGGCAGATGAACACAGACACAAACATACACACAGAAAACAGTGCCTTGGCAGCCCCATAGAAATCAGGTCATTGAGCAAAGTCTGTATCCCGGCATACCAGACATAACTGCGAGACAAAGGATCTGCATGAAAAGGGAGACTCCTAACTGAGTTCCCCGCATTTGCGAGTTTGTGTGAGCTTGCATGCGAGTACGTATTTGTTCAATACCAACACAGCAGTACTCTGAATGCGAACCAAGTCCTCTCTCCGTTTCTTTCTCTTTCATTGATCCCAACTCTGAAGTGGGTCTTGATTGCTTGCCAGCCAGCCAGCCAGCCAGCATGCAAATGAATCCATCAACATTCACATCTATTCATACCCTCAATCCTTCTTGGAATGTCTCGCTCGATTGTGTAATGAACATGTACTCTCCGGGGTATTGTTTTAATTGTCGTCCAGTGGTTCAAACACAAAAGCTATCCACAGTGCTCTGAACAATCTTTGCGTAAATTTCCATCGAGAAATGGGGTTCAGATACTGAAGAGGTCTCGCTGGGCTTTGTGACTCAGAAGTGCTCATGAGGCTGAATTAAGCCATTGTCACTTGATAAGACATCTGTCAGTGCTGTTTCTTCATAAAAACAAAAGGTTTTTATAATTTGTAATTTATTTATTTTTTTCACCTTAGTTGTGTAAATTCAAGGTTCAATTGGAAATGGTACAAAGACAACCTGTCATCATTTTGATGTCAACAACATATTTCATTTAAGCAGCGAAAGGGGAATATTTACCAATTTGTCGTATCTCTTCTTGTTTAGCAGCATTTCGAGACCTTCCTTGTCTTTTTTTTCATTTCATAATGCTGTTATTGTTTAAATTTGGCAATGGGACTGAACTGTTTGCAGACTTAATTTTCACCTGGGCTTTTACTCTATGTTTTTGTAATACATCAAGAATGTGTCTTGGCGTTGTCTTGCTGAAATAACCGAGGCCTTCCCTTGGAAATGTGGATGCCATCTGGGTAGCAGCAAATGTATCCTGAGCATATATTGCTCTCACAAAAGTATAGGTTACCCATGTCGTGTACTCAAATGTACCCCCATAACATCAGAGGCCAGCTGATAACAAGCCAGATGGTCCCTTTGCTCTTTTGCCCAGAAGACATGACATCTCTGACGTCTCACTGCCAAAGGTTCTCAGAAGTGCTTCTAAACTCATTCAGGGATTTCTACTTCAGAAAAGTGTCTTTTTCCAATGCAGTCTGCCTGAGGGTCTGAAGAGCATTCAGTATTGATTTTCAGCTTTGTCCTTGTGTACACAGATGTCTCGGAGCCTGTTACTGATATTTTGTACCATAGGTGATAAAACCCTGTAGGCGGTCTGCAACTGAACTATGGAATTGTTACTCTTGAATTGTTGAATTATTTGCCCACACATTCTTTCGAAGTGGTGAACATTTCCACATCTGTATTTCTAAAGGACCCAGTTTTGCTGGGATACTCTTTTTGTATCTTATCACAGTCATCTTACTTACCTCTACACATTTAACCTGATTAGTTTTGCAACGTTCGACCAGATTTTGTTTCCCCAGTTGGCCCTGTCCCAAACTTTTGGAAAAAATTTTGCTCCCATCATATTAAAAGTTAGCTATATTTTTAACAACCAAAATGATTCCTTTGATATATTGTCAGTTACATTACATAATTACATTGTGTCTTTATTCAGACTTTGCAGTACCCGCTTTTTGGACAAGGTCATGTACATCAAATTGCTTCCTGGAACCTATCATTTTTATGCTTAAGATGTTTTCATGGCTGCAAGGATTCTGCTGTGGAATTTTTGCTGCGACACGTCACCAATTTCTTCTTTCTGCTACCTCTTACTGTAACCATTAGTGAGTGGGAGTGAAAGGTTTTAACTTTAACACCAACCACTCCTTTCCCTTTTAAGTGGAAACTTCATCAGAAGCCTGACAACAGCAGCATTGCAGTAAAGAACTGAGGAAGGAAAATTGAGCTATTTTACTTTCTTTTAATCTTAGGATTTATTTTCTGTGGACCTATGTACGTATTTTATCATTTCTCTTGAGATCATGTTGCTGTTTTCTTTTGGATAGGGCGTAAACTGAGCATGTGTTTCTTTTGATGTTTGCTACTTTGATTCAGGAGAAGTCCTCTAAAACAGGGACAGAGCCTTCTGGCTGGTGGATAGATGTGGTTACTCTTACTGTAACAAGGAACGTATTTAGTAGTTTGATGATGTAGTTTGAATGTGATGTTGAAGCAGTCAGAGCATCCTATATATCTGCAATCTTTTGTTGGTTGGTGGACAAAGAGGTGAGTGTGTGTGACTGTGCGAGTACCTCATGCCTTAGAGGAGATGCCCTGCGCACTGTGAGCCTCAGGCATGAGAATGTGTGCAATAGTGACTGTATCAGACAGTACCAGCCTGTTGGTGCGGGTCATCTGTGGTGTCACCGTGTGTCTTCTTCGTCCCGGTCTGCTGCAGACCACACCGGATGAAAGAGAAGGCTTCACACACATATTAAAAGACTCTGACTCACCACCCAGTTACAACAAGGAGATTGTGTGTACTTAATGGATGGAGCTTTTATGTGGATATATTTTAATCACCCAGCTCAGCCCACAGTATTAATATAGATGTATTTTAGTCTCTTTTGGAAAGGATGGGAAATGAAAAGATCATCTCAAAATGTAAAAAATAAAAGCTTGGAAGACTGTGCTTGAGTTTCACAGATACATTTTTCATCGATTGGAGAGAGTTAAAGATTAAATATGCTGTAAGACTGGCGGGGAATGGAAGAGAAATAAATGAAAACTAAGTTGGAAGGGTTTTTCTCTGATGGGTATGAATATAACTAACAGCTAAAAGATCTAAGTGAACTAATAACTCTGGTCGTTTTACTTGGTTATTCAGTGCGAGAAACAGATCCGCCACCTCCACCTTAAGATCAAACAACATCCTGTGACTTTTTGAGTGTGTGTGCATCCTTTTCCACTCATGCTCCGTGTAACAATGGGCATTACAACATTTTCATGTCCCTTTTATCTACCTGACACTCCCTTCCAGGCTTAGATTGCCTTTGTTGGTAAAATCACTTCAGCACGTGCCACAGTTTTGTGGAGATACAATGATAATCCTGCTGATGATACCTATTACTCCCCTGTGGGGACTGATGGCAGCTTCTTAACCTTCACCCAGAGAAAACGGGTTTCAACTTTGCGGATTATAATAATAATAATAATAATAATAATAATAATAACTTGGACTTATATAGCGCCTTTCAAGGTACCCAAGGTCGCTTAACAAAAGAAAAGAAGGGGGGAAGGGTAGGGCCGGAGGGGTGGGTTTAAGAAGAGTAGGACATGGAGAAGAGATGTGTTTTTAGATTCTTTTTGAACTGTAGTAGAGAGGGGGCAGAACGGATGTGAAGTGGGAGATTGTTCCATAGGGTAGGGGCAGTTGAACAGAAGGCCCTATCTCCATATGTTTTAAGTCTGGTACGAGGAACGGAAAGTAGGTCCTTGTCTGAGGAGCGCAGAAGCCGCGACTGGGAGTAGGGGTGGAGGAGATCAGAGATGTACTTAGGTGCAAGTGAGGGGAGAGATTTGTAGGTCTAGAGAAGGATTTTATAGGTGATTTCCAAGAATACATAGTAGCCTCTTAGCAAAGTTAATTGCAGGTTACTTGTCCCTAGTCAGAGCAAGAGCTGTCAAAGGATAACTGCTGTGATTATGTTTTGCGATATAAATGAAAGACTTTCAGATTTAAATTACAAAAAGTCCTCTGTGTATGTTTTAGATTGACATCTACCCTTTACTCTTTTATGTACTTAAGTTAAGGTTAGTGTTATTTTCTTCTTAAGAGACTGTTTGCATCCATTGAATATTGAACGTTGTTGTAAAAAAAGAAAAACTTTTGCAAGCATGAAAATGTACTGATCCTGAACAGTAGATGCTAATTCTTAGCCCCCCCCAATTTTATACCTACTTTGAAACTGTTACTGGTGAGAATTGCATAACTATTAAGTCAACTGAGCTGTTAAAATGGTCTGGTTGATTGTATTTTATCACATTTGAATTCAAATTGTGCTCAATCGAAAAAATGTCATTTAACCAGGTAATATCCTTTTCCCTTCTTGCCATGTTAAGCAGCAAATTAAGTCTTAAATGTTCAGTTTCCTCTTCGGCCTCTGCTTTGTTACCATAAGCTCCGCAGAAGGTGTTTCGGTTTATCAGCAGCAGCGAAACGTTGGTGAGAGACATCAGTTTGTTGAGAGTGAGGAAGGGCACTTAACTCTGCAGAGCAAAGTTTTGTTTGGGGTCACCTCTAAATTTTCTCATGCACAAAGAATAAGGAGGGGGAGGAGCAAGCAAGGAATGGGAAAATAATGGGATGTATCAAAAGAATCGTGGTGAAAGGGCAGCTCCTTATGTTGAGGTGGCCTCCCTGTCTGGTCGAGTATTTGGGGTGTAGTTGTAAAAGTTCAATCATGTGTACTCAACTGCTGATTGAGCCTTAACTGTTATGAGATCACATGTGCAGGAAGTTGCTAAGTTCACACGGAGGGGAAAAACAGATACTATAATTCTGGAGGTAATAGTTGTGGTGGAGGAATATGATTTGTTTGCAAGATTACCCAAAAGGTACTGAGTCAAATTTCAGATAGATGAGCCTGTCATGTGTCATCTAGGGAAAGCATGTAAGTACGCTGCTCATTCATATTCTCGCTCAAACTGATGCCAATTAGCATACAGATAAGATATAAAGTAGCGCCTACGCTGTTATTTTAGACAAAGGAATGTGGAGCTCTGCATTTCCGCTTTTCTCTTTACTGGTTATGAAAGCAAACTTGTTTATGACCTCTTGTTAGTCGAGAAATGCTGGACCAAATATAACTAAGCTATTCCCACAAATGACTCTTTGGAGTACAATAAGGCTGACAAATGAGGGCTGTTAATGTGCTGAAAAGCTTTGAGAGCTGGCAGACATTAACACAGTCCAGCAGGCAGTGGAGAATGGCTACTAATTTTCTGTTTTTGTAGACGGTACCAGCGGATTGCACACAGACTAAACTTTCAACAGAGAGAAGAGACCCCTGTTTGGCAAAGGGCTAAAAGTTTAGATAAATAGAGCAGTCGAGGTAATCCAAGGTCGTGTCTGTGTGGCTTCGTATCTAGTGTGCTGAGAACTGGGCTTTACAACTCCAGAAACCCGACTGCTATCCAAAACCAGGAAAAAGCAGGGACCAGATACCAACATCGGAAAGTATCAGAAGTTTTGCCAGTTACATTTACGCTGTGCAGACATCCAGACCAGTGCTGTTTCACAACGGCTTGAAAAGCTCTTTTGCCAGGAGATCAAACAGAAATGTATTTCTCTTGACTTGCCACATTGGCTTCTTTACTTTTGTTCTTAGAATCATCAAATGTGTGAACAGAAAACCAGGCTGCAGAGGTGTCAGTTACTATCATGTTTCACTCTATTCAAAGGAAGTACAACAAGGAAAGCTAATGCATTGTGTTTGAAACGCTTAAATGAAAAGTTCCCCAACTACAAATAACAGAAACTTCCTTTTGGTGATGACTAATACACATTTGGATTGGAATTTTCTGCTTAGGACAAGAGAAACATGCAAAATTGCAATGATTACTTTGAAAATATACCCTTTTAAAAGGAGTCGCTCTCACAACGGTGTGTTCTGCGGTATCTTATGTATGTAGACATATGGGTGATATGGATTATGGACACAGGTTGGACCTTAAGCTGACCTGGGCTCTTAAATTATTAATTCCCTCTGGTCTTGAGCAGCAACTTTGGTCTTAGTGATTTAGTCTGTAGTTTAATGGTTAAAATGCTGTAATAGTCACAGGGACTGAAAGCCTTAAAGGGTTACAATCCAAATGTTGAAAAGGCACCTGAATGGACTAAAGTTAGTCTAAATGTCCCTAAAAAATCTTTCTTACTTGATGGAAGAATAAGTCTGCAAGCTGATGTTTAAGTTCTTTCTTCAGTAATCTTGCTTGGAAGTTTTATTTTTTTTTTAGTGTTGAATTTTTTTTTAGCCATAAAAAAGAAAAGGTACTTGAATGGATTTTGTGGATTGTTCTCAAGATGTATTCATCTATTTATTTATGTATTGGCACTCAAAAGAGTGGTAGTGCCAGCAATTTCCAGAATAAACAATCTGTGTTCTTGAGACTTCACAGATACCCCCTAAGCATGCCTAATTTCAAATTATCCGCACTTTGTAATCTGGTGTCTGTGATTTAATAGATTGCCTCTGCAGAAAGTGCAGATTCTCTTCACTTTGTGGATTTTAATCATGTCGGTGCTAAAAGCAGTCGTTGTACGTTTAAGAGTCGAATTTGTTGTGCTCCTCTACATCTGTGTGCTGCTACAGTGGCCAACTGCAGGGATCCTGTCAGCACATCTGGCCACTCTGGCATCCTGTCCAAAGGACTTTTGAGAGTGTGTGTGTTTGTCTGTGTGTGTATGTGTGTGACTTAAGTCCACATCCTTTTCACTGGATGAGGTTGTGTGGCAGTTGTGTCAACATGCCGGTGCTCAGTCATGGTAACTGTAGTTTGTAGCTGCGACCCCACCGCACTGAATTCATGTAAACCGGAGAAAGAGCCACGTCAGTAAGTCAGACCTCTCCAAGTTGATACTTGCAGTCTCTTGGAGACTAGATTAGAATACATCTCTTGACAGCATAGAAAGTCAGAATTTATTCATTTCAATATTCAGCCTTTTGTTTTGTTTTATTGTCCTCGTTGCTCATTTGTATTTTGGAAACTGTTTGACAGATTAATTCCAGTCTCAAATAATAATAAAGTCAACTGAACTGAACTGAACTGAACAAATACCACTGAAAGAGCAAACTTTTTTCTTTTCCCCATACCAGCACATCTATTTTAATCATGTAAAGGCACTACCTTGTGGCTTGGCATGCAGTATGCTTTTCTCAGTGAGTTTGTGTGTGTTCTGTTAAGCCCATGCTTCATGTACCTCTGGTCTTTGTGCTTTTGGCCACTCCAGGCTGTGCAGTGAAGAACGTAGTTTGGTTAAAGGGAATGCTATGAACTGACAACCGCTTGCTGCTCCTCAAAGGCTTCAGCCGTGTATTCAGTCATTTAAACATCTATTAATTTTTTTTTTTTTCCGCTCTTACTCTTTTCTTTACTATATCTTTCCCCCTCTTTGCTTTCTTTTCTTAAAATCAGTCGTCAGATTCCGCTGGTCCTATCACAAGGATGACACCTATTCAGTTTACCCAGAGAAAGGATCCTCCTGGCGTGCGTTCAAGAATTTTCTTTTATAAAAACCAGTCCTCATTTTTTCATGAGTGCTCAGGCATGACTCAACAAATCAAGGTCAAAGTGGAAGAAAACCACAGCAGACAGTGAGGAGTCAGCCCGACGGTAAGATAGACAGCGAGGAAGGAAGGAAGGAAGGAAGGAAGGAAGGAAGGAAGGAAGGAAGGAAGGAAGGAAGGAAGGAAGGAAGGAAGGAAGGAAGGAAGGAAGGAAGGAAGGAAGGAAGGAAGGAAGGAAGACTGTACAGGTTGGTCAGTTATCCACTGGACCAACAGAAATTTAAAGGAGAGGAGAAAAAGTCTAGGCAAGAAGTGGTGGCCTAAACAAAAGCCATGGACACGATGGGACAATGACTGTACTCAGAACTTTTTGTAAGTTTTAAACAGACACTTTGACGACACATCTGGGTCACATTCACGATGGAAGAATGTGACACCTTTCATCTCAGGCAAGTGAGGCGTTTAAAGACTAGTCGCTGTCGGAAATTTGTGCAAATGTGTCCCCACTCATCTCTGCCCTATGCCAAATAAAACGCTCTCTCGCTGCTGGGAAATTTTTCTATGCCATTAAACCTTTTGGGTACTGTGTGTGGGCTTCACAGTAAACCTTGTGTGTGGCCTTTTCTTTGACTGTCTTCAGACAATGCCCTCCATAGTTAAAGTGTGATGGAGATGCCTGGTTCCTGCCGGGTGCCGAACAGAGCAGCAACAGCCATGTCTGATGGGGAGCTGCCTCTCTTTGTGCTCCTGACTGCGAAGACGGCGCAAAGCAGCTTGAGTGATGCTGTAAATCACATCAGCTGACACAAAAAAGACACGCTCGCTCCACTGCTTAACATTCTGCCAGTTTATTACATCTTGACTGCACTTGTGTCATGTTATTCGTGAAGTTTTAGGATAAGCCCACCACAGATGAGCTTTTGCATTACCTCTATCACGGAAACAATCATATGCAGGTAACACACACATATGGAAGGTCTCTCTTTGTTTTTGACTCTTTGGGGAGGGGTTCCAGCCTTTTAATTAAACTTTTTTTGTGTTTATCAAAACTATATTGGTGTTTGTCTTCCCTAAGTCCCTGCTCTCATTTTGGTTTACGACCCCGCTTTGAACTGCGACCCCACCCCCATACCCTGCTCTCCCACAATGAAGTTTCCAGACACTGTGGGATGGGAGTGTTTGTGTCTGCTGCCCCCCCCTACAATTTGTTTGCCACTTTTAATGAGCATTTCATGGGTTTATTTCTTTTTAAACCTTAAGTCAACATGCTTCATGCTTTGGTTTTGAAATGTCTCCAAAAAAATGGGCTCACAGGACGTTGTTCTGACAACACTGAACAAATGTTTTTGCTTGTCTTTGACAAGCAAATTTCCTAAAAGATGCAGCTGATTTGGAGTCTGTCATATCGGTAAATATGAACTTCATACACAGCTGTTTTCAATTCAGAAATGCCATCACACATCAACGTAGTCTCTGATGTGACTATTCTGAATCTCAGAAACTCGGTGGCTGAGTTAAAATTGACTCCATCCTGCAGCTACATAAGCCCACTTCTGGAAATGGTACGATGGATGTGATGAATATAGCCAGTCCTTCAGGGACAAACAAACAACTTCCTAAGCCGCTACCACCAACACAGCCACTCCTCTGTAGCCTGAAATTTCAAAGGGCCAAAACAAGCTTGAAATGCTTCGTTCTTTCCTTTGAAAGTGGAATGAGATCCTGTGATGTGTTTGACTTAAAACTCTTTTTAGGAATTTGTATGTGTTAGACTGACCAAAATAATAATGGCCAGAGGTCTATAGGTGACATTGTGTAGGTTTTACTTTTAGCTAACTAAAGCAAACAGTTGTGATGCTTCTGTTCAGACAGTGATATCATATTACGCTGGAGTGAATGGTCCGTTAGCTCAGTCAGCATGAATACTGGAAACAGAGGAAAACTGCCCTTATAAGGCGATCCAATTTCTATCTGGATTGCAATTTGAGGAAAATGTACAGAATATTTCAGTTTTAACTGAATACAGTCTGATACAGTGTTTTACATTAAAATAAATTAGATAAATTGGATACTTCTTGTTAATCTTTATTCTTTATTTAAATTTGCAAGCCTGCCGCAAGTGTTAGTGTTTGTTCATTATATTTTAAATGAAGCTCTAATGTTTGTCACGAAAGCCCTCATTTTTACCTAAGGTTGTAAATCTTTACCAGTAAATTGGGCAGCAGTAATTACCTTTGAATTTACCAGAAAGTGGTTGGAAAAAGTCTCCAGTATTTCAGTCCTAATCTTATGTGGTTTCGTTCTTCTGGCTTGTGCTGGTTGTTTTGGCAGTGGTCTGATGACTTCAAATGTGGAACGTGTAATTGGGCCTTTAACTGGTTTTAGTCAATCCACAGGTCGACCTAACAATGAACATCTTTAAGATTCAAATCGGGTTCCACTTTGTATCACTTAATCTTAAAACAATTAATTTTTATACATACGGCTCAAACGTTATATAGGCTACTTTCAATACATTTGGACGGTGCCAGATTAACTGCTTATGCTTATCTTTCTGCCCATCTTTGTGCTAAAAGAAGCTAATGTATCCTTTTCTGTTGCTTCATGTTTTATGGACAGACTGAAAGTGGCATTATCTAATAGCACTTAGCACACACTTGTCCCACTTTTGACTCCTTCGTGGCACGTTCTCAGCCGTCACTCTGCTTGTTAGTGTTAACAAAGTTAAGATTTGATTTGAACCTTTCTGTGTCTTCAGTGCACGCATCATCTTTAAGATTGCCCATACGTGCAATAAGCTTCCATTTATTACCAAAGCCCTAAAAATGCTCTAACAGACACATATGATCTGGATTAGCTCTTTTAATGCATTAGGTATAGCATACATGATGAATAACAGCGAAGTTCAGGACAGAGACAGTACTGAGATTAGCCAAAAACAGAGAATTCTGGGGACAATTCCAAGGCGGTGTTTGGGCTGAGACATGAGCAAAGTGAGGGAAGAGGGTGAAAACTTGGGGTTGGAGTGATGGGGAGTGTGGATGCAGAGTGGGCGTTAGTGGGTTTTTGAGGGAGGAGCCGATAGTTTTGAGCAGAGACTGCTCGCTACAGTTCCTCCTTAATTACAGTTTTGCTGGTGGACAAGGCCAGGCATGCTCTGTGTGAATGTGTGTGTAACAGCGGAAAACGCACACTAATTCACACATGTAAGACTTATGAACACAAGTGCAAGCTTGAGCAAAGGATTTGTGTCCTTTAAGGAAATCCTAGTTTACATTACTTTTATGAGAGCATACAAATTGGCTTTAAAAGTGTGTTCGAGTGCTGGTCACTGCTGCGGTTATCAAATCAAATTCTTGCCTTCTCTAATCTTTCGCTCGTTTGTCTAAAGTTTTTGGTTTGTTCTGTTAGTTGTGCCTGAGTTGAGTTTGAAACATCTTTTAGGTTTTATTTGGACACTTCTTGAGAGTAATCTTAAAAGAAATCTTTATCTTGAACAGAATTGGCCTGCATCCTCTTTTCAGCTTCTGTGCATCTAAGTTAAGCTAGCACAACATGAACCTAGGATCGCCTTTGCAAAGAGTTATTTTGAGAGTCCATAATTACAAAGGAGGGACTGACTGCTTCTCGACAGCTCGGCCGCAGCAAACACACTCACCACTGGCAATCTTCGCTTCAGAGCCACCCAGCTCACTATAAGTAAGCTCTGTCTCTGCGTCAAAAACAGGTTCATACTAACTGCTGGTAGCAAGGCTAACATATAGGTTATAAACAAGAAAATGTATATTTCACATTGTTTTTTTTAAATATATATTTTCTAAATTTAAGTGTAACTGCGGTCTTGTGTGTGTCTGTGCATTGCCGTGATGCACATTGCAGGGGATGCACATTGCAGGCCTTGTAAATACTGACGTTCATGCAGACACACTGTGAAATTCCCTTTTGATGACTCTGTATCAAGTCCGTAAACCTTGAGGCAAAATCCACGCACGGCTAAATTCACTCAATATAAAAAGCCTGCGCCAACAAATGGGCCGTTCGCAGCTGTACTGCCTCCAGTCTCGTTTTTGAGTCAGGGTCCCTGTTGGTTTGTGCCACCTTACTCACAGTGGCGTCGCTACTTTTAAGGATAGCCAGTCTCAGTTAGCAAGCACCCATGTGTATTCACCAACATTAGCATGCTTACAGTGAACAGACTTTAGAGATGAAAAGACAAGAAATATGTTTTTTTTTTTCTGTTGAAATGGTCCAAGCCAGTGTGCTGAGAGGGAGTTGACTGTATCTTCAGGGTTGTTTACTTTTCCCGTATTCCCTTGTGGCCAAGCCACTCTGACAAAGTAAGAGCCAATTTTGTTGTTTGCTTTTTATAGGGAAAAGGGGGCTGTATGCATGTGTGTGAGTGATTGCTGTTGAAATTGTTAAACCTCCTTTGCATTTTTTTTATCAGTATTTTTTCGGTATGGCACGCTTGATTTGTGTGCAGCAGGGATCCAAGTTATGTATGTCTGTCTGTGAATAATACAGTTTCAGCCAGCTAAAAGTTCAATGAATTGTCTGATATAGGTCATGTGGCTGAAACAATAAGACACCCTGTGATGCCCCCCACCAATCCTGGCTGTTGTTCAGCCGTAACATGCTCTTGCCTGATTTGATTGGCTAAAATTGAGTCTGGAGTTTTTTCATCATTGGTCATCACAAATCACCAGAGCAGACTGTGAGCCTGACTGTAGTAATTTCAAACTTCATTCTAAAATCAAAATGACTCACAAGGAGCATCTCGGAGCTTGTCTGTGTTTTTTACAGATATCAATAAGCCACTCTCTACGAGATCAATCAACTGACTCAGAACTGCACTTTTCACGGCGGAGATTTTCACATGTGCTCTAAATAGAAGGTATGCTTCTTTTTTTAAGTTTTAGCTTCAATAGGCGTGAGGAGTGAAGGAAGTTAAAAACTGTTCCCCATCTTGCATATCTTTTAGTCATAGTCACATAAAGGTCTGGATCACTGTTAATCATTGTGCCCAGTTTGGATGAATGCATCATCTGTGTATTCGCCTTTAAAACATCAAACATTAATACGGTTTCATGAAAAGTTTTAACCTAAAGCCTCGCCCTTCAATAAGGTCTTCTGTCTTATGAGCTCCTGAACTGACTCACAGATGCCTGGCAGGAGGAGACGGACACCCCGTGAGAAGACACTGCCCCCTCTCCCACCCACCCTTCCCCTTCTCCAAACATGTGGGCCACGAGTCGGTGGTTGAAACAGGCCAGCTCAGCAGTTCAGGATGGGAGAGGAAGGAAAAGAATGGAGGAGGGGAGGAATGAGCCCTGACTCTTGTCCTGATATGAATTGTGTCCTAGAGACTCACTGAAACAATGGACACTGACAGCTCATGTGGAAATACTCCCACAGGCAGTCTTGACGTAGTGTGTGTGTAAGATGGAAGACAGAGTTAGCTCCGGAGACTAGTTCAAGCAAATCACAAATGGAGTCAGTGGAGCAAAGCAGGAGCAGTAAGAACCAAGGATATGTGTCACCACACACAGGAAGTGTTGTTATGCTGTGTGGTTGTGTAATGGAGGGAGTTGGTGTTTCAGGTGCAGGAGAAGATGGGTTAGAGGCCTGTCCAAGCTTGCAATGGATTTGGTCCAATCATACCTAGAAAATAGGAGGCCCACACGTTGAGGCTGGGAAGGGGCTTTTCATTGACCCGTGTTCAAGGCTGACTCGAGTTCAATGAGGGCGCTCGGGTTACTGGCTGGATACAGCACTTACCAGTACAAAAAACTGTGGATTTTTGGATTAAGAATGGTCATGTCCACTTTCATTACTGAGCAAATGCATAATCTGACAAAAACTGTCATTGATTTATGCAAAACAAAGCTATTTTCTCTGCTGAGGTTATCGGTAGAAGAATGTGTGACTGTGTATTTGTCTGCTTGAACAAGGATGGAAATTATCTCATTCTGCTCCCGAGGCAATATTTTCTTTGGACATTTATTAATCGGGTTGTAACGTGGTGGGGTTATTTTACTTGCCCATGATGCGAATGAGAAATGTAACAAAGGATCACTTTTCCTGTGGGTTGATTTAAGGCCTTCTCAGCAAGATGTGCTCTGACTCTGTTTTCCCTGAAAACTCAGTTTAACACAAACAAAGTAGCACACAGGCAATATGATGACTTGTCAATCTTCTCCTGGTTACAGAAAACATTTTGTCAATTTCTTGCATGTCTGCATGTGTGTTTACTTCCTTGGCCGTCTCATTTCCTTACTGGTCTGTCTGAATGTTGCCTCCCCCAGCGTTTCTTTGCCTGTCTGCATTATGTAGGAGTGTGTGGGTGTCTGTGTGTGTGTGTGTGTGTGTGAAAGAGACTGCCAGAGACAACATAATCCTCCTAGTCTGCTTGTTGTCTGTTACCTGCAGCTGATAAGATTAGTGAGTGATTTTAGCTCAGTTTAGTGTTAGTGCGTAGGGAAGGGTGAAGCTGGAGATTCCTAACGGCAATAAAAAGACTTCAAGAGTTTGTGATATTTTTTTTTTCACTTCAAAGTTGGTTAAATTTGCGAGCCGGACTTCCATTACGGTTCTTGATTTGCATTTAGAAGATGTGAATTAGTAAAGATAGATGGAAACAGTCAAAATAGGAAGAAAAAAAACTTCCAATAATCCAACTGGAGTTGATCTTGAGGAGTTGATGCACAGAAGGAATGGAAACAACTTTGCAAATCACATGTAACTGGTGAAAGATTAAAATGGCAGAGTTACAAGCTGTTAAGGGGCCCAAGCTGGGAAACAAACTTTACTGAATTACAGCATTACTGCATTACTGAACAGCATCTTCACAGATAGGATTTGAAATCCCAGATATTCTTTTCAATAGATCGCTATGGATCTGTTCTGCTAATCAATGCTGTGGACATTTGTATTCTGCCATGCAACACGTGTGTGAAAATGGAAGACGGTCTCGGAAAAATCTACAACATGGGTAATTTGTTCAAATGGGACTTGAAATATATATTCACATCTCCGAGTGCATGCAATGTCTCATGTTGGCTTGGAAACTAAATGGCCTCCCGTAATGTAACATTAGTCTTAGGAAAGAATGGAGTTCAGCCAAAAAAACGATCCTTAATCCCAAACATATTTTTTTGGTGCCTAAACCTAACCAGAAAATTGTGCTGCTTAAATTGAACTATTCTGAGTACCATGTACCATGGTTGAAAGCCCTAATACCAGTGCAATCCTCCTACTCATCCTCCTTCCTCCTCATAAGGACTTTTTGGCTCATAAAAGTAAATGGTTTACGTTGAGGTTTCCTTCATTTTCTTAAATGAATCATGTTTCAGGGTCAGGGCTTACATAGTCAGTTGGAGATGCTATTGAAAAATGACTAATGTCTTCACACCAGAATGATTTAAAGGGATTTACATGCGATATCTGCTCTGAATATGTGCATAGAAATCATCACAAGAGAAACTATTTCAGTAATTGGTAGTCTGCAGTTAAACGTGTATGCTACTAGCCAAAATGACTCGATTGTGTGGCAGATCATGGCAGAATGTTTTATAGCTGGTTCATAAGATTACAATTGGCCCATTGGTTTTCATCCATTTTTAAGAGCGTATTATTATATTGCTGTTTTTTAACTGAATGCATCTCATGCTGGTCTTGGTGTCTCTCTGTATTTTGGTGTGCTAGGGTTGACTACATTTTGAGTTGGGCTGAGTCTTCTCCAGCATCCAGTTTATGTCAGGTCATCTTTGGATCACTTTCCCACAGAGACGACCACATACAAGAGCTGTCATATGGCTGAATGGTTGAACCACACAACTAGACAGACCTGTACAACAGAAAGATTAAGGAAACATTGGTTTATTAGTAATATGAAATATCAACCCCATTTCTGTCTTCCAGATATTGTATATCCCCTGTACAGATCCAAATATACACGTGTTTCTGCAAGTCTCAGTGGTTTTGTTAAATTCAGATGTTTTTTACAGTAGAGAACATTTCAGCTCACCCACCCTCCGCAGCAACCACTGCATTCTTCTTACATGTGGATTCACTGTTTTTGAACTCTCCCCTCCCGTTTTCACATTTTTGTCAGTTCATTAAAGTTGTTTTTGTCTATGTACATACCGTGAATAATTTCAACACAAAAACGACCTCACTTGAGTTGATTCGTTTTCTTAACTGTAAATCTATCAAGAAGCTGTTGGAAATGAACTGTGCTCCCTTTTTCTCGCTGATTTCCGCCTACATGAAGGGTATGCACAAATATCTCAGGAGCACTGTTCTCTTCATTAAGCCATGTGAAGAAAATCCAGTTGGGAGCGAATCTTTTCAGCCCGGTACTCATTAAACATCATTTGATGGTCGAGGAGGCTCAAGGGTGATAAGCTTTTTGGTGTTTGAATGTGGGAGCTGAATTAAGAGTTTATAATCTACTGCAACCTCCTTGTTCGGCATAGTGTCTTCTTTAAGTGTCTGTCTTAGATATTCTTGGATACAGACAGAGAGCCTGGTTTCTTCTAGTTTAGGGGGAATTTAGAGTCATTCTGTTTTTGGTGTTATCCTTAAGTCGTTCCGCTTCTCAAGCACACACCCACTTAATCGCTCACGTGGACTCTCTCACAAACATAAGGCCAGACAGGTGGCGAGGTCTCGAGTCCAAGTCTGCTGCTGTGACTTGTGCCACCCGCACACTGTTCAAATCTATTTCCCCTCATCACTTCTTTGCCAAAATGCTTCTAAAAATGTATTACTTTATAGACTTTCAAGAGTTCCTAAGCTGTGTCTCTTGCTGCATTTTAAATCAAATATATGTCTTCTGCTTAAGTGTCACTTTTTTACAGTCAGCAAAGGGTTCAAGACTTACATCTATTTCTTATTCCTCCGTGACATGTATATATTTCACAAGAGTAGTAGGTAGTGAAGTTAGCCTGGGTACCTGTGGGCCAGATGGCACCAGAGGCTTTGTGTGGCTCAAATCAGCAGCATGTGTTTTGTGGTTTGAAAGCATGCATACAATCAGCAGAGAGGCAACTGCATTAAAAGCAGAAGCAAAGGAAGATGGAGTAAAGGAAAGTGAGCAAAACCCCAGCAGCACTTTATGAGTGGGAACACTTGATGGGATGTAGATTGTTCCCTTTCAGAGGAATGCAAAACCTGTCTGCTTCATCGTTCACCTCTTCCTCCCTCTTTGATGTTTCACCCTGCTCTCCCCTCTGCTGCATGTCTGCCCCCACCCGCTCCTACACACAGATTAATCTCTTATAAACATGTGCACACACTCCCTTCTTCTTTAAATGCCCTCCTCCTCCCCTAGACCTCTACTTTCCATGTGATCTGGCTCACCATATACATCGTGGTGGTTTGTGGGGTTGAGGATGTGAGTGTGACCACAGTGGGGGGTGGGCAATACCTGCAGCGAATCTTAAACCTGCGACTCGCTCCACACCCCCTCTGCACCACACAGGCCGAGCCAGAGCGGAGCAGACAAGGCAGCTCCATTTAACTTGTCCCAGATGTGTAGCCTGGCCTCTGTGTGCCGCAACAACTGTAAGTTAAATGAGAGGAGGCAGTGAGGGAATGCATAATGCTACCCAGCTTATGCTGTAAAAGCACGCAAAGCTTTTAGAGCCTTTTCTGATTTCTCAGGAGATCAAACTACAGTTTTTTTTGGGGGGGGGGGCGTTTTCTTTCTTGTTCTTTTGCAGACGGCTTTGCTCAAATCTCACCTGGCCTTGTAATCCCATGATGGTCTCTTTTCTTTTTTCTTAATGAACCGGAATCATGCAGCCAGTACAAATTCAGGCTGAGCAATGATTGCAAGTCTGCATGACTGTCGAGGTTTAAGCTCTTTTTGCAACCATTTTTGTGGAAGAAGCAGGATAAGAGAGCTCATATGAAAATAAATGCCATTATGCACACACTAGTGTAAGAACTCCTTCACTTAAAGGGATTTTTTTTTTCTCCCTAGTAGAGTTATGTGAAATAGCAATGTATGAATAGTCCATGTCTTACCTGCAGTAGACAGCAGTCGGCACACTCTTTTTGGAAAATCGGAAACAAATTCTGACAAGTGAGCTGGGTGAGTCAGTGAGTAGCCATGAGAAGAGCATTTTTTCACCATTTAAAACAACTAGAGAAGCTTAAAAAAAATCTTGCGGTTGAATTTAACACCGTGTAATTTTTGCATCAGACAGTTATTTAGAATGTCTATGTTTCTTTGCCTCACTGCATGAACGGTCGCTGCCCAAAGTATCCTACCATTTACCAGTCTAATCCCAAAATACAGACTGCGATGAATGTAAAGCCCGACACTTAGCATGTTTTAAATCTTTGTAAAAGAAACATCCAGTAGTCGGCTGTTCTGCAGGTTTGACAGGACTTATGCAAAAACGTGGACCGTCACGGATGCCCTTCGATTGAGAAAGTAGTGACAATATAAACAACTGTCGGACGTAGTGGTGAAATATCTGCTATATGTAGCTCTCGTTTGATGCAGGGTTGAGTTGTCTTGGGTGATGAAAAATTCCCTCTTCTCACAGCTCTCTTAGTAGCTTTTAACTCGGCTCGCCTGTCAAATTCCTCCTCGACTCTTCAAACCGAGAGCCCTCTGAGTGCTTCTACTCCAGGTAAGACACTGACTGCTCAAAACTATCTCGCAAAACCCTTCTAAAGAAGAAAAATGTATCCCTTTCAGTGAGCGTAGTAATTTAATTACACAATGTAAGCCACTGTGGCACAAGCAAAAACCTTATCTCGAGGTCAAACTAATTAATTTTACAGTGCAAAATGTAAAATAAGTCTTTATAGTAGAATAAAAAAATTGAATACTAAAGCAAAGTGCAGTTCTTTAGTATATATAATCAATTACTTCCCACTGCTGCATGTTTATTTTCTATCCAGCATGATGTATCGTCACCCGTCCATCACCCCGCCTTTCGCCCAATGGCAGCTGGGATAGACACACACCCCCCCGAGACCCTGAATTTTAGTAGGAGGGTATAGAAAGTGGATGGGTGAATAATGCAACATACATGAACTAAATCACTGAAACTTCTAAGTTCCTACTCAAACCTGTCGTTGCAGCTGTCTGTTATAATCTTGTACGTTTATCGAGCTCCTCCAAATTTCCACTCAGGCTCTGCCTCAGCCTCCTCTCCAAGAATGTGAAATATGTTTGTCTGTTTAAAAAAAAAAAAAAAAAAAAAAAGATATTTATTCTGTCTGGATGTTTTTTTTTCTTTCCATGTTAGTGTTAGTTGAAAATCTTGGCAACAGTTAGCTGCTAAGCACACAGATAGACTTCCCAGCCTTCTCCAAGAATATTCTTTATTTGCATCTTACATTTCAGCTGACTGAAGGAAAAAAAAAAACCCTGAGCAGTCAGCTAGATATTGCATTTTGGGTGCATGGGAGACGCATGTAGACATTTCCTATTCAGCTCATTTAGCTGTGTTTGGACGTGTTGTATGAAACCACTGGAGAGCCGTGAAAACCAGCTATTTCTGACTCAACGCTATGGGGAGAGTGCAGTACAAAGCATTCTGCGTTTAATTTAATCATGTCTTTTCTGAAACCAAGCAGGATAGAAAAAATAAATAAAAAAAAGTCATTCAAACTAGAAAAAAGGGAGCGATGCATACTGACCGGCATTGTCCTCCACTGCCTTGTTTTGTCCTGCGAGACTCTGCTCTGTCATGTGATGTTTCATCCCTTCATACTCACTGCCTTATTATTGGTGGGTTTGAGAGTGAGGAGCCACCAGCTGTGTGTTGCATGTCTGTCTGTGTGTGAGTGTGAGTGGGGCCCAGAAATGAAGCCCACTGCCACAGCATCTAGTGACCTAATGCAAAAGGCAGCAGGGTCGAGCGCTATTCACTATTCTCTCTATGTGCCTTGTCTCTCCCCCTCAACTGCGATTGTGGTCTCTCCTGTCACTAAGCACTTTGTCACGCTTGGACGAAGACCATGATGGGGGCTGAAGGGGGTTGTCAGGGTGCAGGAATGTCACGTGCATAGATGGACTGTAGCTGGATGTGCTTTGGACAGGGCTACGGGCTAAAGGTTCCCTCTGTAAACTGGTCTGAAGTTTGAAACTTCTGTTTATCCAGAACTGTAAACTTTTCCTGAGATTTACAGAATTTTCTCAAACCATCAGCAGTGTGATATTTCTGGGAAACACCCTGATTTGTAACCTTGAATTAGATTAAATGAGAATTGAATGAGAAGATTGCAGGCCTGATTATGTCTGCACAGTTTTCAAATGAAAAGTTGGCACTCCCGGGAAGCAATATTTCCTTGTAACTCAAGAGAGAGCTTTTTTTTTTTCTTTCAATTATGTCTTTATACATGCTTTATCAACAGAAAAGCAAGTTATGATCACAACGTTTAGATGTGTATGCCCTCAGCATTGGAGAAATTGGATAAATGTCTTTTGTAATGATAATTCTTAATAAATGCCCTACTGTAAAGTAGTGTTTTCCATCCTCTGGTGTTTGTTTAGTGTGTGAAGTGGTTTGAAAGGGCTTCTGTGTCGGGCTGCTAGTGTCTGGGTAAAAATATTATCAGGGGTCACGCCACTGAGGGGCCACAGCAAAAGCTGTTAGCTGCGTGTTGATGCTTTCACCTCCACCTTAAGCACATTTAAAGAAGGCTCTTCATTGATAAAGAAGCAACACTGCATATAAAAGAAAGTAGGGTCAAATTTGTTCAAATATTTTTACTCATTATTATTTGTTTTGTTGAGAGATTGGGATACTGTGCAGTATATTATCCTTTTACTTGCCACCAAACTCAGATTTCCATTTATTATAGAGAAAAACATGCACACATGCTGTTGGACGAAGGTATAAAATCACATGACAAAACTTTAAATTTGTTCATCAACTCCAGCTTTGGTTCCAACAGGTAGTTTGATTTTCTCCTGTCCCTTTGCTGTTTTTGCCAACTCTGGCAGAAGAAAATTGTTCAACAACGTGTGCTAATTTTCACAAAGCCCTGTGTGAAATATCACACATGACTCTGACCACAAACACCTCTTCAAACATCATTAGTCTGAACTTCTGAGTGATTATGGTGCTGCAGCGGATTGTTGCTGCTGCACACTCACTTATGTAAAGCCAGGAGCTGATATTTGCCTGTAGTTATACGTCCTTTGTAATTTGGGCTCACTTAGAGGCATAGACACACATTATACAAATTTGCTGTTAATTTCCACCCTTAATTCTGACCCATTAATTTACATAAATTCACCTAAATTTATCTCATCAGCGGCTGATGCCCATCGCTCTGTTTTTAGCCAGGGTAAGTTGGTGGTAAATGTAATAAGATTTGCCAGGAACAAGTGTGCAGAAACAGCCTAATGGTTGTTCATAAAACTCTTAGATTCTTACCTTTTTAATGGGTTATTCTGGGAATAAGCTGTAGCACTTTAAAGGAACATGTTTTCACAGCTTTGCTTAACTAGAGGTGGGCTTCAGTGGAACAAAGACTATTTTTCCACTTTCTCCTTGCCTTTGTAAGCTAAAAACAGCATGGGGTATTTAATAGCAACTGAGAACTGGACAGAAACCAGTTTTGTAAACTAGTTTCTCATTGGTCTGTTGTTTTATTTTTGTTTGTTTGTTTGTTTTTTGGCACCACAAGACTTTAAGATTCAGGTAGTTCTTGTTCAAGCACTGTTGAAAAGATTAACAATGTGCTAGTGATGGATCACTTCACCTTCACAGTATCAGGACAGGCGTGAAGACCACGCCTGTCTTGTAAAGTTTTGCAGATCTTTAAGCATTTCAGAGATATCTCCAACTACATTTACCACCACATTCCTTCAGCGTCGGAGCGTGCAGACAAGCAGGCAGCCACAGAGTGTCTTCCAGAAGCTGTCTTCTCACCTCTGACCCTCTTCCTTTGACCTCAACAGGGTTGGTTAAAATGGCTCATGGAGTTCAGGCTTCAGTATCCCTGAAACGAAGAAAAGCATTTGTTACTTTATGGCAATCCTGCTAGTTAACCATGGCTGCAATAAAATGTTGAGAGCTTTCATGATGCCCTTAGAGCATCACAACAGAGTGTGAACTCTAATTCCATGAGCATCTGACTCATTTTGAAGTACACTGACATTCATTATGCACATTTCCATGGAGCACTCTGGGGCTGAGATACCACAGTTTACAACTTTGGATTCCATTCTGGCTACTGTCTTGAGAAAATTGTTATTTTGCTTTACGACATGGTAACGAGATACTTTTGAAACAAACTTATTTATTGAAATAAGGAAAAATAGAGGAAAACTACAACAATTCTTTACCAAAAACTGACACACACTATGGCACATGGGGTGAAGAGAGCCGAGACAACGGCATCAGAGGAAGTGAGGAAAAGACAGAGAGTTAAAGACAGGATAAGACTTTTTTTTTTTTTTACCCACTGAAGATCTTGGAGAAAAATAACAGGATGTAGGACTAATGTTGCTGCATTACGTCACGTGTTGCTTTTGGGGAATAATAGCCGATTGGATTTCTTGTTCTGTGTCGTGTATGTTGCGTTTGCTTTACTTTGCTCTGTTGGGAAAGTCATTGAGTTGTGGGGTTTTAATGATGAAAAGATTACATCTGTTTCCACCTCAGTTTAGTCTCTGTTCTACAGCTTATGTTGGTAAACTTAACACCTGAGTTGCAGCATATCTACCTGGGCAAGCATGCTAAAGTGTCTTCGACATTCGTCCAGTGCGTCAAAGATTCGTATGGCGTGTATATGTATTTAAACTCTATGTATATATGTTTTAGTCAGGTGTTTGTTTAGCAGCTTATTGTGTCTGATTCAGTTGTTACATTTCACTATGTTGTCGTATTGTGGTAACTGTGGTGTTACGTTTCGCAACTGAAGGATGGGCTGAAGCCAAAAATAGAAGAAGAGACAGGATTATGTGCTACTCTTTACCATTTAGGTGACTGAATGTTTTTTCCATTACTCTCAGCTGTAAATCACACCATTAGCTGGCTGGATTTTTAGAGGAATTCCCTGACCTGAAGTTTAGTGCAAAGCGAAATTAAAGATAAACGCAAGCAGTTGGGGTGTGCCCACACCCAGTATGTCTTCCTGTATTTATATGTCATCTACATGATTATATATCCCATATTGTTATCAGTGAATTACAATTAATATAATTAAACGTAATCAACAGTGTGGAAATATTGACATCCCAGTTCTTAAAACAGGCTTTTGCTCGGAGGTTTTGTTGAGTCTGCTGATGTATCGCAGTAACCCGCCGTGTCTTTGATCAGCCAGTTCACTTTAGCTTACCATCATGCTCCAGTGTTGCAGGGATTAGGTTTGTCAGATGCTGTTACAATAACCATTGTGTGATCAACTGGAGCATGCTCACTAGTGTCTCCCACACTTGGCAGAACTCTGAACTAGAAGTTGTAACACCTGATGGTTTATCCTTCTTTAGCTTCTTTGAAGTATTCATTCACCTTTTGAGATTGGGGTGCTTTTGATGAGTCTGTTTTTCTTCTGCACTCTAAAGAAGGTCTTTTTTTTATTTATTTTTTTTGCATTATTTTAGACTGCAGTCTTATTTTTTTGAATACCCCAGCCCTGCAGATGGATGCAGACGGACAGGATCTTGTAGTTTCAGGCCTCTTCCCTGAATTTTTTTTGGCATCTTCAAATATTGCAGCTTTTTTTCAGCCCGTTTAGTCTAGAAGCCAGGCAGAGAGGTGTTAGAGTTGTTCCTGCAGTGACTCGTGGAACAAAGAATATTGACTTCTCAATATTATGCTGCATCCTCATCAGGGCTCCAAGCTGTCCAATTTATCTGCCAGTAATCCCACTTCTCCCATAACCATCAAGGAAAGAAATGATTTAAACCCCCTCCGTTCTCTCCGTTTTACCCCTGCCCTGCATTCTACATATCTTCTTTTTAACTCATCTGGATTCGGGGTCTCATTCCAGGGTTGACTGGGGTTTTGGAAAGCTCAATTAGCTGTTTCTACATGTAAACAACTTTTCTGTTGCCACAGTTGCGTATCATAACAGATGGTATAAAATCTGAGCTCCAGCAGAAGTCATTCCATCCAAACCAGTGTAGAAAAATCTCTCAAATCTTTTTTTCACAAAAGAAAAAAGAAAAAGCTCATTAGGAAATCTCAGGATGCAAAGAAATTATGCCCAGAGCTACTGAAGCATGCTGCCACTGGTGCGTTGCCATTCTAGGTCATTCGTCTGCTGAATATTTTCTTGATGAATTGAACTTAAGCGTTGGCGAAAGTGTTCATCAGAATTTTCCAGAGCCCAAAGTGACGTTTTGTCATAGGCTGTTATGTCTAAAAGCCACAGATGTTTAAATTGCTGCCTGCTGAAGAAAAAGCAAACTTGTCAGCTGATTTCAGCTGGGCATCTGCCATTTTGGCCAGGTTGGGACCTCACTTCTGTTGAGACAGCCTCAAGCACAGTATTGATGGCCACTGATGGACGAAACAAACTTTCATGTGCATGATTAACTAAAATTTACAAATTTTCTCTTAACGCCTCACACGCAGGCACACAATGCTCTTGAACAGAGGACCAATTTCTGTCCTGTGGTGGCGTGTGGTGCCAATTTACCGCTGCTCCCGAAGCACCTTGCATGCCGGCTTTAAAGGGTTGTAGAAGTTCAACAGAAAAAAACTTTTAGCCAGTATGCAAATCCACCAGTCCCAAAGACTCTAAAGTTGACTCTGCATTTCTGAGGCAGATGAGACGAACCATTGTTGAGAAATGTAAATACAACTCTCACATGGAGATATCCTGTTTCTACCAGTGAGACGTGAGTGGCAACTTGCAGTGTACCTGCGGCTGTTTTGATTGTTGCGCAATACCTTTAGCTTTACTTGCTTGGCTTGCCTGCTTACAAAAACTATGTGGTATTACTTCATTTGCAATCACTAGAAATGCACAAGTAGTATGGGGATTAACAAAGTTGGTGCATGTGGTAGCATCGGTTGGATTACATTATGTTATGTTTATGCTCCAAACATTTTGTTCAACTTAATTTAAGGAATTTTGCAGTTGCTTTTGGAAAAGTGAGGATGACACGAGCAAATTAGTTGTTTTTACTTGCATGGCTTGAAATTGATATAATTGTCACAACAAACAAATGTACTAATAGTCTCTGTAATCTGTAGTCTTCCTGTTGGATTGTGACGAGTGTATTATGAGCCCTGACCTAGCTTCCTGCTCAGCTTAACTAAACACTTTCTTCTTTCATTTTTACCCTTGGATCAGACACACCCGATGCCTTTGTATTTGTAGCTTTCTTAAAACAAATTACACCCAACATATGCTTCTTATGGGGTTTCGGAGAACAGCTGTAAGACATTGCACATTGAAAGCACAGTCATGTTTGCACACATTGAATTTTTTGACTAAAAGAACATCTCTCCCACTTTATACCCCAATGATGTGGCATGCTATGTGGTGTGGCTTTGGTTTTCAGACCGAGGTGAGGGTGTGGAAGGAGGGTGTTGCACTAAAAACCTGTAATGAGACTCTGCTGCAATCCTTCCCCAATATGGTTCCCATCAGGAGAGACTTGCACTTGTGGCAGAAAATCCAGCCCTGTGGCAAATGCCTTGTCTGGATTCAATCAAATCAACTTCTGCCACAACATGCACAGAAAACTAAGATTATCATGCTTTTGGGGGTTTGATGATGTTCAGAAGGTTTTGCTTTTAGAATAAGTTAAAGAACAGTCGATTCTGTATCAGACGCAGTGGCATGGTTTGAGTCTTTGAGCATTTGACAACATTGTTTTAAGCTGAGCCACGAGTCTTAAATGTACTCTTTCAGTGATATTATTTATCATTCCTTTTTTTGTCACGATTCTATTTTTCCCAGTCTGCCAATCCCCCACGTGTACTGTGGTGTACATGGTGACTCCCACAACCTTCTTCTTTTCTCTGACATGCACTGTGAGCACACCCCAAAGTCCCCCAAGACCCTCCAAACCCATTTTCTTTTATTCCGTAGTAAAACATGCCAGTGTTTAGTTGACAAGAGGAAATAGGAGCTGCTGGAGGAAGACCACATGTATTAATGGTGCATCAGCACTGCAGAGGGAGGCGTATGGCGTATGTCCACGCTCCACTTAGACTGGAAAACGACTTCCCACCTGGCTCCTCTCAGAAGCCCTGAATTTATTCCAGTGAAAAAAGACGCGTTAAAAAAGACAGCGCAGGCCACAACAAAGATGACAGTTTTATTTTAGAAAAAAGGTGCCCCTAACAATAGGGCAAACATGACTCATGGAAGTGCAGAAGCTGATGCTCCCACTGGGGGACCCTCACTTCCTGTCACATCGGGCTTTACTGTGTCCAGATTTCCTGTCTGCCTGAGAGGGGAAGATTAGATAGATATCAAGTTATTTATTCAACATGGAGCACAGTTTTTCTCTCTATCTCACACTCTATTTCAGAACTGATTAAATGCATTTGGCAGTTGTTCTTGCATTTTACTTGTCAGTTTTACTTATTATTGTGAGTTATTCCGATGATGTTGCTCGCTTATTACAGGGCGATATCTAGTCCACTATGAAGGCTTTCATTGTTCCACTGATTTCAGGAAACCTCATGCTGTAATTGAGATTACCACACCGTCCTTCACTCTGAGCTCACTCCTCTCACATTGTACCGTCCTGTTTTCCCATGTTTTGTGTGAAGGATGGTACATGTATGTGCCTGTGTATGAGTGCATAAATGCAAAGTGGGAATCCCTGCAGCTGCTGCCTGGTAGCAGAGGGGTGGGCCTCCTCTGTCAGCACAGGAATGCGCTACACACTCAGCAGTTTTTACAAAAGTGCACACACAAAAGACTCACAGTATCTTGGTAATGGTGGAAAGTTAATCTAATGGACAAGTTTGAGTTGAGTTGGATTTTTTATTTTTTTTATTTTAAACTTGTTTAAACTTTTTTCTTGAATATTTGTGGAATGAATCAGCATGCTGACCTTCACTTTTATCTTTTTAATAATAAAACTTTAATAATAAAACTGTCACATCTGGAATAAAAAGGCTTTAAATGATGAGCAGCTTCTTCACAGGGAAATTCTTTTCAGTCACATCTGTGTGGGGTTTGAACAAAGGTTGCTGAGTTTGTAAGGCAGGTGGTTTGATTTAAAGATGTGGTAAATAGTGGAGAAATCATGCAATTCTTTTAACTCTTCTCTGCCTTTAGATAGCTTCAGCACAGAAGAAAATACACATGAATAAAAGAATGTGCTTGCACCACTGGAGTACTGAACATCTCATTTATCTCTGTCTCCCCTTCTTCTTTGTGTGTTTGCAGAGGAGGTGGACTACAGTACCTTTGGCACCAACACAATAACTCGTAAGAAAAAGGCAGTTGTGACGCTGCGCAACAACGATATTGCACGCAAGCGTCCTCACATTCACATCAGCATACCAAAGGACTTCCGGCCCGTTTCCTCCATCATCGACGTGGACATCCTACCTGAATCTCACCGCCGTGTTCGGCTGTATCGTCACGGCTCTGACAAACCCCTGGGTTTTTACATTCGAGATGGAACCAGCGTTCGCGTGACGCCTCACGGCCTGGAAAAAGTCCCGGGCATCTTCATATCTCGACTGGTTCCCGGAGGGTTGGCAGAGAGCACCGGCCTGCTGGCGGTTAATGATGAGGTTCTGGAGGTGAATGGCATTGAAGTGACAGGAAAGTCATTAGATCAGGTAACGGATATGATGATTGCAAACAGTCACAACTTGATCGTGACAGTCAAACCGGTGAACCAGCGCAACAATGTGGTTCGCAGTAGTAGAATCTCTGGCAGCTCAGGCCAGTCGTCTGACAGCAGCGGGTCAACCGGTTACCCAACTTTGTCCATGGCCTCAGCGCGGGAGATATGCCCCGGAGCACATGGCTACCATGACGACCTGGAGAGTGACGAGGACACCGATATTGTCATTGAGAGCAGCCTCAAGCGGCCATCTCAGCGGTCCAATGCCTCTTTAGCATCTAGCGCGTCTCGCACGCACCAGCAGACACCGACAACAGTGTCAGGCCCGGCAGCTCCGCCGAGCCCCCCGACGCGTCCATTATCAGTGGTCTCCACTGCCTCCCTTTACTCCCAGACAAGTCTGAACGGAGGGTCCCACCACCATTATCACAGCAGCCTGAGCCACCAGCTCCACAGAGACCTGAACCTTAAGCACAACCAGCACCAACAGCCTCAGCCTCAGCACAGTCACCATCACCCACAGCCTCTGCATCACAGCAGCAACCCAGCCCTCCGCCACAGCAACGGCAGTCTGCACAAAATCCTCAGCTCTCTGAAAACGGACCCACGACACAGTCTTGCACTTCCCAAGGGAGGGGTGGAGGAGGATGGCACCGTCATTACCCTATAATACTTACAAACACAGACACATAAACATCCCAGCTGCCCAGAGACTAAACTGGACCACCAGGCCAGGTAAAAATGAGCATGTGTGTTTTGTAAGATACTTACTATGTAACTTCTGATGGTTTTTTACAGGATGATTGACTATAGGAAGTTTCCAATAAGGATATGTATATATTTCTTGTATTTGTAGAAGTTCTTTTTGTCTTACATGAGAAGATTTCTATGTTCTTAATAAGCATCAGAACAAGTTTTTTGTCCTTTTGAGTCCATTGTAGCTTAGAGTTCCGAATGTGCCAACAGCCTGGTATCATTTTTTAGTGACCACTTATTAAAATCCTTTTCATTCTTAATAATGGGACCAACTTGGGGTTGCTTATGAATTCTTTTTTTAAAGAGTAAATCTATATTTCCTATATTCTGATAAGTGCTATGTAGATTTTTTTTTTTTTAATGTGTCTTTTATGCAACGATGATTGTGATCAAATCCTTGTATCTGTTTCAATAAATTATTCCATCTCAAATTCATGCTAACTGGAATGATTGTTTTTCTTCAACATTTATTGTTTGTTTCATTTCGAAAACCATCATTTATACATTTATATCTGTGTTTGAGCTGTCCAGCTCACTCTAACTACAGCCATTAAACCTAAATATATGCAGCATGTAATATTTTAAGTGTAATTTAATTTGTGGCAGAGTAAAGCATTTTTCTTCCAAATGCAGAAGATTCACGTCACTTTGACGTATTACAGAAAGATCCCATTTTTTTCGTCTCAACACCTCTAAACAAAAGTCAGAAGCTCTGCTTCAGACTCATAGCTGATAGCTGAAGGAATCTTCAGAGGCGGACACCCCGGGTTTCTTCAACAGCAGTATTTTTAAACCGGGAATTCATAACCACGAGGCATGAAGTGGCAAGTATGACTCTGCCCCCCCAAGTTTCTGGAATTTCCTGTCGCTAATGTAAAAGATTTTTTGCCTTTGTCAAACTCACTGATAACTCAAGATGAGCAATGTAGAGCACAATAAGAATATTTTGTTATTTTAACCTCATTCTTGTGGTGAAAATCTCCAGTTAAATCCAGCAAACCCATACCTGCTGGAGGTCATTGTCAGATTGAGGGGAATGCTAAGACATTGAGGCCAAACTTTCCCAAAATAATTTCCTTTAGACATCACAAAGTAAGACGAAAACTATCCGAAGGTTGAATTCCTTTAGTCAGGCACAACCAGTCTTTATCGTCATTTGGCCTTTGGCTACAACCAACCTTCACTTGGAATGTATCTTTGACATGTGTTGAGGCCCTGCAGCAGCATGAGCGAACTTCTTTCACCTCCCTACTAATGAATGTTTGTCTGTCCTGTTTACTCAGGATGCCAATCTGCTCAAACAGCTCGACGCAGAGCTAATATGCACCACCAATCCACAGGTGGTGGGTTACGTGGGAGATCTGCGTCCTGAATGTCACAAAATAAATCTTTGCCATCTGTGTCATTGTATAAGCAGAGGGAGAGCACACACAGCTGGTCATTATGCTGAAAGATGCATGCTGTTCATCCTTTTACAACTAAAGTATAAACTGATTCAAACTTAAAAAGGCTTGTTAAAGAGCTAATACAAAGTAGGGGGTAATAAAGTGAGGAAATTCACAATATGATTTGGGGGGAAAAAAACTAAAGGCTACCACTTAAGGGACCACTCGAAATTCTTCCACTCAGACATGTCAACAAGCGTATATATTTTGTTTTGAGAACAATTAAAGGCTTTCAACACATAGTATAACAACAAGCTATTTCCCACAAGTCCTCTAGAAGTTGAAAGTTGGAATAGACCCTTTCAACAATGCATGACCCACAATTAGGCCACAGCCATGTGGTTATTACGGCTGCCATCTGCTGGCAGAGAATGTAACGACATGAAAGAGACAACAGACCAAAACGGGAAAAACCTGAGTCTTTTATTTCTTCAATACAAAGTTGTTCTGAGTCATCACCTTTATTTTATGATCAAATATTTAAATCCAGATGGGAGTAATCTCTTGCAGAACGACAACACCCATTTCAAAAGGGTAGGAAGGGTCACTGAATGCTATGATTTGTGACTAATAATATCAATGGGAATCATACGCTATAGCTTCCGTTGTGACCTCATCTCAACCTAATTAAACCTCTACTGAACATTTAGGACCAAATGAGACTTTTTTTTTGCTAAATGAATGATATTCCATCCTTTCAGAGGGACTTGTGGTATCAATACCAAAGCACGTGGCAGCCGATGACCTAACTGAGAAACTTTAGTAAGGTCTACTGGTCACCAATCAGGAATACCTGGGCTCTATCACTTGGTGATTTCAACGGAGGGGATTTTTTTTTTTTTTACTAAACAATATTGTAGCATGAAAGTGTCTTATCAAGACACATTGACAGCACTAGCCTTGCTAAGGACTAATTACTAGTTATTCGTCCGTTTTAATAAAAAATTTCAGTTACATTCTGAAAGAGGGAAGTTTTGTTCACGCTTTGTTGTGAATACCTACATTTTTTTTTTTTTTTTTTTTTTTTTTAGCCTCGCGGGCTCCCGTCCAGAGTACAGCACACGTGACTGAGTCAGTTGACAAAGCAAAACACGGCAGTAGAACAGAAAAAGAAATACGGGCGACATGGACCATCACCGGATCGACAGGGTGGGCCTGCTGTCTCCTCTCGAGGAGTCCAGCGCGGAGATAAGCAGGGACAGCGGCATCGTCTCTCAAAGTGCGAGCAGTTTGTCCATGGTGAGCGACATCCTCAGCAGCGGCACCGTGTCGCAGAGCCCCAGCTTCGGAGCGGCGGCAGCAGCTAACGTATTTCCTCGGAGCCCGAGCCTCGACGAAGCGGCGCCGCACGGGACAAGCGACCAGCACGACTCAGAGCGGGACGACGAAGTCCTGAGACAAACCGCCCTCGACTATTCCTCCTACATCAGGGCGACAGCTGGAGAGGAGGTTTGTGAAGCCTTGTTAAGATGCTCGGACTGACCGGCGAAGTTAGCGTTAGCTCTTTGTTTATGGTTTGTCTGCACTGCTTGCAGCCACAGCTTTCCTGAAGATTTCGGGTCACTTACGTCCAAACACAGTGGTTTAGATGATATGGGTGAATTTTTAAGTTATTTACAAAAAAGTCTGACATGTCTAGGGGGTGCTGGCCCTCGCAGCCCACACAAAACAACAAGTGCCGCTTGTTTCCACCACAGTGACAGTTGTCTGTATCATTAAGTGGATAGGCATGACACAAGGCAGTTTATACTAAAACCGGCCTCTTGGACAGACAAAGAACGCTGTGTTTTAAGCCTGTGGTTCCATTTCTTACAATACTAATGCACTGAATTTCAGCTGAAGCTGGTGTGTGGGGGGGCTGAATTTGAAGCCCAGAAGCTCTCTCATAACATTGAGCTTGGCCAATGTAGTAGGTATGTACAGTATGACACGTGCCTCTCTTGTAACGATTTCTCTTTTAGATCTTGTGCTTGGAGAAAAGCTTGGAAGAAATGCTGACAAGAGTAGATGAGTTTGTTGGGATGCTGGATATGGTAAGTGTGATCCGTTGATCAGATACTAGAGGTTTATTTGTATGCTACATCTCATTATTTGACTTGTGAGCTGTTTGTGTTTCGTCGCCAGATCCGTAATGACACCTCCCAGATAGTAAATGAAAATCTACCTCAAATCCAACAGAAGTCAGATGAGATGAGGCAAATATACAGAAGAATTGATAAGTTAGAGGTAAGTCATAACTTTGAGAGGAAGAAAGTGGCTTGTCGTGATATACACAAACTGTTAATTTGTACATCCAGTCCAACAGAAGGCATGACTAAAAGCAGACTCCTGAAAACACTAACAGGGATTATTATTTTTTTTTTTACCCTGAAAGTAGAATGAAACTCTTCGTAAGGTGTGATCTAAACAGAACGTGGGAAGTTTCTTAGTAAATAAACAACTAAATACAGTTTCATCCTCTCAAGAGAAAAAGGACAACCTAAATCTTAATTTTAAACATTTACAGTTTGTATCCCGATCCATTATAGACACTTTGGACTACAATAAAATGTGTTCGCTGTCACATATCCACATGTGCTTTATAACCCAGATGCTCTCGCTACTTAAAGGGATACGCCACCCCCAGGCCAAATTAAGTGTATCCCGCATTCCCGAGACATAAATAAGTGTGTGGGAGCGTTTTCCTGGCGACCCAGGCATTGTCCGAATCTCACAGCACTGACCACTGCTTGGTTTCGCGTAATACCTCCATGCTAGCGTCGCCAATTGAAATATTACTCCGCTCAACCTCTGTTTCGAACACAGATGGGACAGTGGGGTTGGGGATTCCCAATGACGTAGCGGGGAGTGTGCTTCGGCTGTGTTTTCCGCACCGGAAACTAGTTCCCAAACCGACATGAGCAAACCAAGCCTTCCGTGTAGATTTACACAGTCATTTGCACTCGATGTGAAAGTACACCACTCACACAGTAATTAGAAGGTAAATCAAGTAAATTAATTCACGTTGGGCGAAATATTTCGATTGGCGACGCTAGCATGGAGGTATTACGCGAAACCAAGCAGTGGTCAGTGCTGTGAGATTCGGACAATGCCTGGGTCGCCAGGAAAACGCTCCCACACACTTATTTATGTCTCGGGAATGCGGGATACACTTAATTTGGCCTGGGGGTGGCATATCCCTTTAAATTGACTTTCTTGACATCTTTTTTTCGTCTCTCACATCCCAACATATGGTTGGAAGTTTTTACCTCAGTGCGATTCAGTATCCTTTCCAAGGACAGTTTGACGTGGGAAAGCCAGGGGTTAAACCGCCAGCCTTTTGATTTACTGCAGGCAGTCACAAAGGAGAACTTCTATAAAAGCAAAGCTTAAAGCAATACTATGTAACATTTCTACCTTAAAATAACAGCTTGAAAAAAAATTGTGCGGCTAGAATGAGTTTTAATATTACGATTGGCCTGTCTCCTATGCCCTTCGGGGGTCTGAGTTGGAAAAACTGCGCTATGTAACTTTGCTGGAGCGGCCCGGGAGCTGAGCGGAAGTACTTCGACTTGCTTTCTGGCACACCTACCGCAAAAACAAATAGACCCCTCTCACGCTCCCAGGTACATTTGATTACTCTTACCTTCTCGGTCGACATAGCTTGCACCTTCTGACTCCTCGCCGGTTCGTCAACAAATGTGAAACGTGAAAGCGAAAGGGTGTTGTATTTACAACAGTGTAACCGTACATTACCTCCAAGCCTGTAGGGGGAGCTCCATAATGGGCTTTTTGAGAAGTTACATTGTATTGCTTTAAAGACCAGCATCAGCAGTCATCTGACGCCTAAACTGTAACCACAGCAAACTGTGCAGATTAGGTGGTCAATGTCTGAAAAAAAAAAAAAAGAAATCTGTGAGTGCGTTAGGAATAATAAATGTTGACCGGTTTGTGCTTTTGACTCATTTTGAAGTGCACTGACTTTTGTTGTGCACGTTACCGGGCCTGAAACTGCCTTTATCGCCCGGGGCTCAGATGCCACGATTCACAAATTTGGTTTTCATCCCCACGTCATATCGTTTTTGGTTTACAGCCCTATGACATTTTTATAGGCTTTTGATGGCGTCTTTGTGGCCTCGCCAGCGTGGCAACACACTCATCTGTGTGGCCGTGTTATTCGCAGGGCTGACGTTTGTTTCTATCACTGTGGTTTTACATCCCACAACTGTAGGGGCAGCCAAAGAGCAAGAAATTTGTCAAATTGTCCCGCGTTGCTTTAAGCATTATGTCGTGTAAATACATACTAAGCTGACCAATTACAGTTTTTGTGGTCTGCTTCGCTGCATGTCGGACCACACTGAAGGCTCAACAAAAAGCTGATGTTTCATCATAAATTATGCTTCACAGGGTGTAGAGTCTGGACTCCGAGATTTTATTTTTTGTTAATTAATTCTTTCATAAGTCTATGTACCGATGGAAAAACATTTAAATTTCCTAATGGAAAAGGACCGTCTCTGTACGTTTTCAGAAAACATTTTCTGTTTTTTCTGCATCTATTATGTTTTTTTTCCCCTGCCTGTTTTTCATCTAAACGTGGTTCATCTGCAAATGTTTACATGCACAGCCATATACTGACCCTATCCCAGACCCTAGTCCCTTTTTTTGGACTTGTTTTCTTAGATCAGGCTGTTTGTTTCAGTCATAACGTTTGGCAGCAGAGTTGGTGCATAGCAGGAAAAAATAAAGCACACTTATGGGATGACAGAGAAACCCAAATAATGCTCTGTGTTTCGTTAGATATGGATGTTATGAAGGCTTTTGGCTGCAAATATTGGTGTGCATGTACATGTATCCTCCCTCCCTGTAAAAGAAACGGAAGTGTCTGAATTATTCGACGTCTGTCATCAAAATTGTCATATTTCCTGGCTTAAGTCATTTGTGTATATATTCTTGATTTGATTTTGTTGCCTCCTTGCTCTCGTGTGGCTGCAGGCTTTTGTAAAGATGGTCGGAGCCAACGTTGGCGCAATGGAGGAGCAGGTGACGCAGGCAGAGGGAGAATTAGGAACCCTACCGAGCGCTTTCAAGAAGATACTCCGCACAATGAGTGTCCCAGGCTTCTTAAATGTAAGAGTTCATCAATCCAGTTGTGAAGTTTGAGTTTTGTGTTGCCTGACTGCTTTTACCTGTAATTACCCGTAAGAGACCCTTTTACCATGAGACCTACTTGCAAACCTTCAAAAACATTTCGATTTCTACCTCAGTCAGTGCTATTAAAAAGATTAGGTTTAACATGTGTCTCTTCACTCACAGAAACAGGCCAGCCCACGAAGGCCAGCGCCACATCAGCGTCAAGAGATCCCCAGCGTGTTCCGGTCAGATGATTATTTCACATCACAGGCAGAACAGTGACGTAGCAGAACGTCTAAACAGAGCTTGGTCCTAACCTCAGAGGCCAGTTGGGTAAAACTGTACTCACAACTTCTACTGCCATCCCTTGGAAGAGGATCTATCGGTGCAGTGGCCTCAAAGAAGCAATAGCAGCCTTTTTTGAACAACTCACTGGAAGTCAAGTGCGCAAGGACATTCTACATTTTCGAGTGTCATTTTACTGGCAGCAACAAGCACGGAACTGTAGCAACATGATTTTAAAAGTGCCTAAATGGGTCTTTCAGTTTAGCTTTCCCAAGGAAACGGTGTTGAGTTACAAATGTAATGAGTCGGGAGGCCAAAGTCATCCCACTTGCCAATAGGACACTGTAAAGATGGTACTTTAAGAGTGGCTGTAAAGATCTCTTCAATGTAATACGTGAAAAATTAACCCAGCTTTTTTTATAAATTACATTCCCGTCATTGGTGTTTCTAAAGACCTGCACTCTGTTCTGAACTGACCTATATTTCTGTATGTCTCCTCACTCTCCCCAAGCAATATTGCTCTTGCGCGGTTAAGCATTTAATGTCTTCCATTTCTAAATTTTCTCTTTATATCTAGCCTTACCTTACTGGCTGTGGATGACATTGGACTACATCTCTCCTACGGCACCTTTTTCAAAAAAAAAAAAAAAGCACAGACGCAAAAGTGAATTGTTTTAGTTTCACACGCCACGTTAATGATTAAATGTTTTTTCGCCAAGGATGAACTTGTTATTTGATTTTTTTATTTTATTTTCAAGTCACAGGAGGAACCTTCAATCTAATCTAAAGACGATGCGATGTGGCCCTCACCCTCACAACATGGCAGCGATGGTCACAGCTATGATTGATTGTTTGCCAAAATAGTTGGTAAAAGATGTTGCATTTACATATTGTTTTTGATTTACATTTTTAAAATAATCATTAAAACTGTATTTAAGACAAAGTTTTTGTTTCATGTCCCATTATTTATTGTACAGTGGGTTTTTTTAAAATGATTTATGGCCTTGAAATTTCAAGGAAGTCCACCTAGCTATCTCTTTTAACACTTATTCAACAACGATTTAGAATTAACATCACGGATAACAATGACTGGTCACGACTACATTTTCGTCGCTTGTCTGACATGAAATCCATACTGATTCAGAACATAATTGAATACGTTTAAAACGAAGGCAGAATTAAAACTGTACACCTATGCCTCTATTTTCACTTGTCCTTTAGTTTTAAGAAACTATGAGGACAATAAAATGTTTAAACTTCTTTCAAGATAATTAAAAATAACAGCGTAAATGCAGATGGTTTCCTTTGAATACCTTTAGAGCCCGTCTACATTAGACGTTCTCTGATACCTGACAGCCTGAAACCAGGGCAAAGCCACATCAGTGCTGTCATTGGTTAGTTTGAGATGGCGTCATAAGTTGGTCAGAGCTCCGTTGAAGCGGGAACATATAGCAGTTACTTCAGTTAACTCTTCCACGCTGACCTGCCTGTTGGTGGAAAAAAGTAAGCTAAACTGTCGTACACGGTGAAATACCTTTTGTATCAAATGTTTGTCAAAGATTATTGTTTTATCACCCCTTATTTAGGCGAGTGAAATTAAGATAACTTCGTGAAAAATGTCCAGACGGTGGAAAAAAGTAGTTCCGAGAAATGCCCATGCTTCGCTCGTGCTAGTGACGTTACTGTTCAACCAGTAGTGGTTTAACGTTGGATAAAGTTTAGAGTTAAGCTGTATCACAATACATACATTGCTTGTACAAGCTAACTCGTCCAAGGATCAGACGAGCCCCCGGCCCTCTCGTTAGCAGAATTTATAACGTGTCACTAAACAATGCTGCACTAGTTTGTCCTCTAACCTCATTTAAAGTGATACTCCGGAGTAGATTCAACCTGGGGTCATTTGAACCGTGATATCCAGCCAAGTAGCCCACCCGCAGTTTTTTCGATATTGGCTGAACATCAGCTGAGTTACTGAGTTATCCCGAATTGCTTCGTACAAGGGTTAATGGATCCTGGTCCGTATCTCCAAAATTACCACACTAAAATCACATGCCATGACACCAAACTTCTACAGGAGTACAAATATGGTCTGTACTCACCAAACGATGCATTTGGAAGTTTGAAAATAGTCCAGGAGTTTATTATTATCAACACAAGCCTGATAGCTTCTCTGCAGCTAAAGCTGCGTCGACGTCACTTCAGAGAGCTGGGAGCTTCAAAGTAAGATGAGGGTTGAGCTACTACTGTAGACAACAAAGTATATGCTATATTCTACATGTTTTTTATGAATTTTTATGTTGTAGAGTTGTGAAGTTATTTTATCAATGGAGAAACTGAGCAGCCTTGCTTTGTTGTCTACAGTAGTAGATCAACCTTCATCTTATTTTGAAGCTCGCAGCTCTCTGAAGTGACGTCGACGCAGCTTTAGCTGCAGAGAAGCTATCAGGCTTGTGTTGATAATAATTAACTCCTGGACTATTTTCAAACTTCCAAATGCATCGTTTGGTGAGTACAGACCATATTTGTACTCCTGTAGAAGTTTGGTGTCATGGCATGTGATTTTAGTGTGGTAATTTTGGAGATACGGACCAGGATCCATTAACCCTTGTACGAAGCTATTTGGGATAACTCAGTAACTCAGCTGATGTTCAGCCAATATCGAAAAAACTGCGGGTGGGCTACTTGGCTGGATATCACCGTTCAAATGACCCCAGGTTGAATCTACTCCGGAGTATCACTTTAAATCGTGGGAGAACTTAGCTCCACATAAAGCGGAAGGTGTAACACCAACTTCTGTCCTCTAGACATCATATTCCGTGTCCTAATCAGGACTTTTAAGCTACTGCAAATGTTGGTATCATAGCCTTTACAGGATGTTTACGCATGATTTCCGGTTTGTGGCAGGTTGTTTTCAGACCAAATTTTATCTAAATACTATGGAGCGACATTTTTGTTTTTTGGGTCGCTAAATCTAATTGGTCACGTCATTGTGTGAGCCGGTTATATGCCTTTCCATCTTTACAGCTATGAATGAACAAATGTTTCTCAGTTTAAAGGGCACCTCGTCGCTTATATCTCTATAGCCTCAAAGAGAGTTTTGTTTGTACCTTTTGCAAATTAACTATATGTCCTCTTCATGACGGAAGATGCAGTTGACAGTATATTAAGACCAGGTTTGCTTAAGAAAAAATACACTGAGTTTTAATTGCATAAACTACCAGGTCGTCCTGCATGTATTACATGTAAATGTTGTGCAAGGCGAATCAATGTAAGCCGACATTTGGCTGATGCTTCTAAAAATGTGATTCATTAATTTTATTTCTAATGGACGCTTCATTTTGATATAATTGTGATTTTTGACACTTATGTTGGATAATGTGATCATCACCATGTTTGTATTGAGCCACTTTAACTTTGACTGACTCTTCTTTTACAGATCCAAAGTTTCACACATGGCTTGTGAGAAAGAATTGTGGCAAAAGATCGGAGAGGGCTTTGTCCAGGAATATTATAACCAGTTTGATAATACCAACAGGCTGGGCCTTGCTAACCTATATGTAAGTCATTTTTAGTAACACAACAGTGACAAGCCATTGTTCCATTATGCTTGGTTAGATAAAATGATTGTGCGTGCATTTCCTGAACCAACGCCCTTTTTTTTTCCCCCTCCCTCTTCAGTCGGCTGACGCGTGTTTGACATGGGAAGGATCACCATTTCAAGGGAGAGAAGCCATTGCTGGCAAGCTAGTAGTAAGCATCTTTTCACAGATAATTGACGTTAATTACAATTCATAGGAATTACTTAAAATGTCAGCATTTTTATACTTGTTCCTAGGTGTTCATCCAAATAATCTTGTCACCCACAGAACCTGCCTTTCAAGCGTATTAAGCACATAATCACAGAACAAGACTTCCAGCCAACAATAGATAGTTGTATCCTCATCATGGTCTTTGGACAGTTACAGGTAAGCTAGTACATTTTAATTGATAAGTCTGAGTAGTCACCAGATTCACAAACATACAACACAAAGTTAACTCCCACTGACTTGTTGTTTACACCTGCTCCACGTTTTTGTTAATGCTAACCGTCTGCGATAGCTCACACAGCTTTTATACGATAATTCTGTGCTTAATATCTGATGCATTTCAGCTTATAAAAGTTTCTTTTTTGTCCTGCTACAGGCAGATGATGATCCTCCCATGGCCTTCCATCAGGTGTTTATGCTGAAGTCTCAAAACTGTGCGTGGGCATGCACTAATGATGTCTTTAGGTTGGGGGTACACAACATAGCTGTTTAGTGGCCTGGATTTTTTTTTTTTTTTTTACTCACACACATCAACATCCAGCTCTTAATTAATTTAGAGGTCATAGTGCCTTGTCAATAGGGAACTGTAAGGTTCCTTCATGTTCAATAAACCTTTACTTTGCAGTTGTCATTATGCAAAATAACATTCCTGTCTCATAAAAAAATTTAATACTAAATTGCATTGTCTTTCATTGTTCTACCAACGTGTGTTAGTCATTTTTCTCGTGGCTAAAACTGTAACCTAACTAATTAATGCAAGAAAGTATGCGGGTATATCTGAAGAGGTGCTGAGTCTTTTTCAGTTTCAGTTCACAATAATTATGTTGTGTAACATCTCGTGTACCGCGTTTGGACGCTGGAGGCGCTGTGGTGCTCTGTCGATGACAGGTGAAAGCTAGAGCCACATTTAAAGGGTTATGGCACGGAGCACAAGCTAGCCACAAGAGCCGAAGTCTTATAATGACGCCGACGGTGAAAAAGTCATCCTCAGAGGAAACTAATCACATAAATGTAAGTCAGCAGTTTGGTCATCTTACATAAACGGTGGTAGTTTGAATATCCAGGTCAGTATATTTGAGTGACGGTAAAATGTTTGTACAAGTCAATATTTTCGGCTGTGCGTCGATGTTACCTGATAAACGGGCTGGTAGCTAAACGTATAAATCTTAGTGTCACGTTATAAAATCAATGTTTTACCTATAAGAACACTGAACATGTAAAATTTTAGCCAAGTGCATCCGTAAACGAAATATCTCTGCTTGGACGTTAGTTGTTAGTTACGTTTTGTGGCGCTGATTTGAAAATAATAATAACAATCGCCGAGAAAATGAAGCTACAACATGTCGATTGGTTAGAAGAAGACGACCGAATAACTTTAATGTGGACATTTTTATTAGATGTTTGGAAATGTTACTTCCTTTGTAATGAGTTAATGCGCAAGCGCAATGGTTGATCTCGTAATTAAAGGGACAATTCGTAAATCATATGTCCAACAGAAATCTAACACGGTTGTAGCTAAGCAGACCCCAAAAGAAATGTGGGTGGTTTTTTGCAGAACGGTTTTAGAGAAAAAGATGCAGGCTGTCACAACGGATCAGAGACCGAGGATGAACCTTTGCTCCGAGACAACCCGCGACGGTTTGTCATCTTCCCCATCCAGCACCCGGATATCTGGAAGATGTACAAGCAGGCACAGGCCTCTTTCTGGACAGTGGAGGAGGTGGGTATTGATTATTTTATTTTAGTATCTTACCAACTTCATTGTGCGAAATGTTTCCATAACAAATCCATTAAGCAGTCGAGTATCATTAGAAAATAAAAACTCTAATGTAAAAATATTATATTTTGTGTTGTGGTGTTCGAATGTCATACAAGAATGTCCATTCCAACATTAAGAAGTTTACTAGTAAATCAATTGATTTTCAACCACTTTGTCATCACTAGAAAACCCTGAGTGATCTATTAAAGAGCTGGACTGTTGACTTTGTCTCTTTCAGGTTGATCTATCCAAAGACTTGGCAGACTGGGACCGTTTGAAGGCCGTGGAAAAACACTTTATCTCCCATGTTTTAGCCTTCTTTGCTGCCAGTGATGGTATTGTCAATGAGAACCTGGTGAGAGGGGGCCGAGGGATGTGAAATTGTCCGTAACTAATGTCTTGTAGCTTAGATAATTCTGTGGGTGTCGATCTGTGTAGATTCCATACAAAACCATCCGATGTACTGATGGTCAATTGAGAAATTAATTAGCCTATTTTGCTTATAGTTCACTGATAAGAGGTTTCAAGAAACCACCTAGCATGTTTTACACCATGTGGTTCGTTTGTCTTTGTCTCAACAGGTGCAGAGGTTCAGCCAGGAGGTGCAGCTCCCTGAGGCACGCTCCTTCTACAGCTTCCAGATCCTCATCGAGACTGTTCACTCGGAGATGTACAGTTTGCTCATCAACACTTACATCAGGGACCTGAAGGAGAGGTCAGTTGCCTATAGTGGTTTGGTTTGACATGGACATACTAATTTTGTTAATTTTTTTAGTGTGTTACACGTTTTAACAGTTGAATTTCCTGCACCTGCAGCTGTCTATCAGTAGATAAGCTAACCCCACTTTGTGGGGATTTCCAGCTGCAGCAGCTTTCATGTACCCACAGAAAAAAACTGACATATCAGCATTTTTTTTAGAATCGCTATACTGCTGCAGTCACATTAACAGACATACAGTAACGGTGGGTTTACTTGGCTACTGATCAGCTGTTCATCCACAGACGGCATCATCAGATGAATATCAGCCTTGTCCAAACATTCCTTCTCCATGGATTTCCTTCTAGTAATTACCTGCTAACCAACTGTTTCTTTCTGAGCCTAATGATCGAAAGAAAACCGCTTATAAGCATCTGAGATAAAGCTGCAACTTCCGTTCTCTGTTTTTTTTGTTTGTTTTTTTTCAACTGCTCTCATCCACCAGCGTATTATAACCACAGTATAGCGTACTTGATATACTGATATGAATTTTTATGGCAAACCAATATAAATTATGAGAGAGCTTTAGCCTAACTACAACCTGTATGGACATAGATGCTTCAGTTGAGCTGTGCCTTATCATCTTTTGTACAGAGATTACAGTGGAAAGGTGTCCTTAGGTGAAGTAAAGTATCCCATTTTAGGCATATTTCCAGCTGCTTCCATGCCCCACGGGTACATTTTTACACAACTAATGCCACTCTATTGCCACGCCGTCCGTTACACTCAAGGATTTGTCTGAAATGAGCAACATTAACTTTGATGTCACCAGTGACTTAAAGCCATCGTTTTAAACAGATTGACATAACCATTGATGTTACGTGCCTCTTGTCTGAAAGGGGAACAAGAACTTAAAAAAAACTGTTCTAGTGTAGTTTGTGATCATAAAACAGTTAAACATATAAAATACTATTCGACTTTTTATAGGCACCATCTTTGTTGTGAGTATTTGAATGATGCATATTGAATGGTTCAAGTTTTTGTGTTGTAGGGAGCATTTGTTTAATGCCGTTCAGACCATGCCATGCGTGCAGCGGAAAGCAGACTGGGCCTTCCAGTGGATAAACGACAGCGAGTCCACATTCGGTAAGGAAGGGGTGAAATTCACGACCCTGAAAACTGAGTACAGTGAACAACTCTGGCCGAGAGGAGCTTCCCATCTTTTGTGCGTCGATAGTAGCTTTTGCTTTTGTGCACTTAGGGGAACGACTTGTGGCTTTTGCAGCTGTGGAGGGCATCTTCTTCTCTGGCTCGTTTGCCGCCATCTATTGGCTAAAGAAGAGAGGCCTCATGCCTGGCCTTACCTTCTCCAATGAGTTGATCAGCAGGGACGAGGTGAGATGGATTCACACACAAAGACACGTTGTCTCATCTGTAAAATGGACTTCTTCTTTGTGAAGACTGCAGCTGCAAATATGTTGTGTAATTTATTGCAGGCACAGAGTTTAGGTAGTTATTAGTTTCCTGATTACATTTTAGGTTACAAACATCTGGCAGCTCATAAAATGAAACATGGAAATCTTCCTCGTTGACTTGCAGTGATGCTTTACTTGTCATTTCATGTCTCTGAACTCGGTTCCAGTGTTTCCCTGCTGTGTTTCTTCTCTTGATTTATGTACCTGCTGACTTATTCGGCTTTCAATGCATACTCTGACAAAGAACGTAAGGATACCTATTCTGTAATGGCATGATAATCAAACGTTTGCCACTACCTAAAGGGTGCCCTGCTTTGCCATGGAATTTACCCCAAACTGGACCATAATTTGCAAAATGAACATTAAGCTGTATTAAAGAGGACTTGAAGCTATCGACTGAGACCGTAAACACTTGAAAATGTGACGAGTCGAGCAGGAAGTTGTGTGATTTTTCTCATTAACTTTTTACAGACGTGCAATAAAACTCTGAAACGAACTACACAGGTTTTGAAAGAGTTGCACACGAGGGCGCAAATGTCAACAACATACGCTCTGGACTCTATAAAGGAGACAGCCTACTACCTGCTGAAGTAATGACTCCAGTTAAAAAAAAAATCACAGATTGAGATCATGTGTGAACACGGCAGGTAATCTCTGAAGTCGGATATCTCTGTGTTACTATGTAGACGAGACACAAGATTCGGGAGGTGGACTCCTGCTGTGTTTGCAGTCAGAGTTCTGTGGAGAGCAGAGGTGGCAGAAATAAAGTCTTAAAACCTGTTTATACTTGTTTTTTAAGTCCTCTGCTTTCAAATAAATCTTTGCCCTGATATCCGTTATTTGGATATCCACATAGGTATATTTGGCACAGTTTAATCTACAGGTTTTTTTTTTGTTTGTTTTTTTAAGGCTTCTGTCACTCCTCTTCCTTTAAAACTTCATCATTAAAATGTGAACAGACGGCGTCCACATGCAGCACTTAAAAAAACAAATATAAAAATCATCAAAAACGCAGGTCAGACCTTGGCTTGCAGATGAAAACAGTCAGCTCTTCTGATATGCGTGTTGTTTTCCTCCCCCAGGGCCTGCACTGTAACTTTGCCTGCTTATTATTCAGCTACCTGGTGAAAAAGCCCTCAGAGGACAGAGTCAAGGATATCCTCATCAAAGCTGTCACCATTGAGCAGGTCAGGTGGTTCCCGTGGTGACCAAAGAACTAAATCTTCTTCTTTCACAGCAGTTTTTAAATAAGCAGCCCCTTGTCTCGTGTTGCAGGAGTTTTTGACGGAGGCCCTGCCAGTTGATCTAATTGGAATGAACTGTTGTCTGATGAAGCAGTACATCGAGTTTGTGGCTGACCGGCTTCTCGCTGACCTCGGACTGGCCAAGGTAATTCTCCTGAAAACGACCGCAAGTGTAACAAAGCCAACTCATAATGTCTCAAAAGTGTCTTTTACACTGCGGTAACTGTATTTTTCTCTCTTCTTTCCACTCTTTCATGCAAGGTTTACAAAGTGGAAAACCCGTTCGACTTCATGGAGGCCATTTCACTGGAGGGGAAGACTAACTTCTTTGAAAAAAGAGTGGGAGAGTATCAGAGATTTGGAGTGATGTCGAGCATGATGGACTGCGAATTCACTCTGGACGCAGACTTCTGAAACCGAGAGGATGCTCTGTTATGCATCTGTTACGTTTGGTCTGTTTTTTTTATTTCTGTTTTATCAGAGATTATGTTTGTAATACAAAATTTCATTTGTATTCATACTTTTTGGCATCGGGGCTACATAATACACCTTCAGGCACTTACCAGCTGATTTGTGGGTTAAGGTGAACAAATTGGGCTCTTAAATCCTGACTTGTGACTTTTTGTATATTTGACACACTGTAACAATACACCCAGGCTTTTGGTTTGCTGTCATTAAAGTAATGAGGGAGCCTAATGGTGTGATTATGGAGCCCGTCATTGGGCAAATGAAGGTGGTTTTCATCAAGAATATATTTTAACTGGTGGAGTTTGGTGTCCTGAGTGTTGGCTTTTATGGTTTATTGTTTGTATTTATACTTTAATTGCAATAAAACTTTTTGTAAAATGACTTTGTTGTTGGAAAAATGACATTTGCTCTTTTTATTTTTCAGCTGAGAGCCTTATTTGATCAATTGTTTCTAAATGTAGTGCTGGTGCATGATCTTGGCACGGCAAAAATCTCTGAGGGGGAGATGACACGGATTTATCCACAATCAGAAACCATATTCAAACATTGCAGTTGGAGTTTAACCGTGATTTATTTCTTCAAATAATCAGATTAGATTAGCCACTCCTCCGTTAGCATACGGATGCTGGATACTCGGAAATGAAAGCTAACAGCTACTGTTTACGCGTTTTGTAAAGATGGCTGAGGACTTGCGAGGTCTTGCGCTAGAGAAAGCTGAGCTGCTTTCCAGCCGTCTGAAGGAGCTCGTGTCTTCGGGACAAGGCTATGTTCGGGCCCAGTTCGGGGTAGACTTGGGTCTGAAGCCCGAGCTTTACCCGACATGGGTCATCCTGTCCACGGCTTTGGTGGGTGTCCTGCTGCTGCTCGGTGTGTCCTGGGCCGCCGTCTGCGGCCGTCTGCTCTTCGGGAAAAAGCGGGGATCCCCGGTCACCCACGGCAGCGGTGAGCCTGAGAAGGCCAACTTTATTACAAGTAGCAAACCGGAGGAGCAGAGGAAGAGGAATAAAAAGAAAACTCTTGAAAAGGTGGGCAGCGGCAACAAGCTGTCGCATCACGGGGAATCAATCAAAACTAGAGCTAATTGTCGGTGAATTTTTAACGATCAACACTTAACAAAGGTCTTCTCCCTGTTAGCAATGGATGTATAAATTAAGCTAGCTACTGGTAATTAATTGGCCGTAGTCGTGATGTTTGATGCTAGTTTGGCGAGGCTATCTTGTACTTTGAATTGGCCTCTTTTTTTTTGAAAGCCCACTTTGTTTACAGAACACGCATTAAACCATCGGAGGACAACCCTTCTATTCGTTTAAAATTAATCAATTTCAACCAGTTAGCTTACTGAAATGCTATGAATCAGTGTTTTGTGCACAGGGGGACGCTAACTAGCTGTGTGAGTAGCTAACTGACACGTCATTGTTTCGGTTGGTGAACCTCTGGAACGTTAGCCGAGGCACGTTCAAGGAAACGCTTCTTATAACGACCATAAACCAAAGAACCGATTTTTTTTAAGCACTCAAAAATATACGGTGTCATTCTTGTAGCCTAATCTCTAAGTAGTTTATATAATGAGAATATTTCTCAAAACTATGAACCATCATATGCCATGAAATGATTTGGTATGAGATGACAAAGTAATTTTTACTACAATCCTACGTGATTGTGATTGTACTAAAGTGTTACTGACCCATAAAGCAAATTTTAACTGCCAAATAAATCTTATTTGGTGTATTTTCAGCAAGCAGATGTTTGCTTTGCTTTGGTGGAAGCACAGCTATTATTATTAGCAACATTATTCTGAAAAGAAAAAAAACTGAATGAGCTGAGCTAAGTTTATATTTGTGTTTTTCTTTTATTCCCGGATTATTAACACTGTCTTGTTCATTGAATATGTCTCTCTCTTTCAGAAGACTCAGTCCAATGGACAACCAGTGACCGCAGTTCGAGAGGAAGCTAAAGTGGCTGAGGTGGTGTCGAAACTAGCACCGGAGATTAAAGCTGGGAAGGTATGGCCTAAATTGAGACCCTCTGAAATTTTTATTGATTGGGAAAGTAGCCACAAGTTTTCATTCACGCATTACTTTGGCATAACTTTGTTTTATACCCTCAGGCACACGAGGTGCAGGCCCCAGTGCAGGTTAAAAAGAACAAGAAGAAAACCAAGTCAGATGTGAAACCAGTTCAACATGTGCCCAAAAATGATGGGAAGGAACTGGATGACGGTAAGTTTCGGCCAACCAAGGGGAATTTTCTTCATAACTTCTCTTTTTCCAAGCTGGGAATATTTACCCAGGGCAGGCTTAGTCTCACTTATTAGACATAGAACGTCTTTAAGCATTTTGTGTTGTTTAATGCGTGTGTGCACACTCACCAGGGGCATGGGAGACCAAAGTCAGCAACCGAGAAAAGAAGCAACAGCGCAGGAAGGAAAAAGGCCCCGGGGACTCTGGTGGTACGGGAGGTGTGGACACCCCCAAAACCCACGTGGAGGCACCTGTAGCCAGAGTTCCCTCCAAGAAAAACCGAGGGAATCATGGTATTTGACTACTGAAGATGAAATAACCTGTGTTCAGTTGTTAGAATGTTTTAATTTGGTGCATCACATAATATAGTTTAATTTAGTCTGCCTAAACATGGAATGGAAGTTGGTTAACATAAATTATTAAACCAGTATTAACATACTCCGTTTACAGTCATGATGTGACTATTAACAAATGTTTTTCTGAACTTATTTCAGAGGCCCAGCACCTGAAAACAACCGCAAAGGGGGATGCTGCCAGTGGAGCTGGTAAAGACAAAGCCAATATGTCTCATGACTGCCCTCTTTATCGTTGTCTTTTTAAAGTTATAAGATATGGTCTTAGAAACGAAGATGTGTACACATTTAAATTTATGTTCAAGCATGACAACATTCACCTTTCGACATGTGTGACAGTTGAATGTGACATCATCTGGTCTCCCTGGAAGCTTTGTAGCAAATTAAAATGCTTTTAAACAGCATTCCCAAAACTGATCATTTTGGGCTTGACTCCACTGATGTACTATAAACGGAACTTACTCTTGGTCTTTCTTTTTTTGCTAGTTTTGTCAGCGACCTCCACCTGGAAAGAGGAGCCTTCAGTCAATGGCGGCGGCTGGTCCAACATGTCTTCGAAGATCACAGGTCAGATGGATTCTATGGAGGGAACAAAGTGGAATTCAATACCTGCAACTACACATTACAGGCCCCAACCTAAGCCCCGTTCCTGGGTTCAGGAGCCGCAAGGTACTATCTCCTGGATCGGGGGTGGGGGCAGAAAGAAAAAAAAGTTTGCATGCTCTCTGAATGACAGAGTGCACTGATCTGCAAGCACACAATCTTTTAGATTGATTTAGAAACACTCAGAGATACACATTGAATGTTAAACATGAGGAATTTTCTTGTTTTGAGGCTTTCTCGAGACCTTAGTTCTTTTAAGATGGACAAGGTGACGTGGAAAAGCGTCCTGCAAGAATCGGTTCAAATATTTTTTGGTGAAATCTTAGACACTACATCCATAGTTCCCAGAGGAGAAATACCATCTGACTTATAATTTCACTACATTTCAATGTAATGATCACTGATTGTCACAGGGACGCAGCAGACCGCATTGTGTGGGTACTTTAAATACCCGGAAGGCAACGGTTATTATGAATAATATGTCCAGGTTTGGAGCCACATTCACATCTAGTCATTCTTTTTAGAGAAGGCCTTGATATCTGCTCATAGTATAACAGCTTGGCTCTGTACTGAGTCTGAGTGCCGAACCAGCCTGACTTCAGAGTAGATTAGATCAGATCAACTCTATTGATATCACAGTGAGAAAATTCAGTTTTTAAGGAAGCTCACAGAAAAGAAAGTGCAAAGACAGTAGTTGAAATAAAAAAAAAAACAGCAATTTTTTATTTATTTTTTTATAAACAAATAAGAATAAAAGACAGTGAAGTCCTACATAAAATAAGAATTGTAAAGGGTTTTTGCTTTGGTAATTTATGTCTTCATCTCCCAAACGCTACGCAGGTTAGCTCGTTTAAAAAAGAGTGGATCCAATTCAGTGGCAAACATGCCCGTGTTCCGACCTTTTTTAAGACTTGTTGTCGGCGTCAAATTGAAAAGGAAGAACAGATTTTTCATTTTTCTGCAGAATTGGGAGGAAAAAATGACAGTGCGTTTTTTTTTTTTCTTTAACATAACCGCGCTTTTAATTTACTAGACTTTGGACAAGGGAGGCAATTCATTGGCGTAAGTTATGATTCAAGGAAACAAAACTAATCGATGTAGAAGAGTAAAGTTCCTTTTCAGTGTAATTCAGTCACACGCTCAAATAGTATGATACACAGCACCAGTAAAAAGGTTTGGACACACCCACTTATTCAAAATGATTTGATATTTGTCCAAACATTTCACTGGTACATGTAAATGGCAAACATGTTAGTCATTCAGTCAGTTCTTGTCATATCCTGAGCTGTCAGTTGTGTTTGCTGGAAGCGCTCCAGCAGTATAATCGGTGTGTCTGTGTGCTGTCACCAGCAGCATGGGGCAGTATCGATGGCCGTGTAAAGGCCGACCTCCGCCCTGCGTCCTTCTCCGTGATCGGACTGAACACCACAGGTTTGTGCTTCGATTAACTGTCACAGTCCAGCTCTACTTCCTGGAAAGCTTAACGATCATGTTTCACTTCACCCTAGTGTTTTTGTAGTCCGCTGCTATTAACTCAGTTACTCGTCTGATAACCCTCTGCCTCTTGTAGACACATTATCGAATTCGGCTGAGCTGCAGTGGGCGAACCAACACAATGTTGACGATCAATGGTCCGGATTTAGTAAGTAGTCGGGAGCCTCTCCCACACATTGCACCGTACTAAGCACCTGCTGACTGTTTCGAAAGAGAGGATCTGTTTGGATTTTCTTCCATCTAACCTCCTTCTGTTTGATGTTTTTCAGATGGGATGACTGCAGGAGATCCCAGTTCTGACTGGAACGCCCCAGTAGAACACTGGGGAAACTACGAGGTGCCTCCAGTACCTGTGGCACCGGCTCCTCTGCAGAGGGATCAGCCTGTCCCCAGCAAGGTTTCAATCCTCAGACCCTTCACATTGCAGTTGATTTCTATACGGTTTTCAGTCTGGGTCTTAGCTTCTTGATAACATACGATAGGCTTCAACAGTTCCTTGTTCTCTTGAATGTTTCTTGTCATGAAAACCCCACAAATTGGTGAATTTGGCTTCTGTCTTAAATACTGTGGGTTTTTGTAATGTTAGGTATCGGAGGATGAGAAAGATGTTGAGGATCCTTCTGGTGGAGCAGCCAAATCTAAAAAGAACAGGAAAAAGAAGAAGAAAACCGAGGAGCCGCCTGCATCTGATGCTCAGGTAAGAAACCCAACATCAGGCTCTTGAGATCTCGCAAACTCATATGTTTGCATACGAGGTGAATTGTGGTATTTAACCTGTTGCAATGTAACCGTGTTGCATTTGTTTGATCGTAGACGGCTTCCACAGCCGGTGCAGTAACCAAAGCCCAAGAGCTTCCTGTGCTGCCCTCTAAAAAGCAGAACAACAGCATATCGTCCTCTCAGAGTACGTTTCAACCCCTCTCGTCTGTGTTCAATTACTTTAATTTAAAGCACACGTACTCATAATTTACGTGCTCAAGGATTGCCTTTTAATGCAGCTCTGTCGTTGTTGTTTTTGCTTTTTTTTTATCTGCTTACAGAGAAGTCTGAACAGGTAGTTGAGCCTCCGAAGCCCTCCCAGAAGAAAAAAGTCAGAAGAGAAACTTGAAGAAACAGCCCAGATCTACACAAAGCATATGCAAATGATTGTCAAACGTGTCACATGCAATAATTACCAGGTACAATTTCTGTCCGAGTTACGTAACAGTTAATCGATTACAGCAACAAAATGAAAGCAAGCAGCAGATGCAACCTGCTTGGATAAATACTGTATAGCGATGAAATGTGGTCCTATGGACTGAAAACTAATTTTGCACTATTTGCGACACTGCAGCCAGAGTGGAGCTTCAGGCAGATTTTTCATGGCTTCAAAAGTGTTTTTTTTTTTTCCTCCTACCAGAGTGTAAGTCGTTATCAACCCAAACATACAAAACGGGTTTTAATCGTATGTTTTTGTTTGTTAAAAGAGAACAACCCCCCCCCCCCCTTCCTCTAAATGATGCATTTTGTTTTGCTTGCCCTGCTGCTGCCCCTCTATGACTTACTGAAAGGTTCCTGGGTGAACGACGAAGGATGGGGTTGGATTAGGTTCGGTTGGAGGTCTATCTCAGTACAACACTCACGTGCCTATATGTACAGTAACAGATTCTAGGGTTTGCTTTTAATACACCTTGACTCCATGGTAAAGCATGAAGCGGTGTCTGTATATTGTAGAAATAGGACCCCCCCCACACACACACACAAAAAAAGCCTTTTTTGTGCAAAATAGATGCCAATTTTTAAGTTGTCATTAGACAAATCTATGGGTATTTTCAGAAGTTGTGCCCTTTTTAAAGTACGTGACGTCCTTCCATGATTTTCTTTATTAGTATGAAGGTATTCTCACCCAGACATTATGGGCTATAAGAATGACTAGCACTCTGTCAACATACAGCATGTACTGTATGACATAAATGTGCTGTGTTAAGATAGGTTTCTCTTTGCTTTTATGTGACATTCCCTGAGTACAAACAGCCACTACTGTGATGGCTTATTAGTTTCAGATGAATGACAGCTGTCACACCATGGCAGTTGTGTTGGAGTGAAAAGCATCTCCCACATAAAAACTATCCCCACAGCTAGTCTGCTGGGTAATCCCCCGTCTTTACCGTCCAATACACCTAAAAATAGCCCAAAGAAAAAAATTGCTGTTAAACTTGTGGGCTTGTGTGTCAGAGATTTGGGGTTTTGATGAAGCGGTGGATTCCGACCGGTGTTTGTGGAAGTTGGCTTAAAAGTTTGCGAAATTGTTATCTATTCGTGGACAAATCTGTGACTTTTAGCTCATTTCACACTCAAATTGCAGTCACTGTTATGAACCACCAGGGGGTGCTGTGGTGTAAAGTTAACAGTTTGAGGGATTAAACCATCAAGCAGTAGCACAGGCGTAGTTCTACTTTTATCATCGTTACCACCATGTTTATATCCGTCTTTATCTGATTGGACTGTATGTTTTATTAATGATTCTGTCTGCTCTCTGTATGATTGTTTTTTTTTCTTTATTCAAAAGCAGTTTCTTCCAGTTTTGTGCTAGAAAAAGCCACGCCATATGTACAGATTGTAAGGGCTTTTTCCCGTTCTGTAATTGCACTGTGCAAACGGCTGTATTGACTTCTTTTTATTGTGGATTAATTGTTTTTAATACTATCTGAGGAATGTGAAACTTTTTGTTTTGTTTGTTTGTTTATTCCTGAATTCCAAGATTTGTGGGGACTGGGACAAAAATGGGTATGACTTAAATGAAAACTTCCATATTGATGAGACTTAGTGCCGCTCTTAATTCCACGTCCAAGTTGCTCTTAAATTAGACATTTACAAACACAGACACACAAATACAACTATATGAAAGGAATTTAATTCCATTGCCTTAACCCATAGTTGTATAGAAAGTGCATTGGAATCCTTTTTATAGTTTCCCTCCATTTTGCAAGGTTTGATGTCAGAATCGATTAATTTTGCATGACTATGGTGATAGCACTTGTGTACATGAAATAAAATGGATCTCTTTTCTTCTTTTTTTTGCTTTTAACTGTTCATACCTGCTCTTGGAGTACTGCTCAGAATAGCAACAGTAACAGCTTTCTGTCAGGGGACAAATTTTAGCTTTTTTTTTGTGGGCATCCAGTTGGGGGACTTAAATATGCTTTTCTTGTTGCGCAAAGAGTCTTAGTGCATTGAGGTGTTGATCAACTGGTGGTGGTAGTTGTTTTCAAATCTTAGACATCCCAAAATGATTTGTCACTGTGGCTTCAGGTGCCCTTTTGTTCACTTTTTACTGACGAGTGAAATTATTCCGTCAATGTATTTATATACTTGTCTCTAGGAAATGTGGATGATTTTTTTGTTAATTGAGGACATAAAATGATATTTATATGTTTGTTTGGTAAAGATGACAATTAAATGAGCAGTGCTTGATATCACTTTGTCTGGGATTAGTTTATTTTTTTATTTATTTTTTGTCCTTATAGCAGAGAAATGGCATAAGAGCCGCACTTCATAGGGCTTTTATAGGGATTTTTATAGGGAAACTCCTGATGCAGGTGAGTTCTGCAGGATTATTCCCAAAGAAGCACCGTGAGTCATATTAGTTTTCGTGTCACTTTGTGCCTCTGTTGTGAATTAGAAACATTGTCTTTTAGTAAAATTCCTCACATTCAGTGATACTTTTCCCCCTTTCCACTTGCTTTTCTTTTGTTTTATGTTTCTTATCAGACTAATCTCAGATCTATCGGAAATATATTTTATGCTTTGGTACAAATCTGTGTCAGAATTCTGTGTTAGGCTCTGGTTGCACTGACCCTCCTGGGGCCAAAATGCTGCCTCGGTCAATGTGGTCAGGCGGTCGCGTGGCAGCTCACAGAGCCTGACCTCCTTCGCTTCGCCTCATCTCTCTCTCTCTTTCTCTCTCCGTCTCTCTGGTTCATTTAGGATTTACCAGGATTTTTAATCTCACAATCTGGCTCAGTGCATTCGACTACATTTCTGCGGGGAATCGGGTTGTTTTCCATTATCCCTGTTGGGAGATTGATGTACAATATTTTTTCTGTATCTGTATAAAAGGCAGATACCAGTGTGGGTCACTCTGAAAAGAATGTGTTTGCTCAAAACCCTACTTTAAGAAATTAATTAAAATACCTATTCAAGGTAAATCAACAAGAAATAGCAAGGACACATTGTAGAAACAGAATATGACCGAATCTGTGGGATTTTATAGTTCTCCAATAACTTTGAGAGAGAAGGATTGTAAAGATTTGAATTTCTAGTCATGTCAGAGCCTCGTCTGCACATTTGTGGCACTCACTATGAACGCTGTATGGAAAATAGACCGTTAGATTGAGATCATGTCTTTGTATTGTGCTCCTGCATTTAAAGAGGCAGCCATCATGTCATTGCGGGACAGGAAAATCCCCAATCTGACTATGACGTGGTCTGCCCACCCAGAGCTTAGCGCTGTGTTCAGTGGTGGCCCATCTGTCATATTTGCAAGGAGACAAACTGACATGAAATAAACTTTGACCATAATCGCATCAATTTACGATGGTTTCATTTAGTAAATGGACTTTTTACTCTAACTAGAAATAAACTGTTGGGAAGTTTTACTTGTGCCTCCTTAAACTTGGAGACATATCTGCGTCTAATGCCTTGTCGCAGGTTACGGAATCAGTGTGAACTTTATTTTATTGTCTCAGATTTTTGTATGCTTACCAGCCACTTTAGCTAAGACCTTGTTTTCTGACACTAGGTTACACATTTCACCCTAACATGTATTGGGGATGTTTGCATTTCATCATTCCTTTTATACACTAAATGCCCTCATACCAAAACAGCAGAGCAGCCCCACAGCATGATTGAACTTCTGGCATGTTTTAGTGCAGGTAAGATGTTCATTTCCTTCATGTAATATTGATAAACAAACTGATGCAGATCAGTTTCTTTTTATTAAGTAAAACCATCAATCATTGGTTAATTAGTTCACATAAACAATGAAATAAACTGGATTATCTTAGGTGCCAATGATTGCTTCCTGTATTTTCCTGCATGCTGTGTTTCACTATAGCAAATCGGTTTCAGTGTGGACGTTCAATAACCGTTGACATATCCAAATTATCCGATTATACAAAGTAGATTTATTTGCTTACAATCTCCACCAGGCTACCAAATTGTGATCTGGACTTTAAATGAGAGAGCACAATGTCCAAGTGCACATAAACAACTTCATGGGCCATAGAAATGAGTATGAGGCCATTACTTCTGCTAGCAGGAGGGTGAAATAAACAGCAAAGCTGTTAAGGTTGGTGGGGGGAGAGATGAGGACCCAAATGCAGAACAGCAGATTGTAGGCAGAAGGAACTTCACTTGAAGTTTATTCAATATAACAGATAAGCAATGAACAGACAACAGAGGAATGGCTAGAACGTTGTAACAGCAAGGATCTGACAAACGATGAGCTGAACAAAGAAGTACGAGAGTGAGTGTGTGTGTGTGTGTATGTATATATATATATATATATATATATATATATATACACACACATATATACACACACACACACACTGAGGGGGAACTAATGAGGAAGTGGCTGCAGCTGAGGTTGATTGAGTTGGAGACAGGTGTGGAAGTGGAGCTGATGGCCAAACAGGGAAACTAAGGATACGAGGAATAATACAACAACAAAAAAATAAATACAGGATTGAATGCACGGATAAAGTGAGTTGAACCCATAACACGGGCTAAAATAGATAAATAAATAAATAAAAAGAATTACAGATCTCAAAAGACAAGAAAATTAACAAACCACGAGAATAACAACAAATCAAGACTGGACAAATAAAAAAAACAAATACAAAGTCCGAAAATCCCCACAAACCTTCACAAAAACTTTAAGTGTTGCTGCATTGACCGGCGTGAGTAAAAGTCTTTGTTTTTATGATAAATACATAAATGAATATTTCACTCTCGGAAAGTTCGGGAGTAACATATTCCGTGTGATTTCAGGGCATTAGCATCCTCGTCATCATCATCATCATCATCATCATCCATCTCTCTCATGGTCAAAGCCTCCCGTGGTCACGTGACTCGGGATAAACCAGATTAACGGCTCTGCCTGCCAGGAGTCCACTTGCGGAAACAGGCAAACATCGCTTCAAACAAACGCTGGATGTGGCGCCAACACTTCCACCTTCTCCGGACGTCTCAGACTTGAATCGACAGATTTTTTTAATTTATTTTTCCCCCAGTTTTCGGCAGCATTCATGAAATAACCACAAATTCACAGCGTGTTCAAGATGATTTCGCCGTGGGACCGATGGTACTCGACGAGCTGCTGCCTTTGCTGCCATGTACGGACGGGCACCATTATTCTGGGTATATGGTACATGGTAAATCCGATTTATGTATTTATTTATTTTTCATGTGATGCCAGTCCCGAATTTGTTGAAATATGGTTAAACAAGTGAGGCATGTGTTTTACATACCAACTCGGCGTGAGGAGGCTTTGAGTTGGAGAGTTAGCTTGCCTGATACACCTGCTCATTTGTTTTGTTTTTTACTTGATTTGCCAATTTTAAGGATGCTCCCTGTTTAACGACTTGAAACAACCGTTAGGTCAGCAATCACCGACGTTTCCTTTCAGGGCCTTTTCTTGGCTAAATAAATCTATTCTTATCAAACGGAAGCTTTTAATGAGCCGTTTCACAGTAATTTGTGAACACGCCGTGTAATCTAACATAAGGTTACACTTCTTCTTTCTTAACTAATTGGCTAACCTTTCCTGCCCGTCCTGTTTTGTCCCACATTTGTACCCGGTTTATAAATAGTTGGCTTCCGTTTTTACCCACAGGTAAACCTATAGTTTCAAACTTAGTTCAGTAAGCCTTGTAAATCCCTGACCTTTTGGGAGGTGTAGTCCCTCTTTAAGTTTGACCCTACTATTATTGCTCCAAGGCTATACGAAGCAACAATTACATCCTATAAGTTGTTTTTCCATGTGGTGGAAACGGTGACATAAGACTTCTCGGGTAATTCGTCCTTTTTCCTGCTGGCAGGAAGAGTCCTTTATTGATTCAGCAATTCATCAGTGGTGCTGTAGTCATTACACATTTACAGTAGAGCTAACGTGAGGGTTTTTCCTTTTGGTTTTTCAAAATGTGGCTTTGTGAACTTGATATTAGACAGTTTTTTTTTTTTTACCATTTTCTCACATTGTCACACTTTGAATTGAAACGTGTGCCTGTGCACACAATTGCAGCCTGCGAAATAAGTTTGCATTTGTCTACATTTGTTGCTACTGATTTAAGGACGGGCATAAGACTGAGGTGAAGTTTGCAGTCCTGTTTGATTCGTAAAGATAAATTAGACCCAGCAAATGTGTATATTTCAAAAAACTCAGTGGGCCGTTAGGATGACGGCAGACACCTTGATACGTGGACGCCACAGCAGGAGAAGCTTGATGTCCTTTGCACTTTGGTGTAAAAAGATATATGCATGCGGGCCTGCATCAGCAGTCTGCAGAACAAGCATGAAAAATATCAGCTATCAGACAAAATGTGAGAGCCTACGTCCCTGTTGGAGTTATTTCTGATCATGATGCCTCTTTACACATTCCTTCATTCAGTCTATTTGTTCTAAATAACCTCTTTAAAAATAACAAAATTTAAAAAAGAAAAAACCCCAAAAGAACCTAGTCCTTTTTCTTTGCTGTAGCTACTTTTTTTTACTTTACCTATTAAGACCTAGTGCAGCATTTTCTATGTAAATCCCATTCAAACATTGGAATGCTTCTCCTTTTTTAGCCTGATGCACATGAACAAAATTTAACATAGTTTTTGATATTTTATACGTTGAAAAGCATACGTGCAAAGGCAGTAAAAGTACCTTTGGTCTGAATGGTTACAGCACCAAGCAAAGGCTCAGTGAATCGTCACTTTAAGCCATCGACAGTCAAGTCTGATTTGCCATGTTACCCTGAACTTTCACCCAAAGATGCAACCACATATTAATCCAGATTTTCTTTCCCCCTCAGCTCATCAACGCAGTGGTCCTACTCATCTTGTTGTCGGCTCTCAATGACCCGATTCAGTACCGCTACCACCTAACCAGCTCCGAGCTGGGAACTGACATTGATGTCATGGACGATGCAAGTGAGTTCAACAGACTAGAACTTGGCTGAGAAAGTCTGCTTTGTTTTTAAGTTTGTCGTACATCCTGTGATTATGAGTGTCGCGTGATGGCAGCAAAATCTATGTTATCCACAAATGAGATGAGATTTGTACTGAATATTTATTCTACTCATCTTGAGCAGTGAAACTAGTAAAAACATCAGCGTGTCACTCATTTAGGCAAAGAGTGATGTCCAGTCAATACTAAAGATGTATGAAGAGCTTTAGTCCCAGATAACGAATTAAGCATTACGTCAATATATCTGTAATACAGCTGTAAATTCACATGTTTTTTTTGTTTTGTTTTTGCCTACTGCTTCTTTTCTGAGAGTACTGCCCTCAGCACAGACATAGCTGAATAAGCTTTGGCTCCACAGAGAACAAATCAGAGTGCGAGTGTATTTTCAGTGCTCCCCCCTCCAACGACTATCATCGTCACAGTCATCCCCGGAGCACTTCAGACACTTGTCACAAGTGTCTGAAGTGCTCCGGGGATGACTGTGACGGTGACCGGCAGCTGATTGTAAAAAATGAGTGCTCTAATTTAACATTGGATTAAAAACAGCCATCTTGACTAACTCCCCCTCACATCGCTTTTAAGCTCGTAAAGCGTCCGTGAAGGAGCTGAGATAGTGGGAGCGGATGGAGACGAACTTGTCGTGCTTTCTTTTTCTTTTTTTTTTTCTTTCTTTTTTTTTTTTAATAAGCAACTGTGTATCTGCTGATCTTTGCTGATTATGTGCATAGAAATGTTGGACATTTGGATTGACTGGATCTGTGGCATTGCATTTTTATATGTATGAGTTGTTTATATACAGACTTCATGAGCTTGTGTATCTGAGGCGAGGGATTAAGATGCTTTGAAGAATATCACTATTTCCTACTGTGGGTCTTAAGGCTGAAGGGGTGTAAGGATATGAGGGCAAAGGCGTGACATTGAATACTTGCATCCAGTCTGAATGAGTTTGTATTTCATGAAATCATCCTTGAGATAATGTCTTAAAACTAACAATGCCATCACTTGGCAAGTTAAGAATCTTTTAGTGCTGCATAGTGTTCCTGGTTTCCTTTTTATTTAACACAGCTGAGCCCCATATCAGTGGATGGTTATAGTTTCTCTGTTGAGTGCTGCACTGACGGTGACCAGTGTCTCAACAGTGAGCTGCCAGAGCTTTGATGTGAAAGGGAGAAGGTGTTACATTTTGTCATATTTAGCACCCCTTGCATAACATTGTTGACCATGTTCTGTGCTTGACAGACTGAGGGCTCGAAATAAGTGGGATTACTGTAAAGTTCTTTGTTTTGGGAAAAATGATGTCCCCTGTGTGGTTGGGTAATCTCATCCATATTATATAATCATATTTGCCACTAATGATACACCTGTCTGTATACAGGTCTTTGCAATAGACTGTATAAAAGACAGACTCCAGGCCTGGAGGCACTGTAGTCCATAATAGTGCAGTGATTTAACTTTTAACCCAAGTAAACACTCTCCAAATGAGTGTAATGTCTTAACCGTTCCAGGTCTTCCTCCATACATCGGGGTTGTCATTTTGTAAAATTTTGTGGTCGAGTTGGAGTAAAATAAGTTGGAAAAAAGAAGAATATTCTTTTGGATGAAGCTACTTTAAGGCTGCGGCTACACGAAAACGTTTTTCACTGTAAACGATACTTTTTCTTATCGTTTCGCTGTCGCGGCCACACGGAGCCGGCGTTCCCACTACCCCAAAACGATAGTTTTTGAAAACGGGTTCCAGAGTGGGAAAGTTTGAAAACGGCCTCGTTTCGTTTCCATTGTTACAGCTAAAACGTTTTTGCGTCAGTCACACGTTGACGCTGTGAGCCAATTTTAACACTTCTCTACTGTCTCACAGCGTGGCGTGACACAGTGGCGTGTGTACTGCATCGTTTCATCGTTTTCATCCGTTTTCGTCTGGACAGCAGCGCGTTTCCGTGTGGTCGCAAGAATTTTCGTACCCGTTTTAAAAAAAAAACCCGTTTCGTTTCCGTGTAGCCGTAGCCAAAGACTCACAAGTCACGACCTTACCTTCAGTTAACCTTCAGTTCTCATTTGTTATGGTTTTAAAAACGCACACACATACACAATGGCAACGGCCAATATTATAAATTCAAGTCCGAAAACCTGGGATATCATTTAAAATTTTACGGACATTTTTTGGTAAACTCCCTATTCAAGAACATCTGTAATCAGTTTGTTTATGTAGCGCCACTTCACAACAAAGCAAAAATGGAACATGTTCAATATAAGTCCACGTAGGTACAGTCCAAATTAGGTCGATTCAATTTAAAACAAAATCCAGTGTTGTGAACTCGTAATAAACCTCAAATATAAGACGGTGCTTACTTATTTAAACTGGTTCTAAGAAGAACAGAAATAGTCATGCAAACCATAAGCAATACAAAAAGCTGTGTGTTTTCATACAGCAGTAACGATCAGGCTTTCAAGATTGCTTAATACCGTTGTATATTTCTTATATCGGCCGATACAAGGGCTCAAGGGAACATATAGATTCACTGTTGCTCTTCACCTGTCTGCTGTATTCTACGTTTTTCACTTTTCTCATCATTCTCTCTTTCTTTTTTTACCTGCAGATATCTGCATAGCTACTGCAATATCCCTACTCATGATTCTTATATGTGGCATGGCAACATATGGTGCTTACAAGGTAAGAGATTCAAACCCTGATCAGGACTTGAGAAAATGAGTTTCTTAATCTAATCCAAATCTCTCCCATGTAGCAACATGCTGCTTGGATCATTCCATTCTTCTGCTACCAAATCTTCGACTTTGCCCTAAACACACTGGTAGCCATTAGTGTGGTGGTTTATCCCAACACGGTGCAGGACTACCTCCAGCAGCTGGTGAGGACCGTTTCATTGCAACTTAATCGTGTTAAATGATAAAAGTGATGTCTTTTTTTTTTTTTCTTTCTTTTCTTTGGGGTGGCAGATAGGGCAGAATGTTGTTACTGTTTCGTCTGAAAACTTCTTAAAGTGGTTTACTGGGTTTACTTGTGTCACCGAAGCATCTGGAGACATTCACTGAAGGCAGGCGTGAGCACAGGTCTTAGTTATGTCAATTTTAGCCTCCTTGATACTTGAAGAATGAAAAGTCAAGGGCTGCTTTTGTTCTCTCTGTTTCCCACTTTTCAGTGATTTTTTTTTTTTTTTTTTTTTTTTTTTTTTTTTTTTTTTTTTTTTGTATATATATGTATTTGTTCAAATATACATATTTGTTTTTTATTTCCCCATTTGACATTTATTGATATTCTTCTCTCCCTCCCGTCCAGCCAGGGACATTCCCTTACAAAGAGGACATCATGTCCACCAACAATATGTGCCTAGTCTTTGTAGTCCTCCTCTTCATTGGCTGCATCCTCTCCTTCAAGGTAAGACTATTGAGTTTCTCGACCTGTTACTAGTCCCGCAGTTGGCCCAGCTTTGGTCTGGCTACATTTATCTGACTGACATATAAAACTGTACAGATGCACTGAAAACACATTTGTAAAATGCGATATATGCATGCAACCCATTGCTAGATATTGCATACAGTCACTGAACATTTGTTTAGTGTGGAGCTTCCATTTCACTGATTTGTTCATCATATGGGAACGTAATTAAGTCTCTGCGCACTTTTCATAGCAGAATGAGCCATATGGCATGTATAACGAATCTATCGACGTGGACATTCTGATTATCAGTGATCTTCGTGAGATGATCACACAGTCAGAGAGCAGCGGGTCGGGAAACCAACTCCTGTCAAACTAATTCTTCCTTGACGCATGGATGCTTCTCCAAGCGCGGATCTGCTCTGGGGCTCTCGGATGAGATGGGGCATGAAGTTGCAGTCATCTGTACAATCAAATCAACTTGTTTCTCCTCTAAGCTGAGATTAGAAATGTTCTCGGCAGATATCCAAAGTCAGAGCCGGGGTTTTATGGCAGGAAGCAGCCACTGGAAGACAGCCTGCAGTCTAAAGAGAAAAAAATGTCACGCCTTAGATACTGAGCTTTATTTAGTCTATTCTGCATTTGAGACTACGTACATACTCGTGACGTTGGCCAAGCAAAATAAGTAGACCTCTACTTAAATTGATGGGCTCCACATGCAGCATGCTGGTTGCCGTTACTTTGTACAGACGATCATCGAGTCCCCCACAAAGAGCCAGATGTTAAACCTTAAGGCCGCCTCCTGCTCTCAGGAGGGAGCGAACACCTGCTGAAGTTGCCGCTGATGCCAAAATCCTTCACTTGACTGCTCTCAGCATTGATGACGCAGACGGACTGGAATAGGAAGAGCTGTAGAGAAAAGAGATGAAGATGAAACGGAATGAAATATAAATAGTTAGCCTGAAGAGATGAAGGCATAGAAATTGGGACGAAAAGGTCTGCCGACAGCCCAGCTCATATGACTGTTGTTACATGAAATGTTGTTTTCCACGATGAACGGAAAAAAATTGACTTTTTTCTTGTTTAGAAGCATATTGGTGAAATACTGCTTTCAGTCAGCAGAGCACAAGAGGAAACTATTGAAAATCCATCTGTTTTCTAGACCTGCTTTATCTGCATCAGTTGTGGAGGGAGGCTGGAGCCTATCCCAGCTTCCACTTGGCACGAGGCAGGGTACACCCTGAGCAGCCTGCCAGTCCAAATGATACAACAACCATGCACACTCACACTCGCTCCCAGGGTCAGTTTATAGTCGCAAATGAACTTGTTTTCCAATGTTTTGGACTGTGGGAAGAAGCCAGCGCGCATGGAGAAAACCCACACGTGCACGGGGAGAGGACACAAACTCCACAAGGTTTGTGGTCGAGATTCGAACCGGGAACCTTCTTGCGAGGCAACGGAGCTAAATAAAAGACCGCAGTGCAGCCTGAAATGCTTGAATAATGGACAGAAGAGCAAACTTTTATCAACATAACAAATTGTAATGGCTCAAAGCATGCTGTAATATCACCATTTGAAGTATGAGCAGAATGATGCTCACTGGATGAGCTGACCTTGTGTTACACAGAGAGAGAGGTCAACTCAGCAGATGGGAAAGTGATTGGCTAGCACTCTGCTTGGCTTCCTGATTGGTTGCCTCTACTGCTGGCACAGGCACCGACTCAGCAGGCTACTCGCACACACACACATACAATGGACCTCCTTTTCTTTTGCCAAGTCAGACAAACCACCCCTCAGTGCGTGCATGAGCTTACTGAAGCAGGAGATGCTTGATAAGTTGCTTCTTGTAAAATGGCGGAAGCTGAATTGTCCAGGAAAATGTCCCCCATGAAACTGCCACATCTCCGCTGTCATCATGCGTAATCTTGACAAATGGATCACTACAAGGTCGCATATGTGAAAATGCAAAGTGTAGACGGTGTCTCTAAAGGTCATTGTGCGTTTCTGTTTTTCTCTTTCACCCGCTGGGGCCAGGCCTACTTGATTGGCTGCGTGTGGAACTGCTACAGATATGTCAGCGGCAGGGGGACCACGGAAGTCCTGGTTTATGTCACGACAAACGACACCACGGTGAGTACCCATGAGGGACAACCAGCGCCTTGCCTCAGAGCCCCGAGAGTACTTCTCTCAAACAATATAGTGGCATTTAGCTCTACCAGATACCATTAAATGCTCAAGGGAAGGATTAAGAATGCTAGAAAAACAATAAGCATGCCGTATCTCTCCATCAGAAGAATGATCACATAGAAATTACTGTCTTGTGAAATGTTACGAAATCATTTACATGCCAGACGAATGTTCCATTCTTAAGGGCTCATGGATCGGGCTCGTTCTGGTCTTTACTGAATTAATTTTAATGTTGTGGCTGATCGGTGTGTATTCGATCTGTAAAGATCCTTCTGTCGTATTTCAATCGTAACGATTTTAAAAGTGAGACCATAGTCCCATAGAAAATGTTTACAGAAATGAACATGCATCACTTTACACAGTGGTATTACAAATGTAGTGTAATTAAAACCCTGCAGAGCTTAAAAGCACCCTTTCATGTTGACCTGAGGATGTCGAGGGTCCGGAGTCTGCTGTCGGGCTGTTTTGAAATGTGCCCCGCTGTTGCTGCCGTGTAGTCGGACTCAGTCGTCTGACAGCTGTTGAGGTGTCGCTGCACAGTAGGTGCAGCAGGTCGTCCTGAGGTGTGATTCGCTTATCGAACGGAGCCGGATGTCATCCAATCCATCCTCTGTGGCTCCATCAGTGTTGACTCTAGGTGTTTCTGAGAGGCTTTGGCACCGTCATGATTTCCACGTCTGTCTTGTTTATAATCCACCATCGTGATGGATAAGACATTAATCTGCCTAACACCCTCTGTCGACTCAATGTGCAGCACTTTATCTGTCTGTCACTTTGTCCTTGCACTGTAGTGGCCACGCTTGACATTGATGACGTTTTTCGCTTTATGAAACAAGACATAACGCCCAGGAGCTAATCCCACAGGATCTGATGTCATACAGTGCATCACATGGGCTGCAGCACAGAATGGATATGTGCCAGCTCTTTGTTCTTTGCACATATGATGGATGGAAATAACTACGGTTAGAACAAAAGTTGGTTCATAAGGATTGTGCTCCAAAACATTAAAAGCCAAAAGTGAAGGTGTGTAAACAAATGAGACTTAAAATGACTCATGTGAATCTTTTATACTTTTCTTTTAGTTGGTTAAATGTTGGATTATAAGATGTGCTGCATCATAAAATGAGCTCATTGTAAATAGAAATACAGCTTTAATTTGTATTTTAAACATATATATATATATATATATATATATATATATATATATATACACATACACGTGTATTTCTGATTGTTCGGTTTAACTCTGGGGCTCCATAGGTATTGTGTCCAATTTAAAAACATTACTGACAATTTTTTTCAAAGATCTAGTTACTGTTTGCACTGAAACCTTAGTAACCGGCTTCCACTGGTGCAGAAGCTTAATAAAAACAGGCGTTATTGTTGGTTAATTCATGGAGAAAGAAACCTGAGTCTGTATACACTTAGAAATTAAGAAATGTAAAAGATGGGAGGGGTTTTGTTTCAGCTTAATCTGGAAATGAAAAAACTTAATTTGACCTTTTTGAATAGAAAACAGTGATGTAAACAGCTGAAGTAACTGGGTCAAAGGGAAAGCCAGAGCACAAGCCGTTTGAATTTTAATTAGAGAAGTAGGAAAGAACAAATTCTACTTGAATGCAGCAAATGTCTGTGGCACATAAACGGGTTAAAGAGCTCTGGTATTGAACTGAAAAACGTGACAACATGCTTCCATCACTGCGTTAACTCTGTGCACACAGATGAATAGAAGACTGCATCTATTTTTGCCTTTTTTAAAAAAAAAAAAAAAAAAAAGCCAGCAATGCCTAAATGGCTTTCTACAGCCTCGAGCATTAAGTACTCGGCTGCTTTTGCTTATCTGTTGTGCTTCTTCAAAAATGCCATTAAAATTTGCAAGGGTCATCCCTCTCTCTTTCTCTCCTCCCTCCTCCTCCTCTCTCTGCATATCCTTTTCTGCCCTCTCTTCTTCTGGAAATGTTACATAACTATCTGCTTGTCTGCTTCATTTCAAATCCTCGCTGTGATGCGTTCGCAGGGCCTCCCTGACTCTTTCACTATTCCATCCCCTCAGAGCATGTTCACTCAGTGAATCAGCAGCAGTGCTGGTTTTATAACATCATTTATAGAGAAAGACCTTTGACGGACAGAGCGCTGGCTGGCCTGCCTGCCTGTGTGTGTGTTATGGTGGAGCTTGTCGTGCCTTTTATAGGGATGGAATAAAGGGAATGAAAGCTGAAGAGAAGGCAAGCTGTGTCCGAAATCTCTATATGCTCTGTGTGAAACTATAAAAGTGTGTGACAATCCAGCAAGAAAATGCGCTGCACTGCACTTTGTGGAGGCTAGAATTTCTGTTTTGAGACCCTGCAGTCACATAAATGCTTTTGGTTATCAAAAACTGAGCACTAATTAATGAAAGGCAGTGTGTTTTTAATTAGGGGGGCAGTGAACGACTGAATATGACGGTTATTTCAGGCACAGCTTAAAGTGAAACTGTAGCTCAACCATAGCCTCGTTAGCCCCGAATGTCAGTTACATCATAACTGCTAAAACGTTGCGTAAAGTTGACGAGTTTTGAAATAAACACGGGAAAATGACTTGGTCTCGGTTGCAAATGAATCTCTCTCTCTCTCATATTATTCAGGGCAGTATCGTCACTGGGTGCACCGAAGCCTTGTTGTAAAACAAGGCCACAAATGATTGGGAAAACAGTATTTTACACTAAAGTCATGGAGCTTTCAGCTGCATCTCACTGGCTTCTTTTTGCCGGTGTTATCGTGCAACCAAAGTGTTGAACAGCCGCTTATTATCACCTGAACAGAGTGAAACACTTCAGCCACTTACTGCTGTCTGCTCAAAGCAAAGTGAGCAATGTGTAGTCTTTGGACCTCAACCACCTTTTCTAAATGTTCTGGTGGAAACAAAGGGGGATTATTGTCAGCGGTGTGGTTTTAAATCAATCCTGATTCCGATTGAATTTACTCGAAGGTGAATATTTCTGTTGGTCGTTTAGGTTCGTGTTGGGAGATCTGACACAAGCAAAAATATCAGAGGAAATCATTAATCGCTGAAATTTCTGAACACAAGCTCGTCTTTTTATTGACGGGGTCTTACCAAAGCAAATGTTTGATCAAGAGCTCTTAAAAATGTCCCACCGACACTTTAAGATGGCCGACTGTAGTGCAGAATAGAGGAGTTTTGCACCGAGCTGACTTTCGTTTCTCTCCCTTTTCAGGTTCTGCTGCCACAATATGAGGAAGCTGTCGCCATCCCACCGAAAGATCCTCCTCCCCAGTACATGGAGGCATGAGAGACGGCCGTGCTGCTGGATCATAAACCCCAACACCTCCCACATCTCCCTCCCAAAAGTAAAATCCCAACGCTGGGTGCAGTGTGTCGGAAAAGCGAGGCAAAATGGTGCCTCGGATGTTGCTTTCAGCTTGGACTCCTGCCAGCTTTAGATTAGATTAAGCTGACCCTGAGGCAGTATTGCCATTAATTCTGCCCCCTCCTCCCTTATCCATCCCTAGTTGTTGTGACGTGTTGTCCCTCATCTCTTCTGTCCTCCTCCAAGGACAGCGCCACAACCAGCAGCCCGTCCTCCGGGCAGCTGCATCTAAACTCGTGCACGTCCCGAACGCCCCGATCCGACTTAATGTGCACTTTTGTTTTTGATTTAAAAAGTTCGCCTCTTTGGCCACCAACTGTTAACCCCCAATACTGTGAACTACCCTTGTGGTCTTTTTTTTGTCTCAAAACAAACTACCTGAAAAAGGGGGGTAAAGAGCGTGTGAGGGAAAGTGACAAATATCTGTTATACAAAAGCACTTTTTTCAGAAATTGACAAATTTCCTTCATTGAATGTAATGTCGTGGTATTTTTGTATGACTTTTTGTATAACGGTTAAAAACTGAGAGGAAAAATGTGAGAAGCGAAAGGCTGTTCTGATGTGATGAAATATCCTCCTCTGTGAGATGGTCGTTCATCCCACTGGAAGGCGAATAGAAAAAGAACAAAAACAACTAATTGACCAATAAAAACTGTCTTCCTTTTCTATGTCCTGGCCTGTTAACCCCTTAACCCATCGACTGCCAGTTAAACCCTTTTCCCACCCACTGGTTTTGGTCACAATATTCCAGTTTGCCTTCCCATCTTTTTCAAGATCCAAGACATTTATGTGACCCGGTGAAGCACTTATCACAGACGTCTGCCGTTTCCAACATTCACACACGCATCCCGAAAGGCAAAATGTGTGAAAAGGTTGAGGCTTTCTGCCTCGTGTTCGCGCCGAGATGCATCTGCAGCAGCATCGACTGTGTCTTTTATGGTTTATTTTTTATTTTTATGAAGATCACGATGTACAATCTGATCATTTTAGTTGGGCTGACTTAGCAGGACTGAGGGCATTTTCCTATAAAGACTGCATGACATGCTGCTGTAGAGGCAGATTGTGTGACGTGTGTTTTCCTTTGCTTCCGGCACACGATGTAACTTCTTGGTCTTTCATGTTTTAGTCATTTGATTTTTTTTGTTGCACATATTACAAAATCATGAGATGTTTTGTGTGCAGGTTACCTGTTTTTGAGGCATTGATTTAGCTCCGCAAAGTAGCACAAAATCAATAGAAAGCTAGTTCAGCTCTGTAAATGCTCGTCCTTCGCCTGAACTTTTCAGGCAGCCAGTGAAGCGTTGAGACGGACGATTATGGGGCAAATTTAGTAAATGTACTTTATCCGGTAATTCTGTCAGCATTTAGTCAGTTTCCCTCCATCATTCAGACTATGCAACAGTGCACTCAGCAGCTCATTAGTCCTTGACACTCGCATCCCACAGTGGTTTTATTCCATCTATCTAATCCTGTAGTTGACAGTGTAGCCAGTTGTTAGCCCTGGCATCATTAACACTGTGTTAAATATGTCCACCGCTTCTGCAAATCCAACAAAGCGCACGACGAAAATGCACTTTATTGTCAGCGTGCGCTCACTGAAAACTGATGTACATGCGTTTGGTTCACCTTTACCGTGTTATGTTGTAGCTAAGTGGCTCTATTGCGACCACCTACCCTTGTCTGAACTACACATGCTTGTAAAACGTGACATAAATCGATACCTGCAGAGCCGACAGAGTTCCACCTGTTTGAAGAATTTTAAAGGCTCAACCAGTATCTGGAACAGTGAGGCCTCGTTTCACTTGTGGTGTCGAGACTTCTTTTTTGTTTTTTTCTTCTCCTGTTGTTGGATCTGCATGAGCTCTTGTGTTCAATTCTGAATAATAAAAAGCCAAATCAACACGCCGGTGCTGGACTCATTTAGTGGTTTTATTCTGTGTCATCTTCAGGAAATAAGTTTTATATTTAGAGGAAGCGTTGAAGATTAGAGGAGAACCCTGAATCTGGCTTCTTTGTTTTAAAGTATAATTACGTAAAGTATTTATAATGTGTGTGTGGGGAGGGGGGGGTTACATAACACCAGAAGCATGTTATCTTTATTTGCTAAAGAGCAGTGTCTCTAATCTCCTGAGGGATGCGCCAGTCATAACAGATTATTATTATTATTATTTTACATGATGCATTTTCTCACGTTATTTCATCTTGCTGGATGACAGATCCACTGTCCTTATTACACAACAGTCCACACATGATGTAAATGTAAACGTTTCAAATAAACTTTTTCACTACTTCAGTTCGGGATTAGGATGGTTGGAAGGATTGAGTTCTGAGAGGAGACAGGAACTTCCTGTGTTTTTGTGGAATGTCGTTCAGGAGACCGAGGGTAGCTTTGTGTATGGAAAATACACCAAAGTCTATGGGAGGTGCAAATGAGACATTGTGACGGCTCGTTACATTAAAACCTGTCATTTCTCTGCTGTGACGTGTCAGCGAACCTGTGGGACGGGCGTACTTGGAACCATCCACCCAAGAAAAAAATTTGATTTTTTTTTTTTCCTATCTTAAAATGATATATCTGGTTTAAAGCCAAGAGAAGCTTGCATTGCCCTTTGTTTTGTGCTCAGGGAGGTGTCCTGGAAAACGGCACTGGACAGAAATTAAATGCATTGTCAGCTGAAATTGACCTCTGAGGGGGTCCATTCAGTGCCAAGAAAACCCTCTGCGTCAGAAACAGAAACATTTATGATTTTCTTCAGTGTCCAGAACATTAAAAAAAAAAAGCAACGTGTCTTGTTGGCATCGTGGTGATTAAGAGTTAAGCTCAAGAGTTCAGTACAAATGTTGGTCTGCTGCCTTCAGTGACTGGCAGAAACACAAGGATACATAACCTCCTGCATCAAAATGGAGGCCAGTATTACGTTGAGTCTGACAGCAGGAAACCAGACAGATGCACTCACCGACTTTGTGCCAGTGGGACGGGGCAGGGCAAAAAAAAACAAAAGTGGGTCACATTCTGTCTCCTCTTGTTGAATTACTTGTCAGCGGGAGAAACATGATTGAACAATGACATTCGCCTGTAAAGATGAGATTTTCAAAGAGGACACAAAAAAAAATCTGTCAGTAGAATTCATTTGACCTGGATACTCTTTAGCGTAATTCTCCTCTACATGTTTCCAGCTGTGCCCTAAAGCCTCCAAAACTAAAATGATCAGTACTGAAGTAAAACGAGATGCATACGGCATTAAAGGTCTTGACAAACTCCTGTTTACCTTTACATTCATTTTTCAGATACTGAGAAAAGTTCAGTAATGTGACAATATTCAGGTAACACAGGGTGAAATCATTTGGTTTATTGCAACTGGGTTTTTGTTTAATTTCTTGAGTGTTCAAGGTAAAAAAAAAAAAAAACTGGAGATCAACATCACAACACCCAGCATCATTGGTGCTCAACAGGCTTTATTTCTATTTATGGACGAGATTGTTCACACGTTAATTCCAATCTTATTACGCGGCCTCTTCAGATATTGTCCTCGTTTCGTGCGAGGCCTCTGATGCACGTGCATCAGTTCAGCAGAGATGATTTCATTCGATTAATTGGGAATCCAGAAAACGGCTTAGGGATGCAACGAGTGGAAAAACTGGGCCAAATGGCTCAATGATTGCTGAGAGTTAAAGTCTATGCCGCCACATGGCTGCCAACTGCAGACCCAGAGGCTTCTGATTGAGTTGCATTGGGTTCATCAAGTTTGTTTGCCTAGTTTTTAGGTAACTTATATGTTTAACTGTCCCCAATAACTTCATAACCGCTACCAGTATTTCACATTTTCCAAGATCAAAAGCAAAGAACATTCCTTAAAATGAGTGATTTGATAAGTTATTTAAAAGAAGAACACTCATATCATAAACCTTCCCTGCTTCTTATTAGTTGATGCTTAGCAGTGCAACGATATGACAAACTGACTGATGTCCACCAGCAGATATGAGGGTTGTTGTCATCATCTAGTTTGATCTCATCTCCTAAACTGACAGATTACCACTCAGCTCTACCAGCTGCAGCAGAGCAGCTTGGCGGCTGCTGTGATGTCAGCAGAAATGTCCAGTTGCACAAAAGAAATAAAATTTAAAAATGCTTTTAGAGTGAATTAGACCTCACATTTAAAAATCTCATTTAGTTGGGCAGCTCTGCACGTGGTGTGAACCAATAAATGCAGCTATTACACAAATCCTGCAGCCCCAGATCAACACTACTTTGACTTATTCTCAGACTGAAATGGTTTGAGGATCTTGCACTGAATAAATCTGCCCTAAGTGTAGCAGAAAATCTTTTTTCCCCAGTATCTATGGCTTTTTTTTTTTTTTTTTAAACACCGCTTACAAGATTTTGAGGGTCAAACCTTTAAAAATCTAACTCTACGGTGTCTTTTCCTGGACAGGAAATCCCCAGATGGTATATAGGATCCTGGTTTTCCCAAGCGATTGCCTCACCCATTTTGAAATGTCACAAAAAAAAAACAAGAGAAGCACTTATGGTTCAGAAGCTAGTCTGGGTAATAGTCGGCGCTGACCTCCGTCATCACCCCCGCAAAGCTTTTAATGCCTCTGACGGAGTCCTTACTCGATTACAACCAACAAGCTGCATTTAACGCAGCACGCGGTCATCCCCGTGGTTTATGTAAGTGTTTGAAAAACAATTCTCGAACATCAGACGTTACGTCATTTTAACATTGGAGCAGTCCGTTCTCAACGGTTCACACTGAAAGTGATAATCCAGTTGTCGTGCTTTGTTACACAAGAAAGATGTTTGACACGTGGTCCTCTGAGCCGTTCTCATGATGGTTACCGTGCCAATTTTATACCGTAACATCTTTACTGAAACAAGGAAATCTATCAAAACAACTAAACGTTTTACGGGTCACATCAGTAGATGACAAAGGGCCACAATCATTCGTTTTGGGACAATTGACGGAGTACCTAAATTAGAAAAAGGAAAACCAGCAGTTTTGGGTTTTTGTTGTTTTATTTCCAAGTTATGAAACAGTCCTACTGAGGCTGCTGCTGCTGATCTGGCATGCTCCTGATGATGTCAGAATCACCTGAGGGCAAAAAAGATGAGCAAAGTCAGAGGATTTAATAGCTTTCTCCTTCTATTCTGTGCAGCTCCAACACATGGATGATAATTATGTTTCTACTACTGCCTAAAAATACACAGTAGACAATAAGAGGATACATGTTAGCAGTGGAGCATACATAAACTGGCCAGAAGGGACAGACATTTTAACGTCACAGTTCATTAAAATTTTATCCAAGATCAACAGGAATTCTAAATTAGGACACAGGTACTCACCGGGGTCAATGATAGCCAGTGTGCACACCCTGAAGTACTTGCCACAGGCTGTTCCAAGCTCAATGTTATTGCCACTGTAGTGGTGGACACCAGTCTTGGCCAGCATAGCGTAGTACTCGATCTCAGATTTCCTGCAGAAGAAATAGACAAAGTCTGAGTCACCAGAGAAGCATTTTATTCAAATACAGCATCTAAAACGAAAGTGGAAAAAAGACGAGGCAATCACTGAACTCGCTCTAGAACCTCCCAGACAACCCACCTGCCTCTATCGAGTCACCTGACCTTCGACAGAAGCAGAAGTAGACGGCACAAAGCGAGCAGTGAAATGTTTGAGCGTGGCCTGAGAACTGCCACCATGACTGTTCTTTTTCTACTGAACAGGTGACGTTTTGGTTAGTTTCATGGTGATTTATTTTGTTTCCATTAACAAACAGCTATTTAGCTACAATGACTGTATTTACCTCACCGTCTGGTGTTAGCCTGAGGCTAATGTTAGCTGCAGTTGCATTGTCGCCTCACGTGTGTGCGCGGTTTAGAGGTGTTTCAGTAAGATTTCTAATTCAACCATTGATTAAAGATGACATTCCTGTTTAGATGTATGAGACCGGCTTTGACCATATACCTCTGGTCTCAGTCATGTTCTGACACAGCTGTGTAAACAGTCTGTTCAGGAGTGGAGATGAACCAAGTGAACCCCACTTTTATGGTAAGGTCAGCAGCTACCACCACATTTTGTACTTACTAACTCCATTAAACGATTGTACTCGGAGAAAGGCATCTTTCAGAAACATCCCGGTAATATGATGTTAAAACGCTGAGTGGTATTGAACGTCGTGTTCAATGAAGCAACGAGAGTGAGGGGAAGAGCGGTGTAATGTTGAAAACACACCTTATCCATGCAGCTGCAGGTTGTCTGAATTACAGAACGTAACCGTTTGACGAGCAAACATTAAATTAACAAAGTAATGTTATAACAATAATGTTCTTTCAAATGTAAAATAAATAACTTCTTAGAAATTCAAAGTAAACACAAGAAACGTGCTGTAAAAAAAATGGACCAGACTCATTGAATAATTCCCTAAATTCAACAATTAACCTTCTAATACTGGCTCAGTAACCAATGAAGAACTTCCTGATCCCTATAATCCCTATATAGACCAGTGAGCAGTGCTGACCAACATGTCATTGGGGTCACCAGGTGGGAACCTCCTTTCATCAGTGTTTTGTCTAGTTGGGCCCACGACACCTCCATTATTTCTCAGATATTTAAATTCCCCAAATCTGAAGTTCAGACACAGAGCTGGAACTGATCCCTAAATGTGGCTCAGTTTTTTCAGTCCAAAAACAGTCTGATGAAAAGCAGCAGCTGCACATACAGTCTTCAGCTGATTGTTTCTGAAACATTACTCTCAAGTATACTTTATACAATCAGCTCTTGTATTTAGAGGATGGTGTAGATGTGAGGTGTGCTTCACAGTACAGCTGATATCTGAACATTCCCACCAGGAGAAACATAAGTTCAAGTTTAAGGGACGCCATAGTGGAGGAACACAATGCTCTAACCCATCACACCATCTTCTGAGCCAACTCCACAACCCCAGTTTCCATTTGAAATCACATGCTGCTAACAGCTCTACGACTCTTGTTTGGTCAGTAAGAACAAGCAAAGCCATTAATTAACACTGTAATAAAGGGCACTTTTCAGGGCCAAAAACAGCATCACATTTCCACCTTTATTAAATCCTAAAATGCAAGTCAAATTAAAACCAAATAAAATCAGAAGATGTAAAGCCATCTTACTTTCAATTCACTCGAAGACAATGAAGCTACCTGGAGAGAATTATGTTAAATGACTATGATATTAGACTTTTTTATTGTTTGGACCATATCAATCACTTGGAAACTATTTATAGATTATTTAGAAAAAGGACAAATTATTGAGGTGCACTACAACTCTGACGCCATCTGTGGGCAAACTGTTCTCTTTTACATCTTTAATTAAAAAAAATATTCATGTCAGGTGTAAACATGATCTTTAAATACCTGAGGGCAGGGCAGTTGTTGGCCAGGATAACCAGCTTGGCTTTACCCTGACGGATCATCTTCTGGGACTGCTTGTAGCCGAGGACGTACTTTCCACTCTTCATCACCAGCTGGAGACGAGAGTTGATGGACTCCATGGACTTTTTCTGAACAGGCAGAGAGCCCACATTTTGAGAAAGTGACAGCACAAAGGGGTTCACAGCTCTAACACAACACCAAACAAACATTAACGTCACCAAAATGTATAAATGACACTCGTCAGATGATTACAAGAAGGTGAGCGCCGCCAGTTTTAACATGGCTTCGAAATATTTTCACGCTCATCCGACATTTTTCTCGTTAGATTTAGCATATTAGCATTAGCTCCCTCCGGTTTACAGATGTCCAGCTACACCCGCATGCAGACACGGCTCAGCGTACAATTTACTATAAATGGCCTTTTTTTGCGATTTGACGAGCTACAATTCATAGCAAATTTCTATACATTTAACAGAAATACAATGTTCACGCGAGGAAAACCAAACTGTGAGCTAGCAGGCCCCGAACAAGGATCCACGTGAAGAGTTACCAACGCGTGCGCCCAGAATGCGAGGATACTAACCGTTTTCTTTGCAGCCACCATTTTGTCGGTTTAGTCCGGACCGGCCAACCTGCAAAAATATGAGAGAAATGAGGAGACCAACGTTTAACTACACATTGTGACAACATGGTCAAAAATGTCTCGGAAAGCATCATTTTACAGAAAAAAACTCGGAGCTTGTCTTACTTCAAGTTAACTCCAATATGGCCTCGGAGAGAAAGGAAGTCCCATGGTGCATTGCGCCTTTTTCGTCACTCAAGGGGCGCAAAAGGCTTCTGCGCAGAATACTAAACGCGTGTACTTTACTCATTTTATTCTTTTTTTCCGGCAACAATATGTTTTGTGAAACTCGATTAATCTGATTCTGATTTGCAGTCGAAGGCCATCTTTCCTATACTTATTTATAAAGACATCCATCCATCCATCCATCCATTTTCCAGATTAAAGAGACAGCAAACTCAAATCGTGGCAGTGGCCACCAGCAATGGCACTTCTGGTTGCAGCCTGAGCTGCCACAACTTTGCAGAGGCAGCTCCCACTATTTGTGGAAGCCAACGCTGATAATTCGCTTATGGGTTGTATTAGCGAATGATAGTATAGTTATAGTTGGATGCCTATTCTCTTTGTATGTGTATTTTGTGTCTGTATTGGTGGTCAAATAGTTCACTTGCTGTGGATAACTATTTTTACAATGTCCTTAATCAAATAATCTATTCATGTGTTTATATAACACATTTAGTATTTGTCAGCCCATGCAGCAACTTATATGCAATATATGAGCAGTGTTGTGCCAGTTCACAGCTTTTCTGAACTAGTTCAAGTTCAGTTCATACATGCTCAAAGTGAACAGTTCACGTTCAAAGTTCACAATTTTAATTCTGAACTAGTTCAAAGTTCAGTTCATTTAACTTTTTTCGTGAGATATTCAAATAAATACTTTTTTTCACACTACAAGCTAGAAATCACTATACGTTCTTTGAAACTGCTCATTGTAGACATTTGCTCATGACACTGGAATATTGGGTTTCTTAACAGGTGATGAAACTTGCAGCAGTACAGACAAGGTAGACCAGTTCTATACTTAGTACAGCTATATGAATGCAGGGATGTGAAGATTTAAGCTTTAGTTATGAATATTGATACAAATAGGAACAGCTGTAGGTGTTTCTACGATAAACAGAAAGCTCACCCGATTAACCTGTAAGTTTGGAGCTAAAAAAAATGTTACACATTCTGCTTAAATGTTTCTGAACACTCACCTTCCTGGATGGCCTATAAGTGTCCAATTCTTTACAGTGTAGAGTCACTGAATTCTTCTTTCATTCACTTTCAGCAGTGATCGAAACTAGCACACATGGGGGAAAAAAATACCACTGAAGTCAAACAAAAAGCCCACTGACAGGCAGCTAACTGTCACTTATCACTTAACTTACCAGAATAATATAGTAACACACAAGTCCTTCATGACATAGCGTTTTAGGATCATCTTAACCAAAAATAAGTTAACTGTTGGAGTAAGCAATAATTAAATTAAGTTATGTCGAATCTTAGTGTCATAATGTTAACATGTATATAACTTCATCACACCATTACATCCTAATCGAGGTTTTATGGGCTCTTGTAAGACACAGCTATTTTACTGATGGCTTCAAAGTTGCCACACCCAATTATTTTTAGTGAACCAGTTCATGTAGTAAATAACTGAATAAATAGACAAACAAACTGTACAGAGATTGGGTACTAACTGGGCTCAATGACCACCAGTGTGTACACCGTGTATGAGGCTACTTTCTGCTGCATCAAACTCGATGTTGTCTCTACTGTAGCGGTGGATAACGTATGCTGCATAGCTTAGGACTGGACCTCAGATTTCTTGAAGAGGGAAGAGACGAAGACTAATTCTGAGTCAAAGCAGCTGCTTTTCAATGCAAATACAGCAAATCTCACAAGACGGGGAAAGCAATCAAGGTGTCAACAATTCCTTTCGAAGACAGACAACATCCATGTCTCACTGAACACAAACTTTAGTCATTGCAGCTTATGAGTTGTACTGATGCAAAAAAAAATCCACTGTGAAGTGATAACAATTCACTCACAATTACTATTTTCTTTTATCAACATCCTCCACTTGTGATCTATCAGATATCGCAGTTGGCTGGGTGTTTTCCCACTGTACTTAAAAATTCACTGAGAGTAACATTGTGAGGGGAAAAGTTCATCCCGCCTCACAATGCCTGTGAGGCGGGGCTGAACTGTTTGTATGGGAGTAAGGCCGGATGTGTGTGGTACAAAAAAAGACTAAATCTGTAAAAGAAAAAGAGGATCAACAAAAACATGTGGATATGTTACAAATGCATAAATATATATAGGTGAAGACAATTGACAAGACAAAGATGAAAGCATCTTGTGGAAGACATAAGAAAGGTTCTTGAACTTAAGTTCCTGTTTGAGTCACAAAATCTGATGGGTCACAGAATTTGGTGTCACATTGGAGCGTGTCTTACACAAGTCTAAAACAAAAAACATGAATATAGGCATTCATATACATATGTACACACAGCTAACTGAGTATTTTGATGATATATCCTATATGGAAGTTTTTCTGTGCCATCAGAGTTTGAACACAAATTTCTAATATTGAATTTTTACAGCATCAAAATCAGACTTTGAATTTGAAAAACCAACAGTGCAAAAAAAAAAAATCAATTTCTAAAAACAAAAATCAGTATAAAAAAATTCAACATCTAAAAAAAAATTCAGTGGAAAAAAAATTCAACGTCAAAAAATTCAGTGGAAAAAAATTCAGTGGAAAAAGAACCAGACTCAACATCCGGGTAAACACAAATAGCAAATAAACTCACTCACTGAAGCACCATCACCCGCGTTGGTGGACATGGCTGATCTGTCCAATGGAGCGTAACTTGATTGGCTGCCGTTGCATGAATTGAGCCAGGGATCGATTGCTTCTCCCTGTCTAGCCGGATGTTGAGTCTGGTTCTTTTTCCACTGAATTTTTTAAACTTGAATTTTTTTCCACTGAATTTTTTTTTAGATGTTGAGTTTTTTTACACTGATTTTTGTTTTTAGAAAAAGATATTTTTTTTACATTGTTGGTTTTTCAAATTCAAAGTTTGATTTTGAAGCTGTAAAAATCCAATATTAGAAATTCGTATTCAAACTCTGATGACACAGAAAAACTTCCATAATCCTTGCACTGACTGAATAATGTATTTCTGTCTCAGCGTCAACCTCATGGAAACAGCCTAAGTTACAGTACACACACAAAAAAAACCTCATGTCACCTGTGAGTCCAACTCCCTAGAAACTTGCATCCACAACACAAGTAACCTGAGGCACTTCTTAGAGGACGTATGCCCAGCTACGCCCAACACTGGAGGAATTTAACGACCAGTTTGTCGTCTTTTCTCTCTCCTCCAGCTGGGGTTCCGCGTTTCTCCGTTTAGAGACACCATACACATGCGCAACGTCATCAGAGCGGCAGCAGCCTGTGCGCACCTCTTGACTGTGAACTCCTCCATTCCTCTATGTGCACGGTGCAGGATGGGATGCTCCAACAGCTCTCAAACCTCAGCGGTAGATACGACTCGACCCAGTGCAAAGCCCGAGGAGTGCAACGGAGCCAGCACTACAGGTGAGGCAACAGATACTTGATCAGTTACCCCAAATGTTTCATGTGGCTTCACTTGGATGTAAAATAGTCTACATTTTTCCAACTGTGTGATCGTTAAACATCTCTGAAATGTATTTCTCCACTCAATCAAATGTATCAATCAAAGGATTTCTTGTAGGTACTTCAGTTCAGTTCATGCTATAAATAGCTTTGAACACCTTGGAAATGGTGTCATGTTAGAAGTCTGCAGTTGCATTAACTATCTAACACTGTAGTGAATATGATAAGGAGGGCACAGTCAGAATGCAAATTTTCTGTCAGTGTATTTCTCTGGGTATCTGCTCACTGCAGTATCTGGTGTCCTTACTTTAAATGAGGCACATCTCCACTGTGACAGGATGAGAAAGTTTATTGTCATTATTTAACAGTGGTTCCTGGCTCTGTCGTCCCCGAGAGGGGACATGAAAGCAGATTTGGTGACAGTCTATGGTTACAATAGGAAATGGAGAAGCCGCTTTGGACACATCTTTGTTGTAGTGGGGTCAGGGATGGCCTGGCTGTGGTGCAAACTAGCATACGTTTCATGGGGAAACACTAATAAAGGATCGTGTTCAAGCATTTCACAGGGTGCAGGAACGTTTGTTATATTATCCAAATCTGTGTAGTGTTTGAATTCAGTGAGTGTATCTTCGGAGTTCTTAGGCCCAAACAATGAAAAGGTGAAAGATTCACTAAGCTGGACCACCTCTGAGAAACAACAGTCAGAGAGAGAAATGTCCATAGAAGCTTTTTGTTTGCTGGCTGATGATGTTGGAGCTTCAGACTGTTAGTTTATCAGCCGAATGACACTAAACAGCATTCATTTCTTCCTGTTATCATCATCTCCGAGGTCAGATGAAAATTTGTGTGGATGTTTTCGTATTTTTGCAAAAGTCTTATTTACCTCTCTGGATGCCCTGTATCTCTCCCAATAAAGAAGGGAGGTGATACTTATTAACCCAAGGTTCGCTCAGTACAAGACAATTATTCTGAAACACCAAATCTGCCTTTCATCAGCCTTATTTGGTCTTTATTGATTAGAGCCGTAATGAAATCACCACTGCTTCCATTTTGCTTATTCACTGTGCTTCAAGTTATTCAGAGAGCACCACAGGCTGAGACTTAAGACTTCTGTGTTCCATGCAAATAACTTCAATGCAAATCCTTCTCCCAAAAAAACAACTTTTCAAGGAAGTGATGGTACATATCTCCATGTACACAGCAACCTGCTCACAGAGCTGTGAACTGTGCTGCTTGAGGCTGTTAATGTTTACTTTGGAAAAAAAATCCGCATAAACATTAACTCTTTATGTCTCTATTTATGTGTGAGTGGAGGTCTATTTGTTCAATATTTTACTTTCTACCTAAAATTCAACAGAAGACCATATTTTTGTGAATATTATGAGGAGGAAGGGATCAAACATATTTATGCTTTCCAGGGATTTGGGTTAGGGTTAGTCCGCGTTGGATGACACTTCTAACATGTTGGTAATGCAGACTGGCCGTAAATGGACTGTTTGCTGTGGTTTTGGATTAAGTCAGATCTGTAGCCTTCATGTTGGCATGAATATTAAGTAAAGTCAAGTAACAAACAGCACTGAGAAGCTCTTGTTTTCTGAAACCAGTCAGGATAAGTGTGCGTGTGTTTGTGTAGGCATGCAGTCACCAAGTAACCACCATGACTCAAAGTTCAGCCGCTGACCTTGATTTGAAACACCCATGGGTTGAAATAGGAGACTTTGATATAATTCAATAGAAAATGTGATCCAACCTAAAGACCACCAGTAAACCTTTACCCTGGACCCTGGCTTTGTCACACTGTGTCACACTTTATCATAAAAAAATTGTTACTATGGAAGATTTTAACACTGATCTTGTATCTTCTACTCATGTTTCTAATGTCATTTTATTTATGTATTTTTTTCATTTTCTTAGGTTTTATTATGTTAAAAAAAAAGCAGCAGTATTGTACACTAGTTTGTACTTTTATTGACAGGCTTCCTGTGATACACTGAAACCATTTAGATAAAAGTTTATGAATCCTTCTGTGCAGGAAGTTTGTTTATTGTAAGCTTATGGTTAATGAACATCAATAAACTACTGAAGTGTTATTTTAATAATTTGTTTTTGGTAATGCACATGTTCCCACCAGGGGCAGCGAGTGAGAATGGAAAAGTAGCTGAGGACAGTGAAACTATTCCAGACCAGACACCAGCTGAAGGCAACGATGCTAAGCCTGGTGGCGAGCCTGAGGCAGCTGCCACGTCTCCAGACACCACCTCTGCAAGCCCACCACCAGGGGAAGAGTCTCAGCCTTTGGCAGCCAGCCCACCAGCAGAGGCAGATGCACCGGCAGAGGCAGCGGCACCAGCAGAGGCAGCAGCACCAGCAGCAGCACCGGCAGAAGCACCGGCAGCAGACGGCACCGCTGAAACTGCAGCCAGCTCAGAGGCTCCTGCTGCAGCTCCAGAGCAAGGTGGGTCAGAAACAACAGACACATTGGCATATTTGGGAATTATCAGAGCGTAATTCTCAAACTAGAGTTTAGATCCTCAAATTAATTAGCAGAATATATTTTTGTCGATCGTGAGTTGAAGAAAAACATAGTCAACTTTTGATTCAGTTGGATTCAGTTTCAATAACTAGCTCCTCTTTGCATCCTCAAAATGAGCAAGCTTTCAGCTGAACTTTTGCCTTTAAAGCTCTATCTTCAATTGTGCACCTTTTTTTTCCCCCCAACGCAAATCACACTCTACATGCAAATCTCCTTGGACAGAGGAACCAGTGAAAGACTTGTGACAAATGTCAGACTGACTTCACAAAGTTATAAAGCAGATAAGGATGTGAGGAACTTGTGTGCAGTTGCTCTTTACATCAGTGAAAATGGTCCCAACAATGATCACAGGGTTCAAGTGTCTCAAGATGAAAAGGCAAAATGTACAGGTTTTTTTTTCCCCCACTGACCATCAGAAACCTGAGCAGGTACATCATAACTCTGGCTTACCAGGCGGTATCCAACAACAGCTTATAATGAACATACCGCAGGAATGCGCTCCTGAGCCACACCTCAAATTATTTAGTTAGTATTTAACAATCTTCCTGCATAATTGCATTGTGTTCAGTTTACTGGATCAAGGAACATAAATTAACCGACTGTCTTCATTATTGTTCATTTATTTTAATATGATGCTTGTTTGAAGGCTTTTAACTGAGGTTTGATGAAGATTCATTAAGATACATTGTTTTGTCTTTTTCAAGCTGTAGCTCTTTAAAATCTGACCATATGGTTTCCCTTTAGTAGGACTACTTATTTGAGCAGCTGCCCCTAATTATTTTTAACCAGTTGGCCCAAGATTAACTACTTTTTTTTTGTGGAAGGAAAAATAGTTCAAAGCCATTAGATGTTATAATTTGTTAAAGAAAGTCAGAATGCTTGTAAGTATGTCTTTTTTTTTCTACCATTAAAGACAATCTAGAAGTATTAAAAGTCTCCCAAAATCAAGAGTGTAATTAAAAAAAAATACTTGGTGCAACATAATATCTGATGGAAATTTTTGTGCACAGGGAGCTGCAAACACCATGCAGTGTTGCATTCTCTGCTATCGTTCGTCTCAGAGCTACATGATGCAAATGATAATCAGCCCAAAGGGCCATTAGATCAGCTCTTAATTTTCCTCTTTGTCAAATGCAAAGTGTCCTCTGCTGAATAACACAGGCCAGTGAGAGAGAAATGGAAAAGGTACCACATTCATTTTATTACCCAGCTTGTGAGCTGCAATGTAAACGGAGATCATACACAGAGCTTTGAAAGTAAGGGTTTAATTGGACTACCGACAGAACAAGAACAAGCACAATGCACTCTTCAGCAGACTTTCCTTTGATCCACACCTGCACAGGCCCAGCCAAGCAGGATTATTACAGTGATTTCTTTTGTTTATCGATCTATAAATTTATTTCTTGAAGTAGGTTTCTGTAAGGCATGTATGAGCAGTCAGTAGCTGCATGTATATGCACAGCAATATTCTAATAATAATCAGATTAAGACCTTACTCTGAATGAGTTACTTTCATGTAAAGCACTTTCTATATTTTAACCCAAATAAAGCAATATTTGGAGTGAGCAGTAATACCATATCTTACTCGTGTTATGTCGATTATGTGCACGCCCTAATCGCAGTATTACATCACTGCATCTGGCAACACTCACCACTGCTTTACATTGCATGCTTTTATCTCTCCACAGTTGCAAGGTCTGCTTATTGTGGATATGATAAAGAATTTGGATGCGTGCAAATTTCACAATGGCAGAGGGGGCATAATATGGCTCCATTACACCCTGTAACATGTAAACGAGAACATGAGTGGAATATCCTATATGCAACTCACATAAACACCATGATAGAAAAAAAAAATCGTCTGATCAGCATGTTGCTGTGCACAAACAAATAGACAAGGTTCAAGGTATCTTCATTAGCCCGAAGGAACAATTTGATTCACAGCCGGTGATGATACCTAAAATAAAGCAGTAAACAAGATTGCATTTACATATAATCATTTACACGCAGGAAGAAATCACACTTGAACCAACATCTCAGTTGTTTACTATCACTATTTTTTCAAATGAAGAAGGTCTGTGTTGTCCTCCGTCATTTCATGCACTGTGGCTGCCCGGCGCATCCTGCCGCTGATCAGTCCACCAGGAGTTTATATTTGCAAACTTTTAAAAAGATGCTGCGTGTTTGTGGTTTTTGAGGCTTTTAGCTGGTGAAGAATTTTGAGTCAAAGCTGATCAGCATTGGGAGATGTTGGGCAGTCACCGTGCATGCAGCAGGGCAGAACAACACTGCGGAAATAGGGACAAAGGAAAGAAAAATCACCACATATAGTGTGTGCTTGTACCACAACAAAATTTTTTAGGTTTGGGTTGTTAAAGATGGCTAATGTTTGCTCTTTTTTACCCCCCATTCTAAGTAGCTTTTAGATATGCTCAAAATTCCTCTCTGATACTCCAAACTGAGAGCAACCCGCTCCCCACTATTAAAGATACGTACAGATATGTTCATTAGTCATATTCACACAAAAAGGTGCCTCATCTGCTAGTTTCTGCATCGCGGGCTGCATCCTGCATGCTCTAGAGGCCCCCCTCCCAACTTCCCTCCTTCACATTCCGAGGCAGGAGAGTGCATCTCCAGCAGAAAGCCTCCAGCCATGATGCGCTAAAAATTTCCTCAACATCTCCAGTGTTCATGTGCGAAAATGGCTTGAAGGAACCTCACAAAGCCACACTTCAAAAAAGAAAAAGAAAATCCTTCTGAGATAACAAGGAAACCCGTGCACCACACAAAAAAACTTGTGTGTTGCCACTGCAAGGTCAGCATGGATACTGCCGGGCATAATACCTCCCTGCTCAAAAGGTTTTTTCTTTCAACATCACCAAAACAAAGTTCCCCAACAGCCTTCAGACTACAAGATAATGACAGACGAGAATCAGCCATAGATCAGCCACTCGCCCTACACAAGGCCACCAGTCACGAGAAACAACAGATGGTTTCACAACTTTGCTCTGGCCAAAACACACGTTTCAACAACTTTAACTCAATAGAGGGATTTAGAGAACACTGATGACTAAATTAGTGCAGCCACATCTAAGGCTCTATGCTGTAATGTTTAGATTTTCTCACTAATCTGTAGGTTTTTTTATTTGGCTGGTCCTTACATGCAGGCGCCTCATTTCAAACATACTCAGTAGCTCATTTCATTGTGCGTATTATCCCGTGCATGTACATAGGGTGTAAAGTAATGCTGACCTGGATTCACATTTCACAACACGTGTAGTATTCACCCAATGTGGTAGCAAAATCCTCATCCCGTCTCGTTTCTTAAGCTTGACCCCCTTTGGCGTCCGATTTGACTCCTTAGTTCAAGCTTGACCACGGCCCTGTTCTGCATACAGCGTGTGTGTTATCACTTTGTTGTCACCGTGGTCTCATTAAGGTGCAATCAGAGTCCACAGAGAAACTAGAGCATGCCAACACATATAGGGCTTCCACGATGTCAGGCTGCGGCTGAGCCTCCATTTCACAGCCAACGGAGACAGAGGGTCGAGTGTCAGACAAGCAGAGCGGGCCGAGCAGCTCATCCTTTCCTGAGTCAATTACCGTTTGATTTTTAGGTGCCCACACAGTGGGCATGTTCACACCACCTGTCACGCTAAACGACCACGTTGGCTCACTTGAACTACAAAACCTGAATTTTTTACGTGTAACTGTTTGTGCTGCCATCTTGAACACGACTCCCTGAAAGAAGGGATCTTGTATCTGAAGTGGATAGATAAATAGCACGTGAAATAGATTAGACTAAACACTGAACCATCATTTGCAAATAGCATCAAAAGAACACCAAGCCCGTCGTGCCTTTGCTTAACGGCTAGACCTAACAGCATCTGTGATTGTACACCAGACTCAAGGCCGCTCAAGGCTTTATTAAAAACAGCCTTTTAAAAATCTGTACATTTCCTGGAAAAAACTTCTGTCCACCAAAACCTTTTATTTTTTCAGTCTCTGAAAAAACAAGAACGATTAAATGAAAACCATTTGAGATGTTAAACCTTGCTCTTTTATTGTAAACGACTGATTTTGCCCACGTGTTTTATAGTATTTTAAAAAAACAATAACAGCGTGTCTTGAAAATGCTGTTGGAACGTGTCACTCAAGACTTGTCTAAGGTTTATACCGTTTTACATGTCTTCTGTTTTTCTTGGAGCCTTGCAATGAAATCTCGCTCAAATGTATATTGTGAATGTGCTTTTGAATGACAATAAGTCTGTCTAAGTCTAAGGCAAGACGCATATGTCGTTTCAGGTGCTAATGAGGTAAATGCTAAACTTGTGAGCAGTCGGGAGAACAGAGTTTCAGTCGACGACCAAACTCTGAAACACACCCCCACCTTGGGTAGCCAGAACAATAAGATAAACATAAAGAAAACACAATAAAGGGATTCAGAAGACAGCACTGAAAGCCAACCTTTACTCACTCTGCAGAAAAACTCCACAAAAAACTGTTGAAAAGATCAGACATAAAACTCTTTACTGAAGAATGAGCAGGTCTGACAGGTGACATGGCTACAGGGGAATAGAGAGTAAGATGCAGCAAAGGGCCACGGTTCACAGTCAGCACTATAACCCATCAGCCACCATATGAACCCCCCTAAAAAACAGCGATAGCCTGTTGCTAACATGCACAATTCTGTCTTTCTATGTAAAAGCCACAGCAACTGATTCAGAGCCCAAAGCAGAAGAGGCACCAGGTGAGCATATTTATTTATTTTTTACATCAAATCATTCACAAAACAATATTTGTGCCACCCCAACACATTCCCTCCCTTTGTGTTTTCAGCTCCCAGCGAGTGAAGCTCGACATGCTCGACTGAACAGATGAATTTGTTGGAAGAGTTGCACCCTGTCTGTATGCACGAATGATAGTATGTCCAAGTGTGTGCGTGTGTGTGTGTGTAAAAGATGTCGCCTTATTGCCAAGTTGCTGACCCTGTGATGACCACTTTCAGTCAGGGTCCTCAGTCACCACTGTGCCTTTTTCTCTCTTTGATGGTGTACGGCTGCAGTTTCTCCTGCACACAGATGGAGTTTTACAGCTCTTAGTTGGTCTGTTTATTTTTAAGGGGCATAGTCCTTTAAAACGTAGCTGAGATTATCAGTTGAAATTTCTATTTATTGTTACTTGTACTTGCAGTAGCACCACAAATGTCTTGAATCTAACTTGAACCTACTGTAAGCACCCATTCTGCTTTTTCTACAAAACCACAATTCAAAGAATAGAAAAGCCAAAGTTTATTTAAATTATGCAATTATATCCTTTTGGATAGCTGGCATTGACTTCATGACCAGGTTTGTAATCAAGCTACTCCACTGAAGGTGTAATAAGTCTCTGATGTGTCATGATTTCTCTGTGGCAGCCTTAATAAATGACATATGACACGCATCCTTTATTTTGGTTGAATACAAGAGGAACATTTTAGGGCTATTTGGCTTTGTTGGTGAGTTTTGTTTATCGAACCAGAAACAGCTCCTGTGTCATCTGTCTTCTGTGACAGGGGAATGTTGAACCGGTTGTTCAGGTGCAATCCTGCTTCATCATTACAATTTGCTTCAAGGACAGCTTATCAGTTGTGTGCAGCCACGAACCATTAAGTGCTACTCTACAGGTTTCAAGTCTTGAAGTACCGAATTTTGTTCAAAAATAAAAATGATTGGAAATACGATGGAAATACAATGACGCCTCCACAGCACAGCTATAAGGACACGTGATGGTTAGGCTACAACTTGTTTGGGATGTGGTCGGTCAGTCAGGAGTCAGAGAGAGGACCGAAGAACAGCGACCGCCTCGATTTCCACCAGTCCACCCTGAGGAGAGAAGGAGGAAACATTGCAAACGTGCGAACAAAGGTGACGTGAAAAATACTGCAAGGAAAGATGATCACACACTCAGGTTACGCTGAGGAAACTTACTCTTGCCCTAACCATAAGCTCCATCTTTCACCTTCAACCTAATCCTAAAATCAGCCTCCAACATTTTACTAGTTAAAGTGATGGAGTTCTTTCAGAATAACAAGATTTATTGATATTCTACACTCATACGGGATGGAAACAGCAGCACGCGGTTGAAGGAAAACGAATGGCATCGATGAATGAGACAACCTTAAGCTACTTTTTTTTTTTTTTCACCGACCCATATATAATGATATACACATTATATAATGCATATAAGATACACCATAGAGAGCTTCTGTTCTAAATTTGTGCTGAGGTTTTGTTTGCACTTACTCTGGGTAGAGCAACGACTTGGTAGGCAGCTCTGGCAGGGAAGTTACTGCTGAAAACTGAGGGCAAAATGTTTTCATTATGAGAGGAATATAAAAGACATCTATGAATCTCTATGAAGTGCTTAAAGAGAAAGCAACAGGACATGTGAGCTCATTTGTGCATTGAAAGTCGTCGGTGGTAAAACCCACTCAAGAAGGGATTTAAAGGCTACATTACAAGTGGTTGATAAGTGCAAATATAATCCATCAGCCTTGTAAGAAAATGGACGTTTAAGCAAAAAGTTAGAATCGAGAAAGTTTCTTGGATAGAAGAGAAAACGTCTTCAGAAACCAACAACAACAAAAAGTTGCCTTCTTTTTAAGCACTTAGTGATAAAACAACCCCACAAAGCTTCTCTCTGCACAGTATTACATCATTTCAACCTAATGATTCATTTTAAAAGAGTATAATCAAAGGCGTTGTTGGTTCCTGTGTTAGCTTCCAACACAGGAAGCTAAAAGTTAGTGTTTTATTGCTCATTAATAAAACATTTATTCGTTAACGTCGTCAGAGCCAGAAATGACTGCTTAAAACTGTTTGATGTGCACTTTTAGCGACAAATTTCCAACGCCATCCAAAGTGGACTCACTCTAAAGAGGGCTTTTAACTAGCAGCTGGGGATGTCACAATACACAGGACTTCTCCTTCCTCTGACCAGGGTCAAGGAAAGTTCTCCTGTCCGTGGCTCAGGCTAGTAGCTGGAGTCAGTGCCCCGAGCAGCAGTGCTTGCTCGGAAAAGCTTGGGTTACATCAGTGTACATGCACTGCGGTGTCTACTTACAACCTACTGGACACAGCAGCTTCCATTACACCTGAGTGTTGTGATGGAGGAGGGAGAGCCCAGACTCATACAGCAGAAAAACAGCTGACTGCAAAACCTGACAGTCATTTTTTGACTGGAATATGAGCCACTGTCTCACGTGGTTTATTAAAATCCATTTATACATTTGGTTCTGGATCGAGGGATGGATTATGATATGAATATACATCACTTTAGACAAACAGTTCGCTTCTCAACCCAATTAAAATACAACCCACCATTTACAGACACAGTAGGGCAAATCCTCTCATAAATTACTAAATCCTGTCACTATCATTTCTAAATCGCCCAATTTGTTAATGTACTGCAGTCAAACCTATTCAAGACTCCATATGCTGGAATGTGTAAGTAAACATGACCAATACCCACCAGTAAAGACATACAGAATTTTGACTGGTGTTTCATAATCAGAGAAACCTGCCTTATTTTAGTTCAGCCCTCCATATAACAAAGGCAGACATTGCATTGCTCAAAGAAAAAATGTTCTAATGTGAGGAACTGAGTGTACTTTCTCTCACTGCTCAGTTACATCTAACTACCTAAGAAAATGACGACAAACTAACAAGGCTTATGTAAAGTGTAAAAAAAGGCACGGTATCAACCTAAAAGACTATGGATATGATGGATATGATGTCGGCTCCTACAATCTTGGCTGAACGCTGCCCCCGTGTGGCCATCTTTATGTACTACCGTGTCTCCTCATGAGTTGGGACATGGGACCCGGTAGAATAGTCTATTTTGTTTAGGAACCTTCCTAACTGACTGAAATAGCCTGAAAATATCTGCATATCAGCCAAGATAACAGCTATTTGAATTCTCCAAATACTGAGGAGAGACGCTCTGATGCTTCCTTAATCATCTCCTTTGGCAGAGGACACACTGGACCGTCTTTACTAAGAGACAAAGGAGATAATTCCATCCCACAACTCCTTAAATATGAGGACAGGAGGATGAATATGAGAAGCCTGTAACACAACAATATTTCCCTTTTAAAACAATTTTTGTCCTTTTTCAGTTACGAACTGTGATAATAAAGCAGTCTTCCATATGATCTCTAATATGATATGATCTTCATGTGACAATGTGGGTTTCTGCGAACAACATAATGAGATTGATAATGATTTTTCAGTTTAACCTTCTTCGTAGAATGACAAAAAAAAACATTGGGTTGGTGCTATTTTGTTACACAGAAAAAAAATCAACCAAAACCAACAGAACCTCCCAAATAGCCCTGCTATGACAACACGAAGCGCAGTGGTCGTAGTTTTTAAAAGCTGGCCATAAAGCTAACGTTCCAGTCACAGTTTTGGATTCTAATAAGATGTTTCTTAAACTAGGGACATTTGTGTTGTACTACTTTCAGCTGCAGATACAAACAGTTTGATGCTCTGATGATCATTTACAGCCACTCAATGGTGTGCAGTATGTGCTGCTGGCCCAAAATGAACTGTGGTGTCATGGTAACAGAGCAAGCTTTTCGCATCACAGGCAATAGATGTTAATGAGGTCAAGTTATTGCTGGTTTTGGTGTTTCGATGGAGCCTGTATGTCACCACACTTTTCCTTTCATGAGCACGGAACAGAACAGCAAAGTTGTGGCTTACATGTCTTGTAGACCTCGTTGACACTGCTGAGGTCGTTTATGTCCGTGAGCAGCATGGTGGTCTTCACCACTGAAATGAAGAAAAGATTTGGAGGTCGGGTCGAGTACGTAAAACGTGTGAGAAACATGAGGGTAACTGAACCACCTGGTGGCTGTGAATCTCACCGTTGCTGTAGTTACAGCCAGCCGCTTTAAGGATCTCCCCAATATTGACAAGAGCCTGTGGAAGAAGGAACGATGAGCTGATCAATATATATTCTCACCTTTCACTTTGATTGCTGAGGCCACAGAACCACAATTTTGTATCTTTGATGCATTAAATCTACTGCTCTGCCCTCTACAAAATCCTAAAGACAAATCAGCAGACAAAAATAATAAAGATAACATTTTGCCTCTTATTAAATGATTGTTTTATATGCGATCACCTGTCGGGCCTGAGCCAGAACCCCTCCGTCCACCATCTGACCCGAGGCCACGTCCATGCCCACCTGACCAGAGATATACATGGTTCTGTCCACCACCAGTGCCTGGCTGAGGGTGACACAGGCGAGGACAGATGAACACAGATCATTTACAGCTACGTGAAAGAGAAAGTTCATTCTTTCACGTCTGAGGTTTTACAAATCAGGGCATTAAGAAAAAAAAAACAAGCCCAAATCTCCACGTTGGTCTCGTCTGTCTAAAGGAAATTATTCCAGACGTCTTGTGGTTTGTTCAGATGAGACTTTGCATATCTTAGCTGTGCTGCCATGTTCTTTTTTTTTTTTCTTTTTTTTTTCCAGGAGAAGAGGCTTTCTCCTGGAACCCTTTCAAAGAAAAACGTGCTTGCGTAGTCTTTTTCTCATTATACTGTCATGGCCCTTACACGTTTCACATGCTAACTGAGGACTGTGGAGTCTGAGATGTCGCTCTTGGTTTTTTTGGAACTCCTCTGAGCCTTAAACATGATGACCTTGGGGGGGAACTTATTGGGGCGTCCACTCCAGGAAAACTGTCTGGAATGGTCTTTCTCACTGTGAGTGATGGACTCTAAAAGACACATTTATTTGCACTGCCGTGAGAAACGGCCCCACATTCATCACGTGCTCGACATGATTTCAGAGAGTACAGGAGCCACAGCAACGCACAGAACAGAAGGGGAACAGTCCTTAATCTGAAATGGTAGGACAGCTTCTTTGAATACAAATAGTCCTTCCATGAAAAAAGGACTCCAGTCAATGTGTTGGCTGGAGCAGGAACACCCCCCTCACTTTTATGCAGCCGCACAGACTGAATTAGACCACTAAACAGTTTTGTAAGGATATTTGTAAGGAGGCTTGTCAGGCAACACATTCTCACCCCGACCAATTCACAACTCGACCCGCTCCAATTTGCATATCAAAGCCACACAGGTGTTGACGATGCCAAAGCCTTCATCATTGATACTATTCACAGACACCTGGAGCTTCCCAATTCCTCCGCCAGACTCCTGTTTGCAGATTTTTCCTCAGCCTTTAACACCATGCAACCACATATTCTAGCAGAGAGACTCCACCGGAACTTCAACATGAGCAGTCAGCTCATCCTCTGGATCTTGGACTTTTTGACCAACCGGACCCAGCGTGTCCGGATTAATAATAACCTGCCTGACCTCCTCACCACCTCCACTGGTTCCCCACACGGCTGTGTGCTATCTCCGCTGCTCTTCATTCTGTACACCGATGAGTGCAGATCAACACACTCCAACTGTCACTTGGTTAAGTTTGCTGACGATACAGTTCTCCTGTCCGGCCCCTCCCTCCATCATGGACCCGCTCTTCAGCAGTTCATAGAGTGGTGCGACTCTTCCTGCCTGGAGCTGAACACAGAAGAGAACCTGTGATGGAAGAGAACCTTCCTGAGGAAGTGTCACCAGAGGATGTACCTACCAAGGAAACTGAACTCTTTTTCTGTCAGTCAGAACATCTTGTTGACATTCTATTACACATTCATTGAGAGTGTTTTGGCTTTCTCCACATGCAGCTGGTATCACTCCATTACTGTTCAGGATAGGAACCGGCTGCATAACATTATCAAGGTTTGTTCTCAGATTATTGGACTTTCTGTTCGCCATCTGAACACTTTGTACGGGCAGCAGGCTAGCGGCCCGGCTCGTCGAATTCTCAAGGACCCGACTCATGCTCTGTTTCCGGCATTTGAGCAGCTGCCATCTGGTCGCAGGTTCCGCTGTCCGGCCTGTAAGACCCAAAGGAGGAGAGCAACCTTTGTTCCCAGTGTCATTGTCCTCTTGAACTCTAAGAAGTCTAAGACAGTTACTTCAACTTAGGTCTTCTTGTATAATACTCTAGTGCAATATCTCATGTCCTGATGTGCAATATTACAATATCACCTTGACACTTTAACTACAATCACATTGTCATTTTAATTTTATCGATGCCCTATTTTTTTTTTATTTGCTAAATATTTTATTTATTTATTTTTTGTCACCCCCTTTTGTGTTTTTATTTTCTTTTTATTTTCGATTCCATTTTCTTGCTCTTCTTTTAATGTATCGCTCTTCGCCCTTCTAATTGCCCTTTGGGGATAAATAGTTTTTTCTGATTCTGATTCTCTTTATTTCTAATAAATTCTGAGAATATTTATGTGCAAAAAACTAAATATTGCACTTTCTATTAATTTTTCATTAGTCGCCCCTTCCTCCTACATTAAAGTGATACTCCGGAGTAGATTCAACCTGGGGTCATTTGAACCGTGATATCCAGCCAAGTAGCCCACCCGCAGTTTTTTCGATATTGGCTGAACATCAGCTGAGTTACTGAGTTATCCCGAATTGCTTCGTACAAGGGTTAATGGATCCTGGTCCGTATCTCCAAAATTACCACACTAAAATCACATGCCATGACACCAAACTTCTACAGGAGTACAAATATGGTCTGTACTCACCAAACGATGCATTTGGAAGTTTGAAAATAGTCCAGGAGTTTATTATTATCAACACAAGCCTGATAGCTTCTCTGCAGCTAAAGCTGCGTCGACGTCACTTCAGAGAGCTGGGAGCTTCAAAGTAAGATGAGGGTTGAGCTACTACTGTAGACAACAAAGTATATGCTATATTCTACATGTTTTTTATGAATTTTTATGTTGTAGAGTTGTGAAGTTATTTTATCAATGGAGAAACTGAGCAGCCTTGCTTTGTTGTCTACAGTAGTAGATCAACCTTCATCTTATTTTGAAGCTCGCAGCTCTCTGAAGTGACGTCGACGCAGCTTTAGCTGCAGAGAAGCTATCAGGCTTGTGTTGATAATAATTAACTCCTGGACTATTTTCAAACTTCCAAATGCATCGTTTGGTGAGTACAGACCATATTTGTACTCCTGTAGAAGTTTGGTGTCATGGCATGTGATTTTAGTGTGGTAATTTTGGAGATACGGACCAGGATCCATTAACCCTTGTACGAAGCTATTTGGGATAACTCAGTAACTCAGCTGATGTTCAGCCAATATCGAAAAAACTGCGGGTGGGCTACTTGGCTGGATATCACCGTTCAAATGACCCCAGGTTGAATCTACTCCGGAGTATCACTTTAAGCTGAGAGAAGTCCAACCAGGACAGAAATCCTTACCTGTATATTCCCGGTCTAACAAGGGCCTTTGGTGTGTAAATGACGTCTCGACGAATCGTTGACATTTCAAACCTCTTGCCTTTTTCCTGAGATATTTCTGACCTGCAGCGCGTCGTCTGCTCTACTAAAAACAATGTTCAACTTTGGTCGACTCAAATGGGCGAGTTCGTTGAACTGAAAGATCTGCCCCTGGTCAAATATTCAGACATGTTCCGTGTGTTCTTGTTGTGAAAAGTTGTCTTTACCTGAATGGACCAATGGAATCCGGAGCTGATGGGGTGTGCACGATCCTTCTGTTGAGAGCAGACATGTTTTTTTTTTTTTTTTATTCTCTCACACCCTAGAAGGTCCAAGAGAGTCTGTGATCAACTGAGGTGACTGTGCAACAAGTTTGATAAGAAGAGGAACACTTGCGGTAGTAAAATCTACCGTAAAGTACGGACTAAAAGAGGCGCAGGTGCGTTTGTGGCCGACAAACGGAAATGAAAATGAATTGCGCACGAAGCAGGAGAGCTGAACAGCTCAAAGTCCAAGTCTCCTTTTATAGGGTCAAAGATAAGATAATGAGCCAGTTCTGGTTAACTATAAGGAAATTTATTTCTTACAGGTTTTTAAAAACTTTAGAAAGTATTACAAACAAAATATAATAAATTAAGTGGTTTAAACATAAATGCTTACATTCCACTCACTATATAGCAGAAATAATTAAGGGAAAAAAAGAGGACAAGAATCCTATGGAGACACAACAAAATGGGATTTCAGAACTGTACACTTTATGGCCAATCTTTAGCATTCTCCTAACTAGACTTCTTAAATTGTACAGTATTAAAAGTAAAGTCAAAACAATGCGTCCTCCAACTTAACAGACCTGTTCCTGATGCAGTTAATACAGCAGCGTTCCACTACAAAGCGAACATGCATAATCTAAAGACGGAGATCACCGCGTCTGTTTGGCCAAGGAAAAAAGTAACAACAGCCACAGGAGCAACCAGATCTCAACCACTGTGACAAAAACCAAAAAAGCAAAGCATTAAATAAATAAAGGGTGAATGCTTGGAAGTGGTCAGCACAGTGCAAACTAAATGTATAAATTAGTCTATTGTAATTTCTGTTGAAGTTCTGGTTCATGTCGAGCACAAGAAGAATAAAAAGATGTCACACACGTACGCACAGAACAAACAACAAAAGAAGCTGCTTGATTACATATTGAAATCTGGATCAGCTCAGATCAACCTCATTGAACTCATTAAGACAGGATTCATTCACTAAAAACTAATCGATGCAGAAACGGTGAAAAATTAAATAACAGTCAGTATCAATGTCAGGAATTCTGTTATTGAAAAATAAAACAATCTACATTTTTGCACTGCTCCATCTACCATCCAGGTAAGACATTTTTGGATCTCCAGATCACAACCCACAAGATGCAGTTCGTCGTCTCTCTTTCACTGACAGCTTCCCACTAAATGTTGAGAAATACAAGGTTCTCTCGTGCATTATTGCTAAAAACGTACACATAAGCTGCAGTGAACGGGATGAAAAGACGCTGCTTCCGCAGTAAGGAATAATCAGTGTGGCCAAAGCAGGTCACTTGAGCAATCCGTCTCTCTTCGACGCGTTTGAACTGCAGCATCATAACTGGTAATACTATGGTTCGGGACCGGCTAATTTGCAGAGCTCTAACTTGTTCCACTGCTTTATGTACAGGTCGTCACTTAAAGAAGAAACGCTTTATAAAGTCAGTAGAAGTTCAGTTATAATGTGAAAAAAAAAAAAAAAGTCAAACAGTGTCGAAGAATGATTAAGAAGTTTTTTTACTATTTGGAAGCAAAGATCTCTGCAATCCCTTTTAAATGAAATCCTCTCAGAAGCTCTCATCTTAAATGCATGAAGCTCCCGCAGCAACGTGGGTTAAGAGGCACAAAGATACACAGTGTCCGTCACCGCAGACAGTGGAATGGCTGTGAAAGAGTTCAAACATTATACTTGGAGTGGGTTGAGTTTAAAAAGAAAAAAACTAAACAAAACACATAATAAAGACAGATGAGGCACGTTTTAAATTCATGATTTAAAACATGATTTCGGTTCGGTGACAAACATCTGCGGCTTCGCTCAGAGATGGATTCGAACATCCAAGAACTTGGCTCTTTTGTTACATTGCATGTTTTTAAAACTAGATTTCAGATATTTTAAGGCATTCTCAGCTTCCTCATCAGCATAATTCTGATTGTCTTTGGTCATGGATGAACCTCCACAGCTTTAGATGAAGGTATTTCCAAACTAGGCTCTATTTTGTATTTACACTGGAATTAAAAAGTCTGAGGGAAAAAAAAAAGAAGAAAAAAAAGAAAGATTGTGTCTTTGACTCCGCTGCCTCTGCTGGAGGGCAGATTCCCTTAAGTATTGATGCTCATTCTTCGAGGGCGCACTGCTTTGATATGACTAATGTGTCACTGTGAAAAAAAAGAGAAAATCCTTTTTGTGACTTTTGCACATCTAATGGCCTTAAGTTGCTTCTCGTTTTAGCCACATTTCTGAGCAGCGTTAATGAGAAAACAGCTTTACAGGAAATGTAGGGGAAATGAAACATGTTAACACACAGAGGTCGATCAGTGGGATTTCCAGGACTCAAATGGGTGTCACCCAGCAAGAAAGCATCTAACTTCATTCAAAGGACAGTTAGTCAGATAAGTAGAGTCCATCAAACGGGAACAACGTGGTCCTCGTCACTCCTCCGAGTCACCTGGACAAAAGTTTGGTGCTTGGCTTTGGAAAACCTGGACCAGGGGAGGAGGCGACTGCAGCGGCACTCAGAAGTTCTGTTGTCGTCTCTTCTTAGCATCCATTGCATCCAGGATGGGCTGCCTTTTGGCAGTGTAGCGCTGCCTGAGCTCCTCAATCTCCCGCTCCATCATGGGATCTAAGGCACTCAGGCGCAACTGCAGCTCCTCAAAATCCAGATTCTTCAACTGGGTGGCGACACAGAAATATAAAGAAAGACGACAAATGGAAAGACATGAGTCACACTGAACATGTGCTTTTCTTCAAATCATCAAGCTCTGGTCTGTGTTAAGTTTTCACTTTGAATCACACCACTTCAGACACTCACAAAGTCAAAGTCTCCGTCCTGAGGAACCTTCCAGTTATCAGGGAAGACGTTTTTAGACTGGATGTGGTAGCCAGGCTGCTCCTGCGGCTGGTTGTGGTTGTAGTTCTCCTGCTGCTGGGCTGCCTTGTTGGAATCCTGCTTGTCAAAGTAATCCATGAATGATGGACGTAAGGGCTGCTGGGGGGTGGCGTGCCCTGTGAATGATCGAAAAGCTCTAATTTCATGTCATTTGGATCACAAAGTATTTCCCTTATCCGCAAAACTGATATTGCAAGACTGCCTCCACTACACATTTAATTTGTTAACTTTTATTTTGTTCTGCAAAGAGCAAAAGTATGTAATATTATTTGTTACAGTTCGCCACACACAGCATCTTTCACATTCAGGTGTGTGTTCTCATTCTTGGAACGTATTCCCGCGAGACTTCCTTTGTCCCTGCACACACAGTGTTGCGAACGAGCTCTCTGCTGGTCGGGGTTAGACACTGCATACTGATCGGTAACACAATATTTTACACTCCATAACCAGTCTCCTACCTAATCAGAAAACACCCAGACTATTTTCACCACACCACACACTATCAACCCACTGATGGCTCTGTATGCCACATTTTCAACTTGTGAGAGTCTTTGCCCTTATGAGGCAAATATATCGAGCACACGAACACACACTGGATACCACAGTATTCAAAAGGTCCCATATGTCCCTTTTCAGCAGATTAATAAGCATCACATGGCCATTCTTGAAGTCTTAAAAGTATACCTCTTAGGTTATGTTGCTGGTCAATGACTCTTGCCCCAGTGGCAAAAATAGACGGAACAAAAGCGACTATAAGCTACAGTTGCAACAGTTTGTTTTGTACTGGGTCCTTAAACTTGGCCCTACTGTGGTAAAGACAGCGGTCATATTGGACAAAGAACTTCTTTACAGCGGGGCGGGGGAGGAAGAAACTGATCAGAGGGAACGTTTGTTGCGTCAGCCGTCACAAGCAGTGCTTTTAGGTACATGTACTTGTGTTTCTTCCTCTTTGTGGTGAACTCGTTCAAGCCAACCTTTCAATTAAAGCAGGGCATCGTCACCCAAGGGTGAAATGATGTTTTCTTGCAGCAGGACTGCACATAACAGCTTCTGCGTATGTCCGAGTTCCCTTACTGGGAGAACACCACAAGACACAAGTTGCCTTTAGCCTGTGTGTCCACAGATTTGGTTCTAATTATCAATGATCGATTTCCCTCCTCTGTCAGTTTCAAAATAAAAACAGTGAGTCTTGGTGAAAACATGAGGTTATATAATTACACCAAACAGCAGTTAAAGCTGCCCCCTGCATTCTCCATGCAAACAAACTTAATTTATGCTCACTTCTCATCGATCCTTGGTCCTCCTCCTCTTCTTCATCATCACTATTGATGACCATGGTGCCCAGGTCGGACTCGAGCATGGTGTTGCCGTGCTCGATCATGGTCTGAGCCCCGTCGCTCATAGTGCTGGTGGCCCGCATGGTCCCGGCCCCCTCTGAGCCAGACTTCACCATTGTGTGAGAATCCACCTCCGTCTCCTCCTCCTATGCGACACAAAAGATATAAACATCTAGCGGTCTGTTGGATTCTTTTACTAGAACTTCACTGTTAACATTTCAGCACACATACAGAGTTGTCGTCTTCCTCCTCCAGCTCTCTCTGCTGCTCCTGCTGCCTCTTGGCTTTCATCTCCATGGCTTCAGTTATCAGGTCTCTCAGGATTGTAACTGGCTTGGCTTGGCTGATGAACGGATGCTGGACATTCACAATAGGAAAACAAAGTATGCACTAAATTGCACTTATTCTCAACACAGTAAGAAGCATTTATTTGGATTTTCTCTGCTTAACACATTTCAAATAGATGTTTATAGTTGTGTGTTTGAGTGTGTGGTCATTTTTGTTCTTCCTCCAACCTGCAGCAGCTGCGTGGCGGTTGCTCTCTGTTCGGGGTTCTTCACCAAACACTTTTTTACAAAGTCTGTGAATTCATCTGACCAAAGCTCTGGCTTCCTGAACGTAGGAGGAGGGTTGGTGGGGATCATAAAGATAGCCTGGAGGGACATAGTGAGTTTGCAACGAACAAGGAGGATTAATAAAAAGAACCAATTTTGTTGAACCCAACCATATGTTCGAAACCCCATTACATCAAAAAGCACATTGACACTCACTCTCATTGGGTGGATGTCAGCGTACGGAGGTTTGCCCTCTGCCATCTCTATGGAGGTGATACCCAGGGACCAAATGTCTGCTACACAGTTGTAGCCGATCTCCTGGATCACTTCTGGTGCCATCCAGAACGGAGTACCAATCACAGTGTTCCTCTTTGCCATGGTGTCCTTCAGAAGGAAAATACATGCTGGTGTAATCATTAAAATGCCTTAAATCACTACTTAACAGCCAACAAAGTCCCATTATTCAAATCCACATTTGGTACTCAAAATTAAACAAAAGCTTTAATCTCCACTGTCACTAAGCCTGTGTTTATTCTCTGAGTGGATGCTAGACAAAAAGGGAAATGCTTTTGTAGCACAAGAAAACATTTAACAAAAGCTTATTCCTTTAATAAGCACATGTTGCTCAGTCCATTGCTGCCAACATCTTTTGGTAACTCACCGTTAACTGTCCGGCAACTCCAAAGTCCGCCAGTTTGGCGTGACCCTCAGTGTTGAGAAGAATGTTGCCAGCCTTAATGTCACGATGGATCTTCCTCATGAAGTGAAGGTATTCGAGTCCCTTCAATGTTGACTTTAGGATGGTGGCAATCTCATCTTCTGTCAGCTGAGATGTAAGAAAAAAAAAAGTAAATTATAACATGAGTCTAGAGTTGCTCAAAGAGATGGTCCGTCTTCTTCTTCTTCTTTTGTGTACTGGAGCGGAGCGCCAACGTCAGTTTGAGTCTAGCTGAGCATTTACATGCAGAGTAATCTGACTCTTAACCACATAATTTGAGTGTTTTAGTCCAGGTTTGAGAAGCTCAATTTAGTGTGATTTCATTGCAGTAACATGTTAACATGTTTGTTAAAAGTCTGTGTTAAAATCAGACTAATTTGTTTTTTTTCCCCTAGCGTCACGTAAATGCACACACCGTCTTATTGCGCAGTCTGATGATGTCAGAAACAGAGCCTGCTCCGCAGTACTCCATGACAATCCACAGGTCTGTGTTCTTGAAGTAGCTGCCATAGTATTTCACTACATAAGGACTGTGAGTGGGAGGAGACACAAAACAGATTTGTTCTCAGAAGCAAAGAAAAGTTTCAGTTTGAAAAATAAGAGCAGAAGTGAGAAATCCACCCCCAAGAGGAGAGCCGATGAGGCGTTTACTCAGTATACAAACTAACTGCTCTTTGAACAACACGGCTGTTTTGATGTTCACATAAAGATACAGAGCTGCTCTGTCTTCCCACCTGTCACACTGCTGCATGATGGAGATCTCCTTGATGATTTCCTGTAGATCAGACTCCACAGGTACCTGCTTGATGGCCACCACCTGTCCCGACTCCTTATGAATGGCTTTAAAGACGCTGCCATAAGAGCTAAACACACATAAAAGTTAAAGTCACAATATTCCCAGAGTGCATTTTATGACTAACAGTAGTAACAAACTGATGCATTTCACAACAGTCAGCAGTGAAAATGGAAGTTGGTTAAACTGAAGGAAAAAAAAAAAAAAAACAACTCACCCTTCGCCGAGTTTTTCAAGAACATCAAACACTTCCTCTGGCTGTTTGGTCAAACTGTCTTCGCTCAGCTTTTTCAGCTTACTGCAAAAATTGAACAAACCAATTTAACTGTAAATGCAGAGATCACAATTTTTTGACACAATTTCAGATTAATCCTATGCATACTAAAAAATAAGAATGCCACAGCCAGATGGGAATTGAGCTTAAGGGGGAGGGTCAAAAGTCTCCGCTGTAAAGAAAAAGGTGTGCGCTGGTTTCAAAATGCATGAGAAAAAGAGAGCATCTCTGCAAAATGGAATGTGGCCAGCATCCAGTTTTTGTTATTGTTGGTCAAATCTGATTATTGTACATCCGTAAATATTATCAATTAAAACATGTAATGAAAACAAATCGTAACACAGTACGATGGGAGGACCTGCAATGAAAACTGATGTGCTTTCTGGAAACAAGAAGAATTAGGCTAAATGACCAACTGAGAAAAAAAATTTACCCAAACACAACTACGTGGAGGTGATTTTAGTCTTTTTTAATTATGACCCTGTGTAATTAGTTGTAATATGAAACTAATTTGTAATTGTGTATTGACATCATGGGGTGTGTGATAAGCTATTAGACAAAATAGTTATTTTGTCAGAATAGAAATACTTTACACCTTAAATGTGGGTAAACTTGATCAGTGATGTAATTTATAGACTTATAGGTTGAAACATTTCGTTGTAAACTTTATGATAAATGACTATACATCAGATCTGGGATTTGGTTAGAAACTGAAACACTTGAACAAGTTGTATTCACTCTAATCTCATAAATAAGTGAGATATAGTAATAAAAAATATAATTTCTTACTACAAACTGCCAAATAGTTGGATTTACCATTATTTTTGCAATATGTAGCCCATCTCCTTCTCTGGCTAAAACATTCTTGGGAGTCAAATTAACTTCTACAATGGTTTCTTAAAAAGAAAATCGGTGACCACATGGTTCCAATTCCGACCAAGATGAGTGACTAAACGGTGACCAGTGATTCAGGTTTAATTTTGAGAGGTTAGACTGTTTCTATCAGCATCTTATCTAAATAACGAAAGTGAAAAACCTCCGGAACGACGTTAACACCGACAACTACTCGTCAATGAAACAGCCCAGGACATCATCAAAGGTGTTAACATAAGAGTTTGTGATCAAAACCTCTCTCAGAGGGGAAGTTTCTGAGCTAACCAAAATAGCTTAGCATAAGCTCACTGGGCGACAGCTGAGCTACCGCCTACGTTAGCTTTTTAGCTAGCTAGTTAAGAGGTTTCAAAGAAGTCAAATATAGACGAACCTTTTGGGCGCCGTCGGTTCCATGATGTACTACCCCAAAAATGAAAACACAACCAATTAAACAGGAGTTAGGGCGGGTTTTATCACCAAAAGTCAAGATGTGAACATTATCGGTAGAGTCGTTGTTGTCAAAAACTAGTGGAGGGCCAGCTGAAGGGGTGTTCGTCAGATGATGGACACTTTTCGCGGTTGCAACTGCACCACAGCGCCCCCCATTGAGACGGAGCGTGAAACAACAATATCAATAATCAAGTCCATACAAACCTAAAAATCACGAATAACCTGCAACAATTAAATCAACAAGACAGGCAAATAAATATTATCGCTTATATGTTGACAGTATTGTAACTGTGTGGTAAAAACTTTGCAGGAGTTTCATCTGGCCAATCAGAAACCGCCTTACTGTGAGGTAGAGGGAAGTTGTGCGCATGTGCAGACAGGAAGCCGTGTGGAATATGAAAAGAGGAGTAAACAGCTAACAGCTATCGCAGTTAAACGGTGAGATGTTTTATAAATATCCTTTCCCGATAATTATTTTATTATTTTATTCATATTGCCTCTGTTGTACAGCTTTACCCACATTTAGTAAACACCTTTGTTGTTCACTGCACGAGCCAATTGTGTTGGTTTAGTCCAGTCCTGGTGGCAGCACCATGCTGTTTCTGTTAGCATGCTCTAATGACATAAATGAGATGGGATGTTTTCATCTTCTGTACATTTTGTAGGATACAATGGATGCACAGAAAGATGTACAGCCGCCCAAGCAGCAGCCTATGATCTACATATGTGGAGGTATATTCATGTGTTACCAATTACTTTTGCCAAGCCTGCTCAGAGGCAGCTTTAAATACTCATCTTTTCTTTTTCACCGAATACATTATTAATGCTTTAGTACAACTTATCCATTAGAATAACTATTCTTGTTGATTGTCGTCCATTGTCGTTTCATGTGTTGTGTATTTGTTTTTTTTGTTTGACACAAAACACAATAAACATTTGATCACAAAAAAAAGAATAACTATTCTTAAATCTATTTAATACAGCAAAGAAAATTGAGTCATGCTTTATTTATTATATTGTTTAACTTAAACTTTTAGCAGCAGGCTTATGTACTCTTTAAGGTTGCACAGTTAAGTTTTATACTACTAGAATCGTTAAGGATGTACAAATGGCCATTAGAGTTGCAACATTACAGGTTTTTATGACTGAATGAAACTGACTTCTAAAATTGAGTAAAGATACTGTATAGCCAACTGTTACCGCAGTTATTTTTTGATGTGCACTGTCCTGCTCAGGCCAAACTGAATTATGTGACACAAATATTTGTCTTTTCTTGCAGAATGTCACACTGAAAATGAAATTAAGGCCCGTGATCCTATCAGATGTAGAGAGTGTGGCTACAGGATCATGTACAAGAAGAGAACAAAGAGATGTATCCTTTTTTTAAATCTCTGTTTGTGTTGTTGTTTTTATCTTGTCATAATTCAAAGATATGAGAGCTACAAAGCCTGTACCTTTCCTTGACTCTTTGACTACAGTGGTTGTTTTTGATGCCCGATGAAGAGGAGGAGAGAAGCAGAGTTGACTTTAGTTATCATTTACTATTTTTGTAGTGTTTGACCATGTAAATAAATAGACATTGAGGCCTGGCTTCAGATTTCCCTTTGTCATTTTCATGTCAACAGAAGTGTGATTTTGTTTTTTTTAAAGGCTGTTTCATCAAAGTTTTGGTTTATTAAAACATTTGTTCAATACACGTTGACTGTTTTGACATTTCTGTAATCACTTCTTTTTTTCAATGTCTTATTTAAAAAAAAAAAAAACATTTCTAGATGACTATAGGAATATAACTTTATCAGTCCTTGTACATTTTACTGCATGCACTCTTTTAGAAACTTCAAGATGGTACTGGTCCAGTTTTTCATTGGTTAAAGTTTCAACATTTGTCTTGTTAGCACTGAATTAATCAAGTCCAGGAGATATTGATATATAAATAAACAAGTGACGAGATGTACTTCAGTTTTCCCGTTGGGAATTTTATCTTGTGTTCAAATGGTACCAGCATAATTACATCATTTCCATGTACATGACAAGTCTAGAAACCGACACAGATGCATAATTCTACCTGTTTCACATAATGTACAATTATTCGTAACGTGATGCATCCTAAAGAAAATTACATTTTGAAAGAATTAAACTATGTGATGCTACACATCCCTGATACCCCGACAGACGGTTGCCTTAGAAACGTATTGAGCGTCATCGCCAATATTGCCCAGAAAACTGCCACTCTCTCCCGACGGAGATTCCTGCGGGTAATTTGTGCTTCGATATCGACTGGTCTTTCAAGAAAGGGACACGCCATGTCTGTGAGACTACCTCCTTTAATCTGAAGGTTAATTTGAAGAGGAAAAACTCAGGGTTGCTGAAACCAAACCTGCCAGCGAGCAGGTTAGCTTCACGGACTGTGTTACCGTAGCAACCGAAAACTTCCCGTCACCTACCTCTGAGTTTTTACTAAATCCGCTTTCTGAAATAGCCCCCTGGTGAGAGATTTGTAGATATTTATGGAAGATTTGGGCTTTTTTTTTTTTGGGGGGGGGGGGGGGGTCAAAGTCTATGCTGTTGTCAGTCTGTAACTTATGCTGTAAACTGCTGGCTGTGGCTACAGTCTTTAAAACGGCATCTTCTCATCGATAAAGCAATTAGGGATTTATTTAATCTACTTTTCTGAATAAAAAATGTGGAACAATTCCTTCATATAACAAGCCAAAATGGCTGAAGTATTCATTACCATTACTGGCATGTTTTTCACCCAATAAAATAGGTGACCCCAGATCTCTTAATTTAAATATAACGCAGCCAACATTATTTTCTGTGCTGTGACGTGTGACATGTGCTGTTGGAGTTAAAAGGGAATTAAATGTGTTGAATAATGGCCTGTCATATGCTTTAATGTTTGAGAGATTGAAAAGAGCGACAACGAAAAAAAAAAAAAAAAAGAAATTTCACCAGATACATAATAATACATTAACACAAAAATAATATGCCAGTCTTAATCAAATGCACTATTATTAGACTAATTCAGGCCTGGATGTATTTAAACGATGCATTCAAATATGCCTTGAAATATGCTAATTGAGTTATTTCGCATTTCTTTCTTCATTGTCGTTTCACTACAGTCCTCTGCTTTGAAGTACTGAGGTTTTCCCATCACTCGTGTCCACTGCAGCAGCGGCCCAGCATCGGTGTGACACTTCCCCCTCAGTGACATCACCTCTGACGCCTCAAACTAGAGGCGTGTCCAGCAGAAATCCCCCAGCCAGGAACAGATGTAGCCGCAGCTCTGAGAGAAGGCAAGGCCAGAAAGGAAGACTAGTTTGAGCGCACTGCAGAGGGAGTGCAGCTATGGGCAACGCACAGGAGAAGCCCCCGGGCAGCGGAGGAGGGGCGGCAAGATCGGACCAAACGAGGACAGGGGGAGGAAGTAGCGGCGGAAAACCCAAGAATCCCAGAGCTCCGGAGAGGGGGATGATGGCCAACGGCTCTCCGAGAGAAAACAGTCCTGCTGGTAGACAACAGGAGCAGAGCAGCCCCGCAGTGGACACGAGTTACCTGGATGCTCCTGCTGGGGCTCTGCCTCCTCACCTGGCCCGGTTCAAGAATGAAGGGAACCACCTCTTTAAACACGGCCAGTTTGGAGACGCCTTGGAGAAGTATACCAAGGCTATTGATGGATGTTCTGAGGCAGGTGGGGGAGATGTGAACACTTTGTGCAGTCTGATATAATCCAAAAGTTAACATGTTTTCCCTTTAGATCTATTTAAGTTTCCTCTGACGTCTCTTGTTCATACTGTACTGTTTATGGCTAATCTTGAAAACCAGCCTGTGATAGTGTCACTAGTGGCAGAGACAGAAAAGCTCCTTGTAGCTGCGTGCTTGCCTTTTTACGGGTATCGCATATGAGTGGACTCACAGTGTCCATAATCCACAGTATCCCATGCTAATCATGTTTGCATTATGTCACTGCTTGCCTTGCTGTTTACGTGAGTAGCATACAACCCGTTCTTACTACTCAGCATTCAAACAGAATAAGAGTGTTGGCCACCAGTTTTAAATGTAGCATCCAGAGTCTATGGCTGAGGCATGAGGCCTTACAGGTGACTTGTGAATGCAGAGGACTGCTGGCACAAGAGGAGGAGGTCATGTGTATGTGGCCTTTTAGGTAAGACTGCAGATCTCAGCCAACTTTTACTCTCCGTAATTGGCGAGTGCGCCCCCCCCCCAGCAGTTTAGAGGGATATAAAATGATTACGCTTACTATCATGGCTGAGTTAACGGATACTTAGATGAAAGCTCTGACAACACCATATTATGCTGTGCAGGACTGCTGTTAGTTATGAAGCTGCAGCGGGAGACGCACAAGACAAAGAGGGAAATGACTCAGCCAAAGGGACTGTTAACACATCAGTTTATCCTTCTGCTATTTACCCCTTCAGCGTTTCTGGACAGTTGAAATTGTGCTGCTTGGGTTGTATGTACATCTCTCCTACAAGCCCCAGGTTATGCCCACAAAGTCCAGCATCATCAGCATTGTTACTAGTGGGGGGAGAAGAAGTTACTATGCAGTGCTAGCCTTGTTTTAGACTTGTTTCTGAGATCAAAGACAACACGAGTGTTCTTTCAGAGCCTGGTCCAGCAGATCAGTGTCTATGCTTGTTCCTTTGCAGGCATTGATAGTCCAGAAGACCTGTGTATCCTCTACTCCAACAGAGCTGCCTGTTACCTGAAGGATGGAAACAGCAACGACTGCATAGACGACTGCACCAAGTATGTGACATCTGTCAGCTTTGTCTGTTTATCAACACGTTTTTTTGAATATATTTGTTTCTATTAAAGGATAAGACCGTTTTTTTGACATTGGGCCCTTGATTTCACATTATAACATGATGTTCTACTCACCCCTGCTTGTTGTTGGTCATTTGGAGCTGTTCCGAAGATATTCGCGAGGCGTCTGGCTGCTCTCTTGAGATATTCGGCCATGAAACGGTTTCCTATGGGCAAGCTTATACAGGCACAAACTATGCTGTTTATAATTTATTAATTACTCTACACTAGCACTGATAACGTGGAGGTGCGTCGCTTACTTAAAAAAAATCCGGGTTACTAATTTTGAATTTTAGCCGAATGAATAAATAGGCAGCAGGTCTGTGGGCTGTCTGTGGCAGTAGCACGACGAGGACGTCAGTAACACCCACTTTACGACAAAAAAATCTAAATTACAGTAACCCGGATTTTTTTAAGTAAGCGACGCACCTCCACGTTATCAGTGCTAATGTACAGTAATTAATAAATTATAAACAGCATAGTTTGTGCCTGTATAAGCTTGCCCATAGGAAACCGTTTCATGGCCGAATATCTCAAGAGAGCAGCCAGACGCCTCTCGAATATCTTCGGAACAGCTCCAAATGTTCAACAACAAGCAGGGGTGAGTAGAACATCATGTTATAATGTGAAATCAAGGGCCCAATGTCAAAAAAACGGTCTTATCCTTTAAAGGAGGACTCCACACACACCAACGCACTGCAGTCATATAATTAGTCTCTCTATTCTGTGTATGTCTATATTACACACAGTCCAACCTGACGGCAAATGCTGAGGCAATATATTACATTTTACCTAAACTTTGACGTGCAAAATTGATGGATTTCCCTTTTAAGAAGGCATTTCCTAGAAAGAAAGCAATGCACCTTGATGTATTTTTCCATTATTCTCCTAACATGCTTTCTGAAATAGTCCAAGGTTCAGTCCATCACTGGTTTGTTTTATTCAGTCAGATTCTCTGTTTTTTATGATTACTTTAAGTTTATTGTTACGTATCTACCTTGAGTGTGATATAGCAGGTTTGCACTCAGTTTTTTATTTGAGCTCATCAGTTAGACCAGCTAATCTTTACGATTTAAATAAATATGATATTTCGATAGCAGAAAAAATGTGTCACTGTTCCAAGGACTGTTATTTTATCTTGTGATAAAGATGCTTGCGTTGTAATTTGCCTTGAGTTTTCTTAGTCTGACACCCAGCACACAGATAAACAATCACATAGTTTGTGCTGTAGTTTTGGATGCAAAAACCTATTGTTTTAGTTTAGTTGCTGGGTTAGGAGGATGCAGCAGTCTTTTGGTTAAATACTCTTTGTGAACTTATTTGTGGACCTGTTCATGAATGGAAAGCTACAGACCAGTTACACCTGTGACACAGTGTGGAGTTGTAAAGCCTGATCCTCTCTCTGATCCTCTTAGGGCTTTGGAGCTGCAGCCCTACTCCTTGAAGCCCCTGCTGCGCAGGGCAATGGCTTATGAGTCACTTGAGCGCTACAGAAAGGCCTACGTGGATTATAAGACAGTGCTGCAGATCGACACCAGTGTACAGGCGGCTCATGACAGCGTCCACAGGTCAGCCGAACAGCAAATCAAAACACTGGAAACTACGGAGTCAGATGGAAGTCTCAGGGCCAGAATGAATTGAAAAGGGTTCTTGTGTTCACTTCTGTATCGGATCATCGCAGCAGGAACAAAATACAAAAACAAGATGCTACCTATCCTTCAAACAATAGCTGCATTTACGTGAACCACTTTTAATCAGATCGGAGTACATATGCCTTATGTAAACACCTCAGTCAGATCAGATGGCTCCGATCCAGTTCAATCAGAAGGAATCAGATCCAGAATTTAAAATTTGACCTTCGGTAATCTTAATAACAGGAAATGTTACCATGAATGCACTCAATCTCATTGCCTCATACTTAAACCACATGGAGGTCAGGTTAGGTAATGAGTTCCTGAGAGAAAAATGCTTGCAGCAGAACTTAACTGGTCTGTGACACACTTTTTTTGTTGGAGACCTTTGAAGAGACAAAGACAGCTGAACATCTTGACTAAATATTTTTACAATGCTCCGTTCCTGAACAGTTCATTTATTGAGGTAAATTCTGTGCTTCATCCACAGGCTCCAGAAACGGGGCACAGAGGGAATTGAGCTGTAAAAGCACACATTGTTCTCACCTCTTGTTTATAGAAAGCAGGAGAAGAGAACCAATCAGATCGAAGAGATACTTGTCCCCTTATAGACCTAATGTGCCATCAAAGACATAGAGTGAACCTCTTCTTTTTAATTAGCCAAACACTGAAGATGCTGATTTAACGCTCCTTCTGAAACCAGCCAGTGCTGGTCAGCACCTCAGAGAGAGGCAATCACTATTTAGATGGACACGAGTGATCCAGCAATCCATATGCTTTCACTCTCATCCTCGAGGTTCCTTCTCTTCTCTCTCAGCGTTGCATTTCTTTATTGTGCATGTTAAGGGTCAGAAAAGTTACAAAGCCAAAATTCACACCAAAGAGAGGTCAACCTCCCCTCAGAGGAAATTTTTTTCTTAACCGCTTGAAAAGCCTTGTTCGTTGTTTTCTTTATTGACATTGCAGTGTAACACATCTGCGCAATTTCTGGCTTGTGGCTGGTGTAGAACCAAGCATGTATTACTCAAACAAATAAAAGACAGCCGTCTTGCCCTCCACTGTTTAGGGCAATTAGCCGATCAATCAGTAGATTCTGCCTTTCAGGAGGGGGCGGGGCTTAGAGATACCAGATCAGGAACGGAGCGTTTTAGACAGAAGGCGAGAGTGCCAATGTGCTGAATGAAAGTGAGCATTTGAGTGAGTGAGTGTGAATGGCTATTTGTCTCGTTTGTGTCTGTGTGGTCCTGTGATGGACTGGCGATACATGTGGGTTGTAGCCCGCCTTTCGCCCACTGGCAGCACGGATAGGCTAAGCCCCCCCCCGTGGCCCTAAACTGGATTAAGCGGGTATGAAAAATGGATGGATGGATGGATGGATGGATAGTTAAAACTAAATGACCTAAATTCATCTTTTAAAACACTCACTTAGCTCTGGTCCACCATCACAAGAGTTTTCACTTCTGGATGATTAGACCTTTGCCCTGTAATGCTCGAGTGCGTACAAAACCACTTTATCTTCAGGCTTTCTGGAACAACTATGTAGTAACGGTATCAGTAGCATTCCTGGTTTTCTTACTTCATCAGATCAGAATGTCCACTGTGAGGAACATCTGCTCACATCTGATTTAATCCGCGGTTGGTTTGGGCGCTCTTTCAGAGACAAAACGCTGTGCTTTTACTGATCTTACCTTTGAGAGACGATGAGAGTGAAGATGTCCCTTTTTTGTTTCTTGGGAATTTTGTTCACCTACACCTTCCTCTAAGATACACTTACCATCATCGTGGAAAACAGAAAACCTGCAATGGACCCAGCATCAGTCTCGCTAATGTAACACTTGTGCTGTTCTACTCTCCTCGTCTTCTGACAGGATCACGAAGATGCTGATCGAGCAGGACGGGCTTGAGTGGAGGGAGAAGCTGCCAGAGATTCCCCTCGTCCCTTTCTCTGTCCAGCAGCAACACAGAGAGAAACCCATCACCATCGAGCAGGCACAGGTGCGAGCTGCCAGGGCCGTACAAGAGGAAGGTGAGTGATGTCACTTCCTCTTAGGTTTAGGGGCAGTTTTGACTTTGTATAAAGTTAGGGTGTTAAAGCCCTTATTTCCCCTCCCTGAAACCAAGGCAGCATCCACATAGGATGCATACTAAAGACACAGGCAACATTTTCAAATATGTTGTGAACAAATAACACTAACTGAGCGGTGATGAAATTCACACAGCGCTTTAAAAAGAAGCCTTCGAATGATGGGATCTGAAGGCAGCGTTCAGTTGGAATCGGTGTGTAAATGCTGAACAGTACTGAAAGCTGACAGCGTGTGTGTCTGTCTGTAGTTTGTGTATGTGTGGGTGGACTATCAATAATGCAGAGGGAAGCCGATCCACGAAGACTATAGTGCTGCTGTAATGGAACAATCCAGGTCAGGTTTCCTCTTGGCTCAGACTACTCACAAAGCCCAGATGACCTCACATGGAGCCTGAATGCAAATATATTTAAATTCGGAAAGTTTGGGGTGATGGCTACAAAAGCACTCGTATAAATGAACAAATTGCTCTATTTGCATTTATCACATAACAGATCTTAAGCTGATAAGGCACCTAGCTTATACAGTTAATGAGAACAGCATGTACGACAACACGTCTCAGAATAGCTGCTGCTGTTGCTGGGGAAACAGATGGAAAGTGATTTAACTTCGCAGCCTTTACCACAGCCGGCTTAAGGGTACATTTTGCGATAATATGTTTTGCTTTACTAAGCAGTGATTTAGTTTGTTGCCAGGGTGGAAAATTCTCCCTCTTTCTCCACATGTATGTAACTACTAAGAACAGACAGCAAAAAAATAAATGACTATTTCAACAATACAAGTTTCATTATAACAATGATATTATATTCCGGACCTCTTAGCAGATATTGATATTTCTCTGTATGTGATTCATTTCCCACCTCTAATCATTACAATAACACAGTCACAAGCCTCTGTAACAATTAAAAGCAGCTAGATAGAGAATCATCTAAACGCCATCTATTATAGTTCTAGTGGAATTAGTCTACTTTTTTGATAAACTGGACATAAATACGTGTGTAGATTTGTTCTGCATATTTTTTTGTGTGCTTATAGCTGAAGTACTAAATAACTGTACAACTGAATTTGGAGACTTTTCCTCAAATTTCAACTCGAAAAGATAAACTGGGGCTCTTTGTTTCTTGTTCTTTCAGAATAACAGGGTCATCAGTACACTAATTTAACAGCTTGTCCCCTCACTAACAGTGTGAATGCGTGTGAATTTATTGCTTCGTGCTCGCTGATGTTTCGAGCATAAAACCAACCTAACGTGGCAAGTAGTGCCGCTCAAGGGCCTCCAGGACCAGTCTGAGTCGAGGAAGATTGCTGTTTGGAAAAGGCTTGGGTTATCGATACGTCTATGAACAAACCGTACCAAAAACTGTCTTTTCCTGGGTTTTGGGGTTTGAAATTCTAGTATTGTGGCAATCTTACTAAATAAAACAAGAGTTAACTCTGAGTCTCTCAAATATTCAGTTTATTGAACCCCTGAAAAACAAATGGAAATTACACTACACCTACCTAAGCAGTGTTGACTCCCCAAACACAGAAAATGGAAAAAGATATCCTTCTGTATCCCTCCGCTGATTTGCAAGCATGAGAATCTGCAAATTAGGCTAACTCTTGCTTGCAGATCAGCAGAGGGATACAGAAGGACTTTGATATGTTTCTGCCTTGTAGTTTATTTTGTCCACCATTTACTAAGAGATGTCAGTTAAGGGGATTTGTGCAAGTGAATACATCAGGATGAAGAACAAGAAAACTTTGCCTGGAACAGGAGTCGGGGGCGAGGTTTAAGATCCACAAACGGGGTAATCGGAAGTAAATCACACTTGCGACATCTTCACAAATGCAACATATTGGTTCAAGAGATGTAGGAAATGGATGGAGTCGGCCCAGAAGGAGAAGCTGATTAGAAGCTAAAGCTTATTTACTCGCAGTCGGCTGATGTAAGCATCACTGAAAATATGTGAGGAGATCTAAAATATGTTATTTTAAGTCACCGAAAAATATCTCGGTGATCTGCAGCAGGGTGTTAAAATATTAATGTAGAATGTGTAGTTTGTATACACTATCTGTGTTCCTGTTCCCCTGTAGCCATTAAAAAGCAGCCCTCTCTCTGTATTTTCTATTGTTTTGGTACCTAAAATTCATTTTTGTACCACCTTTTCTGTTTTAAAAAAACACCTTTTTAAGGGTTTCCTCATGTCTGTAACATGCAGCCTAGATTATGTTTGATGAATTATTCTTGAAATGTACATCACATTCTCTTTAAAGACTCTCTGAGTGTTTTGTCTTATTGACAGAGGTCTCAGCGAGAGAGGAAGGAATTTTCAGGAAAGCGTTGATTAAAAATCTAATCAGACCCCCTCGGTACTGCCGCCCTAATGTGTTTTGGGACTCATTTTAAACAAACATTTCCCCTCATCCTGAACTCAACAAAGTGAAAAGATGCTTAAAGACATGTTTGGATTCAGTCATACACACGAGTTCAGATTTGAACTCTCAGACTCTTTGCGGTCAATAACATGTTCGATCTTGACATTCTGTGGAGCTACTGATCAGGAACAGTGGTCAGTCATGTTTGGAATCAAATTTTTGTTATTTCATAAACAAAAGATAGTCTGTGTGTGTATCCATGAGCCTGCGGATGTTTTAAAGTGCCTCTGCGCATGCGTTTTCCACAAGTCATTATATGTGGCAGCTTTCTCAGCACAGCAAGGCAGCAAACTAAAGAGGAGTTGACTCATCTCCTTTGGTCTGATGCTTTTACTGATCAGCCCGGAAACAGTCAGCTGAACTGCTGGCAGAGGCTTGAAATACTGCTCCTGATGAGTGTAGAAAGAAATAACAAATGAACTCAGAGTCGATCTAATTGTTCATTAAATGAAGCTCCCTCTTAAGTGTATTGATTGATGGGTTAGTCGTTTGTTGTTGTTTTTTTTGTCATCAGCCAGAAGAAAAGAAGCCCACTTCACTTTACTCAAACATGAGGGCAATGATCTGGTGAAGAAAGGCCTCTTCCAGGAGGCTCTGGAGAAATACAGTGAATGTGTCGCCATTAAACCCGATGAATGCGCTCTTTACACAAACAGGTATAAATGAAAACCACACGCTGAGATTGCGCGATGGCTGAAACAGTGACACATAACACTGTGTGCGCACACATGATAGTTTAATTCAGATGTGAAGAAATAGTACTTTATTGTCAAAAATAGCTCTGCCTCAAAACCAGATAGAGATTTATCCCCCCAGCAATTTTTAATCCAGCATCTGATTGGAAGTTGCACACTCACATGTGCAGGGACAGATTGGAGGACTTGTAGGAAATCTCTTTCAGTGATGCTATAATAGGACAAACAGTAGAGGGCATCATATGATCACATGGGATCAAATCCACTTTGTTAGATCACATACGTATGTTTGTAGCTACAATATTTTTACAATATCTTCTGAAGATTGCAATGCTCAACAAGAACTGAACAAAACTTACATGTAACGTTTGTTGTATGACTTATTCTGAAATAGAAGTGCTTTGTTACACCCGACTTGTTTGTTTGCACCGGTCCCTGCAAATCTCCTTATTGATAAGTCTATTTAGGTCAGTTCTGCCGTTACACTAAAATGATTTCAGCTCTGCCCCAGCACTCAGCGGTTTATGTGGGAGTGGTTTTAAGATCTGTTTTGCTGCCTTAAAACAAGGCACTTCAGTTGATTTGTACTTGAAGTGACAAGTTTTCTCCCCTCCAGAGCTATTTGTCTCCTGAAACTGAATCGCTTTGCAGAGGCCAAACAGGACTGTGACTCTGCGCTGCAGCTGGATCCAGCAAACAAGAAAGCCTTCTACAGACGAGCATTAGCTTTTAAAGCTTTACAGGTGCCCAACGCTTCCCCGTCGCATTTGTTGAACTGGACTGATTTGTACGTTTACTCACTGATATTGATTTTCTGCGCCCCTATGATCACATCCCAGGATTACCTGTCAGCCAGCAGTGACTTACAGGAAGTTCTCCAGCTCGACCCTAATGTACGAGAGGCCGAGCAGGAACTTGAGGAGGTGACGGGCTTGCTGAGGCAGAGCCTGATGGACAACGCTGCACACACGCCGAGGGTAAGAGGACAAAAGTTCTTCATCACACACTTGCTCCAGCTGCACCCTTTACCGCAGGCTGGTGTTGATGCTTGTAGTTTTAAGTCACTTCGCATTATGTCTCATTTCAAGTAAGTTAAAAGAACAAACAAAATCACAAAGTAGCTAACTTTTGATCACTTCCTCCAGGTGTGATGGCTCCTTGTGGAGCGCAGATGGAGAAAGGTGTGCACACATACAGTAGCATGCGGAAGTTTGGGCACCTCTCCTCAAAAGTTCTGTTTCTGTGAGTTGGTTAAGTTGGTAGAGTTAAAACTGATCTCCAAGCGGAATAAAATTAAAGGTGAAACTTTTCCTACAATGTTTTAACCAAACCTCAAGAGATTTGAGCTTTTCAATCTTAAAGCATTTTACCAAGGTCTAAAACCTTAATTAGCTCGTTAGACTTGAGGAAAGGCCACATGTGACAAATTTAATAGCTTAATCATTTATCAGAATCCTCAAACATTTCCCTGAAAGTCAGCAGAGAGAATTCTAAAAAACTAAAACAGCTGAAGCCCACAAAGCAGGAGTGGGTTATTAGATGAAAAGCAAAGTGGTTTTAAGTAGCTCTGTCCTCAGTTTGTAATGTAACAGAAAAGGAAGTTAGGAATGAGGGAGGTCATGCTGAGGTCCGGAAAACCAAGTAAACTTTCAAAGAAAACTGCTTGTAGGATTTAGAGATAAAAATGTCAGGGCAAATCAACATCCCTGTGTGACAGCAAAGACCTTTAGGAAGATGCAGCTGACTGTGACAGCCCTGCACGAATACAATTCAGCATCGGGAGTTTGCAAATTTAACGTCTAAACCAGCCAGATGCAGTTCCAGGCAGCGTGATCATGCTCTGGGCTCATGTTTCAGCCTAGGGAACATTTCACTTGTATGGGGAAGAATGGTTCAAATTGAATACCAGCAAAACGGGCAAGCAAACATCACATTAATAGGATAATGATCCTAAACACACCTCGCACCTGAAAATCTACCCGAAGGAGTGCAAGCTGAAGGCTTTGCCTCACAGTCCTCTGACCTAAACATTACCAAAAATCTGTGGATATACCTCAAAAGAGCAAAATGTGAAAGTCAGCCCAAGAACCAAACCAGAAGCTATCTGCAGGAAGAGAATGGCAAAGTCTGCCAAACAAGAGCTAAAAGACTCAGCTGCTCTGAAAAAGTGTGAACAAGCTGCAGTTCCAGTAGTGACCATGGCTGGTGTCCACACATTTTCTTTAAACCTTCTTTCTTTTCTGTCATTTGGAATCTATTTAACATGGAAATACTAATTCATTTAATTCAAAAGATGACTTAATAGCTTGTGGATTCAGTTAATTTCTTACGCCTTGAACTATTCACAGTTACAGAAAGTTTCACCAAACTTTTGCGTGCCACTGTACCGCCCTGTAAGCGGGACTTTTACACCCGTCAGCTGTGTAAAAATGGACATGACAGATGCGGAGTCCTGAGACGAGCTCCGAGGATGAGCAGCTTTTCAGCTCTGCTCCATTTGCAGTGTGTGCAAACCAAACTACAACTCCTGAGTACACAACCTTACATAACGGGAAGCTTTATTTGACAGGCTAATGTCAAGGTACTTTTGACCTGCTTGCACTATTAATCATTCCCATTATGATGTAATGTACTGTAAATATAATTCCATGGGACAGGCTACAGAGCGCTGTCGTGAGTTGAAGTGAAAACGACACAGAAGTACAGCGTGTGTAACGTGTGCCTTATTGAGATTTCTACCACAGATAGAATGAAACATGCCAAGATTTAAGGTTTTACTTTGATTTGTTTTTAAGATGCTTGACTCCAAAGTGGTTCCCTGAGCTCAGAATAAAATGACTTCCAGAAACGGATTGAACTCGAATGCATTGTGTGTTGAAGTGGCAGGTTACGTGTGGCACAGACATATTTTAGTAAAAAAAGGTTCAAATGTCACCGCTTACATGTATTATCATGACTGAGACTACACTATATTATACACCATACCAGCTACTTTCAAGCAGAAAATCCCTGCAGAATTCGGAGGAGTTTTAGATAGTGACCGAATGATTCACTGGCTAGACTCTGTAATTTTTGTGGTTTTAGATAGATTAGCTAATGCTGCTGAATTTAGGGTTACCGGTTACTCAACCAGGCACCGTAAGACTTAATGTCGCTCTCAGGTTCAGTCATTGGTGTCATCTAGAGGATTGTGTGTCTACGGTTTTTACATTAAAGCAGACATCCCCTTCTTTGTGCCCTCTCAGCTGTAATAATTAACCTGATAAAGGTCCTTTATGATAACTCATTTGCTGTCAGCATCCTACTGGAAAAAAATTGGAATGAAGAAAACAATTGAAATAGTGTGGCTGGTGCTGTTTTCACCTCGTGCGTCTGCCTGTGACACCTTGTTTTGAGAAAGTGCTACAGTTGTGAAGCCGGAAAGCAAGGCTGTTTTTAATCATTTTTCACATGTTTAAATGTGTGTGAACAAGAGCAAAACATTTGCAAGATGCATTCATAAAAGGCATCGAAATAAAGGCTGAGCTCATATTAGGCGTCTGATGCGGGAGTGAGTTCCTGTGTAATAAGGCCGTGATGTCCACTGAGTAAACCAACAGGTGTTGTCGCTGGTAGGACCCTCTTTGAAAATGCTTTTTAAAAAATTTTTTTATGTTGATGTTATCCAGCTTTTATATAATCCAGAACATGACAGGACTGATTGAGAACCTCGGCTAAAATCCTGTAACTTTTTGCTACAGAGATTTACAAGGCAAAAGCAGCACCAGCCACGATTTCACCTTTGTGATAGTCAGCATCTCGGTGTGCACAGATTCTGCTTATTCAACCACAACTTTACAATTTAGGTGTTGAAAAAAGTAAGTGGGTATGCGTGTTTTCACTCCATTAAAGCTTCTCGTCTTTGAACAGACTGTGACCGGCTATTTTTTTCCCACCAATGGTACCAGTAATATGTAAAGACTGAGATCTGCAGCTTCATGTAAGCAATTTAACTGACACAAAAAGCTTCTGAAACGTCTCTCGTCGACCCCTCAGCAGGACAGAAAATGTACATCTTTGTATAGCACAATGTGCCACAATCTTTACTTTTCTGAAGTATTTATTTTCTCCTCTCATCTAAATGAACAAACCTAATATGAAGCTCAACTCTTTCCGGCAATGTTTGTATTGTTTCATGGAATGTAAAAGCATGTACTGTATGTAAATAGACTGAATGCAGGTGTAAATAAACTACAACATGAATGCTTTATCGTGCCTTTTATTTTTATGGCTATACAGATGTTTTTTGTTATGACACATCTCAATATTACTTAGAACACCCCGCAACAATTAATCAACCAGTAGCTCCTCAGAGCAGCCTGACTTAAATACCAAAACACAGACACAAGGGGCTTGATTGAGAATTTTATTTGTTTAAGGATATGCACTTACATGCACATACTGAAGCAGCTGATTAGGAAATATATGTTTTCAAATAGCATATGCCTCTTTTGATCAAATTAGAAAACAGACCTGGCACTAATAGTCTTCAAATAATAACACGAAAGACTTAAACAGGCAGGTTTCAACAAAGGGTACATAAAAAAGAAAAAAAAGAAAAGTGGAAATATCCTCAGCTGGAGGCTTCTGAGGTGACAACACAGTTGTGAGAGAAGTTCTCTTCTCCATGACAGCATGCTGAGCTCAGCCAGTCGACGTCACAGCAGAGCAATCTGTGGTCAAGCCTCAGAGTCGCAACAGTCTGACACTCCTGATCCTGACTGCTTTGGATAGAAGAGATTTTATTGCCAACATGTGCTGGTTACCCTGCACCTAAACTCTTTAGACTTTGGATACTTTGAGGGGGGGCATTTTGGGAATCAAACAAAAGTTTTGGTTTTGTCAAATGTTGTTTGTGACTTTGTGAACAACAAAATTGTTCCGGTACTGTCGGATCTGCGAACAGTCGAGTGTCGACAGCAGTGGCCTGAGAGGAGTCTTTGGTCAGCTAATCCATCTATAATGTGACTGGGGAAAGCAGTTGTTATCAGGGTATCTCCTCTATTTGTAGCGTTTTCTGAGGCGAACGTAATTAAACCTTTTATGTTTTTTTTTTTAAATGTTTATCATAAAAGAGACACAGAATGAAGAAATCATAATAAACAACACTATACACAGGAAGTTTCCCAAAAAAGGCACTGTAGGTTCAACAAATATAAAATCATCTGCATCAATCATTTGCAAGGATTTAAGACACAGGATTGTTGTTAAAATACACCCTGAAGCTCTTTAAAAAAAAAAAAAAAAAAAAAGGGGGGGGGGGAATAACTGGTGAGAATCATCCACTGAACATCGTTGCTGTACATTATTGAGTAAGATGAATGAGCTCGGATGCAAAAAGGAGCTTCTCATTGCACAACAAACATATGTTTACATAAAGCTGATGTGTTTCCAGACTGCACACATATGCTTATATTGTATAGGTATTTGAAAGCTTTTCGTTTTTTTCAATTATTGCAAACTCATTAACTGCTTTTTAAAATCATCTTTATGTTTATAATATGAAGCCTGGGCTGTTTTTTTGCAACTGTACTTAATGGAATACGTTTAAATTCCCTTTTTTTCCCTCATTCACGTCTAATAAATGAATAAGAGGTGAGTAACGTACTCTTTCACAGTGCACATCAAGGTGGCTGGCTTAAATCTGAAATATTAAAAGGAGGACGAAGGGCTACACTTTGAGTATTTCTCGATGTAGTTTCCATCAAAGTATGCTACAACGGTTGGACCCAACACGGGGCTTCAACATTTAAACCAACTTTCCCAAAATGGAAAATAAAAATAAGCAGACACGGAAAAAGAAAACAGGAGTCGAACATTACACAAACACAACCATAACGACGTCTGATTATGTCAAAAATAAATCCTGCTACTGTATAAACTGGTCCCTCTCTTATACACGACGCACATTCCAACAAGTCTAACAAACAAATCAAAGACTAACCACAGTGAGGACGAATCATTCCGATTCGCTCAGAATCAGACGAAAACCAAGTATTTGCAGATGTGTGAAAGGGGTAAAAGGTTCAGGTTTTAATATAGCAGCTTAGTTAACTTGCTCCAAACCAGCTTGATCAGGTCTGTTTTTTCTTTTTTGTTAAGCATGAGGAAAATTGTTAAGAACTGGTTTGGTTTGGGATTTGGGGAATTAAATGGCTGTATAAAGGAGAACTGTCTAAACTTGACAGATCATCAGATCCACAGCTGATAACCAGCTTTACATCTGTCAATTTACATTCAATTCAACTTGCCACAAGCCTTGTTGCATGAGCTGATGCTTTATTAACTGACTGAAACGTCAAATCCTTCACAAGACCAAAGATCCAAATGATCTTTGACCCAACTGTGCTCCTGTATACCTCTATACCCTCACCAACTTCCACCTCAACCATCTCTGACTGTGAAGACTAACATTCAGGCCATAATAGTTTAAATGTTTATCTGTGCCCCTGACCATCAACTTCACAAGCTGCATAGGAGGTTGAAATGAGGTGATAAGGCTCACTGAGCTTTCAGTGGTAACACAGCAGGAGGAGTGAAGGCTTTCCTCAGATGTCGGTTTGTATACAGTGCTTCCTCGTCTGGCAAACAGGCTGTGCAGCAGTGTTTCTGGTGGTCTCTTTCACGTCCTTCTCTCGCCTTGTGTCCGCGGCCTCATCGACACTTTCCTCACTGATGTACAGAAACATTCCTCTGCTTCCCTCGCTCGGGGAAGCAGGCGGGGATGACGACAGCAGGCGGTGAGTCATGGCTGCGTGGCTACTCTGAGGTGGGAACTGCTCAAGGCGGTCATGCTCCACTTCAGGCATGGGTGTAATGGTGGGATGTTGTATATGGGGGTCCACTGGGGGAGAGCAGGGCGTGTGTGCTGGCTTTGAGGTTTCAGGGTCTGAGCAGCTGAGCTCTGATGAGAAGTGGCTACAGTGCGAGTCGGCCATAGACGGGAGGCTGCCACTCAGGGATGGAGAATCAAACTCAGAAGAGTTAGTGCTGCGCTGCTCCACAAACTGAGCATCCATGTCCCCTTGCGTTTCGTTTATTTTAGTTTCTCCTTTGCTGCTGCCAGCTCTTTTCCTAAGCTTACTTTTACACTTTTTACCTCTTGAAGTGGAAAGGTCCTTAGACCAAGGGGACGAGGGGCAGCAGGTGGAAGGACACGAGCACATGCCACTGCTGGCTCCTTTGACACCGGTGGTGCTGCTGCTGCAGCTCGCTTCATCCATGCTGCTGCTGGCACTGCCGTGTCTCATTTTGTCCTGTTTGGACTCCATGTCTGCTGGCACCTCCAGGCTATTGTCTCTGCAAAATAATATCACTAAATAAATATTCATATCACTCATCAAAAGCAAAATAAGTCAATGTTAGACCTTTTCCTCTGAGCATCTATGTGTTCTAAAAGCATTTGTATTAAGTTTCCAGTTCTTGATCACTTATTAAACCATAATCCTGAATTATAATCTTCCTCCTTGCCCTTATTTAAAAATACTCTTATGAGTCTGAAAACAAGTTTAATCTGCTATTGACTTCTAACCTTTCTAGAGGCATGTAGGCATTTAGGATGGAGCCTGCCATGGCTTTTGTGCTCGCATTGTCACTAATTGTCCCCAGACTGACGGTGGCTGACTCCCCACTCAGACTGCAGCGTTCCTTCTGGACGTCAGCCTGCACTTCCATCCTGGGAAAAACAACCACACATGAATAACATGTTTTTTGGTCTCTCCAAACTGCATTTTGGCCATAAAACATTAACGTTTCTAAGAATGCGGAGGCCACTCACCGGTTGTAGCAGCTGCCGGACAGGCTGCCAGTGATACTCGTCCCAGCGAGGGCCGTGGTGCTGGCATTGTCGCTCATGTTGTCACGCTGAGCAGAGCTCACCCCACAGTGCTCCATGTGACTCCCACTGACACTGAGGCTCAGGCCCGTCAGACCCCCAACGCTCGCTCCGTCTCCGAGGCTTGGATTGTTGAGCCGCGTCTCCGCCACTGAGGTAGTATCTGGCAATGAAAATGGGTACAGGGAAAGCCATTTAATCTAAATGAGGGTTTCTACTGACAAAGTGAGTCTACAAAAGATAAAGATTCTGAACATAGTTCCATGAATACCCAAAAGTATCAGGTAAGACCCTCTGCAGCGAGAGAGGAAACCGAGTCAAAAAGATAAAGAGGGAATACCCTGACGTCTCACACCTTATGTTCCCAGAGAGGTCAAAGTCTCTGCTCTCATTAGGATTATTAATTATTTTTCTCTGTTTTCAGAAGGTGTGAGAAAAGCAATCTGTCTCCCTTCCTCAATATCTCCAGGGAGTCATTTCACACCATCACACACACACACACACACACACACACACACACACACACACACACACACACACACACACACACACACACAGAGTAAATAATTGTCCTTGTCTGCCATGAACCTTTGCAGAACTTCATGAACAATTAACAGCATGTAAAAATAAAGGTGAGGTGCACTTCCTCATATCAAACATGCTGGCATGAAAATAATGCGGGAGTGTAAACACAGTACAAAACAGCTTGTGTAACTCGGTGTTTCCAATTTAGCCAAAGATGGGTTAGACTTATCTCATATTTTCTCTTAATATCGCAGTTTCTCTTAAACGGTGTCTCCTGAACTCTTTCGGCTTGTTGTTCCACCAGTTTTAAGTATCTTATCTGGTGGAAATCTATCCCATTACCTTTATTTTATTTTTTATTTTTTATAAAGCGATTCTCACCTGTGGCCGCAGCTCCACTTCCTATGTTTTCATTTTCATCATCAAACTCGATTCGCACCCCTTTGCCGTTGCCAGCTGACACTCCACAACCTCCGCTCCGGCACAGGGAGATTGGGACGACTCCATAGACGTAAGCGAGCATGATGGGAACACCAATACCTACACAACACAAGAGATGGGTAAGATTAATACAATCCTTTTTTTTTTTTTTTTTTTACCAGATAATTCAAAGTAAAGATACAGGAAGAACAGAAGCAAAAATATCATATCTATAACTACTGGTACAGTTGTGTAAAAATATATTACTGGAAAACCTTGAAATATTTCAATTCTTGTCACGTAACATATGACGCAGCCAAGGCAGACCTTACCGACAGTAACTGCAGCAACCACAGGTGACACAATCACAGACAGCGTCACACCACCAGCTATCACCAAGTTCCTCTTATGTTTTGAGATGTCCTTGCCTTCATAGCGATTATGAATCTGATGGGAAACAATTTTAAAGCACATTTCACTCGAGAGATTCTGAGACTACAGTGTTGTCCGTCACTGACAACAGAAACTTATTTTACTCACATGTTTATAAAAAGGTACTCCCAATGCTTCAAAAATGACAATCTTGATCTTGTATTAACTGTAGTTAATGACTGTGCAGTTTTTTTATTATTATTGTGAAACACAGATTACTGGGTAAAGTGCTGCTAAAACATGGTGGTTTTAACACACCATAACTTCTGTACACGAGTAAGTGTCATTACATCTTTAACCTACTTCTCAATCTCTTGCTGATAATGAACAATCCTCAGTTGCCCGATGAAAGCACTCACCTTTCTGCCCACATAGACTGGGATGCCAATGATCATTGCTGGGATGGCGATGCCAGCAATGAGTGCGATACCCACGGGCGCACCCACCAACGTGCCGAGCTGCCACAGAATCTTCTTCTTCCTGCTCCAGGGCTTCTTCCCCCAGAAGGTGCAGCCTGACGGACTGAGAAGGCAGGAGAGATGAAATAGTCAGTATGGGCTCAGACAAAAAAGCAACACGTGTGTGTATTACTGTTACAAAAACTAAGCTGACGAAAAAAAACGTGTTGCGATGTCTTTAATCAATTAATTTAATTGATTCTTAAAGTATTTTGGCTTTTAAGGTCACTAAAAATAGGTATTTTGCTAAAATCCTTGTAGGATTAAGATATTCTAAAACTCAGGTTGGACTATGGATGTGTAAAGAGCAAAGCTCGGGGGTGTTTGGAAGCGACAGTGCAAAGATCCAAATTTGCTATCTGACTCATGGTTCATATCAGTGAAAACAGCTCCATCCCCGAATCAATATGCCTCAGTCTTGTGTCTGTTGCCATTAGGCAGCTAACCCTCTGCCTTCTCATTTATACTGGCACAATACCATTGTTGCTGTGGTAAAACATTCTCAGGCTTGCTGGTGTAGACGGAGATAATTTAAAAAATGTTGCAAAGGCACCTGTCTAGAATAATGCTTTCATTTTATAAAGACTTTCATGTGAACTGGGATGAATAAAATGAGCTTTTTGATTGAAGAGTAACAATACTGAGCATTTAGATTAAAGAACTAACACCTCAGAGATACTTGAGAAGGAGAACAAATTCCATCGACAGAGCACCGACTACTGGGATACTGAGCTGAAAAGTAAAAACTGCTGGAAACATAAAGATAAAGCTTAAAAACAGGATAAAATGCAGAGTATCCACCCACTCAGCTGTGTGTTTGTCTCACCTTAAATAGTGCAGGTCAGAAATCTCCTTCATGCAGAGCCAGCAAAACTCACAGCCGCACACAGCGCAGGTCATGTGATTACAGCTTCCATCATTCATCTTGATGATGTAAGCGGAGCAGCGAGGGCATGGCTTGATGTCATCACCTTGAGTGAGTCGAAGGGAAAAACATGCTCATTCCAAAATCTGTCAAAAATCGATAGAATATGAAGTGGATCCATCTGCGCATGGTGTGCTGAGGTTAATAATAGGAAAGAACAGGTCACGTGTGTACAAATATCCATCTCAATGTTACCTGCCGCTCCACTCTCTTGGCTGTAGCTGAGGGACGACGACCTGAAACTCCTCAGCCGGAGGTTCTGGGCCCTTTGCTGACGTGCTGTGTCACATGTCTGGTTGGGGTGCCACAGCTGTTTGCAGTGGTAGCAGAACTCTGTCCCACAGCCCTCACGTTCACAGGTAATCTTTGGGCAGCTGGCGCAGCCGAACGCAATGACGGCATAACTACGAGAAGAAAAACACAGACGTGACTGTTGGTCACAAGAAAGTGTGGATGTAGTAGTTTAGCACAACACTAGGGGTCAGCAGGGCTGAACTGGCAAGAACAGGCAAAATGCAGAAGAACCAAATGAAAGCAATTGAACTGAGGGAAAATTCTAATGTACATAGAAATATATACAGAACAAACTTCCTCAAACCCTCCCGCTTTATGAACAGTGTAACAACAGTACAACACAGGTTTGATTAAATCTGAATGGCCGCATGTCATCATCATGTCCCTCATCAATCATTACACGACTCTATTGGTTGTTGGCTGTTCTTAAGAAATGAAGGCAAAGTCCAACTGTTTTGTTATAAACATGCAAATCTAATAAAAAGGAAAAACTTACACTTTGAAAAAAAAACAAAAAACATCCCATTAAATCCCAACAAAAGTCTCTGACAGTAAAATATGAACAGCAGCAACTTTTCCTTGTTGCTTGCCTACTCACAAACCTTCTTGTTTTTAAGACATTGACAACTTTTGTGCTGAAAAGAACTGATACGCTAAATACTGAGACTGTTGAAGCCATTCAGCTTTTCACATCGCGGCTATCAAACAAACAATCTGATGTACAAATTGGACAATGTGTAACAACTTCAGTGGCAAATGCATACAGCACAAAGGCTCCGTGTGAGATCCAGCAGCCTGCGTCGAACCCTCATCTGACTTACTGGAACAGTAAGTAAACAGTAACAGTGGAATCACACCCAACATTTACGGCTGTAACTCTGCAGAGTCAAAGACGAGCCGTTTATTCAGTTTGCACAAATTCGCAGGAAGATATTCAAGCTAAGCAAGCAGACGTTGCGGCATCAGCTGCTGTTGACCGATATACACAGCTGTATGCTTACATCATTTCAACCAAGATCTCGACTGAGAATTAAATCCAACAGCATAAGCTGATACCAGAGATGCAACAGGGAGTACATTTACAAAGCAAAATGGAGGAGAAGTTCCCAGTGACTCATGCAGAATGGACATTTCAGTGAGAGAAAAGCTAAACTACAATGCAATAAGATAAAAAGGGTAGGGGTAAAGCCATTTGTTAAGGTTACTCCACACCACTTTACCAAGCTACATTTGATAAAAACAGCAAGTTTAGATAAGTTAATAATAAGTTTAGAATATATTTCAAAAGGCATAATTTGCATAACCACAATAAGAAATTTTCCCAGAATTTCCCCATGGCTTTTCTCATGGTCACAGTTTCCTCCATTTCAGGAGGAAGTAAAAAAAAAAAAAAACAGCATTTTTACTCTACTGACCTTCATACCTCACATATTCCACAGCACATCAGTGTTATATGTCTTTAAAAGGATAAAAGAAAGTCAGTCTAGACAGTTTCCAGACAGTCTCCACTAACACCTTAGTGAGGCAAACTGATGGCATATTGTGTGAAAGCTGAAAAGCATATGGAAGATTTCCAGATGGACCTTTTGGCATCATCACCACCCTGTGTCTTCCCACACACACATATGAGGAACAACTTAAATCCTGTCCAATTTGTCCTTATGTTTACATGTTAAATACTGAGGTGCAAGTGAGAACTCGATGCTAAACCAGCGAGCAGGTACAACGATAACACGGGCAGTCATGTACGCCAAAGTACAAGTGCTGTGTTTGCAGGCTAAGACTATTATGGTGAGTTGTTGCATGAGAAACAGTGTTTACGTGAGAGAGAGAGACAAACAAAATGGTGAGCCACACTTTGCGAAGCTTTTACAGAAACCTTTAGGGGGGAATGGGTTGGTAGTTGTGTCCAATGGATGTAAAGACTTCTTTTGGCACCATGAAGGTTTCATGTTATCAGACAATAATGTGAAAGAGTTTGTCAGATGCAAAAACAAGGCACTTTTACTTTGCAGAGGACATCATCCCTGTTATATCATTTTGAAGCTGTTCAGAGGTCGTCGGTCACGGGTTCTCATTCAATGCCTAATGATATTTCACACCCAGATATAAGGGAAATAAGGCCCCGATTGAAAAGTCCTGGATTTTCTTTTAACGCCTGAATTTCTACCCAACAAAAACTCAAGTGTTAATCACACAACGACTAGATGTGCTAACATAAAGAGCTAAGATAGAGACGTAGAGACATCAAATCTAAGTGTCAGTCAGGTTTACTCTAATCCATTGATTGATAGATAGAGATAGATATTGAGAGAGAGAGAGAGAGAGAGAGAGAGAGAGAGAGAGAGAGAGAGAATTAACCAGTGGAGAGTGTGGCACTGAGCCAAAGCTGAGCTATTTGGAGGTTGAGAGCAAGAGGAGCTGCAACAATCTCATGAAAGGGCCATTATTCCAACAGACAAGGGTCAGCAATGTTGATGCAACAAAGCTACGAGAGAGTGAAGGGTAAAACCAATACTGTGTTTTCATTCTACGGGGCTATGGATACAAAGCTGTGAACCAGCTGGCCCAAAACTGCATGGATACATAAATACTGTTCTTTAAAACGAATCCAGACGGCACCTAAAAATATCACCGAACATGTAAATCCCAAAACCTACAGAATGCTGCAACTCTAGATGAGCAGCCCAAGCTTGTTGCGTGTGCAGAGGTACTTGTGGCCAGAAGGTGTGTTGTGTAATAGGTGAAGCCAGGTGAATGAATGAGCAGGGAGAACACAGTGTCGGTCACAGCTCGGGCCCCTGTGAGCAAACTGTTGAATCCTTACGAGCTGCGAACAGAGAAAAACCCTGAACTGACCTTAACTCTGCACTGTAACTACCATGTGAAAAGAAAAAACTGTTGGGCAGTGTTTAATTATAAAACAGTAAGTAATGAGGATTAATGTAACTAACAAATACTATTTTAATTCATTTCTAATCGTGTCCACCATCATAATAAATAAATATTCTGTACATTATTATGAGCGATGAACGGCCCGATTAGCTTAGTTTAAATGCACCATAGCGTATATATGGCTTTTATTTTTATTTCATTACAGTCTTTATATTAGTCATGTTGGTCCTGGGCCACATTTTCACTGTCAACGCCCATTCAGGCAGTGGTACAGTCAGATAACAATGGCATGATTACACACTTACCGCTCACATCTTTTTTTGGCTGAGTCATTAGGATGACAAAATGAAACAGGTCTATTACAGCAACAGAGTTATTTTTATCTCAGACATCAGTGGAGAAGCTGGAATAAACTTCTCAGTGCCAGATTACAGCCTAGAAGTCTCCTTGATGTAGTTCTTCACCGTGTTATTTTGAGCTTGTGTATTGCTTTATTTAATCAGAGAGGCAGAGCTTTAAGCACATATTGGATAACTGTAATCTAGACTTTTGACATAAATGTGGTTGTACTATTGAGGGCATTAATCTCACAAGCCTGACACGTTGCAAACTGGCTAAAACAGGCCAATTAATTTTGTTTCCATCAGTGTTGAAAAAGGTAAAGATATAAAGCATATTTAAATTCCTTTCTGACCTTTAATTTAAATGTAAAATCTGTTGATTGGAGACGAAAAGCATTTTTAAAGCATATCACTTTCATCCCAAATGTTAGGTAAGGATGTGCTGTGCTAATACAGTATGTTATTCACTGAGGAGGCAATCTAATCCCTCTGCTCCTGTTCTTACCCGCAGTCAGGTGCAGGACACCAGCGGCAGTCCGGTTCAGCCACCAGCCACCTCCTCAGCATGAACTCCTCATACTTCTCCATGAGGGCTCGGTCTCCTAGGATCATTTGGATGTCATGGGGGTTGAAGCGCTCTGAGCACTCGGGGCAGCTGATGTTGACACGGGACTCCGAGATCTCGATGCGCAGATACTGACGCAGGCAGTCTGCACAGGAGCGGTGGTGACAAGTCATGATGTCTGGGAAGCGCTCTCGTGTGTGGCGGAGCAGGCACAGAGGGCACTCCAGCGTCTCTGATGACGACCCCGGCATCGATGAGGTCAATGCTATGTCCGATTGAGACTGGGTTGAAGTTTTATCATTGCTAGGCTCTGGCTGCACACTTTCAATGCTGACAACGCCGTCCACTCCGGCTCCAGGCTGCAGAGTCCTAGACTTACATTTGGGGTCGCGATCAGGCCTACGCCGTCGCCCAAAGAGTGAGTGAAGGGACAGACGGCGCTTCTTGGGAGTCTTTCTAACTGAGGGAAGGCTAACAGAGGAGGCAACAGAGTGAAGGTCTCGCTCTGAGCCTGTGTTGCCATGATGCTGCTGATGCAGGTTGCTCATAACGCCAGAAGGGGCGCCACTGGTGCCACGACCAGAAATCAACACATCAGGAGAGGAGATAGGGGATAGGAAAAGGGGAAAGGACGTTGGATAGAGGAAGTTAGGGTCAAGAGACGGTCAAGAAAGGCAGCTGGTTTACTGCCAGTTAGGACATGGTGGAAGGAACTTGGCAAAGGAGATCTGTAAGTCGGCGATGTGGTCTGTCCCGGGTTTAGATCACAATGGTTGAGGGGTTCTGTTGACCTGAGATGCAGAGGTTTTGTTGTAGGACGAGAACCTGAGGAAAAGAGAGAGAGAAGGAGGATCAGGTGCTATCCCACACCAGAACATTTACTTCAAATGTACTGCTGCAAAAACAGAATCATTTGGAGGTATATACAGGAGGCAGAAAAACCCGTCGGCTGGAGATGTGATCAAAAAGACATGACAATATTGAAAACATGATAAACATAAACATAATGAAGCACATCTCGGACCTTTGTGGTCCATTTAACAGTTAAAGATATTTCTGGCAGACCTGAGGCATTTCTTCAGGCGTTTCCTTTGTGCAGCTGAGTGTGTCCAACTGCATGCTCTCCATAGAGTGTGTATTAGTCAAGTGTTGGCAAAACAAGACAAAATCCTGTGTTTCTGCTATAGATCTCAGATGTGGCCACAGCTGTGTCAACGTGTCTCTAGAGCTGCCGCACCTAGCCTAGCCTACAAATTAGGCCATGTCATGAACACAGTCATGAACTGTGAAAGTAGAAGTGGTTTCTCAACCCTCTGTTTTGCTCACACTGATACCAAACACATAAAGAGACCTTGAAGCAACAAGAGTTAGTGGTCGTGATTCTACATGAGCGTCCAATTTTATCAAGGCATCCCTTTGAATTAATTTAAATGTTCTGGATAAACCTTTCTGCTTCAGACTGACTTCTTAAGACAGAAGAAGTAGAAGTAGAACAAAGAAACTGGAAGCACCTTTTTTTTTTCCCCCCAAAGAGACTCAATCCCAAACTTCAACAGTGGCCTCTTAATTCTGTGCTGCTCTGCTACCATTTTGACAACAGTAACAACCAGATTCCTGTGAAAGCTTACAACCAGTCAAAGACAAAAGCCTCATATACACATCGGTTTATATCGCAAAAAAGACACCTTCATTAACCCTCTGCTGTCTCTCCTTATAATCTACATGATAAACAGAGGAGATCAGCACATCAACGTGTCCTTATACACATCAAGCTGGCATCATGGAATCAGCTGAATGACGACAGCACAGCAGATTAGATTGGTGAGTTCCACAATACCGGCTTGATGTGTGTAAGCTCACATGAGGCGGGATGGATTTGACTCTGTTACTACCTCCCTTGCTGGCTCAGAAGTGCTTCAGTGGCGGATCAACTTTGACACAACCCCCCCCACCCTCTGTACACATGACACGTTGTGCTACCAAGGTGCATCCGTGGCAGCTACAAAACACATATGTAAAAGAGGCTTAAGATCCTTTAACTGTAAACCCCTGCACTCTAACAGATCAAGTCCGTAGATTTACTGAGGTCACCTCACCTGACAACACACAGCATATACTGCAAAACCAGAAATGTTACCTCGAAATCCAATGGTGCTTTAGTAGAGAATCTTTTTACTGCAGTTGATGACTGTGCACATTCTGTTATTTTAGAATTGCATATACTTGGAGCATGCTGCGATTTTGACTCACCACGCTGGCTCCTTATTTAGTTCCAACACAATGTACCTGCTCTTCCAAACAACCGTGTTACGCAGTGCAAGCTTGCCCTCACTGGCTATGACACGCCCTGAACAGCGCTATAGTAGCTTATAGTAGATTATGGCAGCAGCTGTATGCTTCAAACTTGTATTTGTGTGCGTGTTTATCATTTGGGACTAATTTCAGGGAAATTCCACAGGGAGCCAAAAGGTGATGAACAAGCCACTGCAAATCCCAACTGAGGCAGCGATCCTGCAAACCCAATCCTGCAAACCACAGTCTGACTGGCTGCGGTTTTTCTACCCTCATGAAAACATGTAAGCAGAAATCAGCTTTTACTGCTTATTTTACTGCTGGAGGAGTAGTGAAAATGGCAAGCCACATTCAGTGAGGTACCATGACAGCATTGAAATGCTGACTCTACTTCCTCGTGCTTATCAGAGACATCAATGTCAAATACTATCATACATTGGACTGTCACTATGCAACACTTGAACTAAACAGCAAGTACAGTTCTCAAAGCAAAAAGGCACGAATGCATCCAAGTCTGACCACATTCAGAGATGTGTTCCTCCATCTATCGTTGCCTTTTTAATGCTGCTCAGCAGCACTTTTTACCCCGTTGAGCAACAAAAATATTTCTTAAATTCACGTCAGAATTCCTTCACACGCACATTTGAGGAACTTCAGATGTCGCACGTAAGCGGCCTATCTCAACAGGCCTATTTGATATCCAACATCGATGTGCAACAGTGGCAGCTGTCTGCAGGAAAGACCTCGCCATTCACTGCACCACCTGTCTTGAAATAAGTTCAATTTAACTATTTGCTGTGGGTGGAGTGTTCAGCGCACAGACGTGACTAAGAAGGTTGCTCTGTTTTCATTTCATCGTTTCCAATGTAAACTGGCTTCTATACCTTTAACTCTTTCGGTGCCATTGACGTCTATTGTCGTCAATTTAAAAAAAACGCTGACTGCCAAAGACGTCTATAGACGTCAATTGCGTTTTTTAAACGGAGCGGGCTGGGGGACAATCTAGCGGAGTTTGTCACTAAATCTTAGGCTTGTAAACACTAAACAGAGAATCTACTGTCTATTACTAAAGGACTGAAAATGGTAGAAACCAACTTTTTTTTCCTGATGAAAGAGGAGAGTCTACTCTTTCTTTTGGTAATTTCGGTGTGTACATAGTCATAAGACACACTTTTCTGTGGGTCTTGGAAAATCAGTCAAAATACTGTAAAACACTTGGCAGTGTGGGTTTCTCTGTACTGAAAATGGCTGGCAGTCAATGAGTTAAGTGTCTTAAAACAACTTCAGAAAACGGTTTAATGAAAAATGTGAAGGATCTACATTAGAAGTTGCTGTCAAACTCAATGCCAAGAGAAAATAAATCCCCACAAAGAAGGCAGCACCTTATAAAGGAGGATTTATTGTTAGTTAATGACTGACAGTACTGGAAACATCGTCTTTTGCAATTACCGATACTCACTTCCTGAAACATCCCAAGTTGGATGAAATTTTACAGCTTCTGCCTGACTATAAAATATCCCCATTGAACTTATGACAAATAGGCGTATACGTCACCTGTTACAGTCCTGTGACATTAAATGACAGTATTCAACTTTAGAGATTTGTAGTAATCAACTTATGGTTTTAAATCTGCCGAAACTCATCAAGTGCAAATAATTTGCAATTTTGCTCCCTTTCTGAGAATGTTAAGATTTCATTGTTCTCCATGTGCTTGTGTTAGCGTGGGATGTATTTGTTTCAGTCCACTTCTACACTACTACACCTCTGACAGTCCAGCAGATTGGGTTGATTTCATCTCTTAAATGTATCTAATGTTATTAGGGGTGCACCGAAATGAAAATTTGTGGATATGTGGATATTTGTGGAATAAGGAAAACACCAAAAGAAATGATTATGCCAATTTTTGTAGCATTGTTGTTATGGCTGAAACTGTGTGTACTTGTCTGACTAACGTCACGACATTGCAACAAAAATTAATATTCATGCTTCAAGAATGTTTTACTTGGCCCCGCTCCTGAATAGCCTACAGGCTATAACTAGCCCCTTTCACACTGCCGAATAACCCGCGTTTAATTCGCGAATTTAGCGTGTCCGCTGTTGCGTTCACACTGCCGACCCGTGCTGCCAGGTCAACTCGACTCGCCTTTCGACCCGCGTCGGACCCTAGTCTTTTTGCCGAGCCGAGTTTGATGTGAACGCAATCGACGCGGGTCGGACGTGGGCGTGGCGTGACGTGAGGAGTTTAAAAGACAGAATGGACAGCTGATTCAGAACAACAGCGACAGGTGAGGACAAGTTTCACTCTGTTTTAGCCTACATCAAGTTCGAGACATTTTTTAATATGGCCAACTGGGGAGACAAGGAGGTCCGCGAGCTCCTCAGCCTCCGAGCAGAGGACGTTATTTACCGCCACATTTTGGGGACGGTTTTCGCGTTCTTCTGCTTCAAATTTTAGCTGGATTTCCTCAATTTGGAGGTTAGTGCTCCCGTATTCTCCGCATATGTTCATCGGCGGCATTCCACGTTGTAACCATCCACACACCGTAAAGTAACATCTCCATGAACTGCATATATAATTGCATAAACGATATCTCAAGGTGTCCCGCCATCGTTTGTTTGAAAAATTTGATGCAGACAGGTGTATTTAACCCTACCTCCGACGCATGGCTTGTGCCTACGTCATTGTACACGCCCGGCCAGCATTTAATGTGTTTCGTGTGACGCTCTGCCACTAGGCAACGCCCCCTGAACTCGTCTTCAGGCGACACGGGTCACCCTGACACGCCAAGCGTTCACATTGCTCGACGCGGGTCGAAGGTGCAATTTGGACCCGCTAAGGTAGCGGGTCGCAGTGTGAAAGGGGCTATAGACTGCTGAAAGACAGTAAAATGAAGTATCTTTAATCATGAGCAGCCTGTCGCTCCAAAACAAGATATTCTCTGTAACCCATCCCTTTTTCTCCTTGGCAATTCACACCTGCCAGAGAGATGGGGCTCAGTTCAGAATTAGTGTGTGCTAACACGCATCAAACCTATATCGCCAAATCAGTTGAGTGACAACAGCACAGCTGGTCAGAGCGGCGTGTTCAGCAATGCCAGGTTTCCCTAACATACTCGGCCTGTTTTGCCTCTGTTACAACTTTCCTTGCCGGCTCACGGGTGCATCAGGAGCGGAGCGGCTTCGCCGTCCTCCCAATGCGCAAAGAAGGTGCATTAGCTCCAGTTTGAAAGGCATGTGTAAAAGGGCCGAAAGACACGAAACAAAAAAAGTCAACCTGTACAGAAGAATTTGTGTCATTTGGTAGCTCTGTAAGTTTAAAAGCCCAATTTGAAGAATGTAAGACAACAAAAGTTCAGTCAAATTGGTCTTTGGGTAACATTTCCACATCCAACCTCAAGAATAACAGCGCTGAACTGTGTCAAGGACGAACAGCAGGAGAAAATGCATCTCTGACAATAACTTTCACTGTAAGGCCTGACTTTTTGCTGACATGGTGCCTTAACACTTAAATTCCACATTATAACAAAGCGCGGTGACGTGTTGGGTGAACTCAACAATTCGTGAGAGCAAGAGGAAATTTTAACAAGACACAGAAGCAATTTTAACCAACCCACAAGTCGATGTGAAATTACACTCCAGTGGCGTAATTAAAATGGAAAATCCTGCCTCTGCAGTGTAACAAGAATGAGTGGGACTTTCCATTTGGCTGAGGTCACTGCATGTGTTTGTGCGAGTACACACTCGTGCACGTATTCCAGCTCTGCGGCTCCGTGCCATCGCATGCAAACCAAGTTCACACACTGGGACGGTGTCCCAGTTCCTAAGACAAGCCCGGGGTAAAAAGCCCACTGCGGCAGAATAAATGATTTCAATCCTCCGTCAACTCTAAAATGGAAATAGCAAAGTTTACATCACATTATGCTTCATGCTGTTTTATGACGAAAACTGCTAGAAAATATAAACCAGAGGGTTTTCTATTGGAGAGGCCATTTAATGTCAGGTCAATGAGGGAGTCACACCATAATTTGTGTGTCAAAATGGAAAGGGGAAAATAGTAATAAATTAAGTGACTTGAAGCCACGTTGGTAAGGGTTCTAACAAGTATAGAAGTTGAGACCACAGAGAACACGCTGGCTCCAGCATTGCAATAAACAAAATAAAGCCAGGTTTCCCTTGCCTGTAATTTTGCAAAGAGCCAATGTGGCACATGACCAAAGTGCGATGAACATTTTGTGTTAAAGCTCTGCAACGGCACACTTGCACGTCAAACCCTGTGTTACAAACACTTTTCTTTCATTTCAAGTACAATGTCTAAGCTGCAAAGGGAACATGGTCATTGCAAAATGAACCATCGATAAGTGAATGATAACATTAAAACTGTTTCACTCCGTTTCTTCTACTTTCTAATGCCAAGGCAAACAGAAGTAAAGCAGCCTAATTAAAAACCAGCCAACAATAAGTCTGCTCTCAGTGCACAGTCAATTCATTCAGTTAAAGAAAAAAATATATGCTTAACTGAGCTCTACAGTTATGTGGCACCAGCAAAAACCGGTGATTGTGTGATGTCCTCAAATCTAATCACAATGACATCACATTGTAAAGTGAGAGGATAAATGTGTCCTTGCTCTGGGAAGCAAACTATATCGGCATGTATGCAATTGATTTCACACCACCCTGACATTTTCAGGGAAAGCCAAAATTCTTGTGTTTCCCATAAGCACAGAGAGCAGACGGGTGACATCTGTGGGCCAGTTAGCGGATCTCAAGATCCCCAAATGATGGTCAGCTGCAGTGATGAAAACACAACGCGTTTTCCTCTTGCAAAATGCAAGAGAGGACACGATTCAATGCAACACTTGTTAGTTCTTTTTAATAATTAGCCACGATCAGAGCACATTTGTTTAAGGCCTCTGCAGTCAAGACAAATTTCACAATAGTGTCAACCCAGCTGTGTCATTTCCCGTGTCATGACTTGGACTATGTGCTCGTCAGTCCACTTCTGCTATTTTTTGACAAAAACCTGAGCTAAGCCACTTCAGGCCTATCGCATTTCTGACCAAAACTCAAGTTTCTGGAAACGCACATCACCTGTTGCTCCATCTCAACCCACAGAGAGATACAGCGAATTAAGCCACTGCATGTGAAGCCTTTGTGGGTTATCAGAAGAGAAGTGTGCGCAAGAAGGATTTCCTGTTGTGTTTATCAATGCTGAAGTCCAAATTTAGCAATATTATATGAGTTACTTGTGCCAATTTGGTGCAAATGCCTACTCTCTAACATACAATGATCAACTTCCAAGACTGGAAATGACGGGCTAAAAAAAAAGCATTCTTCTGCTAAGTTCATCACGTACACTAATTTCCGGTGACATTCCAGCTTCAGGACAGATTTCCTGATCATGACAATGCATTCACTTCTTATGGCTTTGGACCAAGCGACAGCTTTACATAACTTTGTTTACCTTACACACTGAAAAACTGTCAAAAATTACCCGAATGGACATGCATCTGAACACAATGGAAAAAGATTACCCAGTAAACTCTGGGTTGAACAGCACTAATGAGGTGTAGGACAGCTTTCTGTCAGAAGTAACCCTGCCGCTTAATGAATTTTTAGTTGGTGTATTATTGCCGTGGTAACTAACATAATCATATCTGACATTCAACAGAGAGTGGCGATACTGGAATGAATGTCTGTGACGCTCCCCTCGGCACTATTTACAAAACACTATGACTCACACTCAACAGGGCAAGGTACTTTTCCGCGACATCTGGGACACTGTAATGAGGCAGCAGCTTCATTTGGATTGTCAGTACAATTAAAAAGGTGGCAACATTCTGCACACTGAAAAAATAACTTCTCATGTCGACAGTAATTTGATACTCATTTCCAAATAGTGCCACGGAGACAACAAACGAATAAGCAAACGATTTTCCTACGAGACAAGTTGGTGTTCTGACAGGGGTGAGGACGGAGGAGTCACAGAAATGACAAAGTTATTCTACGAGTCCGAAAGAGCTCGTTATATCATGTCAAGGCCAGCTTGCCTTTGACAGAATTACTTTTCTATCTCTTGTGCATGCACGTCATGCTCCCGAAGGCTTCTGAAATATGCAGTAATGTTTCTATCTTGCAAAAACATCTTTACAGATCGTTGAAACGCGTCTCCAGCTTCAACTGGAGCCACACATTGAGTTTCTATGTAATCCCTGTCCACACCCTGTCAAAAATTGACACCAACTTCTGAATTTTCAGACCTCTTTTGCTATTTCTTAATTAAGTGACAAGGAATCTAAATGAATTTCCCTAAGTGTGAAGTTGAACATTTTTTCAAACTCAATAGATGTTGATAAACTTTTAATCTCCTGCATAGTTCATGAAGTCTTGTCCTTACTCTGTTTGTGCTTGGTTTGTGGTATGGTTTATTGGTCAGTAAGATGGTTATGGTGACACAAACCAGAGCCTGAACTGGGTTTGTAGACTTACACACTCTGGTTTTAGGTTTGCTTCTAATTTCTTTGCAAATTAATCAAGAATAATTTCAAATCACGTACTGAGTTTGAATCAAACTGAATATTCACAGCCCTGATGTAAACCGCTAGTCCATAATCGCCCAGCCTGGCCCCTTCTGCATCCAGGAGACAGAGAGAGCACAGACGAACTCCAACGAACACTTTCTCTCTCTAAAAGCTGCCCACGATCAAAAACAAGCCATCTTAAACAGGATAGATGACCTCAGAAGCACCCTCCATGTTAGCTGAAGTGAGGAGGTGACACTTGAAATCCCTCCTCGTCTTCTCAAGGAGGATTTTACGATACTTTCCAGATTTTGTTCCACAGGACACTTGGTCACCCACTCAAGCATTCTAATTTTTGGTCAACCCTGAACAGAGAGTTAGAGATTAACTACCCGTCTGTGACTCTGTTATGGCAATAACTTTCTACCTGTCTGTGTTAATGCAATACCACAGGAAACCTCTATAAACCAAGCAGGTTAACAGCAAACTTTGTGAGGAACCTGATGATGTATGTCTGCTGCAACACTGCTGAACCAAACCTTGATGGGGAACACATTACCTTTGACAAATAAGGTGCCTTTTCATATTGAAAAGAATTTCCAAATGAGGCGATTAAAATGTTTTTAGGCCAACAGTCACCACCCCCTGTGAATGAATTCATCCCCATGTAAAATTCAAAGCCTTGTTAAAGCAGAATAGCTGCCATTTGACAAATCCTTTCAAAGTCTTTCAGGCTTCTGCATTATGCGTCTTCTGATGAATGCATAACAGCCACTGTCCTCCTTTCTGAAGGAGGCTTTTCACCCCAAACAGCAGGGGAGAAGGAAGCAGATTGGTGGCATTATGGGGGAAGACGGCACTGTTCCATTTGTGCTCCAATGGAGGAGGACAGAGAGACCCACTAACCACTATTCACAATTCATCAGCAGTGCATAGGCTCACTGTGCAATCAAGTCCAAAGATGCACATGTATGAAAAAAATGTTTAAAAATCATTTAGCTAAAAAAAAAAAAAAGACAGGAGGAGTTTAAGAATTAGTGAATAAATGAGTGCCTTGTAAAAATAATTCTCAATGCTCTGCATTGGCAGGTCTCACCATAGGTGAAAGCAAAAAAACAAAACAAATTGGAGTCGGAATCAGTGCATTTTTAAGTTTCAACTGACTGTTCCTTGTGCACCGATATTCGTCAGTTCATCAGACCAAAACATGAGACGAGACAAGCAAACATACTTGTAAATACGACGCATACTTGGAGCTTTAATTCAAAGCTCAAGGGTCTCGTTCGTATGTGTGAGTCTGGCTGCTGTCTGGCTGTCAGTCACCAATGATAAAAGGGGGATGATCACTGTCCTATATAAATATCTGAGAATAAAATGTTTACACTGAATATAAAACCTCACAAAAAGAATATCAAACAGCATAGCAAGTATTTATACAGAGAGTCGAGCTGCTCACCCAAAGTCCTAAAAGAATACGCCACCTAACAGAGCTGTAAAATCATAGAAAAGGAACAGTTACAATCTCACTCTGTCATATTTTGACCAAAGCATGTCAGACATTTGACTGAGACCTCTGGAAAGTGTGTCAAGTTGAGAAAAATGGGCAGAATATGTCAAGTATAAATTAGTTACAACTGACATGGCGGTAAATGCACTCAACTGTGTCATTCGTCTTTAACATAAAATGCTCCCACTCCAGATCTGGAGTGGGGACACGATACCTTTAGGTGGCTCTGCACAGCATCGGCATACGATACCAAAATATCAAGCTGGCATCAAAGGAATCTTTTTTCACAAACAAAAAGGCCCAAATTTTACCCAGACAATTTTTTCAAACCTAGTTATAGAAATAAGAGTATAGTTCTGAGTAAATTCCCCAGAGATTTATAGTATTTTGGTCAAGTTAAACAATACAAACCATCACGAGGAACCAAAAAGCTAAGTGACTCACTATCAGAACCCCCCCAGCCAAGGTTGGGTCTCATACAATTAACTGCAATTACTGATTTAATTTTCTTATTCATTCTGTTAATTCGATTCCATTTAAACGAGTGGTCATCAGCACCACCTTTTTGCTGTGAATCCAACAAATAGCCTCCCTCCAACCGATGACCTCTACTTCTTCATTTGGCTTAAAGACAAAATGTGCCCATGGTGATGCTGCGTTTGACTTAGTAACTTAGCTAATAGCGATTATGTCAGTAGGTGCTCAGCTAAATTTAGTCTTTCAATAGTAGAGGTTAAAGGCCTTATAATGTGGTGCCATTAAATCGTGGCAGAGGAACACAACAGATCACAACAGTGATAGAAACATGACGTGTTTAAAACAGCTCGAATAATTGTGTAAAAGTGACAGGCCATGTGAGGATGGCTTAATTCAATTCAATATACATGATTTGGAAGGGCTACATAGCTGATGTGTTTTCCAATCGTGAAAACATTGATATGATGCGACTACAGAGGGACATTTCCATTCACTGCACTGTACATGTATTCAATAGCAGGGCAGATCACATGCATGCACATTGAACTGAACATGACGATCCACTGACGTACAAATAATTTCATGGACAAAACTAAGAGTTAGACTTTAAACCGTGCGACAGAAAACATCCCATGAACCAGTTCTTATAAAACCAAACAGATATACGACCATAACCCGAACATGTTTCAACGCAAATGTCTCAAGTAGCTGTACTGACAAATGGGCTATTGAGGATCAAATAAACGTTTGGTCTAATCTCTCTTTCATTGAGGGACCAAAGAAAGTACCGAAAATGAAAGCATAAACGAAAGTCAGAGAGCGACTTGTTTAACGAGTTATGAAAATATTAAGATCTCTCACCGCATAATAAAACGGCGATGTATCTATCACGAGAAGCTCTACACCAGAAGGAGGAAACAATGTTTACAACGTCCAGCTGGCTAGCCTGTGTTAGCCTGTGAGCTACGAGATCAGATATGTAGCAGGAAGCTAGTCACCAACTTTAATCGCCAAGAGAGTAGTTGCTGCCGCTGACCAGCAGTATTGTGGTCTGTTGCCTTCAAGTCAACCATTAAACAAAATGCCTGTTTTACCTTAGTTACTGCAAACGGTTATAAAACTGTATTTGGTATCAGAGGAGGATATCTGCCGGCCCGGAATTGAGTTTAACGAGAAAAATTTGGAAGCTAACAAAGCTAGCTGCTGAGCAGCCTCGGAGAGGAGGAAGTTCTGAAGTATTATAAACTAAAAGTGATCCAGTCCTGACTTAAAAGCGGATTATTTTAAACACTTACCTTTGTATTTCCCTTGAGTTTGTATTACTTCACAACAGAAGTGCATACTGTGGTCTCCATTTCACAGGAAGCCGTTGGAGAAAATGTGTAATGCAAAACTTCAGGCAGGGTACATTCCCCGAGTCTGACTGTTGTCATCAAGCCAGAGAGGAGATTTTAAATAACACGTACACTTCCGGTCAGGAATCTCATATTTTCAAAATAAAAGCCGCATACAGCGTGGTGTTTTTGTTTCATGGTCAGTGATGGAGCTCAGTACGTAATCAACTCCATTTTAAGTGAAAGCTAGCTTTCTTTTCCATTATCAATTCACTCTTGTTATGATACTTACATGCATTGAAACTAAGTATTTTTAAAAATGTCACAGGTACTGTGAAGCTATTAATTTAATCCCAATTTAATTTACTTAACTCTTCTTATATGTTCGATCACAAATTCTCAAATGAAATAGCAAACATGTTTGTAATGTTAACTGTATAATGTTGTGGAAATGATAATTTATCCCTTTAAAGCATTTCATGTAGAGGTATGATAAAGCAAATGTTTAACAGGCTCACATAAACATCACAATTACTTATTAGCTTATTTTTCTGTGTTGTATACATCAAATCACATCTCTGTCTCCCTGGCAGTGACGTATGGTAAATTAATTACTTGTTTTTTGCTCATTTATATTTAAATGTTTTCTCTGTCTTGTCTACATGTAATTGTTTTCTCTCAGTCTCGCCGACGGTGAGATAAATCAACCATTCTTGTTCTTGCTTTTTGCCGTGCAAGTCGTTTGCATTCAGGTGGGAGCCGTGTGGAAATAACTGAAGAATGAAAACCCGCGCGTGCCTTGTTGTGCAGCGGGCTTTAATTTGTGAAGCACTGTCGGAACGGAACATGTTTCCCTTGTAGGAGCTGCCGCCCTGACACTTACAGATGTTTATCATGCAGTGGAAACGTAACCACCTTCTGGCCACTCAAGAGTATAACCTTTCCATACATCCAGAATACACGCATTCAACTCTTGTTTTATTTTTTTATCCTAATCTAACCTTTAACTTATCTTTAATCTAACCCTGGCTATAACCCACAATACCAAATGCTTTACTCAACGGAGAACAGTTTAAGTGGGTGTGTGCCTCCCTATATCGGGCTTTCTCTTTCGTTAACTAAATACTTTGATAAAAGTAAAACCGAGAGTATAACTTTCAGTCATCGGCCCTATGGTGCTTTTAGTTACTGCATTAAAAGAAATCCTCTCAAGGTTACTTGAAACTCGTCGGTTGTTGGTGAGAGATCGCAGCCTTCAGCTGGGTTATCTTTGAAAGCATCCAGTCTGTCCATCATCTCTGCGGCTGTCTTTATGTTCATTCAAACCTCTCCAAATTTGAAAAATGTCACTTTTTTTCTTTTACACATCTCAGTTTTTTGTGGATCAAATGGAAGATTAAAGGAAATGTGCAGCAGTACCAAGGATAAAAAAAATGCTCCTTTTGACTCTTTTGCTTGCTTGTAATCGGTCTCACGAGGATCTGATTACGGAAGTGTGCTTTGTCCGGCCCTGACACAATGGGCATCACATTTCCAAGGCATTGTTTTACAAAAAATACGTTACTGGGAAGTAACCCAGATCATGACTGAATGTAGTGAGTGAATCCCGGCTGAATCCGTCTATTCAGGGTCCTAGGGAGGGCAACATGCAAATGTTGTGACTTTTAAATTAAATTTAGTTGGTCTTTTTTTTTTTAGATGTTTATCAAACAATAAATTAACTGATTTCAACTGTTTCATACAACTTTCTTCCTGTTCTTTTTGAACGTTTTCAGGAATACACCGAACTGCTGAAATAATTGTTGTTGATCAGCTGAGATTTTACAAGTTCACAGTGTGTCAGCTGTCCAATTAATTTTCAGAAACAAAACTACACCAAATTCACGGGGGGAAAAAATAGCAACCTAGACTTTTCAGCTATGGCTGGGAAAGATAATTATGGGCACAGATGTGTATAAGGAAACTCATCTCAAAGGGGACCAAGCAGATACAAATTATGGCCGTTTTCAACAACTAAATGATTTTATTTTATTTTATTGTGCGCCTCATTTATGTCTCGAACTATTCTTTTTGTTTTCCTCTTAAATGTATATATATTTCTTTATTTCTGAAATAAGATGATGGGTTCTCTAACTTCCTGTGCCCCTGGGCCTGGGCTTGTCCAGTAATCTGTTCATGTGTGATTTTAAGTAGGCTACTACCACCATTATCCTAAGCGTTTCGTTGTTTGACATCTCTTGTGTTCACTAAATATCTTCGCAGTGTTTGGTTTGACAGCCACTGAAGGACCTCTGGCGGCGCATGCGCACACGCGTCTACTCCGGCTGACAACTGCACCAGAACGATAACGGACAAACAATCGGCTGCGGCTTGCCAGAGCGGGGAAGTAATCACTCTGACTAAAAGCCTGTCTAGCCTGATAAAGTTATGAGGTAGATAGTCAAGTGCTCTACTAACCCAACCTCTTATGGAACAGACAGGTGTTGCCACAGTGAAAATGGACCAGGAGTTTGAGGACATAGATTCCGAAGGCCGGTGGCAAAAATTGTACTCAGTAAGTCTGTTAGCATAGCTAGCATAATGCTAGCACGGTTTGTGCATGTAGCACGCATTTTATTTAGCAAGCTAGTAACACGTCTAATGTAGCAATCATAACGTTGTTGTCTGTTTTCACCCCTCTAGTTTTTTTTTTTTTTTTTTTTGCTCCCAGCGCTGACCTCTTTTTGCTGGCCAGAAGACTCTGTTGTTATACTCATGATAACGTAATATTACCCTAAGCTCATGACACTAAGCTTGAACACAGCTTATAAGCTTGTGCCTATGGTTTAAGCTCGCTGCGGGAAGCTACATTGTATTTTCCCTGTTAAACACTGTTTTACAAAATCCCGCGGTTTATAAAATATATGATGCTTTGTGCACTGCTGAAAGTAGGTTTGTTTTATGATTTCCAGTATTAATCAGAAATGAGGACACCCTTGTGCAATTATTACTTAAAAGTCAAGTTATTCAAAATTGCAGTACCTCTCAATGATTGTATGATTTTTCTAAGCTGATGGAGTGTTTCCTCTTAATGTAAAAAATGGGTAAGTACTTCTGACTTTGGACATGGGTTACGAATGGAGGTAGTAGTTTCAGTGACAGCTCAGATGGTCCGGAGAACATTATTGTCAATTTATATTAGTAATGCCCAAGACACAGGAAAAAAACTTTCTTTTTTTTGCCCTTTGGCTCAAAAACTGCTTTTCGGAGATTAAAATAAGCCTGTCGCATATTTGGAGCACGAGAATAAGTCATATGAGACTAAGATAGAATAGTTTAGCCCAAAGTGATTCCAGCATGTTGGGCAGAAACCTTGCCAGGAAAACCAGGATATGAATAGTCCTGACAATAAAACAGATGTAAAACAGCGATGATGTGTGGCTGCATGAGATAACATTTACAGATGGTATCTGGTCATTTATGCGAATAATACAAATACACAAATGATGGGACCGAAGCTATACCGAACTATTTGTTAAAGAACTCTTTGAGCTGCGGTTTTACTGTTCTAAACTGTCTTTCTGCTTCCTAGGAAATAAGGAATCAGTCCCATGAGTGCTCCTACAAAGTGGCAAAGTATCCGGAGAATCGCAACCGAAATAGATACAGAGATGTCAGTCCATGTGGGTAAACATTTGTAGAAAGGCCAAGCTGTTTACCCTGTGATATTCTTCTAAATCTCTAACTATGTCTGTCAATTTACAACTTAATCCCCAAATAACCTTAACTCTCGTGCTGCCTGCAGTTGATCACAGCCGGGTCAAGCTGGAGAGCACTGAAAACGACTACATCAATGCAAGCCTGGTGGTGATGGATGAAGCCCAGAGAAGATACATATTAACACAGGCAAGTTCAAGGATTTTATTCCATGAGAAAGAATCAGGCATGAGCACCTTACTTGTACTAGCTGCAATATGTATAATTAAAGTAAAGCAGTTGGCTTTCCAGACTTTATGTTGACATTATATGAATCCATGTAGTTTCATAATGGATCATTTATGAGTGCTTGTTTGGTCGACCTTAACTGTTTATCTATGACTAAAGACACTGCATCACGATGGGAAATTGTAACCTTTAAGCGGAGTTTATGGTCGGAAACCAGGTCGTCTGCGTGTGTGTCGCAGTTAACGCAGATATGCCCCCCACCCTTTCGCAGACACTCTGGTGCACCTCCCCAAAATTGTAACTGACCGCAGACAGTGCCGCAGATATCGTCGCAGGGAGGAGAGAAAGGAGGCCTCTGATTGGTCAACTCTACATCTGCTCTACACTATGCGTATTTCCGGTTTGGTAACCGGCTTGTTTTGTTTGTAGTAGCAATAGTACTAGTAGCAGTAGTAGCAATATTTCTTCTATTTATAGATCGATCAGCTGCATCTCAATCAAAGTGCGCATTCGTCCAGTCGCCATTGTTGTTGAATGACCTCCGTAACCGGAAGAGAAACCCGCCACCCACCACACCCACAATCCTAGCTTGTTTGTGATTGTCCCTCTTGCGTTGTGGCGTGGAATTAACATAGCGCAGACAAAATTGGGCATTAATCAAAAATAACTGCATCATACCTGCGACAAGCTCACTGGGACACACTGCTGCGAGAGTATACACGGCCCGTTAGGCTGATGATGGCACGCCTTATACTAAATAGTTATGAATAGTAACAAAAATAGTTTGTCCTGATTCTTTATTCATTGGGGGAAAAAAATCTAAATAAATCACTAAAATAACTGTAAAATAAGAAGATTTTTTTGTAAAAAAACAAACAAACAACTAAGTTGGAATATAAAAACAAAATGTTGCCTTTTCCATTGTTTTCAAAGAATATCCTCTTGGACAATTTGTTTTCTATTTTACCGGCTTTCTGTGATTTTTTTTTTTTTTTTTTTTTTTTTTTTTTTTTTTTTCAGAACATTGCAAATAAAAATATAGTTTAGGGTATTTTCAAACAACACACAGTCAGTCAGACACTATTTAATATTTTTTACTGTCATATAATCAACATTTCTGCTCTAGATGCATGTCTTTGACAGTTCATAGCTGGTTTCTCATTTGAAAACGTGCTTAAAATAGTATTAATCTGCGTCATGTGCTTTGCTTGTACGTTGTTTGTGTTCAGCAACGAACATACCGTAGCAGAGAGTGTAGATTGTCAGTGAGGAGAGAACAGTAATGCATTCTTGACAGAGAAGTCACGAGTGCGGGAAACTTTTAATGGAAAACTGGAACAACATCATTAAACAAGGACACTGGCCTTTGATCCAATCAGTCATTTCCAGTGCGACCCTGACCCCACTCCTCTGGCGCTTTCACCACCATTTGCTCCTTTTCGTGTAACCTTAACATCTCCCATGTTGGCATTGTGGGTAAACAACCCCCGCTTGACCTCAACAACCCTAATGAACCAAATGCTTACTGGGTGGGTCAGTGACTCAAGATAAACTTGTTTGAAATGTAAGAAACACCAACGGGGTTTTACTCATCTCTGAAGAATTATCCTTTCAAGCTTATACACAGTGATTAAAAGCTTGGAGCAAAGGTTCAAAATGTCATGGTGATGGGATGCAGCTAGTGTCCTGTTTGTAGGGGTAAAGTGCTGTTCTTGAACAGAAACCAGTGATGTCGTCATCCTACACAACTCTGACTATTCTAATGTAAACGAGCCACAGAGAGCTTTCGAAGTTTCAAAGACTTTCTGACAATTAGTTTAGTTTGTTTGTAGCCTTTCAAAGTGATTTGAGAAACAAGGATTGGACAACATGTAGATATTTCTGGGATATTTTCTAAATCTGTGTCACAATTTAGTGGCATTTTCATTTGTTTTCGACATCAGTGTCACACAGCTGCATTGTGGATCACTCCCCTCTGTCCTCGTGGACTCGTCTTCCTACTGTTGAACTCATCGCAGTGTTTGTGTGTGTTTTGTCCACAGGGCCCCCTCAGGAACACCTGCGGCCACTTTTGGCTAATGATGTGGGAGCAGAAGACCAAGGCTGTCATCATGCTAAACAGGGTTATAGAGAAAGGATCAGTAAGTACAAAAGACATTATATTATTCAGGTCTGACGTGTCATATGTCTACTGTGCAAAACACCCACGTGGAGAGCAATGCAGAAATACCAAAAAGACGACAATGTAAGCCTAGTTATACACAGACCACTTTAGTCAAAGTTACACACTCTTTGTCAAAGTTTGTGGCAAGCTGACTTTTTTTTTTGGCCAGTCGTGGAATTTCTTCAGATCTTATATCTAAGGGTTTTGGATCCACAGTTTTCTCTTTATTTGTGCAGGAAAAGCCCATGAACTTACAGGCAAAGCTGGGTTGAAAATACTAGCCACAGCAATTGCCTATCAAGAGGAATTTCCCTTTTTTGGTCAGTGAGTGACAAGAGGTTTCATGCCAAGTACACAAGTGCTTTCAATACTGGATGCATATTAAACAGATGCTTTTAGCACAAAAACCTGGGAACATAGACCCATAAATGGCCCAGTGTGAAGGTTCAGACATCTACATTAGGCATGTAGACAGTTTTGCCCAAAGCTTTGTTCAAAATCAAATACTGTAACAGAAAATAGTTAACAAAATGTCCTCTTTTCCCTCTTCTTTCTGTCAGTTCATAACAAATCTAGAGAGTGGGGCAGACAGATCAGCTGACAAAATCATTAGTTCTCAGTCAGGAATCTGTCCCCACTTAGGCTTCACAGACTGCCCATTTCTCTCCAGAGGCAACAGAATCCACTCTGCTTCTGTTTTCCATCAAACTAAATGATCACGGTGAAGACCGCTTCTAACAGTCACTATTTTCTTTTTTTGGAGTCTCATTTCACAATGTAAGTACTGACTTAAACAAGTTGTCCGACTGCAATTTACACCTTCCAAGAGATGTTTTGGAAAAACTCATTTGGACTGGAAACTTTTGTCCAGACATACAGTTGCACATTTAATGATCCTCTTCATCTTCCCTCAGCAGGGTAACTGGAATTCAGACTATAGACAACACGTACACAGATGTGGAGGATCTGAGATGACGCACAACCTCTCAGCTCAAGTGATCCTGCCTTGTGTAGATTAAATATATTCTCTAAAACTCTCTCTGGCAGAGCAGCTGTGTCCTCCCTCTTTCTCAGTAAAGGAATGGATCTCGCAGGGTCATGAGATTTACCCGCTGACTGTTTTTCTCAGAAATGGTTAAGATAAGATAAAGATAAAGAGCACCTAGTTAACAGATTGCATTACCCCACAAGGATCTTTTATGTTGGCCTCTTCTCTGTTTTTTCAGCAGAAAGGTTGCTTGATGAACTTGATGCAGTTTGTTATTGTCTGTTTACTAAGAAAACGGTTTGATGGCATTTTTGTTGTAGAAAATGTCGTAATGATTGTACCCTTCGCCCTAGAAATCTAATAACTGACTCAGTGTACGGAAATATGAGAGAATAGAATACAAAATATGATAAAGTAAACAAGTTTTTCCGCAGCATTACGTGATTTAAAGGGATACGCCACCCCCAGGCCAAATTAAGTGTATCCCCGCATTCCCGAGACATAAATAAGTGTGTGGGAGCGTTTTCCTGGCGACCCAGGCATTGTCCGAATCTCACAGCACTGACCACTGCTTGGTTGTGCGTAATACATACATGCTAGCGTCGCCACTCGAAATATTTCGCCAAACGTGAATTAATTTACTTGATTTACCTTCTAATTACTGTGTGAGTGGTGTACTTTCACATCGAGTGCAAATGACTGCACTCCCCGCTACTTCTTTGAGAATCCCCCCCCCCCGACTTCCTCTAACAAACCAGCGCGAAGCAGCCAGGGGGGGGGGGGGATTCCCAATGAAGTAGCAGGGAGTGTGCTTCGGCTGTGTTTTCCGCACTGGAAACTAGTTCCCAAACCGACATGAGCAAACCAAGCCTTGCGTGTTGTTTACACAGTCATTTGCACTCGATGTGAAAGTACACCACTCACACAGTAATTAGAAGGTAAATCAAGTAAATTAATTCACGTTGGGCGAAATATTTCGAGTGGCGACGCTGGCGACGCTAGCATGTATGTATTACGCACAACCAAGCAGTGGTCAGTGCTGTGAGATTCGGACAATGCCTGGGTCGCCAGGAAAACGCTCCCACACACTCATTTATGTCTCGGGAATGCGGGGATACACTTAATTTGGCCTGGGGGTGGCGTACCCCTTTAAAGTCCAGCTTTGGTTTCCATGTCAACCATCAAACTGTCCTCCTGTTCGTTGTCAGCAAGGATCTGCTTTCCATCAGCTATGTATTCTGGCTGGATGTTCACTCTCTTCGGGATCTGGTTTTATCTTTCTGTCTCCTTTCTTCTGTGACAGGAAAAGTGTGCCCAGTACTGGCCCACGGCTGAGGAGAGGGAGATGGCCTTCAGAGACACGCGTTTCTTGGTTACACTGTTATCAGAAGACACCAAGTCTTACTACACCACAAGAGTGTTGGAGCTGCAGAATGTTAACGTAGGTTACTCTGTTACTCAGAACAATATTTCACTTCAGCATGACATGAAACTGTGTTATCCTAAGTTTGTTAAAGCTGAAAACACCATTATTCATAGAGAAGGTTTGTCCCTTTGTGTTTGTATGGATTTTCCTTTGGATTTCTACATCCAAAGAAATACGAGAGCGTTGTAGAAGATGCAACAGAGCGATTCAAGATAAAGAACAAATACTTAACCACAGTGTCCCCACTTGAAATTGCCCGCTGAGTTTTATTTGACCTTTTATATTATTAACTGCTGCAATACCTCAGTCACTTTCTGCTCTTCCCGATAAATGAGCCACCCAGATGGTAATAAAAAAGCACGGGTTAAAATCAAGTTTAGACATCCTCTATGTTCCTTTCCAGGAGCCGAATGACTAAAGTAACAGAGGCTAAAACTTGTTGCTGAATGTTTATTTAGTTCGGTTGTTGAACACGTCTGAGGTGGCCTCCAGTTACCTCACTCATGCTTCTAAAGATCAGCACTGTCGGAGTTTACACGAACACACTTTTATAGTTCTCATGCTCAAAAACATGCTGTTTTTATTGTACTCGTTTTACAGACGGGAGAGAAGAGGGAGATTTACCATTTTCATTATACCACGTGGCCGGATTTTGGTGTCCCCGAGTCCCCCGCATCCTTCCTAAACTTCCTTTTCAAGGTGCGGGAGTCGGGAGCGTTGGGGGTGGATCACGGACCGGCTGTGGTGCACTGCAGTGCTGGAATCGGACGCTCGGGGACGTTCTCATTAGTTGACACAAGCTTAGTCCTCGTAAGTGCTGCCTCTTCATTCAATCTAACAGTAGATATGATTATGACTTGCACATGAATTATATTATTCTCTTGCAGTAGATGATGATTATGTAGCTGATTTTTTTTTTTTTTTTAAATACATTACAAATGTAATTCTCTGCTTTAGGCCCTTCTCTGAAATGTTCATATTTTGAGGGCTAAAAACACAACTTTCATCCAAAATCCCCCAGTGTGGCTCCTTCCCAGCTGGGTTGTGTGGAGAGATGCGTGTGCATTTTTTTTTAGCGCTCGAGGACATAACTGCTTTGTCTGATTGACTGTTTTGTTCTGCATGTTCTGGTCCGAGCCTGTCTTTTTAAGGTCGTTGGTGCCAATTCACTCTGGCATTTTGAGAAGAGGAAGAGACACTAGATCGCAGTGTTTTACAGACAGTTACAGAAAACAATTGTATTGTACAGATTTTAATCAAAAAGCGTCCGGAAGAAACGAGAAACCGCACTTTCACCTTAAAGCTTCTGCTAAACGAAGTGTAGAATGTAAATGCACAACCCACAGATGAAAGGCATCTTGTTTTCATGTTTCCCTTCTGTGCTCCAGAGAAGCCAAGTCATGATGATATGTAAAATAGGTTGAATAACCAAAAAGGTCGAGTGCAGAGAGAGATGCTGTACTAATGGAGGAACAAACTAGACAACAGACGCAGGATTTTAGCACTTAGATATGTTATTAAACAGACACGAGGCTTCTTTTAAGTTCTTAAATGTCATTTTAATTGTTTTCTGCACCTGGATAAGTGTGGGAACAAATAAAATAGATGAATATCAGCGACTCCAGAAAAATGAACTTTGTTCTTTGTTCTGTTTTGTTTCAGTGTAAATGGAGTATTGCTCGTGGCTTTTGGAGTAGGCAGGCAGCAGAGTCATAACGTTAACCGATGTGTCAGTGTGCCTCAGAGGGAGCTTTATATTGTCGAAATTAAGGCTCGAGCTATCGCGTGCAACTTGAACACCTACTCGGAACTGCCCACATTCTTGTTGTCAGAGGCTGAAAAACATTTGCAACCCGAGTGCTGACTGCCTTCACCAAATCTGCAGCCAAAATAACTCTTAAGGAAAAAAAATGTAGCATCACAAACCGAGAAACAAGAAGCTTGTCTGAATATTGACGTTGTTATTAGAGAAGTAAACACCGTAGCTCTGTTTTAGCTTCGCATCAGCACCTGCGAGCCTTCGGTGGTAATTTAATTGAACAATCAGGGTTAACGGTGTTCTGAAGTAATTTTTTCATCCCAGGTTTTATTTGCTGTACTGGGATTAAGAGCTCCTTTTACGTTGGAGGGTTCCTCCGTCGCACGCGATACAATCCCGAGAGAGAGGAGAGCGTTCCTCCTGATTTTTCTGATTCAAGTCGTTTTACGTTCTTTCTAGATGGACAAGAGGAAAGACCCCTCTTCAGTGGACATCAAAAGCATCCTGTTGAACATGAGAAAGTACCGAATGGGTCTGATCCAGACTCCCGACCAGCTGCGCTTCTCCTACATGGCTGTCCTCGAAGGAGCCAAGTTCATCATGGGAGACTCCTCTGTACAGGTAGTGATACCGACACAGTAACCGAACCCATCACTTTTTCAGAGGATCCGTTGACTTTTATTTGCTTTCATTTTTGTTTCCGTATCTCTGCCTGTAAAACCGTTTGGTCCATATAGTTTCACTTTCCCTGTGAAAGTAGTTTATTACTGGAAGTTCATTTCTAGATAAATATTGTCATGTTGGTGAAGATTAGTTTGCAGATAACAGCCTGGATTTATTGAGGAGACGGGCGGTGGTCCTCTGATAGTAAAACCAGGTTATTTTTTTTTATTTTTTATTTTTTTTTTTTTTTAATTTATTTATTTATTTTTGATTTTATTTATTTAATTTTTTATTTTAGTTGAGGTCCAAACACAAACTGGACACGTTTGTGAGCAAATTAAGGTTCAGTTTACCTCTTACTTTGTCGTTCATCTCGGTTGCATGAACAGAGAAGGCACATGATAAAAGTGGAACAAGCCTGTTTCAGTCAGGGAGCGACAATGAGTTTTTTTTTGTTTTTTTTTCTCATAAATATAAGCATGTGGAGCGGATAATATGCTCAAGACTGATTTGCATCAGAAAATATCAGCGACACTGATGACTAAAATCAGGATGCTAGAAAATGACAGTTTTAATGATTTTTTTTTTTTCAGCAGAGAACTTTTAAAAACAAAGTTACAAAAAGTATCAAATGTTACACCGTCAAGAAAGAAATGAGACAAGCGTCCAGGATACAAAGATTAAATACTACTGACATCTTATAGATGTTCAAAGGTAGACAAAAGGAAACGTCCCGCCCAACTTAACCTTTCACATTTCTCTTTGTCCGACACTAAAAGTCAAATTTGTAAGATTGAAACTTCTTAGAGATTTGTGTCCTTTACATTCAGCATCAGGCTCCGTTTTCAGGTCAGGCTGAAACATTTTGAGAGGCCTGCTTTACTAGTTTTCTTTAATGAAGATATTTTGTGTTTATTTATCACATCTTGTGCACCCTGCTGCCTCTTCTCATCCTCTCCTTGTGTAGAATCGATGGCGCGAATTATCCAGGGAAGATCAGGCGCCGATTGTGGAGTCGCCGCCCTCGGCCCAGCCGCAGGCGAGGTGTCCGGCAGAGCGATGTAACGGCAGCCAGCATCCGCAGGAAGAGGGAGGAGAATATAGACAGGATGGCAAACTACCTGCACAGTCTCCCTGCAAGGAACAGGAGCTGGATGGTAGCACCACACAGTCAGTAAAGTGAGTCAAAGCGACAAAGGAAACGTGCACAGATTACTGGTCGTTTGTCTTTATCAGCAAAAGATTATTGTGATTATTGTTATGAGATTTGAACCTCTTTTATCCCCAGAAAGGCAGCTGTTTGCTGATTTATTTTTTATTATTTTTTTAAGTTATTATTATTATTTTTTTTAATAATGATTTTTTTCCCCCTTATTTTTACGCAGCAAGCGGCGCAGAGAAGACAGCATTTCCAAATCCGGCACAGTCAAGGCGCCCCAAAGCAAATCCAGGTCAAATGACTCGGAGAGGAAGAGGAAAAGGTGATTACATCTTATTTCTTTTAGAATTATTGACGTTGCAGCTACGTGCAGCGTCACATCATTTGTTAAAGTTATAGTTTACATATATGTAGGTTATTAAAAAAAAAAAAATGAAATCCTCTCCATCATATTTACTCTGAAAATGAAAAGCTAAGTGAGTAAAAGTTTGGATGGTATGAGGGGAAAAACAAGTTGCCTTGGAATTCAGCAGGAACTCATTTTGTTATTGAAACATCTGCAGATACATTTCAGGCCTGTAATATATTCCAAAAGAAGTTGGACCAGTAAAGCTTTCACCACTTTCTGATGTCACCATTGCTTCTCACAACAGCTTAAAGGTGCTCTGGTGCTGAGGATAACGAGTGATGAAGAGTTTCAGGCGTTATTTAAACCTATTCTTCCTGCACTCTCAGCCTGTCAGTACTTGTCTGTCAGTAGACATTTTTTACTTCAAAGTTCCCCCTGTAGTACCGGTACCGTCTTCCTCAGCCTTTTAGAACGTGCGCGGGATGTCGTTTTGCATTTTCTCGTTGAAAAATGCACAAACGTCCCTGAAAAATGATTTTTCAAAGAACTTTTCTGCATCAAATGCAGCACTGATATAATCCGATACCATCACAGAGACTGGGATTTTGGACTTTTGATCTTTTTGTAGATCTTTTGTCTCAATCTCAGACGCCTCCGAGCCCAGAGGCACTTCCACCGTCATTTTATTGTTTTACACAGTGAAATTTTAAGTGGCCTTTGCGAATGTAACTCCCGTTGTGGTTGACAACGTATTCCCACATCAATCCTTTGTCCGTGCTGTCTTATCAGCTATTGATAAATGACTGTTGTTTAGGGTTAGGGTGCCCTCTGAGGGATATGCAGTCCCAGGGGTCCAGTTCAGGCTTGCATCCTTGCCTTTTAAACACTGATATGCCTCCACATTCCTTTTAGGATTGTTTTTGAACATTTCAGTCTCATCCATTTCTTTCAATTTTTTTTTTTTTTACAAACAGGAGCCTTTGCAGGCCAAAACAACTAAAAATGGATGCATGTTGATAAATGAAACAACGTTGATGAGACAAAAGATGAAATCTGTTAAGCTTTTCACTGTCAGTAAAATGAAAGTAGGAGTCGCTGTAGGGCAGTGCAGTTGAGCTTTTCCCTGCGTGTGAGTCAACACTGATAGCAGAAGTTAAACTCAGGCACTGCTGAGGCTTTTTTTTTGTGTGTGTGCGTGTTTCAGCTTTTTCTGTTTCCTTCTCTCTGTTTCATCATTCCTTTGCGGGTTGTTTAAATCTGCTCGTGTAGCTGATTGATAGCGGTCTCCTGTTCCTTTAAAGGCTTACAGTTAGACCCACCGAAGCAGTTCTCTCTGATGACGGCGCTCTTCCTAAAGTCATTTCTGAGAAGCCTTCCTTTTTTTTTTTTTTAACGTGACATGTCAGTGTTGTTCCAGTAATACGGCTCAAAGTGCACCCTTTCTGACGAGGTCTCACTCTGCTGTTGTGGTTCTCCTGGACAGTTTGGGGTGCATTTGCTGCACATGACAAGAGCTGGCCTGTCCGGTGGGGGGCAGCGTATCTTTACCCCCCTCTGAGACAGCAACAACAACCACGGAGAGCACATTTAGAGGAGGAAGTTTACCTGCAGCTTTTTTTAAAAAAAAAAAGAAAAAGAAAAAAAGAACACCCACTCGTGGGTACCTGGAGGTGTGTGGTTGTGTGTGTGTGTGTGTGTGTGTGTGTGTACTTTGCGTCTGCTGTGCCTTTTGCTTTCATGCTCGGCTCCTGTGGCTTTGAGTGGAGTTGATTTTGCCTGCTTTCTAGCATGGCGTGTGCGTGTTTGTACGTGTGAAACTGAAATGTCAGGTTAAGCTGACACAATGCAAGATGCAAATTTGTGTTGTACCTCGTGTGTAAATTTGGTGGCCACATTTTTTATCTGTGTGTTCAATAAAGAAATGAGAGTTCATTGTCCTCACCAAGTGTGTTGTAAGCAAGACAAGAGTATGTGGAATAATTGATCATCTTTTGGCATTAAGAACTCAGTAATTTAATGGGTTGGGAGTAAATTCTTGGCCTGGTGGAGGCTGTCAGCCCATCACACCAAGATGCTTTCTCTAAGCTTTGTTGCATGTCTTTTTGTTCCTGCTGGTGCTCCTAACTTTCACATTTCTGCCATGAGGACTTTGGATTTTTCAGAATGCTAGCATGGCGCTGTCCCTGACTGGTTTGTTGTGTTTTTTTTACATTCAGGAGGTTTGAATGTTTGATTTTCATCAGGAGATTTATGGGCAGGCCTAAGAGGGTTGTGGCCAGAAGACCCGGGGCTTCAGCTAACAATTTAATTTCGTCATTTATATGTTAATCGCTTCAGTTTTTTATGTTTTGAATTAATTTATTATTTAAATGGGCTGTTCCTTTGAGCCGAAGGTGACGTCTCATCGTGTTTTACTGTTTTGGACAAAGAAATTGATAAAGTGAATCAAAGGAATGTCGGTATAGCAGTAGTGCAATAAAAAGGGCCCCGTCAAGACCCCATGATCCCAATATTTTGCCTTTTTTTTTTTTTTTTTTTTTGAGAAAGTTGCACCATCAAAATACTTTTGTCACTTAATAGCCGTGGAAGTCCAGCATGACGCCGATTGGCAGCATGTCCTGGTAATGATGGAGCACCAGATGCTCCTCTGCTGTGACCACAGATCACAGGGTCTGCGACATGCGGTCAGAATTAGATCTTACATGTACAAACTCATAACACATTTACAGGATTATCAAGTCAGTGTGAGGATGAGGGGCCACTGTTGTACTCTGGTTGCCATGTGGACAAGCGTTTTTGCATTTCTTGGATTTGCAGTAAATAGATTTTTACTTTACAAACAGCTGCTGTGCTTCAAACAGCTCTAAAACAGCAAACCTCTCCCTCTACAATGAGACCAACAAGCGGCTGATTTGAGTCAAAAACGCGTCCCTTTTTGCGTCGTCCCATCTCGTAACTGGAGGAAAGTTTCAAACTTTTTTTTTTTAAAGTGTGTTTTTGATGGTGCAAACTGAACAAAGAAGCTTTACTTGTCCTTTTTTTTTGTAACCACTGAATTAAACAAGTAATGTCTTATGAAAGTTTTATCAGACTCATTAAAGGTTAGTGTCAGCGCTACGAACAATCCAAACTCTTCTACATCGGCTGGAGACGAGCTTGTTTGACCAATTATCAGATCTAATGATGTGCCTGAAAGCTCTGCGATGCTAAGTGGAGTTTTTTTTCTCGCATCTAAGATCCGCTTAAGTGTGACGTGTTTGCCGCTTTCTTCTTCTGCATCGATTATCTAATATGGTCTCGTGTGATCGCAGTGATTCTCTGTCATGCCAAAAGATCCCGATGAGCAAAATTCCTTACTACTTGGCCAACTTACAGGATCTTATGGCATGAGCTTTTTTTTTTTTAATCACTTCTGAGCTCATACGGACAGTCAAGTTTTGAGTTTGGACTCCATTTTGTGTCTTTTGACAGGGTGAAAACCAGTGACTGCTAACCAACTCCACCCGTGGCCACACGTCTACAGCTCCAGCAGCAAAAGCCAGCACCGGCTGGGAACTCCAGCTCTCTCCCAACCTTCTTCCTCAACTCCAAACTAATCTTCCTCAGCTCCATCTCTTTAATAGGCACCCTCCTTTTTTTTCCCCCACTGCACACCTCATCATTCTCCCTCACTCATCATCTCTGAATTGTTTACAGATGACACTTTGACCTTCTTTGACGAACACACCAGCGCTTCACCCGCAGACCACACCTCAAACGCTGTTCGCGCTGCTTCCAGTCAGGAAAAGTTTGTCGGGTTTTTGGCTCTCCCTTTCTTTCATGCTTCTTCACACTTACTGCTTTTATGACCAGACTGAACATACAAGACTATGCATTGCCAATTAGTAATGCTGTTCATCACGTGTATTTTTGGAAAACATTTCTTTCAAAGGCAAAAAAATAAAAATGTTCTATTTTTTATAAGGAATTACTTGAAAGTTTTTCAGGTGATGCGGGGTTGGTATAAGCGAGCACTGCCTCCTCCCAGAATTGATAGTGGCATGAAACGTTTCCATGATGTACATAGTACTCTTTTTAAAAAAAAATATGTGTATAAAAGACTTATTTTTTGCTTGTAAAGACACAACGAGCTGATGTTACAGATCCGAATACAGCAGAAACCTCTTACAATCTTTTCTCCTTTTGAAATGAATTTGTCTTAAGTTTCCTTCTTAAGAGTGTCATCTCAAAATAAAACTGGTAGCAACTAGTTTACACACCACCCTGCTTCTGTTTTCCTTTCTCAACCTGTTCGTTGATTCATCGTTGGCAGCGTCTTTATTACATCCAAAGAATAGAGTTGAAAGCAATAGTTTGACATTGAGAAATTTGGGTGAGATTTTTTTTTTTTTTTTTGTTAAAACAATCAGAAACTGAACTTAGTTTAAATGCAATTTGAGGGCCTGTTGTGTATTTCAGTGTAGAAAATGACAAATTATTTTATTGCTCCGTGTTTTCCCTTTTAAAAAAAAAAAAAATGCTGTCAGGACATTCTTTCCCACAGCCTACACAGAAACCAACCAAAACAATAATCCAGACGGACGTGGAAAACCACAAACCAGCTCCACTAACTGAATGAAAGAGTTGTCCTGCAGTTCGCACTGTGCGGGTTGTAGAGGGGGAATCATATTACTCAGAGGTGGAACTGCCAGGAATACAGGATGGAGCCCAGCCAAGCGCTTTCAGTTAAAGAGGGCAGAGACGGGATTGAATGAGTAAAACAAACTCATTAATGCTTCAGATGACGACACTGGATTCACACAACAACCTTTTACTGGTAGAAATTCAAATACTACAATATAGTACATCAGAAGTGCTTGTTTGGACCTGTAATGTTGGCACATGTGGAGATTCATTTCAAAACAACAGGAAGAGAGTGAAGATTATGATGATGTGACAGCACAGCCTTGTTTTATATTCAAGTCAGGACAGTTCAACAGAAAGCCAAAGGAGGAGTTGTATTTGTATTACATATATTGCAAGCTAATGATGGGATCATGGTAAATGTAAAAAATGTGTCAGAACAAAGCGGGAGGAATGCCGCTTCCAAAGAGGAGATTCCAGGAAGTCGGAATCTTCCATTTGCTGTTCGGCTCGTGGCTCTGAAATGAGAATCACACCAAGAAGAGAGTTGTAACATGAAACCCACTCACTCAGCACCCGATCAGCCTCAAAATAACAGCACTTCTCTGAAATCTGTGTAGGTTTACAGGAAAGTGTGAAGGAAGGAAGGGAGGGGGAGGGGGGAGGTGTTGCTCACCTGGTTGTGCAGCAGATGGAGCCAGCTGTTGAGGTGGTTGACGAGGGCGAAGGCATCTGGGATGTTGTCGCCTTCTGAGCAGAAGAGCAGCAGCACAGCCAGCGGGAGGCCGTCTGCACAACTAAACACACGTGTGTGATTAGATAAAAAAATAATAAATGCCTCGTAATACACAAACTTGATGCTGTGAGCACTAGTTATGCTCTTAGCTGTTTGGTTTTGGAAGGAAATGCACTTATGGGTTTCATGTCCCAAACAGATCAGGAGAAGCTGATTCATGCTTTCATCTCCAACAGACTTGACTACTGTAATGGTCTTCTGACTGGACTCCCCCAAAAGAGTCTCAAACAGCTGCAGCTAATTCAGAACGCTGCAGCCCGAGTTTGAACCAGAACAAAGAGATCACATCACATCACCCCAGTTCTCAAGTTTACATTGGCTCCCGGTCAGATACAGAATAGATTTTAAAGTTCTGCTGCTCGTCTACAAATCACGGAATGGTTTAGGTCCAGAATACATGAATGACATGCTAGCAGAGTATAAACCCAGTAGAGCTCTGAGATCTGCTGACTCAGGTCAGATAGTGGAGCCCAGAGTTCAAACTAGACACGGTGAAGCAGCTTTTAGCTGTTATGCTGCACACAACTGGAACAAACTACCAGCAGAACTGAAATCAGCCCCAACTGTAAGCACTTTTAAATCCAGGTTAAAAACATTTCTCTTTCGGTGTGCGTATGGTTGAGTTTATATATTTCTTTTTCCCCTCTTCTTTGATTGCTTTAATTTTTATTCTATTTTTTTTTTCTCTTTAAATTGCTTGTTTTTATGCTGCTTTATGCTGTTCTTTTAAATGCCTTGTCTTTATGTAAAGCACATTGAGTTGCCTGTGGTATGAAATGCGCTATATAAATAAAGATGCCTTGCCTTGCCTTGCCTTATGACTTCTTGTGACCTGAAGTTCTTTTGCCTACAGATGTGGAACACACTTATTGTAAGTCGCTTTGGATAAAAGCGTCTGCAAAATGACCGTAATGTAATGTAATGAGCAGAAAGAGGTGTTGTTTGTTCTTTTCCTGCCACCTTGTGCTAAAGATGAAGAATATTGGCATTATATAAGGGTAGAAATTCACATTTAGGAGGTTAAAACTGTACAGAACATGCATGTTATGACAGATCTCGTAGCTGTAACAGGAACAGTGTTTACTCCCCAATCTGAAATGTGTCTAATGAACGCACTCTCCTCTCCAACACCCCAGCAAAGACCTTCTCAAGCAGACTCAGAGGTGTGATCTCCCTAAAGTTGATACAAAAACACCCTTTGTTTTCATCCTTTTAAAAAAAAAAAAACAATGGGGCCTCAATCCGCCAACTCACAGGCACCACCCACAACCCCCACGTTCACAATGCTGAAAAGACTTGTCATGACAAAGGACCCAGAGCCTCTTAACATGTTTTCTAAATAAATCATCCGTTTCTAAATGTCTCCTATGTGTCTGATAACTTCATGTCTCTGTCTCCACCTGTCTGTGTAGAGTCCTTTGGTGATGCCTCCTCCTGGGATGTAGAGTCGTGGCTCTGTGTTGGCGTCTGTTACTCCAGGAAAAGCCGTCACTTTCTCCATCTCCCGCCAGCCGAGCTCCTTCAGAGCGTCTGCGCTCTCCTTCAGCAGGGATGGAGTGGCTAGGTACCTCAGAGGAGTCCTGAAATGCACATTTATTTGTTAGTATGGGAGATGACTGTTTGAAGCCAAAGCAGAGAGACGCACGTGTGACGCTGAGAAGACGTTTACCCCTGCAGCTGCCGGTCGTCCCTCTGGTAGGCATGGCTGCTGGAGAGGACCACCGTCCTGGAGAAGCCGCTGGCTTTGATCCAAGACACGAGCTGCTGACGGAACTTTTTGGACTTTGTCTGCAGTGGAAAGCGGGTCAGCACGGAAGCCCAAATATTCAAACATACTTAGTACAAACCTCTGCTGAAGCAACATAGATCTTAGGTTATTTTCATATTATTGTCATGTTGCTAAAAAAACAATTAAAAAAAGGGAAACGGAATAAAGTCAGAATGGTGCAGCCAGCTGTGTGTTTACCTGAATAATCGGTGCTCTGATCTGAAGAACTGCCAGCTTCAGTTCTGCTGCTGTGTAAACTGTGGGTGGCAAAGGGTTGACAGATTAATTTCATATCCAATATAGTTTTATTTTCACTTCACAATTATAATCACAGACTTGGGTCACCAACTAAAAGTATTGAGGAAAAAAAACAAATCAACTAAAGACGCCATTTAACCTTCATTTTATCCTAAGAAAACAAACACTTAACACACAGCTTGCGTGTGGAAAGATGTTTGTCCGGCACTTGAACAGATTTAACTCGTGTTCAACCCATTTGCAGATGCACAGCAGTAATCAAACGGACTCCAACAGTGATCGCATGCTACCTTCTGCAGGAGTGTGCAGCTCCTCAGCGTCCTCTTTGCACGTGGCGTACGGGTTGTTTCCAGCCATCGGGGTGAGACAGTCTGTGTGCAAGTAGCCCACTCTGTTCATGTTGAGAGTGGACACAATAAGGTCGACTGCCAGCTGACCCACGTTACCAACGGCTACCGCTGGCTGGGGGAAGAATAAATTAAAAAAAACGTTCACAAGTACTCTAATGACATGCAATACCTTTCAAAGTTCCAGATCCTCATAGCTGAGAATAAGCTGCTTGTTTACTTAAAAAAAATAAATCTAATTGCACTGGAAGTACATTTTTAAGGTAGACTGATGTATGATCATGATGAGATATTTAATGGTCACAGGTGATATTTTAAGCACTTCATATAATCGTTGTAATACAATCTTAAACTGTGTTTTAAATGCAAAAAATGTTCACTTCCTATAGCCTGTTTTCATACTCGTGCAAATGACGTGAATACTTCCTCCACTGCTGTGTTAAATAAATCGGAGTGAATGTATTTATTAGTTCTGGATTATAGACTGGATGAAGCTATTTGCAAATTTCGCCTTTTAATTCAGTTATTGTGATGCCAAACATTTCTTCCATCGAATAAATAAGTGAATAAACAAATATTATCCAAATATATAATTTACAGCTGTGAAAGCAAACTGGTGCTTTATTTACAGCGGGTAATTTTAACTTTTATTCATGTTTTGTCTATACACACATTGTCATTGAACTACATTAGGTTGTTTTTTCCCCGTCTCTCTGGACATAAAACCAAATATGAGTTTCGATTTTTCGCCCATCTGCATGAGAACTGACTCAGTGGTGACTACTACAGACATTATCGCAGATAAGACGCGTCTACATGTTGCAAAGGATTAAATTAATCGCCTTCGTCGAAGTGAAACTACAAACTCACCATGACGAGGGTGAAACTTTTGAAGGCGGGCGGTGAGTTTTGCGAAGAAACAAACATGGTGACGTTCCGCGTTAAGACACAAAGAACCGGATAGCTACGCAGTGAAATATTTTTAATGTGGTTTTATCACAACAATTTATAATCTCTAAACAGATTCCGCTTGAACTAGTTTCATGCCTGCTGGTGTTGTGGACCTTCTCAGCTTGCCGCGTCGATTATTGATGACTGAAACTGTTTTGGGTGGGGTTTGTGGATGCCTGAGTAAAATGTGACGGTGAGCCGTCATTTAATTTTAGAAAAAGAAAGAAAACCCCTATCATTTATATTTAATAAAATAGTACATTTCCTGTGAATCGCTCACTTAAATTAGCTTATCATTACTTTGTTTTATAATTTTGATCAGGCAAATTACCGTTGGAAAAGCAGCTTCACAAAGATGAAAACGTTCATCAGAGATAGTTAACTCACATTTGTCTTAGGGACGGTGACGTTTTACGTTGATAGAGAAAAATGATAACAACAGCAGAAATGAATTCTAACAAAATAATGTTAATTTTATTCCATTAGAAATTATATTACAGACATAAACATACATTTAAAAATGTTAAATGCTAACAGTTTATGAACACCGACACTAAAATCAAACGTGACTTTAAGATAAACAGATATGTCATAATACGATGTTTAATGACATTTACTGATCAACGAAACACTGGAGCAACATATTCAGAATCATCTATGAAATGTAATTTGTATCATCAAAACACCTTGTCATGAAAATGTAGCAAAATTAAATGACTTTAAAAGGGGTCTTGTGGCTAAAGTAAGAGTATTATATTCAGTTAAAAAGTTAAAGGTCCATGCCTGAACTATAATTCGTCTGCATTTGCTCACGTTAAAGGCTAGATTATCTATCTAAGAATTGAGAAGCCTTTTGATCAAGCAGTTTTCTTAAAAGAAGGAAAACTGACCTAAGAACTGAAGGGACATGGTTCTCGCTTTACTATTTATAAAACGCATATTTTATATGGGAGAAATTAAATTTGCCGTCGTCAAATATATATTAAGATGTCAATAGTAAGAAAATGACAGAAATGTGATTTTGTTGCAGCTCAAAACCTAAAAATATCAGTGTTGAGGGTCCAAAGTGCAACTAAACTGGTAAAAACACATCAGCGCATACATGTAATGTGAGTTATGTCATTTCGACTTGACTTCATTGGGAACAGGAAGGCCTTTCACGGCAGACACAGCATTTTCTACCATCCTCTGCACCATCCTTCTAGTAGTGGCGTACGTGTTGGTCCCAACGTGGGGTGTGATCAGCACATTCGGGAGGCTGAGGAGAGGGTGATCCCTGCACACAGCAAGCAGTTAATGTCAATTAAAGTTTATTTCAGTTAAATCAAAGAATACCTCGTTCCATTGTATGTGAAAACCGGTAAATGGATGAAGAGTCTGGGTGTTTTCAGAGAGATGGTACCTGGGTAAAGGTTCAGGGTGAGTCACATCCAAAGCTGCTGCTCGAATAGCTCCAGTCTGCAGAGCTTTGACTAAAGCATCCTGGTCCACAACCAGACCTGACATTAAAAACAAAGAGACAACGTTGGAGCAAAAATGACTGCTTGTTTACAGCTTAAGTCTCTGAGAGGCGTTATTCCCACCTCTGCTAACGTTGACGAGTGTTGCGGTGGGTTTCATGAGCGACAGCTCCCTGTGACTGATCAGGCCTGTGGTCTCAGGGGTCAGGTTCACCACCAGCACGACAAAGTCCGACTCTTTAAGCAGGTCGTCCATGCTCTGGCAGTAAGTCGCTCCCACCGCCTGCTCATCTTCCGCACTCCTGAGCAAAAGCAAGACAAATATTGTCTTGATTTATTCTTTTTTTTTTGCTTTAATTTTTCCAGATGTCGTAGCTTTCTGGGTTGAGTATTGAATCTGCAAGTCAAATTTCTGGAGAAATTTAGCTGTTGAATTGTCATTTTTACCTTCTGCTTCTGTTGTGATACAGGATTCTCATGTCGAAGCCTTTGCTTCTTTGAGCAATTTTGTATCCGATGTGTCCCATTCCAATGATCCCCAAAGTTGAGCCCGTAACTTCATCACCCATCAGGCTTTGTGGTATGTGGGTGGTCTTGGGATCAACAGATAGAAGGTGGCCTAAAGGGAGACAAACCAAAACACCTTCATTATTAACATTCTTTTTGAAGGTGACTTATTAGTGAGGTGACTTCTGACAAGCACACTGAAGATTAAGAACATTTTACAAAAGTAGCTCAGCCGATCTCACCCTCAACGATCTTCCGTGCTGATGCCAGAAGCAGACCCATGGCGATATCTGCAGTGGCATCACTCACCACACCGGGCGTGTTGGTCACCTTCACGCCGAGACTGTTGATGTACGGCACATTCAGGTGGTCGATACCCACTCCCCCGTTGGAGACCACCTTCAGCGAAGGCAGGGAACTCAGCAGCGAAGGCTCTGCTGCAGGGCAGCAGTTCCACAGAAACATGGCCTGGATTTTTGGGCCGTACAGGTCGGGGTTTTTCAGAAAGTCTCCGTGGCAGACGATGTGGAAGTGCTGTTTCATGATGTCAGTGAGCTCTTCAAGGTAACCCTGCTCGCCCACCTCTGAGATCAGAGCCCATGGCTTGTCGTCTGCCATCACCTGCTGGGATGAAAACAGAAGTTTATGCTGGATAGATCTAAAAAGAAGGTATTATTCTTTATTTAGTTTGAGGAAATCAATTCATGTAGCTTCTGATGTAAAAACGTTTCTATTTTGATTTAACAGAAAAAGACTCATTAGAAAAATGGTGGGTGACGCAGAGTCGCATTTTCCTTTATGCCATGAGGAGGCCGCTCAATGTGTTCCACAGGACACATTCAGAGTCTTACGGGCTGCACGCCTCGACAGACTGTTTTAGGTGGGAGGAAGTCAGACCCTCGAAATATTAGAAAGGTGGTTTTAATGTTGTGGCTGATCTGTGTACATATATTTTTCTTTATGAATGCATGCGTGCAAAGTTTGATTAGACTACTAATTATTACCTTCCAATTTGTATGCAACGTGCAGAGAGGCAAAAACATTTAATGAGAGGCAAAAACTTTACCCGTGGTATTGATTTGTAATCCCTCCTGTGAACGTGTACCAACTGATTTATCTCATATCAGTACAGCAGCTCATCTTTGTTGGTAGATATTTAAAGAATAACCTGTGACACATTTACAGGCTGGATTTAAGTAATGAGAAATAGAGTTACAAACCCTGGGAACAGACCTGAGTGTACTCACAAGTGTTTCTTGTTCTGACTTCCCGTGTATGCTGGTGAACCAGGAAGTACTTCTCAGAGGATTTCAAAATATGAGCTCGACATCAAACTGTTGTACCAGTGAATGAAGCCGCTTCAATTTCAAGTAACACAACTACTTCTGCCACCTACTAATTAAAAATAATAGTAATGATGATGGGTAATGAATGAATACTATACTATGTATATCTGAACGTATAAGAATCGATGAAATGCAGGATTTTATGAGCAGCATCATTCAGATGGTTGAAAATATTAACCTGAGTTTGACATTTACCAGAACAAACCTGAAGACTTGAGAGGACGTCAGACTTTGACCAAGACTTCTCTTTGAGCATCTTTTCCATCTGTACTGGGAACAATCTTATAAGAAGTCTTTTTTCAAATTAGATTTGAGCTCTTTACTGAAACTCAAATCTTTACTCCCTTGGACATCCAGTACCTTCATACTTATATTTGTACAGACCCACTTTCTGTGTAAATCCAGACTATCTTTGATTATTCTTTATAGTCACAGCTGTTTGAGGTGAAGATAAGTTTTAGGCTGGACACTTAGGATTCAGAAGGCTGATCTGTAGCAGAATGCACCTCATAAGATCACTTCATCACATGAACACAAAAATCAGGTGTGTTTGATGTATTATAGTATATATTAGTAATATTACCTTTAACACTGCCAAAACTGTAATCAAAGTAACATGAAATGTTGCTATATTTACAAGGTATTCTAAATTGTTGGTGAGATTATATAACTAGTTCTCAATAATTTAATGCTTAAAGCATTTGATCTTTTTCACCCATTCGCCTTTTAAATGAAGATACTGACCAAATATTATTTATGATTCTTATTGTCAGTCTGACAACACATTAAACCCATTGCTAGCACAAAATATTAGTACAAAAACAGTTCTTAAAGTCAAAGTATTGCTTTAGGAAGACGCTTTCTGTTCAGCCTGTCTCATCCTTGAGCCAGTTAAAGTGGGTTAGCACATATTTTGACATATTAAGAAAATAGTACATAAATATGTGGTCTTTGTAACAAGACTAATGCAGGTAAATAGGTAAAGGAAGTAGTTAGTTTCTTGGGGGGTAATTAGAGTCAAGAGCTGCGAAAGGGTTAAAATAACAGATTAGAGTGAAAGGAAAGTTCATTCATTTCAAATTCAGTTCTGACTGACACACTGTTGTTGGTGCAGACCCGTTACACTAAGCTGGAAATGTCTAAATAACACGCTAAAAAATTAGACCTCTGTCGTGGGATACTCCTGCGCCATCCTGTCCATCCTAACTGCAGACTGTACGTTACCGTTTTCTGATGCAGATGTTGCACAGATGTGCGCAGGTTTGTCACGGTAGAAAGCCTAGATGTTTGAGTTGGAGCCCACAGTTTCGTCGCACACCGGGCATAGCAGAGCCATCGCATTCTAGCTGGCGAGTTATTGATGCTGTAAAAAGTAGTTAAATAATGTAACACCAGCGAAATAATACGGAAAAGGGGAAAATAAGAAAAATAGTAAATCTGTGAGAAATAACCAGCAAATGGTGTTGGTTTGGTGTTTAAAGAAGAGAAGGTGTAAACATGGGATAAAAAGATTTGTTTCTACACGTGCACACACAGAATGTTCTTTTACAAAATGACACAAAAGTCCAATTTCTAAGAAATGATTATCATAGCACTTGTGGGTGCTCAGAGAGAAAACGCATCAATAAATTACATTGACTAGGATCACCAATTCACTTGATGGAGTCAGTGCAGCTCATACCTTTGCAGTTAGTCGTTCTCAATCCCGTTGTTTCCTGAACATGGAGGCGATAAATTCTGACCTGACCTAGATAAGAAGTAAACAGATTGAGCTGGAAGTTGATTTAAAAGCTACAGTGAGGGCCATCTATTGCTTCTGGCATAGGGAGAAGGGGAAAAATTCATTTAAGCCCACTGGCTGGTCAGGAGAGGCTCTGGGCTGGTGATTGAGTCACAAAACTAAGCGATCAAAGGTCATTAACTAACCCACTGTCCATAAAGAGACAGTACATGTTAATGTACAATACATGTTACTGATTATGAATGGTTCAACTGTTTTTCCAGTCCTCTCACTGTTAGTTTTCATCATGTTTTCTTTCAAAATCAGGTGAAATTTCAGCTTTGGTTTGATAAAAACTAATAATTCCCAAAGGAAAAGTTAAGCACACTGTAGCAGAAAATAATGATTGCAATAGCACAATGCTTTGAGAGAAGGAGTAAATATGTTTTATATTCGTAAGTGTTGGGAAATGGGAAGAAAAGCTGAAGTGGAATGAATTCTGACATCTGTACAATGTGGAGAAGTTGTACGAAAATGTGAAACATGTGAAAAGATGGAGTGCAAGCAAAGACATAACAATCACATACTTCTATGTATATGCAAATCCAAACATAAAATGAAACCATGGGGGTATTTTGTAAAATTGTGTTGGTGTAATCAGTGAATTTCATTTAATGGCACTGTAAACAGCAGCTGAAGAGGGGAGAAGAAAAGAAAGTAGAGCAGGTCGGAGAAACATGCTGCAGAAACCACTGAACAATCGCTTTTGACATGAAAAGAGGAAATCTTGTGTGGGAAATGTATCTGAACCACTTGGAAAGTGAAGCTGGGAGCTGATCCAGAGCGGTTGGTGTGCACATGAATCTCTGAACTGTAACCATGAGCAGCCGTTGTGGGCTGAAACAGACTCGCCTATAGGGACATCTGGGATTTAGAGCCAGCATTCAAAGTTGAACTTCGCTGGTGGGTTAGCTTCTGACAAGGTTTCTCCACAATTTTAATACATAACAGTTTCTTTTAAACCCTGAATATTTTTTACGTCCACTAGGTGGCATTAAGATATTAACCTCTGACTGTGAGGCAGCGACAAGACCTGCTTCAGACTTTTCACTGATGAAACTCTGCTCATGTTGAAGGCTTATGTTTTCTCTGATGTTTATCAAAAGCCATTAAAAGTATGACCCTAAAGACAGCGGAAACACAGTGTCAGACGGCGTCATGTCATGATTCACATCTTGTGACTTAACGTTAGGACATACATAGCTTTGGTGTTGCATGGGGTTGAGTTTAAGCTCAAATTTCTTTTAAATGCCTTGTGATGTAAAAATATACGGTACTGTATGAGTAAAAACTTTGACTGATAGGAAATTAATTGAATTATTCCTAAATTCATCTTGTCTGATCATTGGAAACCGTCTTGTTTTGTATTGTAACATTAAAAAAAACATAGAACTAATTTCCACACATTTATAGGGCTTTTTTTTTAGGAGTAAAAAATAACGTTTAGTTGGTAAATTGACCACATGTAGGTTTGGTTAACGTCCTCTTTATTGAAACAAAATTGAACCTTGTGATATTCTTCTGTCCATGTTTCCTGTGTCAGTCTTGTTGGATGACTGAAAACAGATCTAATTAAAGTGACAAGATTGATAAAACTGATCCAGATAAGCCATAAACTGTTTAATTCAGCAACCAGTGTAAAATTAGTTAAATCAAATCAAACCAGTTAAAATGAGACCCAACTCGAGGAGTTGAATCAACCCTGACAGATTATCAGAATCAGAATCAGAATTACTTTATTAATCCCTTGCGGGAAATTCCTTTGTTGCAGTGCTCTCATTACAGAAAAAGAAAAGATGAATAAGAATAAGATAGGGAAAAAATAAGAAATCTCAATATGTACAAAAATACAATAAACAGTAAACAGTAAAAATACTTTACAATGCTACTCAGTAGCTAATTATTATGTTGATCCAACTAAAATATATTCAGTTGAAAGAACAGAGTTGATGCTGAAAGAGATAAATGTGTGAAAACGTTTTCTGTTCATTGTGTGATTCATTCATTCAACAGTTTATCATATTAAGCACCTGATTTATGCACAACCAACAAGAACAAAGCATTTAACACACCTAAACTCAAACCTAAACCTAAAAACCATAAAGACGAAAGGTTAACGCAAATTTCTCAGATGCTGCATCAAGGCGGGACGTGACATGAATGAAAGGTAAGATGAAAGGTGAGGCCTGGAGTCTAGACGCTGGTGGCTGGCTTTTGTCGAGGCTCCATCTTGGGCAACTGGAGAAGGTGGAGTTGGGGAGGAGGTGGGATGTGCGATCTGGAAGGAGAATGACAGCAGAAGTGAGATTCATAAAGAGTGGCGCAGAGACTGACTGGCTGGATAAAAAGGTTTGACAGTGTGGCAGAGAAGTGATGGAAAAGCCCACATAACAAGAAAGAGTGGATGAAATGCATCAGGTCTCCCTCATTGACTCATTAAAAGTCCCATATCCCAATTTTCTTTTTGCACTCTGTTTATAATTAGTTTTTGTCTCATTAAGTTTAACTGACAGTTAAAGTTACCAAAGCTGGCATCCTCAAAGATTATGCAGCATTCCTTCTAACCCAAGAGAAGGGTGTTTTGTTTGAGCTGTGAAATGTTTACAGCGCACTCAAGGTCTTTAACAGCAACGTCCTGCAGGGTCACAGTCTCACCTCTTTAAGCCAGCTGTAGCTCGTAATAAGGATGGGGAGTCATTTTTGATGTGATTGCCTGAATGTGCGTGTGTGTGTGCGTCCCTGCATCAGAGCATCAGGGACGGCCATGTGGAGCTAGCTGCAGATCAACAGCTTACCCACTTCACTGTTGCATAATCTCTCCTTACCCTCCTTCGATCATCACCTGTTTCTGCCGTTCCTCCTCCCATCTCACATCCCCCTCGACCTCTCCACACCACCTTCCTTCACCTCATCTGTCCTCCCCTTCCCTCTCCGCTCTTTCCATGTCTTCAGCAGCTCCTCCCAGCCAGATGCACCTCCCCGTGATGTCCGTAAGAATGTGAACTTAAACTGTAAAGGGCTCACTTAGGCTTTCATCAAGCCAGTTGAGGCCTCCAGCCAAGCTCCACCCACCATCTGCCGTCACGTCAAACAGCAGGGGGCTTTTGCAGCAAAGTGCTGAGTCATTTGGTAGATAGCAATTATACCTTTGCTTTATTACACAGTATTTTGGTTAATGTAGTCAGTGCTGCTCCCAGATGTCATGGAAGTATGACTCATCACATTGCATCAGGAGGACAAAGGAGGGTTATGGTCTCATTAAAAATGCATATGAATCATTGCACCAGCTTTGTTTCCATCCGTTCCAAGAAAGACTCTCTTGTTATAACAATATATGTTGTGTTTCATGTCGGAGTCTGGTGTCTGCAGACGGTTTTTAAATCTAACTTCTAATCTAACTTGTCATGATACAGCACAGAGACAGTAAACTCCATTACAGAGTGTTGACGTATGTCCACGGCTCATCGTGACTCAGCTTATCTGCCTTTAGTGCTCCTTCATAGGGGGTAAAAATAAAACAAATCAAACAATGCAAACAGCTTTGTGATGCAATGAAATATTCTATGCTGTGATGTCTGATCTATGTTTTGCTTCTTGCAGAGGTCAAACAAGACAAATTTAAGTTTCAATCCACAGTAGATCACATTTTTCTGTTGAAAATAATAATAATCACCCTTAAAGAGTTCGAATTTGTTATTTGATGCTTGTTTTACAGCACATTTGATGGTTCACGAATTTAGAAATTACTTCTATTTGGGGCTTTGGATTTAGATTTCTGGTTTTCTTTTGTAATTAAGTTTTATTCCACATGTTGTAGAGATAAATCATTATGTCCTTTGTCTTTTTAAACACACAATTAATAAATTAAGTACATTCCTATACGTCTGTTATATTACGCAGCGGTAGAAGAAGTGGTTAAATCTTTTACTTAAAAGATAAAATACATTTTAATAAGCCTGCAAGTAAAACTCTTTTAAGTATTTTCAGCCAAATACACATAAAGTATCAAAAGCAATATTTGACAAAAAAAAAAAATCAACATGACTGATTACTTTGATCTTTTAATGAATGAATAAACATTTTATGTGTTCTTTTTGGGATTATTCAGACACTAACTAAAGTCAAACATTTCTGAACATAAACGGCCATCATCCAAACATAAATCACGTGTAACCCGCCAATAATAATTATTATCTAATATAAAGAGATTACAATTACACCAACACTGACCCCCAAAGCCACTATACAATTACATCTATCCAAATTAGGTGCATACTAGCCTGCTTTTGGTATTAATCAGCACCAAATGTTTTATGGTTTATAAGTGGATTGTGTTGAGTAAGTTTATCTGAAACTAAATATGTAAGATTATACTGGTATTGATGATAATTAATCATTAATCATCAACAATAATATTGGTATAAAACATATTGATATTGTTTTAATTAAACACATAGGATGACATTATAAATTGATCTCAGCTGATGAAATTATGTCATTATTGAGTGATTACAGTTTTTATTCACATGCTCTAATAACAAAAGAGATTTATTCTGATATTGAAATTGCAATAATGTTTTTATTGTGAATGTTTTTGGTCTTGAGTTACAGTCTGATGCCATCACAGCACTCTCTGTAACAATGCATTATATATGAAAAGAACAGATACATAATGTCTTGTTTGTGACTGAGTTATCAAATACTGTATTTACCCTCTGAAACGATAAAACACTTTTGAAGTGCAGGTATGATGCTTGACGAAACATTGGTGTACATGGATTCAGATCCTGAAATAACTTTGCACAGTTAGATCTGCAAATATGAGTTAATGTAGCTGTTAAACAGATGGTTCTTCATATTAAAGAGCCATAATCCCTTCAAGCTTCTCTGATTTGGATGTGAATACCCTCACATTAAACCTGAGATTCTGAACATGCCGTGGTAAAAAGTGAAAGAAAACACGTCGGTGTCCTTATAAGTTTTGTTTAATCTGTTGTATGAGAAGTTGTTGCAAAACAGGGAGCTTTATAAGTTCAAAAGAATTAAGTTTTATATGTTAAGAGCGGAGGTATTGCATTAAACTGATAAATACAAAAGGATCAAATACAGATGCTATGTTGGTAATACTCCTATGATAATATTGTGATTTCATCTCAGCTGACAAAATCAAGTTGTCAGTCATTTATTTATATTATTCTTAGGATGAATGCTTTGAATAATAATGCAGTGAAAACCAGATATCATAACAGCCCAATCTACAACGTTTATTACCACCCTAACCCTTTCCTGGTGAACTCTTGAAATGATAACATTTATCTTAAGTCCCTTTTTTCTACCTGGGCTGCTCTTGGACAGCTTCAAAGGGATTTCCCCTCCTGCAGGTGCAGCTGTGTGGCCGAAACTCAACAGAAAGCACACGCATACACACAGATTTGACACCTGTGTTGCTCTGATGCTTCTGAAGAAGCTCAACATGCAGCCCTCAGCATGTCCTGGTTGAGAATAAATTCACCTGCTGGGTAATCCAGTCAGCTTGAGCATTAGTCTGCTGCTCATGACGCACAGCTTGTTGTGTTTTCTTTTCTTTCTGCAGGAGATCATCTGCTCTCCTCTGATGTCTTCTGAACTGTGCTTTAAGCGCTAACTCAAATTTAATAAAGCATTTCTACACATGATTGTTACCCTGATAGGTAGTTTGACCATGTGTTTGTAGAAACTGCTGGAAAAAAAAAACACAGTCATCGTGTTCAGTGGTGAATGAAACACCTACATTTTGATGCATCCTTATGTGTGAATTCCTATGCTGAAAATTTGTCACTTTCTCTGAAAACTCAAGCAGAGAGGGCTGCCTGAGAGAATAGCTCACCTTAAAACTTATGTTTCCTTCTCAGCAGGTTCAAAGCAGCACAAGATTGGCCCTGTCTTAGTTAGGTAACAGCAAGAAGAGGTTGTTGGTTCTTTGCCACGCAGCTCAGTGGCTTCTCCAACCTGCACCTGCTTCTTAGCCTCTAAAGACGATCTTACTTAATGACAGATCCCGTGGAGAGCCATGGACCTGCTGATTTAAAGGGTGGCTGTCAAGTTCAAAGACTATTGGCTGTTGAGCTGTGGCACAGCAGGCATTGCTGCAGTGTGCCTGTGCGAGTGCATGTGCTGAGGACGCATGGAGCGCAGTGATGGGGTTTGCTCGTCAGTGGACAGCCAGTCGGATCAATGTTATGCAAACCTATTAGTCAGAGGTTGAGGTACTCAGGGACTCTCCCTCAGGGTCAAACTAACTGATGAGCTCTCACCTCTTTTAAGAGTGAATAACAATGTTATCTGCTGGTTAAATGCCCCTGACAGAGAACTGCATCCCGTTGCGGATGCCCCTGCATTTTGAATGGAAGCAGAAACGTTTGGAAATGTTACCTGAATTTGAATTTTCACCAAAACCAAACATGTGAACGATGTAAATATTGAAAAAATATGTCCATTGATACTTTTACTTCTTTCTTTTTTATTTGTTTATGTGAAAAAATCTAATATTTTAATATTGTTTGCAGTATTTTGATCAAAATGAAATGGCGCCAAGTGCTAATTATTATTTTAATCTACATTGTAGATGCTCACTTTGCACCCTCTTTTTTCTCACTTTGACTATACTTTTTGGAAAATAACACAGCGAAAAAACTGCACCTGAACTAACTTAAAAATCTCATCGCACATTTTTTTGTGGTAACAAGAATAGTCACTGCTGTTTTACTACATGCTTTCATTATTCATGCAGCTGCAACAAAAATCGAGCTCACATGAAGATTTGGCCTGAATATAGTCCCGCAGAGATGAAGTTTCTGAATAATTGCATTTAATTGCTATTTTTCATAATGTATTCATGGGCTTTGTCAACATAACAAAGAGTGGTGCATATAAAATTTCAGCTCACAGGAGCTGAAAAGATGCCTCTTGTTTGCATAGGTCGTTAAACTTCTGTGTTTGCTTTTTGCATGTAATGGATCATTGTAAAGTATGCCTGTGTGATCAGTATTTTGCTGACTCAACCAGAGGGAGGGGTTCTCAGTGTACTTTATAAGGCCATTAAGAAAACGCTCTTGGAACAGCGGCTGAATAAGCCCTGTGGCTTTGACTTCCACTAATCATCTTAGGCAAAGCATGCCTCCCAATGTGCCTGCATGAGAACACCTGTGCTGTGCAACAGCGAATGCATGGTGGTTAAAATCATAAGCTCTCCCCTCATACGATACTCAGAAATAAGCACGCTTATTTCGCTGTCACTTCAGCAGAACTTAAAGTCTGCAATCAAGTTGAATGACCTTTGTTTTCTTGTCACAAATGATCTAAAAGAAAGTCATAAAATCAGTTGTTGTTCCGACCAAAGGCCTGGGCTTAAAATACTCAATATCTGGGAGAAAACAGAATAGCAAGCTGGACAGAAAGAATGCATGCAAAACTATACCTAGAAAAATATTTAAATAAGAATGTGAGGAGGGATGAGCTAATTATGCATATACCGATCTGCTGTTTGTGCATCTCTGCTTGTGCTAAGCTTATTAGCATATCCTTTTAAGCTTTTGAAATAGGACTTTTAATGGGTTTTCCTGTGAGGACAAAGTTAAAACTCTCATCCGACACGTTTTTGTCATCTAAAAATATACAATGAATTTCAGATGTTGGTGACAAGCAAAGCAGAATTTGAAATGAGTTAAGGGATATAATACACCATCTATTTTTTCATCAATTCAAATTTTACTCTTGAAAATGTAAAAAAAAAACTTGTTTTTTAATTGTATTTTTTTATCGTTCATTTGTTGAGCTTGTTGAGCCTTTGTTGAGCCATTTGTTGAGCCTCTATTTTTGAGACATTAATTTGAAAAGGCCCAATTTACAATATTGCCGCTGCTCACTGCTTGCAGTCGGACCCTAGATAGTTGTATTTGATAGAAATTCAACAACTTCTATGTACATTTTAACATACTAATCGCCATTCATGTACTGGGCTATTGTTGCCAAGACAACGCCGCTCCCCATTGGCCCTCGCTGCACCATGTGATGCGCAGTCTTGACGTCACTGTGAGAAGCTGTGGGGCTAAGCGGAGACTGAGCAGCGGCTCAGAAAACTGCTTGCTGGAGTTTGGACTGAGTGCAGCCTGGAACAACAGCTCTTGTGTGGCTCCTGCTACAACCCGTTAGTTTCTCTAAAACTTTGACTGTTTTTTTCCCTTTGACTTGAGGTAATGGACTATTAAGGAAACTTTAAGCAAGTCTTCAACAATAATTTACAAGCGAGGTAAGTTGTGGCTAACGAGTCTCTCCCTCATAGTTTACTCGCTTCCTGATACTTTATTTATTTTCCCACAGCTCAGGTGAGTTGAGTTTTCAGGTTGAACAAATGTTCTTGCAGGAATGAACTGTTAATGTACTGTTGCCACCGCTTTTATTCAGCTGGGCTAGATATCCAGAGCAACAACACTTACACATTTTCCTCCCTAACTTTGCTGTGCAGCAGCATTACACGATGCTAGCAGCGGAGAAGGCTTCACCTACATTTCTAATCGGATGAAGCTGCTCCTTTACAACCTTAATAAACCTTCAGGAGGGAAGGAGAGGTCCTCGTTGTCTTTAGATTTACCTGAAAATGAGTGAGAACAGGAAGTGGAAAAAGGAGTCCTGCGACCACGTACGGCAGAGTATCTCATTTCAGCAAATACGCATCAGTCAGTCAGTCAGTGAGTGGATTAGGGCAGGGAGGAAGGGGAGGAAGCTTTTCTTGACTGGCTTTACCTTGACAAGTGAGTGGAAATGTTTGGTTTGACTGCAGATAAATGTCTCTGGTAAAGTGTGAGATTTTCAGTCACTTTGTTTTTTGTTTAAAGAGAGGACAGTCTTTAGTGCAGTTATATGTTAAAACATGCAGCTTTCTTTACTTGTGTTTAATGCTCTTTTATATGTGTACAAATGAAATATTTCCAGGTTGCTGTTTATGTATGACATTTTTTTTTTCTTAATCTCTTTTTGGTACTCTTGACCAAGTGTTAATTAACCAATCTGTGTTTTCTGTCCTAGATTATTGTGTGGGAGTAGAATTTGAATAAAACTCACGAGAAGAGGTCTTCAATGTCCCTTTTGCATACACATAAATGTTACAGTCAGAAGAAGAAGAAAAAAAAGAAAGAGGTTTACTGATACAGATGAAACATTTAGGTGCAGGAAATGAGAGGGAAGAGGCTCAGTCACTGAAAACTACCACTAACATGCAGCTGTGTGACTTCCAAACTTCTGATTTGATTTTGGTAATTCAACAACTCAAGCTGCCAATAAAACCTAACAGGGAAAACTGAAAGACCTGCAGAGGTGTTGACACAAGGGTGGGATCGAGATAATAGCCGCCTTGGTGTTTAAAAGAAGCTCTTCTAAACATTTTAGAGATGCCGAATTCTGACAAAGGTTTGCTAAATTTGAACAGATGTTCTATTTCTGTGCGCGTGGGTGTCTTGTGGGTTTGTTTTGGGCCAAGCTGACCGCGTTGGCAGCGCGGCCTGTAGTTAGGCTTGTCTAGGCAGCAGTCAGAGCTCTTTTGAATTGAATTAGACCGTTTTTACAGAAAGCGGATGGGGAGAGTGATTGGGTTAAAGCGGAGTTGAGTGGAACGTCAAACTTGGGGAGGAGAGAGAGCTAAAAGAGATTGAGACAAAGGCCGAGACAGAAAAACAGATTATGACCCGTCGCATAGATAATGTCGTGGGTAGACGGCTGCTTGTCTCTCATGCTGTTCGGCAGATATCTGACAGAGAAGGATGGGAGGTGTTCAGTCATCAGATTGACATTTCCATCTCTGTAGCCATTTGTTTCTCTAACAGGCTGTTGGAGAGAGAAACACATTTAGATATTCAGTGCAAAATAAACGGCTCTCTCCCCCATATAATCAGTAGCAATTTGCTGTGAATGTTTGTACAATCCGCTGTCTGTTTTGCAACTCCGCTCTCCCTCTCGCAGTTGTTGTCAGTGAGGCCTTTTATTTTATCTTGTTCTCATTCGCTCCCTCATAATGGCTTCAGTGTCAATTGTGGTTTTCTGCAGCGTCTTGACGCACAACTCTCTGGCTCACAATGGGAGCTCGCGTGTGCTGCATTATGATGAAGTTGCCTGTCTTTGGGTTTCTCAAATGTGGGAGGGATATATTTTTTAAAACAGCATTTCAAGCACGGAAAGTAAAGGGTTTATAGTATTATCGGGGGACGGGAGGGGGACGTGCCACGAATCTGTAATTCACCTCTTCGTCCTTAATGATGTGTGGGAAAATGTTGGAAGATGACAAAAGTTTTTGGGATGCGTCAGTGAGTCCCTGTTGACATGTTAACACGAGGTTGATTTTACACTGATGCTCACTGAAATGACAAAAAAAGGTAGTAATGTTTTTTTTTGTTGTTTTTTTGTCATAAACATGCAAGAAGTCATTGGAGCTTATTTTAGAGATGCGTGTGGGTTGTCACCAGTGGCTCAAAGAATCAGCAGATGACTCCAAAAGAAACCCAAAAAAGGAACGGAAACATTTAGTCAGTTTTCTAAGGAGCTGCAAATGATTAATATTAATTGACTTATTGGTTAATCAGATCTTTTTTACAGCTCTAAACTGAATGACGTTCTCGTGACAGGACCGTTGGCGTCATACGATCGTCCTTCGACCAGAATCGTATGAAATGGTCCTTTCCCTCTTTCAAAATGCAACGGGTAGCAATTTTAAGTAAATCAGATGTATGCACTGTAACATTCTCTCTTGTCTCAGTTGTAAAAACCTTCCACCAAAATGTTTTGACTGATCGTAGCTGTTAAGTTTTCTGAGATTTCTGTTGATCAAACAGATCCCGCAGAGGGCTTTCTCCAGACTCTGGGACAGCTTGGACCAAGAGTGGTCCAGCTCTGACCTTCCACCAAATAGCACGGCAGATTGAGTTGCATTCAGACACTCGAGGAGTCACTGAAGCAGTAAGCACACGTTGTCGAGGCACTTGTAATGTGAGCATGCATGCTCCCAAAGTTATGCCAGACTGCTGCAGCTGCAGCTGCGTGGTGGCTTGATTGCAACAGGTTGGTAGCTAGAACTTGTTTATACATGATCTGAGACAGATGCAGGACATTTGTTGTAGAGCTTGTAAAATCTAAGCCAAAGTTTTAAAATGTGTGAACATTTCATCCATCTGCAACATGTACCGTGTGAGCTTTCTATAGTCGGCCACTTGAGACTGGTTGTTGTCGGTTTGAGTTACAGCCTCCCCAACATGCTCAGTTCTTCACATGCAGCTTTAAATGAAACCTCAAGAGTGAGGTGAAACGAGTGGTTGCAGTTTTGGCACATGCACTAGTTGCTGTCTTTTGGTGCTGCGTCGAACTGCACATGAAGAATCCTGATGTTGAGGACTTAAACTTTAAAGACTGTGCTTTCAAGACTTTCAAGGAATAACATCAGGCCTGCCAGCTGCTTGAACCTCGTCCAGTTCTTTCCTCCAACGTTGTTGGAATATGAGCCACTGCATCATTTTGGCAAGTCTGCGGCAGAAATCAGATGTTTTTTTGTCTCACAAATAAGAAAGTCAAACTTCCGCTCTCAATCAAATGTCCTTCGCTTACTCTATATAGGAACATCTAGAGTCAATAATTTGGAATCCGCTTCATTTCACATTGTGCATCAGGGACTGTATAAGAAAGCAGTCTTTATTCGCATCAGAGAGGAAGGCATTCAAGTGGATTAGCCAAACGGCATCAAATGTTTGCTGCTGGGCCACAATTATCGTGCACTGCCGAGCACAAATGAGGCAAATCAGAATTACTGATAAATCAATTTAATGGTAATAAGATTGAGAATTGTTATGCTGCAGAACTCTAAATAACGTCTGTTTGGTGTTGCTTTAAATTAAATTTTGACATGAGCAGCAGCCTCTCAGATTCCTCATATTCATCCTTGGCTCGTGCTTAAATGTGCTGTTTCAAATAGTTTGTCACAGCTGAGATGAAATGTTATTTGGATTTGTGAGTGGATATCAGCTCGCAGATCCTGCAGGTCTAATAACTGCTCACCTGTGAGATCAAGAATAGCTGCCCTCAGCTTCTGCAGCCTGGCTGCACATGCATCACATTTCGTTATGAATGCATCATTCATAAAACGGCTATCTGCGCTCAGGTCTCTCTGACGCCCTCCCCCAGCTCCCTCTGCTCTTGGATTATCTGTTGTTCTCTTGCGTTAAGAATTACATGCAGGATATAAATGGAGATTTGTACCTGTTGCATAAGTGGGCTACAAGATGTTCTGGGATGAGGGGCTTTTGATTTAAACGGCTCAACGTCAGCACAGGGCAAAGACGCCGACTGCACACAGTCGTGGTGTCAGATGTTGTCTTGTTTGTTTCTGTTTGTACTTTCACATGTTAGAAAAGTAAGATGACCATTTCTTGACTTCAGCTTGATTTAAAACGAAATTCACGACTATTACTTTTCATTTTGCGGAAGCCATTTTGAGGAATGTGGCATATTTAGCTGAAATTGATCCATTTTGCTTTTTTTTTTTTTTTACAATTTAATTAAGCTTAGAACTGAAACCACAATATGTAATATTACAAGGAAACAGGCCTCGATTTCTTTGTGTGTTGAACATGACATGTTAGGCTTGGTGATCCTTTACTCGTGATGCGCTTTAAACGCGTGCACTTCACGTCTTCATGGAAGCTGCAGTGATATGAAGTTATGTCCTTGGATGATTTATGATGTTGCCCACCCTGTTGGATGCAGCGTGCTGTGTTGTTGGCTTTGTTTTTCCCAGCCCGTAGATCTTGTCCTCTGCTTCGTTTTTAATACCGTCTCTGGTGAACATGCTGTTGTTGCTAGAAACTGAAAGGGACAGCCTGTTCTTCTCATGTTCAATAAATCTGCGCAAGCTGAGGTCAGCGGCTCTATCTCGGGTCTGTCGTCCTCTCAGAAAGTTAAACTGGTGCTCACTTTCTTGTCCTGACCTCATGACGTGGTCAAGGGGGAATGTGTCTCAACCACGTGACCTTTCCCCTTGTAGAGGGCTCCATTATATAACCGTGCCATCACTGGTCTGCCAGGAGCCGCAGGTAAGAGTCTTAATGGTTAATTGTGGGCATATCCAGAAATAGCTAAGTTCTTAGGGAGATGGGATGTTCTCTGGAGGTCCGAGCTCTCATCCCCCGTGTTTCTTCTTCTTTTGAAATACACAGACGCTCAGCGAAGAGTAAGGTTAGGTTGTTGTTATGGCTTCAGACACTATACTAATAGGAGGGCCGAAACATATGATGGACGGCCAACCTGCTCGGAGAAAAGCGTCCTCTCTGCTTTCTCAGTGGGAATTTGTTGGGGTTTTTTTCTGGTAAAGTGTCTGGACGTAACTTATTCCTATGAACCGCAGTCATGAAAATACGAGTAAATTGGAAACGTAATTTTGTTTGATTTAATTAGATTTTAATGAAATCATTACATAAACGAAGAGGGAACAGGACATTAACCCCCCTCTCATAGTTTTTGGATGTGCTACATAAAGCATTAATTCATGCTCGCATCTGCATGACCTGTTATTGATACGATATTGATAAAGCAAAAGTCAGTGTTTGCTGCTTTTCTATTTTTCAAGTCATTTTGTCTTAGATATCCTTGCGTTTGACAGCTTTTCCTGATTTTTTTTTTTTTTTTTTTTTTTTTTTTTTTGTTGGACTAAACAAAACGTAAAGCAGATGTTCAGTCATTGGCTCAATAGTGAAAATAATTGAAACTAAATACACACATTTAAACAGTCAGTTTGCTGATTTATCCTCCAACTGCTTTTGCTTGAAAACGTAACATGGTGTGAGATCATAGTGATACCATGTAGTGTAAAAGCTTCTGCATGATAACATCAGGTTATTTTTATTGGCAAGTCCTGACTGAAATAGGTTATTTCAGTTATGTTTACCTACTTATATTTTATTTCTAACTAAAGCAGGATTACTAATACCTGAGCTGACACTCCCTGAACTTGGCGATTCCTTTTCCTGGTGGTCCCCCTACATGATTAACCCGCTGAAGAAGCCAAGTAGTTTTAAAGTAGACATTTAAAAAAGACTGTTGGTTTGATGACGGAGCCAGATAATCAGTATTATTAGTTCCATCTGTGTTCTCCTGCTTTGATAAGTCAAAATGTCTCCTGGAAACTAAAAAAAAAAAAAAAAAAAGGGACCTTTTTAGGCGAATTGATTCAGTCACCGACATCTAAAAAGCCTAATATTTGAGGACAGATACTTTGAGGTGCCCAGTCTTTTTTGCTCTGTCTAATTTAAAGGCAGGCACACTTCCAGTCTGTTTGATTAAAGTGAACGTGGCATGATTATTTCCAGTCATTTAATTCTTAATCTTGGAACCGTTTTAGATGAGCTTTCTCTCGGGGGGGAAGCCTCTTATGAGTGAGAGAATTTGGTGGAAGTGTCTTTTCTGATTGGTCTGAGGGGGGCAGGGAAGAGGGCGTTGGTGACTTGTGAACGTGTGCGACTCGAGGTTGCACCAGCCAGGAAGATGCAGCTAGTCAACAAAGGATAAACTTTGGCAAATTGCTACGTTTTTGAGCACGAGGATGTGCACTCTCTTGCTGGCTCGCACCGCCTGCAGAATTTGACCATAAAAGGAAACCCTGCTTTTCGCTCACTGTGATGTGTGCGCGAAAAGGGTGTAGTGAAAAAGTTTAAGATGATCAGACTTCCTTTTAACATTCTTGTCCAGCATCGAAGTGAACTATTGGTAACAGCTGGGAGCTCATTTAAGGTGGCTGACACGTTGCTAAAGCTCAGTTTACTCTGAATTAGTTAAAGCGGCGGTCCCCAACCGTTTTTGCGCAATGGACCTGTTTAATGTCAGACGATATTTTCACGTAAAATGATACGACCAACACAAAAACTTTTTTTTTTGTTTTTTTTAAATATAATAATAAACGTGAATCCACTGTGTACTTGCATGTAACTTTTAGTTTTGCCGCATAGAGTGGGCTTGGTGCGTCTGTTGGGGTTTTTTGGGAAATCGTTCATGCTCGAACTATTTTCTTAGCCACCTCACAGCCGTGGATAAACTTCCGCTATCAACGTAATATCAACGAACATCCAGTCTTCTATAGAACTCAATGGGATTTACAAAATGTCAAATAAAACATGACAGAAGCAACTTTTCGCAACGAAATTTGATATGGATTACCAGTGCACACCAGTAATCACTCCGGTGAGTTGATGATTTTGAAAACGGACGTTTATGGTGCTTTTACGGACCTTTTTGGACATGCACATGACTTGCCATTCTGAAGCAGGTTGAGATGAATCAAAATTAGGCAAATACCGGAGACAGCAGTAAACATCAAAAAAGCGGTGAGGGGGGTTCTAAAACATTGCAGACGACTCAGAAAAGAGGCTTAATGTTGAAAATACCGCAGTTATCCTTTAAGTAGGTCTCCTGGTATTGTCTGTTAAATGCAGCTTTCTTTTTCTTAGTGGTCATGGGCTCTTCTTCTGTCTCCTCACTGGGCCTTTTCCCCTTTGCAAAGAAACTTTTCAAAGACTGTTTTTTACTCATTTTGCTAGCTTTCGGGTTTAATATTAGCGCATCACGTTACCGAGACAAGCCGTGAGTCATAGACGGATGTAACGGAGAGAATTCGGTTAGTTTTCAAAAGAAAACATTGTTCAGACTCGGACAATAAATAAAACGGAAATAATGTATGTTATTTATTCTTTCTGTGCGGCCCGGTACCAAACGACCTGGTACCAGTCCCGAGTACCGGGCCCGGGGGTTGGGTACCGCTGGGTTAAAGGGTGATATGTGTGAGCTATTTATGGGAGTGAGCGGGTCAAATAAAGGAAGAATTTGCCTTGGTTCACACAGTCTTACTAAAAGTTACCAAACTGTTTAGTGAAATGATTTGGCAGGAATTTGGCTTCCAGTTGTTTGTATTTATTTGCATGTTTTGTTTTGTTTACTTTTTGAACTGAAGTGGTTTCCTTTTTTACTTTTTTAGTTTTAATTCATCTCAAAGTCACTCATACAGCTCAGAAAAGCCTGATCTCCAGCGAGGCTTGATGTCAACCTGATGTCTAATTTAGGTGTTGCAGTGTTTTTACCGTGATCCTGAAGCACCCGGACTAAATGTAGTCGTTCGTTTATTTACTTTTTGTTAAAGCACCCTTTTTAATATCTCAGATTTGGAGTATTTAAACAGAGGTGAGAGAAGCTAATACGCTGGAAACTCAGAGTTGACTAATCTTTATTTCCGTTCCTGGATAACTTGGCTTTGAATGACGGGGCCGATCGTATCGCTGTCCTTGGCTAAGCTTTTTGCAGCTCCCTTCGTGTCTTTCGCCTGGGGAGCCGAGCAGCAGCTAGCAGCCTGACGAGGGAGGCTGTGAAGCACATTAACTGCAAAATAAAGGAAATACTGCGTCTTCTGTTACATTTAACAATAATTTGTTTCTGAGGATTGAACATTTTTTTTTTTTTTTTTTTTTTTTTTGTTGTTGTTGTTGTTGTTGTTGTTGTTTTGTTGTGTTTTTTTTCCAGCTGATATTATTTTATGCCCATAATCCCAGTTTATGATAGAGATGAGTATGAGAAAGTATGAGCAACGCTGCTAAAATCTTAATAAACATCTCAACAACTGATTCGGAGGATGTAAGTTTGTGTCTCAGATACTGAGCCTCAAAGTTCCTGTAGGAAATGGAAGTTGCTTCTGCAGAGATGCGTGCACCGCCTTATCGGCAGGTGTGGTTGTGCATCTGGAGTAGTTCTACAACGTGCAAAGACTCTCTTTTTGTTTATCATGTATCTTGCCGTCGTTGTTTTTCTCATAACTTTCATTTGCATTTGTCATGTAATAGAAAACAAACTTATTTAAAAACAGACTTTGTAGGATTAAAACAAACCAGACGCTTTTATCCCCTGAAAAGACGGACTCTTCGTTTAAATGAGACAAGAAAAGGCTCGGTTTGTCTCACAATCGAAGCACCGAACAATACAAGAAAACAGAATCAAAATTTGTGTACGATTTGTGTCTAATTATGCAAGTTTTATCAGCAACAACGGGTCAAACCAGCAGCTCAAGAACCAGATGTTTCCCTCTGGAATATTTCACCAAAACAGCTGCTGGTGAATAATCATCAGGTTACTGGAAAAGTGGCTCCTGATTAATGACGCTGTTGCTATGTATGTGCTGGATGTTTAGATCTTTCATCAGCTGTATAATATGTCAGTGCTGAGGTCAAAGCTTCTCCCAAAACAAACTGAATATTTTTACTTAAACGGCTACCTTTTTGTCTCTCTCTGTCAGCAGTCTAAAGCGCCGCTTCCCTCACATCAACCACAGCCTCAACAGAAGCAGCGACCATGGGCAAACAGAACAGCAAGCTCCGTCCCGACATCATGCAGGACCTGATGGAGAACACGGACTTCACCGAGCACGAGATCACCGAGTGGTACAAGGGTTTCCTGCGGGACTGCCCCAGCGGCGCTCTCTCCATGGAGGAGTTCAAAAAGATCTACGCCAACTTCTTCCCCTACGGCGACGCCTCCAAGTTCGCCGAACATGTCTTCCGCACATTTGACGCCAACGGAGACGACACTATTGACTTCAGGGAGTTCATCATTGCCCTCAGCGTCACCTCACGTGGCCGGCTGGACCAGAAGCTGAAGTGGGCGTTCAGTATGTACGACCTGGATGGGAACGGATACATCAGCAAAGCAGAGATGTTGGAGATTGTATCGGTGAGTCTTTTCTTTAGTTTAGTTTTGCTTCCTCTTATCTTTAATCTTTGTTTCAGCCAATTAGACTTTCTGCTTCTTTAGCTTTACACAGTCTTCACCTGGAACTTGCATACCATCACGGTATCATCATGCTCCTCGGCCCATTTTTCTCAGCCATCCATACCTGCTGCCACATCGCATATCCATCTGCTTGTCTGTTCTGCACAGTTTGGCAGCCCACAGCAGGAAAACCAGCCACTGAGTAACTTTAGCAGTTCCTCTGCGGTCCTCCTCTGAACCTCATAGGGACTCAGCACAACTTCCCTCAGCCGTACACTTCTCCGCTTACAGCTAACTCGAGCTCTTCGCCTTATTGGACGAATGCTTCGGACTTCTGTCAGAGCGCCACGCTCAGACACGCACGTCTACCCTGCAATCTCATGCACACGTTGTTAAATCACACATCGCGGTGCCAAATTGAGCAGAGCGCCAAAGAATGTGTAATCCCATTCTCCGAGTCGGAGCTCTTTATTTATGGTGCATGCGTGTGTGAAGTGAGCAGGTGTTTATGTGTAGATACACTTATACATTTTTAAAACTGTGAAACACTCAAGTGCAGGGCAACATTTAACGGTTATTTTCATTGTTGAATGGTCTGTGATCATTCTGACAGAAAGAAGAAAATCCATTATACAGTGATTATACTGACTGACACAGTGCAAGTTGTCTTCGTTCATTCATTCAGTAGATTTCGGTTAAAGATGAACGAGCCGTGAAAATATCTGTGTTTAGCTTCGTCGTTGTCTTGGTGGGTGAAGTCTGAGCGTTGTGAGATGGTTTGCGTTAATATTCTAACGTGGTCCACAGTGAATCGTCTGGTTGAAAGATTGTTGGAGTAAAAGACGGGGAATTAAGGCAGCTTTACATGTTCACGTTTTCCGGATTTTTAACGTTTTTTCTGAAAGCAAAGGTGCAGACCTTTTGTGTTCAAAATGTGCTTTTCCTTTGAATGGCTTCTGCTCCCTTTTCTGCAGTTGAAAGGTGCTTTGGAGCCAAATAACCTTGCACCTTGGTCCTCAGGAGAAGTTAAGAATAAGCCAGTGAGGGGTTCAAATGGAATAAAACCAGCTTTGGAACAGACTTGGACACTGATGTAATGACGCGGTTCCTCTTTAGCTCAGGGAAAACAAGTCGTCTCCAAACTGGCACTCGCATTAGCCCAGAATTAGTGCCTGATTTAAGCTGGTCAAAAAGTGTTGTCGGAAAATCTAATCCGTGAGATAACAAGTGAACCTTTTTTATGTTTCATCGTCTGTTTTATAAACTTTTTAACCATATGTTGACCTGAACGCTTCCTGTTTGTTTGTCCGCGGTTAATACAGGCAGCGGAGCCAAGAATAAATGAAAGGAATCCTTTATTTGTCTTTCTGCAAAGATAAATTGATTGATGGGATCAAAAAGATGTCTTTTTTTTTTTTTTTTTTTTTACCTCTGCAGCGTACTGTGCTTTGCTGTTGTGCTTCTGGCTTTACTCTCTCTGTGCTCGGTTTTATCTGTAGTAAAACTGAAAGGTGTTCTTTCTCTCTTCGCCCCGTTTTCAGGCCATTTACAAGATGGTTTCCTCTGTGATGAAGATGCCCGAGGACGAGTCCACACCTGAGAAACGCACAGATAAGATCTTCAGGCAGATGGACACAAATCGAGATGGTAAGACTCGACTCTTTATAGTCAAAACCAGAAGATAAGATGAAACCCACAATGAATCCCCGTCTTTGTAACACTTGATACTTTGCTGCAACAAATAAACAAGACAGTTGACCATGAAACCTGTCTCTGTGTCTCTTAGGTAAACTGTCCCTGGAAGAGTTTGTTGAAGGAGCGAAGAACGACCCCTCCATTGTGCGGCTTCTGCAGTGTGATCCCAGCGGTGCTGGGCAGTAGAAAACTGGACTCTTCCTACTGATAAATTTACACATTTTCAAAGTCTTTCCCATCTGACCCACCCAAGGTTTTATTATTTTTTTTTTTAAAGCATTTGATACCTTGACCTTTTAGAGGCACATAAACACACGCACACACAGCTCCCCACATATGACATATACCAAAGCCTGATGCATATATAATCTTCCAGACAACCACATTTACACACTGTTCATGCGCCTCTATTCCCAGTCAAAAGCTCAACACACACATGGGTCTCATATGTGGTACAAATAGGACTTGAAGGCCTGAAATCCCATCAAAGACTTGTTCAAATCAAAGCTGTCCGAGAGGATGGCCAGCGGGGAAAATCCAGCCGAATCCAAGTTTGCCCGTTTTTATTTCCTTTTTGTTATTCAGAGCACAAATCCCCGATTTAAAGGAAATTGCGCTTGTTTTGTTTTATCTTGGAGACTGACTTGGGTTGTTCAGTGACGATGGACAGATCTTTACTAAGTATTGCAACAAAACTCCACGTCAACACTGGAAGAAATGAAGGTCTGAGACTACTGGTGTTATCAACGTACAGTGCGGTGATTCAACAGAGGAGATCTGGGAATTGTTGAATTTTTTATTTCTCCCATGTATATTTTGGAAGAATGTTACAAACAAAACTTACTCAGATTTCTGAATGAAGGGGAACTGTTGTGATTACAGATTCACAACCATCGGGTTTCTTGAAAGTGACTTTTTATGCCAAGTTCTGTACACACACACACACACACACACACGGACCTGACATATGCATATAAACTGAGCTCTGATTCTCTTTCTCCGACTATGGTTTAACAAGCGTATAAGGAAAAAAGGATAGATGTTATACGAATATATAGTATGTACTTATATATTCTTTTACTCTGTGACAACATTGGGGCAATTTGCTACAATGGAAGATATTCACTTTGAAAATTTTCGACGTATAAATTATTGGAGTGTGATGACAAGCATTTTAACTTCTTTGTCTTGACAAGTATGAAAAAGAGTTGTTCGGTGTATTCTCTCATATTTGTGCTAGACCTAAGAAAAGAGGAGAGGACCACATATTGCTGTGCATTCGACTTCGAAAATGATTTGCGAAATTTTCATTTTGAGGTTTCTTTTCTCCCCTTTTAAGAGCGCAAAAAAATGTCCACTCGTGATCTCCCTCATCGACCATATCTTTAAGGAATCTGGTAGACATTCTGCAGTGGGCATGTCCTCTCTTGTCCGTCTGTGTTTAAACGCTCTGCACATGAAAATGCAAGAACAATCTAAACATTTAGCTGCAGATGTGACGTGTCTCCTGAATGCACTTTTTTTCCTTCATCTGGGCTGATGATACTGTGACGGCTTGTTTTTCAGTATATGAGACACATAAATGACAGATCAATGGACTGACGATGGTTGTGACGGCAGCAGACCCCACTTTGATTTCCAGGTAGCTCTTCACTGCTTCCATCTGTAATCGTTTCCACCTGCTCTGTCCCTGCTGGGACGCCGTAGTTCTCAGCTGATAAATGTGATTTTAAAATTTTTTTTTTTTTTTAATTTCCTTAAAAATGGGGGAAAACCGCAATGATAGTACAGTTGTCATTAGTTCTCTGGGGTTTCTGCACATTTCAGTGAGGCGATCAGGTACTTCGACCCTCAATTTCATTTCAAAAGTATCTTGTGGTCAAGTGCCAAATATAGATCAATGAATAAAAAGAGGAGAAACACAGTATTGTATCTGTTTAAAGTGTACAATTGTTACCTGTCGAACAAAAAAAAAGGACTTTGTCACTGTATCATTTTGTAGATTTTGTATTGTTCCATTCTGTGTTCTGTGTAGTGTGTCCATTTTGTTATTCAATAAAAGACAAAATGGGGAAAATGGCTGTTGAATGTGTCAGAAACCTTTTTCCATTCTGAGATTCTGGGCTGTCCGGAGAACTAAGAAACTTCAAAATGACCTTTTGACTGTAATTTTGTTGCAGATGTCTGTTGGTCACTCACATAAATCCCATAGTTGAACATAACATGTCAGAAAAGCTGGAATATGAAGTTATTTTTAGAGACCGTTGGGAGTTGTTGCTAAAGCACACCTGCCTAACATTAACGTCTAAGTCTCAGGTTAAAATTTCCAACCGGTGTTAAGGTTTATAAAGCAAAGTTTCAGTATCGTCTGCCCCACCAGCCTTAGCTGAGTTTACGCTAGTTTGTGTTTAGCATCTGAGAAGTTAAAGAAAACTATATTTAAAAAAAAAAAAAAACATTTGGTCAAATTCTAGGCCGGTCATTAAAAATTCTTTGACATTTATTTTGCAATGTAAACTTTTCTGCTGTTAGAATTTCCTTGAAATTGTTGAATTAGATCAGGACTGACTTAACTACTCCTGTTTTCTTTAACCATTCTTCACTGGCATCTTTGTTTTGCTACATGACCGACTTTCTCTTGAGTTCGCGGACCGAGGTCATGACATCTTTCCGGTGAATAGTTTGAATAACTTTCAATCAATGATGCCAACCTGTCCTGCCCTGAAAAATAACATTATCTTTAATAGGTGGAGACAGGCAGCTTTGTTCTCTTTGAGTTGTATCTTTCTCTTATGCAGCCTTGGACTTCATGCACTCTATTTCTGTTCAGGTTTCTTCTCATAATGAGCTCAATATCATTTATGGTGAGAGAGCTGCCTTAAATTGACCCTGATTTCACTCGTGATCTTGACGACTGTCACTCTTGGAGTAATTCATTTTCAGCCAATTGCTGGAATTATCTTGAATGTCCGCATTGTGAACACAATCTGCCTGACTGTGGATTGGTGGAGTCCAAATTCCACTCCAGAGATGATTTTATAACCTTTTCCAGCCTGACCAGCACGAGTAACTGCAATTATGAGGATCTCAAAAAACACACTTTCCTTCAACAAGTCCCTTTAAATTCAAGTGTGCCCACTCACACCCAGTCGTCATCAGATGTACTGAAAACAAACAACGACGCTAATTTCGCTCTCAGATTAGATGCTAATCCTTGAAGCCTGTTCACTGATATGCAACGTGAAATCATCTTCCTCAGAAAAGAAAATTACCGAGAAATCTGTTAAAACCGAGTTCTCTTCATCCGCCCCTCTTGGACTTGTGAGTCTGTTGATGTTGTAGGCCATAAATACGTAAACCGAAAACTTTGTTAACAAACTTTCTGTGATTGGTCGACGTAGAAAGCACCATTTAGCCCAAACAAACTTGACTCATAATGCTAGTTTGACCAAAAAACCACATATCTCTGCTTATATCTTTATTGACTTTTCAACACATCCAAGCGCATGAAGAATACAGCGTATGACAGCTAAGTACCATTTGTCTCTTGAGATGATGTTTACAATATTTATTAATAATTATTATCTCATGTAAGGTCCTTCTAATTAACACTTAAGCTATTTGTTGAAATGTAAATGCCTCATCACTGAAAGTAAAGGGTAAGCAACGTTGAAACTCCTTATGTACGACGATTGTGGGAGAAATCAGTGAAATGTACTAAAGTAATTGAAATTCTCGGATAAATTGCTCAAGAAATGCAAAACATAGTAATAAATAAAGACACGTCTAGCAAAAACATACTCTGGCATGCAAATAAGCTGCTATGTTACTTGGGATGAACTAATTCCTGGTGAGGCCACTTACGATACATCAGGTACTTCAAGAAGCTGCAGAAGCAGAAGTCTGTACAGAATGAGAATACATGTACAAAGTCTTTTATACAATAAAAAATATTCATTTAAATTGGGAGAATATGGGTCTGTGGTCCATCATTTCACTTCACAGCCTGTTCACAAGAATGTCCTTTTTTTATATATATATATATATATATATATATATATATATATATATATATCACCGTCCTCCTGCACAGAAAACATGACTCGCTTCATAGTGCAAGTGTCAAGAGAGGAATCACGAGTGTTAGCGATGCTCCACCAACAGACTGTCTCCAATAATGTCGGTCAGCTTATCAGTCAGTAGTCACAGCTTCTCCTTTGACTTATTCTGCAGTCTCTCAGGTCTCGTCGACAAGCTTTCAGATCTCCATCAGCATGATCTTGTAGGCGTCTGCGAAGCTCTCGATGCTGAGGATGAAGGTGTCTTCATTGGAGTAATGCTCAATGATGTTGTTATCCATGTTCACCAGGATTCTGTCACAAACCACAAAACGCTCATTGCACGTGCGGACAAAAAGAAAAACTGAACCATGACTGTCTGCCATGTCTGTCCTCGCTTACCCTTTTTTACTTTTCTTGTACACTTTGGCTATCCTCTCCATGGGCAAGCCGTACTTCTCAGATATCTGTCAACGACAAACGAAAGCAGCTCGTCAGCGGGCGCTCTGCGGCGAAGCATTTTGGCTTTTGACGCATGCAAGCAAAAAGGCGGCACTCACAGCCTCCATCAGGCCTACGAGTGTCGGAGACTTCAGCATCAGCGCGTCGAACACCTCGTCCGTCTCCTTTCTTACATACAGCAGCACTGCACACAGGAGGGAGGAGAGCAAACCTTTCATTCTTGTGGCCGCTCTGCATTCATTTTGTCATTAATCTGTGTACAGAGAGTGTGTAATGACACCCTGACAAATGTGTGACTATTGCCGTTGCCTTTGGCCTGCAGCGCTGACAATTTCTTAGCACTCGCACTGCGAGACTCTCAACAGATTTCCAGCAGCTCGGATGCACGTTGAAGCGTCTTATTTTCAGAAAATATATTTTGGGCTGTTGTTTTTTTTCTTTTCTCAATAATCAAACAGATAAGAATATGATACGCTTCTGTAACAAAAAGACTGTATGACTCAATGGACCTGTAGGGAAAGCAATTTTCTCTCAGTTGCCGGGGATAGACTCCATTATACCCATAAAGTGCATAAAAATGGAAATGTAACCATCGATGAGGCTCAAGAACAGCCGCTATGTGCACCTGCAGTGCAGTTGGTGGTGATTTGATATAAAGCATTGAGTCCTCATATTTGACTAAACTGATTTGTTTTTGTTGGACAAATTTCCTTCATAATGACTCAAAATAATGACTTCTTGGAAAATGACCGGATTTGAGGGGGAGATCCAGGCGGAATGTGTCTCTTGTGGAGGCCTGAATTGTTATAAACAGTGTGGTAAATCATCAGAAATGTCAAACTTTCTAGTCAGGATGTTTCCCAGCTCCTCTTCCTGGTCTGGATAATCTCTTCAAACACACGCAAGACTATAGTTTTTAAAAAGAAAAAGCAGAGCGAGCAGCCGTGTCGTACCTCTTTTCTGCGTCTCCTCTTTGATCTGTTTGTGAGGTGACGGACACAGATCTTCATCCGACGGCCTGAACATCCTCTTAACCAGCACGCTCCTGAAAACATACAAATCTATTATCTACCGCACCCACACTGTATTCAGTCTGTTTGCCTTGTGGTATCATGCACTTCCCCTTGTATGAGGTTGGTATGTGTGCCCACTTCCATTTGCATGCCTTATATTTGTATAACTTCAATGATGTAAACATTTCCAGTTGATGCACACTCACCCTTCTCTCTCAATCTCCTCTGTGTTGAAGGTAAACACCTGGAATGAAAGTACCATATGATAATGGAAGTGTTAGGCTTCTTGGACAAGCACAATATAAAATAAAATATCTAAAACCAAATATTTCGTCATACCAGGAGGGTCAGGTTGTTGAGCTGGAAACCTTGCCAGTGTATTAAATGTTTCAACTGAGCAGCAAACATTTATTCAAAGGCCAACTAGTGTCTGTCAGATGCATGTAGTGGGGGTACAAAGTGAAATGTTGTAAGTTGGAAAGGTGGTTGAAACCAGAAAAATATGTGTTAAAGGCAGAGCTCCGGTGTCATCCTTGGGCAGACACACTGATAGGAAGCAGAGCGAGTCGTACCTGTCCCGCCCTCTGCAGGTTGCCGAAGTGAATGTCAGGGATGAAGAGGACCGGCTGGACATCCAAGTCGGTCATGGTCTTGAAGTAGGTGGTGTCTGACTTTTTGGGAACACTTATCACTCCAACACCACCGTCTTTCCCTGGACAACATAGAGAAGAAAAGTGTTAATAATGCACTCTGTACAGTGTTTTTTTTTTCACATTTACAAGCTGGAGAGATGTTTACAGTGGGATTTATAAGGTAGACTAGACTACTTTTGCTACCTCCACCATTTTCTACATGCACCTACAAGCTAAACGTTTTCTATCATTTTGACTCGTAAAAACAATGTGGCTCAAACCTTTTGACTTCTTACGGAATAATTTCCTCTCTTCGTCCCTTATTTTCCTCTCTGCTCCCTGAAGGTGGGAAAAAAAAGCGGACGTCAGTTTGTAAGAGTCAAGCCTAAGAACTCCTTCAACAAACATAAAAAGAAAGCATGGCGTGTGTTCTGTATGCACAGGTGTGCTTTGAGGATAGCTGCACTCTGACCACTAGAGGGAGGGCTGATGTCAGTATTTAACTGCTTCACTGCAGCGAAAGGCCTGAATGCTTCTCCTACATTTCTGTGTACCGAGTATGAAGATTCTGCCACTGCATTACAAGTGGAGTTGCCTTTTCTGAGTCTATATTATATCTATGAAAGTCCCACAAACCAACAACACCAGAACAGCAGCATTAACAATCCGCCATCATGAAAGGAGAGTGTGTAGAGTCCATGTCTAAGTAAGTATGTGATGCTCATTGTTTTTACGAGTGCAGCTAACAAAATGCATCCGTGTCTTTAGTCTTTCTTGTAAAAGGGCTTAGGTCACTTGTTCCAACAGCCGTACTGGACGGAAGGACTGAGTTTCCAAGACTTTTGAAGAAGAAGCGATTCGTCACCTTGTCACAGAAGACCTTGATCTGGGAGAAGGCCCTGTGGAGCGGCTTGTCTCTGCGACTGTTGTAGCTGTACGTATCGATCTGGATCATCAGAGGAAGACCCTTCACCCCCTTCTGAGAGGAGAAGTCTGTACTCAGACAGTTGACTGTGATAAAGATCTTCCAGGAACACAGCAAAAGGAGAGAGAGGAGAGGTTTACACAATTCAAATTAAAACACGAAATAAGAATTCATCAACTTGTGAAGAACACACAAATGTCAGTTCAGATGACACTCATGCACACTCCTGGCTGAAGGCTGTAACTGTTTCTGAGTCTATAAAAACCTCCGTGGCCAACTGTTAGCCAGAGCTAAAGATGGTTTCACAATGTGACAAGTGCCTCATTTTATCAGGCCTCCGAGGAACACAGACAAAATTCCTTTCAACTCTGCTGAGTTTTGCTCAGTGGATACAAAACAAAACTGCTACCCAAAACCGAGAGGCTGATGTTCTCGTTCTGTTTTGACGGGTCCCATCTAGTATCGCGTTTCTTGTTCTTTGGCTCTGAACACATGTCCCCATCAGTCTTTGGGTTTTGTTGTTAATGCCATCTACAACAAAAGCCTCAGTGGTTGGTCATTAACTTGAACCATAAAAAACTCCATTAGCGACAGCAGCCAAGAGGAAAGCTTCATTTGAGTGTCTCTAAACCTGTGAAGTTGGAAACCTCCTCAGAGCATTTAATGGTAATGCCTCACTCTAAATAAAGAGTTTAATTTGTTTAATATACACTACTTTGTGTAACATTTCTTTCTTTCTATCTCTATGCTTCTGTCTATTAATTTGTCAGGGAGCATGCATAATAACACTAATATTATAAGAGAGGAGATACTTTGTACCAGGTTTAGACACTTCAAATGTTTTACCATAAATACATGAACAAGTAATACAACTTAAACCAATACAATGTAACTTCTCAAAAAGCCCATTATGGAGCTCCCCCTACAGGCTTGGAGGTAATGTACGGTTACACTGTCGTAAATACAACACCCTTTCGCTTTCACGTTTCACGTTTGTTGACGAACCGGCGAGGAGTCAGAAGGTGCAAGCTATGTCGACCGAGAAGGTAAGAGTAATCAAATGTACCTGGGAGCGTGAGAGGGGTCTATTTGTTTTTGCGGTAGGTGTGCCAGAAAGCAAGTCGAAGTACTTTCTCTCAGCTCCCGGGCCGGTCCAGCAAAGTTACATAGCGCAGTTTTTCCAACTCAGACCCTCGAAGGGCATAGGAGACAGGCCAATCGTAATATTAAAACTCATTCTAGCCGCACAATTTTTTTCAAGCTGTTATTTTAAGGTAGAAATGTTACATAGTATTACTTTAATGTAACATATGGCATTAAAAACAAAAGAACTGTCTACAACCAGTGTCCAAAAATGTTGACAGCACTTCTTCCTTGAAATCCATTTTCTGGCCTGACAAGGAAAAAAGGAAAATCTGAAATTCTTTCCATTTTTTCAAACCATCATGAAGCTTTCTCCCATCCTTAATGGACCTTCTTTTAGGGACTCTACCCTCTGCTCAACAGGGATCTCGTCATCTGTTCCCAGCAAAGTTGCAAAGATGTTCTCAATGGTGGGGCTGCCATATTATGAGCTATTTTAAAAACAAGCCAGGGTGCATCTGAGTGTGTAATTACATTCTCAAATCTCTGTGAGTACATTATGAGGCTTTCACTGTTTTCCAAGCACGAAGTTGCAGCTAATTTTGACATAAACATGTAATTCTGCTGATGTACTGGAATGTTTTAGGTCAACAAATAGTCTTTCCATGTTCTTTGTTATATCATTTACATAGTAACCCCCCGCCCCACCCCTCCAAAAAGAAAAAAACAAAGAAAAAAAACACAGCATCTCAGATCATTTGATGCAACCGTTGTCTACAGCTTTTTCTGCTCTATTCCTCCATTTTCTTAACAATAGAGCAGTCATAACTGAGAGGTTACCAGGACATGAGTTTGGTCAAGCTGATTCCAGAGCGCCTCCTGCAGGATCGCAAGGCACATTACTTTTTTTTTTCTTTTAAAGTATTTTTTTGGGCTTTTAATGCCTTTATTAGAGGCAGGAAGCAGGGGGCAGAGAGAGGGGGAACAACACGCAGCAAAGGGCCATCCCATGCAGGATTTGAACCAGGGCCAGCTGCAGCGAGGACTAAAGCCTCTTGTACATGGGGTGCCTGCTGTACCCACTACGCCACAGACCGCCCCAAGGCACATGACTTTGAACTTTGACTAATTTGAACAGGTTACTGAGACTTGAAGTTTTCTCAACTTGGGATGAATGTTCAAATGCTGAACAAAAAGCGATAGCCCTGGTACAAAGATACAAAGATGATGCTGTAATGGTTTGTTATCAGATGCTTTTATGGCTTGATTTCAGAGGGATCTAATTGGTTTTAGAGTTGTCCAATGACACAAGCAAGAAATAAAACTGTTTGATGTGAGAAAATGTCCCAGCATTCGGAAACACCCTTAAATCTTACTTAGTTAGTTTTTAATTTGACTGAGAACAGCTATGTTATATTTCAGTGTATAACTCATTGATATGCTTTTTGAGCCCAAGGGCTGAATCCAAGACTGTTTTTGAATTCTTTACCTCTGCATTGCAGATTTTTTTTCTTTTTTTCAACCATCGACATAAATATTTAGAAGGTCCTCTGATTACACTTCCTACTGAAATACATTGTGACAGTCTTCTCAATATTCCATGTTAGGCATGAGAATTTAAGCCAATCTGACAGTTTATCCATTATCAGTGACCACCTAATAGCTACATGTTCAGCCTCTTTATCAAATATACACATGACTGTGTCATCTGCAACATAAAATATCTTGCATCATGTCACTAACTGATGTACACGAGTTTATGAGGGGTCTCAATATTGACCCTTGAGGCACGGCAATGTTACAGACACTTGATGATGATCCACTGCAACTCCAATATTTGAAAAGCTTTCTTAGAAGTGTTGAAAGACTGCTGCATCAGAAGCCTCATGCATGTCCAAAAGCACTGCTCCTACTAACCTTCCTGTGTCTAAATGTCTAAACAACTTCTGTGAATTCACTTTGAATTCAAACTACTTTTTATCTTTAATACGCTCCACCAACCGTTCAGAGATTACTTTTTCTCTAACTTTGGGGTCAACAACAGGTCTAAAGTTGCCCACTTTCAGTTTCTTCCTACTTTCCGTCTATCTCCAGCTTCGTAAACTGGACCTACCACAGCGGGGCGCAAAGAAATGCACCCTCTAGTACTGATCTATTTTAAGTGTACGTAAAAGAAACCATTAAATAGTCCTTGTGTTTTTTAAAGAGTATGCTCAAGTCAAAAGTCACCAACTGTTAACTGAATTTACAGTAAACTTACATGGTAAAGAAAGGTGTGTCGTTATAAATGTCATCTGGGGTTGGACTACCTTTCTCAAACACCAGCTCTGCCCCAGAAAAGGAGTGACTAAGAGCTTGAACTTGTTATTAGATTTGCACAGTAAAGGTAACAGATCACAACGTTAATTAAAAATAACTCTTGTGCTGCTCACACCTATCGTTAATACTCATGTGGTCACCTCTGTGACAAATTTTAGTTTTTTGTTTCAAATCTGGATTTTAACATCTCAATCAGCACGACACTTGTGCAAAGGTTCACATACTTTGTGAGCCTTGAGTTGTGTGACAAGAGGCACTGAATAACGGATGCGATGATGGCGCTTTTATATGATGGTGTCGAGCAGGTACAGGTTTTGGTGGAACAGCTGCACGGACTTGCGAGAATGTTCTCACGAATGTTGTACACTTATTCTAAGATCGTTACAATCCAAATGAGCCCCCAGTCGACAGTTTTCTCGCAGTCGTGGCTGTTTGGTGATTTACGTCACAATGCTTCGAAAGTGTTCGTTTCTGATGTCAGTCTCTTGCTTGGGTCTATTCTAAAAAGTCGCTTTGTGCATGGTTTTATTGTTAGTTCTTTTTCTTTTTTTGGACTATTTTCCTTAAAGAAAAAAATCTAAGTCTGGAAATTAGCCAAGACTAGAAGTCTTTTTATCCTTTTAAGGACCTCACTGAAAAAGTCATTTTTCATTGGGGGAAGATGCTTGTTGGTTAAGGTATCGCTTCATGGTGCAAGTAACAAATCTGAAAAAGTAATGGCATAAAACCCCATCCTCTAGAGATGGTTCAGGCAGGCTTACTTCAACTCATTTTTATTAGGATACCAATATTCACTGAAATATTTGCTCCACTTAACATGACAACAGGACATTCAAAGGATAAACAATGAAATTGTTGCATTTTTCCCCCCTCTGTAACACTGTTTTTTGTATTGTATTTGACTAATAAAAACTATAATAATAAACTCATCACAACAAATAGCCAAAGCTAACCTAACCTGGAGCCACACTAATAGCTTATTGATCGCTCTGTCTAATAAAAGAGACTAATTAGAAACTCTGACTTTTTAAATGAAGAAAGAGGAGGGGAAACATGGAATTTTACTCAAACTTGGATGCACGGCCACCCAAGCCTTCAGAACAAAGAGCTCATGGGAAGGAGATAAGGGGGGGGTCCCATTGAGGGAAACATCTGCACTTTCTGTTATTCCAAAAGCTAAGGCTCATCTCTTTAGTCTAATTGTGACGTTGGTTCATACAGGAAACCTTTCACATAGCGCTCAACCCTAACCTCAAAAACTCTCATTTTGAATACTTCACATGGCTCCTAATCCTGTATCATTGAAGCAGGAATTAATGCAAATCATGCATTCCACAAAATAAGATCCTTCATTAAGCTCTTTCCTAAAATGAAAATGTAAAATGCATAATGTACAGAGGGATTTATTCAGAATGCAGCTTACTTGCCATGAGGCATCCACAAGTTTGTAACTGAAGTGAAAAAACAAACAAAGTTGATATTTCTTTGAACTACGAGGGATTTACCCGGGTTTTAGTTCTGAAAGAGGCTTATTCACACTGACTTGTCACATATAATGAGAGAAAAAGAAAGTGATAGAGAGACATAGAGGGATAAATGTGGGCAGAGTCAACACTGGCAGGAGAAGTGTGCTTGGATTTCCTCCAGCAACGTCTTTGTCTACAGGCAGCTATTGCTCTGAAAAAGCCACGTTACACAAAACCCGCACACCAAACAAACACACAGAGTTACTCATGTTCACACAGAAATGAGGGCAAAACAAACAAGAGAGGGTGGGGACGTGGACCGGTGTGCATTGGCCCTTGGGGGCACCTCTGGAGTTCAAACACTGACGGGGCTACATTTTAAGGAGTGGCCACAAAGGAGTGGGCTTCGCAAAGACAAAGAGAACAAACAGAGCAGAAGTATGCAACACTGCCCATTGGTTTTTACGACACACGGTTCAAAACGTGGCAGGTTGAAGAGAAAGAAGCTGCTTTTAGGACTGAATTTTGCACTAATCACGTTATTATGGGATTTTATCACCAATATCAAAGTGAACTCTCGGGTGTTTGTGATGTCTACAGGTCGGATGCTTGCATCACAGTTAATGTCGGTTTCAGTTTTCAAGTGAGTGCATTTGTTTGCCAACATCTGAATCAGCGCAAAAAAAAAACCTGTCCCACTGCTTCTTCAACATTTATAACACGCCTCCAGTGAGAGTTAATATAGAAGACGGGTTTCAGGGAAAACTACAATGATATTTAACTCCTGCACGCAAAGAGAGAGAGAGAGAAAAACCTGTCATATAAGCATTTTGTACCTTGGCTTCCTCGTTCACGTCCCAGGTGAAGGAGATGGCGTTGTAAGCGATTTCTTCAATATTCCCGATTGTGTTGAAGCTCTCCTTGTAATCAGCTGTGAGGACAAATAGAGGCAAGGTTCATTTCTGGGAAAAAAAAATTCAAACATACCACAAATTTGCCCCAAGCATCAGACCCTCCTTCCACAAACTGCTCAATGCACACCACAAATTGGTCAATAAAAGACTAAAGCTGGTAGCTATTGTTTGTTAAGATAAGCAATCAAATGGCACACTTCAATTTTAGAAGATAAAGCCTTATCTGCTTGAGCAAACAAACTCTCAGGCTTCAAAGGCAGCAAAGAGGAAACACAGGAGGCTATTCGGGTCAGGGGACCAAATTAAAGGCCAGCTAGATGATGTGACTACGCACAGGGGAGACACCATGGTATGCTGTTCAAATGTTTATGTTCAAAAATTAAAATATGCAAAAAAGTAAAAAATAAAAAAAAACAATACAGGTGTATAAATGAAGAGCATGACTATTTTCCTAAAAAAAAAAAATCAGGATTTCTCTCAGTTCTAAAGGCTTTCAAGATGCTAGAGGATGTTGTGGGACTGATTGCTAATGATATGATAGAAAAGATGGACGTTTTATTTATTCATGGGATGTGGAATGAAAACCTGAGTGATGCAGGCCTTAACCTTTAACCAATGTCTACCAGTGAAGGGCTGCAGTTTTTATTTGGAAAGATATTTGGCAAACCTCTTTGAAGAGGAAGCAGTGAACACCCTGTTCTTTAGTGATATCCTCCATCAAGCCGACTGTCGCTGCATCGACACTTCCTGGTTCCCCAGCAGGTGCACAAAGCAGCAGGGCAGGCTGCAACATGCCTCCCTGCTAACATCCCCCATTAAATTGCCCCATTCAAATGATCCATCCTGCGACTCACGGCGCCTAACCCCCGCACCCTCAACTGCTATTCAAACCAGATCTTTGGGCATCTTCATGTTACATCAAGCTACAGCCTGACCCTCGCTGTAGCCGGGTGGAGGGTGCTCTGTCATGTGACCCACAGAGCCTTCCTCCATCACTCGACTCATTTCTCAGCATGGCCGTTAACAGGTGGACGATGTTTACAGAAGCTGCAGCCGTGTGCAGATGTCTGTCTGCATGTGTCAGTATGATGAAAACCATTAAAGCCCTCTGGGCTTGACGTACGCCATCTATCTCTGTATCGCATTTGCACATAAGCACAAACACAGAGTCATTACACTTGCAAATGCCATACAGGATCCCGGAGGGATTCATCCGAAAAAAACAATACCACACTTCCCTCACAACAGATACTCATGATGACTGTGTGGAACCTGCTTAAAATACCTCCTTACTATTTAAAAAGAAGAGACCATTGAGGAAGAGGGCCGGTTGCAAGAGTCGGTAATCTCTTTGGAACTACACAGATTTGTACTTGATTGTTCATAAAATGTGGTCTGTTCTTCATCCGGGGTACTATTGTCAATACACAATTTATCTTAATAACAGAGAAAGATATGTACCTCTGTATGTCTTTACTGAACACATCGAGTGCAATAACTGACCCTTGGAAAAAACGCGGGTGAACTCTCATATCTAATAAGTCGTAGACGCTACTCTAACCACAAAAATCTTCATCAGAAAGTTCCTCAGGGAACTTTAAGAGAATTGCACAATGATGAGGAAGAATTTTCAACAAAAAACTGAATATTTGTGGAATGTAAAACAAAGGGGGGTCATGCCTCAACTCCATAGAGTCATCAGTCTATCGGATTTGCTGTAACTTTAGACAGACCTCTGTTCCTGTTTTATGTCGGGATTGTCTTTGTTTGTTGGCTTCTTCCTATTCTGTGTGATTTGTGTGTGATTGTTGTCATGTCATGATGGGAACTTCCTGTAAACGCGGGAAATAAACTGATATGAAGTGACTTTTTGTGACTTGGTTTCAAGATCATGGAAATTATTAAAATTCTGGTAAGGTTTAGGATAGGTGTCAGGATTAGGCCTTTAGTTGAGATGGTTAAGATAAGGGAGAGAGGTTAGGCTGATGGACTGTCCCTGTCGGGATGTAGAAACAACTGTACTTGTATGTGTAATTTTAGTGGTTGTTACAATGCGAACCACAGTTTTTATTGTGACAGCCCGCTCCCTTTAGAATTAAAGTAACTGTAACAGCAACTGTTATGTTGCACCTAAATCATTGATATTTGACGTTTGGGTCTGTTAAAGGTTTTTAAAAATATATATAAATCTGACATATTTCAGTCTGGACCAAAGTGGTGAAACGACAAACACATTCATGACAGAAACTAACAAATCCAGAGCATACTTTGCATCAGAACTCAATTCTTTTATTCCTTGTCCTTCCCTTAAATTCATCTAATGACTGGTTCAACTGTTCTAACAGATATAGAGATGTCTTCAAACTGTAGGCTGATTGGGTTTCGTTTCGGTTGATGGAAACACAAGAATTAAGATGAAGATCTAAACTGCGAAAAAAATTACTTTCAGCAGGCCAACGCCAGCTGCTGTAACAGTGTGGCAAACATTCCTCTCCCTGTCCCAACAAGCTACGTAGAGGTGTGCGTATGTCTGTTTGTGTGCGTCTCCTTTCCACCCCGAGTCTCCCACATACCTCTGAATCTCTGCCTGCTCAGCAGGCCCAAGCTTGTCAAATGCAAACTGCCTACAAGCTTTTCACACACATCCATTCAACAAGGCGTAGAAAGTCGGTCCAAATTCAAACGGATCAACTGAAAATCAAAGGCGGACCAAAGGTCAAAGTGTGAAGCCTGAGAAGCTTCAGATCGGCACATGTATACTCGTGGGAAATGCTGTGAGACAGCAAGGCCGCCGCCGCCGTTTGGCTTGTCATCTTTTTTAACTAATCGGCATTCTGCTCAATCTCCAAGGGAATGTCGAGGAGATTAGAGGATTTAAGTTTTGTGTTTCTGCAACACCTTGACATTAAGAGACTCAGGGGTGTGTGTGTTGGATGGCCTACTGTCTGACAGAGGGTGATGGTGGGCAGCTGAGCAGCCACAGGCAGACAGCTGGGTGGAGCCTTGTTTGCTCTGAGTTTGGTAATGCTTTGTTTGTTCATTACGCACATTCCAACATTCGCAAACAACATAAATCTATCATCGTGTTGTTTTTGTTCCAGTGTTTTCATGGTTTGATTCAGCCGTTCATCTCATGCTTTCCAAAAGAAGTGCTATGAAAGTCTTACCAATGTCTAGGACTCGCTGCTTGGCCGTGTGCTGCCGAGAGTGCCAGTACTTCCAGTATTTAAGTTGCTCATCTCGGTTCTTATCCTCACTGAACACAACCATGATCACGCTCTGTGAGGACAACAAGGCAGGAAAACCGTCAAATATGAGCCCTAAATAAGCCTGTACACGGGCTTTAGGGATTGTAACCTATGACTATTTAAGAAAGCTTGACAGAAGACAAGGGTTAGGATTACGTAGCGAGGTCCACATTCTGCCACTGTTTTTCTGGTTAAGGATTGATAATACTCATGAAAGTCACTTTCAAAGCCAAATAGTTTGCTGTAATGTTTCTTTAGACCTGTTATTGTTTCTTCTGACAAAGAATATGTAAACCCAGATAAGTAAAACCTGATGGCGACCAGTGAACTGATGAGAGCTGGTTGGAGACCAGGAAAAACTGGATGTAAGTGGCTTTGCCTTTGAATAAGAATAATTGATCTCATAACCAAGAAACCGACCAAATTACATATCAACTCTACCACCATTCTAATATATGACTAGATAAAATAGTATTTTATCTGCATAAAAGAAGAATGTATGCTGTGCGGGAAAATTCACACCATTATCTCTTCTCATAGAGTTCAGCCAAAAGGATTTTTCTTTTTGCTTTAAAAATACATCTCACACAGTTTCAGCTCTGCTTTAACAATTTCATTATTGACTGAATGGCACCCACAATCATAAACATGGTGTCGAGACTTTTGAACACCCTTTCAAATAAATTGGCACCACTAAATCCCCTTACTTTCCAGTCATTCTTGTCCTGACCGGTTATATTTTCACTGGGCAAAAAATAAGGGTCTAAAAACCTGTTTCCTAACTGAGTCACTGAAAAGTAAAAATAATAAAGAGAGACGGATGTCGATCTCAAACATCTGAAAGCCAGGCTAGAATATCAGAATCTGGCTTATTAACATTCAAGGTCAGCTTTGATTAAAATGCAGATGTTGCTGTGTTTCCAGTATGTCGCACATGCATAATATAGGAAAATTATCCTTAGACTTTCTGCCAATTTACAGTCAAACTTCTGGCCACATGTTGGGCTCTATGAGTAAAAAAATATTTACTAAAAGAAAAATACTGGCATACTATCATCTTGTAGATATCGATCAGTAGATATATAGCAACGACACGCGTGATACATCAGCTGGACAATATTACTGACCTATTCCAGATATATGGGTATCAGCATAAATATTGTCCAATTAAAACCAATATGAAGCGTTTTACCACAGAAGACAATGCAGAATGTATGAGGTCATTTCGAGATAGTTTTCTATTATATATATGCTAAATGGCTCTGACTGCATTAATATCAGCACTGTCTGCAGCACACAATAATATCGGCCTCTTTTGCTGCCAAATGCTCCACATTTTTCACCAGTTGGCTGCAAACTGTGTCTGACTGGTGTGCCGACACGGAATGAGATAAGGTGGGTATGAAAACTAAATGAGTGGATGAACTGTCTGCTGCAACTGAAACAGATCAAAACTGCAAAGATGCAGGCCGGTACACTAAAGCAAGGTATGTTCAATGTTGGTGAAGAGAGCAAACCCAAATTAAGCCTCTCACATCACTCATTTACCGTAATTACAAAAAGTATCTGTACTTGCTTTAAAACGCAGGCAAAAGTACAGTTATTATTTTAAAACAATGGGAAAATAATCAGGCCAAGGCTGAAATTACCCGGACTTTACTGATGGGGTGACGGAGGCGTTTGTTGGCGCTGAGCTCGTTGAGCGTCACAGCGTAGAACTGGCCTTTGTTCAGGTAGGTCATTGGTCCCTCGCCCTGCTTCTGACGCAGTGATCGAGTGGCATCCAGGGTGTACTGGAAGCTCTCACTGCACACACACACACATACGCGAAAAAAGAGATGTGATCACAGATAACAAAGTGGGATGGGTGAACAACAACACAGAGCACAAAATCCTTCAACGAAGTTCACTTTTGCATTCCTTTATGGATCACTTGCAGCCTGTACGTTTATCAACTGGTTGTCCCTGAATATTTACGCCGAACTTACACTGTGCTGTGATAACAAAAGCCATCACAGTAACTTACACTCTCTCCTGATGAAATAAGAAGTCATCTGTAGCCAGGGCGGAAGGTGAATGGTACTTCTGTTGAAAATGAAAAAAATATATATATTCTTTTTTTTTAAAACACAGAGAAAGAGGAAACTTTGAGAGGAACTAGTGAAACAATGCAGCAAATTAGCAAAGTGAAAAAACTCCTCAGCTGCTGTTTTTTCACTTGTCTCTATGTGTCATTAAACATCAACTCTAACTCAGCATATTCTTGGCTGCATTTCTTTTTCAGCGTTCATCAGTGTTTATACTTTATTTTCCTTTTTTCAGCACAAAGTTTACGATGATCTATAGCTTGTATGAAGACTTGATCTGCTTGTTAGCCTGTAAGGGTTTTGTAAAGCTGCTATCAATGGACATTTATAATCTGACTCAATTTATAAATTTGGTTTCTATTTTTGGGCCAATATTTCTGAAAAAAAACAAAAACAACAACAACTTTGAACCAGCAAACTGCATGAAATGCACGAATTACAGCGACAGTAATCAACGTTATTGGCTGCTGTCCCTTCAGTGGCATCTATGTTTCTTCATGCTACAACTGTGCCTTCAACACCACGGTGAAAGTCAACTTCAGGTCCAGACTCTTTGGTTTCTCACCCCGTCTGTCTCCTCCTCATACGGGCTGTCAGGTGTACTCCGCTGGTCCTCCTTCACATATGAATTGTGACTCACAGTGGTCACCTCATAGGGACTCTGCTCATAGACAACCCGTGCCGGCTCTTCTCCCTCCACCCTGTAGTGTAGCCCAGCTCCTGCCATGAAGACGGGAGCGTACACTTCAGTCTTGACCACGGCCACAGCTGGAGAGCCTCCGTCCGCGGAGCCCGACTCCGTCGAGCTGCTGTACTGCTCCCGTTTAGTGTCCTGGTGCTCCGTGTTGAGTGACAGGTTGACGGGGACAGACTTGAGGACCTGAACGTGGTTGTCCACTCTCTCCGCCTCGTTTTGGCTGCTGGGGTTGCTTGGCAACATAGACATGAGTAAAAACATGGATTAAACAGGATTTGTGATGTATTTCTTTTTGAAAGCCACTGAGATCATTCGGTGAATTGTGCCTGGAGATGAATTTTCTATTGTATTAAGCAAAGAACTTTTTAATTTATTAAAGCCCTACTGTAACCAAAAGTGATTCTAAGAAAATCTCCAGCACCAACGCTGATATGCATTTTAAAGAGTTTTTTTTTTAAACTTTAGCTGCATTACGGAGCAGTTTTTTTACAAGCTGTTCTCCATTTTGTCTGTCTTTTTTTGTAAGACCCCCAATGCACACCTTGAGAAGCAGCAAAGGTAGAAAAGAAAACGACTGAAAGCTAATAAACATCAGCTGCGTTTGTCTGTATCTGCCAGAGGTATGCAGTTGATCCATTAACATTACTTAGAGTTAGTGTCGGTAGAGGAAATGGTTGTTAGTAGTGATTTGGATAAAAAAGAGGAATGCAGTATGCAAAAATGGCAAAAGGTAAAAAATAGAAATCCCCACGTTGCCCCCACATCAGTGGTGAACAATTAATACTGCAACATCAAAATAAATAAATAATTAAAAAAATGCCCACAAAACAACAAAAACACCTCTAGAACTAACTCCATCTTGTGTTGAAATTTTAGCTGAGTAATGCAAAACAGCTCTGAAAAATCAGTTTACCGCCGATATTTCAGGTAAATATTTCAGAAAATCATAAGAAAACCTCAGCTATAAAGAGCATAAGGAGACGCTACATGTTACAAAGAAAAAAGGATTTAAAATATGAATAAAACCACTTGCAATAAAGCGATTTGTCACGTAATAATACAGTAAGTGCTGTATCCATGGGCGGTATGTGGGTTGCTTTTAAGGATAGCATTTTATGTAAATAACTGCAAATATTCATAAGGCAGAAAGAATAATGAAACTGAAAACTTTTAATTGTATGAGAGGTCTGAAAAGCTGCTTTTATCCAAAGACTGACATCAATAAGCACATCAGTGCCTCTTGACCTCATATGTAAGGTAATAACATGATCACACATCCTCGCCTGAATGGAAATAAGAACATGTTTCTCTTTTTACGTCACAGTAAGCAGATAACAGGATTTTGTTTAAAAAAATCAAAAACAGAAGCCGACTGCATCACGACATCTTTTGTTTTTCCTCTTTTTACTCGGGGATCAGTAACTTTTTCTAAGTTTTGGACCAGGCTGTGAAGCAAGGCTCGCTCATCTGTGATATCATCTCACATTCATGCTCACAGTGTTTGTCTTAAATCAGTGGGACCTAAAGCACATAGTTTGTTATCCGTCGTGTGTTTTCACTGTAAGAAAAACCGAAAGCTTTTCACAGCGCTTTCACTGCGGTTAGATTTGACATGACGTGCAGCAGTAATGGTCTTCCAGCAACAAGATATTTAACATATTTTCACTCTCTTTCTGTCTGTGCATGTGCAACCGCGTGTGAGAGACAGAGACATCAATCCACTGACCTCTTTTCCTGCTCCTCTGTAAGTTCAACAACTTTGGGAATTGTCAAAAGTCTCTTTTCTTTGGGCACCTGGAAAGAAGACATGGAGTTTTGAAAAAAGTCAGGATCAGTCGAAACTAAAAGGTTGCTCCATATTGCATTTTCTTTTGCTCATTAGGGACAAGGGTTCCTATGTACCATGTGTGACATATCGACTGTTCGTGTCAGACCTCTGTACACGATAGTTTTTGTTCTCTTAGAAATATGGTGTCAGTTCCTTTACTGGAAAAATGTTTCCACTGACATATGTAAAATACTTCAAAATCAAGTTCCTTCATGAAATGTCCCCCTGATTCTGTACCCATACCTTGCCCGGTCCACCCCCCACCCCTTAGATTTGACTATCTAGGAAGAGCGGGCTGATCTACTGAATATGCAGAGACGCAGGCAGCAAACAAACAAAAGCATTATGTTGCAACCCTCGTTTTTCCCTTTTTTTTTTCTTTCTGCCTACTTTATTCACTTACTTAACTGAATGTAACCATGTTTATGTCTTGTCTTTGTTTTTATTCTTTTTGTTTTTTCTCACACTGTTATCCAGCTCCAGCTCCAGTACACTAACCTGTTTGTATAAAGTAATATGGGTCTCTTGGATGGGTGGGATGGGAGTTGGGTTATGCAGAAAAATGAAAATGTGACTCTTTTGATTTATTGTTTACTGCAACTATGAATCAATAAAAATATTATATATATAAAAAAAATCAAGTTCCTTCAAAAAGAAAACTGTAATTGTAAGACACTGAAATTCATCAACTGCACATGTCATATAAACTTGTCATCCTCTGAGACATCGCCATTCAAGTTGTACGCTCAGGACCTATGATGGGACTGTTTTTGTGTACCTTGTAGTAGTCGTAGAGGAGGCCCAGGGCGTTGGCGCTGTCCTCATCCCCGTTGATGCTCATCATGGCCTTGGTGGCGGCTGTCAGCGGGTTCTCCAGGTACGACCTCCATGCCTCATCCTCGCTGGTGTAAGCCCGCCGCACGGCAGGGTAAGAGCTCTCGTTGGGGACGACCACCACCAGACGCTTACTGAAAGCAGCGGGAACATAAGCCGAGGCTTCTAAGTCCATACGGAATAGGACTGATCTGCTGTTTTAAGCTTGGTTTCTGCTCTCTTCAACTATTAATCTTTTCACTCTTTGTTTTTTGTCTACGGTGTATCACATTTATTGTCAGAAAAGGTCAAGGATTAAGCGATAAACTATATCAGATTTTATTCCTTTCAGGTTTTGCGTGTGTGTGTGTGTGTGTGTTTGTCTCACAGCCCTTTAGTCCCACTTAAGTTGAGATCACAGACTAGTAAAACACACAGTGTTGCCACAACATCTTTCAGCTCAGCCAATCACAGAGCACGCCCTGACTGTGTCAACTTGCACTTGTACAGTAAACAACATCAACGTAATGACACACCATTAGGGATTATATTAATTTTCTCTTTATGTTTGCAGCTACAACGCTTTGTTTTTTAGTCGGTAACTTGATTTAAACATGTAATATAAATCAGGGATATGTAAATGGCTGTGAAATCTGCTCTATGAAATAGATTCATGGGGTAAAATTGATTGTAATGGGCATTTACAACTGTAGAGCGGCCAAAACAGCACCATATTCATGCAAATCGTTATGGTAAAAGTCTAGTTTACTTTGTGTAGTTTCAGCCTTTTAGCACCTTGTTCTGGTGAGTTATTCTTCCTCATCTCAGCCAATGAACCCCCCCTATTCCCCCCCACAGATTTTTACCTTTATCACAAAAGCATCTCCATAGTAGCCACAGCAGGTACAGGAAAATTAGACATCTGGCAGAAGTTTATCATTTGAGCACGTCTGCTCTGGTGGATTTCTACAAGAATATTAACACTGCGTGTCAAAAATAGTGGCAGACACCTGTTGTTGCCACTGATCCAGGACGCAGGGAACAGCAACACTACAAAGTGACGGAAAAATCAGCGGCACACTGCCTCATTGTGACAGTTTAAGTTGTTTCAGGATTTAATTCACATGGCTATATTCATGCCACAAATATAACAACTTCAAATAGCAGAGACGTAAACTTTTGAAGAAACATTAAGTGATTAACCACTTAGCTATTTCAATGATAACATGTACATGACACGAAAAAGAGATCAGTTTACCTTATTGTCGATACATAAAGTCCTGTTATAAAATGTATTACAAAAACCGCTTCATTACATTATTATTAGGGGTTGTTTTTTATTAAAAATCCTGTTATTTCTTTCTTCCAAGGTAAACTTTATTATTACGTCGTTATTTGTAATATAGTTTTGTTTTTGTCTTTTTATTTAGAGAGCATACATTCATACATTGCATTTTAATAGCCAAAGCAGTTCTCCAAAGTGAATTTATTATTAATAAAAAAAAAGTTTATAAAGTTTCAAAACAACACAGAAGGCCACAGGCTTTACAAACTGCTCTAATTCACGAGCAAATCCAAACGCACACTCTATCGTAGGCCATAAACAGGAAGAATTTACGCAATCCAGACGTAGAGCTTAAAGTCTGCTTTCTTTCAAAGACATTAAAGTGTTCACAAGGTGTTCCTTGCACTTTGAGGGCTTTTCCATCAGTCAAAAATGGCGAATTCCGCTCTAAAGAATTCCACGGCGCAAAAAAGTTTGCTTGTCAACCTTTTTTCTTTTGGCCTCGAATGGCTCCGTATCTGTCAGAAATTACCATCCACAGCTGATGTAAGCGGCAGGAGAGCCCTAATTTTCGTCGCATGACTAACAAATCAATTCCGGATTTAAAGCTTAGGCGTAATGACAGCCTCTACAGAAAACAAGTTTCTCCCTTCATGTAGAAATCATCAAACATCCTCTCCTCCGACTCGATCACTTACTTGTCTGTCTCCTGTGACATATTTTTGCTTCCTCTACGATTCTTCCTTGTGAAACTGGACTTTCAAGTCGGAGCAGGTAATAGAGTGAGTGTGTTGCCAGAAGTTGGGCTACAGGTAAGTCGACTTTTCTCGCCCCGCGTCTTTTCTCCCTGCCTCTCTCTGTGACTGCCCCCCCTCCCTTCCTCCCTCCCTCCCTCCCTCCGCTCCTTCACCTGGCAGGTAAAGCCGCTTTTGTCCCCTGCAACCAATCACGTTACTTGGTCAGTTTGCACGCTGATTATGACAAATATCAACAAATATCCTGCTGCCATGCGTTGTAATATTTGCCTTTTGCTCTCTTTAATGGCAGCGGGTCTACTTTGGCAGAAATTCTTTCACTGTAAAAGAATTGAAGGTGAGGGCGAGTCTGCCGCTGATTGGCTGTCGTCGGGCGGAGCGTGCCTCTGATTGGTTGTTAGGTCAGGTAGAAGCAAGTGAAGCATATTAGTAAATATTAGTAAAGACTATTGAGGACACAATGGTACGGGAAACAGAGAGACTCATGTATCTATCTCGACTTCACACCCGCCCACCCAAAAAAAGAATTTTGATTCTTTAAATCTGATTCACCTCCAGAAAACAGCACCTGTAATAGAAATTAGGTCTATTTGATGAGATTTGAGGCTCAGACTGGCCACACACTACGTGCTTCTCGGGTTTTCTTTCATTCACATCCACTGATTTAACCTTTTCACCCTCTGATTTTGATAATGACTCGCTTGTGTGTGTGTTTCAGGTAATTTTAGAGCAGACCCAAGGCAGGGAGGAGCCCTGTAATTAGCTGACACAATGCCATTGTCCTCTTAATGAAGCTATTGTATGAGGAGATCCCAGTGTTTGGGATTACCCCGACTGAGCAAACATTGTGTTTTGTCATACAGTGACTGGGCCACTGCTCTGGTTTGTTGCAATAGTTTGTGATGAGACAGATTTCCCCCATTGTGACGTTTTAGTTAGCATCATATGTACATAGTTTATGGAAACAAGTGGTACTTTAGTCATCTAAATGGGAAATTGTGGTTTTAACAAAGTCAAGGCATGCATAAACTAATTAATACTGTGTGACTATTTGTGACTTGTCTGAAAATGGCAAAAAAAAAGAGTTTGAATATAAAACAAAAGAGAATTTCCTTTAAATGAATGAAGCTCTTAATGCTCCTCTTTTTAAGTAGGAATGTTAATGCGGTATTTGTGTTATTTTTACCTGGCATTCATTATTGTAATGAGATCATTTGAGTATTTCCTCTGCTGAATAAAATAGCAGAAAACTTCGGTTTGACTTCTTCTGGAGATTGATAAAATGGTGGGATGCAGTTTCCAAACTGGTCTTATGAAGGTGTTTGCATGACAAAATGACGACTCTTTGCTTTTGAGTGCCTTCAGGCACTCTGGTATGGAAATCCACAAAATTACGTTTCAGATTCAGTTTAACCGTCACCAGGATGTGTGTGTGTTTGTGTATGTGCATGTGTTTTGTTTGTATGTGAGGAACAAGCATGTAAGTGCGTGCCCTATAGATGAGCAGCACTACTATCCTCCTTTGTCCAATTTGTTTTACAGAGCACCTGGGCCTTGGCTGAGCTCTTTCTGTGTATGTGTGTGTGTGTATGTGTTTGAACGGGACTGCTAGATAAATACAGGTGGGGTTCATTTCTTCTAGCAACACAGAGACAGAGTGAGAACTCAATAACACAGACAAAAGAGAAGGAAATAGAAATGTTCTATTCATCTTTATTCCCACTCCCCTTTATCACTGCGTTTCGGTGGAAAACAGAATGGTTTACCTGAGCCTTTGTTTGAAATTATTTGTCAGACAATCAGGGAAACAGCTACAGCAAGGCACTCAACAAATGTAAAGACACTTAAAACTACTGCCGCAGAAAATGCTAAATTACTATGAGGACGACAGAAAAAACACTGATGCAAAAAAATTGCTGAACGGAGCTGCAAGTCTTCCAAAAGGAGACAACGATACAGAAAAATACCAACAATGAGACACAAAATTACAAAACTGTCTACTAGATCTAGTATCAACCTTCTACTAGAAAAATCCAAAACAGATTAATAACTACGACAAGGACAGATAAGTAAAAAATATGGCAGAGACATGAAACAGCTAACAAAGATGCATATAGCTACCACCAAGACAGGCAACAGCTGAAATACAAAGCGACAAAGAAATGCAAAGTATTTGCATGTGCCACATATTTCCTACAAATTGTCTTTGTTTTTACAAAGTAACAACGTTACAAATGTACAGCAATGTACAGAAATAATCCATCAGGTAACGAACGAGGACCTTTGTTTAATTTCAAAGATGCAAAATCATCACTGAAAATGAATTTGACTTATTTACACCTTTAATAACTGTAAGGCATCGCCTGGGTTTCTCAAAGCCTGAGACAGTAATCCTCACCTCGGGCACCGCACTCATGTCACCTTTTTGCCTTTAGGATCATAAAAAGGTTGTTAAATCCCATGCACAGTCCGCAGCTGAGCCATGATAACTACAATCCGCTGGTTAATATATCCAGATTACGCTAAATACACAAATGTTCTTTCCAAAAAGTGTGTACTGATTTCCGGTTTCTGACCCTCTTTGAAAAAGTTGTCACCTAGATGGCATCATGTGCTGCAACACAGTCAGTATACATCATCCAGGATTCCTGGATGCAGCATTCATCAGACCACGGGACAGTTCAAATCAGTCTTTATCATCTTAAACAAGCTTTGACCAGTGAAGGAAGCAATATTCCTGAATCTTATTTGTTTTTTTTTGTTTCTATGGTAGCTGTATCTGAAAAGAGAAACTTTTCCTTCTCACTGGATGTGCCCGGGCATCTGTTATCTCATAATCCGTTCCTGAATAAAACTATACTATGCTTTTGTTTATCTGCTACTCTTCCCTGCATCACCTATGCCTGCTGGAATGTCTGACATGTGGCGATAGGACAGCTGAAGTAGTGAGAGGATACTGAACAAGCTGCCACAAGCAGGCATGGGCAAGACTGGAGAGTCAGGGGCCACGAGTCACCAAATACCTTTCTCTTTGTGTGTATGAGCGAGTGTGTCTGTGCGTCCCACTCTGTGAGAGAGGTGAAAGGTGTATCCTACATACCAGGAGTTTTTTGCAGGGGGAGCAGCTTGTCTGGACTTGGCCAGGATTAGGTGTCTCAGTCTACCTGTTTGAGTGAAGAAACTCACAGCTGAGACAGACAGAGAGTGGTGTGTGTCGGGGGTAGGGGTGTGCAGTCCTGGTGGACAGTGGTGAGGAAATTTGGGATGGAGACAAACTGCATGTCATTATGATTAAACAAAAGGGGAACAAAGTGAATGTTTCATCATGTATTTACAATTTAGTATTGTCTCTGTTAACACTTAAATTGGCTGGATTGTCTCATCCAGGGAATTTTTGTATATTCACGGGGGGTACACACCCTGGACAGGTCGCCAGTCCATCACAGGGCCAGACAAACAACCAAACACACACTCACACCTAAGGACAATTTTAGAGACACCAATTAACCTAACATGCATGTTTTTGGACAGTGGGAGGAAGCGGGAGTACCTGGAGAGAACCCACGCATACACGGGGAGAACATGCAAGCTCCACACAGAAAGGCCCCAGCCGGGTGTTGAACCTCTCGCTGTGAAGAAACAGTGCAAACCACCCGATATTCATTTCATCATGATTATTCTTACTTTTAAAAATGAGTCGTTTGTACTGATATAGGTGTATGGCGCTGCTGCCGTATTCTTTTTAGAGAGAAGAGGCTTTCTCGTGATAACCCTTCCAAACAAGTTATACTTTTTCTCTTTTTCTAATAGTACTGTCATGAACTTTCAAATTTAACAACTTGCTGGGACGTCCACTCCAGGGAAGATTAACAACTGTCTTAGATGTTTCCCACTGTGTGAATAATCTTTCTCGCTGTAGAATGGTGGACATGGCTGCTACTTGCCCTCTTAATTCTCATGAAAGCAGTAAGGATGTACTTAGTTTTAAAACGCTGCTTCTGCATTCTGGATTTTTTTTTTTTGTTGTTGAAAAAAGAACTGCACAACGTAATGATTTTTTTTTATTATGTCCTGACCAATCAACCAATATGTCAATGGCTTGGCGAGCAGATCTAAGATGTCACTTCCAACTTTAGCAAAAAAGATTAAATGTGTTGAAATGCCATACTCATCTCTACAAATCTTGTAGTTCCTTTTCCTATGTGACAAAAACATGTTGTTCGAACCAATGCCTGTTGGCACAAATATCAGAGAGCTGCTGCTGTTGGGGAGCTGTCACCACCTTCACAATCAGCCTCTATCCACCGGCTTATGTCCGCCTGACCCAAGACCTCACCTCTCCTTCAGTTGTGTGTGAGTGTTTGAGTGCATGTCGAGGTAAGAAATTAACTTTTTTTTTCTGCCTGAAGGCATGATTTGCCCCCTCTGTGGGATTTCTCCGGGCATCTCAGGGTCAGTTGTAATGAAACAGTGACCAGAAACATTTGCATTCTAAGAGCAAAACACACAAAAAGGTCAGCTGGTGAGATTTATGTGGTTTAATCGTTATTTTGATTGATTTTTTATTTTTTCTTATTTTACGCCGTGAAAACAACTAGTTAAATGCTTAAGCGAACCCTGCGTGAGTGCGCTACTCATGAGAATCAGATCACATGGTACTGGCCTCTGAAGCCAGCAGTGGGAGTTAGAAGCATGTGGATGTGTTGTGACTGCCTCAAACTTGTGTACAGCCCGACTGGTCTGGCAACTTTTGGCCATGTTATGGTGGTGCAGCTGCAGCAGCAGATTGTGGCAAAACCTGTTGGTTTGGAAAAAAGGGAAAGCGTGAAGTGGGAGCACGGAGAGGAAGTGGCTAATGAGGAAGATGAAATCCAACTTCCTCTTCCTTCAACAGCCTCCAGAGCAACAAGGAGGTCATATCCCCCCCTTAAAGCCACTGTGTCGCCCTCTTATTTCAGCGTTTTGCCGCCTGATAAGTCTCTGGGAGCAAAGAATGGTGAAATTAATGGTTTCTCGATCTAACCTATCTATTGATGCAGAGAGAGCTGGATAACAGACAGCTTTGAAAGAATTAACAAGACAAGGATCCTTCGACTTGGCTGGCACAAGAGCGAACCTGAAAGCCCTCGTGCTGGGAGCAAAGGAACCAAATTGGGATAGAAAAAAATCTCAGACTGTCTGTGGCAAACCCCTTCTTATTCATATCAACAATGGACAGCCGGATAATATTCTCCTTTACTATTGAATAACTGACACCTGGAAGATTTGTTTTCACACAGGCCCCTAAGGCAGGACAACCCCACCCCAAACCTATAAGCAAGCAAGTCCCTACATAACATCCTCCAGGGTGGGGGAACTTGAGCAATGTGTGGCTTTTGTCATTTTACCACCCTTTCTTTCTTTTACTTTTGGCCCCCTTCTGAAAGCATAATCACGTCCTTCTCTCCTGAGAGATATTTCCCTCTTCTACAAAAGACTGAAAAGATTGTCTCTCTTCTCTTAGGATGAAAAAGAAGTAGGAAGGTGGGGGGGGGGGGGGGGGGGGGGCAACGGCAGGTTGGAGACTTTTCTCACAATGATAAGATTTCTCACAAGAAAGTCACGACAGCCAGTTGTCAGGAAGGTTTAGTGTAGGAATTAATGCTCTGGTGACTGCCAGTGAACAGAGACAGACAAAAATGAATGAAATATCCATACACATATTAATAAAAAAATCCTCTTTTGTAATTTCTCCCACCAACAGATTGATATTCATTAGGATAGCTTGTCCGTGTTTGCATCATGTGATAACTGGAGCTGCAGTTTATTTACATATTAGCTGAATTTAGTCAAATACCGAGAGGTGGTGAACAGCTCCACTGTTCCCACCCTGCCAGCAAAACCACAGTCACATCGATAGGAGAGATAAATGTCTAATGCTGTCTGCACAGGGATTAGACAAACTGCTGCGCTGTTTGAATAGCTTCAGTTCAAGTGTCACCAAACCAGCAGCGATCACAGCGGGATGAATTAGCCTGTTAAATATTACAATAACTTTTAGCATTTGGTGGACATCAATCCTGTGTGCATATGTTGTGGATGCAGGTGGAACAGCTTTCTCTAACACATCCCTATTCACCATCAACTAGTTCTGCATGTCCGCCCCCTGGTGTTACTCAGAGGGAGCATCTCACAAATTTATATTTCATCTCACTAAGATGATGTGGGTCCTGTAAATATTTATGGTGGCAACAGATAGGATGTCTTTAATATAAAAAGATAAAATTCCCATACAGAAAAAGAAAAAAGACACAAAGTAATTACAAATGACGGGACAAAAAAAAATAAAAATCATTACATTAAACACCTCAGAAAACCAAAGTTCACTTTGAGCAGTAATAATCGTAAAACGTGGTACTGTTCAAAGGTTTCGAGCTATCCTTAATACTTTATACATTTCCAGGAATTGGGAAACAACTACTTACTGAAATGTGCAAAGATAAATGGAAATACAGCCTATAAGCAAAAAACAGAGCTTGTACAATTCTAAAAAACTTGAAAGTTCATATTGGGTATTATCACATTGAGGATTCATCCCTCCATAAGTCCTGTTGCCACTGATTTTCAGTCCTGTTCTTGTGCCATTCAGCATGCTCTTTCCTTAAAAATGGCTTCTTGACAGCCACCTTAAATGGAGGCCATTACTGATGCAGGCTTCTGGTCCTGTTAGATATTTTCACAGGATTTTTCTTATATAGCCTACATTACTTTTTAATACCATTCATCTGCTGTATAGTTTTTTTTAAAGCATGCCAATTCTTCTTTCATCCTACACTTGTTCTTCCTCTTGATCTTCTTCTTAAAAGAAAATTTGAAAAGAAAAAGGGACACTGCACACCATGCTGATATATGCAAAACTATATGCAATGTTTCCAACAAATACATTTTTGGGAATTCCCTCAAACTGCATTTTGCATGAAATTAAAAAGGCTGAAAATGTCTTTAGAGACTAATACACATAATCAATAAGGCATTAAGAAACACTATGTAAAAGCCCGCCTGGAAAGCTGGATATGTAGTTTAGTTCGATGGAAGGAAAATAAACTTTACTTTGCACTGTATTACTTATTTAATGATTTAATGAATCATTAAAATTCATTTCAAATGATTGCTAGGTTTTTACTCAAGCTGATATTTTATTTAGAGCTAAGATTTTTATTTTGCATGATCAGCTCTTAGGTGTATCATGAATCGTGGAAAATGATGTGCCTGCATTCAAAACTGCAGAGCACTGAAATTAGCGTGAGTGGTGGTAGTTAGATTTAACCACCACTAAAATGCAGTACACTATTTCAGTTTTATTGGTAAGTTAAAGTGGCGTAGACAGGGTCGATACCCACAGGAACATCAAAATATCTCAGAGGCTGATGCGTTTTCTTCAGTCAATTCATCAGAGCATTTACGAAAAGTGGATCAGTTTCGAGCACGTGATTTTAAATTTATTTTTTAATTGTATTTGCACAGAAATACACATATTTTCCTCTCATTTGTAGGCTGTTTTCCTATGTTTTTATAAGCAAAAGCCTTTCCAGTGATTCTGCAATGAGACAATTCAGTGCCCTCCAATATTAGCTGCTTTTAAAAGAATATATAGCTATAATAGGAAAAAAAAATGCAGTTATTCTTGTATCCGGTGCTTTTACCTTACTGTACTGTCACTTTCTCACGACAGGTTCTCTCGAAAACGCTGAAGATGGCTTACAACAGAGAGAATTTAATTTGCAGATGTATCTGTAATTTATAGGATTACTATATAATTTTTTTTAAAGACCTGATATAACCGTCGCCTGGTTTTAGTCGGTAAATACTTAAATTTTAAGAAAACTTTATTTCTTTATTTTGCTTTCCCCATCTCGGTTTGTATGTATGAAGTATGTGCCATGGACCACAAAGTTATGCAGTAATTTAGCTTTGCCACTCGGGGGCAACATTGCCAATGTCATGGCATTTCTCTCCAGCATAGTGATTTCAAACACAGCTCCTCATTTGTAGTTCCCTCCAGTCGAAATTACTTTTATATTATTAATTATTATGAACTGAGATTGTTAGTCCCGTGGTGCTGTTTTTGTCCGCACAAACGGATTGAGCTTGACAAATAAATAACCGGTTGTCCGGGGCAACTTGCCCCTATGGATCTTCGTCGTGCGATCATAACCACGTGTTTCTGATAGATTCGATGATATTATGTAAATTATCCTGTCAAACTATTATGTAAATGATCCTGTCAGTTTGCTATACCAATCCGAACACGTGTAACTTCTAATCACCTATTTATCGTGACAACACTAATAAAGCAACTGAAAGGTCAGTCACGTGTTTGATGAGTCTCGAAATCGCGTCATTCCCATCATTACTGAATCTTGTGAGAGTCCCTGAACGCAGCACCGGCGTTGACTTGACAGTGAGAAACTGGCAGTTGTCACACTGGTTTGTGAGTGAGGAGGGCACCCTATAAACTACACGCACTCGTTATTTTTAAGAGGTAAGGAGTACTGTATTTATTGATAGTTATGGAAAATAATGTAACGCTTAATATGCTAACGTGTAACGTAATCTTCTAAGTTGAGTTACATACCCGCATGGTTAGCCGGCTAGCATTTACAAACTGGCAGTTAACTGCTAACAGCTGCATTAACGACAACAAATTTGTCTCATCTCATGAACCTCCCTCCGTACAAGTGCCTCCAGAAGCTAAATGCTTTGTTTGTTTGTTTTGGTAAAGAAAGCTAAGATAAGGACGTGTACGGTAAACTTTATGACTATATGACTGCAGAAAGGGAAGGCAAGCCAAACAAGAGAGCAACGTTCAGCTAATGCTAGCTAACTCACCTGTAGTTTGCTCATTGTTCCCTCGTCTGGAAGAAGAAATATACCCTATAACACAGTTTAAGGTAATTCCAACATCCCAAGAAACAATAAAACTATTATTTAAGTGAGTTACATAGCATGTGGAGCTGATTGAAAGTTAACATATTGAGTAACTAGCAACCCAGCCAAGATTTAAGCTAATCAACAGAACTTCACCCAGAATGCATTTCTTTAAGTCAGTAACAGGACTATATATAGAAGTTTTTAGTAAGCAATGGTGGGTTAACACAGAGAAAAGTGGGATACTATTTCTGATCCTCAGTCCTTTAGGGGTCCTTAAATCTCGAGTTTGTTAGCTTAGATGTTGTCGGCTAATGCACCACCCAAAAGTGTCTGGTGTTGCATTATAAAAAAAAACATCTTTAAGTATAAAGATAATTAACTTTAAGTTCAGTACAGCAGTGTTAAAGTGCTTTGTAGAAGAAGTCTTAGTCACTCTTTTTTATTTATTTTATAACACACCACTGGATCAATAATACTGAATCATCCATGTTTAAGCAGAATTCTGTCAGTTTGTGTGCTGGAGGCGAAGCTGTTCACAGCACATAAATCACAGAGCTGTCGGATGAGTTGTGGGCAAGGCAAGTTTATTTGTATAGCACAATTCAACTACAAGGCGATTCAAAGTGCTTTACAGAGACATTAAAACAGTAGAAATAAAAAGCATGATTTAAATTTAAAAAAAAGAGAAAGAAATAAGAACAATAGATAAAATCAGTAGTAAAATGTGATTAAGTTTTGAGCTTTATTCAAACGCAGCTGAAAATAGGTGTGTCTTCAACCTGGACTTAAATACACTGAGTGTTTCAGTTGATCTGAGGCTTTCTGGGAGTTTGTTTTTCAATTCATTTTTATTTATATAGCGCCAAATACAACAAATGTCATCTCAAGGCACTTAGATAATAAAGTCCAATTCAAGCCAATTGGAATTCAATTAATTGTAATCATAATTATTCATAAAATAATCCAATTTGTTCATATAGAGCCAATTCGAAAACAATTTCCTAGCTAAGGAAACCAACAGATTGCACTGAAACTTTTTTCTTTTTCGGTCCAATCTCCCGTCCTGAGCGTGTTCCAGACATGTGGAGCATAGAAGCTGAATGCAGCTTCTCCATGTCTGGTTCTGACTCTGGGAACTGATAAAAGACCGGATCCAGTTGACCTGAAGGGTCTGGAAGGTTAATACTGGGTCAGGAGGTCACTGATGTATTCTGGTCCTAGACCATTCAGAGCTTTATAGACCAGCATCAAAACTTTAAAGTCTATCCTCTGATGGACAGGCAGCCGGTGTACAGACCTCAGAGCTGGACTGATGTGGTCCACTTTTTTGGTCTTAGTGAGGACTCGAGCAGCAGAGTTCTGAATAAGCTGCAGTTGTCAAACTGACTTTTTAGGTAGACCTGTAAAGATGCTGTTACAGTAATAAAGGAAAGGAAAAAAAGAAGATTTTCTTTATTTTCATCTGCAGGAGTAGAAAGTGCAATATATCCCTGAAAGATATGGTAAAGAGGAATTGTAAAGCAGCTTAAAATAGAAATGAACAATTCATAAAATGACACTTAAGTGTTCAACTTCTCTACGGCTGGTCTTTTGTGGGCCTTGAGGTTAATGTGGATATGCCACTAGAAAGCTCTTATCTTTACAGATTGAAACCTGTTTTTTTTTTACCGTAGTATTTGTAGTTATTTATATTTTAGATTTTTACAGTTTTACCCAGCAGAATCTTTCATACTCACGGTGCAGTTAATATGCCCATTTGAGTGAACCCCTATCGAGTCACGAAGTTTCCCATTAGTCCAGCTCTCACGCAGGACAAAGTTTTTCTGTTCAGGCCAAATTGGAGCTTTATCTTGTTTATTTATTATGTGTGACTATTGCCAATTTGGAGTTGTTGGTTCCTTTCCTGTTCAATTGCTTACAAAGGGACGCACTTGTCTAAACTTAGTAAAAGACGGATTGTTTGGACAGCAAGTTTCCCATTAGTCCTTCATGCTTCCATCCTCCTCTGTGTTTTCCCAGCATGGCACGTGGACACCAGAAGCTTCAGTCACAGCAGAAGAATGCCAAGAAGCAGGCAGAGATGAAGAAGGCCAAGGGTCATGATCAGAAGACGGCAGCCAAGGCAGCACTAGTGTTCACCTGCGCTGTGTGCAAGGTAAGTTTGGCAACCCAGAGGCAACAACCTGGCTGAGACAGGCTTTACAAATGCGTGTAATGGTTGGATCTCTTCCCACAGTCCCAGATGCCCGACCCAAAAACTTTCAAGCAGCACTTCGAGAGCAAGCACCCCAAATCCCCTCTGCCCCCTGAGTTAGAGGGAGTGGAGGCATAAATGGCCACTGCGGATACCAAACCCCTGAAGGTCCTAAACCAACTGTGCACTTGACAGCAAAGGATGATTTAATGTAACCAACATGAAGCAGTTATCTCTATCGGTCCTTTAACATGCCAAACTGCCTTTGATGCAATGCCTCCTCCCAGTCCTACTTGTCTGTACTTGTGTTTAAATACATGCAGGGCTAGATCCAATTGCAGTTGTGACTTCGGGGCTACTGAAGACCTGGACGACTAATTAACACAGACTCACTGCCTTGATGTGTTGAGCATAAGGAATATTTCTTGCCACTTGTACCACTCTTGTACCTCTTTATCCAAAGCTTTGAACCTTTATACACAATAAGGTAAACACACAGTGTCCTCACAAAGCATGGATAAGGCTTGGGCAGAACTCTTCTGACTTTGCTGCCCTTAAGGTGGTGACAAATATGACCTAATTTATTATAATTGTGCTCTGAGTCTTGAATCAAACTGAGGCTGTGACACTTTTCCTGGGTCGTGCACACTGTAATTCCTCCACAGCGCTGTCTGCCCTGTTGTACCGCAATCTTTCATCTGGCTAATCCTCTTCTGATATAATGCCATAAAAATGTGAAACTTTGCCAGCCTTTTTTTCAAGCAGCCGCAAAAATTATTAGCGAATGAAATTGTGAGCCGACAAGCAACATTTCTAAGCTTGTAAAATTAATGTATGCCTCAATTATGTATTATACCATTTTAATAAATTTTACTTTGTTGTACATCTGCTTTGTGGACTTTTGACTTTCTTTGATCATATTTTGTTAGACACATTAAATCAAGACAAACTGCACTTTTCAGTGGACAATGATATTTAAAAGAATCCTCCCTTTCTGACGCAGTTTCACTGACACTACATGTGCTCTCTTGTTTTTCAGGCTTGGCGGACTGAAACATGTTGTTTTATCTGTCTGAGAGTCGAAGGTTTCCTCCCATTGTCACTGCATTTCTCTGCTGCTTTGCTCACTTAATGTAAATCCCTTCCGTGACATCAGCTGTTTAACTTTGAACATATGAGACGGTTAATGAGTGGTGAAGAACCGTTTTGCATTCAGCTGATCTGACTAAAGGAAATGCATAAAAGCTCAAATATTAACAGCTGCCTCGGAAACAGGGTGTCTTAATATTCTGTTGTATTTTAAAGTGAATAATTTATTCTCCAATCCCAGATAATGTGACAGCATATTAATCAACCTGTGTTGCAGTTTATATCATCTTAATATTAGAACGTGTCTTATTTACCTAAATTCTACTGAAACAAACATATAACTGGTTCGATGTTACCTCTTACAAACCGAAAAGTCTCAAACTGTAGCATTGGCTCAAACTAGATTGATCATGTTCTGTCTAACTTGCCACACAGACGAGACAATTTTAAGAGTATGCCACTCGATCTTTAAAGGCCATATCAGTTTTTCATATATCTAAGTTATTTTTGGTTTTGATATCTTTGGTTTCCTTTTTTTCCGACTTCTCAAAAGGAAAAACAACAGGGTTAATGCTGCGCTGCCTGTTGCTTTAAGGGTTTGAGTGACTCGCCTCAGTGAGTCATAGCCCACATTGTTCCCTTGTCTCCTCACACGTACAGTAATCCACATCCTTCCTTCCCATCTGTAAACTTGTGAATGGAAAAAAAAAAATCCCACACATCTTCATTCATACATACATGGGTCTGAGTGTTATGGCCTCTCTTTGAAATAAACCACTGGACCAAAAGGAAAAAGAAGAGCCCTTGCACAAAATTAAATGAGTTGTCTTAATTAGGTGAAAGAATTCTCCCCGGCTGTGGATCACTTATTTTCAGGCACAAATCTCAGTGTGAGCTCTCGGCGTGCTGATGATAAAGAAACACTGGAACACTGCGGTTTAGGCCTCAATTTATACCACATAATGAACAGTTTTGAGGAGAACAACCCTGGCTTCTGCATCATAGAAATTCTTGGCCACCATGGCAACACATTTCTCCCGTATTATTATTTCTGTGTTGGAACTAAACTGAGAATGTCATGCCATTTGTGCCGTCTTGTTTCAGAACAATTACTCACAAGCCCACCCAGATGCAATAAAAGCAAGGCACGCCTGCTGGAAAAAAGAAACCCACTTGATTACAAATAAATTTCTCTTAAATTTTATACTGATAAAATAATTATGGGGTCCCTACATTCCTGTTACACACCCCCTCTACCTGTTCGATAAGGTAAACCATGTATGACTAGTGGAACTGGGTGAACAGGTATAGTGGCTGGGTTTTTGGTTGAGGCTGCCAATCAAGCCAGAGGAGAAAACCTCAGTAATTCAAACGTATAAATATTTGTAAATATTTATCTAAAAATGTGATTGACATATGTCTAATATTAGGTGTTATCTCAAAATAACCTCAGAATCGCATATTTATATGTGTGCAGGCATTTCATCAGTAAAATTAAATAAATTAAAACTGTCTCAAACGAACATTCATTTATTAATGTCTATCTAAACCTGATCAATTACCGTACTTCTCCAGTTTCCACGGTAGCCGACAACTACTTGCCGTTACGATGTCGATAGATAGAGCTACTTCCGGGTTGCTTCAGCTTTGGTATTTCACCTAAAAAAACTTTTTTTTTTGGTCAAATTAGCCATATTATGAAACGTCAGAGAATTATATCTATATATTTATGTACACATAAATCTGAGTTACTGTCACATTTGAGATAGAATTCGCCAACTACATCTCCCACAAATCTTTGCGGAAAAATGTTTCTAAAATGTATATTTACTTTTAATGTCAACACTGATGCACTTGAATAAATATGAATATGTGAATGATGAATAAAGTATTTTTCTATTCTATTGTATTTCTACTTAGAAAACACAGAATTGTTTAATGTAGGCTACATTATAAAATATTTTCTTATTTGAGATGGACGAAAATTCTCATTTCCTTCACTAAAACTTGGATTTAAAAGAAAATCATCGTGTTTCTTTTAAAATATTTGAAAAAATCCCGAAATCTATTATAAGTTTTAAACCACATAGCTTCAAAAATTTTGCCCGTCAATTAGGTTGCCCTAGCAACTCTATTCTGACGTCATCCGTCCCGGTGCGACCCTGCTGCTCTGTCTTTGATTGGAGGGAAACCCCGTGGATGAGCGGGAGAGATCGTCAGCTGTGCGGCTGGGAATAAGGAGCGATATCGTTTAACTGCACTCGCAGGTTAGTTCACAATTATTTTCTTCTGAATAATTGGTATGTTTAACAGAATAATATTAAAAAAAAGATTTCCGCGCGTTCTGGGCACGCTCTTTCTCCGGCCTTAAGCGCCTGCGGACCGTAGGTAGAAATCATTGATGCTCCGCTGCTCAGTCATTGTTCGGCTTGCTGAATGAGAAGTCCAAGTCGCTGCACGTTAAACCATCTATTCGTGTGTTCGGTGCGCTTGTGAGACAGCTTTCGGACATACAAATTTAGGTTTTGTGAATGAATCGGCCTAAAACGAATGCTTCTTATTTGCAAAGACAACGGCTCTGGTTTGTTTTCCGGGAAGCGAAAAAGGGCGTTCACTGTGAACTGAAGTAAGCTAGGCTCTATTCATCCCGGTGCAATTGATCCAGTGGTACAGCTATTGTCTTATCTTCTCCTTTGCAAGGATACTAAGCTTTTCTCACAATAAACTCTGAGAATAGAACATCGTACCAATTTGAAAGAGCTGTTTTTGACGGTCTGTATTCTTACCGGACATGGTACGAGCTGGGTGGGCAGGTGTGTGTGTGTGTGTGTGTGTGTGTGTGTGTGTGAGAGAGAGTGAGAGAGAGAGAGAAACTGGGTGGCCGACATTCCTCTGAAGGGCGCAGGTGTCTGGGTGCTGGGAAATGTTGCTCACTGGTTTTTGTTTTTTGAAAAACTGGACTGACTCATGGGGTTGGGGCTTGTTTTAGTAGGCAGATTCGGCAAATTAATTGTTTGATTATGTAACCTCTCACTGATTATCATCAGATTGAACACAGTCTTCTAGCTTGGATGTGTTTAAAAAAATGTAATTCTAGTTAAAGAAAAATTATTTCACAACCAAACCATCACATCATAACAAGAAGAGTAATATTGAGCATTGGTTACTTTAAATCTGTGTCCGCTATTAGATGAAGCCATATTTCAAGCATCTAAGACTGTGATTTATACTTTATGATTAGGAATTTAGATACATCTCTAGGATGCATCATCTGTGATGTTCCTGGGGTCATCAGGTGTTTCGGGTCTTTCAACATCACACCCCCTCACACACAGGTGACCCAGTCCTGGATTGCATCCCAGCAGCACTCATCCACGGGCTCGCCCTCAGTATCCAAAGCCACTTGAGCAAAAAAACCTTAGTGAGCAGCTCACCATAGTAATGGATGAAGAAAAAGTATTAACCTTAATCACTGTGAATAAATAATTTCTTTCTCATAATGTAATTAGTTTAAAGGCAACGTCATCAGTGACCATTCTGGTAATGTATTACAGACTATAGTATTTTCATTATAAACAATTCCTGTGGTTAACTTTGTAGTTTTGGAAAAGTGCCTCATTGTTTCACTATTTACCCTAAAAACTGTGCAAAAAAGATGCTGTGTCTTTTTTGCTTTGTAATACAAACGTATAAAAAAGATTGGAATAGAATAATTCTTATTTTCCACGACAAATTCCATTACTCTCATCTTCAGTAATTACACTGATTTTGTACACACACACGCTGTAATGGGAAAAGAACATGGGGAAAATGCACAAAATGATGATTTTGGTTTGAGTTTAAAATATTTAGGCTCCAACAGAATGTGGTTATCCAGGTGTGGGTACTTTAATCAGCCGTGCTCTGCAGTGGTTGCCTCAACAGGATGCAGCAAGACTGAAAGAGTCCACGTTTGAATCTGATTGACTTTGTAAAGACTCCCCACTCCAAAACTGTCATAACCTTTTAAGATGGTTTCCTTTTTAAATGATACCCAGATTCACTTAAGAGGAGTCTTCATACAAGTGTTTTTAAACCTACTGTGAAGCATCGACCACATAGGATAATTTTCAAGTTTTTATTCATTAAAGTCATTTTTCATCCCTTTTTTTATTTTTTTAATCGGTTTAATTTGATCATAACTCTCCCCTTGTTATTCGAGTGGGATGAGAGTAAATCTCTGTCAAAGGAATCAGTCGTTTAGGGAGTTTATAGATACAGCGGTTACAGAAAAAAAACTATCTTCTCCAGGATCTTCCAGCCCAAACCTAGTTAATTAATGATTTAAAATTTTTTATTGGTGCCCAAACCAAAATTGTTTGATGACCATTTTTTTGTCTCATGATATTCAATTAGTTTCCTGTTTTAAGGTTTAATCTTTTAAATGGCATCAAGATGAATCTTTTTCCCTAGCATTGTTGAATCGTTTAATGTTCCCCTAAGATATTAGTAAAGTCTTCATGATTTCCCTCTTACCCCCATGTTAGTCATTTCTGTCTAATCAAATCGAGTTTTGAATATGTGGGTGCTATTTGATGCAGAAAACTGAAAAGCCTACTTAAGAAATTGAGTCACACGGGAAGGACAACATGTTTCCGTGTCATGTGATTGTTCATGTAAATTGGTCAAATCCCTGACTTGCCTCTGTCTCTCCTGTCCGGTTTGTTCCCGACCTCCACTCCTCCGTCCTTCCCCCCACAGCTCACACAGAAACCATGGCAGACAAGGAGGAGCTGGTTCAGAAAGCCAAACTGGCCGAGCAGGCCGAACGTTACGATGACATGGCTGCAGCCATGAAGGCCGTCACAGAGGAGGGCTCGGAGCTCAACAACGAGGAGCGCAACCTGCTCTCGGTCGCGTACAAGAATGTGGTGGGAGCTAGGAGGTCCTCGTGGAGGGTGGTGTCCAGCATGGAGCAGAAGTCTGATGACGGCGCCAAGACCGCGCTGGCCAAGGAGTACAGAGGGAAAATCGAGAAGGAGCTGAATGACATCTGCAAGGAAGTTCTGGTAAGGAGCAGAGATCGAGAGGGTGCAAGGAAGGGAAGGAGGTAAATGTTTGAACTGTGACTGGTAATTCAGGTAATTTAGAGAAAATGGCATCCAGTCCCTTACTGTAGGGCGTATGGTCTGACCAGGGTATCTTTCAGAGATACGAACAAATTGTGGTCGCTTTGCATAGCAACTGTAGAAATAGTTCCTCAAACACTTCCAGTATAAAGATCAGTAAAACAATGAACCCCTGAGGTGCCAACAACATTGTTAATTCCTCTTTCCTTTTTTGAAAATATCAAGAAGATTTTGTGTCTGATATTTTGGCAGAAAGAAAAAACATATTCCTAATGTGTCAATGGGATATTTTCAGAATAATCAGTGTTGATTTACACCTCAGTGGGCAACTACATCTGATCAGGCCTTCTACACAGTAGTGACACCTACTGGTTGGCTACGTCATTTAGGTGGGGGGGGGGGCAATGTGAACCTATAGCTAAAAGGAGGATTCAGATTTTTCTGTAACTTGACAACTGTCCCCATAAAAGTGCTTATAAGCGATTGGCTTTTGCTGTTCAATTGAATTGGTAGTCCTCAGAAATCAGGCAGGAATGTAAATGTTTTACTTTGTGTTAAAGGCACATATCAGAGAGTAGTTGAAGCTTCTGATATGCAAAGAAAGGCTTCCTGACCAAAGTACTGGGTATGGATAGATTCTATGTGCACATTCACTGCCACTGTTACAATAAAACTGCAAACTCAACATGACTTTAAAATATAAATGTAAATGGTAATATTTGCTACATACAGTGTTTGACTGATGAAGAGGATTGTAAGGAATGGGCATCCTGCAGCAATGAGAGATGGAGTTTCCTTTTAAAGAAAATATAAAGGCTCAGGCCTTGTGACATTTCTAATTTGTTAAAGTTTAACCTTATCGCTGGCAGGATCTGCTCGACAAACATCTGATCCCCAAAGCTACACCTGCTGACAGCAAAGTCTTCTACCTGAAGATGAAGGGAGACTATTTCCGCTACCTGGCTGAGGTGGCCACCGGAGAGGACAAGGAGGGTAAGTAAAACACACCCCATACATCGCTCATAATCTCTCCACACTGTCGTGCAGTTGACTGGGGGAGAGTGGATTCTTGTGCCCACGATACATGAAAATTAGGCCCATTTCTGAGCGATGGTCTGGGACACATTCGTTAGATTGATGGGAGGAGCGTGCGCTCATCTTTAAGGTCCCATAAATCCTTCAAAGGAATGAAAACACTGGGATTGTTTCAAGTTTTTGTGGCCAGAATAAAGCACCCTCTTCGTCCTTGACCTACAACTGTCAGCCGTAATGCAGGCACAGGCTGCTGCTGGGTTGTCATGGCAACAGGAGCAGCACCAGGGTGTTGGCTGTGTATTGTTGCCAGGAGTTTATTTAGTGGATGTAGCAACTGTCAGTGATGTTGGTTTCCTTTAATTATATTTGATCCCTGATTACATTTTGTTAAGGAGCTTATATGCTATTAAGATAACAATGTGCATATATTCTCCTCAAAATAATCCATACCGATCCTCTTTGGATGCTTGGAAGCTTTGTTAAAGCCATAATGTGTAATATTTCACGTTGTCTATTAACAAATTTGAGTCTTATCATTCACAAGTATTACCTCAATCGTTATTAATTACCTCCATCACAAAAGTGCAGTGTTCTTATATTCTTTATATTCAGCATACGAATGTACATAAGAGTGTTACACTCCAATGAATGTCTCCATGTTGCTCCGCCATTTTAAAACTACGGGATTTGTAGAAGGACATGTCATCAGCTTCGCATTTTCCGTTTCCACATTGGAAACGGAAATTCCACATTGGGAACGGAAAATGCGAAGCTGATGACATGTCCTTCTACAAATCCCGTAGTTTTAAAATGGCGGAGCGACATGGAGACATTCATTGTCCGTGAAATATTACACATTATAGCTTTAAGTCATCGATCTATAATTCTTAAGTCTGGATTTTTTTTGTTATACGTCTTAGTTTAGAGGATATGCTACTTTTCTTCAATTGTTTTTCTTTTTATGTTAAAACACTCCATTTCTTCTCATCAGTTTTTGCACAAACAGCACTTAATTGTCACATTTATAGGAATTAAAATACATGCATGCTGTGAAAGTACCATTTGCATCCCTAAATTCACATCTAAATACGTGTTAACTTTGATTAAGATGGTTTTGAAATCTAACGTAGTAACAGTTATCACTCCGTGCTGTTCGATGGTTTCGGTGACCAAACTTCAAAACATTGTTTTATTTTCCATTTAAGATATCTGCTTATTCGTTATCTTTTCTCCTTTGTGAAGCTATCATCAACAGCTCACAAGAAGCCTACCAGAAGGCGTTGGATATCAGCACCACAGAAATGCCGCCCACACATCCCATCCGCCTTGGCCTCGCTCTTAACTTCTCTGTCTTCTACTACGAGATCGTCAACTCTCCTGACAAGGCCTGCCAACTGGCCAAATCAGTAAGAATCCTCCTCTAAAATTTCCGTTTGATTCCATTTCAAAAGGCTTTTTTTGTCCGTAACAAAGACAAGTGTCTTGAAACTACTGACTATGAAGTGTGTGATGGATAAGCTTGCATTAAAGCCGAGATTTTCATTCAAATTGTCACATGAAAGATGCTCCAAACAGAAGCACCTGCCAAATTATTATACTTTTTTTTTTTAATACAAGATGAATAATCAGTGGAAATGGGAGGGAAAGCAGAGCTACACTAAATAATATTGTTACTGGCTCTGATAATAGGTGAGTGTGCGTTTTACAATACCTGAACTCTGAGGCAGAATAAACTAAATGAAATTCATTCTATTGAATTCAGTCCAAGCTAAAGTTCCCCAAAGCACGTCAACGATTTCCTTCTACAGTAGATGCATCGTCAGACACAATACAGTCCTTTTATGGTTGGATTAACGCACATCCTACTCTAGGTCTGTGCTTTGCTGGTTTCATGTTAACTTTTGTCCAGTTGAGACCTCTATAACTCCTGACTGAAGTAACAAACTGTTGATGTTATTACTCAGCTTTTATACAAGTTAAACAAACAAGATTGTGAGCTTTAAATGTGCCGGTTGAGGTTTTATTACTTTGTAAAGAGCGAGTTGAGCTGGCTAACCAGCTGGTAGGTATATCTTAATGATTAGCTGACTGGTAAGGCAGGTGTCCGTTTTTTAAACGCAACCCTCTCCAATAACAGACTTAAGAAGCCCTGCAGATCATATCACAGAGAAACTTGGTCATTAATGTTCCCGTATAGGTTTTAGCTGAAGTGTGCCGGTTTCTGATCATGTATGTATAGTACTGTGATCATAACACAACACTTAATTGCTGTTTTCATAAATGATAAAAACAGTGCACCACTCATAAAACTGACTAAAAGATAAAACCTACCACAGCCTGTTCCCTCCTTCTGCGGAACGGCTCACCTCATGACTATAAATGCCGTTTTCTGGCCAACTTTTGTTTCTGTGTGGGACTGGATTTTGCTTTAATAACAATCGTTTTTAATCTCAAATCTTGTAATGTATTTGAATACTTTTGGTGGTTTAAATTATTCTTTTATTGCTGTTTTGAATGATAAAAAACACATGTATGTAGATACTCCTCCAATTTACTGTCAAAATCACCATTTCATGTTGTATCAACCCCTGCGTGACCGTACCCCACATCTTGAACCCATTTTAATGGCTTCATGCATTGTTTTCCTCCTTCAATAACTCCACTGGCAAGTATACCTGCAACATATGTGGAAATCTGTAATGTATAGTGATGTTTTTTATGTGTGCTTTTCATTGTGCAGTTCCTCAAAGTTGCCTGAAGCTAATTTAACTTCATGCAGGTTCATATGAATTATTTTATGGCTTGTCATCAGTGCTGTGGTCATGTGAACATTTTTGATGAGCTATCCGTGATCATGCGTGAAAATCCACAACAGTCTGAGACACGTTGGAACAAAGACCAGAGGACAAGACATGGACAGACATGCACTTCTTTTAAAAAAAAAAAAGATTATTTTAATCCTCTATTAAAGGATGTTTTTGTCTGCTCTTTTTAGGTCATAATTAAGTGCTCTTGGTAAAGATGTATAGCTTATTGCCACTTTTGTAAAGAAATTTCAAACACACTTCTACCCGTAAAGGTGAAATGATCACATGCTGGATGAGAATGCACAGCACATTCGAACACATTTTCTTAGTATGTTTTGATCATTCTTTTATGATTTGTTAACTGAGCAAATCTGCATTTTGATTAAGGGGAAAGAAACATTTGATGGTCAGGGCAGCGCTCATAAATTCCCTTAATGCTCGTTATGGTCACTGTCCCGAGTCCGAACACCAGTTTTGAAAGCACTGATGAGCGTTTCTGATTCCTCCAGGCCTTTGACGAAGCCATCGCCATGTTGGACTCCCTCAACAGCGACTCGTACAAAGACAGCACCTTGATCATGCAGCTCCTCCGTGACAATCTGACAGTGAGTGTCTTGTCTTAACATTCACCAAATACTTAATTTGCAAATTCCCCCATTTTCCCTTCCGACTGCCTACTAAATCCCATGTCCTGTGCCTCTTTGCAGCTGTGGATGTCGGATGCGCAGGGAGATGGAGAGGGCGAAGGTGAAGGAGAGGAGACGGAGAAGATGGAGAAGACGGAGAAGAAGGAGCAGGCGGAGCAGGTGGAGCAGACGGAGGAGGCAGCTGAGAAAAACTGAACTTCTGAAAAAGGGGAAAAACAACAGCAACACATTTTTACCTCTCACCAGCCTAAGTTGTGTGCATGGCTGTGTGTGCACATACATGCACAGATATGTATGTTTACACTCCACTCACAAGGTGTAAAGTACAGTATGTGTGTGCAGATACATTGAAGCGCGTGTGTGTGTGTGTGCTGTAATCGTATGAGCACCTCCACAGAGAAAAGAATGGAATAGATTTGTTTCTTTTGATCATAACTCATCGTGTGAACCAGTGGATGTTTATTTTTTTGTGTCCGTTTTAGTCAGGATGACATCCCCTCCTTTAGGTCCAAATCCCCCCCCCCCCATGCCCTTTATCGTTATTCACTGTAACCAACTGCTGCTGTTGCAGGAAAACAAACAAAAAAACTCCAACTGTAACTTTGACAATTTGTATGTTTTTACTTGAACTGAACATTTACAACCTTTTGGGTCACTTGTGCTCACAGCAGTCTGATTTCACTAAATTTTACAACAACTGACAACGGCAGTGATCGTATACTGTTAGCAGGTATTTATTACTTTGGTAAAGATCTAATAACATCGTGCTTGTGTCCATCCCGCCCTGTCGGTGTCCTGTGTAGCAGGTAGTGATTTTATGGATGGTACATGTGCCATGATTCAATGCATTCAGAGATGTTTTCTGTATGAATGGCCGCTTAAACTTTGGTTGACTTGTTGAGAGGATTATATTCCACAGTGAAATGTGTAGACTTATATTCCTGCAGTTTTGCATACCACACGTCAAGGTTGAGACAGTCTAAGAAAACGTGAACAACTTGATAAAATGGCTTGATACTGTAACTTTTTGATATTTTATCTTTTCAGCAGTGAAGAGGATACTTTTGCCATGTGCTTTTATGTGGCTTTCTACTCTTTTTCTATTCAGGTGTTTTTTGTATTTTCTTTCTGTGCGTTTTATTCCCTCTGACTCTTGATTTTGACTCCTGGAATGTATGCGGTTCTCAGTAGTATGGTGTGAGGGTTAGGCATGCTTTAGAAACTGGCGGTTTTTGCTTAGAAATTAACTTTTAACCCGGTGGTTTACAGTATCTTTTACCGTTTTTGAAAGGAAATCATGAAACGACAAACTCATACCACGCTGAGTTTAAACTTATTATCAGAGTGTCTCGGTAGAAAGCTTCATTAAAGCCATTTAGTAGAGACAAAGTAGGGCCAGTTTCTTCTAATTACAGTACCTTGGTTTAGAAAAAAAAGAAAAAAAAAAAAGACAGATGGGATGCAGGATTCAGAATTTGCAAGTTACACTTCAGTACGTTATTTGGTTATGTGATTTCATGTAAGTGGAATTAAAACATTTAAACTGAGTGCGGTGTGCTGTTTTTCTTTTCTTTTTTTTCCTTTCATCCTGTGTACATTTATAAAGGTTCTATAAATGCATATTAGGGACGTTTTGATTATGGGTTTAATATTATAATCATTTGCAACGTCAGCTAGTAAGCTAGTAAGTGCAATCCTCTGAGCACTGAAACATGTTGAAAGCAAAGACACGAGGGCTGCTGTGTGTGTCGGTTACCGAAGGTCATCAGGAGCAGCCTTTGCCGAACACAGCTGTGCTTGCATTAAACCTTTGCCTGATTTCTCAAACCTAGATCAAAAATGAGCCTCATAAGAATAATTTTGACGACATTTTAAGATTTAAAACCCGTCTCACAAAGCACCAGATACTGCAGTGTTCAGGGCTGATTTTTTTTTTTTTGACAGATGCCATGATTTCCACCGACAGTGCTGCCCTCTACTGATGATTGTGAAGGGCATGATGTAGATGGACCGTAAGGCACAGAACATTTTCATTTGTTCATTTCAAGCTTGACTGGGCCTCCAGTCTGTCACAGTAAAGGCCAAACCCCCTGATAATGTATAAACTGTAAGCCCATTGCATTGACATTTGTGTGCCCTTTGGCTTTGATCAGTGATGTGTGAACAAGGAGGCTCAGTCATTTTTGCTCTGCTAACAGCTGGTGAAGGTTTCTTCTCTGTTCATATGATGGCTGAGGGCCTTCAAGCACGGTGGGGGAGGGCTGATGGTTTGGGCTTGTTTTGCGGTCATTGAGTGGACCATGAATGTCTCTGTGTAACAAAGTATTCTAGAGGCAAATGCGAGGCCATCTATCTGGGAGCTGAAGCTGGATCAGGAAAAAGGACAAGGATCCCAACAGAATGGCTGCAAAGGAAAGAGCCAAAGGGTTGCACTGGTCCAAAGTTCAGACCTGAGCCAGATTTAAAATCCTGTGCTCAAACCTCAATGAAGTGAATCAACTTTGTACCAAAAGTGGGCCAAAATGACTAAGATGGTGTGAGAGACTGATGTCATAACCAGAACGATTAATTCAAGTTATTGCTGCCAAAGATGTTTGTCCATTATTTGAATCATCAGACGTTTTTCAGCGTCTTGGTTTAGTTTTTTTTAATTTATTTTTGTTTAATAAAAAAAAAAGACAGTTTGCTACTTCGTGTGTAGTTCTTAATCTGAACATTTACCTGTACCTTAACAGTATTCACTTTATTTTCCCATGGGTAGCTCATACCAGTAAGCACGACCAGCTCAAGGAATTCCCAGTAAAGGAGCTATTCAGTGAGGATAGTGTTTGCGATTGTATTATACTGCCTTATAAATGCTCACCACTGCGATCCAGGAGGTATTCAAGTCGTTTCTGTTGAGCATCCCTTCACAATCGGGCATTGTTGTCAATACAACAAGACAGTTTCAACCTTTGACAGTGCGTTTTATATGATTTCATCATTATGCGTACAGCTGTGGTTAACGCCCCTTTCTTGCGTTTTTTTTCAACCATAGTCACAGCTGATTGGTCCATTTCGGTGACGCGCCCTTCAGTATATATTAAACATCTTCCCGTCCGCTTGCCTCCCCTCAACCCGGCTGTCAGTGCTGTGTGAATGCGTGTGTGCTCCTGAGCTCGCTCGGCACACGTTCTATAAAAAAATAAAAATACAAAAAAATTTTCAAAACATAAAAAAAACAAAAAATCTTTTTTCTTTCCTTTTTTTTGTAACAAGTCGGTGAAGCTGGAGCAGACACTCGACCACAGGACGGTAACGTACAAGAAAAGGGCTGCCGAACGACACATATTTTCAGGCGACGTGTTCCCAATTCAGAAGCGAGGCCAAGTAACGCCAGGTTTGCCTTTACCTTCGCGTGTTAGGCTTGAATGACGGCTGTAAGGCCGAGAGAAGTCCGCCCTGTGTCGTTTTGGACATTTTACTCACACTGCAACTGACAAGTCAACGTTCGTATAACGTGTGCCATCAGCATTCTACCCCGACTAAACGTGACGCCAGCGACCGTTTGGAGATCGAACATTCGTAACTTTTCCAGTTGTGAGTACCGAGCGTCGTCCGATTACACTGCTTGCCCCCACAGCCAACGAAAATGAACCCCAGCGCTCCCAGTTACCCCATGGCCTCCCTGTACGTTGGAGATCTGCATCAAGATGTGACCGAGGCCATGCTGTACGAGAAATTCAGCCCTGCCGGAGCTATCCTCTCGATCCGGGTCTGTAGGGACATGATCACCCGGCGTTCCCTTGGATACGCCTATGTCAACTTCCAACAGCCAGCGGATGGTAGGTATTTTATTAAAGTACTCAGTAAAACGTTAAAAAAAAAAAGAGAAAATCTCTCTTTTTAAAAAAAAAAAAAAAGTGACAGTCAGGTGAGAGCTGGCCTTTGCTACACGTGACTGCAGCCGACATATTGTCGGTGGGGTTTCCTCCCGTGAAACTCCCCGCAGTGGCGTAGCAGAGAAGCACCGGGTCCGCCCGGCCCACCTCAGTAATGAAGCAGTTCACTGCCAGCTGCTAAGTGAAAGCCTCTTTCTTTTTTTTTTCCTTTTTTTCATCGCTTTTCTGTCAGGACAACACCCCAACTGTTCCTCCTAAACTGCTGACACCACAGCCTGTTTAAATCCCGTCGGGGTGTTCGCCAGGGATCGAAGTTTTGGTTGAAACATTTTCCTGAAAAGCTGTCAGTTGGTCAAATGGGTTGAACATGTTGTGAAGCATAAAAATCCACCCAACCCAACTTTTTCTGCACGTCAGTGATAAGAACACAGGTCTGCCTTGCCCTTTAGCTCTCTAGAGCACACCCAGCTGTTTCAACCTACACGCTAATCCCTCCATACAGTGTATGTGAAGTGTCAATCTACTGACCTGTACAGTGATGTGGTAGATCACTAAAATATGTATTGTAAAATATCAATTTTTGTGTATATATTGGGGACTATGGCATTGATGTGTGCTACTGGGGTGGCTTGTACGATATAAAACAAAGGTTCTAGTAAATGAAAGTTGCCTGAAAATTGGCAAGCTTGTTTTCCTACCACCTGAACCTGCCTGGAGTTGTTTCATTCATTGTTTCTGTTTCCACTGATTGCAGTCATTTGATTTTAAACTTTTTGCCTCGTGAAGATTGATAATTTCTGGTCCCATCACTGCAATTTCATGATCTTTTCCATTGCACTCTGGAGTTGCATTAAAAAAAAAAAAAAGCCGTACCAATGAAGTTTTAACTGATCGGTCCACAGCTGATCTCAGTTTTTTTTTTTTTATCCCACAGCATTAAATGCAGCCGCCTCCCTTCTGACCCGTCGTTGACGTTAGGATCTCTGGGGGTTTTTTTGTGTGCGTTTCCAGTTGTAAGAACAGAATGTGCTGTGGTGGGCAATCCACTGTTGTTAGATAAACTACTGTGGACCTTATTTTCTGGATGTTTTCCAGAGTTCACGTGTCCGTGAACAACGTAGTAAATACCTAGAGACAAAGTTGTCAGCAAAACGGTCGATCAGGGCTGTTCACTGGACCTGTCAGTGTTTTTTTTTTTTTTTTTTTTTTCAAATGTCCCCAAAAGAAAAAAGACTCGACTGTGGTAGACATTTGCTCTCATCTGTTATTTCTAGCGAATGGACCGATTTGGGGTTTTGATTACAGAAAAATCAAGCAACATAGTGTGGTAGACTTGTTTTTTTTATTAATATTTTATATAATCTAGATCAGTGCACTACTAAAGGATATAATCATATTGATGAGAAATAAAAATGCACCCAGAAGTTATAACATATGGTGCGTTCACCCTACAATTTATATGGAGAACAGAGATGTTATATAAAGCTGTCACTGTTATTTAGTTTTCGCCTTAATTTGATTTCGTAATGTTTGCATAAGTGCAACAAATAGTTGACCATTTCCTGTAAACTTTGACTGCTTCTTGGCCTGGAAAAACAACATGGAACATATTGTTGTGACAGCTTTTACATTTTTGTCTGAGTTGAACAGAAACCTCACCCGAGCGTATAAGAATGGATTTAGTCGTGTTGCTTTCCCCCGAGACAACTTTGATCAATGTTTTCAGCCTTTTTAGAAAAGAAAATCCTTAATGGCCGCGTTCCTTCACGATTTGGCACCAGGAACCCTCCTACACAAAGAACCGCATGGGGAAAAAAAAAAAAAGTCAAATTTATTAGATAACCCTGTTTCTCCTTTTTTGTTATTAGCTGAACGTGCACTGGACACCATGAACTTTGACGTGATCAAAGGGCGGCCTGTGCGCATCATGTGGTCGCAGCGGGATCCGTCCTTGAGAAAAAGCGGCGTGGGAAACATCTTCATCAAGAATCTTGACAAGTCCATAGACAACAAGGCTCTTTATGACACCTTCTCCGCTTTTGGGAACATCCTGTCATGCAAGGTAAACAGTAAGTTGGCTGTAGTGTCGTTCCCCCTTGTTCTACATAATCCGATACGGGGGGATGGTAAGCCCTCATTGGTTTGTGGCGTAGCGGTACGTTATGATTGTCTGCGCAGTCTGCATGTGACTGCTTTCTTAGAGTCGTCTGTACTGCAGACTTGTGAGAAAGCCTCCTCCCTAATTAACAGATGTTTGAGCCGGCAGTTGATGCTGGTAAATGCACTTCAGAGACTAAAATAATTTAATAATGCATCATAGTTTAGGCCCGTCACTGCAGATGGCATAATTATGTGGTAGTGCTATGAGTGTGGGGGTTCTGCTTTCAAATAAGGATTTGTGGCATTAACCAAACAGAGCGAGTGACACGTTGGTGTAGTTTTAAAAAAAAAAAACAAAAGAGGAAAGTCAGCATGACTGGTACTACATGAGACAGTACAGGGTTGTTGCAGCATGTGTGTTTGTGTGTTTTAAAAGCAGCACGCCTCTTCTCTTTCTAAGGTGGTTTGTGACGAGAATGGCTCTAAAGGCTACGGCTTTGTGCATTTTGAGACTCAGGAGGCGGCTGAACGAGCCATTGAGAAAATGAATGGCATGCTGCTCAATGACCGAAAAGTGTAAGTGAATGTTTTAAAGTTTTGTTTTGATCCATTTGGGTGCACACTAACCGAGTTGGGTGTAAATATATATTTTTTTAAAAATTGCTGTCAAAAGAACAGTGAACCTGCTTCGATAGTTCATAGGTTGCACAGTCATGGTTGGGCATAAATCCTTAAAAAGATTTGAGGCAAATGAAAAGATTGTCTCCTAATATTAGATTCATGAGAATAGAAGTTATAACATCAGAATAGTAAACGTGTACAACTGCATTTATACTTATTATGAGCGAAATTTTGAATGACTCCTGCTGTGAAAATGGTTCCTGTGTTTTTGAGTTCTTTGCTTCACGCCGTAGTTTTGTCGGCCGCTTCAAATCTCGCAAAGAGCGCGAGGCTGAGCTGGGTGCCCGAGCCAAAGAGTTCACAAACGTCTACATTAAGAACTTTGGCGACGACATGGACGATGAGAAGCTGAGGGAACTCTTCAGTCAATACGGTCAGTCGGGGGCGTCCACATTTCCGAATGCCCTTCAACTTGCTCCCACAGCACTGTTGGTAAACGGAGCCTCTTTGTTGCTCAGGAAACGCCATGAGTATCCGGGTCATGACGGACGACGGCGGGAAGTCTCGAGGATTTGGGTTTGTCAGCTTCGAGAGACATGAGGATGCCCAGAAGGTAAGACTTGAGCACTGCAAGCTGTCCCCCACTCCTGGACACGAGGTTTACTTTATTTTCTTCTCTTATTTCAGGCTGTGGATGAAATGAACGGAAAGGAGATGAACGGTAAGCTCATCTATGTCGGCCGTGCCCAGAAGAAGGTTGAGCGACAGACGGAGCTGAAGCGCAAATTTGAACAAATGAAACAGGACCGTATGACTCGCTACCAGGTCAGTTTCTCTGCCTTGATGAGATCCCAAAGTTAAGGAGTCATAATCCCAAAGAAATATCCTTCTTAAAGTGTTGCAGTTGCACAGGATTTATATTAAAATTTAAAAAAAAACAAACAGCAGCTTTGTCAAATTCAGTGCTCCCTCCGTAGTAGGTTGCACTGGCCAAAATGGCTGCAACAGTGACACTGTAGTTCATGGACCCCACTTTTCCTCACCATGGAGCCTGGGGATGAATATGTACTGCAGACAAAAATATTAATCGCTTCAGATTTTCATTTTCCTGTCCACTGATGGTGGATTATTCCTGCCTGGCTTTTAGTTTTCAAATCAAAGCTCAAATATATTTTTTGTGGGTTTTCAGGGCGTCAACTTGTATGTGAAGAACCTAGATGACGGGATCGATGATGAACGCCTGCGAAAAGAGTTTTCACCGTTTGGCACCATAACTAGTGCCAAGGTAGGATGTCAGCTTTTTTTTTTTTTTATAGGGAATAAAAATGTGGCTGAGGAGTTATCATGTTATTACTTGATACTGATGGTGTTTCACCGAATATGTGATCTGTATTAAGCCGTTATTAGTTGTCCTATATGTAGCATTCGCATTGTTTCTTTCTTTGTCTCAGGTGATGATGGAAGGCGGGCGCAGCAAGGGCTTCGGCTTTGTCTGTTTCTCGTCCCCAGAAGAGGCCACCAAAGCTGTGACAGAAATGAATGGGCGCATTGTAGCCACCAAGCCGCTGTATGTGGCCCTGGCCCAGAGGAAAGAGGAGCGTCAAGCCCACCTGACCAACCAGTACATGCAGCGTATGGCCAGCGTGCGTGCAGTACCAAATACAGTCATCAACCCCTACCAGCCCGCCCCGCCCTCTGGCTACTTCATGGCAGCCATACCTCAGGCCCAGAATCGTGCTGCTTACTACCCAGCTGCTGGCCAGATGGCTCAGCTCCGCCCAAGTCCACGCTGGGCTACCCAAGGTGTCCGACCACAACGTGAGTGTTTGTCCTCGTATTCACTCTCATTTTCAAAGCGAGGCCGACTGGAAACGGAGCAGTCACTGGTACATTAAACTGTTCTGTTATTATGTGTTCAGACTTCCAGAACATGCCAGGTGCCATGCGTCCCTCAGCACCACGCCCTCAGACGTTCAGTACGATGCGTCCTGCCTCCCAGGTCCCCCGCATGATGTCCACCCAGCGTGTCGGTCAGTCTCGTAAACACCAGCAATCTTCTCTCCAACAACACAACAAGCACAGCTCAGCTTTGGTTTCCTGCTTTTTCTTTCCCCTTTCTCTCTTGTCACAGCCACTCAGACTGTGGGTCCCCGACCGGCCACTGCAGCCGCCGCTCCGGTGCGTGGAGTACCTCAGTACAAGTATGCCGCAGGAGTCCGTAACCCCCAGCAGCACATCACCGCTCAGCCACAAGTCGCCCTGCAGCAGGTAGGAATGCTCATTTGATTGTCGGGCCAGAAGTGCGGCCTCCTCTGCTCTACATCTGAGGAGATTGTGGCTGTGCCTTCTAAGACTTTATATTTTCCCCGTGTCTTACCCCACAGCCTGCAGTTCACGTTCAGGGACAGGAGCCTCTGACTGCCTCCATGCTGGCCGCTGCTCCACCACAGGAACAAAAGCAGATGCTGGGTAAGGTTTACTAACAGCCATCCATGACTTTGCTCTACCCATCTCGCACTAAATCTAGCATGGACAGCCATTTACGTTTTGCTTGTACTGTATATAGTTTACATGTTTACGTGGTGTTGTCCCCCTTCATCTGTCACTCCTGTAGGCGAGCGTTTATTTCCACTGATCCAGAACATGCATCCCAGCCTGGCAGGCAAGATCACTGGCATGCTGCTGGAGATTGACAACTCAGAGCTGCTCCACATGCTGGAGTCCCCAGAGTCTCTCCGCTCCAAGGTCAGCGCTCTGCTTTCTTAATATTAACAGCTTCCTGTCTTTGATCCTCTGAAGAGTGAGCAGGGACTTTAGGGATGGCATTCAAAAGAAGTGGGTTCTGGTGTTAACATTTTCCCCAAAGTGTGTGATTTTCAATGTTGAAGTGTTCAAGAGATGTGTGAACAACCACAGAAAGAGTTCCCACGTTCTCTTGAACACGTCTGTTCATCGCTTTTAAAATCTCACCTTGATGTTGGAAGTGTTGCTAATCAACTTTATCTGTGCAGGTGGATGAGGCGGTGGCTGTGCTACAGGCCCACCAGGCAAAGGAGGCCGCCCAGAAGACTGTGACAAATTCAGCCGGCGTCCCGAGTGTCTGAACCCAAAGTATTAGTGTGCTTGTTTTTGACTGATGCTGAAATGAAAGTGGATTGAGAGTTTTCACCGTTGCTTGCGAAAATGTGTGAAAATGCAAGTTTAAAGAAAGTGGAGGGGGGAAAGAAGTCCTAATTGTGTTTATTTGTTTTCTTCTTCACAGGATTGGGGAACCTTGAGACGAGCTTCTCCGGTGGAGAGAAGGGTTTTGAAAAAGTTAAAAATGCACAAAACAAAGTAAAAAGAAGTGAAATAACATAGAAAAAAAAACCAATGGTAACAAGTCTCCAACCAGGCCTCAAATGAAACCATAAACACCGGGTCTGGTTTGCTGAGTTAAAGAGAAAATGCACACACAAAAAAAAGAGGAAAACGATGAAAATAAAAAATGATCAGTTCTGGGGGTTTTAGAGAAGAATTCTGTGACAAAATATGATTGAGAGCATTCCTTTCTGCCATTTTATCCCTTTTAAATGTTTGAGCTCTAAAAAGCCTGTTATTGTGAAATTTCCCTTGACCTTTGCTTGCTTGAATAAAAGTTGTAAAATAATCAGCATGTGTCTGTTATTGGGGATAAAACTCTTCATATGCCTCCTGATACCAACTTTAATCTGGGTAAGACCATCAAAGGTGTTGGAGGTACGTGTTGTTCGAACAGAGAACTGAAGATCTCCCAGTCGTTTTAAAACCACTGTAAACCCAAAAAATGAAACGCACGCTGTTGCAGTGTTCCATATTTTTATTTTGTGCTGCAGAGATGACGGATGTTGACAGACACACAAACACTCTTCAGGCTCCCTGAACTCGGCCCAGCTCTTCAGCGCCCATTTACTGGCCGATGGCTTTGCCCTGCTCGGTCATTCTCTGGAAGAGGTCCTCCACCTGCTTCTGGAAGGTTTCGATCATGGGCTGGAACTCCCCTTGCATTCTTTCAGCCAGAGGTCTGAGCTTGTCATCCATGCTGGTGGCAACAGACTTCAGCTGATCGTGGACCTGAGCAGCCAGGGGCTCCAGCGTTTTCTTGTTGTCATCCAGGAAGGTCCTGGGGGAGCAGAAGATAAATCGCTATGAATGTCTGTCATACATGTGTCTGACCAGATCAGTAGTCTATTAAAATGATTTAAAAGGGAAAAAAAAGAAAAAAGAAAAGCTTGTTTTTCCCTGCTGGGTTTACTTAAATGCTGAATGGGAATTTACCGTCAGGTATTAAGTGTCAAAAAGTGTGAGGTGACAGTGGTTGGTTGTTACTCACTGAGCCTGGCTGGCCAGGTCTTGATTGCTGAGAATCTGACTCAGATCCTGGGTCATTTTGGCCTTAATCTCCTCAAAGTACGCGCTGAGCTTGTCAAGATCAGCAGCATCTTGTGCAAAGCTTCCTGTGGGATACAAACACACGACATTAAAAAAGAAGTTTTGCGGTCCCACAACCAATCGAAGAATCCGTGAATATACATAACTCTGGCCGTACCATGTGCCAGAGCAAGCAGGACAACGGCGGCAATGAGGGAGAATTTCATGGCTGATGACGGGATGAGACCTAGAAAACAAACATCTTTACAATTAATACACTGAAAAGCAATATAACTTGTTCTGAAGTAAACTCTAAAAACGCAGTGTGGGGTTGTTTTTCAGGATTTGTGCGTTGGAGAGCCTCCTGTTGCTAAAGTAGATGACTCACTGATAAAACTTTACTGGTAACCTCAGTCTGACTTCTTGTCTCATGGTCATAAGATAAAGATTTCGAGTCACAATGCACTCGTCCAAACCCCACACATGAACTTCTTCATCGGCTGAAGTGAACACAAGCTCTGGCACAACCCGGCAAATAAACTGGGAACATTTTGGAATTCAACACTTGTTTAAACCAAACAAACATATACTTTTTAAAAATTTTGTCTTCAAATGTTTAAAAAACATGTATTTTTTTTTTACCATGAATGTGTCTCTTATCCATTAATGTATGACTTGATTTTAATCGCTTACATTTTAGACTTTAAAAGAAAATGCATCAGCTCAGGAAAAAGCAAATAACTTGACACTGACTAAAGACATTTCCTCTGGTCAACCGCTTGTTTCCACAACAAAATAACCAACTAAATAAAGGTTAGACATCAATATAAGTTATTCCTTCTTAAGTCAAAAGTAATTTTAAAGTAAAAACAAGATTTAAGTTTTGTGCCTCAGTAAATCAAAGCAGTTTAAGTCCATAAGAAAATGAGACTCACCTGTTCTTCGGGGGAATTCGGACCAGATGGTGCCTTTGTTCGGGACTCTCAATCCTCTTATAGTCCAACACAGTGATGCAGCTCTGTCGTAACGCAGGTCTGATTGGATAAGATAAAGCAGCTGAACAGTACTGGATGTTTTTGCTGGTTGGGCACTCGCAGTGCTTACCCTTGCTGCTCTGTGTGCCACCTGGCCAAACTGAACCAAAGTCCAACAGTCCCTCTGCTGACTGCACGGGGTGCATCTTATCTCATAGATTAAATAAGGCACTTAATTATCAGTAATACCAATCTTCACGACACTGGGACCTTGTTCGGAAAGACATTTGCTGCTGCTGGTTTGAATTTATACAAACTATCTTGTTTTATTTAGTTTTTTATTATCACTGATGTTGATACTTTTTTTAAGGTCCTGACGCACTTCATATTTTCAAGTTTCTGTCCTCTTCTGGTGTTTTGCTTGCTTAACTGACTCTGATGTTGATTAGAGCTCTTTAGCTCTGCTCGTACTTGCATGATGAAGATAAGTAAGTTATGTTCAACGTGAAGTTCCTCTGATAGAATAGAATAGAAATAGAATAGAAAAATACTTTATTCATCCCCTAATGGGGGAAATTCAAATTAGTCAAGTAGCTCAAAAAACGATTAATATTTACAATGATTGTATATTAACAACAACAACAATAATAATACCAATTCTAATAAAAATACTACTAATAAATAATAACAACAATAATAATAAATGACTTAATAAATAAATAAAAAATCAATCAATCAATCAATTTGAGAAGAACTAAAAAGCCTTATGGCTGTGGGAACAAAGGACCTTCTGAACCTTCTGATAAAGATGAACCACTTTAGACAAGGGTAAAAAATGTCAACGGGTGCTGAGTGGATTTGTTGGCTAAGAATGATGCACCTTACAGAGCAGTCTCTGTAATATTCCCACTGGGGGAATATTCCCCCAAAGGTTTCCAGACAGTTTCAGGTTATTTCAGCCTCTGAGGAGCATTGTTGGAATGCTATCTAAAGGTTGTTTGTATGGAATTCTTAGAAAGCCTTTGTTGCATTTGGGCCCGTTACACACTCCAACAACTGATGAAATAAGTTTTTAAGCCTTTTGAAAACGAATCTTTGAGCGTCCATTTGTGATTAAAAGAAATGACTGAGATTTCTATTTAATAGAAACAAAACACTTTCAGAAAACGTGTCATTCAGCTGCTCTTTGGGAAGAAGCATGTCACACGCATTCATGTGGATGCAAACCTTTTACCTCTGGTTTACATCCAACACATTATCTTTACAGTGGCTGTAAAGTAATTAATTTCCAGCCGTGCTCCACCCCGTTCAGTGACAAACAATTCAGCACATATGTTTGGATGTAAATATGTGAGTGGGGGGCATAAACAACACACGCTGCCTAATAAACACCCAAAGTTTCTGTTCATCTGTGGGAAAAGTCTGCGCCGGAGTTTTGAGAATTTGATTTTTCTTCAATCTAAACCAGATGTGGGACCCGGAGTGTGTTTCCAAACCGAGATTGTTCCCTGAGTCCAATATCTGCTCATCACCGGGCTGGACTCCCCTAGTGGAAAAAGTCTGGGGTTGTTTATGTCTCTCAAAGACATCCACTGAAAAGAAATCCAGACACAGAAGCATGTCCTCTGTGGTAATGGAAGGCATGTGAGGGTACTTCGACCTGATTGCTGCATGGAAGTGTTTGCATCAGGAGGACGCGGTCAGAGCAGCGCAAAAGCTAAGAAAAAGGGATGTTTTTACTGAACATTACCACAGGACTTTATTGTAAAAGACGTCTGCATTAACAACGATAAGAGACAAAAATGGGCCTTGACTGTTTCTTGTTATTAAGCTTTCTAGATACACTTCTTTGACCTGCTGATTACAGTATTACAGTAAGAACTTATAGGCTTATAGGCTTGTCAGGGTGAGATAAGGCTTGACACACTTAACAAGAACTGTGACAGCAATCAGTGAAAATGTTCCGTTTTGTCCTGAAATAAGAATTATCTAAAGTGCCGTGCAAAAAATGTCAAAGCGACCCCTAGTTTGTTGATATAGGTGTAGTGATTTATTGAAACCTGTATATGAGGTTAAAACAGAGTGTACAAATCTAATGAGCTTGAAATTAAATATTTGGCATGAGCACCGTTATGCTTCAACACAGCCTGAACCCTCTGAGACAAGATTTCTTGTCATTTCTTTAAGTAGTCTTCAGGAATAGTTCTCCAGGCTTCTTGGAGGACATTTGAAAGCTCTTCTTTGGATGTTGGCTGCCTTTTGATCCACTCTCTGTCAAGACGACTGCTTCAACAATGTTGAGGTCTGTGCTCTGGAGAGGATTCATCCCTCCATAAGATCTGTAGTTGCTTATTTTCAGTCCATTACACATTTTCCGCCCTGTTGAATGACTTCTTGACAGCATACGTCCCTGGAAAAGACATCCATCATGTGCAGCTAGTACAACTGAAGCTTGGCCCATTTCAGTCCAGTTGGGTTTATAGATGTAGAGGAATTTGATCCCTAACTGCATCATCTGGTTGTGTTGGTCTAGTTTTGAGAGGCTTTAGTACCCACTTACATGTTTACATGCCCTTTAGATATCATGGAATTATCCTCACTGAAGAAAAACTGAACAGACCATCAGAAAGCCTGGGGAAATATTACTTGAGACTACTTTGAAAGAATATAAGGCTCACTGGAGGCCAAATATGAACAAATTATGGGTCTCACACAGTACTGTTTGCAAAAGTACAAAAAAATTCTGAAGCTTTTGGGTGACTTAGATTTCAGCGGTATATTGTGCTCATTAACTGTTTAAAATGAAAATAAAATGTCTGACACACGTAAAGAAGAGCTTTGTTTTTCTCTGAAACTGTGGAGGAAGACATACATACTCACCTCCTCTAATTAAGTAAAACTACCGAAATATACAAATTACTTAGGTTTCAACATATGGGACTGAACTTAAGAAGCAGGGAGGTGTTAAAGGATTAGTTTGGATTTTCTTTTTTAAAGAAGGGTTACATGAGGGGGTTTTGGTGAAGTAGTACTCAAGTGAATTACCTCAAAACTGTAAAAATACTTTACTTGGGTTAATGAACTTCATCCACTGCGAGATAAACGTTTAACAAGTCATCTTACATTATTAAACAACATGATAATGTTGTCTGGTTACAATAACCATAAACTGTTCTATACTGACAGAGAGAAGGAAGCAGGATCCATCATGGAGCTGCGCCGTCTATTGCTATGACAATATCCTGAGTAAAAAACAAACATATACTTGGACAAACTAGACATTGGACAGCTTGAGAACAATATCAACATGAGAGGAAATGAACCTAAGCCAGCGAGCTGCATAGCTGAGGTCATTAACTGATATATTAAATTGAGAGGACGCCCTCCAGTGAGTTAAACACTCATTACAGTTATGATATATGATTGACTTCTTTGGCATGCGTGTGCACGGTTTTAGAGTTTTCTTGGCTTCTATGAAATTTTCCAAGTCTCTGATACCGCTTTATATTTCTCAGAGATGTTTTTTGTGGAACAGATGAGTTGAATCTTAATTTCAATGCCGATTCAGCTTCAGAAAGATTTATTCAAGTGCTCCCTTGCTCCTCCTCTGGTCCTCACACGGGCCTCTTTCCAGACCACAGAAAGAATGAAAAACTACACAAGATCCAGAAAGCAGTAATTCTTTTTTTTTTTTTTAGGAAGCACAAGAGGAGGTCTCATTTCCTTTGGTCTTTGTTCTTCACAAAGTAGGTGGTCCAACTACTCTTAGTTACACCTAAGTACTTCAAAATCTGCAACATGTTTAATTGTTTCAAAGAGTAAAGACTGTTTTTTTTCTTTTACACCCTTTTATCAAGTAAACTGAGTTACCCTTCTTCCAAGTTAAATCACATGTTTGAAGCAGCAGAGCTGGGGCTGTAAAGCCACACTGTAGTTGTTCTCTGTAGCTGCCACAGGAGAACAGAAGAGGCTCAGATTTCTTGGCATGATATTTCCACTGCTGCTTTCAAGGCCTGCAGCAAATATCGGAAACCACCAACTCTGGAAGCATGCATGCCATACAGTTTCACAAACGGTTTACTATAGCCTAGAGGAAATATCTAACTTTCCATCACCTCCCCTCCAACCATTTACTGCATAGCAATTAATCAACTTTGTGAAATCAAGGGCGATTTGAAACACACGTAGTTTTAAGTTGGTCCGACATTTTAAGAGTCGCAATATCAGACACAAATTCCTTGCAATATGCTTCTAGTTAGTCTGCAAAGTTACATAATTTTCTAGACCTTTTTCATGGCTTTAAATAGTCAGTTTAAGTCACAGTGCATATTTAATCATTATCTACTAATGTAAATCACATACAGTGTTGGGAATAAGTCTAGAGTCACCTCGAATTTCTTTATATATTGCCTGGAAAACGGGAAATAGGTGCAGTTATTTCCTGAAAAGCGCAAACATAAATGGAAATTCAGTGTTTCTACTATTCTTATAACCTTTAAAGTCACTGTTTGGCATAATCACCTATTAATGTGGACCTTGCACAATGCAAAATCTGTTTTAAGATTGAAGTCAACGTTCCTTAATGTTTTGAGTCAAGTTGATTCTGTTCACACAGTGAGGCAGAATTTTCTTTCGAGGGGTGTTAAGAAATAAAACGATTCGTCCTTTATCCATAGATGCAGACGTAGTGTCAATTACAACCAAAAGAGACTTACTAGTTTAAAAAAAAATAACATTGTCAATGTAACAACAAACAGCGACAAAAAAAGTGCAGATCAACAGATTAAACAATACTTGCATGCAAATATATGCTGCACAGATAGCAGAATGAATACAAAATATAACGTATGCAGAATGAGTATATTAAAACAAAGAATAAACAAAACAACAAGAAAACAAACAAACATCAATTTGCACATGAATGTGGCTGCAGCATCCGAGGGGTCCCTGAAAGCATCATTTGACTGACAATCCCACAGCCTAATCCAGAGAGTCAGGATGCGAGGCAGCGGCAGCAGTGCGTGCCGAAACAACGACCGCTAACTACTTATTCCGGCGGTGACTGACGAAACCCCACTAACGCTTTGTTCGCTCCCCCTTGTAAGCTGAGTTTCTCAGCGGCAGTTGTTGGTTTTATCGGTACAGTTTTCCTCCTGACCTGGACTCCGCAGACGTTACGTCGGGACAATGGAATCTCACGTTATCCCGGACAGTGTCCGCCCTCAGAGGCTGCAGCCGGGCATCGGATTCGGCTCAGGACCGACAGGGACCCTCCGCTCCTCTCTCCGGCCCGGGGTGACGGTCCCCATCGCACCGCTGCTGCCCCCATCGATGTCACTGTCCGCTTCGTCCGGGCCTCCTCCCCCGCCGCCGCCGCTGCAGCTCCACAGCCTGTACGGCGGGCTGGGAGCCGGGCTGGGGCCGGGGGCCGGCGGTCACCAGGGGAACCCGGCGGTGCTGAAGGAGGCGGTGGAGGCTGTGGTCCGCAGCTTCGCCAAACACACGCAGGGCTACGGCAGAGGTAATGTCCAGTAGTGGTCGTGTCCAGGCCAAACACGGAGATAAAGATGGTAATCCGTGTCACACAGTTTCAGTTTGTAGTTGGGGAGGGGAGTTTGGAGAGCCACTTTGAGCTGCGCCATTTGTTTGGAGCGACGGGAAAAAAACACATTCCTGTAATATTCATGGGAAAGCGACCATGTTCTGTGGTGGTTTTTTTACCTGATGAACTAACCACGAGTTTTCATGTTTGCTGTATTGGCTTCATCACTTTATAATGTGATAAACAACCCTCAGACCAGTGGGATTGCATTCAGCGACAATAGAAAAATAAATAAAAAACTAGGCCTACAGTTTTATGTTGACATTCCTCAGGTCAGCTGAATCGGGCCGACTCTGTTGGGACCCAGCACTGATTTCCAGTTTAGGTCAGGTTTTTGTTTTGTGGATTTGGGACAGGTTGGGTTCAAGTGGTTTTATTAAAGCCACATTTGGAACCGACTTTAGACAGTTTTGTGAACTTAATGTGGTTGAGATTCAGACCTGGTTCAGTTTCAGCACCCAGATGTCATGTCATACCTGAATTATTTCTTCTGGCTTGCTGGATTTGGGCTGTATTGGAACCCAACATCAATCTCTTGCAAATAGTGAGAAATAGCTGTGCGATTGGGTAATTTTGTATGAAATCCAAGCTATAAATCATATTACCCAATGATGATTTTTTTTATATGATAATAGGAACCTTTGGTACATTTATTTTTATATTCACTAATTTATTACATCATAATTCAACTTCACTTCCCCATCAAACCAGAAAGAGCTGCATCTCTCTCTAATATTTGACTGAAAGCTGATCCAGTACTGGCAGTTGGATCTAAGACAAATGTTCCTGCTGTGCACTAATAGGATTTATTTCCAAAAGATTGTCCCTGCGTGCACTGACAGCCTTGTCCCTCCTCTGTCCCATTTAGGCCGCTTAATGCCTTCAACATTAGCAAATGATTGCTGTAGTGGGATTGGCAGTAATGCACTTCTCTCACAATATGCTGTAAATGGGCTTTTTATAATTCTAATTCGGATTTTTAAAAGGACTGTGGAAGGTTAAAGTGAGCCGTAAACACATGTCTGGGCTGACAGTCTAAATCACATCCTGTTAAACTGTCCCTTTGTGAGTCGGAGTTTGAAGCTGCACCACTTTTACATGTGATCCTTCGCGGTCTCCCAGTGCTTCTTGTGTCACTCCACTTCTCTTGCTGAGGAAATGCCAAGAAACTGGCAAAAAACACATGGTTTGACCCCCATTTTGGGGAAACAACGTGTATCAGCTAACTCTATCTGCATTCCACAGAACCGGCATTTGGTGTGAGCACAACAGCTCCAGCTCCCCTGACTTCACATTTACACAGTTTGTCCAGGTGTTGATTTAGCCTGTCTGAGGGTCTTGGTTTGTAATCCGTGACTGATTCCATGACGTGGAGACTGGGGCTCAGACTATGTGTTGTAGGAGGCCCTCTTGTTGCTGAGAATATATCCTCTTTATGAATCTGGCTGCACGGTTGGACACATCGTCAGGCTGCCGAATGACTTTGGGACCAGATGCCGCCCCGATGGTTAGTGCAGGGTGGATAAGAGTCTATAAACATCAGAGGATCACATAAACCTGTTTTTATGACTTACTAACAAAAAGATGACAGTGTACACTGGGTGTTTTACTGCCCCTCAGTGTGAGCGCGATAAATTATTTGGATTGCGCTCTAAAGGGATTTACATTTCTGATGTTGGAGCAACGTGCCTTCCAGTTTGTTGACAGAGGCTTCGCTCTCTGTGAAACAAGGCTGCGGAGGCACAAACCCAATCCCCAAATTCAAGCAAGCATTTATGACTCGGTTCAGCTGTTTTACTGCTCTGCTCTGTTATTGTTTCCTATACGGACAAGAAATATAATTTTTTTCACACGAGAGAGTGATGTAGAATTTCCTCTAGCCTTGTTGTTGCCTTTGCAGAGAGTTTGTTTCCCTGCCAAAGGCGGATGAAAACACGTTAACTGTGCTCATGAGAAAAGACGCGTTTGATGTGGCACGACGCGATGAGGCTCCTTTTGTGTTTGTGTCCCTCAGTAAACGTGGTGGAAGCTTTACAGGAGTTCTGGCAGATGAAGCAGACCAGAGGGGCCGACCTGCGGAACGGAGCTCTGGTTGTTTATGAAATGGTCCCGTCTAACAGCCCTCCTTACGTGTGCTATGTAAGCCTTCCAGGTGGCAGCTGCTTCGGAAGTTTCCAGGTACTCAGTGTGAGATTTAAAAAAAAAAAAAAAAGAAAAGAAAAAGATGTTGTTTTCTAAGACCGAGCATCAGTGGATGAGCTGTGTCTCAGAGATCTTTCATTCTGTATGATCTAAACACTCATTCCCATCAGTCTTTCCATCTGTGCGTCTGACTGTGCATATTCTCGTTAACTTTTGGACAGTTCTGTCCAACAAAGGCGGAGGCAAGGCGCAGCGCTGCCAAGATTGCTCTGATGAACTCCGTCTTCAATGAACATCCCTCTCGGCGAATTACGGACGACTTCATAGAGAAGAGCGTGAACGAGGCGCTGGCCTCTTTCAATGTAAGTCATAATAAGTGCCACTGAATACCAGAAGTTGTTGTGACTTGGATTTAAGTGTTATATATTTATGCGCCACGCATACAAAGAGTTTGTGCCTTGAAAGTAAAAACGTATAATCTATTAAAAGGCAACTAAAAGTGTATCTAATGAGCACCAGACCTCTCCAATGGCAATTCTCCAATTAGGTTTATGATATAAAACCTTAAACACAAAAAAAAAAAATATCTGGATATTGTCCCATAACAAGTTGAATCAGAATGTGTTCTTCCTTCATTCAGCCTTCACTCCTCCAACAAGTTTCATGAATTTTGTCTTTGTAGTTTTTGTCTTATCGCACTCATAGGCAAACAAACATCAGTTACTACATAGTTATGCAAGTAAGCTGCGGTCGAATGGCTTTGAACTCGACACAGTCTCGCTACAGAATGCGTAGGACCTAACTCGGTCCGCAGCGCAAAGTCCTCACGCTTTCATGAGCAAGGCTCAAATACTGTAAAAACTGAGAGTCCATGTCTGCTACTTTGAACAGTCACAAAATGATGCCTGGTGACAGTCTGTGGACTGAGTTTAATCTGCATCCAAACCAACTTTTTCTGACGTTCCTATACTTTTCTGTTTCGCCGTCTACTTATGTCTGCAACGGGTCTACAAAGTACACGTCAGGGGTTGAGACCAAAAACTAAAATAAGTCAAATAACAGTTTGGTTTAGAAATAAACAAATCCTTGGTCTGGGTTTGAAAACACGTTGCGTCAGTGCATCCCATGGCTGCATAAAACGCTGACACGTCATGATTTTATCTCGCCACTGCTATGTGACTATGCTTTGGCCAAATCTAGCCATTCTACACTTGTTTTTTTTGTGAAACCGGGCTGTTTATTCACTTTGTTTTTACAGGGAAACAGGGAAGAGGCTGACAATCCCAACACTGGGATCGGGGCATTTCGCTTCATGCTCGAGTCCAACAAAGGAAAGTCCATGCTGGAGTTCCAGGTGAATGCGAAGGTTTCATTATACGTGTCAGAGCTCAGATACTGTCGAAACATTTGGCATGTGTTCAGTTCAGAATGTCTGTACACACAAAGCAAGAAATAAACAACATTTTTAAGAGATTTCTAGCTTGTATGCTTGTAGTATAGCAACGACACCTCTTACCCTCACAGTAGGGTTATACCATTTACTGCAACATATTAACCCATGTTTCTAATTGGAAACAGCAACTCTGAAAGCAGCATACGTGGCTTAAAATGTTCAGTTACTCAAGCTAGAACGTCCTAAAGTGAGTTTAGAGCCTCATTCTCGCTAACTTGTTTCTTTTTTGTTTTTTGTGTGTGTTTCAGGAGCTGATGACTGTGTTCCAGCTGCTGCACTGGAATGGAAGCCTCAAAGCAATGAGAGAGCGACAGTGTTCCCGACAGGTACTGTGTGACACGAAACCAGCTTCAATTATACAAGCACAGGGTTGGCTTTTAGCTTCTACAGAGAACTTTTTTTTGGAGCTGGTCCAGGGACATCTTTCCTCTTGCTGTCAGTGGCAGCAGTGATATCAAAAAGTTTGTTGGATTGGGGGGAAAAACGCACACAAAACTAAACGTTCTAAATTCTGTTATAGACTAAACAAAAGGTGCGTTTTAGTTATTTATTGGTTCAAAAACAGATGGATATTGAAGATGTCGCTATTAGCTGACTCTGATGTGACTGGATTTCCAGGAGGTGCTGGCTCACTACTCCCACCGGGCTCTGGATGACGACATGCGCACCCAGATGGCAGCCGACTGGGTGAACCGAGAGCAGAGCGTGGCGAGCACCATCGCGCAGGAGCTGGCCTCAACGGAACGAGAACTGGAGGACGCCAGGCTGGCGGGCCGAGAACTCCGTTTTTACAAAGAGAAGAAAGACATCCTGATGCTAGCTGTGGGTCAACTCACCGCGGCCAACGCCGCCACTCTGCCCTCACACTAAAGAGCTTTGTGGAGAAAACATGGCGTCGCCACACCGTAGGATTCCCGGTAACAGCGCTGATCACTCTCTTTGAACTTTTGACGGTTTTGTCTTGTCACAAGGACCAGGTAATCAGGGCCTTGACTTACAGTATGCACAGCTGTCCAGAAAACAAAACAAACACTCGCCGCTATAGCCGTTACCTCTGTGTGCCTACTAATCACAAGATGCTTCTTTTTAAACGCCTGTAAGAAAGAGTGCTTGGCATACCACCTGCCTGGTGTTTACAGTTTAAAAAAAAATTATTTTACATTATTTCCCACCGCATATATAAAAAGTAGTCCTTACTCCACGCTGGTCAGTGAATGTATGGAACATGACCCATAAAACCAAACACGCATGGAGTTTAGGTCACCTCACACCTGTGAGTTTCTTAAAGGCTTTTGGATGAGTTTGCTTGCATGTAACAATGCGAAAAGGTGTCGCCTCTACTCTTCGGTAAAAAACGATTCCTAAACATAAACACAGACGCAGCAGGTCAGGCAGACAGAAAAACATTCGTGGTGAACACAAATCCTACCGGTTTCTTTGCAAACGTGTGACATTTGAAACTAAAGCGACACTAGAATAAGCTTTCAAAAGCTCCACTAAAGCTTTGAAACGTGAATAATGATTTGTGGGTACTTTGTAAAATATGTCAGCAGAAGACCGATTGCTCTGACAGCAGCTCAGGTTTTTACAAAAATCAGATGGCGAACCTTGGATATGTTGTCCTGTTTATTATTATTTTTTGTTTGTGAAGGCTTTTGGCTATTTTAGAATCTGTTGTGCGCTTGGTGACCTTGACAGTAGCCGAATGTATGCTTTTAAGCGCGCTACCAACTAAAGGACCTACAAAGCAACTCTGTTACACCATAAGATTACTCTTGTGATACATTTTGTGTTTGCCGTGTGAAGTTTAAAAAAGGTTTGGTGCTCGTGAGGACGGAAGTGAATGGCTGGGAAGTGAAAATATGGCCAAAAAATTAATTTGGAGTCTCAAACTTGGTTTAAGCTGCTCGAGGGGAAAGTTGTTCTTTTTTCTCTTATGTCCACAGATGATAAACATGTAATGTAACCCGCACTTATTACCCTTTCTTTTTGTGAAATCTTTATATTTCTTTGTGTATCTGAAACGTATTTTTAAACAAACACAGAAATGAAGGCTTGTCGATGAGTAGCCTTTTAAAGACCCCACGTGAAACGAGGCGAGAGTTTAATTGATGTGCGGCTCTTGTTTTTTGAGGGAAATACGGGCAGAAGTTTGGAAAGTTAAACAGCGGGGAGGCTCACTCTGGCTGCTGAATGCGAAACTGCCAACAGCAGAAACTGATTACTCCAAATTTTAAGAGGAGGCAAATTAAGAAAAGAAGAGGGATATGATTAATGTTAAAGCAGCTTTTGTTGTTCTGTTGGCATTTCTCCCCTCTGAGACGTCGTGCCTTTATTACATTGGTTACATGTAGTTTTATTAAGACCTTTTAAAGAAAAAGAGAAAAATGTCTGATCTTATTCAATGGGGTATTTAAAAGAAAAAGAGCTTTTATTTTTAGTCTTTAAATGTGAAAATTAGATGCTAAATTACCGTCACAGTGTTCTAATGGAATAATTTGAGAATATTTGCTTGAAGAAGTAGATGAGAAGATTAACGTCACCCTCATTAATGTTTGAAGCCGGGGGGCGTGGACCCAAACTGCACGACTCGGGCTTCACTCGGACTTGAGTCTCAAGTTTGTTGACTTCAGACTTGCTTTGCAAAATTAAAGACTTGGACTTAAAGACTGAAGACTTGTGACTTCACTTGGACTTGAGTCAGTGACCGATAAAGTAGCTCAGGAGTCCTCAGCCACCAGGCTTAGGGCCGGTACCGGGTCGGGAGCGGGTCAGGGAGAAATGAATTTAAAGAAGAAAAAATTAGATCTCTTGAATAAAAATGGTTCTGTGATGACAGTGAACACAACATTTGAGTGTAACAGCTCCCTCTGGAATAATAATGGAGTTTTACATCCCAAACACAGATGACCCAGGAAGTGCAAAAGGAATGGATTTATTATTATTTATCTGGGTTTGTTCGACACCTCTCTGCTGGCAGGGCCGTCTAGTTGGAGGTAAACATTTAATTAATTTAACGCTACTCAAATGTTATGACGCTTAATATCACATTCACTGTTATACAGATACAGCTTTACTGATTTTTATGACATGGAGCTGCTGCCTCTGCTATGTTTAAAAAAAAAAAGAAAAGAAAAGAAAAAAAGGCCCTTTTTCCAAACCAATCCCGACACAAAGATATTCACATCGCAGTACCGAGGAGCAGTGGGTTAAAAAATATACCAAAGGTAGTTTAATTTGCACCGAATTGAAAAATAAATAGCATAGATTTACAGTATCACTGGAGGCCACTAAGAGTGGATGAATCACATGCGTGGGTATCCCTTTCAGTCGGGATGTTATGTCCGTGTGCTTTTACCTTTCAAAGGGACAAAAGGTTCATTCATAAAAGCTCCTCGAGATTCAGAAAGACAGCGTTATACTGTAGATGTTCTGTTAAAGACAAGACTGAGCAGAAACCTACTAAATTCAGTCTGTGGTTATTGCTCAGTAGTTCTCTATAACATGAAAGTGCTACTTTTCACCTTTTCAAAGTGAGTGGAGAAAAAAACAAGTTAAAACAGAAAAAAAACAACAGTTTGTGTAAAGTTAATATATTCACACTCTGCTGTTTGGATGACTTGTTAAGGGACTCGAAACTCAAAGTTCAACACTTGGACTTGGGATGTATTAGTCTGGACTTGGGATTTCAAGAGACTTGAGACTAACTTGTGACTTGCAAAGTAATGAATTTGTCCCACCCCTGCAGCCTGCGGCGAGTTATCTTAGCTTGGCATCAAGTCTGGAAGCAGATGGATTTGACTCGTTTCGGCTCTGCCCAACGCTGACAAAACCGCTCCACTAAAGCTCATCCTTAACATGCAGTATCAATGAGTTTAATGTGTACTCGGGTATATCTGCTTGTGGACACTGTCTGGAGTCTGCGCTGGTTGCATAGCAACTGGTGCCAGTCAAGAAAAAAAAAATCAGCTAACTGGTGTTAATCTTCTCATCCAAGTCAATACGTCGGATAATTCCTTTGATATATAGCGTGCCATTTAATTATGAAGGATTTGTTGAAAAAGGCCTACTTTAGTATAACTTTATAAACACATGCCACTAGTTCATTACTCAGCTTGTAAACATGTTGAATGTCCTCAGTGATAAGTTCAAATGTAATGAACACTTTTACCTCATGAACCTTTTTACCAACCCACCCCCCCACACACACACCCTTTTAATGTCAGTTTCCTTTCTTTCTTTTGATAGACTTTATCCGTTTAACTACACGCCTTCTCAGATTCTCAGTGCTTTTTCATTCAGTGATTGTACTTTCTCACGAGCCATTGAACAAAAATTGAAATAAACGAGTAGAAACTAAACGGTCGTTTGAACGAGGCTGGAGATCTCGAATTGTGTTTTCTCAATTTTAATTTCAATCAAAACGCTCCGCAAGTGTTATTTTTGTAGCTAAAAGCATTAATCTCAGCCTTCTTCATTCAAATGAGTTTTCTTTGAGATGGTTATCCAGCGAAGGATTTTTTTAGTTTTGTTGTTGTTTTCTTTTCATTTTACAAAGAAAACATTTTTTTTTTTTGACTTCTCTGGCATTGTTGCATGATGTGCTCGGTCTCGTTTTTGTACTTTTCATATTCTATACAGTATTGTTTTATAAAAATCTTTGTCGAGGCCCTAAATGTACGTATTTTCTACGAACGTTTTGTAATCCATGTTTATACTAGTAGATTTATATGTATATGTATTAAATCGGTTGATTAAAATGTTTGCGACTTTGTCATGTCTCTTGTTTTCATTGTTCGATGCAACTTAGCTTTTTGTTATCATTTTATAATTACTTGTTTTAATTCCCCATTAATTACTGTGTCACTATCCCTGAATATGGACCCCTTGTCGATCTAAAGCCTGACTCATAGATATGTGGTTTTATTTTCTCTTTTTTTGGCTTTCCATAAAAATTTCAATTGTTGTAATTGTGCCCAACTGTGCCCAAGCTTTCATTCAGCCGTCTTATCAAAGATTCACAGACAACGGATCCTGAAAACTGACGGGTTTGAGCTCAAACCCTGGGTCTTTTCTGGGCAAAGGGGGAGGAAAGAGTGCTGTAACAAGCTGGAAAAGATTGCAAAGACCATGGTTCTACCAAACCAGATGCGGGATGAGAACAACAAGGAGCTTGGCCGAGGCTACATTGTGGAACAGGACAAACTGCATGTCATGGCTGCCATCAATTTCTCAAAGAGAAAGAAAAAAAAAAATTAGACCTGGTCAAGACCTACTTACTTTTGTGTTTGCTTCTCATGTTTATTTCATGTTTATTTATCATTTCTAAGAAAGTGATTTACTGATTCACATTTTACATTTTGTGCTGTGTCTAACATATCATCTTTGCACATTCTAGTAATATTGTAGTCTCTTGTCTAATAAAAACCTGAAGTTCACCTAAGAATTATGTAAACACCACAGAGTTACTTTTTTTTATTCTTAAAACTGTAGGCTGTGTAGATTCATGGGAATGTGTTCCTGGAGCAGGTGTTTTCCTTTAAATGTTTCAAGTCAAAATGACAGAAATGGGCAGAATCAGAGCCTTATAAAAAGAAGAGGAGCTAATTATTTACCTGGTTTCTCTGATGGTTTTCCTCTGAGTTTCTGAAACTTGATGTTGAATATATATAAATATATATTTAAAAAAATCATGAAAAACATTTACGATGGCCAAGACAACCACTGATTGTCATAACAAAACATTTTTTTTTTATATATCAAAGTTCATGCTGCTTATATGCTATAATACGTCTCAAACAACTCACTGCTTTGCACCTTCACACCGGAAGAGGCGGGACTTATCGTGACAACGCTCCCCCTGCGTTGGTCATTCAACATGGCAGCGGGACCAATCTCAGAAAGAAACCAAGGTAACTCCACCATTTAAGCTCCTTTTTCATTCATATGTCTTACCTGTTAAGAAATGTGTAAATTGGCTACACTTTCAGTTGTTAACTTGCCTTTTCCGAGCAACGTTGTCCACCTAGTTAGCCAGAAATTTGTGGACCGGTGGAACACATGGAAGTATTCAAGTGTCGTTAGCTTAGCTTGTGGCTACTTTGGCAAATCTGTTAACTTAAAAAAAGAAACGACGATTAATTCAAGTTACACGTTACGATAAATGTAATTATAGGGGTCTTTTTAAACTATGACAGGATTACGGATGTTTATAACGCAGAAGCAGACCTGAGTGTTGTTTTAAAAAGCTAAAGTTAGCCCTAGTAGCTAGTAGCGTAGCATGTAGCAGAACTCAGCCTTGTAATTTGGCGATGGTAGACTATTTAAGCATACCATTTAGCGAATTAGCAATAGTTACATTTGTTGTCTCTACAATATAAAAGCGAATAACGTGCCTTTTGAATATTTTTTGCCAGACAACTAAGATGCTATAATCTTTCAGCGATCAGTTTGTAGCAGTCGTGTTGCAGAGCTTCCTATGTGTACATTTAATTCAAATATTTGCGAGTGAAAGTAAAATTTTAATATTTCTTGAAAGACTCTGGGAACGTTTTATATGTATGGAACAAATAGGGAAAGGAAAACTGAATACAACCTAATGAAATTACTTATTTGGTATAAGTGTGTGTGTACAAAGAATGTAACCAGACCAACCAGCTTGTTTTCATTAATCAGTACAGTTGTTTCTATTAAAAGTGAGTAAATTATTATAGCTCTGTCACAGGTTACCGAATTCTTTTTGAAAGTATTCGGAGTATTGCAGATTATTCAAAACCATGCAAGGCATTTCTGAACCTGTAATAAGAACTTTTAATTGTATAAAAGGCAAATAAGTGTCAGTTGGAAAATAAGCATCTCCATAGGACTGTATTTTTTTTTTTTTTAAACATTTTTTACCTTGGTCCAAGCTTCTCCTTATGAAGGGTAACCTTCTGTTTTCAGATGCTACCGTGTATGTTGGTGGCTTGGATGAGAAGGTGTCAGAGCCATTACTATGGGAGCTCTTCCTGCAGGCTGGTCCTGTGGTCAACACACACATGCCCAAAGACCGGGTCACAGGCCAACACCAAGGTGAGTATTGAGGAACTTTTTGTAGCTCAAGGTAGAATACAACCTCTGAAGTGTTTTTCCCCAAAACATTGCGATGAGTAATGAACATAAATTTTTACTTCTCTCAGGTTATGGCTTCGTGGAGTTCCTTAGTGAAGAGGATGCTGACTATGCCATTAAAATCATGAATATGATCAAGCTCTATGGCAAACCAATTAGGGTCAATAAGGCCTCGGCTCACAATAAAAACCTGGATGTTGGTGCGAACATCTTCATTGGTAACTTGGACCCGGAGATTGACGAAAAACTTCTCTATGACACATTTAGTGCGTTCGGTGTGATTCTCCAAACGCCCAAGATCATGCGAGACCCAGACACCGGCAACTCCAAGGGTTATGCTTTCATCAATTTTGCCAGTTTTGATGCGTCAGATGCCGCCATCGAGGCCATGAATGGCCAGTACCTCTGCAACAGGCCCATCACGGTGTCATACGCCTTCAAGAAAGATTCTAAAGGAGAGCGCCACGGCTCTGCTGCAGAGCGACTCCTGGCTGCACAGAACCCTCTCTCCCAGGCTGACAGGCCGCATCAGCTGTTTGCCGACGCCCCGCCACCACCGAGTGCTCCAACGCCGGTCCTGACCGCCCTAGGAGCTGGTATTCCTGGTATTCCAGGTCTCTCTGGTAGGTAGTTGTCTTGTCTCTTGCATGTGGTTTCATCACCATCTTTTGTTGTGGTTGTTAATCATTCTTGCAGTGTGTTGCACCATTTCAGCCACGCTGCATAGTAGGGCAATGAAATATAAACAAAACACACTCTAAGTAACCGTTTACACGCATGTCTCCAGAGGAAATGTTTCACCTGCATTTTTAAGCGACCCTTAGATCGATTCCTGATTAAATAGATACACATGTATACTCACGGTTCATTACTGTTCACGCAGTACTACTGTAAACATGTACAAAATGGCTTTTTGCTCCAAGTCTTGCAATATATTTTAGGTTCTGCAGAAACTGAAGTGACTTAGTACAAACCTTGAATACATCCTGTGTTGAAACAAAAACTCTTAAGGTCCAATTCCAGTCTGACCACTGCACACTTCTGCGACATGACTAATGTAACTCCACATCAAATCACATTCGCTGCTGAGGGTCTCGATTAGAAATGCACCAGCAAGCTGTGGTGAGCCGTCGTCCTTCTCCAATGGAAGCAGGAAGTCATTGCCTACAGGCAACGATTTATACTGCTGTCCCTAACTTCTGAAGGATTTCTGCATCAACAATAATGAATGAGCTATTGTTCTGAGATTCCACAGTGCATCTTCATTCCTAGTTTTTCTAGTTGTTCTCTTTTCTTACCAGCACCATCGGTGATAATAAGGATACCAGTAATAGTAACCATGTGTATTGTTACGATCTTTTAGATGTGCTTTTGAAATGCAGCCCTTGAAATTGCGTTACATCCTTGTAAGTTATGCAGTGTGTTTATGATTACTTCTTTACTTTGTTTGTGTTGTGCTGTGAGTATTGTACCTTTAACAACTGCTGCTTTATTGGTCTCTGGCAAAATACAGGCTTATGAGTTATTTTATTAAAGACTTGTGTAGGTACCGGATTAGAATTGAGCCTGTATCTCCTCTTTTTTTTTTTTTTTTTTTTTTGTCAGCATTGCATTGAGATATTAGCACTTGAATGAATTGTATCATATTAATGAAATGTGAATATTTAACTAATCATTAGTCTGTTTTGCTTTGGTAGAATGAAAAAAAAAAAAAGAATATATGAATAATTGCAAATAAAACCTGCTTCCTGTGCAGGCCTGCCGCCTCCTGGTGCATTCCCTCCAGTTCCTCCCCCTGGATCGATGCCTCCATCAATGCCTCCGAATATGTCCATGCCCCCAACAGGAGGGGCACCGAACCAACAGGGAGGTGGTGGCCCTCCACCTGGACCCCCACCATTCCCTGGCAATATGCATCCAGGTGAGACTTAGTGCTTTTAAATCTGTATCCATGCTTATGATTCAAATAGATATTTTCAATTTTCTGTAGTGGTTGTGTTCAATGCTGTAAACAGAGGAGTGTCCATAAAGTCTGGTGTTTTATAACTGCTACATATCCATAGAGCCATTTCTAATGTTAGCTGGCTGTGTGAAATAATTGCCAAAAGCATCACAAAAGATAAGCAGTAAGTTACATATTCACTGTAAATATAAGATTTGACAAAGTTAACTTTTAGTATTAAAAAAAAGCAGAAACTGCCAAACACGTGAATCTGGGTATAAAGTGTTATCAACCATTAACAGCAGTCATCACTTCCTGTTGCGACCTTGTTTCTATATCTGAGTTTCGGTCAAACTTTCTTGGTCGGACATTAAAACAATAAGCCTGAACACGCTCTGTTTCTGCCGCACAGGTATGCCTCAGATGCCCATGCCGCCTCCCGCTCCTCCTGGCATGGTGCCTCCCCTTCCTGCGCCACCGGGATCAACTCAACGGGCTCCGCCTCCCCCCAACATGCCTCCACCCCCACCTATGGGCATGCCTCCCAGAGCACCGTATGGACCTCCCATGGGTAAGTACTGTGGCACCTCGTCAAGTCTTTGTCGTCCGAAAAATGAAAAAAGTTTCTCTTCATCTCACAAATGAGAGAAAATGCCACAAAGCAGTTTCCAGGTAAAAGAAAGATTGAATAACATTTGTGGAGTGTTGAAACAGACGATGGAGCGTATTTTGAGCAACAAACTATAAAACTCTGAAATATACAAATAAGTAACATTTTAGGCATGAGATCTAGCATTATTGGAAGCTTTTCAGGCGTGGTATAACAAAGCATCCTGGGTAATCGCTGTCACAAAACGTGTCCCCATACGTGTGCCGAGTGACCACCCGTGATCTGATCTCAGTTGCCAGCCGATATTGCAAATAGACGGCTCATTGTGAGCTGAGCAACGGAGGGTGTATTTGTGTTTCTGTGACATCATGTGTGTACATGATATACCTCAACAGGATTGTTATTCAGATAACACACATCTGCGCTCGCAGCTACAGAAATAAAGACAGGAAGCTCTCTGTGAATGTTACATCCGGGTGATTAAAATGCCACATAAACGTTTAAGATGTCTGCTAACTTATTTATCTTGTGCCACTTATTTTTGTAATCCAACAGTTATTCTACGTAAATCGAGCGCTTTCAGTGTGGTTCCAGTGCATGTCATCTATGGTATTGCCACAGATTCAGTGGCCTGCTGACGTTTAGATGCTGTCTCAGTCGGATTTTGCCGTCTGGGGATGTTATCAGGAAAGGAAATGAATGGCAATTTTACAGAAAATGTAAAGCGTCTTACTGTTGTGATCTGACCACGTTACACAGAGAGCCCGTGCAGCCTGCAGTTGTCATGAGCAAAAATGCGTGTCGCTTGAGTCAAGGTCAATTAAAAGATCACTCCCAGGACCAGCGGCACACATTTATGGCCGCAGCTGCTGTATTCAGTCACTGCAAAGATAAACCTAAATGGATAAGCAGGAACATGACCGAAAAGGCAAGATCCTGTGAGTTAGGAAGCTGCTTTTTACAGGATGTATTTACTCCATAAACCGGAAATGTGACACTCTGCTCCTCATGTCAGGGTCAAGTCAGGGGAGGAGGTGGTCCTTAGATATGACCCATGATACATTTGTTTCCAGACTGTTTTCAGAATGTGGTCCCATGACTGTTGTCAAATTGGATCTTTCAGTGCTCTTCTTATTTCTGGGGTAGGCAGTAATTCCATGCCATCATTTAGCAAAGTTTCCATAGTCAACTTGGATCGAATTGCAGTTGAAGTAATTTGATTGGAAAACAGATGCCTGCACCCCCCCTTGGTTCTGTTTTCAGGCTGGGATGTTTTGTGTGTGATGATTTGATAAAGCAAAGGATTATGTGAATAAGTATGAAGAGCGTCTGCAAAGCGTAGGTTTTTGTGGATAAACGAGTCGGACAAGAAGGTTTCACCCAGGAGAGTGGGGTTCGTTTCCAGTTGATGACATGTTTTTAGAGTGTGTGTGTAAGGTTTTTACAGGTTGTGACCCCACCCTCTTTGTCTCCTTCAGGTCACCCTGTGCCTCCAGGTATGAGAGGGCCTCCCCCTCCCATGCCTCCGCCTGGCTACGGTGCTGGTCCTCCTCGTCCGCCTCCTTTTCTCCAGAGAGGACCCCCGATGCCACCGAGGCCCCCAGGTGCCCCTCCCCGGGTTCCTCTGAGACCCCCAATGCCATCGTAATCCATGTCAGACTGCGGAAACTGTCGGCCATTTTTTCCTCTTTTTTTAAAAAAAAAATACGTGTTTAGATGTCTGGAGTTTGTAAAAGTCAAAATAATTTAACCACCTGTTTGTTTTTTGCCCTTTGTACAGATGAACAACATTTGGCGAATAAAATTTTTAGTACAACTTTTTGATGTTTTATATCCTCATTATTTCTGATCATCTTGTTGATTTACAGCCACACAGGATTAATGTTGAACAGTAGATCTTAAAGATGGGTATTTTTTGTCCAATCAGATTTCAGGTTTCACTCTGGCTCCATCCTCTTTTCCAAACATGGTCTTTTCTGGTTTCAAAGAAGATCCAAGATGACAGTGGCTTAATGCTAAAATAAGCAGGTTATGCAACGGACAACGCAACAAGGTAGGACTGCTGAAATCTGAAGTCAGTCACGGTCACTTAAAGGGTAAGTTAATTTTTTTTAAACCTGGAACTTATTTTTGGCATAAAACACGTTCATCTGAGTCTATGAATTTTATGCCAGAAATAAGGTTCAGGTTTAAAAAAAAAACAAAAAAAACGTTCCCTTTAAATGATACTCCGTGGTCAGAGGAAAAATCAGAGCAACTTGTTCTTTAGTAGCTGATGCTTGGGGCTGCTGCTTGAGGCCCATTGCAAAAAGAACGTCTACAATAACATGCGACAGAGGATTTTTGGAAACCAAGACATTTTATAGTGTAAAATGTGATGCAGAAGTTAACCTCTGATAGTGTTGGCATTACTTTTGAAAGGTTTCCTGATATTTTGTTATCGCACAGGACTTGGAAAGAATATGAAGAGGATGCCTGATGTTCTCATAGATGGTATAGACAGCTGAGTTTATCAATGACTCAGCACTGAGTTTATTGTGAATGACGCAAGCTGGAGCCCACAGTTGAAATCTCCACGTGTATTCTAAGTACACAAGAAAGATACTGCATATCAAAAACTTGGGAATCTGTGTTGAAGGCAGTCATCTCATTTGCTTTTACTTTTTTAAATTGTTCAGAGTCAGGTGTGTTGGAAATGGCAGTGTTTCCCATCATTATGCAGTGCTACACAGTGTTCCTTTGAGCTGTTGCTTTTTAGAATTACCAGTCGAATCTCACTTCAACACATCCACCAACATGTGACCAAAAAAAAATTTAAATGGAAAAGAATGACATCACGCCCTCTCTGAGGAGGGTTTCTTCTGACAAGTCTTGATGCAGTCAAAGGAATACCGAAGTGGTTGACATGGAAACAGGAGTCAGGTGTGCTTGCACGTGCGCGTTGCCCGTGCCCACATCTTGACATCGACGTGTACTGACAATCACATATTTGTAACAACAGCAGATGTGTGATAGTGAGCTGCGCGCCCGCACCCAGCTCGCGTTTCACGGGAGAAGCCATCACGCACGAACCGTCAGTGGCATCGTGGCCTCTCGTCTGAAACTCTATAAAAGAAAGATAAAAGGAGATAAAAGAAAAAGGCGCAACAGTCTGTGTAAATCTGCAGAAAATGCGCGCCGAGTGTGCGCGGGTCTGCGCCAAACCCCTCCAGATCCGAAGGCGTTTAAGTGCGCTCGTGCGCTCGTGATGGGCTTGCGTGGGGGAGGGGACCCCTGAGCATCACTGAGTGTGAGTGGATATCGTGGGTTTCTCTCCTCCGAACGGCACAGCGTCGTCACTCGGTTTACAGCAACAGCCTCGTACGCATCCTCATCCTCATCCTCTCCGGGCTGAAAAGGGACGCTTGCAGGATTTAAGGTGAGTTAAGGACTTGAGGCACGATCGTCTCTCAGCGGAGGATGTTTCCCTTCGTTTCTTGCATGCAGACATCATGAGAAATACATGATGGGCGTGTTCGCCAAACATTTGCTTCACGCACCAGATTGAGATCGGTTTTGTGAATCGAGACGCAGGCCTAATAATCTAATCCAAGTCGTGACAAACTGCTGGCGTGTGATTTCTAAGAATGAGCACGTATGTCAGGGTGCGAACTGGATGGCAGCTTGCTGGAAATTTGCGACAGATTTACGTTTCAATCCAGCCGTTTAGTTGGCTGTGTAAAATTGCCCTGTTAGCGACCAGGCCGGCATTTCTTTAAACCAGTGAAGACGGTCTGGACAGCACGGAAGCCTTAAATTAGCATATTTTCCCTCAGATTCTTGAATTCACGCTGATGCCTTCTCACATCACCGAACAGATGCTCGTGAAGTGCAGTCTATCAGGAGCCAATTCATCACCCTACAGATCTTCTAACTGTGTTGAGATCAGGCCTATTGAAGCAGAATACTGGGCTTTACAGGAAGATATCGGGGATGTCTTAAAATGATGCGATTACATGAAGTGTCCACATTATTCATCTTGACTTGGCAGTCAGAAATGCTTCAATAGCTCTGTGTTGTGAGGACTGTCTACCCTGTTTGGCCTTGTAAGGAAATCTTAAAGCTTCTGTTGGTTTATTTTTTTTATTTTTTATTTTTTTAATAGAGGAGAAAAAAAATATATAAGAGGGGCTTCCTGGGACTAAGGAGCAATAGAATCCACCCTCCTCACCCCCAGGCCTTCCTCTTCTCTCCCTCTTCCTGTTTTGGCTGTGTGTTGCGGCCTGAGTTGCAGAGAGGCTGTCAACTTGACAACCGTGATGAAGAGAGAGAAGAGGCCTCTCAGCTTTGTTCTTTTTTTATTCTTGTTTCATTGTCTTTTTTCAAAAGAAATAAAGGGGGTTGGGAAATGAGGATTAAATGGGCATAGGTGCAATTTACCTGTTGCATAAAGGAGGGCTGGAATCTCTGTAGCTTCAGTTTGAACTTTATTTCATAGGTGGAGAAGCTTTCTGCTACGCTGCGTTGGTTTATTCGGAGTAGCCTAATTACTATCTCTGATTTCTGTTTCCCTGTTCTCTCATTCCTTGCCTGCTAGCTTCAGGGGCTTATGCGAGTCTGTGTGATGTCCCTCAGTGGTGCTTATCTCACTGATTTATTGGGGACTATTTCTATGATCCCAGGGAGCCTTGTTATTTCTTACTCTTTTCAGATTATTTCAGGAGAGCATAAAGATTTCAGAGTGGTGTTTTTTTTGCAGTTTGAAGCGCACAATGAAAACATCAATGACATCCATTTAACCGCTACCGTTTCAGGGTCCCTGGGACTGTGCACCCTCGCTCGTTTTTCCACTGTTATGACTTTTTTATTGAAAAGCTTCTTATATCAGAACAGAGGCAGCGTTGTTATCAGTCACGGCATGGAGAAGTTGCCAATCGAACCTACACCCACGCTGACCAGAGAAGGAGTTGAATCAGGCAAAATAACTGAAATCACCTGTGGAGATACTAAGCAGGAACTTCAAAAACAAAGACTGCTGGTGTAGTTTGACACAGACGAGATATTATTAGGTCTGAGCCACAGTTTAGCATGGCTGACCGGGCCTGGTGGGGTTCCTTTGATCTTCCCCTCGTCATGCTGACAGTGAGGGATCTGCTGGCTCACGGCCGTAAATGGTTCCTTGGATGAAATTCACCATAAACAATGCATTAGCACTGTTTACACCAAACAGACACACTTTTCAGATTTCCATCTAGTCTCAATAACAATGTATTTAAAGCATAGATATTGTATTTTTTTTCTAATGTCATGCTCATATGCAGCAGCTTGCCAGACAAAGAACAATGCTGGTTTGCCTGAAAATGATAAAATGGACACTGCTGTTCTTTGCTGTAAATGTTAGACGTGGTGCTTTTGAACATATCTGACACGTCGTATGCTTTTGCTTTCAGTAGCTGGGCACTGAGGACACATATTTTGAAAGATTTATCACTTGCTTCAAAATGCATGTATGTTGAAATCTGTCATCATCGCGGACAAAAACAAAATCAAATCAACTGGAGGGAGGTGGAGGCTCACAGGCCTTTTTAGATGGCTAATCAGAAAAACTAACCCGTGTCCTAAGTATTTTATGAGATCCCTTTTTCTGGCTCTGCTTATACTGTATGCCCCCATCAAAGATCTCTGTCAGGCCCGTTATTACCTGTCAGTTTTTTTTTTGTTTTTTTTAAAGCACGGGCGAAAGTGCAGCAATGTCTCATCATTGTCTGTCTGTTGTTTCACAACACCACAAATACAAAGTGACATGTTGTCTCGTTGCACGTTGACCCGAGGCACGCTGTCCTAATACAGAAGCAGGTGGATATGTATCTCGCCTAAGAACTGCAGGAACAAGGTGGTGGCTACAAAAATGTGCTTTATGCAACATGGTTTTCAAAAGGGGGATGTGATCCTGCAGCAGACGAGGAAAACACTGATCAATATTCCAGCTTCTTTTTCTCAATTTCAAGGATCATTTGCTGTCACACATGATCTTGTGCGATTAATCAGTCTTCTTCTGTACTAAATGGTTGTTATCAAACCTGACATTTAATTTGGCAAACCAGGGATGTTCTCGAAGTCTTGAAAAAAAAAAAGCACTGTCACACCCCTCTTAACTTGCTTGTTTGGCTTAATACCTGTATATCCATTTGATCATCCATCCATCCATCCATCAATCAAAGGGGAATAATGATCATATCAGATCCAAAACAACTGTACTGCTGAACTGTCTTTTTAACAAAAGAGTAGCTCTAGACTAATGTACAGCAATTAAGTTCTGTTTGATATCTAATGTCATTAATAATGTAACATTACTTCCCTTCCATTTACTGCTCCCCCTTCCCCTGAGTCCCACCTTCTTCTTTTAAAACCTTTGATGTAAATGTAAAGCATTTGCATTTTAGTACATGGCTGTAGGATGATATGGGATGAGAATATATGCAGTGACCATCACAGTGATTAAAAAAAAAACAAAAAAAACTCACTGTCCAATCTATTTGAGTCACATGTAGCTCTTCATCATGAACTGAGGAAATTGATGCATTTCCACAGAAGGAAACATCCATTAGAAACCACTCACTGTTCGAAGCTTGATGTCTCGTCCCGTAATTGCTGCTCAGGAGCGTCCGTGACTCAGCAGACAGCACATGCTGGGTGGATATAGGAGAGCAACAGGTGTAATCTGGAAAGCAACCATTAAAGGCTGATTAGGTAGTTTGGCTTGCTGTATGAAAGGAAAAAGAAAGAGTAGTTCAAAGACATAAGAATATGTCCAACATGGCAGGGATGAATTATTTGGAATTGTATCCCTGCACACAATCGGGTCAAAAATAATGCTGCTTCAGATGTGGTTTTGAATCATCGTGGTCATCTCATTCTTTTGGGAAGCAACATTTTAGTGTAGAGTCTCATAGATCTGTTTGGATAACTCTAAAGCGCTATATTTACTCATATTTAACATATTTATATGTTCCTTAATCAGTCTAAAGTTTTGAATTCCCAGTTGAAAGTAATATAAAGTTGATGCAGCCTAGTTTGTTTAATTCAGTTTAATCTAAATCCATATACAGGTTGTGGTCCTAGCAAAAATGTTCAACTTATTTTTTTTTCTGCTCATTCAAAGACATTTTCTTTTATTCACACAATTTCATAAATAACATTAAAGAGAAGAAGAATGTGACAGGCTGCTTCACTGGACCTAACTTATAAGTTTTTGTGCAAATAGAGGAAGCTTAGATTTACGTCAGTTGTGTTTTCCATCAGTGTTTATTTATGTGAATTATGGAAAAACTTTGAAGGGAACCGCAAACAAATGTAGTCGGTCTTGAGCAATTTAATTTCAATTCTGGAGTTGTTTTTAGCCCTTTTTTAAAAAAAGATTTTAATGGAAAAAAGCAAGATAACGTGGAACATTTTTCTTATTACTGATCAGCTATTTTCACTTCTGTTGAAGACACACGGTGAATGAAGAGTCATGAAGGATTAATTTCAACATGTCCTACTGAGAATAATAGATATCGAAGACCTTTCCCTATTTTATTATGTAAATGGATGCGGTGGCTGGTTTTAATTTTGGGTTCCAGTTTAATTACTCTAAAAGAAGTCATGAAAGCAGAAGCAGTTTTGCATTTGTTTGCTGTCATTTCGTGTCTTTCTGTGATGATTTCGTTTTTTTTTTGGATTTATCTGTCGTCTCTCAGTAATAATTCTTCCAACCACAAATGTCAACGGTCATTTCAAAGACTTTGTGAAAGTTCAACAGAAATGTAAATTGATAGCTTTAAAAACTGTAATACTAAAATATCCCTATGGGATCATTAAATTAATTTAGATTGCGTTACATTACATTTGGACCTTTTTTTTTTAATTCTACCACTGCTTGACTGATAAGGCAAACACAATTTAACCAATTTAAAATTTTCTCCCCAGACAAAAGAAGAGCTTGTTGTCAGTCACGTGAACTGGGCGCCGGGTCTTCAAATCTTTAAGTTGTATCTTGAACAAACTGAAGCCCCAGCGCCTTCAGGGGGCCTCTCAGCTCAACCTTTGACCTTATTTGCTACATCTGAAACCTCTTTAAAATGGAGGAGGGCTACCAAAACCGGACTGCCTTCATAAAAGGTGCCAAAGACATTGCCAAAGAAGTCAAGCGGCAAGCATCTAAGAAGGTCGGCCGCTCAGTGGATCGGGTGGGCGACGAATACAACAAGCGCTCCTACAGCCGCTTCGAAGAAGATGACGATGACTACCCGATGCAGGGAAACCAGGATGGAGGCTACTACCGTGGTGACAGCCAGGCAGCCAACGAGGACGAGGGTGGCCACAGCGACTCCACAGAGGGTCACGATGAGGATGACGAGATCTACGAAGGCGAGTACCAAGGAATTCCCAGGGCTGATTCGGGCAAAGGTAGTCTGGCTGGAGGTCCGGAATCGATGACGGCCGGAGCTCAGCAGTTCAAAGATATTGGGGTTTCAGAGGCTGAGAGACGGAAGGACCAAGAGGAGCTGGCTCAGCAGTACGAGACCATTTTGCAGGAATGTGGTCATGGGAAGTTCCAGTGGACCCTGTACTTTGTACTGGGGCTGGCACTCATGGCTGACGGTGTGGAGATCTTCGTGGTCGGGTTTGTCCTCCCCAGTGCAGAGAAGGATATGTGTCTGTCTGAACCCAACAAGAGCATGCTTGGTAAGACTTTTATTGTGACAATCTCTCTTCCCTCTATTTTACACGTTAGATCTGTGTTTTTACTACCCCTCAAGGATGAAATGCATATGGATTTCTTTTTGGCAGTAAATGTTCACAGTATTTGTGGTGTATTCAAGGCCCGATGCAGCTTACTCAGGTTTGCAACACACTTAAGTTCTTGTTCAAGAACTATTTAAAACACCTAAATGACTCACACTGTTGCTCTTGGCGACAAGTTCCCTCATCATTACACTGAACACGGGCTGTTTATTTTGAGTCATTCCCACACACACTATTCCAGAAAAACAAGAGATATCTGTTGACCCTGTGGAGATTTTCACCACAAGCTGTACCACAGGCCTCTATTTTGTTCATTTGTTTAATGGCAAACACACACAGGACTGATACAATACACATTCCTGCCAGTGGTTTCCAGCAACTAAACTAATCTAATTGTGTTAATGCACCTAGAAGCACATGCAATTATAAAGAGGAGACAGATTTCCAGCAAGCAACGAAAGTGTGATACTTAAAGCAACAACAGAAAAACTCATGGCCACAGTAAATTAGTCAGTTTGTTGTCTGTTTGAATTGTAGTAAGGCTTAAAGTTATACTTTAATACGCTTGTGCAAAGTGTCTCAGTCAAATTCATGTCTTGTGTCGCTGTTTTGGGTCCAATAATCGCAGACAGTGACAGCCAAATAAAAAAAGTCAAGGCTTCAAAATGTAGTCTACATTCGAGTGGATGATGTCTTAGTGGTTATGCCATCTTTTATACACAGTCTCAACCTCAGGCAAATTCACAGTCTGTTTAATGAGAAACCAAAAACAGGTTCTTTTAATCCCTGGCTGTAACCAATCGCCAGTGGCTGTACTGTCTGACTCAGTAGATAGACATTTATTTAGATTAACTTTTGGATGTAAAACCACCAATCTGTGACCAGTCTTTCACATCTCCAGTGGGCCCAGGTCAAAAAGTTCTAAAAGCCTTTTAGTGTTTTTGGTGTTTTTATTTGCTGTTTGACAAGGAAAGAGACAACAGAAGCGATATCTCCATATTTCTATTTTGAAAGTCAGCATGGGGCTGCAAAGCTGCAAAGACTCTCACAGATCAAGCACAGCAAGACAAATAAGAAATCACAATGAGTTCACATCTTAAACGGAAGTAAATGAATGTTGATTGTGGAAGCATTGATACATTTGCATCTGATTCACTTTGTTTACTTTCTCTCCGCAGGTCTGATTGTATATTTTGGGATGATGGTGGGGGCTTTCCTCTGGGGGGCTCTGGCTGACCGGATAGGCCGTCGGCAGTCTCTTCTCATCTCTCTCTCCATCAACAGCATCTTCTCCTTCTTCTCCTCCTTTGTCCAGGGTTACAGCACCTTTCTGTTTTGCCGTCTCCTCTCAGGTGTTGGGTAATTGCTAAAAACCATAATCTTTTTCAATCTGGGCCTTATACCTACAGTACATCATAATGGCTGCAGCATAATGTTCAGTTTATTCATTATTTACCTTTCTTGAGAATATACACTAAATAAGCTGTATTCTCAAAACCCCCAACACTGGATCAGGATGTGGGGAGTTTGGAGGCTGAGTCTGTGCTTTGGGCTCTTTGTTCTATTCCTCTATCCATTCCCAAGCAGTTTATTGCATTATCCATAATCATGCATTAAACTGTTGGTTGTTTTTGAGATGATGGCTTATTGGTGTATATTGCTAAATCAATACATCTCTTCCTTTTAGTGTGTCAGTCTTACAACAGAAAGAAGATGATTATTTTCTATTTGGTCTTGAAGTTTGAACTCACTTTTTCTGGTTTAGTGAACTGAGAAATTAAGATCTTTAGGTATAAGAACATCATTCCCACTTGAGTTCAAATCAATTTCCTCCCCTCTGAGTTCCGATGACTTTGTTTCACCCCACGGTCAGCACACAGAGAAATTAACCATATAGTAACGTTGAAGTTTGAGTATAGACACGTTTGAGTCCAAATAGTGCCAGTAATCTTTACGCACAAACAGTTCACCTGTGGGCTCAGTTGATCTCTGAATTTTGCAGAATTGGAGGCTCGATTCCCATCGTGTTCTCCTACTACTCTGAATTTCTGTCCCAAGAGAAGCGCGGCGAGCACCTCAGCTGGCTCTGCATGTTTTGGATGATTGGGGGAATATACGCATCTGCGATGGCCTGGGCTATAATCCCACATTATGGTGAGTACGAAAAAATCAAGTTAATGATAGTTCCAGTTTATCATTGTGCTAATAATAAGTTATGGGTTTTATCGATGCGGTGTTGTCCTAATTTTAGCTCACTTTTAAAAAAAATTAGAAAACTTAAAAGTAGAAACTTCAGCTTTTTTTTTTTTTAGTCAAAAGCATTGATACCTTTGTTAGAGCTGTCCATTATATAGGCTACAAGACTTAGTTTAGCGATAACCCAGCAACAAAGGAGTGGAAACTGCTACCTAAAATTGTGTTAGTTTGACCAAAATTGTTCAAAAGTGACCACTTCAAAGCTGGACTAACACACCCAGATGAGACACTGATTCACTCCTGCATGTGCAAGCTTAACTAAATGAGCCTAGGCACTCTGTACTAAGCTCCTAAGTTCCATGTTTTTGCATTTATTTGTAAAAATATTAACAGGTATATGTTATTACAACTGATTTCCCTAAAAAGGGGAAAGTTTTAACAGTGGATTGGGCTAGCTGATGAAACACGTAGGCTTGTTTTATAGAACGCTTCAGCCCAGAAACACAGCACTGAAGCTTACCTCTGACCTCCCTTGAGGGACAAAGACAAAAGCACAAGGTTCATATTGTGTCACATCACATTAATATATTAGATAAGGTTGAGAGCTAGACTTTTTCCGTTGACTTGACGAATGTTTGAATGAATATTCTGAGGTGTGTCTTTGAAGGTATATTCACAAATGTTTTTGTAATGTTTTTTTTCTTCATCTCTCTCAGGGTGGAGTTTCCAGATGGGCTCTGCATATCAGTTCCATAGCTGGCGTGTGTTTGTGTTAGTGTGTGCATTTCCAGCTGTTGCGGCCATTGCTGCCCTAAACGCCGTGCCTGAGAGCCCACGCTTCTACTTAGAGGTTAGCAGATGTGCTTGTTGACCGTTAGCTCCTTTACTGGTTGTACTCATGCTTGAGTTGTTACTACCATGAAATACAAAGTCAAATGTAAATTGGCATGAGAGAAAGCTTATATTTCAGGTGTTAATGATCCAGCCTTTTCCTCTTTTCATGTCAGAATGGCAAACACGATGAAGGCTGGATGATTCTGAAGCAGGTTCACGATACCAACATGAGAGCAAAGGGATACCCAGAGAAGGTGTTTTCTGTGAGTATCATTGAGGAACCAGTTATTCAAATCATAACACTAGAAAGATGCAGTGATAGAGGATGATCGGGGGTGACATACAGCAAGGGTCTCTGATCAGGTTTCTGGTTGTAGCTCGGGCTCGTGGGCATTGTTGTATAAACTGCACCGTGTACTCACCGCGGATCAGAATGTGTGTGTATCATATCAGGTGCATGAATAAGAAATGAGCTCCTATGATAAATTAGATTGTCATTTACATCATGAAAAGGTCAGGCGTTTAGACATAACTTTCCTTTAAGTATCATTTTTATACAAAATCCATTACCAGAAATGATAAAACGAAACAAAAACTTAAATCTATATTTTGTCAATTCATGTAAAATCAATCAGTCTTCACTGACCCGCTTTATTGTGTTCAGAAAGAATTTGATTATATCCAATAACACACTCAGAAATAGTTGGGAGTGAGACATGGTATAATTGTATTACATTTCCCTTTCTTCTAATTATTTTACTTTCTAATAGATTGTCACCTGAGAATGTTAATTGTGGCATTTTCGTAAGAGGAATTGGTGTCCATTCCTGCTAAGTGTAAGATTTCAGCTGCTCAACAGTGCCTGGTCGTCGTTGTCTGATTCTCCTCTTCATAATGCGCCGTACACTTTAGATATGAAACAGATCTGACCTGCAGGCCGGCCTGTCAAGCACACACACTCTGCGTCTATGATGTTACGCTAATTTAAGTCATGCATAATGAGGTCTGGCTTTTACCAGCTGAAAAAAAACACGGAAAAAATGTCAGCTTGAGGGTAGCATATATCACTCTAAAATACTAATCCATGCCTCTGTCAGCCATGGGCACCTACGCACCCGCATACCACCACAGGTGCTGGCTTTGGCACTTTCCACTGATAATACTGAGCCAGATGTCAGTTGTATTTTTACCGAAAAGCAGCTGAAATGTGGACTCCTCTCTCCACAGAACACATTTCTTCTGTTGTGCTGTCCATCTGAGATGAGATCGTGAACTTTGTGACGTTTGAGTTGATGTATGGCTTCCTCTGTGTGCAACACTGTTTCAGGTCACATTTATGAGTGCACCTGCAAACTGTGTTGAGTGAAAATGGCTTTCCAGGGTGCTTCTAAGCACACGTGGCTAAATCGATCACCATGGCCTGAATGTTTTTTCTCCCCGAGGACTCTAAAGGTCACTTAAATCCAACAGAAGTTTCTATCCTTGGCCTCTACACGCTGAGATTTCCCCACGTTCCCTGAATCCTTTCATGTTAATGTTTTCTAGAACTTTCTCATGATTGCCTGACTGAGTTTGGCAGAAAGCAGTGAGCCACAACCCAAAAAAAAAAAAAAAAGCCTTTGGCAAAAGCTCTTTTTACATCCAATCCTGACATCTTCGTCCGTCACCAGTTATTCCGCTGAATGTAGAATCTTTCAGAATGGGGTAACATATATTTTGTAAATTTTTATATTCTTTTATGCCCCTCTTTCAACTTTTTTTGAGCATATTGCTGCCTAAAAAACACACGAAAGACATCGAAACCCTTCTGTACTCGTGTCTGGTGGATAAAGGGTAAAACAAACTGACAAATTAAACGTTTAACTTATTGTTGTAATATTGTAATAAGAATAATGATACATAAAAACATGGTTGAAGGCACAACATGCATTTTCCAAAGGCTGTATTTTTACAGCCTTGATGAAAGACTGGTTTCATCAAGCCAATCATGACGAGAGAAAGATTATCAGCTCTTTGTTGTCATAGCAGCCAACAAATTTGAAGAAGCTATTGTCTCATATCATAAATATCTTCACACGTTAGAATAAGGAGAGATGAAAATCAGCCTGTCAGTGCTGGCAAGTCTCTCTCGGATATTAAATCGTCTTTGTTGTTTTAATTCAACTCTTATTTTGCTAAATCTTTTGCCCCAGAGTTTTTAATCTAGCGAATTTCATGCAACAGAGGGGAGAGTTTGAGCCACTTAAAGTAGATGGGCATTCGTTGCTCATATCTTAGCCTCTTAATGACTCGTGTTTTCTTAATCCAAGGTCACCACAATCAAGACTGTGAAGCAGATGGATGAGCTGGTGGACATTGGCACCGACACCCCAGTCTGGCAGCGCTACAGACTGAAGATTATGAGCCTCTCCCAACAGGTCAGTGAAAAGCTTGTTGCTGCACATAAGACTTAAATTACCCAATGTGAGCTCATGTGTTCAAATGATTTGGAGATTTGATGTTTTGTGGCAAGTGTTAAGTGTTTCAACCAAGTTTTAAAAGAGCAAAATAAGGCCACAGCTTCTTTGGAGTATAACAGGTTTTGTACAAGAGGCATTTTACAGCTCAGAGCTGCCTCTAACAGCCTCTGTGGAGTTGGCATTTGTGAAAGTAAACAGCGTGGGTGCGAGCATAGGTGGTTAGAAATGTAGCCAAGATGTTACGTATCCTCCCATTTAAGCGTTTTGTCGTCCTGACCCATTCTCTTCTCTCTCTGTGAAATAGATTTAAAATAAACTGTTCGCTTACAGTTATTTTAATATATAGAGATTCTGCACTGTTTATCTGAGCAATTTTCATGGCACAAACTTTCACTTTATGGACAAACTTTGTGTATTTGTCTCAAATAATTGTCTTTTTTTTTCATCCGTAACTTAATCCTGGCGTTATTTTAAGCTTATGTTTTACTTCGGTGTGCCAAAAGCTGTTTCTTTATTGTGTTACACATTGTTGCAGCAACACTTCACCAGATTTGGGCATGATTTTAATTTGCATTCAGCGTACTTTCTGCTGCGTGCACACGCCTACACCCTCCATCATCCCACCTGCTTAATGCCAAAATATATGAAAAAAAAAGGTTTTGACCGCAAGCTTGGAGTAAGTTAGCTGAAATTACATTCTAGCTCTTCAAGATGCATGTACAACTGAGACATCTGAATTCCAGTGTAATAATGTGTTCTATAAGTCCTATACATGAGTCTTTCTCTTCATCAAAAGTTGTTTTTCCTCTCCTCGTGTTGCAGATACGGAACAACATTCTTGCCTGCTTCCGCCCAGAATACAAACGGACAACCTTTATGCTCATGGCTGTTTGGTTCACCATGTCTTTCAGGTAAGATAAAGGCCCAGAAAACCTCTGGTGTTCCATCATGATCTAAAACCCATCACACTCACTTTTGGGACTTTTTCCATCCCTCTTCTCTCTCACAACCTTGCAGCTATTACGGCCTGACAGTGTGGTTCCCTGACATGATCAAGTACATCCAGAAGCAGGAATACGAGTCGCGCACAAAGACCTTCACTAAGGAGCGAATGGAGCACGTCACTTTTAACTTCACCCTGGAAAACCAAGTGCATCGCGAAGGACACTATTTCAATGACAAGTAAGACTGTTTTGTCATTGGTACCGTCTCGTTCAGTGTTGCTGTGCATTTTTATAAATATGCAACACAGCTCAAAGATCTGACACCTGTCCACAGGTTCCTCAACCTGAAGATGAAGTCCATGGTGTTTGAAGACTCCGTGTTCGAGGAGTGCTACTTTGAGGACATCACCTCCACTCACACCTTATTCAAGAACTGCACCTTTATCGCAAGTTTGTTTTACAACACAGGTAAGCAAGACTTTGTCATATACTGTATGTCCTGTGCTTAAGTGCATTGAGTTAGTCTGAGGAGCTTTTCACCTGATACAGGACATGAACTGATATTTAGTCTAAAAGGCTTTTATTACCCAACATTACTCACTGAGACATGACTCACCACAGACAACCAGGGTTTTTTTGAGTAGTGGATGGTCCAGCTTTAAATGAATCCCTGTTTCAATAAGGAAAGATCTTTTGGATGTGAAGAATAGTATTTACTGTCATACACAAGGTCGAGGCTCATTTGAGTGTAGATGGGTTGCATCCATACAGAGGGAGTTGTATCCCAGCCACAATATCTGTGTGTTAGTTCGGTTTTGAGAAGATGGATTTTGCATGATTTCAGTCGAACTGACATGTTTTCATGATTTTTAAAGTCAGTTTTCGGTTGGTTTTTCTAATGTAATGTAAACATGCTTAGTGTGTCTGAACTATAAGACATCAGTACCATTTCAACCAAGTTATTTTGTTGCCCATACCTCTCCAGTTTAGTTGCATAAAAGGGCTCACATTTCACTGACAAAGTGAGAAAACAATGGTCTCGCACTGGATCACCGCCTGCCCACTAACCTTCCACCGGATTTGTTTCCGGCATGATAAGGACGCACACTCGTGCATGCTGCAAGAGCATTTCCTGAGAAATGAAGATTTGACGATCTGTAGTTTCTAGAAACATTAAATTGAATTTTTTTTCACCCTATTGACTGTTTTGGAGTGGCGGAATGATGGAGTGACAAATCATTGGAAAAACAAGGGTGTCAGGCACTGATTGGCTTGGAGAACACAGGTGAAACCATCATTAGAGCAGATAAATAACTCTATCGAGAATGTGGAGACAGCGTGGTAAAGTGTGACTGACAAGGGAAAATAGAGCCGTAAGACTAGCCCATAGAAACAGGAAAGGGGGCAGAGATGAGGGTGCAGATCTTCTTTATTGAAGGTAATTTAACTGTTGTAGTGTTGAAACAGTAAAAAAAATGTTTGTCAAAACCACCAAGAGTCCCAAAGATTTTCAGTTGATGTGACTGAGAAAATTCTTGATGAATTAAGCTGTAACTATTTTTGCCGAATGTTTTCTGTAGAACTTTTGATGAATGATTTAATCTTGAAAAAAACCTTTGAAATTGAATTGGAAGCAGTTTAACCACTGAAACAGGACACAGTGTTCACCCATCATTGAGATGTTCCGTCACTGGTAACCCTGGGTTACACAGCAGCACAACTGTTACCATAGCGACACACACACATGCAGCCCAGACTTTTTTTTATAAGGCAGACTGCTGGGATTAGATGAGAAAGAGTGCCTTCATAAGATGAAAAGGATAGATTGGGGATCTTTGATGGAAGTTGACAGAGGTCTAACCGATCTGTGTGTGGAGACAGAATAATTAGAAAACTCCTCCAGCTTTGCCGTGTGTGGTTTTGATTTCCAGCAGAGGTTTAAATCAACATGTCTGAGTCAAAGCTGGGAAACAGATCTGAGAACTAAAGTCAAAAAGCACTTTCTTTGCTGACATTTTTTAGATTTATTTGGGCTTAGCTCTGTGTAACAGTAACAGCCTCCATCTTCTTACTCCTGAAGCCAACCATTCATTCCTTTACGTTTGTGTCACTCGTGCGTCTAAAATTTTACGATCATTCAGCACTTTTATGGCTGACTCCCTGTCCTAAAACTGGCGCTGGTTCATAAAAGCTTGTGTGGCTTTGTCGAATATCTAAACATCTCTGACCAGCTGCAGGCAACAAAGTCCAAAGAAAGTAAAGTGAGAGGCCTCGTAACCATCGGTTTGACCTCCCCTGACACCTTTTTTGCGATATTTCTGATAGGAAACATATATAAAGAAGTTCGGCTGAATTGGATGTTTTCTTTATGATGTTTAGTTTCTGCCTCTAACGAATTTGATTGGAAACAGACCCTGGCGAAGGATTGGTTTTGTGGTGGCTGCGGTAATGCCTTGGCTTTACTGAGAGATGATTCAATTCTCTCTTTTCCTGTTTGAGAATATAAAACCATTTGCGTAGGCGTGTGCGCTTGGGGCACAAAGTCAGACAGTTTTCACGCAAAAAGTCAACATCTAATGCTCAAATGAACAAATTATATAAATACAAATTATATAATGCTACTATAAAACTACTCTATTACTTAAGACTATGGGTATTGTACTGTATAATGTTGTATCCTTGCCACAATCTTAGCTGTGTAAAGCATTGTTCTAACCTTTGATACATAAAAAATTTGCATTAAAAGTGAAAGCTCCTCAGCAGAAATAGCTCCTTAAGTCTTCGTTCTGTGATTTTGGATCCAATTTTGCAAAGAAATAACTTTCTCTTTCTGCCTCCAGATTTGTTCAAATACAGGTTCGTTAACTGTAAACTGATCAACAGCACGTTCCTCCACAACAAGGAGGGCTGCATGCTGGACTTCAGCGATGACTTCAACAACGCCTACATGATATATTTTGTCAACTTTCTTGGCACACTGGCAGTGCTGCCCGGGAACATTGTGTCGGCTCTATTAATGGACAAAATTGGCCGTTTAAGGATGCTGGGTGGGTAAATCTGACGTCTGTAGATGATTTACTTACGACCACAGAGGCTGTTTGATTTAGTTGTTATCCCCCTTCCTCTCTCCACGCAGCGGGATCCAGTGTCATATCCTGTGTCAGCTGTTTTTTCCTGATGTTTGGCAACAGCGAGTCGGGGATGATCGCCCTCTTGTGTCTCTTCGGTGGCATTAGCATCGCCTCGTGGAATGCCCTGGATGTGATAACGGTGGAGCTCTACCCCTCGGACAAAAGGTAGTGTGAAAGCAGTTGTTTTTTAGGTCTGGGTTTGTTTCATTTCAGATTTGTAATGTGCTTATAATCTTGTATAATACTTGTATAAAAGAGAAGGAGAAAATACAATCAACTCGTATTTTTGTGCTTTGTGACAAATGACTTTTAAGTCGACTCCTTTTGCTTATTTCTCCTGGTAGGATTGTTTTTAAAGGCCGAGCTGCTGCAGCTTTTAGGGACTACAAAAACAATATGTTTGATTTTTATTTGTTTGTGGGGCAGCTGACATCTGTTTTTACTCTTATCAGGGGCAGATTACCCATTTGAGCAGCTGAAGCAGTGCTCACTGAAAAAAATTCACAAGAAAAATTCAAATTTTCTATTTATACAGCAAATAAAGGAGTGAAAAGGAAAAACCTGTTCCTCATGGAGCCAGATAGATTAAAGTAAGGTGCTCAATGTTGCCTTCTGAAAAGCAAAGCACAGGTTACTCAGTGTTGCAGTATAGTGCTGCACATGCAGTAATTGAATGTAATCGGTGAGCTCCTTTAGTGTGTTTTGCTGCACACTTTTATGCTACTTTCTCTGCTTCGACCGCACAGACTCTTACATGCTCATAAGTTTTTGTTGTTCTATTTCAATGACACTCGACCACAAATAGAGAGGCTGTGTAAACAAGGAAACACGAACCAAGCTCATTCACAAGCCATAATCTGGCAAACGACAGGCTACAGAAGTTCCAGTGTGTTACACGGTCGATTGGAAGAAATGCAACGTCATTTCACTATGTTTGAATTTTTGAGGAATGACAATGAGAACTATTGTGTTAACTTAAAAACAAGTTATTGATATTCAAAAACTCTCATGGCTCCACATCTCCACCATGTCATTTGAAAGTAATTAGCAATTTGTGCCACTAGATCTCAATACATCCTTCAAACTGGACTTTTAACGATCTATACTGTTAAACGTCCTCCTTTTTGGATCAGTTGCTAAAACTAATAACTGTTTTTGTCTTCAGGACCACAGCGTTCGGCTTCCTGAACGCTCTCTGTAAACTGGCAGCCGTGCTGGGCATCAGCATCTTCCAGTCGTTCGTCGGCATCACCAAGGCCGTACCCATCTTATTTGCTGCTGGCGCGCTCGCTGCCGGCAGTTTCCTTGCGACAAAGTTGCCTGAAACAAGAGGCCAAGTGTTGCAGTAAAGCAGATGACCAGCAGCCGGCAGCAGAGTACAGCTGGAGTGTGTGTTTGACAAGTAGAGCCCGAACATCCCTGAGAGCTTCAGCGCTGTCCGTCCGTCACACAGCAACAGAACAGACTGCCTTCCCCACTGTAAGCCCAGAATCCTTTGAAATGCGGATTGCATCTTGACCATAAAAGAAGAGCTTCACACAAGTAGAAAAAGATACCTGCACCATCACAACACCTGAGCTTAATTTCAGCCGCTCTGCCAGGTAGTATAAAGCATCTGATCTTTTTTACGGAGAACTCTTACAGGGTGATGTGGTTCAAATAGAAATGTGATGAAACACATCCATGGTGAAATGACAGAATGGTCAAATGAAGAGATGAGACTAAAAAAAAAAAAGAAGCCATTTCTGGGGGAAAGTTTTATTTCCATGTGTGTGGTCAGTTTGCAGATAAGATCACAGTGTTTGTCTTGCTATGTGTCTTTTACCTCAGTGACTGTCTTAAAGTGCTGCTTTTTACTTTGTGGTGACATTAGTGGAACGGTTCAGTTCAAAATTCTGTTCATTGACGTGTTTCGTGTCCTGTTTTCTTGAAAAGATCTCAAAAAGATGATATTTCTTCTGAGAATGCCCATCACCCCTTGCCCACTTCCTGTTACTGAAGCCAGACCAGCTAAGTGCTGTTATTCTCTACCAAATACTATTAAAACATTCCACTGAGGCTGGTTTTATTCAGAAGCACTCATTATCTTTGTCCCTGAATAACTCCAGTCTGTTAATTCCCTTAAAACTGAGACAAGCGAAGATGCATTTCACAGGATTCTCTGTTCTATGTGGGACTAGTTGGATCCAGCTCCTTAGTGTTAAACCAGTGTTTTCCCCTTCCTGTTCTGTGGCAGTTTGTTGATGTTCATGAGTGGAACAAAGGGGCATCTGTGGGACGGATTTTGGTCGAGTGCTTAATGTGAAAGCGGACATTAGAAATTAGTTGTGTGAGTGTGTGTGTGTGTGTGTGGGTGTGTGTGTGTGTGTGTGTGGGCCTGTTTCATGGGAGCTCACTGTACTTGAGCTTTGTGGGTCCCACAATGCTGGACCTGAAAAGTTTATATTGTTGTTTGAGGGTTAAGAAGTGGATTTAGGGTTAGCTTCGGGTCCTCACAAATATCAGTGTTCAAGGAACTGTGTGATTGCATGTGTATATCTGTGTGTGTGTGTGTGTATGAGAAAAAGACAGCGTCTCTGATTTATTTATTAAAAATTCTATCATCTCATACAAATGAGTGGAGCCACGTAGACCATACCTTTCATTCTGTGGGGATTTACTCATCTTGTAGCAGAATATATGAAATAGAGGTCACGCGTTTTTAAACTGATTCCATAAAGTCGCATCAGATCCAGATCATGCAGTAGTTCAGTTGTAGTCGAGGCTTTTTGCGATCCCAAGCGTTTGTCGACCTGTTCCACTGCAGATCGCCGTCCTCATGAGAGTTTGCTCAGGTGTCATGGTGAATGAAAGCTCCTAAAAATTCTAGTAGTGGACCTCAAGGGAAGAGTTGCTTTGCTGTTTTTGTTTTTTTTGTTTTTTTTGCTGTTTGAGTTCAAAATGTGTGTTTACAAAAGATAGAAGAAAAAAAGCTAAAGGCCCCTTGATATGACAACATTTCATTCAGAAGCACAAATTATATGGGACCAAAAGAAAAAAAAAAGAAGCAGTCATACGATCTGATTGATCAGTCAGTGCAGCACAAAAGGAAAACAGGATTTTACTTTAAGGGCTCCTGTTCATTCATTCTCCACCGCATCCATTCCTGGCTGAGGATTGATAACGCACTGTGCTACTGTATGGTTCTGCTTTCTTGTCTGCAACTCAAGACTAGAATAACTGTTTTCATTTAAGATTGGACGTAATTGCTCTAAAAGGGAAGCTGATCATTATTTATACATATCACTGTACCTTGGTATCACTTCTCCAAATGTGTACATGAACATGTGTGCTGACAATCAATGAGTCAGTTTACAGCCGGAGAAAGTATCTTGTGACTTAAAATTGTCATCTAGGTTAATTGTGTGCATGCGTGTGTTTATAGTGTGTGTGTCTTATTGAGTCATACGAATGCAATGAAAAAACAAATCTAATCAAGATAGATAAATAAGGGTCGATAGGTAAATAAAAATGGGTACATATACATCTAACGGAGTAAATTAAAAGTCTATAAGATGATTAAAATCAAAATGTTTGTTTTCAAATATATATTTTTTTATTTATTTCTCTACATATTTGTTACCGTATTTACAGTAATTATTTATTCATGGATTTATCGTATTTAAAGTGATTTTGTTTTTGTATATTTTTGCATTTACCTATTTGATATAATATTTATTCTTGTTCACTTATTTTTCCACACTCTTTTTGTTTAGGTGCTGCCTAAGCTGTGGTCCTGCCTAAAGCCAGTTGACAGTTTACAGTTACAGTTAATTTGGCCAAACACCAAAAGGATGATTGAAAAGGAAAAAATGCAAGAATTAAAATACCTACATTGCAAAATAACAAATTAGAATGGTTTAAATTTCCACATTTTTCTATTTACTTTTAGAAAATTTCTGCTTTTGTTTTCTATTCTTCTTTAAGTCAATTATTTTTCATAGCTTTCCTGTTACTTTCATGTTAACGGCCCCCCTTGTAGAATAAATAGAAAGCCTTTTAGCTTAGCTTAGCTTAGTTTAGCATAAATACCAGTCAGAGGAGAAACACCGCTGTTCTCTCCTTTATGCTAGGCTAAGCTAACCAGCTTCATATTTACTGTATTCAAACATCAGAGTGGTGTCTCAATGAATTCCTGACAAAAGAGAAAATTAGAGTTTTTTTTCAAAAGACTCAAAATGTTTTTTTCAGTAGTTAGTGTTTAATGGTCAAATTTGTCCCTTCATGTTCATGCTGTACAGACTTGGATGTGTGTGTGTGTGTGTGTGTGTGTTCAAGCTGACAAAACTGTCTGTCACATATTTTTCTACTCTTTTCTGTTGCAATGTTTTCATCCCCGCGATGAATACAGCTCAGTTGAGGACCACGGAATATATTTGAAAGGAAAAAAAAAATCCAATATGCAGTCCGGAATTGTCTATTTTCTTCTTTGCTATAGACTTGTGTGCTCTCTTTCTAAAGCAGCTCAGTCTGTAAAACACATAAAAGATGTCCCGTCTCAGAGATGACGGGCGGTCTGCTCCTCTGTTCGGAAACACAAAAAAGCCTACCCTAAATCCACAAACATGACTTCACCCACCAAACCTCTGTACTCAACTGATCGTGACGCATGTTTGTATCGTGTTGTCTGACTTCTTGGACGTCCTGTATACCAGCTGTTTTCGTCAAAAGCAAGAACTTGTGTTTTCATTGTCGTACGATGACATAGATTTGTTGCTTGCAGTGATTGTTCTTAATCAAAGTGGGATTAAAATTGATCAAACTTGAGTATGTGTTCTGAAAGTAAGATATCGGTGACTGTGCTCCTTGTTTACCTTGGACCTAGGTAACTTTTATACGTATATATATATATACATAGTATATATGTTTGATTTTCTGAGGAGGATGCTCATAATCATGCAATTTATCTTGTCACAGAAGAACAAGATGGTTAAGGCCGGGAACAGGCAATAGTGGCAGGAGCCAAAAATGTGCATAAACGATGTACAAAAAGTTCAGTTTGACCTACCTGCTTGTTTGTGAATCCATAGAAAAGGGGGAAGTGTAAGTAATAAAGTGGAGACTTTCCCAAAAACAGCAAGTCAGTGTTAAACTCCAAAGGGCCACAGTTTAACTTATCAAAAGAGCGCCCTCTGTCAAATTGAAGCTCCTACAAAAATGTGCAAGTTCTAATATTTAATGTTACTATGTGTAGAATTTCCATTCTATATACATGGATATATATATATATATATATATATATCTGTACAAATAATCAAAAGGATTGCCGAGTTGTATCTATAACAATGGTGATATGGGATGTGGTCAAAATAAAGCAAACACCAGCTTGAAGACTTAACTTACTGGTGGTTTGTTGAAAGTGTTTTTATGGCATGATTTTTTTTCAATTTTTTTCTGGTGAAATTACAAAAGCCCACATATGAGTCCTGAACGAATTCGAAAAACCCTCATCCGCAGTAAACTGCGAGAATCCGTCTCTGCGGTTGGGACTGAAGGAGTTTCCGTTTGTGTTTTCTTTGGTTCAACTCCAATCTGTTTATTAACTGATAAAAGTTCTTCTCTAAATGTGAGTTCACTTCAAAAAGTTGGTGTACCGTGTGTAGAAAATGTAGATGTTTGTACGTGAAACTATGGAATTTGTGGAACAAAAAGATCAAGGAAAACGAATCCAAAAAAAAAAAAAAAAAGTTCTATATGACACAAAAAATCTATTGTGTGTTGTCTTTGTGTTTTGTAAATGAAGACTGAAAATCTTGGTAAATTCAGTATTTATTACTTCTGGATATTAAGAATATTTTAGTGATGCTGAAAAGGTGCTGTATTTATTTTCTGTGAGAGTTGTTCACTATGCTGGAATTCGCACTTCTGTGAAAGTTATCCAGTTCTATGAAGAAAATGATGAATCATAATGGAAATAAAACTTGAAAGAAAACCAGTGTTATTGATTGCATTGAACATTGAGACCGATTCATTATGTTTTTCTTTTTTCCTTAAAGCAATACAATGTAACTTCTCAAAAAGCCCACTATGGAGCTCCCCCTACAGGCTTGGAGGTAATGTACGGTTACACTGTCGTAAATACAACACCCTTTCGCTTTCACGTTTCACGTTTGTTGACGAACCGGTGAGGAGTCAGAAGGTGCAAGCTATGTCGACCGAGAAGGTAAGAGTAATCAAATGTACCTGGGAGCGTGAGAGGGGTCTATTTGTTTTTGCGGTAGGTGTGCCAGAAAGCAAGTCGAAGTACTTTCTCTCAGCTCCCGGGCCGGTCCAGCAAAGTTACATAGCGCAGTTTTTCCAACTCAGACCCTCGAAGGGCATAGGAGACAGGCCAATCGTAATATTAAAACTCATTCTAGCCGCACAATTTTTTTCAAGCTGTTATTTTAAGGTAGAAATGTTACATAGTATTACTTTAATGTAACATATGGCATTAAAAACAAAAGAACTGTCTACAACCAGTGTCCAAAAATGTTGACAGCACTTCTTCCTTGAAATCCATTTTCTGGCCTGACAAGGAAAAAAGGAAAATCTGAAATTCTTTCCATTTTTTCAAACCATCATGAAGCTTTCTCCCATCCTTAATGGACCTTCTTTTAGGGACTCTACCCTCTGCTCAACAGGGATCTCGTCATCTGTTCCCAGCAAAGTTGCAAAGATGTTCTCAATGGTGGGGCTGCCATATTATGAGCTATTTTAAAAACAAGCCAGGGTGCATCTGAGTGTGTAATTACATTCTCAAATCTCTGTGAGTACATTATGAGGCTTTCACTGTTTTCCAAGTTTCCAAGCAAGTTGCAGCTAAGATGCTTAACTCGAATGACAAAAGCCCACAGATGAGTCCTGAACGAATCCGAAAAACCCTCATCTGCAGTAAACTGCGAGAATCCGTCTCTGCAGTTGCTTTGTACAATGTCAATAAACAAAATCAATCAATCAATCAATCAATCAATCAATCTTTTGGGCAATCCGGGCTGATTGGATCATTTCGAGGAGGGGATTCGAGTTATACGGATCACTTGAGTCACTTATTAAAAAAAAAAAAAAAAAAAAAAAAAAAACCCTTTCTGCCGTTTAGTGGCTATGCGCCTCGCCTTTTTTTTTGGTCCCATTTATCAATTCATTTTGATAAATCAAAGAGCAGCCTACGGCTACAAGTTCATTCATTTATTTTTTTCAAGTACTAATTCAACGCCATTTTATCTGAAAGCCAGACACAACAGCTAGTGTGTGCATTTACACAGCGACAAATGTGGTAGCATTAGGTGAGGCAATGCTGAGTTTAGACCTACAAGTAAACAACATGGAATGATCTTGCCCTCCCTATATCACTAAATTAGGGTGACCATACGTCCGTATTTCCCGGGACATGTCCGTATTTCACGGGACGCCCGGGACAGGAAGTGAAATACGGACGTGTCCCGGGAAATACGGACGTATGGTCACCCTAACTAAATGATTATTTTTCAACGACTGTACAAGATGCATGAAGCCACGCTAACCGATGCTTCAGCAGTCAGATGGGTTGACGACAATCCTTGCTGCCGACTGACAGGCGCTCGAGACAGAATCGAAACTTAAAAAGCTCCGAGTTGGCATGGATTCGCTACTGGCCCGTCTGACCGCTGAATCGCTGGCTCTGGGTGACTCAACGGTCAGACGGGCAAGTAGCGAATCCATGCCAACTTGGAGCTTTTTAAGTTTCGATTCTGTCGCGTGACTTGACGAGCGAGCGGCCAGTCGCGGCAGCAAGGATTTTCGCTGTCAGGCCGTGAGTCACCCAGAGCCAGCGGGGATTCGTCCCTCACTGTAAGTAACGGACAGATCGCAAATCAGGACGGATCAGTAGGGGGCATGGCTCACTTAACCGACAAACGGGCTCGTGACAAACGGGGCGGGAGTTAGGTTTCGTTTCACTTACGGCGCTAGCATGGTTGCTGCGTCCATAGACATAATATAATATAATAGACATTTAACGCGACCCAGAGGCGAAAGGGGCGTCTACCTATAATATGTCTATGGCTGCGTCTGTCACGGCGGTGTCGCACCGTGACGTCAAAATGACGTTTCAGGCATGGCGCTTCCCTTGAACAGACGGCGCAGCGCGTTGTCGTGCACCAGTCGATTTTTGTAACTTGGCAGCGCCACCAACGAAAAACCGGATGGACCGTTGTGAGACCAGGCTCAGTCAGGAGGAGGTGCGTTTGTACAGGCAGCTGTACGAAACTGCAGTGAAACAGCACAGGGAGGACGTAAACTCCCAAAACTTGTGCACAGAGATTGGCAGAACTTTGGTGAAAGAGGGAGAGTTCTGTAAGAATGTGTGGAAGAAGCTACGGGACAGATACGTGAAGGCAAAGAAGAGGGCAGAGACTCTGTTGATGCCGGGGGCTTCAAACCTTCACCTCTATTAACTGAATTAAAAACTTAAAATGATCCGAAAACTGCAGCAGTATCATTAATTACAGTGTTCCTGCTCTTGACAGCGGCATTGTTTTCTTCTCCACTTTCGTGGTTGTAGAGTAGCGGTAACCTTCACGTAGCAGCGCCACCTCTGTGAAGGAGAAAATTGCAACTACTGGCGCATCGACTTGCGCCACTATACATGGCGGGCATGAAATCGTGACGTCATCAACACCGCTCGCGCTAGCAGACGCGGCAACCATGCTAGAGCCTTCAGTGTGTGACTGTGTGTTCGTGACTGAACACCATGCTAGAGAATGACTGTAGCCTAGTAGGCAACTAAAGAGGGATATATATTCCGGTTTCATCATTTCTCTCACGACTAAGTTGCAAGAGCGCTGTAACTGCCATTTGTTGACATAATGAAATGCGGTCTGGCTCGACTTGGGCGGATCATTTATTTTTTTTTTTTTTTTAAGGCGGATCAAATGCATGCCACCATCTGGTCTGCCCGGGTGACATATTTATCCGGGTTGAAAAACGGATAACCCGGATTTTGTTACAGCTCTAGTTACATAGCACAGTTTTTCCAACTCAGACCCCCGAAGGGCATAGGAGACAGGCCAATCGTAATATTAAAACTCATTCTAGCCGCACAATTTTTTTCAAGCTGTTATTTTAAGGTAGAAATGTTACATAGTATTGCTCTTTGCACCAGTATCACATGCGACGCAGCATTTGGCACCAGTAAAAAGTGTTGTGCTGCAAGCCGAATCTGACCACTCGATTTGTGGGATATGGCGACTAACTCCAAGTTCCCTACTGCAGTAGGGAACTTGGAGTTCCTGTCAGTTTTTAATTAATGTATCAATAATGTATATATTTTTGTATTGAAAGCAGCAGAACAACCAACATAGCTAGCATGCTGTCGTAAACGGTGGCCGTGGCTCAGTGGTTAGAGTCGGTCAGCCAACCGGAAGGTTGGCAGGTTCAATTCCCACTCTTGTCACTCAAAAATTGGTGGAACTGACAGCTGGAGGGGTGTCCGTCCACCTCCTTGTCACGGCCGAGGTGCCCTTGAGCAAGGCACCGTACCCCCACGCACCCCGGGCGCTGCAAATGGCTGCCCACCGCTCCAGGTTGGCATCTGTCTCTATGAGTGTGACCCTGTGCATGTCAACAGGTGCCAACCTGGATAGGTTAAAAGCAGAGGACAAATTTCGTGTATGCATGACAAATAAAATATATATTTAAAAAAAATAAAATCTAATCTTACCAGGTTAATTCTGACTACAAAGAACCTCAACTTACTAGAAGATTCATACATTTTTAAACCTTACAAAAAGACAGTGGAGGTACTAGTTTACATCAGCAGGTGGCATGGTAGTGCCGAAGAGAGAGTAAATCAGGAATTCAGGGACTCTGTATCATGGTGATTGCAGACATGTAGCTTCTTTTCACAATTTAAATGATAAACACTGAATACTTCTAGACTGACAAACAGAATATGGCAATTGAATCAGTTAGCACTACTTTGTTTCAGTCACTTGTAGATACTGCTTATTGGGACAGAAAGTGGATTTCTGACACTTCTTTGTATACCACTTAAAGGCAACCATTTTCAAATGACCCTGAGATGGGGGTATTTTTTTCCCGCATCATTAGGGGAGCTGCAGTTTGCCCTCTTGTCAAAATCTTCTGCATTTTATTTGTCAGTATAATGCAGAAGATGTAATCTTCAACTGATCAAAAATCCATGTCGGCCACCTTCACTAATCTTTTGCCACACAAGTGTGGTCAATGTCTTCAGGGGCGGATTGGGAAGTATTTTTCCACCGGGACAATTTTTCCCTTGCCGGCCTCATACCAAAAAAAAATTTTGGTCAATTGTTTACCACCAGGTGGCAAAAGCACACGACTGTCTATAATAAACCTTGCTCTCCCGTGCACATTACAATGCTTCTGCTATTGAGGGCTTTGGACGCCATTTCCATCAATTGACTTTCTAGCAGCTGTGCTCGTGCTTACGTAACGGCATGACTAACAGAACATGTCTTTCAAATGGAAAACTGGAGATTGAAACATTGAGTTGCAGCAATACATTTTCATTCCATATGTAGCCCATTTAGATCAAAACAACTCTCCTGAAACCATTCAATATTCAAATAGCTCAATTCGGATATAACAAGTGAACATGCATTTTTGAAAAAAAAATATTTTAAACCATTAGCCTGCATGAACCTTGCTTGCTTGCCTTCATCTGCTAGCCAATTTTCCTCCTCTGGTGACACGACACTGTTTTCATAACTTTGCTTATTTGACTTTCTGGTAGTAGTGGCAATGCTAACATTATAGAGGAAATTGAACATAGCTAATTCATACCAACAAACAAATGCGCAAATCCAAGTGTCATTGATTATTTAGGTCCTAACACATGTTAATTACACACAATTAACCTAGCTTGTGTGCTAACCTGACTAGCACACACCAATGTCAATGCAACAATGTCATTTACCTGTACTTTGCCGGCGTGGATTGTGGAATAAATCCGTAATTTTTGAGCACTTAAGATGCCTCCTCCTCCTTTTTAATCCTGGCTTTTTCAGCACCTCCTTTTTCCTTCCATGTTGCACTTGACTCCAGAACTGCAGGCGTAGGACTTGCCAGAAACAGACCTAGATGCTTGCCATCACTTGAGTAGACTAGGGCTGAATCTCAGATGGCGCACTTGTGCACTTCGGGCACTATGGTTTAGTGCGTAATTAATATGCCATACACACTAACACTTCAGTGCACAAGTACTAAGTACTACGGGCTGCCAGTCGGCTTACAAGGGCCGTTGACATCATGTTTAGGCCAGCCAGCCTGCCGGATAAGTCCCAGAAGTCCAGACGGCCAATCCGCCCCTGAATGTCTTAATAAAGCAACCCCATGCTGAAGTGAGACTTGAAGATTCTCCATTTACTGCCATCACTAAAGTAAGGAGCCTCTATTTTCTGGTCATTTCCACAGAGTCTGATATGCAAAGTACTTTCCTCTGGCTACAGTAACAAATGAATATGATTGATATTTGGTCTTGAGGCATGTTTGCTCATCAAAAGCTACTTTACACAACTGTGGCGTCAGTGCATTCATGAATATTAAAGACACAACTGAAGAAAGGAGTTAGCAAAAAAAAAAAAAAAAAAAAAAAAAAAAAGCAACCAAAAGCCAAGGTTGCCAACCCTCTTTATTCATGAAACTGCAAATCCAAACCAAAATGGTCACATCATTGGAAAACAAGCATATTTCGCGATGCCACACTGGTTGTGTTTGTTCCGAGCCATTTTTATATATCCTTTCTCACCGAAGTGTACACCCCAACTACAAAGAATGGATATTTACAGTCAGTGAAGTCCTGACAATACAAAATGTTTATAAAAGTTAGAAACTTACTCTTCATACAAACCTGTTTTTGACCAACCAGTAGTCTTCTCCATTCTCAGTACCATATCCCACAAGCAGCACTCCATGGTTCACATGGTGGGTGCATGAATGGTCCTGGTACACACCTGTTAGGCCACATAAGACATTCACAAAAAAAAAAATCTCCCTTCCTCACAACTTTGAAATTCTACATCATTTTAAGAGGTATGAAACCATTTGCCCTTACCGCGTCGGTAGAAGAGAAACTTTAGCCTAGAAGCATCAATTGCAACGGAGATGGGGCCGATGCTAACCAAGCCCACCTTCAATGCATATTCATCTCCCTTTGTTAAGAAGCCGTACCCTGAGCAGTTTGCTGCCCGATACTGTGAGCGGTACTTGCATTTATCACGCTGAAAGTGTTGTGCAGGGGAATTAATTAATGCTTTGACAGGTTTAAGTATGGGGCTTATACCATGCAAACCGAGACATTGACCAACCTTTCCAATATAGGGGTAAGCATCATCAGAGTCAAGGCCATGGTTTTGCATGACATACTGGAAGGCGTTTGCCATGGAGCCTCCCTTGCAGCCAGAGTTGCCATATTTTGTGGAGCAGTCCACCAGATTCTGTGGACTGAGAGACATCAGGATGCCTGTGGACTTCTTTAGTTGCCCCTCCAGGGCTCCAACTGCACTAAACGCCCAACAAGAGCCACAAGAACCCTAAAAGATAAAATGGTTTGAGACACCATGCAAAAAGAATTGCCCGGATCTCAGGTGTTCTTGCATGTAGGATGACCTCACTTGTGTTTTGACTGAAGTGACCAGCCCTTTATCCCTCCAGTCTAGACTAGCTGGCAGAGAGTGATTGACTTTAGTCAAGTCATAAGGAATCCTCTCCAGGTCAGATGGTACAATAGTGCCGGTGAGCGTATTGGCGATCTCTTCGATGGTCTGCAAGCACAGAGATCACAGTACTTGTTTGGTCACTTGAGCAATGCATCCTCATATATTCATCTCTCAAAATACTCACCAGATCTCCCAAATGATTCATTGCCAACTCAAATGTGTGCAAGCCCAGGGAAGTTTCCAGGTTATGGAGATTAATCATTGCCAAGTTTTTCTCCCATATCTGTCGGCGATCCAGCTCCTCAATCTAGAACACAGAATGCAATTCAATACTTTCCTAGCATTTGTGAAATAAATAAGATATTTAGGATCAATAATTACTGGCAGAAACTAAAAGAAAGGATTAAGTTTTCTTTTGGAAAAAAAAAAAAAAGTACATTGTGGAACAGCTAGTCATGATTCCTGATTCAAGTCCTTGAAACACTCCAACTTTGTCAACTGAAATATTGGTCACCCAGCTGAGTGCCAATATAGTGATTAGTTGGGCAGGATTAAAGACCTCAGCTTTTACCTGATGAGCATACGCTTTGTTATGCATCTTCTTCCACAGCTCCCAGTGGTGATCCACATGCAAACTGGGAACAGCTGCTGCAAATCCACTCAAGAGTGTGAAAAATAGGGTTTGAAACATTTTGAGGTCTGGAAAAGAAGAAATTGTCATTCAACCAGTGTCAGAAGAGAAAAACAAAGTTGACAGACTTGAGGGCTGCTGTCCACTTTGATTTGGCGGTTATCGCAATCTTTAACAGAAATGGGTATATGAATTAATGCTAATCTATACAAAGTTAATTATTATCAGTATTATTATTTGACAAAGCAATCGATGCCATACTCATACACTCATGATGGGAGCCTCACATTGACAAGGGATGACTACATGACCCACCTGAACCTCTTAAAAACAAACAAAAAAAAGAAAGTCTCCACCACCATGTATTTATCAGCACACTCACTGCACACCTGAAAATAATTAAATCCGTGTTAACAGTCTTTTTTTTTTACCACTTGGTGGCAGCGGAAACGAGCTGTTTCAAGGAGTCGTGTTTCTGTGCCGAGGGGAATGTGAGTCCAATAGTTATCCTCTTTACTCTGTTTTTGTTCTTTCCTGTTTCAACTCCTGATGTGGGGAAAAAAAAGACTCTTTAACTTTCAAGTGCTCTGGTATATTCACCACCTTGACATTATGTGTGTGTCAGTCCTTTGCTTTGTCCTTTTGTGCTGAGCAGCTGGTGTCCAGAGTTTTCTTTAAAGGGTCTTTTCACTGGAAATATTCTCCTGCTGTGGCTGAGGTAATGACTGCAGTAAGAGTGAACCAGCAAAGAGACAGAAAAGTTCTGCCTGAACAGCCAAACAAAAAACTTATATATTTATCTGTTTTAGTTGTGAATAAGGTTGCCATGACATCAGATTTTCACTATTGTTCATTAAGTGTTGAGATAAGATGACATTATCATCTCTGAGATCATCTGCAAATAATAACAATGACATGATTGCCTAAAATCTGATATCTAATTTGTCCCTCCTCATCACCCATCTTCTGTGTCTCCCTCCGTCCTTCTTCGTCCTCCTCCCTGGAAATGGATATCCAATGAAAGTGATCTCAGCAAAACATCTCGAAGGATGGCTCAGTTCCTTAAATGAAAGTGGAGGAGAGGATACTCAGATGCATCCTCTAGAATTCTACTCAGCTTCTCTAATATATAAAGAGGGTGTGACACATTGAACACAGTGGTAGGCTGTAACAAAATAATGGTCATATGATGCAGACAGATGTCATTTTAAAATAATAGCTTCAAAACAAGAATGTGTCTTTTGTTAAACACTTGTCACCCTGTCTTGTCTCTTCCTGACATCTTTTACTTGCATCTAGTCTACGGGGGAGTAAGAGACAAGGAGAAGAATCGATGATTGGAAGTTCTCTTCTTGGCCTACAGTCAATCAGAAAAGGGTGTTTTTCTGCTCTGCTTGCTTGATTAGGTAAATGGAATTCAAAGTTAAAAGATGTACAGAGACTAAATACATTCTCACACAGTTACGAAACAACTCTTCTAACTGGTGAAATGGTTTTACATGGACAGGAAGAGAAAGAAGATGATAGTGTGTACTTTAAGGATCCTGCAGGGGATGTATGGATGTTTGTACAATGTAAAAATAGTAAATCAGTAAAGGAAAAGGAATCCAAACAGCTAAAAAGAAAACAGGAAGAGTAATATGAACATGATGTATTCCAGTTTAAAGCCTGAGTACATACAGATGAGAACTGCAAAGGTGTGTTCATCTGTTACACAGAGGTGAGCTGTTGTACAGCATTATGGGGGAAAGTAAGGAAGGATTTCCTGAAATGTTCTTTCTGACAGCGGAGCCGAATGAGTCTGTTGGAGAAAGAGCTCCTGGAGTCCTGTCACAGAGAGGGTGGAGTGGATCGTCCATGATGGAGAGGGACTGTGGGCGAGGAGGCGCTGTCAGAGTTTCCTTTGCTTTTTAAGTCTTCTCTCTTAAAAAACTTTAAAAATACTTTTTCCATTTTTTCCCCCCATTTTTTGATTTGACATATCTACCATCATGGAGCACATGTTATTGGCTGTTCCCAAAAGCTCCAGCTGCAACTTGAATGGATACAACAAATGGTACCAAGCAGTCTTCTAAGTGAAAGGAGGGGTTTATAAGTGTTCTTTAACATGAAAAGAGTACATTATACTGAAAAACGTGAAGCAGCGTTAAGGTCACACTGAGGGAAAGAAAAATCTTGAACTTTTTCAAAAATGTCCTCTTTCAAGAATAAAGTCGTGATATCGAGATTAAAGTAACGTTAAAATGATATTTCAAGAATTAAATAAAAGAGCAGAGATTAAGCTCCAGCGGTCTATTAAACCAAGTTTGGAGAGTAACAGCACACATCTATACTCTGACATCTGTCCATTACCAGTTATTTCAGCTTACAGGAATGCAGCCAAGTCTTCCAAGTTTATGTGGTTTCTCGTTCAGAACAATCGCAATTATAAACACAATCTCTTACTTACCACACTGTGCTTGTGTGCCAAATGCGAAAGAATTTCTACCAAAGTAAAACCTCACCAGCTCATTCACACAGGCATTTTGTTGACATATGGTTGGCCTTTGCTGGTTTATTTTAATCTCAGTTATTTCGCTTTGATCTTGAAATGTCAAGTTTTTTTCCTTGAGGGAAAAAAAGAGGAAATAAACAACCTCTTCTTATGAATGTGGTTCTGTTGTGAGAATATTTCCTCCTACTTCTGCCTCTACTTGAATTGGTAATAATTCAATTTCTATTTAATCCTTGACAGCAGAGTTACACAAGTGACCTCAAATCAAATAAGAGCATGTAGGATGACATTTCATCTGTTTGTTTTGTCTTCTATTTTTATTAGATTTATTAAGTTTAACACACAGGGAGCAAAGCCAATGTTTTAATAAAAGTATTTCAATAAATACATAGCATACAGAATTTGAAAAAAACTAACATATTCAATTCAAAAACTGAAAATATCAGTGAGGAATACGACCGAAGCAGGAAGAAGGGTTTTGTAACTTTTATACTGAAGTTTTTTTTCTATTAGTTTTTCATTTTCAGGGCAGCATTTGCAGTTTATGAACAAACGTCATGTCTCTGATATTGGATTAAATAACCTTAAATATGTTCAGGTAGACATCACAGTGTAGGGTAAACTCCAAGTGTTGCGATGCCACAGATATTTCTCCTGTTCCTGGCGATCCGAATGAAGCCTCCTTCTCCCCATTGAGGTCCCCAACTGAGACACAGAAACACTCATATTTGATATCGATGTCAAACGATTTGTCCAAGTAAACTCTTTTTCACTTTCTAGCCAAGAGAAACCAGTTTACCTGTTTTTCACAAGCCAGTAGTCTTGTCCAGCGTCTGTGCCATAGCCCACAACCAGGACAGCGTGATTTACAAACTTGGGGTTGCAGCTGGGCTCGTTGTACAAACCTGCAAGATGCATGTGTTCAGTGGAAGTAGGAAGTGGAATAATCTGATAAATACAACAACGGTTGACGTTCGCTGCTGAAAACCTGTCGATAAAATGCTTTACAAAAGTGAGAAGAAGTCATATTTTATGTGTCAAAATAAGCAGACCTTAATTTTTTTCCAGGCATTGACTTCATTTTTTTTTAAAATTTCATAAAATAAACAGAAATGTCAAACTTGGCAAGAAAACATTTGTTCTAAAAATACAGTTGCATATCTTTTTTTCTTTATTCCCAAAGTACATACATGTCACCCATGTTTACTTAGTGTACCCATAGAACAACTGAATATCAAATTTATTCACTTTTATGTAACTTAGAGTGATTCAGTGGACGTCTGAGAGAGTTAGATTCAGTCAAAAGTCTCCTGGGCTGAGGTGATAATGGTTTATCGCAGAAAGTCATACAATGTGTAAGAGCCCCTGGGTTTTTTGAAGAAACACGAAAGAATTTGACTCTCCGGCTCCCCCCAGGATGCAACACCACTGTCAGAAAAACAAATCTCTGTGTGAGCCCTGCAACTGCACAGCCATGCATGATCTTGTTGGGACCACAAAGATGCCTTCAAAATGTATCATGCGTCTTTAAGGCAAACAGTGAGGTGCAGGGCAGGAAACCAAAGCTGTGAGCTGTGGTATTTCAATCCCAGGTGCTCAGGCCCTGACAAAAGTTAACATACTTAAAAAAGAAGAAGGAAAAAAAGAAGCACAGGTTCTCAAACTTCTCTACCATTGCTTTTAATGTTGATTGTTGTTGATATTGATGTTGCTCATGTTGGGGTGGTAGTATGTGTGCAGTGTGGTTGTCGGTGTGATGTTATGTGTGAGTATTATGCATGAATTGTTTTAATTATTTATTTTATTATGTAAAGCGCTTTGTGCTGCTTTTTTAGTATGAAAGGTGCTATATAAATAAAGTTTGATTTGATTTAAGAAAGGGAAATGCTGATTTGTAGTATCTGCTCTTTTCAAGAATCTTTCTGTTGAAATGAGACCAAAATATGAAAACATATGAAATGTGACAACATGTACGGTATATGTCATGATATTTATCGAATTTATGACACTCATTCTTAAGTGTTAACAACAAAATGTGAGCTCAAAGCTGCCAGTGCAAAATGTTCCCACACCGCGACTCTGTCAGCGACCTCACCTCCTCTGTACATATGGAAAGATGGCAGCATGGCATTCACGGCCACAGCGATTGGTCCCACTGATGCCACTGCAGCCTGCAGAGCCCGCTCATCTCCACGTGGGAGGACGTGGAAGTTGGAGCAATAACCTGCCTTTCCTTTGGCAGAATAGCGACATTTCCCATTCTAAGAACAGAAATTAGGTTTAAAGGATCGATTATGGGAATTTTGTTGGAATATGTTAAAAAAATTCAATATTTCACACACATATCCTGAATTTAGCCCAGTCTTAAGAAAACATGTAATTTGTCCACACAATCAGTTCGCTGAAGTTGTGAGAGGAAAATATATTTCATTGTCTGCTATTTTTTTTATAAAGAAGTGTTCAGGCTCAGTGATACGAACCAGTAACCACATTTATTCCTTTTCGAGTAGTCGAAAACTGTTGAGAAGAAATTCCCTCTTTTCCTATAGGCTCATTACCTTGACCTCACGGGAAAATAAATATTCTACAGAAGGGCTTTAGATACTTCATCTGATGCCTGTCTCGACACAGAGACAATTTATTAGTATGATAAGATGTGATATGATATAAAATAGTGATTTATTATCAAGGTTTGTAATTTAAAAGGGAAGAAGAAGGCACAAAAATGAAATAGTGTTGTCACAGGCCGCTCACTCTCACTTTCCCGCCCTCATATTCATCCACACAACTCACTTAGCACCACTGGATGAAGTTAATTGTGTGTCGCTATGAAAGCTGAGTAGTTTTGGGAGGAAATTATCTGTTTTGTTTTGTTTTAGTAAAGGATGTTCCTGTGTTTCATATGCTAATTAAGAAAACTCTGAAGCTCTTGACTGAACCCTCCTCAGCAGGAGAGACTATTTGAGCGGACCCTCGGTTCTCTGTCATAACAGTTCATTGTGTTACACCACAGTACACCCTTTAATACCACTTTCGGGGTAAAAAAGGAAGAAAAGAAAGAAAAAGAAAAAGAGCCTTCCAAGTGGGAAGTTTGCATTTCTCCCTTCATGCATTCTGAAGCTGACCTGGTGTTCATAGGGGTAAAAGCTCTCCGAATCGACGCCCCCATTTTGGATGATGTAGCTGTAGGATTTAGTGATGTAACCCCCTCTGCAGCCAAGGTTTCCAACTACAGTGCTGCAGTCCACCAGGTTCTGTGGACTCAATGAAACAAGGACGCCCGTTCGCTTCTTCATCTGGCCCTCAAGAGCTCCCAAAGAGCTGAAGGCCCAGCATGAGCCACATAACCCCTTAAAAAACACAAAAACATGTTGACTGTAGCTCCTTTTGTTGGATTGCTCCCTTTTCCTTGGAGTAGCTTGTTTCTTACCTGGTTTTTGACAGAGCTGACTAGGCCTTTCTTCCTCCAGTCCACACTCTGGGGTATTGATAAATCATTTATGTCCTTAAAAGTCCCATTTATGAAATCAAGAGGCTCCTCCAGCCTCAAGCCGTTAAGCTTCTCATTGATTTCCTCGGCTGTCTTAACACAAAAGAAAAAGCACTTATGAAATGCACATGAGGGCTGTTTCAAGATTAGTGAAAAACCTCTGGACCTTTTCTGAATGTGTACAAACAGCAGCGTAAAGACACAATCCAGTGGATTTCTGTACGCCATTGTGTTATAACTATAATTAACAAAACAGACACATATACACATACAGACACATATGCAGACTGTATTAACAGGAAGACGATAGCCTTTAAAACGTGATATATTTATGATCTGTGCAACAGAATTTCATCTAGCTTAACAGAAACCACGGGGGACAGTAAAGTACCAATCTATGTGCTTACTTGACTTTCTCACTCCTATATGTCCGATAATATATTCTATATATACTATGTGTCTTTTCACTAATTTCCAACAACCAGCCGCATACTTTGGCTGTACTCTCGCTGTTTTTATTTTGCACATCCTCTTCCTCAGTGACACCCGCACACATTTAAACAATTAATCCCAACTTCCTCTGATTCTTTAGAAGTTCACCCCTGCTTTTAGAAGGAAGATCTTAAATGTCACTCCAACATCAGCTTCGTTTTTCTACTCCAATACCACTCAATGTTCCTTATTTACCTGCTGCTCTTTTTCACCTTTGCTTGTCTTATCAGTATAATCCGACTCTTTATGTAGTTTCATTGATCATAAAACCTCTGCAAAGTCTTTTAATTTCTTCTTCTTTCTTTTTTAACTCCAGGTGCCTTCACATTTTCCATGGTTTTCGGTTTCTTTTTTAAATTTTTCATTTTGAGCCTTTATAATGACATCGTCTTCTCGCAGTTTCTTTTTTACCTCCGGGCTTTACTTTTTGCCTCTTTTGTGCATTTTCGCTTCAGTCTTTTTCTGACTTTTGGCCCAGCTAGAACGTTTGGAAATGAAGGTGATTCATCATGTTTTTGTTACTCGTTTTCTGTCCTGGCGTCTGCTCTGCCTCTCACATTTGTACAGCCTCTATCCTCTTAAAAAAAAGTTGTATTCTGGATTTATGTTAGTCTTCTGTGCGCTTCCATTGGGCCTGTTCCTAAACAAGTGCGTGCCTCTCTGATGCCTCTGAAATACAAAGTCCTCTGAGAGTGGTCCAAAAGCTTGTGTGTGTCCAAGACATTTCTGCCAGATTCCTGCAGAGTCAAAACGTCACACCCATCCGGGCTTCATCATCAAAATAGGAACCCTCCTTGGTGTAATACCTTTAGAAAATGCCCTTCGTCCCCATTTTATATTCACTTCTAATCATTCATTTTCACTCTTAATTGTGCTTGAACAAGAAAACCTCACTCTCTCTTTATATTTTTTTGTATCACTGCACTTGCATTCTGTGCTTTTTGGCACAATTCTTGCACCGAACAGTCACTTTTGTTAAAAAAAACACAAACACAAAAAAATACAATAGAGCTTTATGGTAAACCAGGCTTAACCATGACAGTTTCAGCTGTAGTAAAAACCAAAATGGAAATTAAGAAATTTAGTTTCTTATTGAACAAATTGTCAACATATGCAACATGAATAAAATTAACCAACTGACTCACCACAACAATACAGTTTGCTGGCTTGCACCACAGCTGAACTTTCATTCTATATATATATCAGATCTTCTCTGATAGTAGTAATTCCTGCAAATATTTACAATAGCTTGTAGCTTTATTAGCCCTCCCAGATGTACTGCTGACCATATAAGAGTTGTCTAATATAAGAGTCCTGATTGTCTGAGCTGGCCCAGTCCAGGCTGGATTAAATTAATCAGATTGCATGAGGGGAGATTAGAGCTGATCTATAGGTTGGAGGGTTAAATTAAGCCCACTGGGTGCAGTTTTAAATGCAGATTAACAGTGTTGGTCAGTGGCATTGGTCTTGCTCACGCAAAAGATCGATGAATGGGAATTTTCATATGGCGTTCAAATGTTTGTTATGCAGTTTGTATCCACCAGAGGTCTCAGACATGCCTCAGACCTCAGCATTGAGATGTCCAGTGTTGATTCTTTAACACTGATGCTGTGCTGTACAGAATGCACAATATCTTACATGGCAGGAATTTGTGACTTTTGGTTATTAAATTTCTTTGTGTCATGCATAGGCCTTTATAGATGGCGAGCTTCTTTAGTTCTTCCTCCCCTTCAGTCCAACATTGGAGGAAGAAGTAGTGCCGTCCACAGAGCTTAAATGTATTTTTATAAAATCTATGGTCCAATCTCTTGTCAGTCATGATAAAAGACATGTAGTAGTTACTGAACCAAAACATGCAACGCTGACTAGAGCTCCCTCAAAGCAACCACAGAGCAGGATGGGTGGGTTTGCTCCCAGCATTAACACAGTAGGAGAGTGCTGCTCTCCTACTGTGCTTACAATTTGTCATCTCTGACATCACTGACACTGGAGAAATGCTCCCATGGCTGAAACCATAACAGCTATAACAGTCAATGGTATAAAAAAATTGTATCATGAGTTTCATTTCCTCGCTTATCTTCCTTTGCAGCATCTGTGACGGCCAAAGATAAAATTAGTTAAAATGCCTGGTTAGGTTTAGAGCAGTATGCAATGTTATAGGTTACACATTTTAATATTCCTGAGCGGACTCCACCATATACTATGCAAAACGTGAGCCTATAGATACGTTGCCATCTCACAACTTTCAATCATGAATTGTGAAACAACTTTGTTTTGTTTATGATGATAAACATACCTAATTCATGTTTCTGGTGAGACTAGGCTGCCCTGTTAAACAGCAAATTACATACAGGCATCATTTTGGACAATTCTCCTCTGGCAGTAACTGAATTCTGACAAAATTGGCCTGAGATACTCAGACCAAAACATAACCGACTCCTCCTACCACAGCAATTATGGTAAGATGAATGAGAACACGATGTGATGCATGTTTGTGTTGACTGGGAAGTTTCAACATCCTCTTTTTCTCAGAAGAAAACACAGCTGTGATGCTGGAGAAAAAAATTCTACCATGTCAGCCAGGTGGTTCAGTCCCAGTGTGAAGCTGTGTTTTCCTGCTGAGGCCTCCTGGTTGTGCTTCAGCACAACGAACTGGTTCTTCTCCCATATCGCTCTCCTGAGGCTCCACTCAGTCTAAGACAAAGACAAGGAGATGCTGATCTGGACACTGCCCGTACATACAGGTATAACAACAAGTAGAGACGGTTTGATGATGAGTCATACCTGATTTTCATAAACTTTGCTATGTTTGATTTTCCACTCTTCCCATCCTTTGTTTGTAGCTGGCAAAGAATAGCTGAGGACCACAGAAGGCAAAAGCAGCACCACACCCAAAAAGCGCATCCTGCGAAGATAAAAAACGAACTTATAGGGCAGAAGAGACTTCTGTGCATTTCTTTGTCTATTGTGATACTAAACTGAGCTATGGTCATTAGGATGGACATACAAGACACATACACACCTTCATTATAATTTTTCAAGAATTTTGATGCAGTATATAGACCACATAAAGTAAGAACTGGGTTTACCGGACACTAAGATCACAATCCTGAAGTGATGGTCATTTAATGAATCATATTTCCTTGAACTTGTAAACAGATGAGAGAGTATAGTGTTATTTCAGGATTAAAGTTAATTCCTGATGTAAAAGAAAAAGCAATCCATCTGCACAAAAGTTGGGACATACAAAGGTTTCAAAACAACATATGCTCCCACACAGATTATGTCTTTTTCAGGGAAGACCTTGCAAACGTCAGAAAGACAGTGATAAACCACATACTGCATCTATTACAACAGCATTGGCTTCGTAGTGGAAGAATATAACTCATGACTAACTGAAGACATTAGATGCGTCATGAGACAGAAAACACAACAAAAACTGTTGAGCAGATAAAATCCTATATCAGACAAGAATGGGACATTACTCTACCAAAGGTCCAGCAGCTGGTCTCCTCTGTTCCCAGATGTTTACAGACTGTTGTTAAAAGCGGGGACGCTACACAGTGGTAAACATGGACCCGTCCCAACATTTTTGAGACATGTTGCTCCCATGAATTCAGGATGAGCTGATATTTTTCATGCAATGATCAAATGTCTCTCTTCCAACGTTTGACGAGTTGGTTTTTATGAGATTTGCAAATCATTGGATTCTGATATCAATTAAATTCTACACGGAGCCCCGCTTTTAGAAACTTTTTATTAGCCTATAATGAAATACTAAAAGTGATTAAATAAATATCTGGGAAAGATCTGCCCGAAACAGTTTCGGTAACAGTTTCTTAAAAACACAAGGACAAAAGATATACATGAACCCCCCCCTCAATCTCAAAAACAACACACAACATTTCAGCAAACTCGCCCTTTCTCAAAATTATGGAAACATTTCAGAAAACGCAACATCCCCCCCAGAACACACCGAAAATGCACAAACGTGGTTTAGAGAACACAACACACAATAATGTTATATAGATGTCATAAAATGATTTGTGCAGAAACATACAAACATTTCAAAAAACAATACGTCACACAACATGGAAAAAACAACCCCAGCAACATTCCACTTTATGGAAATGGTTCCTGATGTTATTGTGCAGTTTTTTGTATTTTCAGAAATGTCACGGTTCGATCGGTTTGATCGTGTTTTCTGTGTGGCTGATGTGTTTTGGTTTTGTTGCGTCTGTTCTAATTCTTTTCGTTTTGCACATCACTGCTACTCTGCAAACCATCCAAATCCACGCAGAAATTCTAAGCACAAGGCCTCAGTTTGCTCAAGAAAAGACGATCACAATGTTAAAACAAGAAGGAATCTTTGTGTTGGCACATAGGGTTGACTTCCTCATGTTGTTATCATCGCCACTGAATTGAAAAATATTCACAAGTAAACCTACATGTTGTGTGGTGAATAGTGAAGTACAAGCCCGAGTACAAAAACACAAAGTTACCAACGTAAAACTTCACTGTTAAAAAAAGATTAAAAAACTTCTTCAAATATTTCCCCAACTCAACAAGGGAAGTTTAAACGTGTTTCACTGCAATCTCTGCGCTACCTTCTTATGAAATCTTTTCTTCGACTCATCAAGTTTAACAAGCATCTGATCTCTACACAGGAATTTCAACGAGGCAAAGTTGTTGCCACAAACACGAAGACAGGCCTTGGTCTCACCTTGATGCAGAACGGTCGGTTTGTAATGTCCTTGAAATAAGGTTCAGACAGTTTTTAACTGCACACTCAAAAGGGGAAGTTTAGTTTCCTCCTACAAACTCTTTAAAACCTGTTTCTCCAGTGCATCTGAAATGCGGCTAGTCATGTGAGTCTGATTTACTACCGGCTGCAGTGGCCCAAAATAACCTTCCAGCCAGAGAAGTGCAAGTAAGATACAATAAAGGATGAAAACAGACTTAGTGAAACTGCTTATAGGGGGAAGCCCTGATAATGGAGAAGTTTAGTTATGAATTGGGAGAAATGAGTTAAGAAAACAACTTTTTTTCCCCCGCTCAGGCTCTGATTGTATTAGAGACACTCTGACTCATGTTTTGACATAGTAGTTGGCTGATATGAAAAGAGGAAATGCAGGTTAAAGTTGGCAAAAACAGGGAACCCCAATCAGCATTTACTGTTTGTTATGGGTTTCTCAGCAGTTTCCTCATAATCTTCTGAGGCAAAAAAAAAAAGATTTACACCATTAGATTATTCACAGTGAGTCACATTTTGCTCAAATATTTCAACAAATTTCTTCACATGTGTGCACATGTGTATGAACTGCACTCCTGTTTTAACACACAGGTACTTTATGCTGTTATTTCTGACTAACTAGAGAATAGGTCCAAAAAAAACCATCAGAACACTAACAAAGGCTATTCAATGGGTAAATTGTGGGTGATGAAAGATTAAGATACTGTATATGCACTGCAATTGCAATGCTCTTTTGTTTTGATTCCTGCTGACCTTGCTATACATAATTTTCCCTCTTCATTTCCTATCAGCTCTGCTATTCTATGCAATCAAGACCAAAAACAGCCAGCTAGGAAAAGGAGAATTACCCAGACGCATCACAGAGGGCACGACCCACGGGGAGCAGCAGTGATGAAACAAATATTATGAGGCTATTATGTAACTTTGAACTTTAATTTGGCTTATGCCATTGTTAGCATTCGTCGCTGATCTTTCCTCTTCCTGAATCCGGTTTTGGATAGAGATTTGCTGATGAAAGCAAGTTCCCTGAGGTCCAGTACCAGATGGTGAGTTTCTGTCTCAGCACTCGCTCTCTTACTCTGTGGCGTCCATGCATGGGACGCATGCGTCAACGCGCTCCTGCAGCTGAGGGTTTCATTTAAACACCCGATGTTTGTCTTTTTCTTCATTAATTGCCCTCGAATCAAGTTTATTTTCAGGGTTTATCTGTCGTCCAAAAATATTTTTTTCAACCAGCTATAAAATTCCACGATGTGTTACTTGTGTTTAGAAGTGATTATCTCTGCAATTCCACTATCATTTACATCCTGTAGTCAAACCCATTTTTGGTCTCGCTTTCAGGAGACAGCTGTGAAGACATAACATCAGATAAAAAAGCATCGATGAATGATGTTGCCTTTCTTTTAACTTATACTCTTCTTCTATTCTTTTATCAAAATCATTGTCAGGTACAGTAGAAGAGCAGAAAATGTAATCACTAGCTCCTTTTATACATCTTTTTTTTTATCTCTTTTTGGATCCATGTATTTGGTTGGGATTGTAGTCTGATCATAATGCTTGCTATGTGGGACTGAAGATACCTGCGGTTGATAGTGACGGAAATGTATGTGATGTATGTATCTCATCCCAAAAGGTTTTTTATCAATGGTTTAATTCCCCAACAAGTAGCATTGTCCATGAGGTGAAACCTTGACCTGACTGGGTCTGGTAAGTTTAAAAACTTACCTACGTTTCGGCAAAACAGTTTTCAGTTGTCATGAACTCTCTAAATTTGAACACAGTCTGATGGCAGTTTGTGAAAATGACATAAGGATTTGATCTGTTTGATGCAGGACATAACTTTTCCCCTGTTTTCATTTATTTGAAAAAGTCCCATGAAACATGTTTGTCTCCATTCCAGACAACCCTTTTTTTTTTATATACTACACCTTATTCTAGGTCACTGATAACTTTAGATTTTAGCCACTTTTCGATTGGATTTAGGTGCCTGAACCACCTGGATAGATTTAGACATTAGAACATCACTTTGTTGAGGTGCTGGAAACATTGCCTTAAACAGACACTCTTGAGAAGTCCACCATATGCTACAAATCTAATTATTTTTGGCTTACACTCGCATAAAATGTGCATGTAAAGCACAGAAATAAGACAGCAAAATCAACTACTTCATGTCTAATTTGTATTTTATCATGAGACTGGGTTAAAAGTTCACATCCTCACATGCTGTTCTTGCCAGAACAGGTCATTTAACATATTTCTTTCCTTCGCCAAAAACTGAACTAAATGACACAGTAAATATTTTCAGATATCACAGCGACTGCATCCACTGCTGTATGTTTTGGTTTGACTGCATTACTTGCTTTCTGGGTTATGTTAATTCAGACTTTACTTCCTATGTTGGGGAATTAACTCGAGGACTTTCTAAACAGCGCTCCCACTCATTTTTAGCTGCGGGTGTTTTTTTTTTTTTTTTTTGAGCGGCAACAGAGACAGAGTTACAGAACCTCGCTATGGTTCTCCAGGCCAGAAGTGATGCACAGGTCAGGGTATTTTAAAATAAGTTTTTTAATACACTCATCTGACTGACCTTCAATGACAGACTGGCAATATAACTGGCCTGAAAGATGAGCCTAAAGTTGGCCCTGTTTGTGGATCTGATTCAGGGAGGTGACAACACACTTCATGTGTTGTTGGTTCTTTATCGTCCTATTTGATCGTACGATGTTTTAAAAGAGTTTCATTCATCATAGTGTGATTATTCTAATTGATGCATGACTTCTAAAATGATGCTACTGTGGGCATTATTAGCTTCTTTTACTATTTCAGCTAGATCTGACTTCGTCTGTTTGGTCGCTCTTGCTGTTTTTGTTTTACTTTATTCTGTCTTGGATGCTGCATTGTGTGGTTTGTTTGATGGGGTTTTATATTTGGTTCATGTGGTGTCAGCTAGATAGGATGAGAATCCTATATGAATCCCCAATAGAGAGAAAGAATGCTTATGTATTGCCTTTCTGTCGGACTTCAGAGTTACAGTATAGTTGGAGCTTTTAAAATGCTTCTTTAATAATCCGGCCAGGAAGATACAGATATTAAAAGGTTGCTAATGCCACCCATGCTTTAGAAAACTCTATTGTGAAAGTGAAACAAAATAAAGGATTGCGTTAAACACTAAAAGACTGGTTGTGATGGTTTGCAAAATAGCCTAAGTCCTATAATTCCAAAAAAGTAGCTCAGATTTAATAAACTGTTCCATCCACAGACAGTTGTTGAGGAATTTACAGCTCAAATGTGTCCTTGGCTTAATTAGGATTCAAATGGCTCTCACAGCAAACTGCTGAAAAGATATTTCCTTTTTTTCCAAGTGCCTGTACTCAAATTCATTCCCATCTGCTGCTGCTCCTAAATCTCTGCATTTGGCTGACCTGTGCCTGCCTCCTGTCATCCAGTGCAGCGTGTTGGAGGGGGTCCAGCAGCTAGTGCATATAATCCCCCAGCATGCACCAAGCACCAGCGCATCCACTGCCAGGTTGTTGTTGCCATGAGGACGATGGAGCCACAGGGGAACCGAGCTACAGCCTCACGCTTCCTTTGGAGTTTAAATGTTCAGAATGGGGGGGTGGGGGTTGAAGCTTTCTTGTTGTGTGTTTGCTTGCTCCCCCAAATTGCTTGTTTCATTTGGATGTAGTGCTTGCATTGTTTTTGCTTATATTAGGAATTAATACAAAGGTAAGGAAAAAACAGAAAGCAACTTCAACTAAAAAGCAGATTTGCATGCGAAAAACCGAGTGATCAAAATGACCAGCCCTTCATTCTGAGGAAAAGGTGAGTTAGCATACTCGATTTCCTTTCCTTTTCTTAAAATTACTGTAATCTTGTGCCTTTTATACAAAGAGCCTTTGTGTTTGAGCTTTTGAAACTGTCAAAACACATGAAGAGGCTGCATTTGCACCTTTGAGCACTGTCTTCACTCAGTCACATGTGCGCTCTCCGAGGAGTTTAGCAGGAATCAATTTTCATTATTCTCTGTTGTGTGGACTTGTTGTCATTACCAGCAGTCAGACTGCCTACATGAAAATATGTGACAAGATCATTTTACAGGTACGATCGCAGATAGAGCAAGAGATATCATATCAACCTGCTCCACTCAGACATGTTTCCTTGCTGATTTTTGAAGTGCTCAAGGTTACCACAGGTTTCAAAATTCAAAATATTATTGTATTTGTATAAGTTTAACCAAATTGTGTCACTCTGCATAGTTAAGAGAGTGTAAGATAGATGAATAGATACACTTTTAGCCTTAGTGAATAAGATTACTTTCCTATTTTCCATTTGCAACCATTGATATTTCTGTAAGAAATGATCCCTCTTGTAGAGGTTGATTTTCCATCCTTCCTCTGACATGCTGCATGCTCTGTAGCACTGCAGCCTTCAGCACAATAATGTGTGAGCGGAGCTGCCAAAACTGAGGGTGGCATCACACTTGAAGGTGTCATTTTTTTTTTCTATCGCTCTCTTGGCTATTCAAACAGCGCTTTTCTGCAAGTCACACGTTTTCTATGATGGGCTGATGGCTCAGTCAATTTTACAAACACACATTGTATTTGCTATTTGAGACTTACTTGCTTACTTTTGTGTGTCAAAAAGACGACTGAGTGGCCATGTTCCCGCTCACACATAGGAGTGGAAACTCATTCTGTCTTTGACAGTGACGGGTCATCTTTGTGCAGCTGGCTGTGGACAGGATCACCACTTTCCTTGAAACTAATATGCAAATATAGTTGTGCTTTTTTCTGCCCCCTAGTGGCGATTTTTATAACATTTTAAATAAAAATAAGATGAATTTATGATGATTTAAGATTGAAACAATGTTTTTCTCTGTTATGTGATCATAGTCCAAGGAAAGATAAGACCACAACCTCTGTACTCCAAACTTTGCCATTATTATAGCTACAGATTTATTGTTCCATTAATATTCTGTGAGCAGGGGATTATATCACAATTGCATTTACTGTATTTTCCTGACTCCTAGTGTCATGCAAATGTCTTTGTCTGAGCCTTTAAATACAGCCCCTGCTGCAACAAATCATTGTTGCCATGTTTGTTGCTACATGGTATGATTAAGTAAAAGAAGTTTGGGCTGAGAACAGAAAATATGAGCCGCATCAGCAGGCACGCCTCGAAATTTCCACGTGAGGCATCTTCCTCTCTTGAAATTAAACAAATAAAAAACCTTGTATAATATGATGCATCTTTTTAGAAATCCTATGAATTTGACAGACACGAATTAAAAGCAATGTCATCTCTTTCTCACTCGATCTTAACACTTTAAATCTTCTTGACCAAAAACAAGAGACCTACATTGTTTGGGTGTGTTATATTCAGCCTTTGAGCTCTCAGACTTCTTTTCTACTATTTTTGCATACTATTGATCAGTGAAACTGGTTCCACAATTTGTCCAAAATGCACAATGTGCACAAAAAACAAAGTCTTTTTAAATCAAGCAGCAATATTCTTTTAAGCTAGTGACTGCCAAGGAGTATGTGCACCTTTCAAATCTCCTTTTTCCCCAGAAAGATGTATTATGTTTAGAATAATTCAAGCCTCACGCTTAATTCGGTGGTTAAGTCCTCGATGTGATGCCTTCTGTGGAAAACCTTTATAGTTGTACTTACGTGCCTCAGGCTTCTGGCTTTTATCAAAGTCCTTCTCAAGCCAGTAAATGTAGATTTAAAAATTAGGTTTGGGCAGATTATCAATATAAACATAAATTACTTCCATTTGTGATCTGATTAAATCATATTTTTCTTTATTGGTCTTCTGTATTTTCATGCCTACAAAAACAAGATCCTACATTAAAAAAATGTTATAAAAAGTTACTCATTGTTAGCCGAAAGAAAGAAGTTTGCTTTCCTCCGGTGTTTAGGTCTTTGCAAAATAATAATAATAATAAAAATAATAATAATAATAATAATAATAATAATAATGTTAAAGGGACAAAAATCTCTTGTGATTATACTGTGTTTTCAAAAAAGAACGTCAGGAATCTTGATTTTTTTTAAAGAACATTTTCATAAAAGAAGGCACATTATCATGCTGAACTGTGTTAAATGTGTTTTGGTGTATTTCAAATTTCGTCACTTCATCCTCCTTATTCCACAGCTGTCCTTCAATCACACATGCAGGCCGGCCACCAGATGTTTGAGGGGACCGATGCCCACCGATGGACGTCCTGGAGAGTTCTCTACCTGTTGGCAGTAGGTGTGGCATTAACAACTGAAACACGCTGGCTGTGTCCGCCATCCTGCCACTGCAACACTTCTGCGCTGGAGGTGAACTGTTCGGGTGTCCAGTTTATGACTGTGCCCAGTGGTCTCCCCCGAGAAGCTAAACTTTTAAACTTATCCCACAATTCAGTCAAGACTCTGTTGCATCAGCAGTTCCACACCCTAACACACCTGTTGCATTTGGATTTGAGTGACAATCTCTTGGTTTTAATTGAAGTTGAAGCCTTTCTTGGCTCGCAGAGCCTATTGACCCTGCGTCTTTCTCGCAATCAGCTCAAGATTATTCCGGTGGGAGCATTTGCTGGTTTGACAAATCTGCAGCTACTTGACATAAGCAGCAATCAGATTCTTGTGTTCCTGGACTTTACTTTCAGTGACTTAGCGGCCCTGCAGTTTTTCACAGCAGCATACAATGAGTTAGTTTTTATCTCTCATCAGGCTTTCACTGGACTAACCAGTCTGCAGGAGCTGCACCTCGATGGCTGTAATCTCACTGCTGTGCCAACAGAGGCACTCACTCAGCTCAGAGTGTTAAAAGGCCTTCATTTTCACCGACTGGGCCTCACCACACTGCCAAACTATTCACTCCATCATCTGGTGCATCTCAAGGAACTCATCATTTCTCATTGCCCCAGGCTTGAGACTCTGTTAGGGAACAGTCTCTTTGGTCTTAATCTCACATCCTTGACGATCAAACACTGCAGCCTTAACGGTGTGCCCTACATCCCTTTACGTCACCTAGTATATCTTGTATACCTTGATCTTTCTTTTAATTCCATTACTTACATTCGTGGGAACCTGCTTGGAGATTTACTCCGGCTCCAAGAGTTCCATCTTGTCTCGGCTTCATTAGTGTGTATTGAAACTGGAGCATTCAAGGGTCTGGCACATTTAAAATTGCTGAACGTGTCAAGAAACCTTCTCACCACACTTGAGGCAGGAGCTTTTCATTCGGTGGAGACCCTTAAAAGTGTGGGGCTTGATAACAACCCGCTAGCTTGTGACTGCCGTTTGCTTTGGCTTTTGCGAAAGCGACTGCACTTGGACTTTGGTGGGCGTCCACCAACTTGCACTACCTCAGTCCAGCTGCAGGGCTGGAATTTTTTGGACTTCTCTGAGGGCGAACTCCCGAATCTGCTCACCTGCCGACAGCCTCGGATTCTGAACCGCAAACTTCAAGACGTGAAAGTGGATCAGGGACACACGGTGGTGTTTTACTGCAGTTCAGAAGGTGACCCTCTGCCATCTGTTAGCTGGTTAAACCCACAGCTGAAATATGTTTCGTCCGTTGGTAGAATACGAACTCTCTCCAATGGATCTCTGGAGGTTCGCTATGTTCAGCCTCACGACAGTGGTACTTATTTCTGCGTGGCATCAAATGCTGCAGGAAATGACAGCCTGCCCGTCAGCCTTCATGTCAGAGCCTTCCCACCATCTTCTAAAAACCATTTTCTTCCTCAAGGTTGGTCAGCCTTTCCGTCTGACTCTCCAACTGTAAATGGAAATCAGAAATTCCCATTTGATGTCAAGACTCTACTTATAGCTGCAACCATTGGGTTTGTCTCGTTTTTCAGCTCCGTGACTGTATGTTTCATTTTCATGTTCTTCTGGAGTAAGGGCAAAGGCCAAATCAAGCACACGGCCACGATTGCGTATGTGCCACGAAGCACCATGTCAAATAGTAATAGTGGGAAAGGCAACTCCACAGAGCCGAGCAGGTTCACCATGAAACTAATATGAGGCCATTCCCTAAAAGCAAATTTTAACTCGATTTAACTTGGTTAAAGTTACAAATTGCAAAATGCAAAAATATATATCTTAATTTCTAGATTTAAACCATTAAATATTAGAGTAGACATCTTTACCCAAATAAACCTGAGCATGTTATATTCTCGACACGAATAGACATTGAATTCTTGTCATTTCAACAGGAAAATTATTGATCAGGTTTGTTTATATATTTGATTATTTTATGAGACACAAGCTGCACTTTAACAATGAAAGAATGTAAAATTGTCAAATTTACCAGCACTGACTGGGCCTAATGTATAGAAGAAATGGCTTATTTCTTATATTATCCATGTCTATATTTATACTGTATATAAAAACGATTTGAGAACTCAGGAAGACTGTGTAAGAAACAGACCTGCCTGGCTGACTTATTTCATAGTTTGCTTGTTTTCTGGATGTTCATCTGGTCTGAATAGAGCAAATTATATAACAGATGTATTGATTAAAATAGTGATTTTCATGGACCTCAGAAAAGTAGAATACAACAATAGGAAAATTAGCCTTATATTAAGGTTTTAAAGGCATCTGTATAGCATCTTAATTTCATTGATGGTATTCTTATAATGTCAGATTAACTGTTCATTCTATTATATTAACTGTATATTGGAATGCAAGTTTTTGTTTTTGCTTTTTATTTACCTCTCTAAAAGTGACACAAATTAAAATGGCAGAACATTGAAAAATGCTTTTTGTGGTTCTCAGTCAATTCTCTATGTGAGAAACATATGTTTGCTGTGTGAATGTCATCACTCTGGAGGTATTTTTCCCCCCACACTACTGGAAGTCCAGATTACAACATCCAAGGAGGAGCCACAAAGGCATAGAAACAACATTAGGCTTAAACTTTCCATATGTGAACAGAAATCCGACTGGCATATTTTTATGTATACGGTACTTTAGTTAAAAATTTACTACAATACAGCAGTGATCTCAGGCCTCCACCAGTGAGTGGAGCTAGCTGCATATGCTGTGAACACAACCTGATAAGTGACAGCTGTATTTGTGGCAATAAACAGTGTCATAAACAGGGGGAAAATGACTGATTCTGACAGTAGATTGATAATTAGTTTTATTCATTACCACAATCACATTAATGCAGTATGTAAATTATGTTATTGCCATGACAATACATTAACTCTGTGAGTAAGCACCAGCTGAGAAAGCCGAATAGGTTTCCATAACAACGCTCTACAAAGACTACAATGAAGTGGAGACACAACTGGTGAAGGGTAGAATTTATAACTGATAGATATCACAATGAGACTTCCCTGGAAATTTGTATTACAGTTTTAAAAAAAAATGTTTTGTTAAGTATTGGTAGCAAAATGTACCCTATTGGAGTGAAACGTTTTAAGGCAGGGATTTTGGACATGGTTTAAACCATATTTTAGGGGTATATTGTTCTATAAATCAGGCCATAAATCATATATGAACCAATTTCTCTGTAAAAACCTCCAGAAAAAAAGTAGGAATAAAAGCTGATCGTTTGGTTTATGTAGGTCCCTCTGGGGTGGAGATCTCAGGCTCATGAAAATATGTACACAATTATTTTGTACCAAAGGTTTACAGATTTACAGGTGAATGCACTTTAATTTGCATGACTTTCCGATAATCAAAAATTTGCTAAATCCTAAAAAGGAAGACATGCTTTGAAAGTTTTTGCCTGTTGTCCCTTAAGGTTTTTGACCCTAACCAATTTTTTTATGACAAAGAGATAACGTTATGTATTGTTCTGCCAAGTCAAAATTAAGCCAACAGTCAAAAGCTAGGAACGCTTTTATTTTGGGTAACTGTTGTCACCCGGAAGAGCATTGACTTCCCCGGATGTGATGGGTTACTAATAGAGGCTGTGTTAGCTGTTAGCTCCATACTTAGCCTGCATTACTGTACTAAATTTAACTACGGAACAAATAAATATATTTGACTATATTCGCGTGAACTTGAATTTCCTAAATATGTTACATAAATGTGGGCAAAATCAGGCAATTTAGTATCTACAGAGAGTAACGACGAGCTAAAGCAGGCTCCACCAAGAACCGTGGCTAACAGCAAGCTAATAACAAGCTAAAGTTAGTTATCGTTGTTTAGAAATTACAGCCATGACGCTGGCAGGTACCCGCGAACCCCGAAAGACTGCGGGTAACCGCATGTCTAAATTACTGGATGCTGAAGAAGAGGACGAATTCTACAAGACAACTTATGGAGGTTTTAACGATGTGAGTATCTCGACTGAAACGCAGAGTGCGCTTATGAGGTAGTGTTAGCTTGCTAGCGTGAAGTGGATCAAACATCCTTCTTCCATCACTTTCAGTCAAAAACGGACACGACTGGTCAAAATTATTTGCATTAAATCTAGACCAAAGGACTTTCTGCGTATTAATTGTCAGATATCTGCTCATAGAGATAAGTAAGTAATCCAGACTTGTATGTAAGAAAGTGGATATTCATTTTAAATCTTAACTGCTTATTGCCTATGTTGAAGTTTATCAAAAGACAATTAAAATATTACATTATAAATTCAATGATTCCCTGTCAAAGATTTGTAAAGTATTTGTTTGTTTTGAAAATCCGTGGCTATTTACAGATTGTTGACACAAATGCATAAACTACAGTTATCCTTTACATTGATATATGCAGCTAGCTCGAAAACATCTGTGTATTTGATGGAATAATGACATTAAAAACCCACCAAATTTAGACCTTTTGTGTTAAAAAAATTTGAAAGGCATTCTTATGTCTAATGAATTATTTACAGATGAATGTTTTAAGGGAATAGTGTCAGTCGAGTCACATTATGCCTTCATGAAGGCCTTTTTAGGTCTCCAACGTTAAACTGCATTAGTTTTTAGTTAGTTGTACTGAATAATATTGCAACTCCGGCTGTATCATACAATTGATGTTCGAAGTTATTCCAGTTTTACTGTGTTGCCGCTTTTTTTAGAAATCGCTCCTCAGATTTAGGGTCTTTGGGATTAAGGAAAGTCTGAATTAGCCTATTTTTCAGCTGAATTTGCAGCTACAGTAACAGAACTGTTGTATTGGGTGCACATGCAAGCGTGCAAGGTTCTGGCGTGGCCCATGTGCCTGCTGCTCTCTGCCAACAACAATATAACTGGCATTTAGGAAGTGAGAGAACTTGAAAACATTAACCAACGTCGAAAAAAAGACATGATAAAAGCAAACCAAATCGTGCCTCATAATTAAAGAATACACAACCCTGGTCGACAATATCAACACATTTGTATTAATAAGGTAACAATGTTCTATGTGTGTATAATAGATAAGTTTGTCAGCTGTAAATACAGACTTGATGAGATACAACAGTGTGTCAGTGCCTGTGCCCACCTAATCTGCACTGCACCACCCAAAAATTGTAGGTTAGGGGATTTAAAAAAAAAACCAACAACAACAAACAGTGATTTGTTTGTATTTCTTCACAATCTAAGCTCCAAATACAACAAAGGACCCACAGTAAAATGTTTTTTGGTGGAATCGGTTTGCAAATAGGCACGAATGTCTCTGCAGATGCTGTAAACCTATTCTCTACAGATCTTTAAAACCAACCTGGGAAATAATCAGGCAGGGCTTACTCATTCAACAATCCAGATTTTTCAGTGCTTCAAATGTAGCTTAAAGGTCATTTTTTTCCCCACAGTGAAGGAGGTAATAACAAAAGCAGAGAAGAAGCAGAACACTATTCAGAACGAGGAGACAAGGCATGTGGCTTACTCTCTTGAGAAGAGAGTAAGATGGCACCTGTGCCTGGCCACGCCACTGCTCGTCTCCTATGCAAAGCTATACTGATTGTTCATGTCATATAGGTGGTCATATCAGCCCGATTATCTATCTATCTATCTATCCATCCATCCATCCATTATCTTCCGCTTGTCTGGGGATCGGGTTGCGGGGGCAGCAGCTTGAGCAGAGAAACCCAGACGTGTACCCTTGCCCGGACGCGGGTCACCGGGGCCTCCCCCTGGAGCCAGGCCCAGGGGTGAGGCCCGCCGGCGAGCGCCTGGTGGCCGGGTCTGTGCCCGTGGGGCTCGGTCGGGCACAGCCCGAAGAAACTACACGGGTCCCCCTTCTGACGGGCTCACCACCCGTGGGAGGGGCCATGGGGGTCGGGTGCAGTGTGAGCTGGGTGGCAGCCGAAGGCACGATTATCTAATGGATGCGTTTCTGCTGTTTTTAGTTATGACCGTAGCTCTCTTTTTGGTATAAAGGAGTCTATGGAATCTAGGGTTGGTAATGAATAATCGATGATCGATTATTTGTTTGTAAGAATTTATTCGACTAAAATTCTAAGCCTAATAAATAATCGTTCTAGTCGCGCGCATTAAGAGAACAGCTATAACTTCCGGTATCTTGCGCGACAACAGACGAGCAGTGATGAAGCGGACTAGGAGAAGTGCAGTGTTGGACCATTTCTCTAGAAAAGACGATAAAGTCCAATGTAATTATTGTGACGCCCTGTTTACCTACCATAGTGCAACGTCTCCACTAGTATATCATCTGAAAAATGTACATCCGAACGTTAATTCCGGCGAAGCCAGCTCAAGCGGAGGGCAGCCAACCATTCAGGCTACACTAGCTAGGAGGATGTGATGACAAGCGAGCGAACAAAATCACCAAACGCATAGTGAATATGATTGTGAAAGATATGTTGCCTTTAAGTGTGGCTGACGGCGAGGGTTTTTGGGAACTTATGGGATTTATTGAGCCAGGATACCGTATTCCATCCAGAAAAACGTTCACCAACCGCTTGGAGCAACAGTATGCTGAGAAGAAGGCTGAGTTAAAAGAGAAACTAGCTTCTGCCGACGTCGCTTTGACCACTGACTGCTGGACTGCTTTGACTACGGAGAGCTACATTACAGTGACATGCCACTGCATTGAGGAAGACTGGCAAGTGAAGTCGGCAGTCCTTCTCACAGAGAGTTTTTCCTCCCCCTTTTGTTTGCCCACCGGACTCACCTGAGTACGTGTTGCTGTCTCGGGCATCGTGGAGGAAACAGAGGAAACGTGGCTCTAGGTCCGGCGTCCAGGTTAAACGCAGACGCGTTCCACATTTACGGATCGCCGGTCCGGATCACCATGCCAGGTGTTTGTGGCTAATTCCGCTCCTCGATGGGCGCTGTGATGGTGCGCCCTCGCCGCTTTTTTCCAGGGACCTCGCAGGCGGTGTTTGGGACCCAGTGCATCGTTGGGATTACGAGCGGTGGGATACTTCGTCATCTTGCTTTTCCATGTTTACGGTAGACACAAATCAGCTGTCTTCCCGACCCAGCTGGAGACCATGTGACGGCATCGCTTGCCTTCGGCAAATCCCGCGAAACCAAAGACTGTGACGTCATCCTCGTCTCGACTCGGTCTTTTCAACGCCCGTTCCATCGCAAACAAATCATTTTCACTGAATGATCTTTTTAGCAGGCGAAACCTTGACTTCCTGTTCCTTACGGAGACTTGGCAGAGAGAAGGGGAGTTCATTCATCTAAATGAAGTTTGTCCTGATGGATGCTCGGTCTTTGTGTTGCCCCGCCCCTCGCGTCGCGGAGGAGGCCTTGCGGTGGTATTCAGAGACAGTTTCACCTGCAAGATGATGAACATGCAGACTTTCTCCTCATTTGAATCTCAGATGGCCAAGGTGGGATCTACAGACTGTTTTTATTGTGTGCTGGTTTATCGCCCTCCTGGCCATGCTGCTGTCTTTTTAAAGGATTTTAGTGACTTTTTATCTTCAATAATAAAGTTAGAAAATGTTTTATTAATTGGTGATTTTAATATTCATGTTGACAACAGCACTTCTAGTGAAGCCTCTGAACTTTTAAACTTGACAGAAACTTTTAATTTTGAGCAGCATGTTTCTGGTCCCACCCACCAAAAGGGCCATACCCTTGATTTGGTTTTTTCTCTTGGCCTAAATGTCGCCAATCTCTCTGTGGAGGACGTCCACATGAGTGATCATAGCTGTGTTCTTTTTGATGTATTTTTTACCCCTTAACCGAAGCCCTCTGTGATTAGGTCTCAGAGGCGCATTTTCTCTGAGAATACAGATGAAGGGTTTTCTTCAATATTCAATTCCAAATTGTTTGTTGACTGCCATGATGTGGACAGCTTTCTTTTTAGTTTTAATAGTCATTGTGAGGCCATCTTAGATCAGGTTGCTCCTGCCAAATCTAATGTGGTGATTAGGAAGACTACTTTTCCCTGGACTAACGACAATATTCGTGAACTAAAGCGAGTATGTCGTAAAACTGAGCGCTTGTGGAAGTCCTCTAAACTTGAGGTCCATAGACTGCACTTCAAGGAACTTATTTCCTCCTTAAATTAAATGATAAAGAATGCCAGATCTGAATACTTTTGTCAGTTGATAACTTTGAATAAGAAAAGACCCCAGGTTCTGTTTGACACCATCAAATCTATTGTATGCCCCGTTGCTCCCACTACCCCTGTTTTTTGCAAGGCAGACAGCAATGATTTTTTTTAAAGTCCTTTGTCTGCAAAATTCAGGACATTAAGGCTAAATTTCCAATTAATTATTTGGGTAACACAGTTGCTGCTGAGCCTGTTGGTCAAAGTTGGTCCTCTTTTAAGTCTGTAACACAGATTGACATCTTAGCTTTGGTAACCAAGATGAAGCCCTCTTTCTGTCCATCTGATGTTGTTCCTTTTGGACTATTTTTAAAAGTATTTACTGTCGTTGGCCCCTGGGTTACCAAGCTAATAAACATGTCACTGTCCTCTGGTGTATTTCCCAGCTCTTTTAAACATGCCTTTGTGGAACCGCTTCTCAAAAAACCTAATCTGGACCCCACTGTTCTAAAGAATTTCAGGCCTATCTCAAAAGTTCCATTCTTGTCCAAACTCTTAGAGAAGGTGGTCTCAGAACAATTCACATCTTTTTTAGAGAACTCTGACATCTTTGACCCTTTCCAATCTGGTTTCCGCAAGCATCATTCCACGGAAACTGCTCTGATCAAAGTATATTATGGCGAAAAAGCGATATTATGATGTCTGCGGATGTTGGGAAATGCACTGTCTTAGTCCTGCTGGATCTCTCTTCGGCATTTACCATCGACCATGAAATCTTGTTAACAAGACTGCGTGACCTGGTTGGTCTGTCTGGTCCTGTACTAGCATGGTTCACCTCATATTTGTCGAGTAGGACCTTAAGCGTCTCTGCAAACCAGTTCACTTCGGACTCAAGGGCCCATATTACTCCCATTCTTAAGTCCCTTCATTGGCTTCCAGTGGCTTTTCGTTTTAATTTCAAAATCCTGGTGCTGACTTTTAGAGCTCTCCATGGTCAGGCTCCTTCCTACATTAGAGCCCTTTTGTGTCCGTACACTCCCTCGCGAAGGCTGAGGTCAGAGGACCAAAATCTTCTCCTGGTCCCTCGTACTCGTTTTAAGACCCGAGGAGATCGCTCCTTCCAGGCCATCGCTCCGCGGCTCTGGAATGATCTCCCACTCTCATTACGTTCGCTTGATTCAGTAGATTCTTTCAAGAGCGGACTTAAAACTCATCTGTGTCGACAAGCCTTGTAACCGCAGCAGTGTATTGGCTGTTTTTATGACCACTTAGTTTATTTTAATATTATTATTGTTGTTAATAACTGTATGTTTTTATTGTTGACTTTTATTGTATTTTATGTGCACCTCTTGTGAAGCACTTTGTGACCTTCATTGTCTGAGAAAGGTGCTATATAAATAATAATTACTTACTACTTACTTACTTACTTACAAATAGATGTTTGTAAGTTTAAAAGGTCATGATATTTCTGTGAGTAGGATTTATATTGTTATACAGTTCAGGTGAGAGTCTCCCTCACTGAGTCTGATGGCTTAATGGGATGTTGCTCAGTGTACAGGCTGTGACACACTTGGCTAATTAGCCTCAAAAGTACATATTTTTTTGCATGCATTTATCAAAAAGTTTCAAATCCACATTAAAAAGCCTATAAGGAGCTTTGGTGCGCTAACCTAATTTAAATATATTCAGTCTGCTCAGTCATAAATTGCCGGCTAAATAATTCCCCTTTGTACGCTTTCAGGAATCAGGAGATGACGAATATCACGGAGAACATTCAGACACAGAGGATGAGGTCGACAGTGACTTTGACATCGATGAGGGGGACGAGCCAGACAGTGACCAGGAAGAAGATGCTCCTCGGAGGAAAAGTCGGGTTGTAACTAAAGCTTATAAGGTATTTTATCATTTCAGGAGCTATCAGACTTTAAATCAAGTCTCTCTATTAATTAAAGACTTTCATTATTTTTAAGTCTAAGATAACCTTGTTATTTTAATTATCCCTTCGTCCCAAGACTTCAAATAAAAGATTATTTTTTTTGTTGACTCGGCATTAACAGTTGAAGAAAGGTTCGTATTTAATATCTGTTTACTGCAGTGGTTGTAACAGAATAGGATTTACTCCAGTGCCCAAACTCTCAATTGATTTGCTGCTTATTTTTGTCTTTGTTCGATCCAAGGAACCTATAAAGGTGGCAAAACCCAAACCTAAAAGACCCAGTGAGGAGCAGAAGAAGACTGAGAAAACCAGAGTGGAGCTCAAAAGGAGGATTCCACAAGAATTCCAAGATTTTGGTGAGAGTACGTTTATTACAAATGTGTCTCGTTCCTGCCTATAAAACCTGTTCCTACACATTAACCATCACAACACAAGCACGTGAGTATTGCATCACAAACGCATCAGAAAATCAGATAAAACACAGCGTCCGAAGTGGGTTGGTTTTATTTTTTGAAGATGCATGAGCACTCTGCCTCGATTCTTCTGTAGCTCGGAAGTCTGTGCGACAGTCCACCAGCGAACATACAAGGAAGACCAACCTGCGCTTACAAGAGCGTCAGGATGCCCCACGGAGACGAAGAGGTGCTCATCGCGACCGACCCCTGACCCAGGAAGAGCTGCTGGCTGAGGCCAAAATAACAGCCGAGATCAACATTCGATCTCTGGGTAAGAACGAGTTGAAGAAATCTGTCAGATGTTAAAGAATTACAAGGTCTTTAGAGTTGAGGACCATTCATTGCCGCTCCCTTTAATTATATTTGACCCCGTGTGCTACATTTTCTGTTGTAGGTGAATACAGTATAAAGATAATTGAAAATGTTTATTTTTAGTCATGGAGCAAATTCTTTCAAATACGCAAACATTCTGCGTATTTCTGTTTGTTTTTAGCTCAAAATGCTAAATATTTAATCGCGATGAAGTAAGATTAAGTGATTAACTGTGTCGAAGACATTTTACATCGAGTTTCTACGTAACACAACCCTCGTGTTGTTGGCTTCACTTTGTGTCTGCAGAAAACTATGAACGTCTGGAAGCGGACAAGAAGAAACAAGTTCATAAGAAGCGGCGTTTTGAGGGACCGACAATCCGTTACCATTCGGTCCTGATGCCTCTCGTCTCCCACTCAGTCCTCAAAGAAGAAAACGTTGATGTCGAAGGGTATGTTCTCAGTTGGCTTTTGGAGCCATTTGTGAAGATTTTTCTTTATGTACATTTTAGAGTCTGCTGCAAGTAATCTGCCTCTTAAGCATTTAATCTTTTCTAGATTAATGTATGCCAAAACATTATATGTTCATGCTGAGCTGTTATGTAATTTGCAAAGGAGATTTATTAAAATTTCAAATCCGCTGTGGGGTTTGTTGTGCTTCTCATGAATTTGATCAAAACGAGATTTAAAAAAGAAAAAAGAGCTTGATGAGGAAAATATTAAGGTAAATCTTATTATGTGTAGATGAATTACATGTCGTTGCCTAACAACAAACATTCATGGTCTCAATCCCGTTTCCCAAAGGCTGGATCAGGACGTTCCTCAGACGGCACCACAGAATCCCACCACACCCTTCCAGCAGCCCCCTGCAGGCCTGTGCTCCAGGACTTACATAACGTTCAGTGACGACGAGTCTTTCGAGGCGTCTTTTCCTCACGGCGCCCAGTCAAACCCTCAGCTGCCCGTCCAGGAGGTTTGTCCTGTCACCCACAAGGCCGCGCTGTACCGAGACCCGGTCACCGACATACCTTATGCTAACGCACGGGCCTTCCGCATCATCCGGGAGGCGTACCGCAAATATGTGGCGGCTCATGGATTTCCAAACACTTCAGGCGGAGCAGCAGTTGACTCGTCTGCGATGAAGGGTGCTCGTCAGAAAATGGTTGTCAAGCAGAGTACGGTTGCCACATAGATTGCCGTCTTTTCTTCATTCAACCATCGGCGGAATATTTTTGTTTCCCTCCCTACGGTGCATCTCTCATCAGGAATCTACAGTTACGTCGACTGTTCGGTTTGAAAACTCCAGGCTGTGAATGGATTTAAAAAACGAACTACAGAACAGTTTGTTTCAAATTCAAAATAATGATTTCTCTTTTTTACTGGTCAGTTTTTTTTTTATTCCTCCATGTACAAATTTTTCATCAGAAAAATAAATATTTGAAACTACGACCATCTCCTTGCTTTACTAACAGTGACCGTGACTTTGAATCCATGTGAACTTGTGTGTGGTTAATATGTCGTTAAAGTGAACGTGGCGCCGTCATGTCTGGATTAGAAATATGACCGAGTTGGACCTGGTAACGCAAACCCATCACTTTAAATGCTTCACAGGTGGGAACTGCTGCTGTCCCATTAAAGGACCTGAAGGCCCTGATCTTTGATGCGGCAGTTAGCGTCAGCTCCGAGTAGCTTTTTTTCTCTCTGCTGAGACAAATGAACGAGAGAAGAACGGTTTCAGCAGTAGATGAATCTTCTGTCCGACCATATATCGATATGAGACTTGTTTAAACAGAATGCTCCATGTTGGCTTGATATTTTTAAGGCAACGCGTAACCGACTCGAGAAGATCTCGCAGTGTTTTGTGTGATGATGCAGCTTATCTCTTGAAAACCAGCTGCGGTGGTGTGGAGACTACTACCTCGGGTGAAATAAACATCATGTTTTCCTCGAGCCGATAAGGGCTACACTGTTACTGTGGTGTAAGTAAACCCGAAGGAGTATAAGACTGACTGTTAGTTACACTGCCTCGATTTCAGGGTGGAAACCAGGATAATATGGCATGTAAACACATTATTCAGGCATTCACTGTTGGTAAAATCTTACTTATGATATATATATACCTTGATATGAATATGCAGGTTCCTAAAGTTTTAAGTTGAACAGCAGACATGGAATACGATCAAACCCCCCAAAAAAACAATATTTGGATACTAATGTACACGTAAACCATTCAAGTCCACGTTACAACACAAGGACCTTTGCGAAACATGACATAAAAACGACCATTTAATTTAGGCAACGTTCCCATTTAATCTGTAGTTTTAACATTCTGCCCTCACCGGATTAAAACCCATTTAAAATGTCTCAACTTTACATGAATTCTGAAACTAAACAAACAAAATGTTTATTCTCCAGAGCATTAATTTCACATTTGGTTTTTCATCATTATCGAATCAAGACGAGGTCGTGGGAAAAGCTGCTCTTTGGAGTTTAATTCATTGTGTGTTTTGACTGATCAAACCCTCAATTCCTTCTCCGTTTTAAAACATGGCTCGACTTTAGCACTTTATAGCTTGAAATGAACTCGTTTATACATGACAGAAATTCAGTGTCTTTCACTTTTACATCCGCTTCGTTTGCCTGGATGTTGTTTGTATGAAAATCTAAAGTGTCAGCTCATTGCCTTGCCCGGCCAAAAGCAGTATCTACATAAAACAGAATGTGCTGATTGAGAAACTGTTATAAAAGTTTTGCTTTTTTTCTCCCTCTCTGTCTCTCTCTCTCTCTCTCTCTTTGTGATTAACAGCAGAAAATTGTCTGAGCTTCGCTCTCGGAACAAAACGCCTTTGCTGGTCCCTCGAGTTTAGTGCCATGAAATGAACTCTCTATTTTTGTTCTCTCAATAAACAATCACAAGGCAGCAAAGTCACCCCTGAGCACTTGACTAATGGAGCACCTTTGACCCCTCGCACACTGAACAAGAATCGCACCCCTGCACCGGATCCTGCAGCTCTTGACCTTCTGGACCAGCCACAGCCTCATAAAAGCCCACAGGGAGCAAATATAATGCAAATGTTTAGTCGCAATAGTTGAGACAACAAAAATGATCTTCTACTTTGTGGTATTTGTTGTGCTAAATATGTGTGTGTTGGGCTGTATTGTGACAGGCGCAAATGCGATTGACGATGACTGATGAAGCCAACATTAAATTCCCTCCTTAATCCTGCAGAATCTGCCCTCGTCTCAGTTAGCTGCTCCCAAAATTCTAAATTTAGGCCGCTGCCAACATGATCGCATTTCACTCAGATTTTCTTGTCTCCTACAATGTACCGAACAGTGTGTGAGTCACCAGGATTTATGGCGCCTGAAATATGTTTGAAGTGTTTTTATTTTTAACAACCTGTCTGCAATGATCTCTTATCTTTACTCGCTTCGAGTATGTATTGCACTCGTCGGGTCTGAAAGCTAACTTTTGAGAGGTGCACAAAGGCCTCCTTTCTTCATAAATGCTGTGCTTTAAAGAAAATTAAAGGCCTACAGAAAGCTGACACTACACCCAATATATAATGATAATACATACACAGAGGAACAATAATGATCGTTGGACTCTACACCAAAACATTTCATAAACGCATGAAATTTGCGATTTTGAATTTGCCGCTTTGAAACCTTCCTGGAATTCCAGACTGGGGGCGGGGCTTCCGTGTGACGTCACAAGTGCCATGGTTTTTCCTGGCTGCCTCAGTGTTGCCAATTTAGCTAGATTTAGCGACTTTTGGCCATCTCTGGCGACAAAAAAAAATAATCTAGCGACTTTCGGGCTCAATCTGGCTGAATCTAGCAACAATTCAACTTGTTTTGTGAGTGACAAATCAGTTGCCCCGCGACACCATACAAGCCGAGACAGAAGCACTGCAGGACGGTGGCAACCCGGCATTTCCTGTCAAAACCGCAGTTTCAAGCTAGCTACAACGAGGGTAGGTTCACTTCCTGTTTTCAAAACAACAGCACGTAATGGCTTTCCCTATGATAAAAGGCAACGGGTATTTTATTTTTGTCAAAATAACCGGAAGTGCGTTGCTCACTGCGGCTAGCTTTAGCAGCGCCGAATTTGTCGGAACAAAATGGTAAACAGCCGGTATTTTGTCAGGTTTTCAACACGTTGGGGATCTAAACGACTACTTTCTCACCTGAAAAGTTTCAAATGTTGCGGGGACAGAGGAAGCAGAGAGACCTGCGGTCGGAACTTGTGTCTGTGCCTCCCTGTCCGCCTGCCTCCTCTCTGGTGAAATCAGCCGGAGCCATCCCGCCGTGTTCAGCTCCCTGCGGTGCGGACACTTACGGTAGGCGTCCACTATTCCGGCACGTCAAGCCGTATCCAACGCATTCAGTTCATTTTCAATGAAATCCGGCCGATCGTTGTCGCCGTGCTCGCAAAGCATGCTGGGATTCCGGCACGGCGAGCGGCGGACCTGCGGCACGTCAAAAAGTTGGGCTCGGCCAAACTTTATGCAAATTTGCCATGGCAGACGGAGTGCGTTATCCAATGACAGTAGATCATGTGATCTCCTGTGTCGCAGCAGCAGCAGCACAGCAGCTCTCCTCGCTCGCAGATCCGGATCCATGGTACAATATGAAATAATGTTCCATTGCTGACGATTTATACACATTAATTTCCCTCCAAAACTCAAATTTTTAGAGGGAGAAACTTCGGTTGGTTAAAATCACAAGTTATTTACTTTCCCCCGGAGCCATACACGCCCCACACACCCAGTGTAGTAGCAACACGGCGACAACTAGGCATCCAATCCGGCGAGTTACGTTGACGTGCCGGAATAGTGGACGGCTAGCCTTACGGTAGGCGTCCACTATTCCGGCACGTCAAGCCGTATCCAACGCATTCAATTCATTTTCAATGAAATCCGGCCGATCGTTGTCGCCGTGCTCGCAAAGCATGCTGGGATTCCGGCACGGCGAGCGGCGGACCTGCGGCACGTCAAAAAGTTGGGCTCGGCCAAACTTTATGCAAATTTGCCACGGCAGACGGAGTGCGTTATCCAATGGCAGTAGATCATGTGATCTCCTGTGTCTCAGCAGCAGCAGCAGCACAGCAGCTCTCCTCGCTCGCAGATCCGGATCCATGGTACAATATGAAATAATGTTCCATTGCTGACGATTTATACACATTCATTTCCCTCCAAAACTCAAATTTTTAGAGGGAGAAACTTCGGTTGGTTAAAATCACAAGTTATTTACTTTCCCCCGGAGCCATTTCACACGCCCCTCTCTACACACCCACTGTAGTAGCAACACGGCGACAACTAGGCATCCAATCCGGCGAGTTACGTTGACGTGCCGGAATAGTGGACGCCTACCCTCAGGGGGAATCCACCTGGCGGAGAGCGGACACACCGCGGGATGGTTGTCCTGAAATCAGCCGGCAGAGCGATCATCAAGAGCCCCGACGTGGACATGATCGCTCTGCCGGCTGATTTCCACTCTCCACCTGGCGGAGAGTGTGTTCGCTCTCCGCCAGGTGGATTCCTGTCCGACCGCAGGTCTCTCTGCTTCCTCTGTCCCCGGTGGTGTGAGCTGCTGCTGAGGGCAACACACGCACTTCGTACATCTACTCGCAATAAAAACTGCACTGAACCCAACGTTTTATATTTCCAAGCGACGTCCCGCGGCACACATCGAAATTTGCCGTGAAGAAGCTGTCCAGGTCTGGCAAACTGCTGGCTTCGCTACTAGAACTACTGGTGATTGTTCCAGCAGCTGGCACTCGTGACGTCACGCACCTGTCGTTCCAGTTGGCCAAATTCGAGTCAAATGTGGTGATAGTTTATTGGGCCTAATCAGGACTATCCAGGGGCCTAAAATTATTTTAAAATCATAAAAAAATTCCATGGTATATAAGGAATCGATCTGCTATTTCAGTTTTGTGCAAAAAATCACCTTTCTGTAGGCCTTTAATGTCCTGCTTATACATGTAACAATGCAATTGAGCAGGGTAACTAGGCCCCCTCAGGTCCTGTCAGGTCTTTTTTATTTATTTAATTTTTTTAATTAAAGTAATAACTTTAATCTCTGGTAATATCTGGGATAATATATCTGGAAAAATGCCGATCAGTCATGCGAGTTTATGCCTCAGACCAGAAACACTTCCCATTGCCCCTTATTCGCATCAAGTCTTCAAAACAGGCTCCTCAAGTGAACACATAAACATTTTTGCACATTAATGGGACTTATTTACTTGGCCTTCTCCACTGACCTTTTCTTCGCGTTATCGAGGTGCAAATCAACAAAGGCAATGATCTGGCCTCTGTTAAATTAATCTAATCTGGCAGAGTTCAGAGCACCCTCGGACGTTACCTTTAGACACATGGGATTTTTAAAATGAAATAATTTTAAAGGCCTGTATCAACCAGATTTGGCATGCAAGATCTTCAGACCATTCACAACTGAAGTTGTGAATTGAAAACGTCTTGGAACCCTCTTGCTGTGAGGTGACGGTGCTATTCACCACACCAGTCCTCACTAATTAGTATGCATGTGAATACAATAACATTGAAGGAATTGTATTGTAGGACATCTAAATATACGTAATTTACCTGAACTTGTTTAGCTTTTTTTGTAAAGCGCCACGGGGCTTTACTTCTTCACTTCATTCACTCCTGCAAAGAAAGCACATTGCAGTCATAAAAGTACATACCGAGTGTCTCCGTGACCAAGAATATTAACTTACTCAGTGTTCAGGTGGGCAGATGGTCTGTGTCATGATGCATCAATGTTTTTTATCATAAGCCCCAAATTCTGATTTAGCGCACATTGTATGCGCCCTGTATGCTTTGTGTCAACAATGTGTGGATGGCAATCTTTCACAGTAGTGCCCCCAAGCCAAGCTGTATTCAGTCTTCACTCCTTTAGGATACAGATCTAAAATGGGGCACAGATTGATGTTATTCTGTTTCCATCTCACATTCATACAGACAGCAGGAACCACATTGGAAACAAATAAACAAATAAAATAGTTATCTTATGATGTCTTTTTAACACCATCAACCTCAATACTGGTTCTTTGAAAGCAACTGCTGCCCACACACACCGCGCCACTTGCTTTGGTTAAGGAGCGGGGAGGGGAGAAGACCACACACATTAAATAAAAAATAACAAGTTATCCCTTTAAGCGACGATGATGAATTCAGTGTCAAGCTAAGCCAACATCTCTGGTGTACAAACAGCTGTAATATATGCATTTCGATAATTAGCTGGTGGTGTTTTTGAAGCATTGATGCTTCCAAACATTTCTGTAATTGTCTCCAACAACAGGATAGAGAAGGCTTTGTCTCCCACATGCCGCACACTGCATATGGTACCAATTGAACAGTTTGCAGAAAGGAAAAAAGGGAGCTGCATTAGCACTTGTTCTAGTGAGGCAGTTGCCATGGAGATGAGTGTAGGTGGTGTACAGTGCTGTACTCTATGCTGTACTCCTTCCCTTGTCCTCTCCCCTCTTCTGTTGCCCACCCTCTTCTGTTCTGCTATCTGCAACATACGCGCAACTTACATTCCTTCGTATTTACTCGACTGTTGCTGCTCAGGTTGCCAGTAAAACGGATTCGCATTGAGCAGCTTTCAGTTGGAAACCACACTCAAATCAAATGCAGGAAAAGAGAGTTGAACTAGGCTGAGATCTCTTAGTTTGTCGAATTTAAAAGGTTGACACGACCATCATATTGTTAGTTTTTGTCTTTACGTTTGACTCATTTTTTTTCCAGGTTTGATACCACAGATTCCTCTGGTTTTTCTTTATTCCATTTTTTATTTCATGGTGACTGCCCAAGTTCTTCTGTATGTTATGCTTTGTCAGTCTCTTCTTCTTACACACTGGCTATTCTTTTATCAGTTTCCATGGAGATTTGAGTGTGTGTGCATGTGAGAATTGAGAATGAAAGAGTGAGGAAGTGTCATTTCCAGTTTATGTTTTTGGTGTAATTTTGAACACTGCATAGGCTGTCCAGTCTCCTGAGATAGACTTTGACATTCAGCGACATAAAGTAACATTTGCCTCCCGATGCAGATTTGCCAAATCTTCCTCAGTGTCTTGTACTTTTTGCCGTGTTCTGTGCAGAAGATCAAGATGATCACAGTAAAAACTGAATGAATCCTTATTTAAATGAAAAACAAATGTAACTGTAGTGACTCTGGTGCAACTGAAAATACGCAGACATGTCTTATGGTTTCCAGTGAACATGGGCTTCCTCTGAAGCCGAGATCTAGCGCCTTTTTGTTGGTTTATTTTCAACAGCTCGAAACCTTGAAATGATTCATTCAGAGCATATAACCATTTATAAAAGCTTGTCGTTATTACTTTGCATCCATAATTACCACTGGCGCTGTGTTTGTGATGTAGTGGGAGGGGGGGACGGGACAAATGGGGTCACAAATTGTTTTATAGGGATTTATGTAACACCATCTTTACATATACCCACAAAATGATCTATGACACATTCAGGATTTAACAATTACCGATACATACTTATGTAACATATTTACATATCAGTTGTCACAACCCAAACAGAACAATTTCTGTTGCCTCCACACATCTGGACCTATATGGACAGTTTTCTGTCCAAGAATAAAAACCATTAGACTTTTAATAGACACATGAGTCACCCTAAGGTTTCATCTGTTTATTTGGCTTTTTATAACAGAAAAAACCCACCATAGAGCTCTTAAAAGGCATGTTTTCATTTTTTCCAACAGTACTCGCATGCCTTGAAGTAAAAGATGAAACAGCCTGTAAACATCAGGAATATCTTTGGGGTTTAGAGACTTTTTCAAGGTAAATCAAGAGTTATTTTTTTCAATCTAATTTGTCTTCTAAACGAGAAATCTGCTCTTCTGTGTTAATATTACTTCCGCTGTGTTTCAGCGAGAAACTAACACTAGAAAGTATCCACTTCACCTAGCCTACTCAGACTGTTGCATCCTCATGCATCCTTAAAGGAGCATGCCAACTTATTGAGACGGTTGAATAATTTTTTTTATGTGACTCTCTTCTAAGTCTGCCCTGCAAACTATGAAGGCAGAAGATTTCTAAAGCCGCATTTGAACTGAGCTGTGCAAGTTTAACCATGCTCCAGCTTCCAGCTTTTTACAAGCTGGGAGAGTAAATACATGTACATGCAATTATGTTGTCCTGGAATGTGAGCTCTGTATTTCTAATGCTTTACTTTAGCATATTTGCAGCCAAAAGAAAACTAATGCAAATGCAAATGCAAATGCAAAAAAACTCTGACTAAACACTATGACTGGGTTTGTTGGTAACGTCTCTATCAGACTAAAGAGTCTCTGGGTATAACTGGTGCATCCAGTGCACTTATAGCGGATCGGACCTCAAAAACCTTTTTTTTGTGCAGAGAGTCGCAAATCAAAGAAGATTACTATTCTCTTGATAACAAATGAATGGCATATAGCTCAATTGACTGAGTAACCAAATGAGCTTGAGGGCCCCAAAAGGTACATAGATATGTAGATTGCTAAAGCGAGATTGTGCATTTCTTATGTGAGGCATATTTTTGTGAAATGACATAAAATGCAAATGTCATAAAACAGAGGACGTCCAAATGCTGTTTTCCCTGATTTACTTATTTTTGTTTGTTTTCAGACTCAGAGAATGGAAACCCAGTTTCCAGTTGGCATGACCGAAGCACATCCACATGTAAGGTTTTTGGAACAATCTCTCTGAATGGGTGAGGAACACCCACTATTGCTGTGCAGGGACCTCCACCGACCCTATTAGCCCGAGCTGTTTGAAGCCAAGGCATACTAGAAAAATCAGAATAGATTAAAAAATATATATATATTTTTTAATACATGCCGTAAGTTTAAGTTTAATGCATAAACAGGCAGGTGAGACTTTTCTAAATTCTGAACTTATCCTTTAACTTGTTGCTGATTTGAATGGACTTTGTTCCATGTGAAGCAGCCCTGCAGGAGAACATATTTCTAATCGATGTCAAAGTTAGATCTACCTATAAAGACTGAAACATGAAGCACTTTACGCCTGCAAATTCATATTTACACACTCACAATTTGAAATAAACGAACCACAAACCAGTTTGTACACTGGGTCTGGGGATTCTGAGCATCGGGATTTTGTTAGAAATCAGAAGTGCTAGTTGACACGGAAAGACATGTTCCAGTTCATCCATTTTGTTGACGGTCTACTTTTGAACCACTGGAGGCACTGATATGTTAGTATGATAAAAGCCTACATGAAAAATTAAACATCAATTTGGATTGACTCCCAAATTATAGCATTCAGAGGTAAACTGAGGTGCGGCTTACTTTACCTGAAGATAAAATTGTGTGAACCATTTGCCCACTCGAGCTAACTTAAATCAACTTTGTTGCCTCATTTCCATGTAATTATGGGACGCAGTGGGCGGCCTGCGTCGTGTAGTGTCCTTTTCGAGTGTTACTAACTTCATGGGATGGTTCGGAGCTGGGCGGATTCAACTGCCTTTGGAGGCGCTGGTTTCTGTTCATTCCTATCTTTTGCTCTATCTCCGCCCCCCCCCATCCAGGGAGAGACTTCTCCGTTTACAGAGCACCTTTTCCCGTGCACTGCCATTAAATCAAAATCAGGTGTGAGAGACTGCAACAACGCAAGAGCGGCCGCGTTAATTTGGCACAGGATTCACCAGGATTCGTTTCGAATTTTTGGATCATGGGGACGTCGTTATGCCACGCTGGGTGAACTGCAGATGCTTTCCAAGATTAAATAACCCGATCTAGAGGCAGGGATCACGACAAAAAACGTGCACGAATCTCAATTTGTTCTTATGCTGTATAAGTCTTTGAGATTTCGCTTGTATATATTCCAGGATCTTTATTTTGATGCTATTTGGGGGGTTTTGTGCGCGCAGTGTGCAGTAAGGTTGTTTGCTGCGCGGATTTGGCACAGCCCACGGGTATCGTTTCAGTAATGATATTTTTTAAAATATAATTAATCGGGATGATTAACGTCTTGTAGTTGTTAACATTCAAGATCTTAAATCTTAAATGCAAACATAGGTGAGAGATAATGAACTAATCTGCTCGCTGGATCGTTTGACCAAACAGCAGTTCAAATGATTCCCAAATTCTAACGTAAGGTAGGGGCTGTTGAAATCACATGCGCCCAGAACAAACAATTAAGATGACAAAAACCGTCCCCACAGGAGATTCTCTGTATTACCGATCAAGCTGCGTTGGGATCGCGTTACAGTTCGAGGATTGCAATAGAGTTGGAGAAAAGGGAGTAAAGGAGGAAGAGAGGGAGGAGAAGCAGAGGAGAGCTTCTGAGCCGCACCACCGAGCCGATGCTGACGGGCAAGCTGTGGCTCCAGTGATGGACTGAGCTGAAGGTGAAGGGAGCCCTGTGACGGTCAGTTTCACGTTTCCCTCTGAAGCCTTGAATAACGCGCGTTTGGACACTTTGCTGCACAGGTGAGAAACAAGAGCAGCTGCCCACTCAACGAATTGGCCTAATGAATAAAACACTACAAGCTATCACAGAGGGACAGCGCTGGCCTTGTATTTGGAAACTCAGGTCTGCACAAACTGATTCCCCCTGTGTCCCAAGGAGCAACTAAACCTGGAACCTCACCCCCTTTCCCAAGTGCCCTGGAAACCCACTGGATCCAGTCTGCACCCACAGATGTAACTGATCTGTTCAGATTTCTTCACCTGGAAGTCCTGTGTTTTTGGGTAAGTAGTGCCTAAGAGTGTGGGTGTAGAGAAGGTGGCATACAGCAAAGCTGAGGAGAGTGTTAAAGATACTTGTCCAGCTCACAGCCTGTTTGTGCAAAGTGTAGGCAGGAGGGACTACGCCAGGTGTTCACCACAGCTGCACACAGAGGGCAAGTTTCCAGATGCTTCTGGTTCTTGCTGAACGCGCTTTTGCATCTCAGGCTGTGTAACCTCTGACACAGTGAGAGGTTCAACCTAAGTGGGACATTGGCAAAAAAAATAAGTTCGTCTGTAGTCTTTCAAGTGTGTTCTTCGTAATTGTTAAAGAAAAAAATGTATCAGTTTATTATGGAGGCCTTCACCTTCGGCTGTGTTTGATAAGATTTTTCACAGTTGAAGTTCTCTTGCTGATTGGCACAAACAGTAGAGTGTTGGGTTTATGAACGCCTCCCAGGAGTCAGTGTTAATTTGGCAGAGTAATTCTGGAAATCCACTGTGGCATTAAAGTGACAATAAGTGATTTAATTTACAGAAATGGTAGAGACGGCAGTTCTTCCTTTTGTTTAGATAGATCCAAGTGACGTTGGCTGTGTTCGAAACCGCCTACTTCTCATACTATTCCTACTAGTCATACTTTTTTAAGTTCCCGGATGTACACTAGATGCATACTAGATTCGCCGAAATGTTGAGTATTCATCATGAGGTTACTTGTCACACTCAAACTACCCAAGATGCAACGTAACGTGACGTCGCCCATCGCCATTTGAACGGTCAAATTCCGTCAACGGGACGAGAGCAGTCAAAACGGCATAACCGGAAGTGCGTTGCTCACTGCGGCTAGCTTTAGTAGCGCCGAATTCGTGGGAACAAACTTGTAAATAGCCGGTATTTTGTCATATTTTCAACACCTTGGGGGTCTAAATGACTACTTTCTCACCTGAAAATGTTTCAAATGTTGCTAAAGTTATATATTTACAGAGTTTATAGCTTAAGCGAAATCAGCTTTTCAGGCCGGCTGATTTCGGCTCGGGCAGGAGTGAAGTGCACTGTGTGTAAACGCTCTGCATACTGTCTGATCGATGAGTATGCCGTTTTCAAGTATGTAGTAGGCGGTTTCGAACACAGCCGTTGTTTCCTGTTTCTGGTGCGTTACACACTCATAAGTCCCCTTAAACTAGAAACATTTGCAGAGTCCCTCGAGCATTTTTCATCCCCATTAACTTACACACGACAACACAATGCAAAGTACCTCTGCTATTTCTACTTTTTGTATTTCAAAGTTATTTGTGACATCTCTGCTAGTGAAAAAACAAAATAACAACACCATATATAACCAAATGGAATCCAAGGAGTACATCAATCCAGACAAACACCATTTTCTTTTTAGATGCTTGTAAATTCAGTTAACAGAATATGCATCAGAGAGGCCATCTAGTCAGAATGTGATCTTATCCACAGGCCTTTTATCAGGCATCTGTTGGTCTGATGAGGAACAACAAAGCCAATGTAAACCGCAAGGTGAACCATGACTAATTTCTGCTTTGGTCTGGACCAGGGAACTAAACTCCAAGTTAACACGCAGTTAAACTGGTGAAAATCTTGACTAGATTATCACACAGATTATATAGATTGTTTGTTATAGTTGTGAAACCTTAATTCTGTTAGTGAAGATGCAAAAAAAGAACAATTTCATTACTTTTTTCTTTTTGGCAATAGAACCCTTTAAAACCAGGTCCAGATCAAAACTCACATTTCAAATTTTACTTTTCACCTGTATAGTAAAGATTGTGCAAAATGAGCCTTTTCTGCCTTTCCACTTAATTGCTAAATTGGAAGCCAGCTTCGGTGTTGTGTCGTAGTACTTTGTGGTGACAAAAACAGTTCAGTGTTGGTACAAACCAGATACAGGAAATGACATCAACCTGTTCCAACAGACTTGGGTTCTGTTCAATCACAAGTAAGATCTGCTGTCCATACCTTATCTGTAGAAATTAAATATTGCAGCATTTTCTCTTTTGTTGTTTTGTTTTACACTTAAAGACCATCATAGATATCCAACTATATTAATCAGATATCATGTGAACCTGTAGTTGAAAGAACAATATACACTTCATGTACGGCTATCTTCAATACAGTCACTGGAAAGACTTAGTTGGGAGGCAGTTTGCCATGTAGTAGGTGAGACTTTGTCACCATTTGACCACGGCTGCAGTTAGCTAATTATCTGTCTCTGGGTGCTGCACAAAAACACCTGGACAGACTACAGGGGTGCTCTTCCGGTTGGATTATTCATCAAAGAGCTGATTGTGAAATTCACTTACAGCAATACAAAAGTTTAAATAAAATTTTTCAGGGTTATTTTAGTTGTCAGGGAATCATTTGTCTTGCAGCAAGCTCGGTTCAGTTTACAAAAATAGAATTGTTCTTCTCAAAAATGTGGTTTGGCTAAATTGGGATTTGCCAATAGCATGTGTCACTGTATGGATGTTCTGCAACAATACTTGTATGATTTGATTTATTCATTGCTTTAACAGTCTTCCTCCATCTCAGCTGGCAACAGATGTAGTTAATGTTTGGACGCTGTGGATGACCAACATCCTCACGGTCCATTACGCAGCACAGTTATTGCACACAGTGTGCTCTCCCATCTTAACCGAAAAACAATGCAGTGGAGAGAAAAGTGCTTCAGCTAATGAAATGTCTGAGGCTGGAACAAGATAAGTCCAGCTTACTCTGACTCATCCCCCACCCCACTGGATTTCCTCATCCTGCTCCATGTGAAATAGCTATCAGTCTAAGATATAACTGTCTCATGCTTCTCTTCATGGAATTATTATGTTAGCTTAGCTAAAATAAAAAGGCATGAATCACAGACATCCATTAGTTATTCTCAGTTCCTTGTAAAACTTGAGAATCTGGACTTTTTGCCACTCTGTCACAGTTGTCAGCCGGGTGCCAGCAAAGAGCTGATTCTACAGCACCAAGTTTCTGTCATTATTCTGCTGGTCTTCAGCCATCGTCAGGCCAGCGCACTGATTGGGCTTCTTGCAGGGTATTTCTGCCAAGGACAAACAGGCTTTGTCAGTCTGGTCGAATGTTCTCAGAAAAAAAAAAAAAAAAAAGTCAGAACCCTTGTCAATGAGCTTCTCTCCTGGAGTTTCCTCAAATAGTTTTCTTTTGCCTCAGGTCACGAATTTCTCTCCTGTCCTCATTTATTGTTGACCAACAGAAAACTGCATGATAATTTTATCTTTCGTGGTCCTTTTCCATCCCGAGCCTCTCCTCTCACTAAACACAGTCTGCCACTGTACCACATCATAATAATGATAATCCGTTCTCACTTTCAGAATCCCTTCTCATATCCATCTTCTCTAACATGGGTTCATTGGGGTTTGTGTGATGTAAATTTTGCCATCAGGGTGTAAACTAGAGTCTGTGCAGACACCTGCTCCACTACATTACAGGAGCAGCAACTGCGCATGAGCTGCAAAACAAAAAATGGACACTGAATTTAATGAAGGGGTCTTACAAGTGTTGAGACACACAAATGACCATGTATGCAAAAGTCATGCAAATGCTCTTTCCTCCATGGAAGAAGGAAGAATGTGTACAATGAGAATGTGTAGCCTATCTGTCTTTTTCTCCCTAGTTTTAGGATATTTTATGGCTTTTATAGTGGGGTAGAATCAGGAAATGGGGCATTTGACATAAAACCGACTATTTTTGTAGCTTGCTCAATAAGATGTTGATATTTTTTTCTGATTTTTGTTTCTCTCTTGGATAGATAATTGAAGCCACTTGTCACAGTCGTGTGTCAGGATAGCTGCTAAGGTATTGTTAAAAGACCTTGCTACTTAAAGAAGGGAACAAGTGTTTAGGAGTCACTGATTTTCTGGCACAAGATGATAAATGGCTCATGCGCAGCTTTAGGTTTCACAGGGCTGCCTCCGAGCTCGCTGGTACCCCGTGGAAGGAAGACGTCAGATCTGCTCGTTATGAAGAGCACATTCTCCAATTAGAAAAGAGAGCACCTTATAATGAAACCATGTGTTTGTGATGTCTGCAGCCTTCCATGACAGTATAATCCTGATTTTAATCTGTTCACATGGCCAATTCGTGGTTTGGACGTAGAATGGAAACAGTTTGTGTGCTCGTGCAAGAGGTTCCATTCAAACTACAGTGGGTTCTCTCTGCTCCTGTGGTTGTTGTTTATTGACCTGTTCATATTCAGTAGCAGGCAGACATGCTGCAATCTGTAGGCAACGCAAACAAGTCGTCCCTCCTTTTACGGTGTCCACAATGAAGATTGCTTACCAGTATGTTGGCATCTAAGCAAAGTATGCCATGTTACCCTAGATCATTTGACAAGGGAGCAAGGAACAAACTGCCGGCTGCATCCTCTGATTATGAAAATTATGTCACACAAGCTCTAGCAGAACTGTGTTTACCCATGCGCATCAATGTATAACACCCCTGTAAAACAGCAGAGTGACAGTAGAAATATCCACAGAAAAGTAAACTTAGACATTTCACTGCTTATCTACATGTTAACATTGGATTTGAACTATTTAGCATGTCACAACACATATGTTGGAAATAACCAGACATCATGAATGGTCTCTACTGATTGCTGGTATTTTTTTTCACACGTATTCTTCACATATTGTCCATCCGTTTTGAATTGCAGTAAAACTTGTGCTATTTTATGACTTTTTGTGTATCAACTCAAGTCCTAAGTACAAAACAAGAAATAGAAAAAGTGATGATTTGATTTCCCTCTGCTTAACTGTTTTTGTGATGGATTTTTTTTTTTTTTTTTAATCGTCGCTGTAAAGAACTGAGACACGTTCATCTACTGGCAGTGGAAAATGTCTTAGCTTGTGTAACAACAGCTTGTGTAACAGCTAATCTGGAGTCCAGTTATTGTCCGGTAAGCCAGTTTAGCGTGTAGCTTGCACTATGCAAACACTCCTGGATGTAGGAGAAAAGAGCGTCCTTTTTTTTTTTTTCCATGGCATTGGGGGGAAAAAACTAGTCTGACCAAAACCTGACTTTTAAAATCCCCTTAACATGTTTTTCTGGCAGAGATCTTACAAAACCAAGCTTCTCCAAAACGGACTAACACACACAGATAATGCAGTTCTAGCTCAATTTTCTTCGGCATGTGTACGCCATATTGAAACAGCCGCATTCAAAATACAGCTGCTCTCATTTACACATTTTTCGATTTCCTTTGTCATATGTTTACATGCATCAGATATTGCAGTTGAAAATCAGCCCATTTGGCGCAGTTTGCAGTTGCTTTAAGCATTTCCAGACTGTTGCTCTGCTTTGATATAATCCTGATTTTATAACTGTGGCGTCATTTGACAAAATCCCCATGTAAGTAATGTAAAGACAACATTTCTGCAATGAATTCAGCTGTGCTTGCATGAAGGTTGATCTCCCACAGAGAAAGTTTGAGCCTGCAGAATGTCTTGATTGTTTTTCTCACACAGTCCGAAGCAAATACAGCATCGGACATACCTCAGTCAATAACTCGATTCCGCTCCCATGCATGTATACTGGGACAAGTGTGGTGGTCCAGTTAAATGACCAAGTCAACCGTAGATTGATTCAGCTGTGCATGAATCGGGAGACAAGAGGCAAAGACGTCATCTTTAAGAGTTTATCAGTATGTAAGGTGAACCATTTTTAATGAAATTTTAACAGATGAAAATTGTTATTCAAAGCAACATTTTTTGTTTGGCATCTTCAAACATGACTCGAGGGGATTTAAATGCTGATCTATCTGTAGGAATGCTTATTAATTAATCATAGTAGCAGCTTGTGGTTGAGCTGCTTTGTGACATTTAGCTTGGAACTGTGTAAAGGGCAACATTGATGAGCTGCATGTGGAAGTGCACAAAAACAGTCATGTTCCATGACGCGGACAAATGTGGATGTGGTTGCATCTCCAATCATACTTCCCATATATTTTCATTACATTCAAATAGCTGAACATTTAAAAAAAAAATAAATCCATGGCAGTTTTACATCCACAGAGACACTAACCATTTACATGAGGAAAAAAGAAAGCAGCACAGTATGAAATGTGTTAAACTTGCATCCATATTGGAACCATTTCCCACCCTGGTTTGTACATTTTCCACACACGTTTTTTTTTTTTTTTTTTTTTTTTTTTGTCATTGTTGTGATTGTTGGTGCATTGGTGTCAAAAACTAAAAAAAGAACTCTTACTTATGTCTGTGCCATATAGCTGCATGGACACATCTTCAAAGACGTGGCTGCCGCATCAGAGTCAGTTTGGGTTGGTTGGTCAAGTGGAGGTCTGCTGTGGTGGACCTGGAGTTTTAACCCCAAGTGAGTCAGTTTAGCCAAGAACCAGTCTGCTTTACTGTCATTTCTCGGCCTCGTCTACAGTCTGTCGTGGTCCAGTAAGGTTTTTCTGTTATATATGTTTCTTTGTCTCCTTTAGGCTGCTGTTTTGTCTGTTTTCAATGGTCAGTGAAAGGTTTAACATGCACCCTCGTCTCAGCTCTGCCATGGTTTTCCAGTCCTTATTAGCAATGTGAAGCTTTACAAAAATACCTCTGCGTATTTAGGATTTTTTTTTTTTGTACCACTCAATCCTCCTCTGGAGCCTCGCTCTCCCTCTGAAACCAGCTTTGTCACACTCCTAGAGTTTTATTTTGACATCCTCTGATTTTGATGGCGCCATTTGCCTTTTGCACAAGCTTTGATGCACTTCCAGTGTTCCTCCTCTCTTGCTTCCGCAGATGAAAGCAGCCATTTCTGCTCCCTCCAGAAACAAGATGAGATTCAATTCACAGTTAGCACAGTGTGTAAAGCTTTTGTTTCATTTCAAACATTAAGACCTAAACTGCTGCTAAAAGTGTGAGGAAGAAGCAAACAAGAGGCAGTTTGTGCTGTAGGGCAGCTCTGAGTTGAAAATGACCTTAATTGAACTGTGCTGTGAGATGTCAACGTGGTCGATGTCAGGAGCTTCAGATCGCTTCTTGATCTCTAGAATTTCAATCCCAGCTCTTTAATTTGGCTCTGCACACTGACAAGCACAGCAATAATGCCTCTAAATACATGAGTAGAGATGAAGGTACTTTGATGGAGAGCAGTGCACAAGCTGGAAACATGTTCCTATGGTAACTAGGCCACACTCCCCTTGGCTAGTTCTCACACACAAGCAGAGGGACGGGCAGGAGAAGGACAGGAATCCTGGAAAACACATGTGATGAAGAGCAACTTCAGGTTGTTTATTTGTGTTGCTTTTTGTTTCACCCAGAGGACATTTATACATGGGCTCAGCCTTTAGAAATATTGGCTATATTGCAGAATGCCCGGAGACACTTTCTGTTTTATTTCACCTCCTGTTTCTTCAAGAATATCTGTCAGGTTTTAGGCTGATCGCAGGTTCTTTCCCGTGGCTCCCTCACACCCACAGTGCCCCCTCTTCCTCAACCCCTCCGCCCACCTCTTCTTTCAAGTCCTGCAGCTCTGCCTCTTCTGTGCATTTTACATTTGCCTCATTACGGTGCTGTTTCTAAACATAGCACTGGAGTGGCTCTGAATGCAGTTCAAGGTGTCGTTTTTTGCTGAAAATAAATCTATCATTCCACCTTAAAAAAAAAAAAAAAAATGGTTGTAACAGCATCATTACCTTGATACCATCATCTGTTCAGTGAATGTGGTAAGGTAATAAAGATAATTGAACATCTTTATGCTTTGTCCTCTGTTAAAACACTTTTAAAGGGGAAGTTAGTTTTTTTTAACCCGGACCTTATTTCTGGTATAAAATATGTTCATCTACTCACAGATAACAACTTGGTGAAAGTCGGCGTCCTTCGGAAGATATTTAAATTACTCGAGATCCGCATATATCCATATAACGGGAGAGAACAGGGCATTGACAATACAGCCTCTAGATGAAGCACTATCTGTCTTTATTTCACCAATACTTTAAGACGAATGAATGAATGAATGAATGAACATGTACTATTGCACTGTTAGCTCATAGCTGCCGTGTTGTTATCCGGGGCTATCGGGGGCTTATAGGGGGGCTTTTCTACACATGTGTCTAGTAGGATGACGTCATCGACTTACGCCGCTGCAGCACAGCTCCATCGTCCATCGTACTCAAAGTTGTCGTCCACTTCGTCAAAATCTGATAAATATCCTGCCATGTTGCACAAAACTAGCAGTAGCAAACTCCGTGTGAAGATGGCCGACTGTCACAGAGCACTGAGTGAATGAGCTGTGCTGCAGCGGCGCGCATCGATGACGTCATTCCGCTAGACACGTGTGTAGAAAGCCCCGGATAACAACAACACAGCAGCTATGAACTAACAGTGCAATAGTACACGCGGTATCATTCATTCATTCGTCTTAAAGTATTGGTGAAATAAAGACAGATAATGCCTTATTTAGAGGCTGTGTTGTCTCTTCCCTGTTCTCTCCCGTTATATGGATATACGCAGATCTCGAGTAATCTAAATATCTTTTCCGAAGGACGCCAACTTTCACCAAACTGTTATCGGTGACTAGATGAACATATTTTATGCCAGAAATAAGGTCCAGGTTTTAAAAAAACGAACTTCTCCTTTAAGAACTGTTACGCGTTTCTAATGTTTTTTTTATTTTAAATTTAAAAGCACCAGGCATGGCATGATGATCTTCCATCTGGTTCACCGAATCGTAGCAGTGCATCACTGTGCAATTGGCATCTCCGATGTCATTCTATGTTAGTAACTCACAGCTCATACTTAAACAGTTTAAAACCTCCTGGGGTGACGCTGCCGGGCTGTGAAAGAACCATAAAGTCGATACAGAGAGGTTTTGCTCCTGTCAGTCATGCTGATGTTTGGACAGCACGCCGTTAATGAATGGCTTGAACTTTCTGCACACTTCTGCAGTTTCTGCAGAGTGGTTTTTCAACTTTGGTGGAGCTGGTTAAATTGAGTTTTTTTTGGCCATTCTTAACAAGCACTTGTAGTCTTAAGCATTAGCTTGACAAGTCACTTCACTCAAATGGCAAACAACATCATACTCACCTGCCTCTTGTGATACCTACGGAGGCCGAGAGCGGCCTCACTTGTGGTGATTTTATTTCGATGCTGTTATCTTGCAGTCACGACTGGATTGTTCTGTTGCCCTGAGATGACAAAGCTTATTATAAAAAGTGCGTTCACCTTGTTTTTTCAAGAAAGTGTTGCCTTGTTTTTATTTATTATTAGAAAATAAGCTTTGGTTCGTCGAGATCAAACAGGGATTAGGATGAGCTCGAGATGAGGTTCCTATGTTTACACCTAATTGAATTTTTCGCTATAATGACAGTTTTGGAGGAACTTTAATATTAAATCAAGGCATGCATGTGTAATTCTGTTTGCTGCAGCGAGTTAAGTAAATGTCTCCTCTAAAGCATGGCACCTGTGGCACAAATACAATTTTAACCAGTTCCCCTCTGGTGAGCCCACAATTTGCACTGATGGGAAAACCAACTTTCCAAGGCCTAATTAACAGAAGATAGCAACTCGTTATCTCGACAAAGCAAGCCTTGTTGTCTCAGAAAATTAAATGGTTAACTGCGGTTCTCAAGATAATGATTTATAATGACATTCAAGCATAGGCTCTCTTAACTTTTATGCATGTTTTTTTTTTTTTTTTTTGTGCCAATTTATTCCGATATGCCTATAACCACTCTGCAGCAGCCCAGCTTCTAAAAGTCGGAGACCATATGACCACTTTCTCTGTGCTTGAGCACATGTATTTGGGATAAATTGGTATTTAGTCAGTTCTGTTTGGAAAAATGCAAATTCACTGTTTGTGGTTCGTTGTCATCATAAACCGTGTTTACTATTTGGAATATGGCAATTACGGAGGCTTCCATATGACACGAATGCGACATCGGCCCCGGCAGACCTGTCTGAGTCAATGGATGCTCCAGACCAGTCATAACGAGATCCTGTGTGTGTCATCTGTTTCTGGAAAGTGTCCTTCCAGACTGGTCTGCAACACCAACATTATGTACAGTCACAATAAGTTCCCACTCATACAGTTTTAATCAGTAAATTCAATCCTCATCCCCTGTGTCAGAAAGAAAATTATTAATGATAATGATAAAAATGAATATTTTTATGTTTGGTATCCTAACACAAATGTAGGTCTCACACATGAGACAAACTGAATGACAGCGATGAGCTATCAAAGCACCCCCTTAGGCATAATTCTTAATTTTGCTGTTTGTTATATTCATTCATTTTTATGGCAGACGTACAGTAACTTGACCACACCTGTATAAATACTACTTTGCTTGCAACAAACAGTGTATTTTCTGCATTCTGTTTATTGTCAGCTTAACCACGCTGAAACTTGTATAGATTGTTCCACTAGTATTGTCTGAGGGAATTTGGGCTGTAATTAAATTTTTTATGTCCTTCAGAGGACACAAACTCTGAAATAGCATTCTGAGCAAATGATACTGTGAAAGACAGTAATATGTGTGAGCACATCATCTGCAAGCCAACAATCAGGCCCTGCTTTGGCAATAGATACTGACTGAGTGTCTCATCACAGGGTATCTTGAAACAAAGTGTAAGCATTCAGCAAACAATTTGTTTGTCTACCTTTGTTCTTTTGATTTGTTTGTCCCTTGAGTGTAGTGTCTTTTAACATGCATAAGATTAGGTATATGCTCCCTTCGGGGTGAACTGTAAATAGCAGCTAAATGGCATCACCCCGATCATGTTTTATGAACAAATACCTGCATGATTAATGAGCCGCACTGCACATTAGATTTACTTCTAATTAGCAGAGTAAGTTGTGTACACATGCCAAATTTAATTTACACTGTAAATAAAGGGAAAAGTGCCTAATTGGAGTGCTCATTAGGAAATATTAAAATAGTTAACATTGTGGCATTGCATTATCACTGCGAGTGGGATAGAATGCTGGCGTTGGCATTTAGCTCAAAGCATCAGTCTTGCTCATCATGACCTAAGATAGTGTCTTGAGTGGCTTTTTCAGGTTTCCTTCACCTGTGACTTCATCTCACACAGATCATTGGTAGATGCAAGGTCATGTCAGCTGTTATTATTGGCATGTATGACAAATGACCAGCCAGCACTATTTAAGCCTCCAAGCTGGTACACCAGTTTGTTTCTGGATGCCAGGGGTGCCCTGAATGTGATTTGTTTTATGCAAATTACTTTGAATTGGGGCATTAAACTACCCCACTTCAAAGAATTTAAACGTATCGTTACAATATATTTTTATCTTTCAACTATCTCCGTAATTTCTTTGTATCAGTAAATCTTGAATAGATTGGCTTTCTAAACATGTAAGAGGTGTTCAAGTTCCTCTATTGTGTGTGGGCATTTCTGTATCTACCAATGATTTATGGCATTCCTGTTTGATCTAAATAAGTAATCTAACAAAGGCCCAATCCCAGTTGCACCCCTTGGCCCCTCTATTGTGCGGAGGTTAAGTGCCCCTTTTACTTTAGTGATCAATTCGTGGTGGAAATTTAGCTATTAAATGCCCCCCCAAAGTCCCAGTTGTGGGCTAGATGACCTCTGCTACTGGCTCCCTTAAAGGGCCCCACCCCTCTTCAAAACAGAGGGGTGGGTAGGTTATTAGCTGAGTGTCACCCTGTATATTCTCCCACAAAAAGAGGTATTGCGTGAGGATTTAAGACAACAGTGCAAGGTTAATATTGTCTTGAAAGGTTTCTTGAATTGGTTGTTATAAAGCAGACAATAGATTTTTGTAAAGAGTAATGTGTTAATATTTTCTCCCTTTCATGTTACCCCTTCCTTATTGAAGTTCCATTCAGGATTTCTTGGTGTTTTTTCTGGCTCCTATAAAGTCTCTTTTTATACCCAGTCTGTGCAATAAGGCCATTGTTGATGGAGAGACTGATCCCGCCGATTAACTGTATGTATAATTGTAGGTTTGGTAATTATTGTTTGATGATTGTGTGCCTGGGTTTCATTGAGAGTTGTGTGTTGGCATTTGTTTGTAATATCTGCAGCAAGATTAGTTTGTAACAATAAAACTGTTATACTTTGGGTTTTTCAGGGCTGCCTAAGTCCTGATCACCCAAATGTAGAGATTGCACTATCCCTGTACTTAATCTATTGTCTTTTTTCTTTGAAATGAACAAAAAGTCTTGCAGAAACATTTTTATTATATCAAAGAGTATTAACAAAGTTTCCAAATTCGTATTAATAGATATCCTAAAGGTTGAGTATGTTTCTCTAACACCCACTCAAAGTCTTCCTCTTTCTATCTTTCTCTCGCTGTATCACAGTTTGCTTGAGGCTGCTGCCACCCACACTCTCCGTCTTGACAGCAATTTACATTCAGAAGGGCCCAACTGAAAACATCCATGTGTTATAACAAGTCACGTTTACTTGGATTGCCACATCTTGCAAGTTACTGTTTTAGGCGCAGCTAGATATATGCTGAATAGTCCTCTGCGGGTCATTTAGTCGATTTGCAGTGTTGTGATTTGCCCCACATGTGCCACAAAAGAAACATTTCCTCCAGCTGAGGAAGATTGCCCCTCATGGCCAGCCCATAGGCCTGATCACTTCCCTCTGCACGTCTGGCAGAGGCACAGTGTTGTGCTCCATGTTGCTCAGTGTTTTTATCTCATCTTTACTGTGCAGCTGTGTGCCAATATCTTCTACAGTTCAAGTAGAAGCCCTTAGAGTTGTTTCCATGGATACCAAACAATTAGCTGGGTATCAAAATAGAACCTGGAGAGTAGCCTACTTACAGGCTCTGGAAGCGGCGAAATCATAGCATGACAGAGTGTCTTGATTCTCTGTTGCAAAACAAAAATGGCTTCTCTCGGTTATTTCTGAAAAAATGAAAATAACAAAAAGAAGTAATTGGAAGAAAAAAACACGCCAACAGCTCATTCACAGGCTAAATAAGGCTGAAACCTTTGGATGAATCGGTGAACTTTTAAGTATGCAGAAGGTTGTTGGTTGAAAATCCTGCTTCGCAGCTGCATAAATATGAAATGTAATGTGAATTTTACTGTACAATCTGGCCTTGAAAAATCATCATAAGAGTCAGGTTTTTACCTATTGACATGGTCCATTCCCCATGCTTTGCTGTGTTATTCCAAAGCCTGAACTGTGTGTAGAAATAAGACTAGAAATGAGTAACTAAATAAGCTGGAAATGAATATGCTGGAAACCTGAGGAAAACCTACATTTTTAGAAGTATGAGGAGGAAATAGATTTATGATATGCTCCAAAAGTAGAAATAAAGATTAAGAAGTAATATGGGAACATAATCTGTACCCTTTAAGCCCCTTATAATACTGTGCACTGGCCTCTTCTGCTTTGGTGATTCAGAATAGGTATTGGCTGCAATTCCCTGAAGAAAGTTGCTCATACTTTTATAGATCCATCAGCATGTTGCAGAGTTTGCACTAGCCTAAAGTCAGACTGAAGCCAGAGGTTCCAACGTGACTCACTGAAGTGTAGGTCTTCCTTCCGATATAAGTCCATCAAGTTTGTGCGTCATTTTCCACTGGCCTTGGATACACAAAGTTTTCTGACAGCAGTACCTGACAAAAAGCTATTTACGCAGACAACACACAGGCGTCTTTCTCACTGTTGCCTTCTTTCCTGTGACTTCTTTTCTTTTTTCTTTTGGAACAGATTATAGCTGTGTTGTTGTTGTTGATGGTCTTCGGCTTAAGCTTTACTGTGCTGGTACCTTGCTTGTGAGTTGTGTGTGTTTCGTCATGTTCTCTGACGCCGTTTCCTTTTTCTAGCAGCAGCTGCCAGGTAATGACACAAGCTCTGAGTAAGATATTGAATAACAAGAAAATGAAATAAAGTTGCTTTTTAGTTCATATAGACTTGACTAGAATGAACAAATTCAGTTGAACTGCTATGACCTCATAAAGAGGTGCAACATATTTTGCTTGTAAGTGATGAAATATGACTTAAAAATGTATCTACTCAAGATATTGAATTATTATTAATAAGCATAATGATGGTTTGTTAAGCTGTAACAGCTTTTATGTGGTAACATATTATGACACTGACATTTTATCACCTCGATGTTCTGTATATAAAGACATTTTGTTTCCATCTGCTATCACCTTGTCAAATTTCTCACCAGTTGTTTCAGATATTTCTTTGAATGTGTTAATCAGGTTTTTTTCTGACAATTTGTGTCATCACCAAACCCTTAACTCACCCAAATGTAACAATTTGATTCTGTTTCAACAGATTTGTTGTATAAAATATTTGATCATTAGATGTCTTTATTTCCGTATTGGCTGCCGGAATTGAGTAAATTTCAGATCATTATTTTCACTTTTGTTTCTTGCTGCTTATGTTCTGCACTGTTTCCTTGTAGACCAATCTCGCAGGGCAAGTTTTGCCTCTGTAAGACAGTCAAGCATGGAGACCCCACCCAACACGACTCCGCAGCCCTTCAGGCAGCCGGTGAGTACGGTAAAACCAAAGAAAAACACATAGATTGGATTTCTTGGACGTTGTTAATTCACAGTGTCAGCTGGGATCTCTCTGGAACTGTGCTGCTCTTAAAACGTTGCCCTTCTCTGTCGTGTCAACTATTCAGAGTTTTCTCAATCGAAGATTAAAAGGTTCCATCAAGAGGGCAAAAAGTCAGCCCAAACTGGACCGGACCAGCAGCTTCAGACAAATGATTTTGCCCCGGTTTCGTAGTGCTGACCAAGAGAGGTAAGTAACCTTGATGAGGCATTCTCATAGTCCAGGTCATCATCTTGCCTTTACCTTTTTGTCTAAATGATTTTCAATGGGCAGTGCTTCCAATATGTTTAAGGTGATCATACATCATCAGGCTAACCAATTTATTTTTTCCTCAGAATGATTTCAGTCAGTGGGGTTACATGGCACTGAAAGGATTGGATTATTGGCCAAATTACAATAAGACTGAGTTATTAAGTTCATGTAGACACCTTAATCGGACAAGAAATTGGATCGGATCGGGTTACTCGTGATTGGATTAAGACCCCGAGATAACTCGGTTGAAAGTCAAAATAAACTTGCTTGCAGACGGGTGAAGCACGTGGTGAATTGGACTTTGCGTTCTGCGCATACGCAAGATTTTTTCCCGGGGTTGTGAACCGGAAGTCGGAAGAGACGATATTACTGTTGTGGTCGCCGCTGTCGGAAAGAAAGAAACAACGTGATGGAGAATGCGCCGTTGTGCATTTCGTTTGTGCAACAAGCAGCTCATCACAAATGAAATGTAGAGGGACGTAGCTTCATCTTGCTCTTCGTTCGCCATTTTCTCGAATGCCGGAGTTTGTTGTTGTTGTTGGTGGTGAAGCGGTCAACTGGAAGTGGCTTTATTAGCAATAGTTGAAATGGATACAGCGCCACCTATCGTATCGGAGTATGACATGCTTTGTGCCTATGATTCGATTCCTTCACCGCCATATATCCAAGGATAATTACCCTTGCTCAAATAAGGAGCATAACCCAACTATATCTATAATCGAATTAATCTCACCATGTAGACCCACTGAGTATTCATCGTATGGGTATTGTATGAAAAAGCTGAGCATGGCCATGACTGCAACTTAATAAGGAAATGCTAATTGTCTGTGATCCTCACACATACCACCATCTCAGTAGCTGTTATATTGTGTTGTGCTTACATAGAGACACATTGAAACACAAAATTATTACCCCATGAAGTAAGATATGGATGGAAGTTGGGATACCACGATGATACCTGTAAAAACCCTCTGAGAATTTACAAACCGCCAGAGCAAACGGAGGCTAAACACCTTTCAAATGGTTGTTTTTAAAAAAATTTTTTTTTATCGATTGATATTTTTAAACTGACATTGCAAAGCCTCAAGGGGGAGACAGAGATGGATATAACATTCAGTAAACATCCAAGCTTGAGTCGGACCAGTAACTGTGTTCTTTCAGTGGTTTGGTTCTAAATCACTTGGTCGACTCTGCAGTATCTGGCCCACTGTGATCACAAAGATGGTGGATACACTCCGTTAGCCTGGTTGTGCATATTGATGGGGAACAGCTTTGAACTTTGGACCCTATTCAATCATTAATAATCAAATCTGTACTTTGGTTGGATAGCTGACATCCTGCTCTGTGTCATTTTTAGTGGATTCACTGGGAATAATTTAGACCACAATTGCCTCTGCATGAAAATGTCTCATTTTAGTAAACTCAGGCGGTTTGCTGTGAATCCCTAAGTCAGAATGTTAGCAGCCTTGCCATAGATTTAGATCTGCAACTGGCATTGCTGTATCACTTAAAGGGATATTTAAAGGGGAGATAAAGTTGGGTTGTGTGAAGTTTGATTCAGGAGAGTATGGGACCTCAGAGCAAATCCAGTTGTAGCCTGTATCAGAGAAATAATTTCTTTAAAATGGTTTGATTGGTCGATGTGTTTCTTCATCCACATTGAAGTCAACATTAGTTTTTAAATCCCACTTGTGCAACACATTCATCTATATTCAGGTAACATGCGGAACAACAGATGATCTACACACTGGATTATATCTTCATAATAAGTTCAGACTGAAAAGGGATCATGTAAACCACTGGCTGGAATGACAAATAGCAAGTTATATGAAGATTTTTATTTGTTAAAATCATTTTGACATCATTCTTTGTACAACATACGATACGACCCAATGCACCACTGAATAAAACGCATTATTTCTTGTTTCTAAATCAACCAGTTCCTATCGCCCCATCCAACTTTTCATAACTACATTTCACCTGATGCTTAAATGGCAGCATTAAGATTTATATTTTCCTCGTCGAATTGTTACATTACAAAACTAAAGTCGACTCTTTGCACCCAAGAGCCACTTCGGTCTTTATGTGGCTGAAGCAGGATGTGGATATATCTTTGGCTGCCAGCAGAGCTCTGATGAGCTCTCACAAAGCCCTTTGCTCTTACTGTGTCTCCTTATCAACCACTCTGACAAAGGCAAAGCCCTGCTGGATGAAGGACATTGCCTTTTAGTGGGGGCTTCACTGATGATTTCAGACTGCTTTCAGGCAGCGACAGAAGATATTAATTTGAATGGTATCAATAGAAGTGTTAAAGCAATTTATCCAGGCGTTGCAATACTGCCGTCAGAGCGGTGATGTATTACAAATGAATGCAAAATAAATGTATGCTGTAAAAGCTTACTGAATCGAGAGGATGTATTGTCAGTAAATTGGAAAAGTTGGTTTGTTCAATGCATTTTATAACTGCACCTAATTATATGTACTTTTATCTAAATTATGATTTGAAAAAAGGCTTCTTAAACTTCAGATTTGATTGAGTTATTCAGCAGTGTGTGACTGAGCGAACTGTTAAACCCTAATTCGTGCAAATTACAAAAGTTATTCCACAGGTTTTGGTGATTTGGATTGATGGGGAAATCACTTTTAAATACTACAACAATGAATTGCTGAGCATATAAAAGTTAAAAGAGCTTTTTTTTTTTTTTTTTTATCTGAAGAAATTAAGCATGCTTCTCTCTGCACATGAGCAGGATGCTGATGGAGGCAACTTTCCCTTTACTCTTTGATTTGGAGGGATTTTAGACCCTTGGATGCTGGATACCACTTCTCACTAAAATTTATCCAAATGAGTTTCATAACAAAATATTTCAATCTTTAAATGCGGGCCCTCATCGGAGATGCTCTAATGACTGGGTCACTTAAAGCTGCCAGTTGTTTTTACTGAGCTTGGAAAATGTAGTTGTTTTCACAGCCTTCTGAAGATGGAGATGTTTGTGCACTTACATCAAATTAGATATTAACATACACTCTTAACGAGCCAAATATGGTACGTCACAAATCTGATTCCGTACGGTGAATCAGAAATCTGAAACAAACCTAATACTTCCTGTGCAAAGGAAGCTTGTTGTTATAGGGTACTGTGGAAATTCTGAAAACAAATTGCACTGTCGCTAATGCCAGTGTCAAGCTGACAAAAGTGTAAAAATATAAAAGATTTTGATAATACTTCTCAGTTTGATACATCTTCATGTTGCTGACCTTGGTGCACAGCAGATTTTTCTTCTGCATGTTGGTCCAACTAAAGCTGTTTCACACTGAGACTGAAGCCTTTTCCCTTTTCTAGATGTGTTCAGAGAGGCTTCACGTGAGAATGCAATCCAAAACTTTTTCAAAGAACCCAACCAGCTGCTTTGTAAGAAGTCCAGAAAATGAGCAAGTTCCACCATGTGTGAAAACAGCAGGTAGTCCGCAGCAGCATGCTGATAAGAGTTCCTTCGTCATCTTCTTTTCTGCTGACTTGCACATTGCTGTCCACTTGCCTTGTCAATATTTTGGACACATTCTAATGTGATATTGATATGAACACAAACAAGTCATCGGGGAACTTCCTTTGCCACTGTTGGGGGCAAACAAAACACAGCTATTTCCTCTCAGTACTTCTTGCATTCATGTATTGCATCCTCTTCTTTCCACCCTGGTGGAGTTTTGTGGGGTTTCCAGCTGTGAGAACACATCTCCAGCAATCATTGTCTCACTCTAAAGTTTGTGCGCGATCCCCAACTGTGGAGAAAGACCCAACCCAATTGTCCACACATTTTCATGAAACCCTCAGATGTTCATGTGTTCAGTGAGCCTCAAACATAATGTAGGGACAAAGCTCTATAGTGTTTCCTCTGAAAACAAAATGAGGATGGCAGACATACATCTTGATGCATTCTGATTGACCGCAGCCAGCGCTTCCAGCCTCCTTTTACTTTTAAGAAAGGAAAACCTCTTCAGACAAAATATCAGTTATAGAAGAATATTTTTATACTTTAAAATGATTTATCCTTTAAGATTTATACTGTAATTTTTCATCAGATTTGTTTCTTGGTGATACTAGATTTTTATACTTGGCTACATCAATGTCTTTGTGATAAAAATCCAGCTTCTATTCTTTTCACATTTCAGTCAACCCTGGGCAGTCGAGACGGCTTCATTTATGAAGCTCATTTAAAACGACAGACACTGACAAAACAGCTTTACATTAAAAAAAAAAAAAAAAGATTTGAAAGACAAAACTGAAAACAAGAAAAAAGAACTTTCACGTGGAATCAAAAGGCCAAGATGATGTTTTAAGATGAGACTTAAAAACAGGTGGTGTTGGAGCCAGCCTAGAGGCAGATGCAGTTGGTTCCATTATTCAGGGGCTGTGACTGCAAATGTCTATTCTGCTGTCAGCCTTGACTTACAGGTGACTAAAAGCAAAGAATTCAAAGACCCGAGTTATCCGGTACACACGTTAGGTTGTAAGAGGTTGAAAAGATATAAGGGAGCGAGTCCATTAAGTGCTTTATAAGTCAACGATGACACCTTAAAATCAATCCTAAAACATACAAAATGTGGAGCCAGGTTGGAAGCCAGCATATTGTTAAGTGCTGAATGCCATTTTCATTAAAAAAAAAAAAACAACCAAAAAAGATGGAAAACTCAAAGAAGCTAAATTCTCATGTACAATCCAGGTGAGCTGTGTTAGCATTGTAGTTTAGTTTATCAAGTCTGTGTGATTTTAAAAAAAAAACAAAAAAAAAACATTTTTATTCTCCTTTAGTCAGTCTTGTCGGGATGCTCTAGCTTGACCGCTTTTTCTTGTTGTGTGTTCAGAAGTGAGGTCACATCCCAGTGGAATCTCGCTTGCATTGTGATCAAAATTTTATGCAGTCCTCACACAATCTAGTCACGACGCACATATGGGAAACGCAAAGATGAGGTGTGGGAGAGAGTAAAAACGTAGTGCTGACGGCACACTTTCCCCGTCGCCAGAGGAAATGCATTATAGACATTTTTAGGGTGGGCGGGTAAGGATGTCCAAAGAGGAAAGTGTCTTTTAGAAAAGGATGTGATGAAAGCTTTTGTTCTAAAATGCGGGAGCCCACTTTAAATATTAGAACATGGCATGTATTAACCCAATAGGTTCTGTGGGTGCAGCACTGATGGAGCTGCTGGGGGAGGCTAAATAATGTCGGGGTTTAAGTGACTGCCTCAATCAGCACACTCTCACCACAGCCGCTCACCGCTGCCTGAGACGGCTGACTTCACAGCCTGCTTTGAGTTCTGCCCACACAAGCTTAATTCACTCACAGTGGTGTTAAGTTGACTTTGCTATAAACCCACAGCATTCAGCTTCACACTTTACCTTTCCAACGCAGCTGCTCTACCTCTACTGCCAAGCCGGTTTGTTTACCAGAGCATTTCTCAACTGCTGCATTCTGCAAATTAATTAAATATCAAGTGTACTATCAGCTTTTGGCCACTTTTAGTCCTCTTGTCCTTCTTACATAGCGAAACCTAAAATTGTCCATTTTAATTTCTTCTCCAAAGGTCGATGATTTTAACGCAAGTTTAACTTTTTGGCTATTTAATTTTCTTATCGCTTTTGAAGGAACCTTTGAAGCTGTCTAGTATCAATTCATAATTTTATAGTGTGACCAGCTTAACTGTATTTTCAATTGCTACAGAACTACAATTTTGCCCCACATATCTTATATATATGTCTGCCAGCAAAGCGTATCACTAGTTTGCATTTTACCAGCAAACAAGGGATGTCCTCTAGGCATCCATAAGACATTTACAACATCAGCTATTGGTTCCTAGTGAAACATTCCCTGCAGGAAGTTAGCAGGACTTGTGTGTGTGTATTCATATGTAAAAAAAATATGTATTTTTCAGTAGGAACAAAGCCAAAATACTAATGACAAAATTATTTTCAACATCAGATACCAAAACATAAAGGCATATATGTTTGGGTGTCATTAAGATAGTATGTATTGCTTAATGAGTTGCACATTTGACTACAATGTGGGGGAGCAGAGTTTGATCGGTTGCATATGCATCCCCAGATAATTGGCTGCCCATGGCTTACAAATAATGTCTCTGTCACAAAAAAGGAACCCTATACAGCAACACATGGTGGATGTTTTTAGGGGACCTTTAGTGGACGCACCAGAGACATGTTTTTGTTTGTTGGTAAGTTTCAGTTTGACTCAGAAAGAAAATTTACAGCTGAACCTGAAGGTGAGGAACTCCCTGATTGGCTGAGAAGCTTACACACGCATTGTGTTTCAGCAGCAATGTTTTTCTTGATGTATTTTTCAGTTTACAGACCTTGCTTTGCCTCGGTTCACCTTTCTGCCTTCAATTCCACTTTTCTGTTCCCTTGATAGAAATGTTCTCTTGAAAAGGTTATTTCTTGATCACTCCACACACCCCCATTAGTCCCATCCTCTCACTCAAACACGAACACTTCCCTTTATATTTAGTATTTTTATAGGCTGAAAGAGCTGAGCTGCTCTTAGTTGACATGTTTGCCCCACTGTTGGTAATACCAACATTACATTTGCTTTTTCAACTTCTAGTCTTGTGATGTGAGGCGTTCATTGTTCTGGAAAGGGCATGCACACATTATGTAACAGCCGGCTTCCAGGGACAGAAGTATAAAAGCCCCATCAGGAGATGTTTTGTATAATTTCGCATCACATTGTGGATATTTTACATCTCTTTGTGGTTTTTTTTATATGTATATGTGCTCATTTTTGTCCCTTTTTTTTGTTTCAGTCCTGGTTATTTTGAATCTGTTCATTGCCATTTCATTTGTCTTTTGTGGTAATTTTGCTGTGTCTGATATTGGCAACTTGGTATCAAATTTTGTTTGATTTGTTTCACACTCTGGTTACTTCATATCTCAGGTGTCATTTGCATTTGTGCGGTCATTTAATATATTTTTGTCCATGTGAATTTAATTCATTCAGTTAATTTATTAACATAGACCAAACAGAAGAGGCTCAGCGCCACATCAGTATGTGTTTAGTCAAAACCAAAGAAATGTGAAAGGAATTGTTTTTATTTATATATATATTTATTTATATATATATATATATATTGTAACAACAGTATTGTTGGTAAGAGCGGTGTGTTCCATCATTCCTGCTTACGCACGCACACACACACGCACATGTTCTGCTTTGTGACAACCTCCACTGCCGGCTCAGGAGCGTATCAGAAGCACGTTAACTTCTATCCCTTATTCTGCCTCTGCATCTACTCTCAGGACACAGCTGTGCATCAGTCGTGCCTTGAAATGACAGTGAAAAGGGCTTTTGACGACATTTTGCATCTCTATGATTCTTCTCGTGTCTTTTCGTATTTATTTTTGCATTTCTTCATTAATTTCCTCTTTGAATATCATTTTGGTGTTTTTTCTGGTATAAGGTCTGAGCCTATTAAAGGCCAACTTTCGCTGCAAACCACTTTTGTGTCACTCATTTTAAAATGTGGTAGGTCACAACAAGTCATATGAGTATGCGCCGCACCAAGTGTAATTCGATCTACTTGGGCTGCACTGGTCATTGAAGGGTCAACCCACTTAGAGACACAGACAAATGAGCGCGTGAGAGAAGGCGAAACTTTGATTCGTCACTCGGTCGTAAGCCTCGCCCATAGCCTTGTATGGCATGGCCACAGCTAATCTGATGGACAGGCGCTCCGCAGCTGAAATGGAGTCGTGTCTGTGACATGCAGATGGGACTGCAGATGGAAATTAGCTCCTAAACTACAATCTGGTGCAGGTCGTCTCTTTACTTTGTAATTAATGTACTTTGCACATGGTCCCTGACTAAATAAAATAAAAAAATAAACCTGAAATCACGGCACCGATTTCAGGTGATCACGGCACCGTAGCTCCATTTCAGCTGCGGAGCGTCTGTAGTTGGTGTCCTGCCGAGAGATCACGGCACCGATCCTCCCGAGCAGGTCATCAAACTGGGTCCTGGTGAGCCTGAAATACCGCTGGAAGCGGACGTCATCCAGACGCAACTCCTGGAGAAGGCGGTGAAATTATCCGAGCTGAATGCACCACCGGATGATGTCACTGACCCAGACACGACGGCGTGTGCGTTTCAGATGAATCTCGGACTGCCACAGCAGGTACAAGGACGCGATGGTACTTATATCAGCAATGGTTGATGAGAGAATGAAATGGATAGCCCCTTGAGCTATTCGCTTGTTTTTTACTCGCGCGAATAAGGCGAGTAAATTCAATTTACACCCGCGGCAATACTCGCGCGAGTAAGGCGGTGCGAATACACGAAGACATGATTTTATCCGCCAACTTTCACAAATTCACAGCAATGATTGCCAATCGTTGCAGTGCAGCAAGAAACTCCGGGCACAGTTCAAACATAGCGCGCTGCGGGCAGGGCATTCACGTTGATGCCATGACTCAAGATTTCTCAGTAAAACACTGCTTTGTAACCAGATGATCATTGTTGCTCATGTTGTCTCTCAGTGGATTTTATGTCGTGGCTGATGAGTCTACAATATGGAGTACCATGAGCTGGGTGAATAGAGCCAACTGCAAACACAATAACTGATAGTATAGTCTTAACTATAGAAATCATACTGAAGTAAGAGTGTGAAAATATCTACATGAACTCAGAAAATAAATCAAGTCTTCTTCTCTCATTAGGACACGCCTGATGCAAAGCTTCAAAGAATCCCACTCCCACGAGTCCCTTCTTTCCCCCAGCAGTGCTGCAGAGGCTCTGGACCTAGTTTTGGATGAAGATGCCATAATCAAGCCTGTCCACTCAAGCATTTTAGGACAAGAGTACTGCTTTGAGGTGTGCTAAGTTGTTTGACTGGATTTTATTCTTTTAATCTTACTGTAATTGTACAGCAATCCAGGTATTACTACAAAGCCACTTTCCACCACTTTTAAAACTTCCATAAATAAGGTGACCTATTCATAAGAGGGGGTGGGCTGGGGAGTATCAATTTGGTTGTAATCTGCATTTCTGCCTCTTGATGTCACTACATCCTACACAGTGTTACTTTAATAAAAAAATAAAAAATAAAAAAAACAGTGATTAAACTCATCGTTAGTAGCAGACATACAATGAATATTTCATGAACATGAGTGAATCGTATACATTTTTCTGCAGGTAACCACTAATTCAGGGACAAAATGTTTTGCCTGCCGATCAGCTTCAGAAAGAGACAAATGGATTGAAAATCTGCAACGAGCTGTCAAACCTAACAAGGTAGATTCAGTGTAGTTGTAGGTTTTAAATTTTAATTTTTTACTTAATTTGGACATTTAAGTCACTGAATCTGATTAAAGGTTCATTGTTTAAATGAACACCAAGCACTTGGCCTGTCACATTCAATTTTGCTCAGACAGATGTAGATAAGGACTGTTATAATGCAGTAATAGAACTCCTCGTTCCATTTTCAGGATAACAGCAGACGGGTGGATAATGTGCTCAAGTTGTGGATCATTGAGGCTCGAGATCTTCCAGCTAAGAAACGCTACTATTGTGAGCTGTGTCTTGATGACATGCTGTACGCACGCACCACCAGCAAACCCCGCACTGATACTGTCTTCTGGGGGGAGCACTTTGAATTTAACAATTTGCCCACCATTCGTAGCCTTCGTTTGCACCTTTACAAGGAAACGGACAAAAAGAGACGCAAGGTAAAGAAAATATTTCAGTAAATTCTTTTTTTAATATATATATATCTACATATATATTCTCTCTTTCTCATGTGTATATACACACCTCTATATATAGATACATAGATATATATCTATAGATATTTATACATATGTAGATATATAGATGAACATAATGTTTTTTGTTTGCAAACTAGGAAAAAAGCACATACCTTGGCCTTGTCAGCATCCCCATATCCAGCATCACAGGGCGGCAGTTTGTCGAACAGTGGTACCCTGTGATCCAGTCCAGTGTTCTGGCAAAAAGTGGTGGCGTTGGAAGTACCAAAGCGATCAATGCATCACTGCGTGTCAAGTCTCGCTACCAGACAATGAATATCCTCCCAATGGAGCTGTACAAGGAGTTTGCCGAGTACATTACCAACAACTACCGAACACTGTGTGCAGTCCTGGAGCCGCTGCTGAGCGTGAAGAGTAAAGAGGAGGTGGCGTTTGCTCTGGTGCACATCCTCCAAAGCACAGGGAAGACAAAGGTACACAAAGATTGCATTTTTGTCCTAAACACCCGCTTTTGATGTCTGTCAACACCCTGTGTGTTGAAAGTTTTTTTTTATTTTTTTATTAGACTAAAATTTACAAGGAAATGTCCACTGAACTGGAAATTCAATCTCTCCTCAGGAGTTCCTGTCCGACATGGCGATGTGTGAGGTGGATCGATTCATGGACCGTGAGCATTTGATCTTTCGGGAGAACACACTCGCTACAAAGGCTGTGGAAGAGTACCTCAAACTAATAGGTCACAGATACCTCAAGGAAGCTATTGGTAAGACTGCACATCACTGTGTTTGTTCTCGGTTGCAGGTAAATCAAAAACATTTTACAAATGAGATTTTAACATAAAAAATGGAAGTAATGATAATGCATTAAAACAGAAGAATAGAATTGGAAAAATGATATTGGTTTCACGTAAAATAAAGAAAAAACAATCAAATCTAAGGCTCCGATGAAAGTATGTCTGAAGGAGTGATTTAAAAGAGATGAGTGATTCTGCTGACCAAATCTCTTTTGGGAGCTCATTGCACAGCTTTAGAGCCCTCACAGGAAAATCTCTGTCACCTTTGGTTCTTAGCAATGGTTCAGGGACAGACAAGAGGATCTCAGAGTGCTCGCAAGCGTGTATAAGAATGGATGAGAGGCTATTAAGAGCTTAAAAACATCTACAATTAAATCTTAAAATCAATCCTAAAACTGCCTGGGTGCTGGTGGAGGGGAGCCAAACCTGTAAAATGTGTTTTATGGTCATATTTCCTGTTTCTTGTTAGACGTCTAGTAGTCGAGTTCTATACAAGCTGGAGTCGGTTTATGGATTTATTATTGAGACGAGTAAAAACACTGTTGCAATAATCAAAGCATGAGATAACTGGGGCCTGCAGTCTGGGCTCTGCACGATTAAATTATAATACTGAGTGTTTTAATCCATAATTCTAAGATGGTAGAAACGTGGCTGGAAAAGTTTAGTGACGTGGTGTGTAAAGTTTGAAGAGCTGTCAAACTACACACCAAATATTTCTTGCAACAGCTGCCGCTTGGTAAAAATAACTGCGATATCTATGTTGAATTTGTATTAATCTTTAATTGTAATCCATCATCCTTTTCTCTCATTACTCATATTTGTAGCAGTGTCACATCAGCAAATGGGAAACATGTCGAGTAGCGTTTGTGTCACATCATAACATGATGGGTTTTTTTCCCCCCAAAGCATTGTGAAATGAAATTTTGAATAAGGGTTCTGTTAAGCAGTGTTGTATAGTAACGAAGTAAAAATACTTCACTACTGTACTTAAGTATATTTTGGAATACTTTGTACTTTCCTCGAGTTTAAAATTTTTTGACAACTTTCACTTTTACTTCACTATATTTCCGAACTTAAAGGGATAATCCGGAGTAAAATGCACTTTAGGTCAATTTACGGGATGTTGGGAGTACATACGTTGAGTTGACATCAAAATCATTTAATTCGGATGTGTTTTGAGAATTTTGATTTGACCGTCTTCAGCCAAAAGTCGTTAGCCTGGAGGAGAGTGGGGCATATGGTATCGCTGCTACAAAACGCTATTTTTACACCTCTTCTACAGCTCCAAACAACATAACACTTACGTGGTAGTGAGTAGAGGGTCCCTAAAGCCAAACCGAAGTGTCCCGAGGTCTTCATGTGGTCGGATAGAGAGTCCAGAATGAATTTAAAACCAGCCAGTATCTTTCCGGAAATGCTCCTGCTGCAGCTGGCATCTTCAGCGTAAAGTCCGTATAGTAGAGCCGAGTGTGGAGTAACACGCTCTGGAAATTCACAATTTCGTTGCCGTTTTTTTTTACAAACATAGTCCAGTATTTCCTCAGAGTAATTTTGACAAATATCTCCTCTATGCAGTAGCTATGGTTTGTCCTAAAACTTGCTACATTTGTTGTTTGTCTATTTTTATTTTTAATTTTTTAATTACTGAGGGGGCCATCTTGGAGTGTTTTTTTTTTTTTTTTTTTTTTTTTTCCCCATGGCAAAAACTTGAAAATAAAATTGAGAAACACTGAGTTTTTAGGGGATTATTATCGGCTGGAGTGGGATTTTAGGCTGACATGATCCCTGATAGCCTGCAGAGAGCAAAAAAGGGGTTCAAAAAGATGTCTGTTCGTATAGAAGTGACTCCACTTCCCACTTGATCTGTGATCTCAGTAAATACTATATTTCCTTTAGGAGTTTAAGTTCTTAATTGCTACATTTATGTATTTTTAGATGAAATACAATGTACATTTTGAGTAGACTAGAAAGCATTAGGATCAGGCTAGGTTGTAAATGATATACTGTTTACCAGTGAGAATTTGTTGTTTCCATGGTTCTGTAATAATAAAGCTCGCTCGTAATTTCAGGTTACCAGGTAACTAGGATTGCAATAGCTAAAACGCTGAACTTGAGGCCTCGCAGTGTGAGTCCACAGACCAAAGAGCAAATTCACAGCAACTATGTCAGTCTAATTTATAGGCTTATCGGAAAAATGCAAAACCATCAGAAGATATGTGCATCACATTTTTTGTATGCATGCAAGACCCCTTTATGGTAACATTTTTATTACCATGTCTATATTGCATTAAAAGCGTAAATGTTCATGGTTATGCATGACAATTTACTAAAATGGCCTATACAGTGGTGAACATGTGAGATGTGTTTGTGTCATTATACTTTTTTTCTTGATGCCAAAGAGACAAAGTGCCTAATGTCTGTCAACCTTGTTACTAATTACTAGTAAATTTAAGAAGTACAGCTGGATGACCAGTTTTGTCCTTACCCAGAAAAGTAAAGACACCATGTTCTACAACTTTCAGGTGATTTCATTCGAGCCTTATATGAGTCTGAGGAGAACTGTGAGGTGGACCCCATGCGTGTCCCACCATCAGTCCTTGGCGACCATCAAGCCAACCTTCGAATGTGCTGCGAACTTCTGCTCTGCAAGATTATCAACTCCCTCTGGTCAGTATTTCTTTACAGAAATTAAAAGAAAACCGCACATATACCTCTCCTGTCCTCTGGGTTTCTGCGTGTTTTAGACATTTTTCTGGTCCAACACTCCTGATTCAAATAAGATGGCTTCCCTCCACAGCTTGCCCTCGAATTTTGTGCAATCCTGCTTATGATCCATTTGAGCCAGATGTGCTGAAACAGGGAAACATCTTGTTTTGATCATCCACATGATTTGAATGTTTGAGTCTTTTTAAGTTCTTAAGTTCTCTGAGAGCCACATCACTGATAAAAGTACGATTTGATCTGGCATTACATCTCGCTGTTTTCCTTGACACTTGTTCCTGTTTCAGCATATTTCCCCGAGAGCTGAAGGAAGTTTTTGCCTCGTGGAGGGCCAGATGTGCCGAGCGCGGAAGAGAGGATCTCGCCGACAGCCTCATCAGCTCCTCCCTATTTCTTCGCTTCATGTGCCCTGCCATCATGTCGCCCTCCCTGTTCAGCTTAATGCAAGAGTACCCCGCTGAGCGCACGTCCCGCACACTTACACTCATAGCCAAGGTGATGCAGAACCTGGCCAGCTTCAGCAAGTGAGTGTTTTATTTTCACCTGTTCTCTCACACTGATTTGATTTGATTCATTTTTAGATTTGCAGACACTCGTATCGGGTGGGATGCATGTCACAGACTCGCATCACGGAAATAGAGGCTTGTAGTTTTGACTGGGAGGGTATAAGCTGTTACTCACACACAGCGAGCTCAGAGCTTCACTGCTGTGACACATTTGTTCGTGCTTCCACTCTCCACACTTCAGTGACATGTTTTTTGTTTTTTTTAAATATTAGAACAAATTCTTCTGGCCTTAATAGGCCTCTGCGATTAATACATCAAAAGTTTGACAGTAAGTAGGTGGCTGTACATTTTACTGGACTAAGTTAAATAACTTTTGATGTAATACTCCTAAGTTCACACCTGTCATAAGATTCGGTACCTTGAAATATTGTAATGAATGTCGCACAACATATAATAAACTGAATGTGGCTTTTAGTGAAGTTCAAATTGTGCTCCCAGCTTCTCCAGCAAGAGGATTTGGGCTTACAAGTTTAACATCTTTGGATTTTAGACTTTTGGTCTGACAAAAGAAAATGTCTTATTCCGATATATTTACAAACTGCATTTTCAAAAGGTATGAAAGTGACACCGGATATGTTTGAAAGTACTTTAGTCTCAGCAAAACATAATAAACTGTTGTTTGTAGCTTCAAATAGCTAAGAAATACAGTATATATTATGTTAAATAATGTGGGCAATGGTAACATAGAGGACCATATTAACTATTGCTCATTCTTAGAAATAAATCTAGGGAAAGCCTAAAGTGCCTTGCAAAAGTATTTCCCCCCCATGTTTTCTTTTTTGTTTCCTTACAACCTGGAAGAAAAGGGGATTTGTTTTTATTTTTTTAATTTTTTTTATGTTTCAGACACAGTGCAACAGTGCAGTGAAGAGAAATTGAAAGAAAACATGTTAAACAAACTTGAAATGAGTATATGCATATTTATTCACATCCAAAAATAAGATGGAGCGCTGCAATTACCTCCAGAACTAAACTAATCATGATTAGTTTAGTGAAGTACCCCATGGTACCCTTATGGACTGCAACACCGTGAAGAAAGTGCCACCAATAACCAAGTACCCCTGGGAAACCCAGGGCTCTCATATTAACTCAGTCAAAGTCCTGGAGAATTATAGATTAGGGTTGGGTTGGGAAAAAAATATGTATCAAAAGCTGAGTATCCCCAAGAGCTCTATTAAATATATTATTAGAAAATGTAAAGATTATAGTGCCATAACTAACCTGCCAAGTAAGGGCAAACCACCGGAACTCACAGACCAGATAAGAAGGGCATTTATCAGAGTGGTAACGAGAAAGGGTAAAACAGAACGAGCTGCAAAGGTTCACAGCAAAGATTCATTCAGGCGTTTGGGTTGGATATATCCAACATCAGATGCATTCATACATTCATTACACTGACCAAACTTTTAAGTTTTTTCTTTTTCCGAGTGCTGCTCAAAATAACATGCACTAGCTACCACTTATTGGCCCGTTCCCTGTCATAATGGAAGCAATGACGGATGTCACCAAATGCGGGCACATTCTAGTTTTTACCTTCCAGAGAACTAAGATTTAGGTTTACCTTTTGGCTTGGAATAAATGCAGTGCTGTGGCAACACTCAGGTGGTGTACGTAGAAAGATCTAAACATCTTGGAATGGCCAGGTCAAATCTCTCTGGTAAGAACTCATTCTGTTGGGGAATATGTGCTATGATTTAAAGATTGCTGTACACCAGCAGAACCCATCCAGCTGGAATGAACTGAGGCAGCTCTACTTTGAGGAATGGACAAAAATCCTGGTGGCTGGGCCTGATAATATTATAGAGTTATACACCTAGAGACCTGAAGCCTTAAAGTACTTCACCTTTGAACCTTAAAAGGAAAAAAAAGTAATAGTGTTTAGGTGCTTTTCTGGGTTCATGTCCAGTCAGTTTTCCTGAAGCACCTGTGTCTTTTCTTGGTATTATTTGGTTAATTGTTAAAATGTGAACCTTCAGCCCTAATCTGAGATACTGAAAACTGTTTTTTCCCCCAATGTTACATTTTTTTGTAACTTTGTCTCTAAACTAACTGATCTCCCAGGGCCTACTTTAACAAAACATCCCCACAGGATAATGCCGCCATCACTGTACAACTACATCCCTGTAGTTTGATTGTAGGGATGGTCCTACTGAGGTGCCACTTAGTGCCATGTTTCTTCCACATAGACTTTTTGGAATTGTGATCAGATAGTTGAATCTTAGTTTCATCAGATCAGAGGATTTTACTCCAATCTGAGGAAACTGAGATGGCTTCTGGCAATCTCCCAGCAGGTTGTTATGTTTGTGAGGGATGAACTCTGCCCGGCCACTCGACCATAAAAGCCTGATTTATGGAGTGTTTTTCTTCTGTGCCATATAATGTGTAAGCATTATATCTGTCCCTTGATAGTAGAGCACATTTCCTGCTTCTTACATCTTCACGTGTCCTGTCATGATTTTTGATAATTGTGTACAGATTTGGACCCAAGGAGGAATACATGTATTTCATGAATGAGTTCCTGGAGATGGAGTGGGGTTCCATGCAACAGTTTTTATATGAGATTTCCAACATGGAAACTGGAGGAAACGCTGGAGGATTTGAGGGCTACATTGACCTTGGCAGAGAGTTGTCCATGCTCCACAGTTTACTGTGGGAGGTCATGGGCCAGCTCAGCAAGGTGGGTGGAATAACACAATGAGTTAAATTACACTCACACTAGGAACTTTGAGTATTCATTGCCATATTGATAACTTTGGTGTGTCTGCTGTTAAAGAAAAATGTTCACCGTGGGTGTAACACATGATAGATTTTAGGTAGATGCAGACAACACAGGGATTTATGAACATGCCACTCCTAAACACCAAATGGCATCTTTACTTACAAGGGCTTTGGATAAGATAGCTAATAGGATGACTCATTCATGATTGAAACTGAATTTATATAAACTTGTTAGTAAGTTTTACTCCGTTGGAAGAAACGGTTCCTCTTTTCCTGAAGTGACTGTAAAAGAATTGACGCTATGGGATGCTCTACATGGTAAATGTCTAGGTGTGGTTGTTGTTTGACATTTAAGAAGCATGCTTCTTACAGTTAAAAAGCAATTGCAGTGTTTCCCACAGATGTGAAGGCAATGTGTGTGTGTGTGTGTGTGGGGGGGGGGGTTAAAAATAAAAATTCTTCAAAATAATTCCTTCGTTAATAATTGGTCACACAGAACTTTATTGTATTAATATTCACATCTTCATTGTAAACAAATGAATAACATAGCTAATTACACTGGTCGGACTGTTCAGCTGTTTCAGACTGATACCTCCGGTTCAGGCTGGTCCTCATCCTCAACACGCACGTCTCTTTTTCAATCGCGGAAAATATTTTTCAATACTCATCTGGATTGAAGCAGCAAACATTCAGTGTAAGAGTTTAAAAAACCTACTTTATTTGATTCACAGCTGCTAGTGTTTTGACCTCGACAACCCAACAACATTTTATTTATTTTTTTTTTTTTACGGCAAACTTGCGACTAGTTAACTTTATAAAGAAGGCGTAATCGCTTGTTTGCTATGGGTCGGGTCGGGACGGGACAACATTGTATTCAAAATATAAAATGTTTTCATAGGACTTTTTAATGTGTGATTTTATAAAGGTGCACGTGATACCAACCTTTCGTGAATTTCGCCAGCCATCTTCTTTCGGTTGAGCTAATCTAACGCGACGCTGAAGCTAGCAAGCTTCCACGCTTCCAGGGATGATCTCGCTGATGGAGACACACGCGGTGTGCACGGAGGGGAGGGGCTGTGTGTGTGTGTGTGTGGGCTGAGAGAGACGCGTGACTGACAGAGACGGAGGAAGAGCAGGGAAAGGAAATGCAGCTTAACGAATTTTTTAAATAGCGTTAAAAAAAATAAAAAATAACGAAACGCAATATGTGGCGGTGCACCGCCACGAATTAGTCTATGTGTGGGAAACACTGAATTATTTCCTGGCCAATTTGGGTTAGGAGGGAATCGGTTGAATGCAACAAAACTGTTTGTATACAATGATACCGTCACATTGCTCAATACCGTATCACAACTTTGACTTTAATACTTAATCGATGCAACCACTTTATACTTTACTGTTCTGTTTGGATCTGTTTTGGATTTGGATCTCCAACATTCAAACTAAACTGTGAGCGGCTGGGATGTGGAATTCAACACCAAAGAGTATGAGAGAATGCACCATATTTAAACATTTTAACATTGGTTTAAAAAATTCTATTTGACTTGCAGATCCCCTTGTAGCAGTTTATTCTGCTGTATAAATGACTTAAGTCTTTTCTGTACTCTGGAACATTTGCTTGTGTTTCATGAGGAAACAGTATGGTTTTCCAAAAAAATGAAAAACATTAAACAACAATTCTTAAACTTTTCCTAGCACCCCTGGAAAGCCGATAACAACATCAAATCTACTCGGGTTTTGACATAAAATCCTTTGTGGTCATGTTTCTGCATCATTGTCAATAAAAATGGCTCTCGGTGTACAAAATGTTGGTAACTTGTTGTGAGCTGTGTGTTTTATTGAATTTAGTAGAACCTTGTCCATATCTGCAGGATGCCATTCTTAAACTCGGACCCCTGCCACGGCTGCTGAATGACATCAGCGTCGCCCTGAGGAACCCGCAGCTTCACATGCCTACAAATCACCAGCCAGACCGACCGAAAGACAGACTCTTCACTCGCCCATCTTTCAATCGCCTCATGTCCTCTGACTTCCAAAGCCTTATGATGCGTGACTTAAACAGGTATCTTTCTGTGTTTCTCTGTTGTTTTTCTTTTACATTTCTCGGACATGAAACTGTATTTGCATGTCCCTGACTAGAAGAAGACACTGCGTTTGTGGTCATGATTGCAAATGTGCACTTGCAGCTACAGAAATTGTACTTCCACAAGGGTTTACTTAGCAGCAACTCATAAAAAGACACACAATAAGTGAAAGTTCAGCAGCTCATAACAACACATAATGCTAATGCTAATATTTAGGCTTTCAAAGCATTCTATCAATCAGTAATTGCCCACACCATCTAATCCCAGACACTCTCACCTGAACCTTTTCCCACTTTGTTTGAATTAATTTCAGCATTCTGCTTTTTTTGAGACATTTGCTGCACAACAGCCCCTTTAAATAAGATTTCTTCAATGAGGATTAGGAGCAGTGTTGTTAAGATCAGAGAACTAGGCCACACCTAGTTTATAGAGCGTCCTTTTCATCCAGTGTTTGTCTTCTGGGGACTAAATCTGGAGCATTAAACGTGTTGATGAATGGAAATGACAAATCTCTTGCTGGTAGGTTTGAGAGTTCAAACATCTAAAACTCAAGCCAATATGAGGAGTGACACACCTGCCACAACTAACCCCAGAGGTTTCGCACTACATTGTCTTACAAAATGGTGTATCCTCTCTGGAGATCCATTCCAAGTACATTGTTACACAACAGTTTCATAACTAAACATGTTTGCTTCATGCATAGTGGGAAATCTTATGGACTGGTGTGTGGGGTTAAAAACTTGTCATTGTGATGAAACTAGGGAAAACTGCATGCTCAGTCTGAAGATGGTAAGTGATATTCAGATGATTTTTATTTTTTTTTTATCTGAGTGATGACAAATCTCACTCTCACAATTAAAATTGAGTTAAAGTGTGTGGAAATTGTTTTTTCAGACACTTTACTTGGAAATGAGAATAGAAATAGAATGAAACCGTTCTGCGTCTCAGGCATTCTACTCCTCTGGCAAATATTAGTCATTTTGTAATCCTTCTCCATTCTGTGTCTGCAGTTCAATAGACATTTCTCGCCTACCGTCCCCCACGACCGGAGTCTCAGCTGTGGAATCTCTCTCATCCAATCTGAACATGAGGCGTCATGCCGAACGAGACCTTCGCTCATCGAGGGAAGTGTTCTATGTCACCCGCCCACCGCTGGCTCGATCCAGCCCCGCATACTGTACGAGCAGCTCGGACATCACAGAGCCCGATCCAAAGGTAAGGTGTGAACTTCGTGCATTTTAATTCCTTCTCCGGTGTATCTTAATCCTGCAGCTTTCGGCATCCACTCTGCATTGTTCTGAGCGTGTTTTAGGCCCGCAAGGGGCACCTTCACAGATTTCTATAACATGTAAAGAAAGAAGGGAATAGTTGCATTGATCAATTTGAACTGCAGCGCAACGTTGTGTAAATCTTAGACTAAAACCCTGTTAGCAAAAAAAAAAAAAAAAAAAAAGGTGTGAAGCTGTCTAAAATGTCAATTTAAATTAAATCATTGAGACAACTAATAAACACTATGTTTCATTTTAAACGGTACAAAGATTATGTAAAATCTGAATTTTGAATTTGATGGCATCAGCAAAGTTTTAAAGTTGTGACACTTCAGCAGAAGACTGGAAAACTTGTCGACTGCTCAGAAAAACAACTGGCGGCGCATTGATTATGTGTGAAAAAAGCATTGAGTGTTTTCAGAAGTAAAGAAGGGGGAATTCTGTGTGAAAAACTATAAGAGCAAACGGTGAAACAGTTTGATTTAACTAAATCATTTGTCTAAATGAAAACTGAGATTTCAGAGGATCTGGGGACAATAAAACTCAATGAGAACATTAGCACACAAAGAAGCGAAAGTTTATAACTATATTCATACGGCAACACATTAGATTACTGATGACGTTTTTATTTTGAGAGATTATTCACATAAACTATTCATGCTGAAATCAACCAATATGTGTGACACTTCCTGATCTTGCAGCTGCAGATACTCTGTTTTCATATAACTCCTCCTTTTTACTGCAGTGTGAAATCATTAAATCAACCCATAAATAAATATAACGATATTTGAAATATGGTGAAAAAAGGAGAATAAATATAGCCTGTTTAAAAAAAAAAAAATCAAACAAAAAAAACAACAGGTTTTCTAGTCTAGTTTTACTCTAGAATGTAAACCATCTTGTGTAGGATGTTGACAAAGACAAGAACATTACTGCAAGGATATAATTTTCCCTCTGGGATGAATAAAGTACTTTTTCATTAAATATAATTTTCATTTAATTTAAGTACACCAAAAGCTTGCTATGATGGGTTATTCAGCTCATATATGCACTTTCACTGACAGTGGGACGGTGAAAAACCATAAGATAGTTTCGATGAGCATGTCTTGATTACAGCTCCCTTCGCTTTCTGTTGTCCATTCTTGATACAGGGACCTAACAGCCTTTACCACTTCATTTTGTACACCTGACAAGATAAATTTAAGTTAAAACTTTTATAGAGAAAAAGGGAAAAAAAAGCAATAAACAAGATGTAGAAAAGCTATTTCTTTCTGGATGGTTGAAAACTATGCTGTGACCTTTTGAATCATATGAAGCTAAATTTTTAATTCCCTTTGGAAATCATGGATGCCTCATCCCCTGTTCTAAATATGAGGGGAACAAACCGATTGGTTATCGCGTACAAAATCAAAAATCCAAAATTCTCAGGTTTAAGAAGTAGCAAAATTTGCCATTGATGCCAAACCCAATTCTGCTCATATTATTATATTTAGTATGAGTCTAGGTGCTAAACTGGCCTTCAATCTAGACCTGTCGCTCACTGAAAACATTTGTAGCAAGAATGTACACAGGACTTGAAATTAAATAAGACATTATGACAAATAGTAAAGGAGTTGGTATCATAAGGTCATGTCTGACTTTTTTTTTTTTTTTTTTTGGTGTTTAGATGCTTTCATGCCTATGACGGCTTAAACCTGGCATTTAAGTTGGATGTGACAGAGCCATCTGTGGATGTAACACATTTCTTCTAAAAACTGAATTTAGGAACATAAAGAGAAGTGTGCCATTCTTTGGAGAATCAAGACGTATTTTATTTCTTATTAGGTTTGTGTGTTTATGCTTGTCTTTTAATGACAGTGGTGCTGTACATTTTTTTTTCTGTGTCTCCCAGGTCCACAGCGTCAACAAAAGTGTGTCCATGATGGACCTTCAGGACTCCCGTATGAACAGCATTTCCAACCTGAACTCTGTGGGAGACATGCTTGCCTCCTCTCAAGCTTCCATCGCTGGACTCGGACACAGTTTCGGGAATCTCGGTGCCCCCCTGCGTATGGGAGGGCATTTGCCACCAGGTTCATCTGGTTCTGGTCTGAGAATAAGCCAGATGGGCCATGTAGGGGGGCCCACAGAATCCATCTCTCAGCAACAGCAGCAGGCGGCAGCAGCAATGCACTACCCCCTGTCTTTCCAGAACCCGCTATTCCATCTGGCTGCCCAGAACTCCCCAGCTCAGTCCCACCCTCCTCCTCCTCCTCTTCTCCTCGCCCCCGAGCCTGAGAATGGTCACCCAGACTACCCGCCCGCCTTTGGAAACAGTGCTTTCTCCCGCAGCGAGGACTTGTCCGCCCTGCGGTCACAGAGCAGTCTGGTGCAGCCCAGCATTGTCCACTCACACAGCTACAGTGATGATTTCACCCGGCAGAATCAGAGCAATGACTATGCCTGGCACCAACTGTCCCTGCAGGTGCAGGTAGGAATCTCTCACTTACCCTCACACGTACAGAGAGACGCTTTTCTGTTAATGACATGCAACAACACTGCTCCTCTGATTGAATTATTTATGACAAATACATGCATAAAACTAAAATATGAGATCTCAACTAATCTGTCCAGCTGACTGGAATGAAATTAATTAAAAATAATCAGTTAAATAAATTTTGAAATCTAGTATAAAAGTATTTAAAAAATAATTATAAAGAATTATTATATTATTATGATAATAGCAATAATAAGATACACTGTGATAAAGAATAAATTGGCAGTTATTTGATCAGGCATGATCTGGTTTTACACTTGTTCTTTTAATTTTTTCATTGACTTTTCCCTTTGTAAATAATACACTGAGACTATTTAGTTTCCTTTGGGAATATGAAAGTACTATTCAAATGAAAAAATAACACATATTGTCTACAATTAAATATTTGGTTGCAAATATCTCCCATGGGAGTATTCTCATGCGATTTTCACCTTCCATGAATCTTTATCTTTTAAACAGAGAAATGATTGAAATGGTCCCCACAATTTGTAACAAGGCACAGTGTTATGTAAAAAAGTAATCCATCCCGATTAACTCATTACTATTATGATTAATGATGAATATTGACATGGCATTCGGCTTGAGTTTCTTGTTGTCAAATCAATGAATGTAGAGAAGAGTTCGGCTTTATGTTCATAGAGGTTTTTTACCGTGTGATTTATTTTTGTAGGTGTTCTGATTCACTTTCAAACGCAGTTTGGACTTAGAGCAACGCCAAGTATTCTCTGTGTGATTTTAACACCTTGGTTGGGTTGCTGAAATCAGTTGGATCCCAGTTGAATATTTTGCACAAATCTGAATGTTGAGCAGCGAATTATGCAAATGTAACAATAACATAAGGGCACTTGTTGTTCTACAGACAACGCATCAAAGCCGGATAACTCAGTTGTCTGCTGAACTTTACAGAGTGCTTGATAACCATCGTGCTGTGAGTCCTTGTTTCAACAGGGCTGGTTATTATCTGTCAGACAACAGAGCAGATGAAGGTGTCATATTAGCTGATCCTACATGCTATCATTATCAGACTTGCCCATCTGTGTCCAGCAGATCTGTTTTAGTATCGGACTTGAAGAGCTCGGTCAGAGTTTTCTCTTTACTGTGAAACATCTTCTCAAATACAACTAAACCCATTTAACTTAAAGGAAAGTGTCGCTTGATAGAGTTGAAAGAGATGGTTGTTTTGTGAAAGTTTAAAGCATATAGTGACTTTGTAGACTTTGTGTTTGTGGCTTGATAGTGTATTCACTGGATGCTGATCCATCTCACTGATAAGTTTACTACAGGTCTGTAAAAAATTATAGTTTAATGACGCTGTCATGTTGTCCTGAGCTATTTCTGTACTGTTGCGTGGGCATTAATGGAACAAACATCACAAGCTGCCTGCCTATTGATACTGATGGTGCAGTCAAGACAGTACTTTATGAATTAATTATCAGTTTTATCCATCCATCTGTAATGATAATCCTCATTTATCGCATTAATCAAAACAGTGTTGCGAAGGGCTCTGCTTAGCAAGCAGAGATCAAACAAAAATGCCAAACCGTCATCATACAGTTACAATGGCAAAAACAAAGTAACAGAATTTCAACTGAACTTAGATCAAATCAGGAAAGACAAAAGTGTCAAATTGTGATATTTCTGTGAACATCCTCTGATGCGTTTTGTTTCCAGTCTGGACAGAGAGAGGGTCCCTGGTCGAGGATCACAACGTGTGAGCGGGGGTTTAGAGCAGATTGTGAGGGGATTAAAGGTCTGAGATGCAGTTATAAATCAAACCATAAAACTGACTGTAAAATGTAGTGGAAGCTCATGTAAAGATGTTGAAACCAGGGTGACGTGTCCACGTCCCTTTATATTCTGGTTATCGGATCCATCTCTTGGTATATTCATACATGCATCGGTTGTTATGAAGAACTAAATGGCTTAAGACGAAAGGCCATTTATGACTATTCACATCTCTCAGGTCAACTGGGGCACGATTGCTGTCTACAGTGTCATTTTTTTTCTGCACCACAAAATTTATAAAAGTCTGAGTTCTCCCATTCCAAATTCTTTTAGACAACAAAATCTCAGTACTTCACTGTTAGATGGTGTGTCATGCACACGGCTCTGCTGAACGCCTGTCAGTGCCTTTTTCTGGCTGATTTAAAATTTTTGATCAATGTCTAGCCTGTCAGTGAAGGAGATGGCTCTGATTGGCTGTTTAGCAGAAACTTTTTTTTTTTTAACCACCCTCAGAGTTACTTTCTATTCCTTTCCATTGTTTCCACTGACAGCTGTTAAGGAGATGTTTCCTGTCAGTCAGCCTGTACGACATTTTGTAAGCTCTCAAAGCACTCCCTTTTAACTAGAGACTCGTGTGCATATTTGCATATTTAGACTAGAAAAGCAAATTACAAGTTAATTAAATATTTCTTTTCTCATCTTTATCTAAAAGAATTGCAAAAAGAAGAACATCCAAATATACCGACTCCATGGTTCTCCCCAGGGGGTTGTAATACTTTTTAAATCCCAAAATGGGAAATTAGAAACAAATCAAAGCAAAAATAATTGTCTATTATTATTGCTGTGGCCATAGATAACTTCCTGTGATGTTCTTTGTTACAGGAGAGCTGTAGAAGCCTCTGACTGAACACACGTCCTTGTCTAATCAATGTATTATGTAGAGGGAGTGCGACATTGTCCATTATGTTGAGCAGCTTTTAAACCATTCTTCTCTGCATTTTAAGCTCAGGGGCTTCAGACCAGTCCCTAGCACTGAGCCAACCTTTTTTTTTTTTCTCAGTTTGTTCATTTTCTATTAAGTCCCTGGCTCTAATTCTGATGCCCCAACAGATGGCTGCAAAGCTGATTACACTCCCCACGGATTTATAGAAGATGTGAAACATCTTAGTGCAGACATTGAGGACTTAAGCCTCCTCAAGAAATACAGTCTGCTCTGTCCGTCCTTGTTGATGCATTTTGAGTCTGCTGTCAAGGTGAACACACAGGTACCTGTGGTCTTCCATCCCGTCCTCCTCTCCCAGGAAGGAGATAGTGCTTGGCTTGTTCCTGGTCTTCCTAAATTCCAGAGTAATCTCCTTTGTCTTGTTTACATTCAGGATGAGGTGATTGTTCCCACACTGTGCCTCAAAGTTCTTTGTACTCAGCCTCTTGTCCTTCACTGATACACCTCACAACTGCAGTCATCAGTGTATTTCTGGAGATGACAGGCCTCTGAGTTATACTGGAAGTTTGAGGTGTACAGTGCAATGGGAAATGGAGAAGGTCCCCTGTGCTGCTGAACACCCTCTCAGTCACACAACCCGTCAGTCTCTCAAACTTGTTTGTCAGGTTGTCAATATTCCAGGCGGTTGTAGAGTTATCCACCACTATTTTCTGGTAAACATGCCTAAGTGAGCAAAAACTGAACTGATAATAACCTGACTTGACACAAACATTGAATAATGTATAGACTTCTGCTCCTTTTTGCTCAGCAAAATTACATCCGCTCGCTGAGGCGTATATTAAACATCTGAGTTGGCAGCTAGAGGTCTTCCTTGCGTTGTGTTCAGGTGCAATTTTATTTCCCCAGAGACACAACAGGGGCTGGTTCAATTTGGTGTTTAAAAGCCTTAATGAGGACTGTTTTATGCTTTAATAGGGGATTTTATTTAAATAATATGTACAGCATTTAGTTTATAATCAGAGGTGCTCTTAGTTAGGGCTGCATTATCCTAATTTTCTTTTCTAACATTCTGCACTGAATGGATTGAGATGTAATGGCATATTTTGCTATACTTGGTGTGCATATTAAACGAGGCCACCTAAAGTGTGACATGGAAATCACCTGATGTTGCCTTTTTGTTACATTTTTTCACTCACTCACTCTCTTTATTTATAAGTCATGATATAAAAGTTGTTAGATTTTTGGCACAAACAAGCCAGATGGCTCATATTTGCATTGATTATATACATACATTGTTCAGATTTAGTTGAATCTCAGTAGGGGTAGGCATGTGCACAGCTGTCTGCCTTTGTTTCACATTGGATACATATGCTGACCTTTTATAAACATTTGCTTTCATTTTCGTTCCTTTTAGGAGTCTCTCCAGCAGCAGCAGCACCTAATGGGAGTCACGTCTCAGTCAGGTACTGGCACTGGCACTGGCACTCCTGCCTCTTTGGCCACACCCCCGACTACAGTTCATCCTATCCGGCAGACATCCATCGCCCCGCAGCACCTCAAGTCCCAGCGATCCATCAACACTCCAGCCACTGCCACTCCTCCAAGGGTTCGCCCGCAGAGCAGGAACCTCCTCCTTGACTCCTCTGACACAAACTACAGTGGCAGTCAGCCAAAATCACGTCAAAATCAGCAGACACAACAACAGCAGCAGCAGCAGCAGCAGCCACTGCAGCAGCAGCCACAACAGGACGCCCAGCTGTCAGTAACGGACAGTCCAGCTCCTGGGCTTCCGTTTCAGACGAGCTCCGCCAAAGAGAACCATGCTCCAGCAGCAGCCGCAGAGGAGTCGACGGACACACCCACAAAAAGCACCAAGAAGCCTCAACATTCCCAACTGCAGCCACCGCAGCAGCATCTGCTCAAGCCAGTTGCCAATAAACAGGTGAATCTAGTAAATCCACCTTTTTAAAAAAACAAAAAAAAACTTCATGAAAGGATGCCCACATTATTCAAGTTCCTCACTTCAGACACAATGGGCCTCATGCAAGAACATTTTCGTATTTTTATTCTAAATTTCTCTCACTTTTTTCGTACGAAGGTCTCGTACGAACACGCCACGTCAGATTCAACAAATGCTCTTAACTTCGGAAAAAGTGTGTAAACGACTTGCGTAAATGATGAATGCCACTCGTGCGTATTTAATTGCATGTGCACGAGGATAGTAGATTTGCATACTCCACGCCCCAAAATATACCATATAAGACTGTGCTTCCTCGCTCCTGTGACAGGAAGTTTTGAGTGTGGAGTCATGAGACTGGCATCAAGGCGCAAAAAGAACAACTTTAGGGGTTTAGCAGTGTCACCGAATTACGGGACCTGCTAAAGCAAAGAAATGGGAAGCAATTACGAGTGCTGTTTATTCCGTGTCACCTCTTCGTAATGTCACCGAAATAAAAAAGAAATGGTTTGATATGAAAATAAACGCTGTATCCAGACACACCCACCTGGCCTTCAGTTCAGTGCGCTCCACAACAGCACGGGTGCTTTGATGCGTATATGTTTGCATTGCTCCGATTATGTTTGACAGTCCAGCCATGGCATGAAAGTCCCTCTTAATTTGTACTTGTTGGACAGCGGTGTATGGTAATTTGATGTACCATGGGTGATAAACTGATGAGAGTTTTGATGACCAAGGGGAGCGCACGACTCACACAGGACTGGGACACACCCGATCTGTCTCCAATCTCCCTCTGAAAGGTTCCAAATCCAATGGTTGTGAGGACCTGGACGTGTGGTGGAATTGGGTTTGATCGGCGTGTTTCTCTCTGGAGTTGTGGCTCTAGCAAGCTGCATATTTGCAGCAGCACAGTCCTGGCAATCTAAATCGCGATGTCAGCCATTCGTCTGTCTCCACATGGGTATCTACACGGTCTGTTCTAAGAGCCTGACGCGCTAAGGCATCCAAAAGTAACAAGTCAGCCGCTGGTTACACTTCCCATTGACCTTGTTATACAGAGTCAAATTAACCTTCAATTAGTGCACAATTTAAGTCAAACAGAATAATGCCAGCATTATTATGGGGTATAATGTATATATTTATTTATGTTTGCTTCAAAGTAATTAAATATACAATCCATTAGCGAAGCAAACTTGATTGGAATAACAACGGACTATTTTACGAAACTCCTACGACAGGTCTGGATCACTCGTAAATTCTGTTCGTACCTGAAAGAAAACGTAAAATACAAAAAGATTAAATCACTCGTACGCACGATTTAAGAACAAATCTGAGCGTACGAACGGTTCTTGCATGAGGCCCAATGTCTTTACATTTAGGTATTTAAGTAAGATAAGAGCAGAAATTATGACCCTTCTTGGTTGTTGTTGTTTCAGGGGAACAGCCAGGCCATGAACGAGCGAACGGTCGCCTGGGTGTCCAACATGCCACACCTCTCTGCCGACATCGAGAGCCTGCGGCCGGACCGCGAGGGCAAGCTGAAAGAGTACTCCAAGAGTATGGATGAGTCCCGACTGGACAGGGTCAGCAGATTTTTCTCCTGCCCCCAAAGATATATTTGCTTTCTTCTTATGAGAAAAGCAGGGATCTTATGAGTTTTTGAAGTAGAGTTTTTTTGTTAGCCTCTCTGTCGGTTAGTTTCTCTTTAAGTTTACAAACCAAGTTTTGACCTTACCATACTCCCAATAGACGGCTTTAAGAGTGACTGCAAAACTGAACATATTCATTAAATACCTAGAAAACATGATCATCTGAATTTTGGGTGTAGCTTTTGTATCTTAAGAATCGGATAAAGGAGGGGCCAACAACTAAATGAGCTTTTAACTTGGGACAATCCTAGCAAATTATAGCTGTATTTATTCCCCTTTCTGTTTCCAATAACCAGGGCTGTGTTGTTGATTTAAAAATCACTCATTATGTAGGAATATGTGTTAAAACCAGCAACATAGAGTAGAGTGACATTATTTCATTAATCTTCCAGGTAAGAGAATATGAAGAGGAAATTTATTCCTTGAAGGAGCGGCTGAAGATGTCCCATCGCAAGCTAGAAGAATATGAGCACAGGCTTCTGAACCAGGAACAGCAGACAAGCAAGATTCTGCAGCAGTATCAGAACCGCCTGGAAGACAGTGAGCGCCGCCTAAAGCAGCAACAACTGGAGAAGGATTCTCAAATCAAAGGCATCATCAGCAGGTGATTAGTGTTCAGGCTGAACTAGAGCTGGCAGAGTTGAGGCTGTGCCAGTTTCTGCTTGGCTGCCTCTTATGCATCGCATTCATCACATAAACATTTATTTTTTCAGACAAATGCCACAAAGATTTTTCAGTCAAGCTTAAATAAAAAGAAAAAAAGCCTTTTATAAGTGTAGAGTGAAGTGTGATTAAACCAGAATGATGCATTTACCATGCACACTCATTTTCCTGTTACTGCTACTCATAGTCCCCCCCCTACAGCAACCACAAAGACAAGTACAAGCAAGGTCACCATCTTTATTTATTTTTGATAAATTATCTTGTTTAAAAGAAATGGACTAATGGGTACATTAGATATGTTGTAACTAAGCACAGAGGACCACATCTATCAAATGTTATTCTTCATAAAAAAGAATATATCTTAAAATGTGATTTTTGTTCTCCACTAAAATGCAGCTTGCATTCTGTCACACAAATCAAAGTTGAAAGAGATAGTTCTCCATTTCAGAAAACATTATGTCCTTACTTTTTAGACAGGGGAACAACAACACGAAAGGCTGCACAATTCTGTTAAAGCAATTCTCTTAAAACAAGTGCACTCTGGATGTAGCGCCACCAGATGGACCCGGCCAAACTGTTGCTGTTGTGCATTTTGAGGCTTATTCAACAGTCTGTGTTTTGAAGAATTGACTTGCTTCTTTATCATGACAGATTAATTGAATTCAACTCACCAATGTGCCATCTACTGTGTGTGAGAGGACAAGCTGCAGTTCAATTCAGAACACTGTATCAAATGTTTTTTTCATCTGGAAAATACTCTATAAAACAAAGGCTGCATTAGTTAACGGTATGCAAAACCATATGGGAGGAAAGTTTTGACAGCTCTGTTATTTATTTGATAAAAGCAGTCTGTTGGGTTTCTCCGAACAGCTGACTCATATGTCAAATTAAGGCCCACTGCTGCTGTGTGTGGCTCTGTTAATGAGACTGCAGCTGTTCAGAATTTTGCTGTGTTGAAACTTATCCGTAAAAGGTAATAGGTCCAACTTTGTAAGACTACCGGGGCAGAAAAACATCCTCGGTGCTCTTTCATACATGAAGCCGACAGATGTGCACCCATTTAAACCACAGCACAGTGGGCAAAGAGTTGTTTTTAATTTCTTTTTCTGCTTGTTTGAAATATAAGCCAGGTATTTTCTTTTTGGTTTTTCCACTGCTGCTAGCTTCTGGTAGCAGGTACTTTTGGTAGCTCCTCAGGTGAGGCTCCAAGCGAAATTAGTGAGCTTCTGCAAAGAGGTGATGTGAAACCACTGCAGACCACTGATTGGTCAGAGAGAATCCTCATCTCAAGTCAATATGATAAAGTCTCTGCAGAGGTGCTGAACACACCAGCACCATTCTTGTTGTTTACAATTCTGTGCTCACACGTTGCCATTGTTGCCATTGCCATGAAGTACAGATTTTAAGGCCCCCCCCCCCCCCTTACTCGAGGGCAGTTCTGTGAAAAATTGGTTCTTCACTGTCCAAAGGCCACTCTTTACTCAGGCTGAGGTTTTGTACTCTCTTTCTGATGTCTGCAGCAAAAAGAAACAAAGTAGAGAAAAGCGCCTCATACAGAAGGCAAGAAGAGATTAGTTGAGCTGAACATACAAACAAAACATTGCATTAATATTTGTATTTCCTGATCTTTTTGCTAAAATAAGCTTATTTCCTCTCGACTTTTGCTTTTTTACTTTAATAAGACTGCAGTTATGGTTGTGATAACCATAATTTGATAGTGTGAGCCCAGAGCAGTGCCTTATCTCACGGGAATACCTACAAGAAGAAAATCTTAACTATCTTGACTATCTTGTCAGGTAGGTGTGAAAAAAAAAAAAAAAAGAGTATAAAGAATACTATTTCAATGACATTGCTTCTTTTCCTGACAGTATGACAGTATAAAATATGTTGTTTGGTCTCGGTATGTTTTAAAAATTAGCCGCGAGAATGGAAAATGTGGTAATTTGCCTCCCCATTCGGAGAAAATATTAACTTATCACATGTCATGACTGCCAGGGAAGCTTGTAATGTTTCGGGACAGACTTGCATCATCACAAAGGAGGTTACCAGTCAGTAAAGCTGTAGTTCCTGACCCGTCCAGCACTGCTTAAAGTCAAATGCACCTCATGCAAATATTGTGGAAGGTGGACAGATGGCACAAATAGCCTTTTCATTGAAACTTTAAAACTAGTGGCAGACTATATATCAGATCTTCAGAGAAAACATTATGCAGATTACAACGAGACAAACATAAATGCCACAGACCTGTTTTTTTTTTTTTTTTTTTTTTTTTTTGAAAAGCTTGGAATGTTTCTATAAACTATCAAAAACTTGATTTTGATCATTTGTTTGAACTTTTTTTAACAGGTACAAATAGATGAGCTTCATATAAGCTGTAATGTATTCTACTGTTCAGCGACCAACTTCTCTGCAGTCAGAAATTATAAACAGTTAAGATTTAATGCAGCAACACGCTCAGAAACATTTCAAGAAAGGCAAAGAAAGGCAGAGATGCTAATAGAACATAGTCTTTCCAAGCCAGAATGAGCTGATGCTCTGCTTTTTGCTTAAGAAAAATCATTGATCACTTCCAGGAGAAATATTTCTCCAACCAAAAGTGCAAAGACCATAAGTCTTTCAACACAACTACAACTTTCCACTATAATGCATAGAAATAAAAAAATAAAAAAAACTGTTTCAGGGAATCAAGGGAAATCTCCGTATAAAAGCCAAGGATGGAAACTGCCATTGGATTTGCATGACTATCAAACCCTCAGGCTGAGAGACCCATCATGCCACCATGATCAGTCTAGATCAGTATAGCCACGTAAGCATCTGAGTAACTTGCAAAGTTATTTTTACACAATACAGAATGCTACTACATCCAGAAATGCAACCTGAAACGGTATTAGACCAGGAGGAAGACATATATCAAGTTATATCAAGTATCTGTGAACGTACCATTGATGCAGACATATATTGGAGTTTTTGACAGACATACTGTGTGCTACCATCAAGGCCTACATCTTTTCCCGGGAGGTGAGTGCTTATTTCAGCGGGACGATGTCAGGTCTCATTCTGCACAGCTTACAGCACTGGGTTTCTTCATAGAAACGGATTTTGTGTGTGTGTGTGTGTGTGTGTGTGTGTGTGTGCTTGACTGGCCTGCCTGCAGTCAAGATTTCTTTGGGCTTGTAGCTGTTTTAAAAAAGCTCAAAGAAATGTTAAAGTACAGGTTTAAACTTTTATTGCATTTTAGGAAATTTTCCAGCTTTTCCAGAAACAAGGGGTGTGTGCTTGAAATTTGACCTCTGGGATCCTTTTGTATCCTCTTTTTCTGCAATTATTTACATGAATTTCCATTGGTTGTGCAAGATTGAAATTTGCCTGACAGATCAATGCAGCTAATTTAACCAACACAAGTGATATCAAAATTCATGCTCACTAGACTTATCAATGTAAGGCACGTAATGAGATCAAGTCTGAAATATGTATTTAATTAATGAAAAAAAACAGAGGAAACCAAACCAGAGTATTTCTGACCTTAGTTACCAATATTTGAAGGAACTATTACCATAAATGATGTAGATCACGTCATTTCAACGGGATAGTAACCATAGTAAAAGATGGGTTAGTTTTCACTATCCTTCACACTCATTTCATGTGTTGTGTATCTCAACCGCTGAATCTGAAGGGAGCTCAGATTCAGCTTTAGGAAGCTCTGAGGATAGCTGAAAGTGTCCGCAAACGTGTCAGGACCTTAATATCATCATATGGCCACACAGTAAATCTGAAGAACACCGGCTTCGTAATTCTACTTTTCTCAACCGGTATGTTTGTTTCTATTTCCCAGACTCATGGTTGTGGAAGATGAGCTGAGAGGGGGTGCCATTCCTGATATTAAGCCTCGAATCCTCACAGACCAGGTTTGTGCCTGTGTCTACATCTTTTATCATCCCTATTCGCTAAACCAGCCATGTACTAAAACAGTTTGCTTCATTCTTGCATCATATCCGGAAAGCATTTGCCAAAGCCAGCTCAGGTTGAGAAGTTTGCACTTGTCATGCACGTCACCTAATCCCATCTTTCAATGCACATTTATGTTGCATCTGAAATGACATTTCACCATTACTCACACGCACCTGAGGGGACAACATTGCTTGGGTTTATGCAAGTTAATCTAGTGTGTCTCTGTGAAACTAGATAGTATTTACCTTAAAAGATGATTATTTCACAGACCACCTTCATCATTAAAGGACTGTGACTCACCAGCACAGCAGTGTAATTCGGCTTCTTGAAAGCACCATGTGGGCTTAACTCTGACGCAGGTGAAGAGGCTGTTCATGCTGAAATAACTCCGAAGAAACAGAGTTTGCTATCTTTGAAATACACCATCACGTTCTGTTTTTGCAGCTCTGAATATTACAAGCAGATAGATGACATTGTGTCTTGAAAGCCAAAAAATATAGAAATGTTTCTACTCTGGGCCACCTGTGACATTGTTTTTACACTATACATAAAAAAAAAAAAAACATGAAATGGGAATTGACATCCAAGCTGTGCTACCCAATGAACAAGTTGATAAATGTTCAGATTTAAAGGAACAGTTCAACACTTAGTTAAGCTGTTTCTGTCTAGTGAATAACATTTAACTAAGAGGTAAATCAGCATGGAGAATAAAAAGTTAATAATAAAAAAAAAAATCTGTTTTTTTGTAATAAACACGACAGAAGCAACTTTTCGCAACGAAATTTGATATGGATTACCAGTGCACACCAGTAACCACTCCGGTGAGTTGATTATTTTGAAAAAAGACGTTTATGGTGCTTTTACGGACCTTTTTGGACATGCACATGACTTGCCATTCTGAAGCAGGTTGAGAAGAATCAAAATTAGGCAAATACCGGAGACCGCAGTAAACATCAAAAAAGCGGTGAGGGGGTTCTAAAACATTGCAGACGACTCAGAAAAGAGGCTTAATGTTGAAAATACCGCAGTTCCCCTTTAAAGTAATCATGTATAACAGTCACTGACATCTAGAGGTCAAGTTGGAGGTGGCAACTTTCTCAAATTCCATCCATCAACTATCCATCAACAAGTTACAGCTGTATTTGTAAGGCTGTATTACCACTGGATTTCAGACCATTATGGTCTGCCCCTTCTAGATTTGTGTTGGACCCTGTGTGATCCCAGTCCCATTGTCTAGTACAGTGGTTCTCAACCGGTGGGGCCCGCCCCCCTGGGGGGGCGCGGACACTCTCCCGGGGGGGCACGAGTAGACTACAGGATGAGGAAAAAAAAAAAAAATCGGGAAAAAAAAACAAAATCGGGAAAAAAAATCGAAAAAAGAAAAAAATCACGAAAATTCCCTCCTCGAAAATGCAAGAAGTTGGACTATTGTTTGACTAGTTTCATTTCAAATTTACCAGGGGGTAGTATTTTGAGCCTGCGAAGTCACGTAACGTAACGTAACGCAACGTGTCGTGGGGGTGGGGCCGTGAAGGGGGAGGGGTGGTGTCGGGAGGAGGGGGGGCCCCAACTGCAATGAACCATCTTAGGGGGGGCCCCGCTTGCAAAAGGTTGAGAACCCCTAGTCTAGTACATTCATCTGTGGCTGCCCATGGCTGGACCTTCCATCTTTACCGATATCCAATTTGACTGGGTAGGATTGGGGTTACGAGGCATAGCTTCTAAAGTAACATGATAAACTGCTTGGAAACGGGTGGAAGCGGACCATCAAACTTTACCTCCCCACAGGTTGCAGTGAGAAACTACTCCCCAATGCAGCTCTCTAGTTTAATGCATCAAACAAACTGATTGATATTCATTACAACAAAATGCAGCAGCGATAAAGAAAAGTTCCTAAAAAAAATGGCACTTTTATAATTAAGTAATCAATGAATAAGGTGTAGCAATAAAACAGCACCTAATATTATACTGATGCCCTTTTATGACTGCATATCAATGCAAAAAAAAATTATAATAAAGTTTCCAAACACTCAAATCTAGAAAGTAGTGGTAATGCACCTTTTAAGCTGTTTGCCAACTGCCATCTAAAAGGAGATTAACACGTAACTAAACGGGTGGAAACAACCTCCAAACTTCCATTCTACCCTTGGACTTTGACAGACTCACCAAACTTTGCGTTTATAAAGTCGCGCTTAAATCTTTCTCTCAACGTTTTTTGTTAATTCCAACGCTGTGGCTAAAGCTAGCTAAGTACCAGTGCTGTTATCAATGCAGCATCAGCAGTTTATTTTATGACCTGCAGCAACCACGTTGAAATTGACCACTCTCGCAAGATTTGCATTTGGCCCCATAAGACCTGGTGAATCCCAATGCAGCCCATGAAACCGCCACTATCTCCTCCTTCATCATTTTAACAGCAATCTTTTTCTATGTGCCTTTTTATCGCTGTAATATCGCCACTGACCAAGCTGTTAGATGACCTCTGCTGACCTCTTGCCTGCTTTCCACCTTATTCTGTATCGTATCCTGCAGTGCAGTATTACTTTAATACTACATCGGGTGTTGTAGAGGGTGCAGTGTTCTTAACCTGGGCAGCTTGCTGGGTATGTTTGTACGATTCAAAAAGCTATTCACTTGACTTGAAATGTTTAGATTTAGAATGAAAAAAACTTTTGACTGGTTTAAAATAATTGTTGGTGAGGATGAAGTTCCCACAAAAAAAATTCAGTGTTCACATATATGCCACTATTTGGCTCTAAACTAATATTTTATAAGTATTCTTAATGGTGCTAAAAAGTGTGCGTTTTCCTGAGAAAATATTACAATTTTGACACCGAAGTTGAATTTTACGTTACATTTTTACATCCTTCCACCATTTTTTTTTTTTTCCCTGAAGAAAAATTTGAAATCTTTGCAGTGTTAGTCAGAACACTGACAAGAAGCACAGAGCATTTAAGAACTCCTCTTGTCATGCCAAAAACATTCTTCACTGTGACTCGAGGTTAGAAGTTCAGTCACTGCTCCCAGCCTCTTCAGATGTCATATTGGTAGTTTTCATATCATGGGTCAACTGAAAATTTCAGAACCCCCTCCTACAGACATGCCCCCTCCGCACTGTTCAAATGCATCTGACAGCCTTTGGTGGTGCCGGTGTTGACTGCTGGGTGGTGCTCAGGCTTGAGGAGCTGGAAAATCAGAAAGGATTTTACTTTTTCAGAAGGGAACTAACCTTGTGTTTTAACAGGAAAAATGTAAATATACTGTGTCGCTAAGTAGCACTTTGCTAGATTATTTATGGGAACTTTAAGTCAGACTATTTAAGTCAAAGCCAAAACTAAAATGTGTGTTCCAGTCTGCCACACTGAGCTAACCAGCTGCGAGTTTCAGGATCATACTTATTAGATATTTGGGTGATATCAGTCTTCATTTAACCGAAAATGAATGATCGTATTAGGAAAACAAAACGTAAAGCTAATGTATTAAACCTGCACCCTGTTGCTGTAAATGGAGAAAAGTGGTAATTGTGTCTGTTTTGTCTCCTCTCAGTCCATCAACCAGGGCTACGGTTGCCTCCCGGGATCCTGACTGCCAGTTCCAAAGTGACCAGAGTTCATGATGGTCACTCAGGTGTAAGAAGGCTGATTCAAATGCTCCTACATTAACCCCATCAAGACAAAGCACTGCAGTGGATCCAGTTGGACTACTGGAGGTGTCATCTCACAACATTTGAAAAACAAACAAAAGAAACCTTTGCACATTTTAAAGCTTAGCCTGTACCAGAAGTTGACAATCATCTTAGTGTGAGGACCAATGTGTGCAACTTCTGCACATGTTGACTGGAATATTTGCCAGTGCCACAACGATGGCAATACTGTACCTAATGAGTTTCTTTACCTTTAGCGAGGAGGTGTGTAAAAGAGTGCGATGAAGATGGATGCAGGATTTTTTCCTTCTACAAGCAGCTTCTCACTCGAGTGGCTCCAGAAGAAAACGTAAAGAGGCTTTTACAAGCACAATATCCCTTCATGATGACGCCTTCGACATTTGACATCTGATTCTCAGATGCAAAGCCCAAACTAAGATCGATTTCATGATTTGGCTCAAACAATTTACTAGTTTTAAAGGTGTTTTAATTTACAAAGTGGATATCGTTATGACTTTTGTATAATTTATAGTACTATCATCTCATCTGAAAAGATGCCAAACAAGTCCTACAATCAGCTGCTTTAAGTACAATCCTCTCGTTGCTTTGCCTTCTCCTTCGGCACACAGAGTAGAGCCTCAACTGTGTGTGGGGGAAAAAAACACACTTCTTACGTGTACTAAACCTATTTAATTGTGGTAATACTTTGAAATAATCTGAGTTTGTTTGACTTTGTAATAATATTAATAATGATTATTATTATTATTATCATGCCGATAAAGTATACCGTCATTTCAAAACAGTGATACAAAGTGCAACATTAATAACAAAAATGCAGATTAAAGAGGCACTCCACCAATTTTATTCAGTATGGGGGTGCTACTCAGCCTGTGCAGACAGTTCGTCTGAGGGGGCTCGAATAAGTCGGAGAGAAAAAATCCAGATGATGTCATGGTGATGTCATCCAGGTTTCTGTGGACAGTTCTAGGAACTAAGAATGCAGAGGCTGGGAGGGTTTTCCCATTCTAATAAAATATCAAACAGATTAGTGTATTTGTCTTTTTTTTTTTTTTTAAAGCTTAAAGGGACATTTAGTTTTGAGTGTTGTTGTATAAAGTACTTATGAGTAGTCAGTGTCTTACCTGCAGTTGACATTAGATGGGCAGAGGAGGGCCATAACAAGAAGTAACTTTTTATACAATAGCTTTTTAACATCTGAAACAATTCTAACCTAAAATTTTTCATAGTGGTTCCCGTGAAAATTGTATTTTGGATATGTACACCACACCACTTCTGCCTCTAGTTGTTTGCACTTTCTCAACCACAGAAATTCTGTTTGCAGCGCATTCCGAAAGAGCCCAGGTTGCAAACCGTGTTACATGTATGCAGTCCATGTAACTAAGAGGCGGAAGTGATCCACAATATCCACAGTGTAAGCCGTCACTCGAACCATTGACATTTTTGAGGCTGGATTTGTTTTAGATGGAAAACAATTTGATTTCCTGGTGGCCCCCTTTTGAGTAGCGTCTAGCTTTTGCTCACCCAGCTTCAGATTCTCCAAACTGATAGCGTTCTGTCTGCTGCTGGTTAAAAACTAAGCATGTTTATATGACACTAGAAAAATATTACATTTAAATAAACACAAAGATGGCTTGACCAAAATCGAAACTCTGAAAGCCGGACTAACACACCCAGATAATGCAGTTTTGGGTTGAATCACTCTGCATGTAAATTCTCAACTAGGCACTCCATGCATGCTCCATCTCTTTGCATCTTTTGTAAAAAGACGGAGTATATCAATACAGCCGAATTCCAATTAAAACTTCTCTCTTTCACATGTTTTTCTGTTTCTTTTAGACGGTTAAACGCATCAGAAATTGACTGAAAATCGGCCCACTGTGTGTCAATTCTTGGTTACCTCATGTATTTTTTGGACTGCCACTCAGCTCTTGTATAATCCTCCAACAGACGAGTTTAGAAGTGGAAGAATCTCTTGGAACGTTCTTTTCACGCAGTTCAGTGTTGCGGATATGCGTCATTTATTATCCCTCATGCGTGTGAACTGGGACAAGGACATTGGTTCAATTAAATGTCCAGGTCGAACTAACTGTAGCTTGACTCCATTGTGGATGTAACCGTGCTGTCTGAGTCCTCACAAGAACTTTATACAGCCCCAATTAAGAGGGAAAAAAAAGTTATTATTTTAATCATTTAACATTATAAGTGACTAAAAGTCACAGACATCAGCAGTACCACTTTAAATTGTTGGAGTGCCCCCCCTTCTCAAGGGACGACATCACTGAATTTATCTGTTATTTATGTTATTTCAACCATTTCATAAATGCAACACTGACATGGCTTCTCAGATGGTTCCTGGCCGCTCTGGAGCGCAATATTCGTTCAATCAGTGCTCATCTGTGTGCTCTTTCCTTGAGAGCTGTGACAATAAGTCATTTAATAAGTTAATTTTTAATGAGCATATTAAGTGTGTCTCTCTGTAGCTTTTTAAATGAGTCCTTTTGTAACACTGGTTTGAAACGCATATAAAAAGATTTGAATGACTAAGTGGTCTTAGACCATAAAGCATAAACCAGAAAGAAATCACAATAATGCAAGCAGTGGAGCCCTCATCTGATGTATTTAATGTCTCTTGAGCATCGATGTGCGAAAGTTCTGCATGTGCTTTTCAGATGCAAGGACAAGTAAGTCAGTTCACCGTCACCAATTATTCTATTGTAGAAAAAACACAAAGACATGGCTCTCTTATAGTGAGGCATCTTTTTTTTAATCCAACCTGCTGACTCTTCCATTTCATTTCTTGGAAGCGTGCAGCACTCAGCCTTTGGCATTATACAACATGAGAGCGTGCAGAGACATGGACAGAAATCGCAAGAGAGACATTGGAAACAGTAGAACAAGAAGAAGCAGGGACATGTAAGTATATGTGCACAGGATTTGACTGCCTTACAGTCTGCGCCACAGGGCCCAAACCTAACAATGCCAATACAAAAACCTGTAAACTTTGTATATGAAATGTCTTTTTCTTTTTTTTTTCTTTTTTTGTAGTCGGGTGATTAATTAATAAGCAGTGTGTTGGTTAACTGTATGTTAGTCAGAATCATTTACATGACAAATTTCATGGTTGATATAATTTATCTTAGCCTCTTGCCTTTAAAAAAAAAAAAAAAAGTTTTATTTCAAGATAAATGATACAAAGTTAAATGTTTATGTTACCAGAAATGTATAAAATAGCTTAATGTATATCTATTCTTATATGTAAAATGTATTCAAATTAAGGGTAGGCCTACTGGCATGTTAAAGTTGTGGCAAGAACTTAATTCTTGTATTATAATAACTCTTAATGCTGCAATCCAGAAACGACAGTGCTGCGGGATGACAGCTGATCAAGGTCCCAGCCGAGCACTTTTCCGTTCCAGATGACGTTACGTGGTGAACTCTCACACTAGCTCATCCATGTTGTGTAACCAAAATAGCAGCGGTGCTTTCAACAATGCTGGATTGCAGTTTTAAGTTCTTTCTGAAATATGCGTCTATTTATTTGGCCTGCATTGCAATACAGTATTTTGAAATGTTATACTGCACTTCTGTTTTCACTTTACAAGAAGCCGCAACTCATAGTCTGTGAGAAATGTTTTCAAATATATAAAACTACAAAATATACCCATGTATTATTGAAGGTTTCTCTGTATTAGCTGCAGTGGTACAGTGTGCTACCTCTAAAGCATGCCCTCATCAGTTATCTGCTCACAACCTCAGAGGATTAAAAAAAAAGAAAAAAAAAAAAAAAAAAGCTACTTCTTAAAGAGACACCTCCAACAACCAACTGTAACTTTGTTTCTAACCAGATGGGTGGGGCGAAATAATCGGGTTCAGATCTCGGTTGCTTGTTTATTGCCATTTGTAGACTTCTTGCCATTTCTGAAGTTTGTGCTATTTAAGTGCCGTTACCATCACAGTCACGAAAATCTCCTCGACTGAATGTGTTCCAGGGACCCGTCAGACTCTCAGGTGTTGTGAGGAACACAAAGGTAACTTTGATCATCTTTATGCCGTATGCACAAAACGCTGAAACATGATTTTTGGCAGGCGACGATTACAGCTCAATACCGATCAAAGCACACATGAAATGACACTTGTGTTTTCCGTGGGCCCCTTGCCCTCCTTGCGTCCTTAAAAACGGTTTAATTTACACCTTCGTTCATCGTTTTGCCACATAAGAGGAGCAAAAGCTTTTTTCTTTTTTTTTTTTTTCTTTTTGTCGTTGTTCCAAAAAAATTAACAAATGATCTAATGTAACATAACTTTATGAGGAATATTAAAGAAGATACTATGGAAAAAGTGCTTTACGTTTACAGACAATATATAAACCTTTGTTGAACCAAGGGGGAATAACTGCCGCTTTGCTGCAGCTAAAGCAGGACCTAATAGATTAGATTATTTATCTTATATATTTTGAGTAAGGGTATGTAACACCAATCAACATATTTATGTATCTAAAATGGATGTATAGGATTTTGGAATGAAACAATATTTTTCTTGGCAGCTATCATTCTGCTCAATTGACTTGCTGTGTCACAAATATATAGCTGGTGAGATTTCTGACTTGAATTTGGCCTACTGGATGTAAAACCTTAATTTACTTGACATTTCTTTTGAACTAAGCCATTCCCCATTGATAAGCCATACCCTCCAGACCCCCTGATGTTGTGTGGTGGATGTTTAATGTTGGTAGTTTTATTTATAATGGTAGTTACTGTAGGTATGATTGCGCTTGTAATTATTATTAGTGTAAGTATACTTGATTGATATGATTTTCGTTTGAACAAAGGGAATGTATTCATATTTCAGGTGATTTTTTCCGAGTGATTTCAATAAATTAATAAATCCCTAACTGATCCTCTGTTATTATTTCAAATATTTAGGTGAGTTTTATATGAGCTTTAAGCCTGGCCATGAGAGAGGTTACATAACACGACTGTCGGCTTCTGTCTGCATTTATTGTGTTAAATTCATTGAAGACGAACACCATGACGAATGTTTTGGTCTCCGTCTCTTTTTAAAGTCTTCTGTCCAAATCCAGTTCTGGTCTTAAAGCTCACGTATGTAACATTTAGGGCAATCTTCCTAAAAATCTACATTCATAATGTCGTAATGTCCGTGTTGGTGAAGAATTACTCAGAAGTTTCTCTTAGCTCTACTAAGAATTTCAGCATCTCCTTGCTGAATGCTAAATAGCGTTACGCAGGAAAGTTGCAAACTATTTAAGGACCATAATATTAAAATCTTGGATTTAAATAATCACATATTTCCTCAAGAAGTCCAAAAACCAGAGTTAAAAGGGGAGGGACTTTAAACTAAAGACAATTTATTTGAAAAGTTGCTGGTTATGTAATTGAATATTGTGTAATTTATAAAGCTTAGCACCGGTGCCTTTATAGAAAACAAGGTTTCAAGGCAAATTGTGGTGAAAAAAAAAAAGTCATTGAACTTGGATTGAATTAAGCCTCTCTTAATGCTTGCCTGCTAGTTCATAAAGACGGTGCACATTGCTAAAGTGGTTTCAACAAATGTACATTAACAACATTAGAAACTTAAGATGGCGACACTTGTCTCTGCTGACTGGATTCTCTTACTTGAAGATGATATTGCAGATGCTGTGTTTTCATTTTGATTTGATGCCCTCAGATAGTCGGTAAAAAATACTGATAGCTGGTGTTGATAGTTTTGCCAATATTCTGTTCAAAGCGAATAAATGTGTTCCCTAGAATACTGAACATCTTTTTAAATGTAAAATAAAGGAAGTTGTGACACCTGGTAGTGTTGAAGCAAACTATTTTAAGCACAGCTTTCTCCAGTTCAAGATAAGCCTCAAAACTCAGCCTTTTTCTCACTGTTGCTGCAACACACTTCCAGTGAGCCCTTACTCAAGCCCTTCAGACTTTACATTGTTTTGTTATATACCAGGAGCCTCAGCAGCTTTTTTGTCATTACCAATGACTGAATTAAACATTTCCAATCAAATTACAATACAACAACGCATCTCTTTGTCAGTTTGCAGATTTCTTGTGTCACAGCTAAACAGTCCTTTCAAGTCATTCATCACAACCTGACTTGGCATCCCCTCACATTATTTCAGTTGGCATTTTAGGCTTATTATGCCAACATTTATGCAACATGTCTGTAGCTGTCTGTACCTCATCTTCTCTAAATGTTGGCTAAAATCACAGTTTTCAAGGCTGCGGGCATACAGGACACAGTTTGTTATCTGTTAGAGAAGTAAAATTTCAACAAGGAGTCGCTAAATGATCACAAAGAGACACAAAAACTACATGCAGGCCAAAATAATTTAAAGGAAAACAAAGCTATGTAAAATGATGACGAAAAATGTACAAAGATATGTTATGACCACAGAGAGATCCAACTTTCAGCAAAGGTGCAAAATGGACACAAATATATCAAATGATTAAAATGAGATTAAATTTTCTGAAGAAGACCATTAAAATTTTCCCAAATAACCACAAGTTTCATTCAAGGTAAACACAAGAAACTTGTGCTAAAGAAAAAAAATAAAAGGACCAGACTCAGTGAGTAATTCCCTATATAGACCAGTGAGCAGTGCTGACAAACATATCATTGGGGTTGCAGGTGGGAAGATTAATTTAGGGGGAAAGAGATGCAAATGACCAAAAAAAAGACCAAACGACAACAAAGGCGACACAAAATGTCCACAAAGACACAAAAAACAGAAGAGATACAAATTTGGAAAAAAAAGATACAAAAAGATGCTAAACAACATAAAGGCTCATTAAATGGCCAAAAAGAGACAAAATGACTAGAGCAATAATCAAAATTGCCACAAGGACACAAAATGGAAAAAAAAAAGAGACACAAATTACCATAAATAGATGCAAAATGATCACAAAAAGACCACGAGAGGTGAAAACCTCAGAAAAAGACACCAGATACAAGGAGATGATAAATTACCAAAAAGAAGAAAAAGATACAAAATGCCAAAAATTCTACAAAAGATGTCAATTTAATGTTTTTAAAGTTGAAAACACAAAATGGACAAACAAACTGGAATGATGACAACCAAAGAAAACAAAATGACCACACTGAGGCTGAGATTTGATCGAAAAGTCAACAGTGACTACAAAAGGATGCAAAATGACCACAGAGACACAAAATGACTACAAGTATCGCAAAATCTTTTTTTTTTTTTTTTTTTAAAGAAGCTGATCCAGAGTGCAAATAACAACAGAGTGTGATGCCAAATAACAACACAGGGGTGCAAAACCAACAAAAGGAGGCGGACTCAATAAACCATATAAAATAAAAGCAAATAGCCACAAAAACACTGCAAAGACACAAAATTATGTCATGTAATGGAAAAAAAAAAACCCAGCCAGATGTGCATTGTTTTTTAGAGTAGATGGCTTTATGACCTTTTACACTATGTGTCCAGGGACCCATTGTTTCATAATCTGTCTGTCTCTTTGTTGTCATTTGGTCTATTTTTGGTCATTTGCATCTCTTTCTGTGCTTTTTGTGTCTCTGTAATAACTTTGCATATATTCGTCCCCATTTTATATCAGTGGTCACTTAGCATCTCTTTGTGCCCATTTTGTTTAATTTATGAAACTGTTTTTTTTTTTATTCAGCTAAAAGTCTGAAACATCTGAGACCATGTTGGATTAATGAGTATCAGACTCAAAAGACTCATTCCTTGAGCAAAATGAATCCATGTTGTGTTGTCAGTTGTGGCCTCATTCAGCTTTAGAAATTTAACAACACCACCATCTTGTGGTAAACTGAAGTCAGAAGAGAACAGAAGGAGCAGCAAAAGAAATGTTTTATGCCGTAAACTATAAAGCAATCCAGTTTGTGTTAAATTATACATTTAAAACTCTTAAGGAGAAACGTCTGATTTTATTTATTCATATTCCAGCAAGAATGAAAGATTTCTGTGTAACACAGTGTGTTAATTATTCATTCTCATAGAAACCTAACATTATGGGTATCAGAGTATTACCAAAATCCTTTAGGCAAAATATTTCAACAGATTCACTATTGATGTATAAATTATCTGTCCAGACCATATTAAAGCAGAGACCAACTCTGCACTTTCACCTTAATGGTCAGCTTCAGTTAAGACTACAACATTTCTTTTCCACATTTTAGATCACGGCTGTCGAGGTAGAACAAAGTGAAAAGCACAAAAACAACACAGAGCAGAGAATGTAGGTTGGGATCAGTTTTATTTTCAGGTTTCTACTCAAACAAATTACAAATATCTTTCCACAAGTGGAGACTTTGAAACCAAGACAACCACAATTGAGATCTACACTGAAGTGATATAAATTGTTCCAAAGGCAGTAGTAAACATTTGTACATAGGTTTTTTTTTTCTTTTGAATAACTATTGTATGATGGTCTATCCTAATATAAACAATAAAGAGAGAAAGAAAATACATTGGAAGAGACATTACACAAAGTGGTAGGATCTCCAAGTTAGAATTATATTAAATTAGAACATGGATTTTTTTACAGTGTTAAAACACTAACATTTTCATGCAGACCCAGAGAAGCTTATAGTATTTTGAAAATGCATTTTACAACAGATCTACAGTATACACTGTGCACAACATTATATGGAAAATATGAGCCTTCCTAAAGCACACTGTCAAAACACTGAACACTTATTGAACATATATGTGTTCAATAAAAGAATGCGGGGTCACTGTGTTGAGGTTTCACAGAGTGGATACCACAGTAGGGAGCGTTGACAGTGGCGGGTATCTCCTTGTGTCGGTTTGGGATGTGTGGCTGTTCATATTGTTGAGTGGAATCGCAAGCTGCCCAGCTTGCCCCGACCCCTCCTCAGATTTCATTGCGTACGGCATCTTGGACATAATGGCCAGACTCAGTTTGAAGAGGACGTTACGGAGAGCCGCGCGGTATTCTTTTCTAACCAGGCAGTAGATGACCGGGTTGAAACAGCTGCTGGTAAAAGCCAAGCAGTTAGCCAGAGGAAAGAAGAATGTCTGAGCTGAGTAGAAGGATTTGCTGATGTCAATGATGTCAAGTTGGATCAGGACGCTCCAAAGTGTCAGGATATTGTATGGGAACCAGCAGGCGCAGAATGAAAGCACCACTACTGCCACAGACTTGGAAATATCAGCCTTTCGCCGAGAGTTGCTGCTGCCTTTCAGTTTGTGCCTACAGAGGAAGCGCAGCAGAAGCAGGTAGGATAGGATGATGGTGGCGTAGGGCAGCAGAAATCCCAGCACCACTCGCAGGAGCTGGTTTATTCCAAGCCAAGCCGTACCATCTGGGAAGCGGAGCAGGCATGCTGTGTCATTACCACTGCCTACATGGCTCAGGTCTGCAAACACAGCTCGAGGTGCCGCTGCAATGAATGCTCCAACCCAGATGAAAGCTGTGGCCATTGGGAAAGTGCAAGATCTTGCACAGGGGGAAGCGCTGGGTTTGAGAGCAGTTGCTACATAGCAATATCGGGTCAGACTCATAGCTGTCAGGAAGAAGCAACTGGCAAAGACATTAAGTCCTGTGAGCAAAGACACAGCCTTGCATGTGGTCAAACCAAAAGGCCAGCTGTAGTCCATCGCTATGTCCACCGCCCAAAATGGTAAGGCCAGTGAAAAGAGCAGGTGAGCCAAAGCCAAGTTAAAAACAAAGAAGTTGATGGTGCCTGTAGTGATGGTGTGAGTAGAATACAGCAGGAACATGACTAACAGGTTACCCAACACTCCTGCCGTAGCTACTATGAAGTACACCACAGAGACGAGTATTCTCAGCCAGGGGGATCCATCATGAAGAATCTCCAGCCCGCTGCCATTATTTGTGTTGTGAAATATCAGGTGAGAGTTATTACAGAACGGACCCTCACTGCAGCCATTCAGGATGTAGTTGAAGAACTCAAGCCTTCTGAAGTCAGTATTTGACATTTTGTTACCCTGAAAGTTTCCCTGGATGCGGTGCAGGTCGTCCTTAAGAGGCTGAGATTTTTTCACTTGCCCTCTTAATGGCAACAATGAATTGAAATGCAAGTTCTGCGAGCGTCTTTATTAGATGACAGTCATAAGTCCCTGCGAGGGAAGAGGAAATTATTATTATTACATCATAGACACTGCAGTTTATGAGCACATAAGCAGATTAGCCTTGTCAGATAAACAAATTGCACTGAAGTGTCAGCCGTAAAGTCAGATAATTTATTGTGGATCTCAAAGAATCAACGAGGAAATATGGATTAAAATATCAAGTCGTGCAATTGATTTCACCTTCTGGGGTGGAGAAGCGTATCAGGATTCCTCCAGGGTCACTTTCTTATTTTAAATTACTGTCACACATGCATCATAGAAGAGTGCTGCACACCAGAAGTGTAAAGCAAGCATTCTACACTAGGTAATCATGTTCATTTTATATAGAGGATAGGATCTGGCAGATTGCACAGATGTCTTATTTAAAAGGTGTTGCCTGGTGCAGCAATATTCATTTTGATTTAGGAATTTTAGATCAACATGAAACTATTTTATAAAACACACTGATCATGCTGGGGGTAAATACAATTATTTGATAACTCAATAAATCTGAAATTTTCAGAACATTATTGTTTTTTGTGGAATGATTTACACATATACACAAAACATGCTATTTGTACACAAAAGGCGAGCTAAAGGCAGGTAAAATTACTGGCACGTTTGTGAGAGAAACTTAAATTATTCAGTAAACTAGTTAATTTAACTTTAACCAAATGTAATGCTTTAACAATTTTCTAAGATGTTCATGCGAGTTTATTTTCATCAAATATTATATATATAACAAAAAAAACCCTTATCAGACTTGAATTTTGAGGCAATATGAGTGACAGACAACAGTTCTGTGGGCGTGCGTCATTTTCATATCTGTAATAATTCAAGTCTCCATTTGCTTCCAACGTTCTGCTTGGTAAAAACAACCACACCTAAACTGTTTCAATCTAGTTTTGAAATGACAGAGGTGCCCCCTGGCATCCTGTCAGAGATGCACCTGTACTCTGTATTTATCTACTCTAGTGTCTACACACATATTCAAATACTTGGACAAAAACAAATCTTACCTGAAAGTCAAAAGTTGGTTAATCTTCAACAGGATTTTTTTGTAGCCACCAGCTCTGCTGCACAACTCGGACAATAACAACAATGTAAATGTCACCCACCCTAGATCCATGCTCCACCCCGTCGTGTTGGTCATTCTGCATATTCAGAATAGCCTATAATGGCACGACTGAAAAAAAGAAAACAAAAGTCATCAAGATGCAAAGATACAGTCAGGAAAACTGGAGCCCAAACAGTATTTAAGCAAAGAAAAATAACTGCTGTACTTTAAACTGGTGGAAAATGTGGGCACTTTCACGAGTTCTTAAGTGGGGAAAGAGGTTTGTGGTTTGAATCCCTGCAATGTTAAATCATATTTTTCATCATATTTTTTCCTATGATATTCCACAAACTTGGTGACACCATATTACATGATGTTAGTTATGTTCCTCACGGTTCCATCCGGCATGTTAATTGGTGTATGAGTCTGGAACTACATACGCACCCCTCTAATTGTACAACATAAGACGCCACCTTAATTTGAGCTGACGCTACAGCGACATCACAGATATAAATGAGTACATCACAGTTCTTTTGTTGGATACAAATATATTTGAAAGCTTTTACATTGTCAAATTGTTTAACTATGTAAATTTAAAAAATGTACGAATACTTTCAATTCATTACAAACCGAAGCTAATTTAGTTCATTTATCAGCCCAGATGCCTTGTTTTGACCTACCTTCCTTATTGGAACAGTTTCCTGCTGTTTTAGAGAGCTCTAATTAACTTTTGATATGGATTTAATTGTTCTTTTTTTAGCCAGGTTTAAAACACTTTGAATCATTGAATTTGAATGAAAAAACTGCCATTAATAAACAGAGAAGAAAGAAATTAGCCAAAATGACTCTTCAATTGTTTGCTTTTTATCCTTCCTACCAATGACGTTAATGTTGTTTCAAAAATATATTTGCTTTTCAGTCTTGAATAAAAGCTAATATCCAACTTGATATTCCCTGGGATGTGGTACTGAAAGTCCCAGCTTTATTGTTTTTTCCTACATGATTTTGACAACCCTGTCTAATGTATTAAAAGCATCGCGCGCATGCACGCACGTACGCACGCACGCATTAACTTCCTTTTTAACAGTTAAGGTTAAAAGGTTAATCAGCCTCTTTTCACAGTGTGTGGTTCACACGTTGAAAGTGTTGTTAAAAAGCATTTGAACCTTGCATTCGAAGAAAGACCAAGCAAGATCAATTCATATTTGTTTAGTGTTTCTTTTTTTCTATTTATATCAGGGGCGTTGCTTCCAGATTAGCGGCAGGAATGACTCTTCATTATAAATCGCTGATAGTGGAAAGAACATCAGCACTGAATGACCTAATGAGATTAGGATGGAAAAGGCGGAAGACTGGGGAATTTGATTTATGCTGATCTGTCTAAAGTGAGGCATTGTCATAAACTAACTGAACAAAACATGCACCTTCCTGAGTGTTCATGTTTTCACTGCAGCAACATGCTGCAGAAAGATGTTGATTCTACATTATAAGCCATTGTGAACAGCATTGAGTACACAGCTGTGCAATATGACTTACATGTCAAATAACTCACCTCTTTCTAAGTTTTCGAGGTGTACAATTAAAGTATTTCCTTTAAAACAAAGTACATTCGTGATTTTTCAGGTAGCCGAGCGGGATCATTGTCATGACAACAAGCTGTGAACATCAGGTCTGCATTGTGGCTCAACATGGGGAAAATCGGTACTCCCTGCTCCCTGAGTGAATGTCAGCTAAGAGAAGTTTCTTTCACAAAATTCCTACACACTCATTTGTGAAATGAGTGTGTAGGAATTGTTACAGTCCACAGGTCAGAACAACCAAAGAATTATGTTGTATTCTTGATGACTGTAGACTGATTCAGCATGTCTCTGGGCCATCACACAACAGATTTGGTTGTCACTTAGGACGTAGACATCTCTGATGTCGCTCATCTCATCGTTTTTGTGTATTTTTTTTTCAGGTACATGAGTGTACATGCATACACAATAACACACAGTGTATATTCATATTCAAGTGGTCTCTGAAACCCATTTTTCGCCAGTACTTAGATATATTTCAGTATGTTTATTCACTGCGATGGTGTATGTATTCCTGGGCATGCCAGCTGAGCTTTGCCTCAGGAAATGTGGAGATATGTGGGCTGGGTGACTTTGAGACACTGTGTAGGGTGACTTTGTCGCCACCCTTTGTAAAAAAGGCAGAACAACACTTTACTCTGTCGAGAAGTAAGTGAGTGAGCCTTCCTGTGTTAAATGTCTCAGCCAAAAACAAGCAGACTGCATTTGATTTAATGGTGGTAGCTGGGTATGTGTTACCACTTTTATATAGTTGTATGTGCCATCTTGTAAAATAACAAACATCATTTTACAACAGGGCACAAAAAAAAAAAAAAAAAAGCATTTAGGCTACTGAATAATGACAGGCAACATGAAGTGAGAAGTATTGACTTGCAGAGTTGGAAATCAAAAGCTGAGTTCACCTGACAATATATAACCGCAAATTAAACCTGAAGTCTATGATGATATAATACATTCAACACTGTCTTGCAGTTTATTAAGTATAGAACATGAAGCAAAGACTCGTGCAGATTAATGCTACAACCTCTTATTGTATATACCGTACTCTAAGATTAATGTTAGAATGTTAGGCTTCTATTGGAATTAAGAAGCTCGAACCATTGTAAAGACTTTCACAGCCATTTTGTTGCTGCTTTATATAATGAAGTGGCTAGATATTGGAAGCACAAACCACAGGCTCAAAAGATCAACCACACAGTGAATGAGAGCTATATAACATGAATCCCTGATTGTTTGACAGTTTGAGACACAAATGAAAAAAAACACAACTTATAGAACTTGTGTAAAATTAAGAGATTTTAATACTGCAATTAAACCTTTTCCACAATCAAAAGTTAACAAAAGTTAAACAAACATTAAAGAGGCCTATTTATCATGCACTTAGATTAAAATGTGCAACACTTCTCTTTTATGTTGTCATAGCTATAATTCCAATGTATATCAATATCCTGCAAGTACCCACCTTCATGGCTTCCCTGACATGATCTCGAGTCGGACGTCTGAATGTTTTTTTTGCACAGAGTACTCGTAATTTTGCCCTAAAAACCCTGAAATCGTCTTAAGCCACCTTTTAAAGCAAGGTTTTCCACCTGGTAAATACCCAAGCACCCTACAAGCCACAACTGGGTAATCCAGCTTCATTTGTACATTATTAGTTACCACTGTGGTAATAAGATGTGTTTTGGAGAACATTTGAGCCATTAAATACTCAAAGATTAAAGCAAAACTCTAACACAACAGTCTCTAAATAAATACTCCAATCATAAATGCAATGATGTTCGGGTTTAGTGTGTGAGTGCAACTCATTTATTTGATTCAAATGAAAGAAAACATTTCAAAGAAGTCTCAGTAATGTAGCATTTGCTCATTCTGTCAAATAAGTCTTAACATTCTTCTTGTAGTTCGACACTGTTTGTCTGTTTTAAAACAGAATTTTCCCCAGGGACAAGACTGATAAATCAACAAAAAACAGTTTAATCAGAAACTTGACTTTATTGAATAGAATAACTTTACTGTCCAGCCAGGGCATGAAATGTGTCTTTGGTTTAATCAGTAAAGAGAAATACATAAATACAAAGGTAAATACAAAATAGAAAGTACAAAATATGCATAAAAACAAAACTACAGAACATACATTGTGATCATACTCCTGCAAAACACAGCAGACATCCCATCCAGTGCAATGTGTCTGTGTGCAGCATGAAGAATATGAAGGGAGAATTTACTGCTGGATTTTGTATTAGGGTTTGTGTTTTTTTTGTTTTGTTTTTTTCCCCTCTTCGTCTCCTCTCTCCTCCTGCCTGTGACCCAGAAATCAATCTCAGCATGCCATAATGAAGGATGTCTCAAGTCCAAAGATGCATTTAAAGGAGGGGAGAGGGAGGAGACACAGTATCAGTTTGAAGCATTTTCTTCACCTGTGATGCGAAAGAGACACGTGTGATATTGTAAATTAATTTAGAAAATAAGAAATGTATACTTTAGATCATAGACATTTTCATGTACACTTATAGACTCATCTAACAGACATATAAATTATAGCTGTGGGCTACGACAACACAATGGACAGATGATGCAGCTGGGCCACACTTAAAATGGTAGCTCTGACGCAAGGATGTCTCATTTTGTTATTTTGTTGTCTAATCCTCTCTCTGTGTGTATCTTCCTCACATCCTCCACTCGCATCTCTTGAGGCAGAGACTAGGACATCAGGAGGTGCACGGTGAGGAAAGGAATCAAGGATGCACAAACAGAACTGAAAAGGGGGCATGATCTACGTTAATTCTGTTAAGTGAATCTGATCAACTGGCATCTAAAGCTGCATTAGGAGCGCAGGAACCTCTTCAAGGAACTATGGACTTTTTTTTTGGGTTGATTCCATCGCAGTAAAAAGGGAATAACAGAGTGAATGAGAGCAATAAAACGTGAATCTCTGATTGTTTGACAGTTGTTTACACCCTGAGACACAAATTGAAAAACCCACAACCTGTAGAATGTGTGTGTAAAATGAAGAGATTTTGAGTTAATGCTGCTGAAGCACACTGCCAGGTTTAACTGCTTTGTTGGCTGTTGTGGACAGCACTACTGGCCCGACACTCCATTGAAGAGGAATGTTCTCACTTCAGACTTAATTTGTCTTATCTATCATATAACTTAGATCCCAGTGGATATGTTAAAAACCCAGGACATAAATCATTTTTAGATAATATAAAAAGCCTTGGGCCATTTAAGTAATTGGATGCTTTAGGTGGAAATGAGGCCAGAATGTATATTATATTTGGTATGTTGAGTTGGTACAATATCCACTTGTGTTGGTCTGCACTAGCTCCATCTTGTAGAGGGGATATGCATAAACAGGTGATTTTGAGAACTTTACTGCTGTAATATATAATGCCACCATGTGGACTATGCTCTCACATACAGCTAAGTAAATTAAGCTAAGTGAATACATTTTGATAGACTTTAAATAAGCCATGTTCCATGGCAAAATATGTGAACAAAATGAATAATTAACGAATAATTAATAATTAATAGTTAATTATTGTTGATTTAAGGCAGCCCTGGTGACTCGAATATGTCCTCTCAAAACTTAAATAAATTAAAGTAAAACTGTAAGCCCTTCCTGTAATAACAGCGTGGTGTATGTATATACATATATATATTTCCTTTTGTAGAATTTTCTAATCAAAGAACTCAGCCGTGTTTAAACTATAATAATGTCGAAATGAATGCATTTGTACATTATTCTGTTCACATTTTTGATGGCTATAACTCAATGGGTTTTGGGGGTTTTAAACTTTGTTTCCCAATCTAATTGGCTGTTGGCCACACGGTAGCCTATTCTTGTGTATTTATGCTAAACAAAAAGGTCCTAATTATCACAATCTAAGACAAATGTCCGTGCGCGCCCACCCTTCACCTCTCAGTCCAGCAGCACAGAACGGGACAGAGCCGCGCGCACGCAGAGATCACTCGCCCTGCTTGTTATTAACGTTAATAACGTTATCTCTCGCGTCACTCATGTCCCCAACAACGACGGCTGCCGCTGCCGCTGCCGCCGCAGAGGAACAGGAGGACGGGACTGCGGTTCAGGTGCACCGCTGTGATTGAAATACACTCAAGTTTTGGGCGCTTACGGGCGAGAAGGAGATGAACACACCGCTGAAAGATAGCGCCTGGGTTTGTCGACAAGTGTTTGCCTGCTGAACGAAGCTCGCCATTGTTTAATCTGTGATGGGATTCCTTCAGGAGCGACCTGCCGCCTGACGTTAACCCCCCTCAAGGTAAGGAGTAAAGCTAAACGACGGTTAACTAACAAAAGATGGTGTGTCGGACCGTTGAGGGATGCTGTGGTGGCTCGGGCAGTTTGTAAAGCGGTGCTGCTCTGTTATTAGAGTTTGTGTTGGCGAAAGTTAACAGCAACATCCCGTTCGGATTGTTTGTAACTAATATGGATGTCAGTTATCTGTGCAACATTCGGCCAAGTCTTGTGTCCTCCGAGCGACAGACACGGGTCCCACTCCACTCGTTATTAAACCCTTATCACCGCCTTCACCGTGGGTTGGCACAGCTGCGAACCAGCTATCAGCGAACACGGTCAGCGCTCTCAAACTTGTGATAGGTGAGTGCAAACGGGACAGACAACAAGGCTGCCATTGTACCGGATCAGCGGCGGATTAACGGAATTCCTTTTCTCTGCACTATCTGAACGGCCTCCAGCCTCCCTCTGCCTGCCGGCCTGCCTCTGCGGGTCCAACATCTTTATTTTGCACTTGTTAGAAACTCAACTTCAGCACCTCGCTGCCAGCAGGCACAGAGCCACCAGAACCAGTGAAAGATGTCAAACCGAGCTGTTGTGAAACATGTGGATAGACCGTGGCTGGACCGTGGCTGGACACTGAATTGCTGCATTATGATCCGGACATGTATTATGATCTGAAAATTCAATTAATTTCATCTGAATGGCGCCAATTCACAGCAAAAGTTGTCTCGGGGCAATTTAAAGAGAAAGTAAACAAGCTCAGCGCAGTCCAAAGAAAATCTATCCAATTCAGTCCAATTATGAGTCAGTAAAAAACGATAAAAATGTCCACTCGTCAAACTCAGTTTGTACCTTTCATACTCAAAGATAAAGTCACAACTAAGTGGTTTCCTTCCTCTTTAATTGATATTCTTTTAATCAATTATTCATGATAAAGTTTGCATTAGTTGTTTAACTGGGTAATTGTTTCATGATTATGTCACCAGTCTTTAGATTGGGTTGCATCTAGTTAATGAGCATAATGAGGACAAATATTTGTCAACCTGGTCTTTAGGGTGTTGTTTATCTGCCCAGCTGATAAAAAAAAAAGGAAAAAAAAGCTCACAGTCTCACAGCCATGTTCAGTGTTCCCATTTTAGGATAAAGGCTGTTGTGTATACTGCTGAACATCCAGACCCGATATATTACTTGTCAGCCTTTATCATCTAGTCCTCCCTGGCGATAAACAAATAGGCCCAGATTTTCTATTTCTTACTCCTCCACCCCTCCCTCCCCCTCCCATACACTTGCACATCATGCACAACATGCACCATCCGCAGCTCTCCCCTCCTCCCCTCCAGTATGTGGCCAACCAACATGTGGGGAGGTAATCCCAGCTATTAGGGTAATCTCCTCAGCATGACGATCAATAGGGGAGGGTGTGCGACACAACTACCAGACAAGAGTAGTGGGGGACAAAATTTGTGCTAAAGAAAAATGATTTAATCATCTAGATTAGGTCAGGAGACGGGGGTCTGGACAGGGGCTTGTTGCTGGAAGGGGGAAGGGTGCAGACAGAGCAGACAGGAGGATGTGAGGGGGTAAGGCCATCTCTACTTTGGGCAGCTCCCTTCTGTGACAGTAGGCTGAAACTAATTGTTTTTTCTCATCTGAATTAAAGGAAAACAAACATACAGCCCCACAACTTGGCTAAAATGGGACAGTAGGGAGGAAGAAAGTGAAAATGAATGCAAACAAGGAAGACTCCATCAAGTAAAATCAAGGTATTTGAGTCTTAACATATCTGATTTCAAGCCCAGTCACAATGGAGACTGCTCAATAATAGGTAGATGAGCAAAGCACGTGAAAAACGTTAAACTGCTGTTCTTTCGAGTTCACTGATAAGTAGCAGAATGCAACGTGTTCAGTGGGGGAGGGGGGGGGGTGTCTTACAAAGTAAATCATCTGCCAAACAAGATCTGCTGTGCTGGCCATTGATCACAATGCGCATTATCACTTATAAGTTTGATCCTGGAAAACAACCTCACACAGAATATTTTAAATTCACTCTTTAAATCGTGAAGCACATTTCTGCACGCGTTTTCTTAAGGCACAACCAGGGCTCATTAACCGCTCAGGCAGGCTTTGTGTGGCTTCAGGTCAGCGTGCAGCCTCTAAATGACACCGAAATCCCCATCTGAATACATCAAACTCTCAATACGACAAATTACACTTCAATTCGACCACAACTGTACTGTTCACAGGACAGTGAGGCTGCGAAACACGGCAGTCTGCCCTCAAAATAGTGTGTTCACATTCTTGCTGAGTGTGCATTGTCTCTTCTGATGTGATTACCTAACAGCGCACCATGCAGATGGACCACATGCTAGATTGAGAGGAATGTTAACACATGTTAGCTACCTCTGCATGTTGCCTTAGTGTGCATGGGGTGTGTTGTCCAATCTACCTGGACGTCACTGTAGGACACAAAGGGGTAAACATAAAATGACTACATGCAATCAAATAAGAATCCTTTCACAAAGCATCTCTTTTAGAAAACACATAAAGGAATTTAACTACTTATTGTACTGTGACGTGTAAATGTTTAATTGCTTAGTGGACTAAAAGGAAATGTTTGCTTACTGCTGTTTTATTGCAGCCATTTCAGACTAAATGAAATGAAATGAAATTGATGTCACACTGCCAGGTGTGCTGGGGACTTTGGTGACGTTTTGCCCGGTCGTGCACCTCCCTGTTTTTGTCACATGCGGCACATTGCATGAGTACAGCATTTGAAAAACACGAAGGGCACGAGCAGCTCCATCGAAACCACAGACGATACAAACTATTACAACTGAAGATGAAACTACATTTGTGTATACATTATGTGCTTCCTGTGCGACTATTTCCAGTGCTGTTCCTGAGGTGTAGGGGTCATCTTCTCGGTAGCAACACCTGCTGTTTAGGGGGAAGACTACAGCAAGTCCAGTGTCCCTCAGACGCTCGGATAAATGGATATGCTGCTGTGTTGATGTCACAGTTCGCACGTGCAGTGATCAGTGCCGTGAGCATAATCACTGCCTCAGACTCTGGCAGTGCCACGGAAAGGCCAGTGGTGATGCAGAGACTATGACAGTTTAGTCTCTCCTACTCTTTAAACTCTTAAAGATTAGATTACACACACATACACACACACACACACACACACACACACAATATGTTATCCACAAAGAACATTAAGAAGAATGAGTTTGAAGACACAAAGTTCACAATTTGCTCGGATGTTCTGGGACATGTGCTCACCAGATAAGTGATAATCAATATAATCAAGAATCGAGGAAGGAATTGGCCAAGAAAATTACAATAGCTTGTGTCCAAAAAAACATAAATGGGAAACGCATCTGAATCTTAGTTCAGGTGAAGCTAGGAACAATGTAAAGAAGGAGTCCTCACAAAACCAAGAATCAGCTTTTTTTTTTGTTAATTATCTTGTTCACTGAAACAAAAGGCAAGTCTAAGGAAGTGTTCTGTGGTGCTGAGAGTATTTCCAGCAAAGAAGAAAAAAAAGAAAAAAAGAGGAACTTGCCCTTTAAGTCTCCAGTGGAGGAGGAGGAGTTCAAACCCTGGCAAACTGTCCAGATGGAAGATGGGAGGAATGAGTAAGGCGTTCACAGATCCCTTCTGTTTGGTCCCATTGAGACAGAGGGAGACGAGATTCGATGGGTCTGAGGGAATCAGGTTACTATCAGCCCATTCTACTCCAAAGAAGCGGTGGTGTAAAAGATGCAGCACCCCAATGGGAAACCTAATCCAGACCCTCCTGCCAGCTGTCTTTCTTTTGCTCCTGGGTAAAAAATTGCTAAGCAGCTATCACTTTACTCTCCTTCAGTCCTTACTGTCATGGCAGGAAATAGGAAATTACACATATGTGTCTTACAAATCAGTATCTACCGTGGAACTTGAGAGTTTGATGATAACGCTCACATGTCACAAAAGAGCAAAGCTAAAGGCAAAGTTGTAGAAATCAAGTTATTTTTAAGTTTGGAATTTGGTGAAAATTGATAGAGTTGCCGAAAGCACATGGGAGATATTTAAACTATAAAAAAAAATAGCCAAATGCGAAGACGGTGGAATGAGACAGCAGTAAATTACAATATGATGGGTACAATGTTACAACTATGACACCAATTTCGATAATTAAGGTAAAAACATAGCAAGTGCTGCTCTGTTACTTAGTCATGTCCAGGAGTGAAAGGTTTAGGGGTACACTCAAAGTTAAACTTCCTATTATAACTTGAAGATGGCTAATTCATGTGTCCTGCATTTGTTTGGCTTGTCAGTTTGGTACTTCCTTTGAAATTATGAACACTGTGCGTACAGAAGATGCAATCCAGGGATGACCTTTACCTTTACTGTTGGGGCAAATATGACTGAATACCATTGGGTACATTAAGTACCTGCTGCTGCTGCTGTCCACTTTTCTCTGGTAATCTAAATACTGACCAAATACCGACCTCCTTCATTGTCTCTGCGGTCACTGTTTACATCCTGCAAATCCAGAAGCTGTGTAAGGTCTGAGTTTGCTGAGGCGCCCCCTAAAGGAATGCTCCAACAGGCACAGCACAGAGGCAAATATGTGAACAGTTAAGCTGACAGTGGAGCCGGCTGGTTATGTGGGTGCGAGGTTAAATAGTTTTTTTTCCCAATTATTAATTATGTGCAAACAATATTTTTTCCCTTTCAGGATAAATAAAGTGTCATTCTGTTCTATTTCTTCTGAAATGATCATTTGATCTAGAAAATAAGTAATGGTCTTAGTCAAGAGTCAGTTTTTCTTCAACATCAAAAAGCTACAGAACAGAAAAAAAATGACAATGCTGTTTTATTTTTTGAGGCAGGTTTTACGATAAATGTTGCTCACCCTGTAATGTGCAATCTGTATATCTAATCTCTTTTAATCTTTTGTGCTTGTTGCACATTGGAAACTTGACCTATATTTGAATTAGGCTCCTTCTGAACACAGGAGGACAGATGATGGGAAGATAACTGATGCAGTAAAAAGACACAAACCAGAGTGATAGAGACACATAAAGGGAGACAGGGTGAGTCTGAGTTGACCTTGCAATGATAATCTAATCCCTGTCGAGAGTGCTTTTTTTAGAGAGCAAGTTAATGCCAGCAGATTATACTCCAGCATCTCCCACACTAGCCAATCCACACTGAAAAGAGAGTGAGTCCACAGTGGATCCTCAGACCTACCGCAACAGATAAATCAACAATGATATATGAAAATAATCTGAGATGTATCATCTCTTCACCTTTGACCTTCGCCTTTTTAAAGGCATTGCTCCGTTAGCCTCCAATGTCTGCAGCAGGATGCGCGTGAGACATTTCTGAACAGGTAAAACCTCCACCATGAATCTTCCTGGTCTTTGTCTTGTCGTGGATGATTAATGCACTGAGGGGGCATCCGTGAAATAAAAAAAGCCACTCATTGAGCAGCTCATCTCATGCAGTGAAGAGTAATCCCTATATATGTTGTGTAACCGAGTGGAGAGTTGACCAAGGAGGGGGATGGGCACCAATGTGCGCAAGTTTGTCCGTGCTTGTGACTGTTGAGCTCATGGCTGTCTAATCTTTTAGGTACATTAGGGCTGCAGAGTGCTGCTTCACTGTCTTCCATGCAGTTAAGTCACTCTAGGAACACTGTAAGTCTTGAACAACGCCATGAGTTCCTAAGCCGTAAAACCAGGCTGCGATCAGAGAGTGAGCCATGTGCGAACTCTAACGTGGCTGTCTAACAGGGATATTCTAAGAGCTGTAAGGCCGCATTCAGGTCATGTTGCCAGAACGGACAAAATGTCTTGTTACTGCGACTTGTGAGCGTTCATGCAGTCTGTAGATGTCACAGATCTAATTTAAACATTTGTCTTGACCTTAGTAGTCTATAGAAATAACTACTGGTTTGGAATTACATCAAACGTGTAGTATTGTTACAGTTTTAGCCTTTTATCAGCCAATTTGTAACCAATTAGTAGCTCTTTTGGGACACTGTGTTGAACCTGAGTGTTTGCAACTTGACATGTGAGTACACCCGCTTTTGCAGGACAGCCATTGAACACGTCACCTCTTGCTGGCACCTGGGAGTCTGTGTCGGCTCTATTACATCTGGAAGGAGTCATCTTGAACTGCGTCAGCAGTGAATCAGCAGAGAATACAGTTTCTGCACACTTGAAACAAAAGGAGAGGAAAAAAAAGAAAAAGTTCTTCTGTTTTGCTGAAGTGTCCAATGAAGCAGTCCATACAGGTGGTCAGTTTCATTCAGCTAAAGATTTCCAATTTCGTGGAGATAGAATTTTGGTTACATTTCGTGGATTATAATCACAGTGTTTCAGACGACGGATTAAGAAATACGTTCCCAGCCTTTTGAAGCCTAATATTTCCTTTAAAGACGTACCTTTAAAAGCAGTACAACATTAGATATTGTGCTCGCTATTGCTTTTCAAAATGTATCATTTCTAAAAGTGAAAGAGAAATGACTGAAATATAGTCTGTTTTCATATGCTGCCTAACCAGGTGGTTTTGTTTCAAAGATACTGTAATGAGGAGCTGTCTGCGCCCAACATTGTGTGGCAGTAGTAAACCAGCCTTATAGTGACATCACTCTGAGGCCAATTTGTCTGCTTTCAGTGTGTAGTTTTAGATTTTAGCACTCTGAAATGAACATTATTGAAACAGTAAGGATAGACCGAAGCCATCTTTTTTTTTTTTTTTTTTAGATATACTGTATTGTACATCCAAAGGGAAAGCTTGAGAATGGGATATAATCTTGTCTTCAAACAAATACTACATTTAAAGCAAAGAAGCAGCCCTAGTTCAAGTGTTATTTTTTTTCGTTTTTTTTATCTGCTTCAGTTGTGTTTGGACCTGGTAAAAACAGACAGGATTATTGGACACAGAGCCGTAGATGTGAGGTGAGGCTTAGTGAGTGACTATGGCTTTGAACACTAGCATAAGGACAGTCACATGCTATCTCCAGTCAGGGGTATATTGGCACAGGCTTGTTGATGTGAATATTTGGATGACTTCAGCACGTACACACACACACAGACACTGATACAGGCACATATGCGTGCACACAGTCATGGGGTGCAAAGCAAACATTTTTACATCTCTTACTAGTTTGCAACCACAAATAGAATGAAGGACACATTTCATTCTTACAAAAACAAACGAGGTGTTTAACGTAATTAGGTGTGTGTTGTGGTGCATTGGTGATGCTATTTCGAGCCCACAACAGCTATCAAGCACATGGGCAGTGCACAAACATACGACACGCAGACAGTGGATATTTTCACACAAGCATGCACACACATCCCAGCACACAGGCTCTCAGCATCCGTGCCCTGACCATAGGGAGTTTGTGCTGAGCTGGTTGGGACGTCAGGATGAATCAATGTGAGGACAGCTGACTGGACATGCCTATTCATCTGCTAAAGAAAAGAGAGTCGAAAAAAGGGGGCGAGGGATTCTAAAAGAAATGAGTCGAGCCCTGGAGCAACATGTTTGGCTATCTGCATTACTTCACTGATCCTCCAAAGAACATTGAGTATTTATGGGATGAAAGCACAGGAAGTGGAAAAGATAGTTGAGTGCATGGATGTGGGGGTAAAGAAAACTTGAGGTCTATAATGGATTTTGATTGTATATTTAAGCACATAGGCTGCTGTTACAAAGGCATAAGCTCATACTGTAGGGGTGGCTAACTCCATACTGTTTATACCCATCTGTTGCCTTCAGCTCTCTGACTCTATCCCCATTGTGTTAACTCATTACATTCGCCTTAACCTTAACCCCTTAATTGCCACCCTCCAGTTTCTCCTGCATATCCTCCCCCTCTCAGAGACAGTGTGCCACATTGCCGTGAACTAATCTGCTAGCGTCTGCCTACAAAACACCTGCCACATCCAGAAAGACCCCCTTAACTCCTCCATATTTGGGATACAACACCCATTCCAGCGTGAGCAAATCAGCCAGCGCACATGACCGCAAGCAGGCGGGCACGCATGCAGACAGATGCGTCTATGGATGCAGATACAGATAATTAGACAGACAGACTCATGCTCTGAAAATCATCCAAGGCAGACTCTTTTTCTAGCTTTTATGCGTATGGGCACCTAGTTTCTCCTTAGATTCAGGGACGGACGACACAAACAAGAGTCGTCTTTTGTCCTGCCTCTTTGCCCAGAAATGTATTCGAAGACAGTGACGTGCAGGCCCAGGCCTCTTTGGTTTAACAATAACTCTCTCGACCCCCTAATGAGGGCTAGAGGGCCAGACATGAGGCGATGTGACAGTTCTGGTGCGGCCAACACAATAGCAGGTTTTTCTTTTGACTGCCTGGCTGGCCATATACCACAGACTACCTTATTTTGCTACAACAGTCCGATAAATGGTTGGGTTTGCCTGAGCAACTTGTTTAATTAACATGTGCTATTTTCCATGTGGAACACAATCATTTGCTGTTGTGTTTCTGGATTATTATTCTAAGGTTTTAATGGAAGTGTCAGAGCTAAGAAGGCCTTTTATTTTAAAGGAATCTCTCGAGCAGCTATCATTTATGAAGGTTCCCTTCTGTCTAAATGTTGAGTTTCCTTACATGTAAGAAATAATTAAGACCAAAATGTTAAGGTTAGCACACTTTGACATTAGCAAGTAACTGCTCTCTGCCTTTATTTAAAAGATAAAGTTTATGTATGTACCCTTTTTCTACCTTTACCAACTATCCTTTATTAGCACTTAGCCCAGGATCAGAGCTCTGTATGTGCCAGTTAGTGAGTTTCTGAAATGAAGTTTGTTGATAATGGATTATTGATTGTGAATTAGAGTGGATGGCCCCTAAGGGTTCATCCTGGTCAGCCAGGAATGAATACATCTCTTCATGCTTCACCTCACACACTCAATTTAGGCATAGGCAACCAAAGGACTGACAGACACATGCATGCTGAGACACTGACCCGCAGTCTAATATGTACAGACAGGCATCGTTCATCCACTGTGGGACGAAGGTTATTGTGAAATCTGTGTGAGGCAGGCTGCCTCAGCGGGTCCTCTCTCTCACACAGGGATTGTTGCCTTTTTGAAACTCATTTTCAGTCAAACTAACTTATATGAGATCAACATCAGTTGTCAGTTTCTGTGTTTCTGTGCCGAGTGACACATCTGTTTTGCTAAAATGTTTAACACTGAATCTATTGTGAAACATCTGAGACCAATTCCATATTCAGAATGAAGCTTTACTGGTTGAGTTGTCGTTGTATTTAGAGCAGATGATAGCCTCTGGTGGGGAGAAAGGCTCAGAAATTGAACATACTTTAGATATTAAAAGTAATCCATGTATCAAAAGCTGTGGGTTTGAGTATTTAATGACATTCAACACAAAGTAAAAAGTCATATCTGCAGAGACATTTTGGAATATAATGTTGAGAGGCTTAAATGTTTCTGTCCAAAGCTGCTTACACACATGTTGATATGATTAAAACCTGATCAAGACATAACCGTCACAAGCTATTTAGACCTGACCTAAAAGGAAAAAAAAGGAAGTAAGTTTGTGAGTTTTTACAACAAATGCAGTCATTACACAGCTAATTTGTATCTTTTCTTCTATTTGCAGGTGTCTTTTTGAAAGCCACATGCAACTTCTTGAATAAGTACTCACTTCAACGATCAGGATGGACACTAAAGCTCTGACTGTTGGAAGTTCTTGATGCCTGCTCTGAGAACTCAGTAACCTTTGAAACACAAATTTGCAAAGATAGAAGAATTACTGAACAACTCAGATTTTTGACGTGCCACCGCATCAGCAAAGTAATGGAGACTGAAGAAAGGGAGGATGCATCACAAAAAAACCATACAGCTGGTATAAAAGTGGAGACAGAGGAAGATCTGGCGTCGTGCCACACCTGTGGGGTGTGTGGTCGTAGCTTTCCTCTGCTCAGCTCTCTGTCTCAGCACATGAGAAGGCACACCCGGGAGAAGCCGTACAAGTGTCCCTACTGTGAGCACAGGACGGCTCAGAAGGGCAGTCTGAAGGCTCACATTCGAAGCCATAAACTGGGCCTATTCAGCCAAAACCTCAGTGACAAGGAGGCAGAGGGAAATCAAGGGCAGAGGAGTGATGCCGACGCACGGAGCCCTCCTAAAATTATCCCCACACCTGACAAAGCTCATAATGTCAACGGAAAGGTGAAAAAAGGAACAAAGAAAAAAGTTAAGAGTAAAGATGCCGCCGAGGCTGACGACGGGGCTGATGCTGGGCCTTTTTCTTGCACCATTTGTGGGCAAGTTTTCCCTCAGGTATTACTCCTTAAATCCCATATGAAAAGACACCGGGGCTCCCAGGATCACGGATGCCGCATCTGTGGACGACGCTTCCGCCAAGCATGGTTCCTCCAAAGCCATATGCGCATTCACCGGGTCAAAGCGCAGCTGCGAGGCAGCAAAAGCAACGAACCGCCTGCCACCATCAACGGGGTTCCTCAAGACCTAACATCACTGACAAATGAAGAGTGCCTCTATGAGCTCTGTGCAGGATGTGGTAACTTCTTCTATGACCGCAAGACTTTGCGGATCCATGAAAAGCTACATAAACTCAACCATGGCCTTGCTCAGAGTGCACCACGTGAGGATGTTGAGGCCTCTGAGTTGCATGTCGAAAAGAGGCGTTTTTTGGAAAGCCTGAACCTCACATGTGCTGAACCTAAGGAAACCCCTGAGGAAAATAATCTGGGAAGGCGAATTTCAGAGCTTGACCCAGTCTGTAGTTACCAAGCATGGCAGTTAGCCACAAGAGGACGACTAGTTGAGGCCACAGAAAAATGTCTGGGATGGGAGGAGAGACTGGCCGATGCAGAGGTGGCATATGACACAGAGAAGGGAGAGTACGTCCCACTGAAACAGGAGAAAAAGAGGAAGCAGATTGACACCTCAACCACCAGCATCAAGAAGAAGAAGGGTGATACAGGCCTTGATCACACATCAAACACCTTGGCTCACGCTAAAGTTGGAGACAAAAAGATTTTTCAGAGGGACCGCGTTCTGTTAAACGGATTGGGTCATGCGTTTTATGAGGCTCTACAGACAAAGAAGGTCAAAGATGTTCAGCTCTCATCTAAGCAGAACAAGGGCAACAGGAGCCAAGAGCAGGAAGGTGAGCTAACAAACACAACACTACACTATTATAGCTATGTCACTGCTTGGACCACAGTTCATTTCCTTTAGTATGAGATGAAATGACCAGATCCAGTTTGTTCTGAGGACTGTCGCTTTTTTGTTGGTGATTTCAACATTTATTTACATTCACATTTAAGTTCTGTTTGTGGATGTGCCGGTGTCTGCTGTCACTGTTTAACTATAGTCAATTTGGAAATCCTAAACTCATACTGCAGCCTACTGTGGAAAAGGGAGACCTCTAGTGAATTTCTAACTGAATTACAACCACTGTAACTGCACTTGTACACTCAAAAATATTCTTAAAATGCTCAACTGCCAGGGTTTCCTCATCCAAAATCTTTAAGAGATATACTGAGTGTCGTTCCTAAATATTCAAAGTAACTTAAGGAATATTTGGTTGTGATTGGCATGGCACTTTTAAAATAATTCTCACTCTGCTTTCTGCTCTTACCCTGCAGACAAAAAATCCTACTTCTGCGAGCACTGTGATTTCCACACTCTCGATTCCTCACTACTCAGGTCACACCTGCACACTCAGCACCTGGGTCCTCATAGCAAACAGAGCACCAATGTGGACAACGTTAGCAAAAGTAGTTCCAAAGCCTCGAGATACATGGACTACCTCAGAAGTAGGAGTTTGCTACTCAGTCAGCCATACTGGAATCCCTACACATATTCTCCTGGTCAGGAGGCCAAAATAAAGAAAGAAAAATCCAATGAGACAGAGGTTAAGGGGGAGGGACATGCTACTACTGATGCTGGCAGTCTCCTCAATCTTTCATCACTACCTATAACTGATGGAAATGGTATTGTTAAATATCCAGTGAAAACAGAGGGTCTGGTGAGACATCAGTGCCCGTACTGTTCCCACACTACCAACTACCCAGAAGTACTGTGGATCCACCAACGTGTTGCACACAGGGTGGATGGCAACAGCTCCCTGGCACCCAAGTGGGCACCCTGCATGAACAGCCTCAAGAGCTCCAAGGCAGGTGCTTCTCAGTGGAGACGCACGGGACCACCGCCTTTCCTCGAAGGCAAGGACTGCCCAGCTTTACCTGCCCCACGAACACAGCGAACACAGCCTCCAGGTTTAACAGGCCACAGCAGCGGCAAGCAAACGGCCCCCAAGACCCAATCGGGCGTCCCAAAATCCAAGAATCAGTCGAAGGAGTCGCGCTCTTCAGATAAGACTACGCTCAGTGGGAAGGTTGGCCCTCAACCTCAAAGGAAGTCTGGTGAACATAAACGAGCAGTAGAGGGTGGAAGTAAAAGCTCCAGTGCCCAAAGTACTTCAAACAATTCTGTGCACAACAAGAGTCTCCCGAGCTTCCAGCCAACACGCAGCCCCAAACACAGAAGTAACAGAGCTGCGGTGGAGGGAAACTTCCCACAGGAGGGTTTGGGTTTTATGCTGGCAAGAAACTCAGGTGGGACTTCCACCGACACAGCTTCAGACAGAGTCCACTCCCGCAGGCAGTTATGTGACTTCTCCTCAAGTCCGAAGGGACCTGATCTCTGGGCTGCCATGAACATGTGGGGGCTCCATGGTGGCAAAGCGTATTTAGATCCACTCCTTTTTGCTCAGGGAAAGAGTGAATCAACAGGAGAAATGCCAGTGGACATTGACATTTTGAGTCTCTTGAAGAACTACAGTCCCCATGATCTGGCAGCTCTCTATCAGCACTGGGGGTTTGTTGATCCCAGACTTGATCGTCAAGGTAAGGAGGAGGCTTTATTTTCAATGGTCAGATATAAATCTGAAATTCATTTTAGAATACACAAAACACAGATTCCTGTCTTTGTACACGCTTTATCCAAATAACTGTTACTGTCTGATGTTCCTCAGTGGAAGGGACACATCTGATAACCATTAATGACGCCTACAATTTTCAAAATGGGATGTTTGGTCCAATGTTTTTTCACAATTCTTTTTTTTTTTTTTTCAGCAACATTGCAGTTAAATGGAAACTTTGGAAATGAAGTCCATTCCTCCTCTGAACCTTCCAAACAAGTATGTTTTGTTACAGCATCTACTGACACTTGGACTTAATCCAAACTCTTTTTGTTGAATCTGAAATTCTGTTACTGTTACTATGTGACATATTCAAGTTTCATTGAGCACCAACAAGCTTGCACGCAAACATTACAATGAAGATGGTGAAATGGTGCATTGAGGGGCCAAAGCCTGAACTAATCATAGTCACAGAGTGACAGCACAGAGAGTTAAAAATGCCTATCAGCTCTTGTTGGGGCAGGACTTTTCGAATGTTCATAGCAGCTTCTGGTCTAATTATATGAAACTCAAGTCAGTTGAATGCAAAGCAGCATAGAAATCCCTCCTTCCCTCATAAGTGTCTATACCTACCGTGCGTGCCTGCTCTCCTGTCTGTAGCTCATCTGTGTCCGAGTACACTCTGTCATTTCTGTGCACGCGCACATCTGCGTACGCTCTTTTGTCTGCTTGCATTGCTGTCAGCACTCAAAACCTGGCTGTCTCCTCCTCGTTGAGTAAGAGAAGCTGACAGGGACGAGGCAAACAAATAATAAAAAGACATCTCTGACCCCCCTCAGGGTAAAACTCGCCAAGCATCTCCATATGGTGTGTCATCAGCAGCCCGTCAGACTGGCCTGATCCTACCTACAACTGTTCTTGCTTTCTCCTCTTCCCCCTTAAAGTAACATTTGGGCAACTTTACAAAAAATTAAGAGAAAAAAAAGTGCATTTTTTGCAATAGGGAAGGCAAGTTTATTTGTAGAGCACAATTCGTACACAAGGCAATTCAAAGTGCTTTACAACAACATAAAATCACAAGAAGGCAAATAAAACCATTCCAAAAAAAACCATAAAAGATAATCATTAATTAATTAAATTAAAAGCGAAGAGTGCAGATAAAATACTTTCAGGTGTCATATGCACAGCTGAATAAAACTGTTTTCAACCTGGATTTAAACATTGTCAGAGTTGAGGCCTGTCTCACATCTTCTGGAAGACTGTTCCAGATGTTAGGAGCATAAAACTGAAACGCAGCCTCACCTTGTTTAGTCCTGACTCTGGGCACCAGCAGGAGACCCCTCCCTGAGCTTCTCAGAGCCCGAGTTGGTTCATATGGCTCTAACATGTCAGAGATGTACTTTGGCGCTTGACCATGAAGAGACTTGTACACAAGCAGAGCGGTTTTAAAGTCTATTCTCTGAGCGACAGGAAGCCAGTGCAGAGACCTGAGCACTGGACTAATATGGTCGTATTTCCTGGTTCTAGTCAGGACTCGAGTAGCAGCGTTCTGGATGTACTGCAGCTGTCTTACAGCCCGTTTAGAGAGCCCAGTGAGCAGGCCGTTACAGTAGTCTAACCTGCTGGAGACAAACACATGGATCAGTCTTTCTAAGTCTGGTTTAGACACTATTCCTTTGATTCTGGCAATGTTTTTTAGGTGGTAAAAAGCTGCTAATGTTACAGATTTAATGTGGCTGTTAAAGTTCAGGTCTGAGTCCAATATTACCCCGAGACTTCTAACTTGATAGTTAGGTTTTAGAGAGAGAGTCTCAAGGTGAATGATAACACTTTCTCTTTGTTTCTGTGGGCCACAGACAATGATTTCAGTTTTGTCTGAGTTTGTGAGAGAAGAATCATAAATCAGATAAAACTTACATGGATAACTACATGGGTGAACAGGTCCTATTTAAGATGATTTCCTAGATAAAAATTAGTCCACAGATGGAATGGTACACAGACGTGCTGTCATATCTAACCTGTGTGTCGCACGCTTGTCTCCTGCAGATGAACAGCCGCTCCTCCTCAGCCTCAGGGTCTCTCCATAAAGGAACGTGAAGAAACATTGTGTTCCTGTTGGTCCCAGCTTGCACAATCCTACCTGCTGAACAAAGACGCCCGCTGTCTTTGAAGGAATCAGCCATGACTCCTAAAAGGACAAAGGCACCGGATAATGCACAATATATGGAAAGCAATGTCGTGGACTCTTATTTTGTAACATGTATGTTTAATTTGAAGTGTTTTGCATGCTTTTTTTTTGTTAGTGAAGAATGTAGATATGTTAGCTAACAAAACACAGATGTGTTTAGAAAATGTTCAGTGGAAATGAGGCAGACTTCCTGGACGAAATGAAAGGCGGAGTGCCACAGCCCAGATGGAAACGAATGGGGCGCCACAGTCAGACAAATGGCTAAAATGGATGAATCAAAAACACACAAAATACCGAATCTGGAAGTCCACGATGCCGCTTAAACTTTCGCAAACACAAGCCATGATGCAAACGTGTGTCGTTACCAGCCGTATGTCAACGTTCTGTTTAGTTTGTCATCTTTCTTGTAAATGATCTTTTCTTCAAAATGACTTTTACTTTTGTTTTTGATTGAGTCTGCGACTGTTAACGCTTTCGCCATTGCAGGTAAAAGTAGTGTCACTTGAGCCCATAAATCAGTTCAAATCAGTTGTTATCCATCATCGTAATACTGTTAGCATGAAAGTCTCGTCTGGTACTGCATATTCAGGGGAGAAAAGAACTAAGCACGGTCACAGTTACTGTATTTTTAGTTGCATTAAAAGCTTCTTTCACAGTTTTTACCTCCAGCACTTTTAACTCCCTGTTCCACACATTTAAAGGGAACAAAAAATTGCTTATCATCCTCTAACTACACTTAACTTTTTGAAGATTCTGCATCCCCAAATTACAGACTGGCCTTAACTCAGCTGAGAGGATTATTCAATTTATTGCACACCTTTTACACGTTGATGCCCACACACACAGCCTTTCGCGAGATAGCCGTCGTCACGCCAAAACTAATCTGACACTATGTTTTCAAGAACTGCTTTTAATGCAAACGTGTCATCAGGGATCCAATCAGCTTCCAACTGTGCTCCACTTTGATTTGCAGAGCCAAGACGTTTAACATTACGTTTAACACCTGAGGTAGAATATGAATATGTGGCTATATCCTAAACTTAGTGCACACACTGGACGGGGAAATAAATCGAAATTGGTGCACATCATTGTAGCCGTTCTATTTTTAGAAGTAAAAACTGTAGCATTAATTTCGATCGATGAATTACCAGTCGAGCTACTGAGAAGTGTTTGTTTAAGGTTTTTTGATATTTCACCTCATTCTTCACTTGTTTTAAATGTGTTTTCTGTTTGCAGATTTGTTTAGTATGTTTACATTTTAGTTCTACTTATTCGGTGTATTCTTCTCCCAATAGAGAAATAGCATATGCATTTGACAAAAAGCCATCAACCTGTGATTCTTGGGAGATCCAGAGAATAGATAATTTATTACTGGAGTATTGACTTTGATCTGAGATATTTCTAGATTTTTTTCCTTTTTTTTGGTAAATATTGTAAATGATAGTTTTATTTAACGGTCCTTTTTTTTTGTTGTTTTCTAAGAGGGAAATGTCAGCACTCACTAGTAAGAGAAGATGTTCATTAATGAGTCGCACACTCGGGGGTCACGCTGCAGAGTCCGTGGGGAGTGATCAGCGAAGTTTGGCACCATACAGCGACGCAGTGATTTTTATGCAAACCAGAACATTTTATGGAAACTTCAAGCTGAAAGTGGAACTCTCACTGGTGTCAAGTTTGTGACGATGATGTGAGGATTTCTATTTTCACCATGTCCACACTTTGACTGTAAAATGATTCAAATAAAGTTGGTTAATGTTGATTGACATGATAATGGTCATTAATACATCACACACAACATGTGCTCCTCATCCACAGTTCCTCTGAGTCACCTATGGAGATTTAAGAATAGAAGTACGAGTGCATCACATCTCATCCAACTCTAAACAGTCCCCTGATGTCCCACATGTAAACACTGACCATTTGAAGACCAACCTTGACCGTTTCGCTCTATATGTGACTCCTCCACAAATAGGCAGCAAATTGTATCCTTCAGGAGTGATTAAATTTATCAGCAAAAACAAAGGTCAATCCAAAATGTTACTGAACCACAAAGGCACATTGAGCTGTTTTCTTTCTCAGGTGGACATATGTGTACTGTACATATGAATATAAGTTTGCAGAATTAACAGGGAAGTACTACTGTGCACACTTAGGAAGAGAAAAAGGAAAAAAATAAATAAATATCCCAACAAAAAAGTAACTAAATGACATTTGACAACATTTTTTGCCTTTGGTATAATTTGATGGTCCCCATCTTTTCTGTAAAAGCCCTGAGCCTTCCAGAGTCTTGGTCTGGTGTTACAGAAGGCCAAGTCAGCCTCCTAAAAGGTGAAAAGTGTTCCTTCAGTGTAAATCTTACACATGTGAAGAACCGACAAGATCCCAATGGGATTTAAGTCAGGTTAGTAAGGGGTCAGATCATTTTTCAGCCATCTTTGAGGCCAAAGTGATATTTGGATGCTTATCCAGCAATGAGCATAGTTCTGCATAGATATGTTGGCCCTCCCGAGGGAAGCGCCTTCCAGAAACTGGCAGTAGCTGTGAGAGTAGATGTTCAGCCCATCTAAAAGGAAGTGGTCCTCATGTGGATGTGACACACACAGCACGTTGACCAGGACAGCTGAGCGGCCTCTTCTGGTCGCCAGTGAGCGTGGACTCGGGTGAAGGTGTAACAGCGGCTGTCCAGAGATGGGGACTCGAGTCGCACTTAAGTTGCACAAACAAAGACTCGAGACTTGACTTGGACTCGAGCAAGCACGGGTTTGGGACTCGTAAAAAGTCTTCATTTCATGAAATTATTATTATTATTAAATGACTTGTGAACATGTCTGTGGCTGTCCCACAATCCTAAACACAGCTGAACAGTTTCAGATCAGGTTGGGAAGTCTGAGGGACCGAGTTCAAGTCTTTACCAGGGTCCATTTTGAAGGCCAAGCTTCAAGAAAGGCCAAACTGCTGTCGGGAAGAACATGTCTGGCTGTTAGAGCTCAGCGTTAGAAGGCGGATGGACTGAGTTCAATCCTTTTCTAGTTCCACTCAAGTAGATCTTCAAATTTTGAAACCAACAACTCAAATGAAGAGAAAAGCTTCTGGATGGACAAAACAGCAGAGCGGAAGAATATCTCAGAGCCTCCAAAGTTGTGGGCTTCGATCCCCCTCTCTAACACCACCTCAATGTTTTATCACTCTGAGCTATCTGCCCATCACTTTAACATTCTCACACAAACCGTACTTTCATTGATCTCCAACCGTGAAAGAAATGATGATTGAATACTGCCTGAACATAAATCTATCACTTATAAAATTAAATACAACAATAGAAAACTATTTCACAAAATGAAATGAATCCCTTTCATAAGCACACATACTTAACAACAACATATGTGATAAGCTAACAAAGCTTCTTTTAGCTTATTGAAAACACAAGATGCAGAAAACTAACAATCTGCAAGACTTTATGGACTTAAACAAAATTAAGATCCTAGCTTATTGGCAACCCCTCTTCAGATACCATATCCTTCACTGACATTCCACAGCAGAGTGTCACAGCAGCATAATGAAGTGTCAGAAGCGCAGACAAACTATCAAACCTTAACATTTCGAACAAGGAAAGCAAAAACATTAATATATTTAAACACATAACACGTAACTATGAGTTACGCTGTGCACGTCCCCAGCTCGGTCTGTTACTGTTGATGAGAAAGCAATGTGTGCTAGCATCTGCTGCTAACTTACAGCTACACTGTTTCTCTCTGGAAACCATTCAGTCTTATTTACACAGCACCAAATGTCATCTCAACACACATAAATAATATACTTCAATTCATTGAAATCATTCACACCTCTAATTCAAAAACTATTTCCTAACTAAGGAAACCACCAAATTGCACAGAAGCTTCTCTTCAGTCCATCCTCCATCCTGAGCGCAGGGCAGCTGGGGGCCGAGAGGACAGGACAGGGGGCACCAGGCCAGAAAAAGAGGAACTATATCCAACTATGACATCTTTAAGACATGATGGAGCTCGGTCATTAAGCGCTTTATATGCAAGGACAACAATCTTAAATTCTATTCTGAATTTAACAGGGAACCAATGAAAAAAAGCTAAAACTGGAGAAATCTCAGCCCAGTAATAAACAATCAATAAATGGATGGATGGATGGTCCAGAGTGTGGGTGGAAAATATCACCTCCAGCAGCTAACGTGATGAAATGAAAACTGACGGCTTGGTGAATAATGAGGTGGAAGCAGAGGAAGGTGAGGACCAACTCAAGGCCACTTTGGTGGTGGAAGTCTACATTTTTAGACAGGGACTGAATCTCTAAGGTTTGTTATGGTGTTTAGGCACATTTATTTCATTGTAAAAAGAAAGTACACTTCCCTAAAATCATATTATAGCAACAAGATGAATTCTTTTCTCATGTTTTCTTTAGATTTAAAGTGTGTAGACCATGGATAAGAACAAACAACAGTTGTTGTAGGAAAGCACTGTTGGTCCGTTTCTGTGTTTTGTTACATTTTTCAAAGCTAAGATTATGAGCTGTTTACATTTAACTGGTGTTTAAAATGTTTTTTTGTTTAAATGGCTGTTACAGATGCTGTGTACAGTGATGCCCACTGCTCCTTGTTTCCTAAACTAAAAGGTGCAACTTACCTCTTACGCAGATCAGACAGATGGGGCCAAAAGAGGGAACTAGGACTGGCCAGCACCCTTCCCTGCGGTTTTTCCAGGGACAACTTTGTCCTTTTTAAATGGGGATGCAGAAGTTGTGGTCATTTGTGTGTGGTCACCCAAATGGTTTCCACTGTCTCTGTTTAAAGCCTGTTTGAACTTCTCATTGGGCACCTTAACCCTGAGGAACAGAAGGATAAGGCCGAGTCAGCTAAGGAGAGGAATTGGGATTTGGAATAAATAAAGTCTCTCAGAATCGGATGCCTTTTGTGTCCTGTATGAATGTAAACAATGTACATCCTTCTGTTACTGGGCTTATTCTGCTTATGCTGCTTATGCTGCTCGAGTCCTGACTAGAACCAGGAAATACAACCATATTAGTCCAGTGCTCAGGTCTCTGCACTGGCTTCCTGTCGCTCAGAGAATAGACTTTAAAACCGCTCTGCTTGTGTACAAGTCTCTTCGTAGTCAAGCGCCAAAGTACATCTCTGACATGTTAGAGCAACCACCTCGGGCTCTGAGAAGCTCAGGGAAGGGTCTCCTGCTGGTGCCCAGAGTCAGGACGAAACAAGGTGAGGCTGCGTTTCAGTTTTATGCCCCTAACATCTGGAACAGTCTTCCAGAAGATGTGAGACAGGCCTCAACTCTGACAATGTTTAAATCCAGACTGAAAACAGTTCTATTTAACTGTGCATATGACACCTGAAAGTATTTTATCTGCACTCTTCACTTTTAAATGAATGAATGAATGATTTTTTTTAATGATTTTATTGCCTTCTTGTGATTTTATGTAGCTGTAAAGCACTTTGAATTGCCTTGTGTAAGAATTGTGCTCTACAAATAAACTTGCCTTGCCTTGCCTTATTCACATCTTATACAGAAACAATGCCACGTTTTAACTACTTTTCCCTGTTTGTTTTTTCCCCCTTGTTATCTTCAGTTTAGTGACGCCACCTTCATGACAGACAGATGTGCTGCTGCTGGGGTGGCTGAGTGCGCCTCAACATCACGTTTCTCTCCGAGACCCAACAATAACTGCTTAGATGTTGTCCATGAACTGAACTGTCAGATTAAAAAAATGTGTTCGGAGAAGGCGAACTGTCCTTATGGATCTGAGTGTCTTTATCTGGAGTGTGGGACATGAGCTGAGGCAGGAAAAGGACGACTAGATTCAAGATTCAAGTCTTCTACATGAAGACTCCAAGTAATAAACAAAACAACCAACATCAAATATGTGAACTGGGAATATCTTACATACAAAAAATAGTAAATTTCTTAAGAAAAGTACGTTATTATATACGTAAATATATGATTAAAAAAAGCGCTTACAATTATTTGGGAGGCTTTTATTTTTATGTCCTCACCGGAAGTGATATCTAATTGCGTATCTGCTATCTTGACAACTTCTTTGCATCTATCTCTATACCTCCCTCTAGTGGCCACTAGCTATAACTACATCCTGAACGTGAGTAAGAACATTGAAATGTAGGAAATCTTTATCAAATTAGGTTTTAGGAAGACAGACAGCAGTCATATTAATATTAATATTTTAACAAAACTGTCATATTTAGTTAAGATTATGTATCCTGGAGTTTTACCACAGCTTACACTTCTTATCATTACTCAGTAAAGATAGATCGATAGATAGATAGATCAAAGCACGGGCTTTCTATCAGAGACGGAACAGAGCCTACTACAATTAAAAGATGTAAGGACCAGTTTCAAACCTGCACAGTAACTGGTAAACACCTTTAAGGATGAAACGTCTCGTAAAGATTGTTGTGCTTTGTCAGTTTGAATGTTTTACTGAAAGCATTGTTCTCCCGTTGTGTCTGAAATGGAGGGAAATCTGTTACAAAGTCATTTTGTTAATATGAAGGCAACCAGCTACAGTCTACAGATGCAGTCTTTATACTGTGAGCAGGGAGTTTCTGCCCTCTGGTGGCCACAAATGGTACATGCAGAAAAGGTGACGCTAGAGATATTACAAATGACTGACACTTCCGGTAGTACATTTCAAAATAAAATTATATTAACAGACGTAATATAAAGCTATTTGATCTGATAACAGCGTAGACCTGTTTTATTTACGAGTGACCGAATGTAAATAAATACTGCTTAGAAGTTGTCCATGATCTGAACTGTCAGATCAAAAAATGTCTTCCGAGAAGGCGAGCTGTCCTTCCGGATCTGAGTGTCTGATGGATTTAAGAAGATTAGTTATAACTAATCAGCAGCTGCTGAGCTTTCATATGAATCAGTTCCCGTTAGTTTTTGTACATTTGGTCTGCAGACCTGCCTGTGCTCATATTAACTCTACTAATGTTGTTTCTGTTTTGTTCTCTGATGTTTGCAACAAATAAGTGTCATTAAACTGAAGTTCAATGGCAGACACAGACACAGGATTTAAGAAAGAGTTTTTGCTCAGGCACTTGGAGCTGTCAGCTGTCGAAGCTCGTGACTGAAACATTTTCATGCTTAACTCTCAAAGTAAAGAGCATAATTCTCTCAGACCAGATAATTCAGGATGCTAGAAAGAAGCTTGGTGTTGTAGCTGAAGCTGCTCCACTGTGCGCTCACATAGTACAAGCTGTTAGAGATAGGTTTGGGAAGTCTCAGGGACCAAGTTCAAGTCTTTACCAGGTTCCATTTTGAAGGCTAAAACTTAAAAAAAACAAGAGACAAAACCTTTAAGAAATACCAAACTACTGTAAGGAAGAACAGCTCTGTCTGTTGGAGAGCTGCTTGAGAAGCCAGAGGGACTGAGTTCAAGCAGTTTCCAGGTTCCACTCAATTTGTCTCAGTCATCAACTTTCAAATCCAACAAGTCAGAGACTTTATTGGGATACAGAACAGTCCCAACCCAACACAAAGCAGCTGAACAAACCAAAGACAGTTGACAAGCAAAGCTGCTTGACAGGAAACATGTTGGAGGACTAAAAGATAGTGTCTGTAGGCAGTCTCAGGTAAAATGTTCCAAGAAAGCAGCACAAACAAGCAGAGGCATAGCTCAGAGGGTCAATTAAATGCTTTGGGACTCTGAGATCATGTGTTCAGGTCTTGTGAGAGCTGCTTAAAGACTTTAAATGATCACACGACTTTTAAAGTTGCTCAGAAAGAGTAGCTCAGGATGATGGGACACTGCCTACTATTGGAATCATCATGGGTTCAATTCCCCTTAAATGCTCTGTGGACTTCCAGGTTTTATTCTTTAAGGAATCTAATCATCATTTCTTTCAAGGATAGAGTCCAACAATCAAAGTAATGTTTGTGTGAACGTGTTGAAGGGATGGGCAGATAGCTCAGACTGATAAAACAGTGAGGTGGTGACCAGTAGCTGGTCTGCTCCATCAAGAGTCTCTCTCATTTAATCGGACCAAAAATCTTTCCAAAGTCGTGCAAGCTTATTTTTTTCCATGTTGATTATCAAAAAAACATCTCATTGTCAGGTCACAGACACATCTCAGTAGGTTAACAATTTCCAGAATGTTTCACGACAGGCATTTGACAGTTTTTGACTTCTAAGTATTGAATCTCTCTCTTTTATTCTTTGCCCATTTATCTGAGGGACTTGGGCCAACTAATAATCATATACACCTTAATATAATGGACTGATCACTTCAGACCCTCACACTTTATGATTACTCAAATACTTATCATCTGAGGGAGATAAAATCCCTTGAAAATATGAAAGAAACAAAAACAGTATACTTGTTTGCCTAATAATTTTGCACACCTATGATTGAAAAAGCTTTTCTTTCTTTTTTTTTATACAAAACAAGTGTGATTTGATTTGGACATTTTAATGACCGTTTTTGTGGCTATACTTGCTTTTGTGTGACTGGCTGTCATGTTTTTTTTTTTTTTTTGCTGTATTCCCTGACCTACAAGGTGACGATCAGCAAAGGCCTCACCGTTGCTGCGGTTGTACTTCCACCAGCAGGTGGCAGGCAACAACAACGAATGAAGGAGTTAAAATAGCTTTGTTTTTGATTCCACATCTTCTGGTCATTTCACTTGCTGCATTTCTCACTTCATGAGGTACTTTACTGTACTTGTTTTCTAAGCAATAGCCCGTTGAAAGTTTGCCCTGAAACTCAATGTGCAAGCTGTTAATGTTTACAGCTCAGCCCAACAGGGCTAGAGCGGAGGCCTTTTTCTCCATCATGTGGTCGTTTCCTGCCTGATTGTTTCATGGTGACAAAATTATGCACAGTACATTTTTATATTTTGGTACACCCTCAAGTGAAATAAAAAAAAAAATTCACCACATGCAGTTTGAAAAATATATTCATGTGACTGAGCTTGCATTGACTTCACCTGGCTACTTGAACCGGAGAGAGGTTGTACTTGTGGTAACTGATGTGTAGCACATTGCTGAGACATGACCACCAGTACATCTCGTGCATTTGTGTGTCAGAGCACACACTGGTGTGCCTGGATGTCCTTGTCACAGTGTGTTTGTCAGCGAGCCGTGTTATATCTTGGTGCAATGACAGCATCAGTTTTCCTGCCTGTGAGACATCAGAGATCATGTTCGTGGTGCCACCAGCAAGAGGACTGAGAGTCGGTGCTGGCCACGGGGTCTGGGACTAGATAATGTCAGACGACTCGGAGCAGGAGAAACACAGTGGCATATGCTTTCTGACAGGGAAACGCCTGGATGCTGTCGAGCAGATAGGGGAGATGGTTTGGTGGTTGATGGGAGTGACAGCTGTCAGCACCCGCTTAGCATGTGTGTATTTTTGGACTGATGCCCTCATGAAAACCAGTTTCGGCTTCGGAACGGTGGACAGTGTTAGTGTTTCATTTTAGGAAAGAGGTTTTCACTTTAAAACAGGATTATTTAAGGTTCAAATTTGGGTTAAAGGGGTTAAAATGTCAACGTCTTTCTTGATGTACAATCTAACGCCGTCAAAGGTAAAAGCCTATTTTCACCTTTGACATGTTTGCATCTAACTGTACATTTTTATTTGTTTCAAACCCACAGCATTACCAAGTCTCATTTCTATATACAGAGACCCAACTGGGACAGCAATGACAAGATGTCAGGCTAAAATACTGAGCGCCGCCTCAGACAGGTGGACACAAGTGATAAGGAGATTTCCCAGCGGTCACAGCTGGTGATGGTAAATGTTGTTCTTGTATACCCCAATTATTAGAGTATGGCAATAGAGCTGGTGGATCAGAGATGCGATTCTCCCATTTCTAAGTACTGCTTTCTGTAATATCAAATATCAAATACACGATTAGAATTTTCAGTGTAAGTTTTTGTAGGTTTATTACACAAACTGTATATAATTGGTGACAACTTACTACAAACGCAATTGCCCCAAAAGAGAGCTCTCAATTAAAATGACTTCAAAAGTTATATGAAAAAAACTCCTAAAAACCCACTAAACATTCACGTCAAATTAGACCTGTTTTGAGCAGAAAAAAGGCTAAATCAAATTTATTTTCAGCCTGAAAATTAATGACTTTTCCTAAAGTGACCCAGAGCTCAAGGGAGACCTCTGCACTATCACAAGAACTGACTGCTTTCCAATTCGATTTGCCCAAGTTCCTGCCCAAACAGGCACCTGTTGGTCTACAAAAGCCCCTTTCAGACATGCACTGCTCTCCGTTAATCAAACACCAACTGAACACATTGGTGCCATGTCTGAAAGAACATTTTGGTGGCTTTTCGTAACAGTTGTGTCACCTACTAGGCCCGACTTAACGATATAATTGTATCACTTTTAACAAGGCACAAATCTATTGTGAAGCAGTCGCAATAAGAAACAGAAGCACCGAAGCCATATAATCAGCAGTTTGCATTTTTAAACTCCTCTTCCATGCTTTTATTTACAATAATTAACTGTAGAACCCAGAAGTATTTTTTCCTAAGCATCTGAGCCCAATGAGCAAGAGCAAACTGAGCCGCAGCCTCTGCTCTCTGGCCATATATTAATATTTTCAACTGCTCCTATCCACCTCTATTTCATTTATAACAATGCAGCATGCTTATTAGCTTGACATGAATTATTTGTAGCACAATTACTTTAACTCTAAAAGGACTTAAGAGTTTTGTGTGGTGGTGCAGCTTCTCATCAATTTGATAACAAACACACTGTTACAGCAGTGCAATTAAACCCTGATGGCTGAAAAGCTAACTTCTAAACAAGCCTTAACTTGAAGAAAACTGAGGTTTACAGCTGCTCCTTTAAGAATATAAACGTGTTCTGCACTTGCAGTTCACCCATGCAAGAGGTTTCCTACTGCAGATGCTTTCTCACAGGCAACCGTGACTTCACCATGCCAACACCTATGAGGTAGGATATGGTGTAAAAAATATGTTGTCATAATGACAATGCTTTGCTTATATAAGGTTGACTGATGACTGTTTTTGGGTTGATATCGATGGATCCTCAATTTCAACGAGTGGAAAGCAACATGCAGGCCAGAAGACCAGCAGAGAACTGTATGAAGCAGCAACTCTAATCAGCACGCACAACCACTAGCCATTAATCCTACAGAGGATTATCCTCAGGTTTCACACCTGCTGTTGTTTAATTTCTTTTCCAGGCTTCTAAGGTAGCCGGCTGAGTAATGTTGTGGGCATTTTTGACAGAGGAGGTCTAGAAATATTCAGGGCTGCATTGCATGTGTGAGAACCAACTTTTCCATAGTTTCCTTCTAATGCTTTCAAGGTGTTTTTGAAGTGGCGCTGCTCTGAGAAGCAGGGATGAGGTCTGACGGACTAGCTCTGCTAACAGGCACTTGATATAAGTGCAAATTTTCTCCATCTCAAACAATTCAGATAAAAATTCAAATTCAAAGCTGTTTGAATGAATGCTATATTGTGGATTTTCCCAGCAGTTCACTTTGGCAGGCGTTTATGTGTTCTCAACTAAAGACAGCACATGTTATACCACACCAATAGTGTGCTGTCACTGTACAAGCAATCATTGGCCAGTGGCTGTTCGCTGATGCTCTTTGCTCAAAGAAATAGAGTGCTTTGAAAGATTTGAAAGTGAACCAGAGTAGATAGCTTTTTTTGCTGGAACTATTGTAAGATTTGAGCTGTTTTCTACAGCAAAAATGTTGTCTTCCACAATTTTGAGTTGGTGCGTCCTTAGCTAGCCCATCCATGCTCTGGGTGAGGTCTTCTGCAGGTAAGGCACTAACCACTCTTCACACAATCCCACTTTACATAAACTGTGATACTCCATTAAATACTAAGCATAGATTATTTTTAGTGATACATTTTTGTTTATTTGTTGCTTAAGTGCTAGTTTATACTGGATTATACTGATAATTAGACAGTCGCCCTGGCATGACCTTAAATACAGACAAAGGTTGTATTTGATATTAAATAGATGACAGTAGTTGAGATCCCACCCTCTGTTGATTCCCATTTTGAAGTCCATTGCTTTTTGAAATGGGAAATCATGAGCAACCAGTGGAGCTGACTAAGGACTGCAGAAACTAAATTGATTGCGGCCTGTCCATTACAACAAAAGCCTCGCTCTGATGCACAGGTTCTAATGACCTGCTGCTCATTAGAAAGAAAGAACATTTAAAGTACATCTGCATTATTTTTGAGAAAGGAGCCCATCTTAATCTTTTCCATTCGGCCAGGGTTTGATGTTAGCAATTGTCATGAATGGATACATAATAAACCTCAGAGCTCCAGAGCGTTTCTACTGTTTTCCCTTTGAATTAATGATCATGAGTGATTCGTGATTCATGGGTATTACGTTTTTGTGTCTTAGGTTAAGTAGTACATGATTGCGGATGTCTTTTCAGACTGAGTGGTGTACCACCTCAGAGCAGAGACTCCTAAAGCTGTTGCGTGAACGTGGTGGGCACAGAATGGCAGGACACCACGGAGGAAGTTTAACTAGCTATTAAATTCAAAGATTTACTTACTTGACCTTATCACTGTTAATATGTAACGGGAATTATGAATGGAACTGCAAAGCTTAGAATTTTTTTTAATACTGTTGGCTGAAAGCACAAGATCCGAAGCTTTTTTTCTGACCAGTAAATGCAGAAAATATCGTACTTCATTGTAAATGATTGGGATGCTTTTTTCAGTACACTCCATTAACTGTATTATAATTGCAATTCATTCTTCTTCTTGGATGTTTAGTGTAGAAATCCTGTGAAAATTAAGTGATTGGTGAAGCTTTAAAACAACAAAAAACTGAATTTAGCTCAGAGGACTAAACTTGGTCAAGCTATTTTTATGAAACATGTTTATATGCAGCAAAGACAGAGTGTGATAGTTCAGGTAGAGACACGCAGGAAGAAGAAGGCATATCCATCAGATTAACACACAGTAATGTCTTCCTGGTCTGGCTCTCAGCATCAGTGATTTATCAATGCAAAGCTAATAGCATCAGTATGAATCTAACTAAAAATCAATGTTTCATTATCTAATTGTTAGTGGGAATGAAGAAGGATGATTGTGGGAGACAGCGTTTGAGAGCATCTGGAGTTCAGAGAGACATCTGGAGGACAAACTCATGCAGTAACTGCATTCTTGTAACACACCTCTAAGCCAGAAACAAGCATCACTGAATGTGGCTTTGATATGGAAGACTAAAACAAAACTCAAATAATTTACTGCATAGTTCTGATGCAGGTTTAAAGCAGTGTTGTGAAATTAAGCACACACACACACACATACAAACAGTGTGAGGCACCCATTAAAAATACTGATATGAAACTGACACAATCTTCTCAGCCCCCCCCCATCCATCACTTACATGTTGGCAAAGGTCAATATGATCCAATTTGGTTACAAAGATGCATAAAATAAATTATTTTTAATCCCCTCAGCTGCTTTGACACTGAGCCATAACATCCTCAAGAATCTCTCAATTTCAAAAGATAAAAATAGATGTTTTCAGTTTGTCACGTCGCAGAAATGCTAAAATTTTAAGGTATTGCCCTCATGTCTGAGATTATTTTGCTGACCTCTCTAATCTCTTGTCCGGGAGGTTTTTCTTTACTTCTGTGACCCCGCTGGTTTCTACTAATCGTGTTAAATTTGCTCTCGAGACGCAGGGTGAACACAGGTTACTGCGGTAATAAGCTTGGTGGATAAAGACCTAATAGCAGCCTCGCTCCCTTACAGGATAGTGGAAGTGGTGGTAGTGAAATGATCTCGACCAACTTGGAAAAAAAAAATGTATGTGTAATTAACTCATGTCAAATAAAGTACAGCAGCTTGTGTGACAATGGGGCTCATTGTAGCATGGTGCTCTGAGATGACATTTGAAAGTACTTTAAAGTTGAATAAGCTTACTGTTTTCTTTGAGATTATATAAAATACTGAATATCACAAGACTCATCTCACTATTTTTTTTTTTAGACTTGATACTCTTATGTATGGAGGAGTAGCTGTTAAGAACCTAGTGGCACTTCAAAAATATAATGAGACATATTCTGGACAAAGTTGCGTTTTTTATTTTATCTTCTCAATTAACCCATATTTTAAAAAAACGTTTTACTGAAGTATAATATGAAAGTGAGAGGGCATCCTTATGTCAGCAAGACAGAAGTCATTTCAGTACAGGAAGAGACCCATATCTTTTTCTCTCTCTCTCTCTCTCTCTCTTTAATTTGAAGGCGATTACGGAGTTATCTTAAGTGTTAGAACCGCTGTATACACACAGTATAATTGAAGTGTTTGGTTCTCTCTTGTGCTGTGAAACTGCTGTGACACGGCGCTACCACAAGCTGGTTTGGAAATTACTTTCATCATGTTCCTGAACTGTGATGTTGTGTAATACGCCATCCTGCAACATATTGCAGCTGCGCTTCATTCAGCAGATCCTGCAAAGGTAAGATCATACACCAGCTGCAGAGAAGTCCTTTAAATGATGGCCAAAGGTGAATCAAGGGAATGTTGAGAAATACCACACTGATGAAAAGAGTCAAATTTCTCTTCCACAAACATGTAAAGATATAAACAGATTCCAGTGTCATAACTATTTTCTTGTCTGTCAGCTTTTTGTGTGACTGAATCAGCTTGTATTCTTAAAAACGGGTGATAACGTGCTGACATTCTTTCTGGCTCGGTATCATGCTGGGAAATCTGAAAATTCAACAACTGGTGGTCATAATTTGGAGCACAAAGCTAAAAGAAAATAATTCTTTGTAAGTTGTTTCAAGCAGTCAATCAAACAGTACAGCAGTTCACTCCTCATACTTAAACTTGAATCTGAGGATATAATTAAGCTTACTTTGACCCTCGCTTAATTTATTTCAGATAATATTCAGGCGAGGCTTTTTAGTAACACTACAGTAGCTCCAAACATCCCCTCCTGGAATAGCGCTGCATTGGTTGTGCATCATTTGGCCCTTAAAGGAACAGTAGGAGGAGCAGTAGCATATTTTGCAAATTAAAAGCATCCAGATGGCAGATAAGAATATGAAAGAGAAAAACCATCTGCATTGAACAAGACCTTGAAGGTATCACAGCCATATAGTGCTGTTGTTAAAAAGACAGAGGATATCATCTAAAAGGTGCCAAAATAAATCTGAGGTAAAAGTGTTATTTGTTATGTCAAAAGATCCAGGCGACACTTGTTAATGCTTCATGTTGTAATTTATGAAATGGTTATTTACAGGCTTTGAATCAGTAGCGCAGAGTGGGAGGAGGCGTCTTGGTTTAATTGCTATGGAGCAAAGTATGTGACAAGGCCCTGGAACTGGAGGGAAGCCAGATCTCTCTACTGTCGGGCACTAATAACACATCACAGTGACAGAGATGTGCCTCCTCTCTACCTTGTTGTATCGATCTCCCATCTTGCTGTTAATAGTCCTGTTAAACACCAGCTCTCCGCTCTTAACTGTGTCTGAGCCCATTTAACAATGCCCCCCCCTTAGCTCACCTCTTTAAACATCTGAGATGTAGGCAAAACTTCTAGCTTTGTTGGTGGGAAATTCACATATATGCTATGCTAATATTACCACATTTGTTATCCGTAAAAGTCCATCTTTGTTAAAATTAAGAAAAAAAAGTTGCACAAATTGATTTATTTGCAGAAGAACTTACATGTTTTGGGGGAAAACGAAGCTATAAACAGATGAGTTACTCTGTTTTACTTTTAAGTCTACTTTAAAGACATGTTCCCTAAAAGCATACATCGTACAGGACTGGTTCTCCATCATCAGGTTGAATTTTACAAAGGTGCTCATCACTTATGCTTAACATTAAAGTCTCATAACTGCCATTATAGCTGTTGCATGTTCTCATTGGCCTAAAGCGCCACTGCCCCCATAAGTTCAGAGAGTACAAACTAATATTTCTGAGCATACAGGTGAGCCTATGGATATGTATGCCAAAATTTCCTCTTTGTTCCTCTTTCCTGCTAGTTATTTTTTAAATAAACTGGAAATACAGCACATACTGTTTATAGGAGGGGACAGACTACACCTTTTGAGGAAGTTTAGGTCCTCCAATGTTTTCAGCAAGATATTGGATATTTTCTATAAGTTTGAGGTGGAGACAGCCGTCTGGTTTGCAGCTGCATCTGTTGGGGCTGCAGCATCAGAGCCAGTGACCTGATGATGAAAGCTGGCTCTGTGCTGGGGACTGATCTGGAGCCCCTGGCGCTGATTGCGCAGAGAAAATGTTACAAAAGCTGCTCAACATAATGGACAATGTTGCACACACACTCTGCATTACATGGCGATTAAACAACAAAGCCTGTTCGGTCAGAAGCTGCTTCAGCTCCGCCACAGCAAAGAACAGTACAGGGAGTCATTCCTGCTCACAGCGATAACTCTACACAACGGATTTTATACAGTGACTCATAACCTCTATTGACTATTTATGCTGAATAATAATTCATCTTTTTGGGATTAATAGAATATTATTCCATTCAAACATAGATACATTTTGAAAAACTAATAAGCAAATGGTTTGGTCAGCAATAATGGGATTTTATTCTAACCAGTGACTTTCTTCTGTTTAGCCCTCGCAGCTGCCGCCTACCTGCACGCAACCAGAGCCCACTCAAACGCAAGTGGTAAATAATTTTTAGCATTACTACATACAGGAAAGAAATGGACCACAGAGAGCTTCTGGTACCAAAAATCAGCTTGACTGTGTTGGTGGATTGGCTTGATTTCTGCTTCCTCCTACAGCTTGGCTCTTCCTACTTCACTGGGAGTTTGTTTCACCCAACTTGCTTTCACTTAACTATGATGAAGATCTTCGACCTGGTTTAAGACCCCTGCAGATGTAGGTTAACACCAGTTTACTTTTAATTTGTCTTTTTGAGTTACCATCAATAAAAGTCTAGTTTGATTAAATGATTACTGTTTCGGTTTCCCTTGTTTGTTATGCGCAGAACAAGTCAGACCTAACATCTCTGCCAAGGCTGAGCGGCACTACTTTTGACTGTCTCAGAGTTGGTGAAATATAAATCATTTTTAATTTTCAGAGCATATTTGGAGTGCACAGCAGAGCCTTAAAAAGGGAATCAGACAGATTCTCTTACGGTAAGATTTAAATGACCTTTCATATAAACATAAAATATCTCTAATGTATAGCAAATTAACATGTTTAGGAGGTAAACAGTGCATTAGGTAATTGGAGATGTGAGAAGAGGTGGGGGAGTATGTCCAAGTCAAATAGTTGCTGCACATGTAGAGCAGACGTCCAGAGGGAGTCCAAGTCTTTAGTCAAGGACTTGTGTTTTATTAGCTGAATGATATAAAACATGACAAAATGCCTACTACAAGAGAATCAAAGATTCTCTAACCTTCCCACAGGGATGCCTATATAGGGCAAGAGCTCCTCATATGTCTGTGTCTCTCTTGTGTGTTGTGTAGGCATTGTCAGAAACAGACTAACAAGCACATCAGCATTAGAATTTGAAACATGACTGATAAGGAGACTAATGCACAGTCATCTACGCAATGAGAAAAATTCTGTTTGTGCCGTTTCTCCTCAACTTTTAAGGTGTTCATATTCATTAAAAGCATTCTTAATTAATGGTTATATCTGAATTGTCCATCACGGCACTGGATTAAGTTAATTTATTTTAGGATTTTGAATACCATTATCTAAATTCAAATCCACTATTAATAGTGCCAACCACGAAAGAAGAAGAGATAAAGTCAAGAGCCAACTTTCTGCCGAGAAATCTACAATACAGTAAAAAAAAAAAGAAGAAAAAAACTGCAGCAAAGACGAACATGGGATAAGACAAAAAACGATGGATGTTTTTCAATGTGTGTTTGCACTCTGGAACTTTACTGTGCATTTCTGCTCCTCCTGCAGCACAGCTACACTTCAGCAGAGAAAAATATGTATTTGTGAAACGAAACAGGAGCATGCATGTGATGTTTGTCGTTTTTTGAGTTCACTGATGCCTCAGGAAGGAATTTCTAGCTTTGGTAGTAGGGCTTTGAAGAGAGTTTTCTTAAAGGTGTGAAATGTGTTTTCTCATCTCAAACCAACATTTGATTTTTATTTATCCTGATGTCAAGCAGGCATACACACACACACGCACACACACACACACGCACACACACACACACACACACACACACACACACACACACACTCGCACACACACATTAAACATGTTAAAAAATGTACTGGACCTGTGAAATTATAAATGTTCATACTCACATGAAAACAGATGGAAAAGTCAACATGGATCTTACTCTTACGTGTGGATTACTTTTGCGTTCATCCTCACTTGCTCTCTCAGAAAATTTACTCTGAATGTGCAGAGATCATTTAGAAATTGATTTAGAGGAATGATCTAATTGATGATCATGAACAGCAACATCTGTGGTTTGAGCCTGGCCTCATTTCCTGTTACTATACCGTCAGTAACAGACTAGCCAAAGGAACGAAATACCAGAAAACAAATTTAAATATTAACAGTATGTATAAGATTAATCTGGTCCTCAGAATTTGAACTCGAAGCATACAGGCCAGGATGCACAATCTGTGTCTGCTCAGGAAGACACAGATCGCCGGTGCAGAAGGGGGCGGTAGGAGGACAGTACAGATTTTTTTAAAGAAACAAATAAACATAGCAGCACATGTTTTTAGTTTTTCATGAGGTAAAACAGAGTTGGTCTCTTAATCAGTTGGTCTTCAGTTTCATCACTCCACTCCAGCTGTGTTGCTGTTCAATGGCACTGCTTTTTTTTTTTAGGGAAATGAAGATGACCGGTGAGAATGAGTGACATGCAAAGTTAGCTGTTAGCCTTCTGTCGTCACTGCCACCTTCTTTCTAATGAACTCTTCCAGCCAGAGGAAGCTCACTGACCAACAGCTGCGACACCGTTTCAACAATTCGCATCGGTTGAAATTTTTTTTTTCAGACAATGGCAACGGGGCACACGCACACAAAATGAAAGATAGACAAACGTTCAGTGATGCTCCAAATATGCCCAATGCCTGATTGTCAACATGGGGTGTAAGGCCCCAATGATGTTAGTTATAAGAGTTCAGTTGTAAGTAACCTTTGGATTAATGCTTTTTTTTAATCATGCTTGATCATTTAAATGCCTTTAGGGACTTAAATAGGTTGGAAAGGAAAATTGATTCCATAATGGGGATTTAAAAAGTACATTTTAAAAAAGACTTTAAAAATTCTTGGCTCAAAAGAAAAGTTTCTCTCTCTTGGCATTCCCCATTCAGGTTTGTTTATTTGTACCTATAGGTTACAGCCACAACAAAACAAGTCATGAAACATTCAGTGCTTTGTAGGTAAAAGGAAGGTAGAGGGCATGCTCAGTGCTCAGGTACGTTGATTGTTGTGATATTGGATGAACTACACACGAGGATCGACGTATTCTATATATTTTGATCGACCTAACACTGACACTTTTGACCACACACGTATACCGACCACACTTTTGACCATTGCTAATGATGATGAGCAATAAACATCTTGTGATCTTATGATTTAAAAATTATTTTCTCCTGTTTCATATGTATTTAGTGTATATTGTGTGTACTTGTTGTAATGGCTGAATGTATAGATCTGTTCTGTGCTGCAGCTGCATTGGCCAAAAACGCTCCGGCAAAACGAATTGTTAAACTGTGACGTTTTCCTGGTTATAAAAAACGTTATGTTAGTAAAAAAAGAAAAAGTTAGCTTGGGCATTGCTTGGTGGAAACAATAACTACAGCAGGCTAGTTTTAGAATGGGAGCGGAATGAAACGAGAGAAAAGAAGTGAGTTTATTAAATGAGAAATGAGAGCACATAAAGTTTCTTGACAATGTGATGAGAAAACAAACTGGTTTTGTCTGTTATGTTTTCATGATAGCAGATACTTGCTCAAATCAATGGACAGAAAATATGCTACCGTATTTTATTGCCAGCTTGCAGACACATCTTTTGTCCTGTAAATCAAGCGCCCATTTTCCCAGTAGATTTTGCACAGACTGGCAGACAGAAATGTGCAGTGAGAGCCAAGTTTTTCAGGAACAGCATACAGATGGTGTCATTGTTTTAGAGCCTTTACATTGTGCAAGCAACATTTAAAAAACCTTCTCCATTGTGACTTTGCTCCTGAAACAACACAAACGCACATGCTTACTACTTTGCCTGCAAAGATGACCCCCTGACTTTGCCGTTAAATGCCTCTGAACATGGCCTACCTTTTCAAAGTATTGCACAATAAAATGACACTTTTCCCACTGATGTGTGTTATCAATCACCGTGGTGATTTCTGGCTGTAAAACTCCGGTGCACGGCCTCTGTTCCTGTCGTGTTGCCAAATGATTCATAAACTCTGCTGAGCCTGCAATTTGCTGCAATGTGAACATTTTTCTCCTGAAATGCTCACCATAACAGCTCTGTTCTGAGTTATAGCATTGCTGAAGATGGCAATCATGTTGCCAAATTAGTCACCCTTATTTGACACACAGGAGAAAGGACAGAAAATGACAACACGAGTCTCTGTTTTACAGGGAAACTGCAGCCTCTCTCCTCTGAATTTTCTTTCTCTAGAAGACACTGTTCATCTCTGCCTTTTTCCTCACAAAAACTGCGCACCATCTCTCCGTGCAACATCAGATCAATATCTCTGGATGAAAAAAAAATTATATTTCTATCAATACGAGAAGCTGGAGCAGCTGTAGATTATCTTTGTTTCTTTGTGGAGTTATTTGAAAGGATTCTGCGAGATAAAAGATAAAGTGAAAGAAGCGTTTCTCACAGTGAGGGCCCCCGAGGCTCAGAGCTTGGATCCTTCACCATTACACAGGACTCGTCATGCTTGTCATGTCAATGTTCCTGAAGGTGGCTTCATCTGAAAGCCTGGGAGGGAAAGAGGAGAAGAAATATTCACTGATGAAGTTCAAGCTGTGAGACAGAATTGCTGACATATGATGATCGTAATGATCTTGGAAAAAAAAAACAACAACATTTGTTTTCATAGGAGGGATTTTACCTTCCTGAATGAGGGGATTCACAACTAAACAGACTGTAGCACACACTGACCAGAATGCAAAAAAAGGGAATAATAATAATAATTGAAGTATATCACGTATCAAATAAATGCTGAATGATAAGTATGTCCTTTTGAATTATATCAGTTTATCCGTCATGTGGTGGTGTTTGTGTTGTTTTGTCACATGATTATTTATGGTGCTCATATTTCACAATATGAAGCAGCTGTGTGTTTAACTATGCTGTTTCTTGTCTTGTGCAGATCGTGGTACGAAATGTCTTATTTATTTAAGTCTAAGAATGGAGTTCCATTAACCAAATAGCTTTCATTCATGTTGGAATACTTCAAAGTCAGTATGACATAAAAACATTACAAGATGTTTCATTGTTTTCTTTCTCCCACTAGTATTTCATCTTATGTATTTTTCAGAGTTGTGACTCCCAAACCCTTGTTCCCTCATCGGGTGGGGGGGATAAAGGGGGGATTCACAAAATGTTTAGCTGTTTTTTATATTGTATTTTGCTTCTTCTTTCAGAAAACTGCAATCCCACTCCGTCTTTGGACTAATGTTCAGGGTAATTGAGGCTTTCTGCCCCGAATAAGATACTGACAGATACTGAAAGAAACCCTGAAGGAAACTTGCTCTTTTGCTGTTGCTGCAGTTCCTGCTGGCTTCCAACAGAGGCTGATAACAGTCATGGATGTTATACTGCCCTGTGGAGCACATGCTGATACAATGCTGAACACATTAAAGTAACGTGATATTTAAAGTCTGTTTAGTGTCCTTCGCTGGTTCAAATCTCTCCATCTTTTCTTCAATTGTCTCCATTCTTATTGCGTTCATGCTCCCTGAATACTCTTCTATCTTTTTCTGCCTCTGTCTTTTTTATCCTTCTCAGCCCCCCCCACCCCATACACATTTCCTTTGGCCCCGAGTCAGGCAAGGCAGCTGCAAAAGGCCTCACCAATGCAAGCTGATGAGAAGTGACAGCTCTCTGTATCACTCCCTGGCACTGACAACTGACAGATGGATACCACTCACACACACTGCAGGGGGAGAGAAAGAGGAAAGCACTAAGGAGGATTATTCTCCAGCATTATTCTCTTCTTATGGAGCTGCTTTGTTACAGAGTAATGGGTAGAATAATAACGTGTGCCATGCAAATGGCAAGCTCTTATCTGTACTGGCTCAAACAGAAACACACACCGAATACCACACACAATAAAAATGAGGAAAACACTGAATTCATGACAAAAACAAAAAATTGTCCGTCATTTGTCCTTTACTTAAGAAACAAAGTCACTAATCACAAAGACATAATTGTGCTCTTAGACATCTAATTTACTTCTTCAAGCTGACATGATCAGAGACACCCTTTGTTTTTTTCAATCAGTCACCTGCCATATGTTTAACATGTTTTCACTGATGTGAGCATGTTGCTTGATGGATGCCATCACATTCAACTTGTGAATGGGAAGACGTTTACAGTTCTGACACATTGACGAAACAACACGCATTCATCACCTCTTAATATCCATTTCCCTCTCAGCAACATAAACATCAAGTTAAAGGATAATATGTCAAGGTCTGTGACAATGTTTTTTTTCCCATCTTTGTGTTGGTTTAATTAGATAAATGCAAACGTAAAAAGTGGAGTAACTAATTCTTGCCAATTTTGTGCAGGAGCTGCATTTCTATTTACATTCTCAGTGTCAGTAAATGCAGCTTGTTTTGCAGGGATGGATGGATGGATGAATAGGATGGGGAGTGTAGGCAGAAATTTTCTGTGCACCAAATTGAGTTGTTGTTATTTGATGAGATACTGTCGAGATAATGTAGAGATTTATATCAGACTTTTATTTCTATAAGAAACGGACAACCATGTACACAGCTTGGCTGGAATAACGTCTTTTTAATTTCAGCCAGCGAAGGTGCTGAATGGCATGCACCTTCTGTGTTGACAGTGTGAATAATGTGAATTCAAAACTGTGTTCAGATAACCGGAGAAATGCATAAAAGTGAACAGTTTAAAGAACAGCTAAGAGCATGGATGTACGCATCCACATAACTGAGCGATAATGTTCTGTATATTCACAGCTGTACGTTTCGGACTGAAAGAAAAACAAAGCCAAGGGTTTGGGTTCACAAAATCTTACACAGACAAGAGGTATAAGGAAAACCTACAACTCTTTTAAGAGAATTGTTATCGTTAAAACTTGTATGAGTCAACTTTAGTTTGATGATGTCCAGACCCTTGTCAAAGAGGTCATCAGTTAATGAACTTCAAACACCCTATCAGTGCCAAAATCCACTTGGCAGCGCTTCTACAATACTATTTTTTTAAATGTGCAATTTTCAGACTGAAAAGGTGTTAATTGAAGGTTTGATAAGTGGCCGCTTATAGCCAAGACGTTGGGATTTCAGAGGATAAGTGTTTCCTACACCATCAAGTAGCTCAACATGAAAAAGCAATGACAAAAACACAACATAAATAAAGTTTGTGATTTAGCCATTAGCAATTCTTACTATTTAGAATCCGAATGATAATTAGAACAGTGTGACATACAGCCTCAGAGCTGTCCACCTTTCGGCACCACAGAGGAGACTCTGTGGCTCTGATCCCGTTTCGATTGGCTGTCAATTCATCAAATCGCTTTGAAAGTTATCCAGCAATATCATTCAGGACCTTAGTTGTTGTTATATTTGTGGACTCTAACACAATTCAATTGCAATAACATGAACAACTATCGTTTTAAGATTCATGTTAGCTATCCTTCTTGAAGTGGAGGAACTCTAGTGACCATATTTGGCAACGATAGTGTTGATTGATATAAACTTATGTATATTAAGAAAGCCTCAAAGATATTTTTCATTTCGCAAAATTATTTTTAACTTTAGTTATAAATATGTAAGCTCATCTAAAAATATTAAGCTGAGGACAAGCCAGTGGCTGTTGAAGGTGAGAAGGGTCTGTCACAGCAGAAACTTTCTGGGCAAAAAGAATTTCAGCTGAATACAAGAAACGCTAATACAATCTTTGAGGATTCAAAAGGGCGAGGAGCTTTCGTGAAGAGTCCTTTTGAGTGACCCCAGTTCCACTGTTTGACGCTATGGCCAGAGCTTCTCCACCAGAGCCTCCTGTACACAACCCCAACAGACCAGAATGGTGCATTTGTATCAGGGAAGCATTCTGGCCAATCACCACTTGACTGCATTTCCCTCGACATACAAAATGAGGGCTGATGTTGAATGTTTTTCAGGCTCAGGGAGAAAAAAAATGTTTAAGGAAAAAAACGCAGGGTAGCTACGCTGGATACCGGCAGTTCGTTGTGTGGGCCTCTGGGGACACGTAAAAGAATATTCATCCAAAGCTGATGACACATAATATTTTGAGTGAAAGGCACAGAAAGTTGTAATGGTACACTGATGCAGAAAACTCTTAGCACAGCTAAAATCACTTCCAAGTTGCAAAAAGAGGTTGCTGCAAAAAAAGAAGCTGAATGCAACCCATGGAGTCAGAGTAGGAAAGGTTTTCCAGTAAAGTCTGGCTAGAAAAGGACAAAGTCAAGTCATCTCCAAGAAAAACCGAGTGTCCCTAAGTGTAAAACCACTGCCCCCACAGTGAGGCAGCAGACTGAGAGACCTCAGCATGAACTCAACTGACAAATGGTTTCATACAGAAAGAGTGGCGTATGACAGCAGCAGACGGAGCTGAGCAGGATGCTCTCTGTCAACAGATGACGCAGGAGACTGCGCTTACAAGAAACATTGAAAGAGACGGAGATGCGTTCACAGGTATTGCTGAAGCAGATCAAGACTTCATACCAGGAGCTCAGCAATAAGTATGAGACTGGTGTTCTTGCTGAAAAACGGCAGGTGGAAACATTTCAGCAGGAAAAAGCTAAACAAATGAAGTCAAGGCTCATGTACAAACAGTGATGAAAGACCTGCAGCTCATCAACAACCTGAGAGCTGAGCAGGATGCTTTACATCAAAAAATTGGACCAGGAGACTTTCTCCGACAAAGAGATGCATTTTCAAGCACGACTGGAAGGTCCGACAACTCAACTCAAAGAAAAACTCTCCCTCTACAATCAGCTCTATACAACACACAGGTTAAATCACAGGAAGAGAAATCCCTGGGTGTGGGGAAACAAGTCAGCAGCATGTGCTTGTCTCTGTTTTTTTTTTTTTCCTGAAACCAAACCCATGAAGGCAGTTCACTTCCCTGAAGAAATGCTCACAGCGTTAAGAGACAAGACTCCCCAGGTATTACTGGACACCAAGCAGACTGAGTAGTAGTAGTAATAGTAGACTGAGTTCAATAACTAATAGTTCATGTTGGAAGGGTTCGGGGTTAAAAGAAAAATGCACTTTTATTTCATTGTATCTGGGACTGTCGGCTTGTTCATCCCTTTTGCAGTAAAACATGAGTGACTGGCTAGGTAGCTCACTGCCACTGCCCCCACGGTTGTGTTTACTTAAAGACAGATCAAAGGTGTGCAATATATCTAAAGAAGAGGTCTCAGCGTTTATGGTGAGGGTAATAACAGCTGCCAGGACTGTACTTAGATACTGGAAGTCAACTAAACCCCAAGAAATGAGAGAAGGGATCTGTTACATGATGAATCCATGTTGACTAGAAGAACCAAAGGAGACCAAAACTGAAATAAACTTTGAATATACTGTATACATATATTTACATTATTAATAAATATTATCAAAAACATTTTTAAATTCATATGGTATTTATTTACTCAGTAACCCATTGAGATATTTGCCAAGCCTTCTCTCATACGGATCTTTTACACTGTCGTCACTCTTTTTTCTTTTCTGGTTTCCTTTAATTTTTTTCCCTTTTATTTCAATTGATGTAATGTCTGATGATGTGATACTTTGCAATGTAAGACTTCACTTAATTAACTTATTAATAAGAACAAAAAGAAAAAAAGAGACAAAAAGAGACTAGAATAAAAAAGTGTCTGATAAATCCAATAGTGGCACCTCGGGTCACTCTCCCCGAACCACAGGCAGGCAAAAAAAGCAGCTGTCAAATAAACACGACTTAACAAAGCACACACAGCTAAAAAAAGCAGAAAAGAATTAAGAAACTATAAAATAGAAAAAAAGTCTATGGGGTGAAAATAAGGCAGATTTCTTTCTCCTTCTGCATGAACACGAAGCTTTTTTGTTTCATGCCGATTATACGTTTTCCTGTGAGACAGGACTGGAATAAGAGCAGCTTTTTCACTTTTTGTTCAGGAGTGAATGTAAGCATTTGCAACTATTATAGTCAATAACAGGATGGGCTTGACAACAGACTCGGCTGCGCAGAAAAGGTGTTTCCTCAATCCTTCTATCCTCTTTCAACTTGATGGTTTACCTTAGAATTCCGCACTCAGTCTCATAGAGGGAGATTTGACTTAGTTGGCATTCAAACGCAGTGTGTTCAGATTTGGTTTTAGGTTGGCACTCACTGAGCATCCACACTGAGAGTGATTGAACTAATAAGCTCATGCCTGAAACCTTATGCAACAACCATCTCGGATGGACAACGCCACACCAAAACAGTGATGACACAAGCACTGTCAACAGGGGGAGAAGGGTATGGTAATGTTGTCAGTACACCCTGAGGATTCAGAGCTAAAATACAGCAAAACAGGAACCGCTGTGATTTGCTGTCTTGTTACTGGCTGGCACATATTCTGCCAGTCTTCCCAACGCCAGCTTACTGCTCAGATTACTTCCTCTTCACTTCCTAGATCTCTCACAGACTGCTTGACCTTTTTTGAATTACATAAAGTGATTTTTATTTGGCTTTTTCTTGACGGTGAAATCTCCAGAACATGTGAACTTGTGATCATGATTGCTCAAGTCTCATGTGATCATCATAACTACAGTCTCCCATGAGCAAACGTGCTAGCATGTTGATAGCTAAAGGCAGCTTGTTTTCTTTAAACAAACAAACAAAAAAAAGCAAGCTTGATGAGTTTGATTCTCAGTCAGGAGGACTGGATTTCAAAGCCCAGGGACTCTGTGTCTGCCAGAAACCCGGAAAACATTTTAGACAAAGTGTAGTTAGATTACAGCCTGTTTTTTGCTCTTCTGTCAGTGACAGTATTGTGTTTGTGCAGAGTATTTATCCGAGTAATTTCTGCATTATAAAGTGGAGAGCGAAAAAAACAAGATGGCAAAGAAACGCCAAAACAACAAAGCATCACATAGTGTGTTGAAACTGAAATAATTATGTGAACACATAGATGTAATATAACAGTGATTACGATACTTTATCTGAAGGCATCTGCCCAGCTAGGTACTCATATGAGGGTTGTGTTTTTACCTGAATTAAGTTTTGCACCACACAACAACTTCATTGCCTGATGTTACGATCACCCATTTTATTGCCACTGAAAGCTGTTTTGCAACATAATTTAATAGCTAATGGAGACATACATCATTGCACACAGAGGTATTGATATAATGCATCCAGAAAACAACAAAAAATATTAACACATGTTGTAATTGCTTTTCACAAAGATATTTGTCTCATTACTCGATCGCACCATTTACCTGGACTTTTGAAAGCCCGACTAATCATTGTTGAAAAATGTATTAGAATGTTGCACTGCGAAGGTTACATTTTCATTAGGTTTGAAATAACACTTATTGTTAAAAGGAGTGTATTTGCATTTAGTGAAAATGAAAATAATTTGGTCATTTGAAGTCATGGTTAAAAGAAACCTTTTCAGGAGACACCAGGAGGTTAAAACTAGCCTCCAACTTAAACCAAAAAGGGATGGCATAAAGGACATCGAATTTTGTGTACTTGTGTTTTTTGCCTCTTGTGCAAGTTGTATTGGAACTTATTTCAAAACGTTGATTCGGTCTCTGCTTCTGCACAAACAAATAAGACAAAAACCTTAGCATGTGCATTGTTGGTGAAGTCGAGGCAGTCTCCCCCTACTGGTGGGTAGAGGAATATAACAATTTTATGCAAGTCACTTAATTGTATGTTTTGTTATATTACATTTTTTTTTTTTTAAAGGAAGCTGAAATTTTTCCAACAATAAAATGTTAAACTCTGGAAAGTGCATATGTTCATACAAATTAAAAGAAAGTAAAGGAGTAAATATCAATAGATAATAATAATATAAAAACAAGACACTGTCACAAGGTGGATAAATTAATGAGTATGTTTAGCACAAACTACAGCAATTCAATGATCAGCTTTGGTCCATAAAATATACTTTCTAATCATTATCTGCAACACTGAAGTGTTCACACATTTAGTCATTAAAGCAAACCTTACCCATGCATTCAAACTCACAGGCAAATACACACAAACAGGAGCAATGAAGAAATCTGCCATGAAACTTAATCACAAAAGGTCATGTTGATGAGAAAGAAACAGATTAAATTAGCATAGTATTAGATATGGAAAATGATTCCTGTCAACTCAAACTGTAGCATAATTATAATATGTTAATTACTTATTTCATTAAGGAAGTTGATTGCAGTGAACAGAAGAAATCATGCGGGCAGAGACACCTGGAAAGAGGTGATGAAGCTTGAAACCGTTGTTGCTCCCTCTTTTGTCCCTCCTCTCTGACTCCCCTCTCTGGCGTCACTACTCATGTATTCACACTTTGGCTTTTCGCGTACACGCATTAATTACCTGAACATGCAACAGGAAAATGTTTCAAAGGGCACAGGACTTCTCTTTTGTTCATCAAACGGCAGATGATAAGTAGTGTGGGATCATATGACCTACGCACAATTATACTCAAGGGAACCGAGAGGCAGAATCAGTGTGAGAGGCAGCCAAGAAAAACATGTAGGAAAAAGAAAACAGAGAAAGCACTGAAAAGGGTTTTTCACCAAGCAGCCTGGATAGATGTAATCAGATTTCACCCATTAGAATTATTATAACGCAGGATTGTTTGTAGTGGTTGAAAACATGATATGTGGCTTTGTTTATGGTTTCATTTTCAAGCGTAGAAATGACAGATTTTCATATTCAGGCCACACAATAAAGTTTGAATTAGAATAAAAAGAAGTAATCCAGTGACAAACCAAGCAACCACACCACAGCACTTGATAAAATAGCAGCAAATAAGCAGTGTCCAGCACAAGTTACTGTGCATAATCAACGATTTTTGTGCACTGTGGTTAACAAAGCATCACCAGCCCAGGGGAACATGCTACAAACTGTAACAGGAGAATCTTAACCACTTGATACAGTACACAGCAGCAGGCTTTGATGCATCACCATGGCAGAAGACAATTAAGAACCTAATAGGGTGGAAATTAGCAGATGCAGATGACCATACATGCAGATGACCATACATGAGTAGTAGCTTCAAAATTAAACACCTGTGAAAGGGCAGCATTAAGGAGTCATCAAGTGTATCAGTCAGATGGAGTTATATTTATATAGTATTGGAAAATAATAAGCCAATTAGTAGATGATTCAGTTTAGTTTCTTTGCTTCCCAGCAAGCAAAAATAACAAAAAAGTGAATATATGCATATGCTATCTGTGAAACAGTGATGTTTGTGCTCATACCACTTTACCACCTCCTACACACAAGGTTGGAATAAGAATATATAAAAAGAAAACAGCATAAAGAAAACAATCACACCAACCAGCCAGGAAATTGACTCAGTAAGGAAATATATATCTCATTACTACAAATCAACAGAATGAAAGTAAAAGAAGAGGGAAAATAATCTCAAGGCAAAATTGACAAATAACACATAGCAAGCAGACATCAGAGGCGTGAAAGTCCAGTAAAAAGCAGTCAGCGGACACCAATCCGACCGTTACACAGTTTAGATCTCAATGAAAGCGCCTCAACATGGTCAAAAAGCATAGCAAACACCACCCCTAACCCAAGGTCAACAAATTATCTCACCACGTGCATCTTAGAACAAGCAGCAAACACCTTGATGATGAGAAGCAGAAGAGTGAAACAATGGGACAATTGGACTTACAAAAAAAGGCCAGTAAAATTACACTTCTAGTCCAATAGTAAAGGGATTTCAGCACCAGATACATGGCCCTCAACATATAATCCTGAAGTTACAGGGCAGCATTTTCTGACAAAATGAATTTAGAAACGTGGAGATGTCAGATTAAACACACCTGCATTCAGCCCAGCAGGAGAGACAGGGCTAAAAGGTGGGTTCTAGCAATAATCTTCTGATAATGTTGGCATGATTTGCTGAGATGTTTTAAGAGAAGTGATGCTAGTTACAAAGGAGTGGGCTTTAAAGCTGCAGTCTGCAACTCTTTTTCAAGCATAATGCCTCGAACTGTCCGGGGATTCTGAAAGTAGTACATTAAATACCCCAATACAAAAAAAATGAGTTCTCTAGGTCCCCTATATGTCCCGCTAGGTCCCTCCAAAGCCAGCAGGTTTGTTTACAAAATTGCAGACCGGACCGGTAAAAGGTAACCAATCAGGTTACGAGCTGGGCTCTGCTGCCTGTCAATCACAGATTGTGCACGCGCGATACAAGGTAGGCTCGTCCCCACGCTTATTTATCTAGACTATTGAACTTCATTACGGGCTAGTCTACTTACTGTGTCTTCCATGATCGCAAATGACAGGTGAGTTGATGAATGAGGAGTCGTGTACGCGCATCTGGCGTGCACGTAGACGTGCACGAGTTCTCATGTGTTTTGATGGGGCGGGACGGGAAGTTGAATAACTTTTTATTTTTCGGTTAAAAAATAAGCATTTCTTGCATTTTGCGACTACGGAGGTCACCGTTTTCTACTTCAAGCGTTCTGATAGATCATGTAAACTCTTAAAATGCCAAAAATTAGGACTTTACGTATGACAACAACAAATCCTGCAGACTGCAGCTTTAAAGTAATAAGATAAGAATAACTTTTGTTCAGTTTCTTTGGGATGTTTTCATCTAGTTGTAGCCAAGACCGGTGCAGAAGTCTTGACCCCCCTGCCCCCTTTATTCCTTTATATTCTGAGTTTCTTCAGGCTCTCTGAAAGTCTTTCGAAGTTTCTTTTTGCCATAAGTTGTTTTTTTTGCTTTTGTTGCATCACAGTTTGACAGGCATAAAACAGTATTTTTGTACCACCAAGGTGATTCCCTAAGTGCTATTAGTCAAAGACTTGACATATCTCAGCACAGTGTATGCTATGTCTTTAAAAAAAATCAGTAAGTTGCAGAAGTGGAGGACAAAAGAAGTAACAAAAAAATAACAAAAATTAAAACGAGAGATGCATCTGGACCAATGTATGCATCTGTTCAATTCATCCATCTACTGTTCACTGAGGCCTCATCATAGTCTCCATGGAAGAACAGCTGTCATAAAGCCATTCTTAATCTTCATCTTGACTGAGAACAGAAGAAAAGGAGACAAAGAAAGCAAACAAAGAAGAGACTACTTACAAGAAATTACAAGAAAAGTATTCTAAAAGGGTACAGGCTGTGTTGAAGAAAAAAGGTCCTCATGCCAAATATTGACTTTCAAGCTCACTGGAATTGTACAATAAGCACTCTGTTTTTGTCTTAGATACGGTATTTCCATATTTCAGGTATGCACATTTCAATAATTCCCTTGACTATGCCTATTTCTCATTTTCCCAGTAATATATATAGAGACACAGCACACGTTGACTTAAAGCTGAGCTGCAAGGTCAATTCAGCCACTATAGCTGGTCTGAAGTTTTCAGTCATTATCACATCATCTTAATTAGCAGAATAAGGTTAAATCAGAGAGTTTATTTTGTCACCTTGCATGAGCAGTCAACATGTTGGAATAAATGGGGTATGGCAAAGCAGGAATGCAGCATGCTTTCTTGCATGGCTTCATTTGCGTTGTAGCTTCTAACAGCTTATGATATTTGGTCTGTGCTCAGTGCTGCGTGGACTCATCCCAATACACCCACACATTATCAACCTCTGGACAATAAATCATTCCACAAAGCCTTCATATTTTGCCAAATTGGATACATTTCTAGCATAATTTATTATCTAATCAGTGGCCAGAAAAGTTAAGCTGATCAGAGTCCTCTTTTCTTGATTGAAAGACTGACACGTCCTATGTGGGTTACTGAAAGACTGCGAGATGATGGCAACGCTAAATGACACTTGCCGCTGACAAGTGGCAAATGGAGAGGATTAACATAAGCCAATGAGCTACAGAATGAATATATGTTCAAACCTCATTTGAAGTGGCATTTGTGACATTGCCATGCCAATTTAGAGAGAATTCAATCTGCTGGCATCGACTCTCTAAAAGTGTGATTGGACTTGTGAAGGGACCAATTTGTTTCTAAATGTGTGCAGTCAGGCCACTTTGTGATTATGATACCATATCTGCATCTATTCTTGAGCTTCAGCAGTATTCTGAACTCCATCAGCACTCGAATTAGCTTTTCCTATCAAGTATTTGAGGAAAGATTAGAACACAATACAGTCCATCATTTTGAGAGGCAGGGTTAATGTTTGCTATGATGTTTGAGAGGTTATCAGCTGTCAGTGCAAATTGCTAGAAAGTTGATGAAGTCTGTGTTTCATTTGTGACCAATAGTTAATTCAATGTACAGACTTGTATTCTGGGATGAATTATTTTAGATGAGACTGCCATCCTTTTATCGTCAATTTCATGCATGTTTGTAAAGTCTATAAATGTAACTGGCAATGTCGGGGTTTGTCCGGTTTGTCCTGACTTAGGTTACTTTAGTTTTCTTCCAAAGATGTACGGCATATCAAGTCTTCACAGATTGGATGACTACCCTTCCCCCCTTCTAGTTGCTACATCTCAGAGTAGTTTAATTTCAGATATACTGCATGGATACCATGGGAGTAGTTTAAAACACATCCTCTTCTCCTTCAGATGTTTCTTAGATGAGACTATCACTTCTTTGTATGCAGGTGAGGCAAGCAGCCAGTTAATTCAAGGCCTCCCTGACAAATATTTTGTTTCTGGAAACAGTTGTGTTATGACACTAGTTTGCTGAAAGGTCACAATTTGATGTACAAATGAGATCTGTGGCAAATTTGAGGTGCACTGGTAGAATTTGATAGAATGTTCTGCAAGTAAGCCACAAATGATTTTTTTTTCATGCGTTTTATTCAAAATTTTCTTTGAAGCGAAGCCTTTTATTCATTAGTCATACCTGCTTTCGCCTTCAGAGGGTCAAGAACATTTTATTTGGAGAGCGCTAGTTCAATTGGGAAACCAGCAGTGACATCAACTAGTTTCAGTGCTTAAACCAGGAAGTTGTGTTGCCTAAGGCCGATGAAGTATAAATAAATATTACTGTGTAGTAATTTGATGAATAATTCAGGGTGCATTCATCCTGTGGACTTCATGTTTCTTTTTGTCTTTACATTTTTCCTTTGACATGGATACAAGACCAAAAACTCAACTGCGGTTTTACTGGACTGTATTTCGTAAGCCATCATGAAATGGGAAACTCTGTCTTTTCACATTTGTTTTTGTGCAGATTAAATACATAAAATGTAAAGTCTTGATAAAACACAAACTTTGCTGGTTGGTGAATTTTATAAACTACAACACTGTTACTTCCTTCTCCTGACATTTAACATTTGCCAAGATGATAAATAAGAATATGTTGCAAAATGTCAAACAGTTTCTGAATGTTAAGAAATTGTTCTGTAAAATTGGCTTTTTGAAGACATCTCACTGAAAAGAACAATGACAGTCATAATTGCCTCAAATCTCACAGAGACAGAAGTATCATTTCAAAATATATAAACAAAAATGCGAGTGCTGTTAAATTGTGTCGCCTTATACTGAAAGGTGTGTTTGTTATTCATTTTCTGCCTTGATATACTGATATCATAATCATGGTTAACAAAACCACAAAACAACTTACATATAAGGTTCCTGGTTCAAATCTTGGCTGGGACCTTTATGTGTGGATTTTGTATGCTACTTGTGCTAGGTACTCCGGCTTCCTCCCACTCTCCCAGAACATCCATGTTATGTTGACTGGTGATTCTAAATGGAACATAGGCCTGAGTGTGAATCTTTGTATTGGCCCCGTGACGGACTCTTTACTTGTCCGGGGTGTGCCCTGCCTCTCTCCTGATGGGGGCTGGAACAATAATAATCAATCCTGAATGGGATAAAAAGGGAAAATCACTGAATCAAAATTAAAGCACTTTAGTTTGTGTCTGTGCTTGTTGTTACCTGTTATATGCTACTTCAAAGTAACACTTTTAGGGTCAAATGTTTCCTTGAACTAAATAAAATTCAGTAAGTGTGTTCCATGATTTGATTATTGTGATGGATGATTATCATCTGTCTTGCCCTCTCAGGGCAGCGAGTATAGAAATGACCAGGTTCTTAGGCTATTATCTCTCATCTGTTTGTGGAAATGGCACTTTAATGCTTCAGAGATGTGTGATTAAAATTAGAATAACTGGCTGTGAAAGAGGAGGTCCACTCTGGTGGTTCCTACTTTTGAAACAAATTGTGTGTGTGTGTGTGTGTGTGTGCGTGTGTGTGTGTGTATGTATGCGTGTGTGTAGCAGGAGTCGGTAGTGCTGCAAGTGTGTGCAGGAGAGCTTGTGTATGCCCTGTCATATGATGAATGTTCTCTCTCTTATAATCTATGTGCTTCAAAATATGATGTATGTGAGGATGAACTTTGAATTATAACCTAAAGAGTGACTCATTAATCTTCTTACTTTGGTGGGGAGTGGACCAGAGGAATCCATTTTGCCTGTTTATGTTTTATGAATAATGCAATATTGCAACTGGCCAGTTGGATTTAGGCAATGACACTCAGACATGCAAAAAGACAACATACAAGCAAACGGCTCTGTTTGCTGGAATGTAAAGGAGGTGAATGTGTCTTAGCATTCACAAGGAAGGTCAACATATTCCACTGGGGTTTCACTTCATGTGATACATGACCCCTGTCTTCTGAAGAAATGGTGGATACCAAATGGCCATTTATTTACCTCATCGGTGTGTTCTTTTCTATTTTTCTATCATCATTGTTTACATTTTTCTTGAGTTCTGAAACATACGATTTTATTTGTGCTTTTATGATATTTCAAATAAATGGACAGTACCTGTCACATTTATTCAATTACAAAAATCCACTTTTCCTAAATGCATTTGTAGAGGAGCTGACAGGGTAAAGACTGGAAAGGTGGTATATAAAGTTACTGATTAATATTCATAATTTAAATCACGATGTCAGGTTTGTTTCACGGAACCATTTGGAAAGTGTGTAGAAAAAGGGCCGACACTAACAAAAAACACATGGCAGGTGATAAAACATCAGTCAAGCACTTACTGTCAGGAGTGAACTTCAAAAAAACACTATCATCAGAAGCAGCTGATAAATTTAACGAAAACAAATTATCTTTTCCACCAAGAAAAGCCGTCTGTGTAGATTATTGCTTCCTTTACTATGGAGAAATGACTCAAAATAAACCATCACTACACCTAAAATCCTCTTATGGATGCCAGTATAGACGTTGATTATTTCAAACAACTGCATTTTGGGCACCAATTCTTAGCTCCTTAAACATCTTTGGTTTTTTAATAGTAGCTGGCTGCCAGTGTATCAGCTGCATTAATACTGGACTGTGGACCAGTGATTAAATCATACCTATTAATAATAAATGCAAAGAAAACTCTACTGCTTAACCTTCCTGACAGGTTCATTAAAATCTCAATGCCAAGCTCCTGAACTCTAGTCTGCCTTAGTTTTTCCTTCATATTTTGCCTTGCTAAATCATACAAAATACACTCATGATAACATGTGTGAGAATATCTTTAATATGATGCTGCTCCAAACTTGGACCTTTTGTTTGCTTCATAGTAGTTGTAAATCTGTGGCTGCTCCATGCAAAGCTTGCTTTTCTACTCTTTCCACTCCCTCATTTCCCCTCAGATTTCCATGTGCTGAACCCCCTTAATGCCAATTGATATACCTCATTGAACGGGTGTGAAATGTACATGTAATACTCTGAAGAGGACATCTTTGTGACTGGAGTTTAAAAAACATAGCCTAAAGGATATTGTTTCATTGTTATCTTGCAAATCACGCAAGAGTCCTGCTGCCTTCTGCTGTAAAAAAGTCTGAGCCAATCTGACTCATCATCAATGCTCATCCAGAAAAATAGATGTAAGATGGAGAGATACACTCGACATCTAGAGACTCTTAAAGTTAAATAAATAAATTAACTAAATAACAGTGCGTAGTCTTTGACATTATCTTACTGTTTGTGTGCTCATTTAAAACAAGATAACTAATGGCTTATCTTCACCCTTGTCAAAAAAGTGCTCTTTGTGTCACTGTTTCTATTCATCAGATAGAAAAAGGGACACGAAAAAATATAAGGAAGTATTTGCACAAAATCGTGCCCATATTCCAGGTCAAACAAGAACCAGCATTTGGAATCTGATTGCCAATCAGGTTTGAACTAATTATTGCTATCATGTCAGCTAATGTTGAACGATAACATTTCTCGGGGAAGTGGAAAAGCATTATAATTCATATCATATGAAACCAAAAGAGAAAGCACAAACATGCTTACAGTCTTTTTCAAAAATTTTGCCCTATTTAAGTCTAATAGACTCAAATAATTAAGACAATATCAAAAATATTTACCTGTAGTCATTGCAGTGAGGCAAAGGAGGAACCTGATGATTGACTGAGGATTTGCAGCTAAGTCACACCATACAGTGAACACAGCTTTGCTTGGATCGTTTTAAGAATACCATTTCTTCCTACATGTGCATTTTCTTGGTCAATTATCATTTTCCACAGAGATCTACGATCGTCTCGGCTGCTGGCCCAAATAGTCATTAAAGGTCCCGAGTCCCTTGTGGTGTCCTCAACTAGAGTGACAAAATCCTTTTCACAAGGAAATGTAAAAGCCTAACAACTTATCAGTGAGCTCAGACACAGTGTAAGAGGTGATTTCCTCTGAGCAGGCTTCATGTCACCAAGGCTTTCTTTGTTTCCCCGAGGTCTGATTTGAACTTAAATTGCCTCTGTGAAGACTTGGGTTTGCTTCTCATTATGTTACCCCTCCTACTGCGCAAACATTAAGGGGCCCCATGTGCTGTGGTGTAGTGTATTCTGAAAAGGTAATACCCTCATTCTGAGGGAAAACAAGAGCTTACAAGTCTTGTTTTCCAGGTCATCCAAGAACGGCCCATGAAGAAAAAGCTGAGAGGCTTGACAGGAACATCTTGATCCTGTAGTTTATACATATTTTACAATCTTTTCTAAAAAGTCTGGCTTGTACCTTTTTCTTCACATGTGAAATAAATTTTGTTCACTCAAAAACAGGTGAGGACTTTCATCCAGTCTTATGACAAATATACAAACTAATGACGTGCAAAGGTTTGTCAAAATGTCTTTAACAGAGAAAAGTTGGCAAAGTAAAAGATGGCCTGACTTAAAAAAAAAAAAGCCAGCATGTAACTTTGTTTTATAGACAGCTTACAGTCTTTCAGTTGTTGTTGATTTTCCTGCAGAAGGGTTTCTAGCTCTTTGGAATTCGTTGGTGCCTGTGATTCTGATGGACTCATGTTAAACTCTCTAAACATAACAAAAAGGTCTATTTTATCATTTGAGTTTACGTCTTATTTAGATGCTGATTTGAAAACGTTTTGTTTCTTTTTTTTTTTTGCATGATTTCTTTTTCTTTATGAGTGTGGGAGAGATTTTCTTCTGATAACTCTGACGTGAAGGTCATATCTGTAAAGAAGTCACCGCACAGTAGAACAGCACAGCACCTCCCGTAGTCTGATACATTTCCCAGAAGGTCCTTTGCATTCAAACAGGGGCTTTGAGTTGTCTTTCAACAAAAACTTTCTTGGACAACAAGCAGTTGTTTGGGAAAGTCTTCTTCAACTTAAATAACTGCTAAAGATTGTAGAAAGGTTTCACTTTACCTGGATTAGAGATCAGTTAATCTTCTACTCACTCAGCACTTTACAGCAACAGAAATCACCAGTGTCGTGAGGTGCCAAAACTTTGGAATGCCACAAAATAAATGAGCAACTATTAAAGCAATAGTTTGGTATTTTCTGAAATATGTATGCTGATTCTCTCTCTATGTATGCTGATATGTGATCATTTCTACTCTAATTTCTGTCTGATAGTCTAATCGCTAAATATTCCTCTAAAGAGGGGTAAGCTGTCAGTTAGCCTGTCTTTGTGGAGAAGTAACAAACTCCCTCACAGGCGACATGTCTGAAGCTCTTTAATTGACAAGCAAATCCATCACCAGCCCATAATTTAATATCACACTGTGTCCTTTTTCACTTAAACATTAAAAGTTACTTTTTGTGAGAATTTGAAGATTCTTTTATGTATGACTATCTTTTACTGCCAATGTGAGAAGAATCTGTGTGCGTACAGTGATTTGTCTCGGTGTCACTCTCTTCTGTTCCCCCTACAGCGTCAAACGTGTGGAAAACTAAACAAGCTTTGCATTTAAATGAAGTACTTTTGAGAAGCCAGTGTCTTACCTTAAGTGGCCGGCGTGTTCTCATGTTTGGAGAATCGGCGAGGAGGGCTGGCAGAAACAGAGTAAGTTAACAACAATAAATGGCTGCTTCACATTAGAACACAAATTACACGAGCACAGCTTGTTATCTTCAGATTGGATAGTAATGTTTACATTAGTTAACATTAGTTTCCTTGCTAATGTGGACACAGTACAAACAGTACAATGTTGACTGAAGAGTTTCAACTCATTAATTAAAACTAATGCAGTTCCTGCGTTGACCGAGCTACTATGTTGTGAGCTTACTGCTTAGAAATGACAGTCTTGCGACGAGAGAGTCTAATAAATACTTTGTTTCACTTTTTTAATTCTTCTGTACTTAAACTTGCTATTTAGAGATAAAGTCCAGCTGTCAACCTGTTAAACTGTCAACCTCAGTGTAGAATTTCATGTGTCAAAAGCTCAAGAAGTTTTTGATTGTGGTCTCATGTTGAAAGTCACATTTATGGTTAAAGGTAGGGTGGGAGATCCTGGATTTTGAGTCCAGCGAAGCTGCATTTTGAAAATACACAGGTCAAAAGTCCCAACCCTTTTCTTCACTTTCCCCCCGAAACCGCCACGCTTTTAGAGTACATGAACGTGCACGAGCACGAAGGTGCACGAGTGCTGTTCTGACAGCAAGCATCGATCGTTGCCGTATGTGTGAAGAGTATTACAAGCAATATGTAAAAAAATGCTCCAGAAAAAGAACCCCTACCCCACCTTTAAGTACAAACCGTACTGAGTTTGAGTATTAAGTACCTTGTGCACTCAGTATAGTACAGGGTACTAATATACAAATTAAAATATGGTGGCAGTCTGCAGCACAGTCCTTAATATGGTGTGTGATCAAAGTACAATGACAGAGAGTAACTTTAATTACTTCATCTATGGACATGATTCCCATCAGTGGTCAGAGGAAATTACCAATGGATTTGGGTTTAGTGGGTGTCAATAAGTTACAGACAGATAAAACGGTACATTAAATAAATCAGCCCACATTTTAGACTTTTTCTTAGTCAAGAGAAGCAAGCTCAGACTGTACAGGCCATGCAACACATAAACCAAAAAACTGCAGAAACCTCCATTCATTTTCTTAAACTTCAGAGATGCTCATAAACAGATTCTATTTCTTTTGGACAAAGCCAGGGAAACTGTTGATTGAAGTCTTTGTGCTAAGCTAAGCTAAGTAGCTGCTGGCAGAAGCTCCGCAGAATTTTCATCAGAAAAAGTAAAATATTTACATATTGTTTCAGTTTTACTTTTGAAAGAAATTGTAGTATATTAATAAACTATACCATTTTGCAATATTACAACAAATGTGAAATTCAAAATTTAGTTCAAGCAGATCATGCTGATGCCTTATACATTTTTCTAAAACATACTGAACTTAAGAGAGATCGTAAACATCTCACCAGTCATTTACCTGCCTCATCAGATGAATGACATCTGTCCTCATTTGAAAGCTTGGATGTTTTATTTTCAAGTATTGATTATTCAATGTTCCTATTATCCAGGAACAAAAGAAAAACATACCCCTGTACAGACATTACCAGAACTGCGCAACTCCTTACAATCATGTGCAACTAGATAGAGAAGAATATAGCGGGCTGGAAGGTGTACATTAACAAACTTGTAACTGCCGGAAGAGTGCCTCTCACCCTTCTTGCGAGCAGCCAGGCAGCCATAACCAGATGCATCAAGCACACATTACATCCCTCTACCCCATGTATTTACTCAGCCATCCAGCCAGGAAGATTAGTTTAGCTGGAGAGTTGATTTATGGATGACAGAAAGTAATCCCTTTTTGTCCTGTGTGTTGTAGTCGTGCCTCCTCCTTTGCCATTACACAGTCTGAAAGCCCTTGATACCATGTTTGCCCTAAGGTGTAATGTTTGATAATATAACTACTGCTTCTGTCATCCAGACCCCCCACACCCCATCTGCACCCACAGCAGAGCCTCCACCCCCCACCCACAAATACATTACAGCCCCACAATGCTTTGAGATTTATGAGGGAGTAGTGGCACAGGAGAGAGGAAGAGAGAGAATATGCATTGATTGAAAGCCCAAGATAGTCCCATCCAATCCCGCCCCAAAGAACATCAGTTATTTTGCATCCTGACACAGCGATTGATAACTCATAAATGTGTGCAGGGATGACAAATGCAGATGGAAACTGACTCTGACAAAAATGATAACGGCATCGGTCTCGAGGGGGTGACAGAGGTGGAGGTGGGATGCTTCTTAAAATATTTTATAATTGATACAGAGGCAGGGAGATGTTGTTTGACCCTGGAGGAGTGTGAATGTCATCAGAAAATTGCCAAGACTTTGAAGTGAAATATATTAATGGCATGTATGTGTGTGTGCACATTTCTGTTTATGTGTGCATTTCCAGTGAAAGACAAGCAGTGTGGCCTAAAATGGCCTCTAAACTGTATATGTATTACCGCTAATATTTGTCTTCAGAATACCGGACTGATTGTTCTATACTTCTCAAGTCAGAGAGTGAGGCTACATTTTTGTAAGACATTTGCTGATCTTATAGTTTAGTAGATGGCATGTAATGCTGCAATAAACTTAATGAGCCAAATGGTTTGCATACAATATGTGAACCATGTTGCAACGTGATGTTCTTCTGTAAAGAAAACGTGGTGACAAGAGTGAATTCGTGTAAAAATCCACGTTTTAATGTTTGCTTGAAGCACTATTGTTGTTTTACATGGTGAAAATTCGCTCCTCCGGTATTCCTGTTCTGAGTAGCCGTTAGCTTCTCTCTGATTCGACAACACTGTGAGTGAATTGGCTGCTCTCCTTAATGTAAAACACTCAAAAGGACTTCCTTCAACCACAAAAAAAGGAATAAAAGTCCATTTGAATACTCTTCGGGAAAACTAACCAAATATGGATTTATTTCCAAAAATGTTAATGGAGCTTAACTTTGCAGCTCATAAAAGCTCTACTTTGCAAATGTTTGTGGTCTAATACCACAAAAGACTTCCTCCGCTGTTAAACCTGTTCTATATATGACCACAGATGAAGAGCAACGTTGACTCTAGGGATTGTTGTAATTATCTTGTCTTCCAACACATTGTTCAAACACGCTATAAACACACCTAAGTTCTCTGTTACAAGACCTGAGAACTTAATGTCATGTAATTCTCGCTAGATTACATTTTGTTTTAATACAAGGCGAAAAATGTTAATGAATGTATCTCAAAAGTAGGAAACTCTGTTAGAAATTAGGTCTATGTATTGTCTGCTGTTTGTCTTTGTCAATGTGCTGTCATCAGATCTACTTCATTGCTAGCAGGTGTATTTTTATTTTTTTTACTATTTTCATCACTGTGGAACATTTTGTAAACATGGCACAAACTCCAGCCTTTCGATACAGAATATTCCATTTTTATGTGCTAAAGCAAAGAGAGTTAGCTGTTACCTGGATGCAATTTTTGCAAGTGAAGAGATTGATGGGACAGTGATGGGACGATGTCCGAAGTACCAGTGGTGATGGAGTGATGAGATACAGCCCAACACAGAAGGGAAAAGTCCTTTTTTGTTGTAGTATGACTTTCATTTCTTTCTTGAATTACCCTCTCGTGCTCTCCGTCTCTGGCATATAGCTTTACTTTGTGATAAATGTGGAATAATGGTGCCTAATAACCCACCAGCTGATCCTTGTGCAGTGTGTATTCTTTATTTTTAATACTCCTGTGGTAAACAACAAGCTTTAGTTTTGTTATACTCTGATGTGATGCCAAACTTCACAGCTCTCTGACTGCAGCTCAATTAGACTTTTTCAACAACCCAACCGGCTAATGGCAACTAATGCTCTTCCATTTTGTAAGTTTGCAATTTAATGCTTAAAGTAATACTATGTAACTTCTCAAAAAGCCCATTATGGAGCTCCCCCTACAGGCTTGGAGGTAATGTACGGTTAAGATAATGTCGTAAATCTCTTTCTCTTCCTTGCTTCATCAGTCAACGTCTTCTTCTGTTTCTTCGGTGCCTCAGCCATGATGATCGTACTGACAATGTTGTGCTAGCTTAGCCTTATACCTGGGAGCGTGAGAGGGGTCTATTTGTTTTTGCGGTAGGTGTGCCAGAAAGCAAGTCCGAAGTAATTCCGCTCAGCTCCCGGGCCTGTCCAGCAAAGTTACATAGCGCAGTTATTCCAACTCAGACCCCCGAAGGGCATAGGAGACAGGCCAATCGTAATATTAAAACTCATTCTTGCCGCACAATTTTTTTCAAACTGTTATTTTAAGCTAGAAATGTTACATAGTATTGCTTTAAGGAAAGAAGCACGGTGTTTTGATGAATTGTTCTCGAAAAAGCAATAAGACACAATTTGCCTCCTCTGAACAGGGAGGTTTTGAGCAGCAAAATAGTGTCAAATATTGACATTTTGTTAGGTTTCCTGGCATCACAGAATGAACACGGTAGCCATCAGGTTCAGTTTTCAACAAGCGGTTAACAGTGTTAAAACTTTAGATTTCTCCCTCAATGTCTGATGTGCTGGAATAAAATGATTATTTTGACCCAACCACAATGTTTTTCTCAGCCTAAACAAGTGGTTTTGGTTGCTAAACCAAACAAGGAAACAATGCTACTTAAACCCAAGAAATAAGATGTCTAAACTTAACCAAACATTGGATGAATTGGAATTGGAAAGTAAGCAGCAAGTGGGAAAAGGATTTTCAAAGGTTGTTTTCAACTCATTGGTGATTTTGTGGGTCCTGGTTTGTTTGTTTTTTCCTCTCCTGCCCCTCACGAAGACCTTCTTGCTTGTCACACATAAGCACTCCTGAATGACATTTCCTGTCAGTATGATTTACTGCAACTAGAGCTTCTAGGTAGCAACTAAAAAGGACCGCATGTGCCTGAATCAGAGATTGACAGGAATTTTGATAAAATAACAGAATTCTTTGCTCAGGAAAGAGGATGGGTTGGTTTTGAGAGAGCAGTGTACGACTAAATGTTAACCAAAATATTTCATACTTATCAACTCACTAAGCTACTCTAACCATTATGCTAAGATTTGTCAAAATTTGTTAAACCATAGATGTTACTGTGTAAGTTAACTATTGACTTGATGTAGAAGTAGGACTTAGCATTTGCGAGATAACCCATTTGTTAATAAACTACCAATCTGAAGCTCAAAGTTTGTCATTTTCGCAGTCATCGTCTTTTATACACGTCTTTTACACACACACACACACACACACACACACACACACACACACACACACACACACACACTCCACTATGGCACAATTTTGTCAGATCTAAAAGCATGTCCATTTTTAGTAAAATCTCTAACGTGAACTCTAAATTCAGTTTTTATAGCTCTGCAAGAATGTACTTATATACTTTAAACTCACCATCTATACCAATCACCAGCTTTGGTGTACAAAATGTAGTGCTTCCAAAGAAAAGAGGTTTCCTCTGAACATTTTTCTTTTTCTTGGTAGTTTTTTTTAGTACTTAGCCTTTTAACTAATGTGTTACCAAGACTTACAGGAAAAGAGGAAAGGCTTTGAAAATGTTTGTGTTGATAAGGCAAACAACCACAGGAGGCTGCAGCTACAGGGTACAGACCTCCATTTCAGTTCTCCTAGCAGGAGTAAATTCTCTAAAAAAAAAACACCTCTGTATCAAATCATAAAAACGGCTTTGTGCTCTGTCCAAATGTCCAAAAGCAGAATCCAAATGTCTCACAGTAAAACATCTAAATTCCTCTCCATATGGTAGGCGCTGAACCCCTGTGGTGGACACAGTGGGAAGCTGAGCAGTTTCAATGCCAACATGTCTCATACCTACTAAACAGGCTTCAAAATCTTTCTCCCGTCTTGTTTGAGACAAATCAGTCTCAAAAGAACAGTATGTGAAGCATTTAAATCTTCTTACACAAGTCTGAAACATCAGACAGATAAGATGGTCCAATTAACAAAGTGCATCAGATTAAGATAAAGTCTATTGTCATTATATGACATCACCATGGAAAGGGGTCTGCTTCACATCTTTATTGTTGTTGGAAATGAAGAATAGCCACACAAAGGGCCTCATCACACCCCGACGTGATATATCTGCCTTTTAGACACACATATACGAAAACTTATACTGCAATTATTCTTCGGCTTATTTTGCATCAAATCGAAGCAAAGTCTTGGGATGTTGTGTATCAAAAAAACCTGCCAGGAAACTGCACAGAGTCGGGAAGCCGTCTGGAATTCACCTGCAAAATGTTCCTTTGCAAGACTGCAAAGAGACACATTAGCTTTATAAAAGAGATTCATACTGCTACAAAGAGACATGCACCGAACACAAAGAGATACAAAACGACTAAAATAAACCGACAGGGCGCACAACAAGGAGACATCTCTTTCAGTTTAGGTCAAGTGTAGGCGGTGTTTTCATACATCTGGGCCCAAGACCTGAATTTATCATAGACTATACATGGTCAGCCACTTGTTCAGCTTCAGTTTCATGCAATACTGTGTGCCTGCCTCCAGTGGATGACACTGGGTGACTGGGTCTTTGGTCCCTTGGGAATGCAGCATGTAGAGCAGTTCCCTACAAATACAATCACTTTCATAAACGAACGCCTCGAGAAAAAAAACTCACTAAAATTCTGATTAAAGTGGGACTGATGTTCCTCAGAAGTTAGTTCAAGCTCCCTTTTCTAATACGCTTGACAACACCTACCTCCAGAGAGAGAGGTGAGTGGAGTGAAGAACCAACAGAGAAGGAGACGACAGGAGCAGAATGTGAAGAGACATTAAAACATTTCAAATGAAAGGTGCGTCAGAGGAGCCTGTCAGTGCATTACCGCTAAGATTAAAGGGGTCTCGGTGTCTTCTGTCGGGTTCAAGGGAGACTGCATTAGGATTTGGCTCAGACTCTTAAATACCTCTGTCGAATAAGATTCAAACAAACACTTCCACAATAATTACATGTTGACTTTTCTTCATTTCGAGAGGAGAAGGTAAAATATTTTAAAATGAACTCCTACGTTGTCAGCATAGGAACTCAGTGGTGTTTATTCAAGCTGACTTTTTTTCTTCTTTTTTTTTTTTTTAAAACACTGCTATTCACTGATTATGGCACACAGCTTAGAAAACGATATAATAACACTCACACATTTCTGAGTCTTTGTAGTTCAAGAGGAATAAGGCATTTAGTTCAGGTATTAGTTGGGAAAAGAATGTGCCATAGGTTGTCATCAGGAAATAGGCAGCCCATGCCAAAAGTGTTTCTTGAAGGTATCGCGCTTGTAGTTTTGACACTTGGTGCATATATTGCACTTTTTTTAGTTCTTATGGCTTAATGCGCACACACTACTTCCTAAAAGTTACTTGTACCTCAAGAAACTGTCACGCCGGCATTTCTTCCTCCTTGTGTTTCATGCTGGGCTTTTACGCAAGCCAATAAAACCCAATCCTTCATCTGACGATGACCCTCCCCATTTTCACAGGAATGAATAAAATTTCATTACTGCCTGGTTAACACAATTAAAATGTGAGTTTTTCAAAGCAAACACCTCACTCTTTGTTCTTTAAACCAGCCTGAAGCTCCGTTGGAAGCTGCACACTGCTGGTGTCCTTAGTAGCTGAAGCTGTCAACACAGACCGGGTGGCTGAACTCTGGATGTGGCTGTCAGATGTCGGAGTGGCTGTGACCGCTGCTCCTGAATACAAACATGAGTGGCCATTTGTATATGAACTCAGTTGGCTGAGAGGTGCCAAAACCCTTTTTTGAGGTTTTATCTGTTTTACTTCTGTGAAAAAGTTCTTCAGACAGAAATACGGACAAACAATGATGGCATTTCAGTTTTCTGACAGCGTCGGGACCTTTTAAAAAGTAGTTTGGCACAAGAGCACGTACTCAGGGACCACTTTCTAGCGTGTCCCAGAACTTCAATCATATCCTGGGCAGGACAGGCTGATAAAACTGTGACTGATGCTTCAAAACTTGCTACGAAGTTGTTTGATTGTAAAGGTAAAGTCTTAGTTTTCATTTCTGCTCGAACAATGTAAAGTTCGAATGGGGACAGCAGATGCACATATCATTCCATCGACACCAGAATTATTTTGTACGCATCAAAGGCAAATGTTTCACGGTTTGAGTTTGAGGAATAGAAATGTTGACAGCAAGAGGAGGAGCTCCTTTGAAAGTTGTTTTTCATGGAACTGAATAATGAAGGTTTGGAGTCTTAAGATTCTTCTTCTCACATAGCAACACTTGTGGAATACAAGTCCTCACAGAACTGGATTTACATCCAGTAAATGTTTTTGTTTCCCTGGCTCATGCACCGTTGGTTTGCTTTTGTACAAAATATACATTCCATGTATACTTCTGCAGAAGGGACCACATGGATCCTCATGGACTACAGATTATAAAACTCTCATCATGCATATCAGAGTGGTGGAGTTCTTTCAAAGCAACGTCCGAAGACCCCCTGGCCCCTTCGTACTATGCTTATACAGACAATCAAATAATCACATGCTGGATTACATTCAGCTCCAATGTTTCTGTGCTTTATTCTTCAACGTCAGTGATATGCTACATTCATGAAATGCGTGGCAGGAGATGGCAGGCGATGGTTGAAGATGAATAGCTGGTGCTCAGAGAACTCAAGTCTCAGCCACTTCCAGCATCCTGAGTGTGGTCTTGGGTGTGATTTTATGAGCACAAAAGCATATTACATTAAGATTTACAGGTTTTTAAACTAAAGAGATGCACAGGAAAATTCCTTCGTTTAGAGTCATGTAGATCTTTTATACAAAGATCAAAGAATATTTGATCTGATGTTTTGTAGGTAATGTTTAAGACAGCTTTTCCATGCAACCTGTGGGAAGGTGGAGACCCCGACTCTGCCCACAGCCAAGTTTGTGCTCCTGATATGTCAGAACCCACTTCCATGTCCAAGATCTTATTGAAAGGGGAGAAAGAAGTTTGAAACCAACATAGCTCAACATGCCGGTGAGTCATTTAGAACACGTTATCTTATTATCAGTGTTTATAGATCTTAAAGCCCCCCGAGAATAAAGATATATTTTATGGTGGTGTGTTTGTGTGTTGGTCAGATGTAATAATCTAATATTATTGTTAAGGAGGTGATGTTAACTAACCACTGTCTCGACCACATAGTGTATATATATCTGACAACCCAACAAAGTAAAAGAAAAAACTGCTATGTGAGCTCAAACTGTGCCCGACTTGGAAAAGGTGGGGTTTGTTATCAAACCCATGTAATGTTGACGCTATAGTCGGCTGAACTGGATGTGGGTGGAGTTGAATGGTCCAGCTGCAGGTCGCAGCGAGGCCTACTCAACATTCCAGAACTACAAGACGTTACTGTTCAGCTGAGATTCTTCTTATAGCTTCTCTGTTACGAATTTATTCATGCCAAGTAAGCAAGTGCTCCATAGAACAGGGTGGATGTCCAAAGGTTAACTGTTGTATCTTAATTTGTGTTTGGACTGTCTCTGTGTAAAATCAACCCACAACCTTTTTTGTAAGCTCAACCCTTTTCTGCCAGTGCCCGAAAAGAAAAATATTCTATCACATGCCTCGGCGGATAGCTGAGTTGATTCAAACAGAAGAGCATATGTTTAGTCATACACACTTCCTGTATAGATTTGTTATTAGAAGTAAGTGGGCGTAAACGAGGTGAACAGCTGAACAACTATTTGATCGTGAGTTTTTACAATATCTAACGTTTTCATAGTAACACTCTCACTCAAATGTCATAATATGAACTATGCATGTATTGGACAAAGCTGTTGTCAAGCATTAGTAGATCATTCGCAGTCCATGCAGGTTTAAAAACATGAATTATTACTCAGCCACTATTGCAGATAAGGAATCTCTGACTGCAGTGTGCTGGAGCTGTGAGAAGTGGCTGAATTATATTGGGTTTGACTTTCTTGTCTGCCACCAGTATAAACACACCTCTGTTATGTTTGACGTTAATAAAGCAGAGTGCACCATGCGGATACAAGCCCCAAAATAATTCACTTAAGACATTCATTTACATGCTTTAATGAAAAAGACAACAGAATACTGCAAATGTCAGGGTTTAGGAAACCTAAAACAAATTGATGTGTCTTTCCCACCGTAATAAAAAAAATGGCAGCAAATAATAACCCACTGTGATGCTAAGCCACTGAATGTAAATTTTGCCCTGGAGGAGAAATCTGTGCACTCTTTAGCTGACTGGTACAAGGACATGCACACATCACAAAGAAGAAAGACAAAAAGAGGCAAGAATTAGTTTTAGAGAAAGAAAGTGTGGACTGAAACTGAAATGGCTCAAAATCGATTCCAAGTTCTTTTAGTGATGGTTAAGAAAAACAGGGCTCATAAGAAAGAAAGAAAAAACTCTCTCATCAACTGCCTTGGGAAAACAAAACTGTGCCATTAAAAAAATAATAGGATTATCGTTTCTGTTTGTTTGTCACGGTGGATCAAGAAAATTACAGTTAAGAGAAGAGCTTAGAGCCACATTGTTATCACCACCTCAGAAAACGAGGCGCAGACACAGAACATTTGCATATTCATTTACTGCTTTTGAAATGCACCTTTTTAATTAGTCTCTGTGTAACAATCAGTTAATATCTGCAAACACCTTGACACAGCGAGACGCCACAAACAGCGTCCTCAGCTGCTGAGCGCTTAACACCGGATCATCAAACAGCGGGGTAGTTACACCAGGCTGATGTGTGTCGCAGTGATGTCTGAGTGGGAGGAAAAGGAATGAAAAAGAAATGGGATGAAGGCTAACAGTCACTTGCAAGGTTGCGGGAGCGACTTGCTTGTTTGTTTTGCTGTTAGTGTGAAGCACAAAAACAAGCCGAAGAACAAGACAAAGAGCTTCAGGACTGGGAAGTGTTTCACCGCCCTGATTTCCATCCTCCCAGCTTCTTGTTGTCTTCTCTTTTTTTGGTTTGTTTGTTGTTACTTTGCTCATTTTAACACCAGTCAGTGCCTTCGGAGGGTGACATAAACAAGAGGAGAACTTGTTTGTGTGTCCTCATCTGCAACACCGCCGGAGCATCCCCTCCTGATTCTACTGTGAAGGAGAAGGCAAACATAGGAACATTTACATGTGTGAAAGTGAGGGGTGTTTTTCACTATCATTTATCATTATAGGGCTAGATAAGAAAAAAACTAAAGTAGCACCTGGAGAACATGAACCTTGCCAATGCCAGTATTTTAGACTCAACATGGCAGGCTGACATGTATCTGGCTTGGACCCTCCAACAATATTTGGGTTTTAAAGAGTGAGGTAAGCTAAAGCTAAAAGCCAGAGCAAGCTGAAACACACAATCGACTCTGACTTATTTGTAACACTACAATGTTTGGTATGTTGCCATACTCTACCTCTCCACCAACTCATTAAATTGGCAAAGTGGAATTTGTGTAATCCTGCTAACTGTCAAACTGACACCAAGACGAATAAGGGACCATGAAAACTCGGCGAAGAGATCTGAAAAAGAGATTTTTTTTTTCTTTCTTGCTCTTATTAATGTTTTTTGTTTTCTTAATATCTCCTTGAATGTGTCAGTAATTAACACAGAGAGGTCTGCACCTGCTCTGAACCTGTTCTTCTTTTTGATAATTATTTGTGGGTGTAGATTTTACCGACACCTCTGCTCCTCGGCAAAAGCTGAAAGCAATCTTTTTATAACTCTTACCTCATTTTCTTTAGATCTAATCACTTACATGTAGCTTTTGACCTCTGACAGAGAGTTTCCTCTCCATATTGCATTTAATAAGACAAGGACAGACACTCGGGAGGAGAGGCTCGGTGATGATGGAAGATTTTGAGTCAGTTTATGAGATAATGAAGCACAGTGTACTTGTTTACTGTTGTGATTGAACTGACAAAATAACCACATAAATCTTTTATTCTCTGTAAGTGTTAATCTATCGTGTCATTTTTCTAAAAGAATGGCACGTATTTAGTCTCTTTGTTGGCGTTATTTGAAGCAGCAAAAAGCCAATGAGTTGTGCTCTTAATTTAATTAGATTTTCTTACAACTTATACTCAATGCAACATTAAAAAAAAAAGAAAAGAAGTGTTGTCTTTGAATGTTGTTAGTGTACATTTTAGTTATTAAAAAAAAAAAGTCCCTTATTACATTACAAATTTAATTAACCATGAGCTCAGTTGTGTAAAACTGCCCAACAAGAAGACACACCAGTGAAGACGCACTCGAGATAAAATGTAGTCGGAAAAAAATGAAAAAATGAGAGCGATCAGTCTCATATAATTTCAGTCATCGTGGATTCATAAAATCATAAGGGTGACTCTGGCTGCTGCCAGTCGAGCCTCTCTGATAGCTTCTTACTGGCTGTTAATGTTAAAATCCTCATCAGCAGTGACAGATGAACAGCGAATGAACAGGAGTCTCCTCACTGGTCTTAACAAAGAATCATTCTGCAAGCCCAGACGAATTTAATTTGATTTATTTTGCTCTGGTTTTATGTGATGTTTTATTGATGACTTTAGTTCATATTTATTGCTGTTTCAGTGACTGCTGATTATATTTCTATTGCTGTAACTTGTACCGTGCATTGGTTCGCTGAGGTAGTTTTCAAATGTGCTACAGAGATAACTTTGACTTGACTTTTCTACAAAACACACTATGTGTTCCATGTTGCTTTTTTTTGTATTTGTCTCGACCCTCAGCGGAGTTGCAGTTTGAATTTTTAACTACAGAAATGGATCCTCTTAAAACAAGTTAGAAAACCTGGGGTCTTGGTAAATTGTCAGGAGACAATAAGAATAAATCCTCTTGATTTTTTTCTTTAATATCTCTCTATTGTGACACCCAGCACAACTGTCAAAGTGATGGGAAATACTCTATTCAAAGGCAAGCTGGGATATTTTCGTGAAACTAAACAGTGAATTACACATGAAAACAAATGTGATTTGCAAAATGAGATCAAGTTTAAGCGCGTTGTGTCAATGGGAGACGGGCCTGTCACTACCCAACGTAAGCTGCTGTGCAGAGTAACTTGCCCGTGCTCAGATACAGTCAAACATGCTGTTTAACCATCCCATACTCTGCGTAAATATAGAAAGCCTATACCCCGATTGCAGCCATTCATCTGTGTCCGCAACACTTATTGACCATTTCAAATCAACTTTATTTGTAAAGCACTTTTCATACATTAAAATGTAGCACAAAGTGCTATACGTTTAAAATTAGCCCCCCATCCCCACCCCAGCACATACATACAAACAGAAATATGCACACACACGCAAAGACACATGCACACAAAAAAATATAATAATAATAATAATAATAATAATAATAATGAGGGGGGGGGGGGCTGCTGTGGGATGGGAACTGAGAAGACTGCTATTGTTATAGTTATTACTATTTTGGACGTTGCCAAATTGGATTCTACAAAACATATATTACAAATACAACTATCAGCTTGAAAGACATTGTTTTGTTTACATTAGACTGCGGGCATCAGTGGGGCTGTATCAGTTAAAGCTATGTCAGATTAGAATCAGAACAAAAGAAACCAAAAGCTGATTAATTTTTCTTTACAATTGTTGAAGCAAGGCAGACATTGTCCTGCCACCACTCTGTCTTTAAATCATTTTTAATTAAAAAAATGCTTTTGAGATCCCTTTCTATTTCCGTCACTCCCGCAGATGGCAGCTTGGCTCCTCTGACTGGCAGTTAGGCTCAGATGACATGACAGATGTTATTTCATCTTCCTGTTTCTTGTTTTTCTCTGTTTGGACAAAGAATAATAATTGGCTCCATTGAATGGAAATCTCTTGGTTTTGGCTCTGTTTTGTTTCCAAATTGCTGCAGATTTTAGTTTTGGTTTGGTTTAAAGCAGCAAACACTCTGCCATGGACAGAGAGCAAGTGTTTGAATGTGATTTACTTAAGTTAATACTTGTACAGCACAAATGCTGCACCTAAAGGACTGCTTGTTGGCCCGAATCTCACAAACATAACACTTGATACTGAAATGATCCAAGTTCTCCCAATTAACTTTTAGTCCCTCAACTGTCAGACTGAGAATTCACTGCATGCTGCCTGATTTGGATTCTCTGGGACAGCCCTGCAGCACCGGCAGAGTGCAGCTAATTCACTCTATACTGTCTAACCCAACCTGTTTTACTCTCAGAGTGGATGCGGAGCACTTTCTGACACATTTGATGTGTTTGCATGTCTCTTTGTGATATGTGTGTACATAAATAACACAACTCTGAATATCTGTGTGCAGTGAGGAGGGTTGGGGATCGGTGGGAAGGGGAGGGCATGCGGATGTTCCTTCTGCAGTGCTGTCGTGTTACCGCATTTCTTGCTGACAGGTCTGATCAGAAAGTGATGACAGCCTATGATTGTCAAAACGCCTGTCGCTGAGTGGCAGATCGGCTTTGGCTCTGCCTTATTTCCCACTTCCCTTCCCCCTGGTTTTGTCACATCTCTTTCCCAGAAGTGGAGTTGGTTTAACTCAGAGTGAAGGTAAGAAGAAACGCGCACAGGCAGCATGAGGAACTCAATCTCGGCGTGTTGTGTTAAGGCCATTGTAGATGTCATTCGTTAATACTCCCCCGGCTATGGAAAAGCAAGCCAGATAGTGACAGTGTGGGAGTTAAACCAGGAGTTGGAGAGCTGAGTTTGGTGAGTGTCTTGACAAACAAAGCAGAGCTGCTTCTTGCATTGTGTGCTGGACAGGTATGACAAGAGCAATATGTGTGTTTCCCAAAAAGAGTGCTTCAACCAGACGCTTCAAATGATGCACCAACAGGTAAATCTCACAATAAACTTTTTTTCATTGCACTTCAATTGAAGAATTCTGCAAGGATAAGAGAAGATTTTTAGAAAAAGAATGTGACCATGAACAAAGTATAGAAATGATTACTGTTAGGGTTTTTTAAAAACCCTTCTGTCAGAAGACAAGTGACAAGAATTTGTTTCTTTAAAGAGGCAATGTTTTAAAATTTATTGTGTGGATTTTTAATTCCACTGAAGAAGGATAAGCTTTAAAATGAAGCCTTTGTTGTTGACTGAACAGAGATTTTGCCATAACCTCTCTTTCGGACTTTCAGAAGCCTTTCCTTTTCCATCATTGAACTACATACTGCTGCCTTTCTCAAATCAGACTCCTGTCCGATTTGAGAATTAACTTAAAAAGCTAGGACTGTGCTGGTTTGTTCAAACATGCTGTGATGATAAATTTCCCTTTACTTCGTCCGTTGGTGTGGAACTATGATGCAAACATAACAGATTTCTACAAAAATCTTCGGCTGGGGTTTGAATCACTCCTGCGTGTTTACGCTCAAACGGGCCTCTGTGCTCAGCACATGTTCCAAACTCCCATCTTTTTGCATCTTTTGTAAAAGGCATACAATTATAATTATACAGATGAATTCCCAATAAAGCCGCTCTTACTCACATATATTTGTTGAGCTGTAACCATAGCCATATAACAAAAAAGCTACTGTATCACCAAAATACATATAATCAGAGATCTCAAAAGCAAAGATAATGTAAGAATATCAAATACAGCACACATAAAACTCGACATTTGAAAGAACTATATATACAAGATGACTAATGACCTGGTTTTTAAGCTTTATGAGTTTTTTTAATGAGTTTGAAAGACACACAGACCCTGTAACCTTTTGAATGTTGGAAAATATGCTCCTAACATAGTGACAGATGCTAACATCAAGTAATATGCATGAAACTGTAACAGTAATCAGCTGGTTTTAGACTCATTTTGGAATCAGCACCGTGCTGTTAGCAGTGTTAGCCTTTAAACCCAAAGATGACACATCTCTCTAGCTGACCGGTAATGGTTTCAGATTAGATCTAATCAGATGAAGGCGGTCTTCTCTGTGAAAACAGCTGTTTGTGTGTGTTTGGCTCATTAAACTAGCTCGTCATATTAGCGCAGTTTAGTAAAAAGTCCACACTTGTCACCATCTCACTGCTCCTCCACCACCCTCCTGTCACTTCTTTGTCACTCTTACTCCTGCTGTGATCGTGATTGTTGGATAACTGTTAATTAATGACATGTCAAACTTATGCTGATGATAGCGACTTAATTTGGGGCCGGAAAATAAAACAGTGATACACTGTGTGCCCTGCTTCTTTTTATCACAGTAATGAAGAGAAAAAGAGGGACGCCTGTTCTGACTCTGCAGGTTGTGTTGCGGATCAAGGACATGTTCACCCTCAGTGGAGATGTTAGGCAGGAGTGACAGGCCAACATCCATCCGCCTCCTCATCTTGTCTATTTATATGTATGTTCATATTCATGAGCTATTGGACCATGTGCTGTTAGAGATGCATTAAGCTTTATTGGAAAACCTGAGTCTCAGTCCTTCCCCCTGGCAACTGACAGAGAAAGATTGCAGTGCCCAAGTGACAAAGGACTGGCAGAGCCTGGTGCTAAATCACTGTATTGATGTGGGCAATGAAAGCAGACTCTCATCTTGGGGCTTCCAAAAATGACTTTACCCTTCACTTTGGGCATTAAGTGGATTGTTGGTTTTCGTATTAACACATCTCCAAAATACATTTGAGTCTTTTTGAGGTCAGATTAGAAGGAACACTGATGACATGATTATTTATCATGACTCCCTGGCTTCAAGACTCATTCAAAGCTATACCTCTTTATGCCTCTACATGCAGGGACGTTACAACTTTAGAGAAAAGTGCATGAGCATCGGATGGGATGACAGCTGACCTTTAAGTCAGCCAGTAATTTGAAGCGCACAGCAAAAATCAAGACTTTGAAACGATCAGCGTCTGCTGGGAAAAAAAATGAAATCTCACTTCTGTAAAACAGATGAGTTATGTTCTTTCAAAAATGCAGTCTGGTAAGGTGATATTTCAATAAGCAAGGCTCTTTGTGACACTCTAATTCATGTGTAAAAATCTAAGAGAACACTGGAAGAATACAGAGTTTCAGACTAAAACGGAACAGAGTTTATAAACTGAAAAGCCCTTGAACATCGTGCTGCGACAATTGTAGACAAAAGAAAAATGACTCGCCTCGAGAAATTTTTCTCTATTAAACGGTTTATGTCAGTAGAGGTCTATCAGTATGCTGCTGGATCACACACTGCAGATGCACACAGTCCATCATCATCTCTCAGTCTGAATATAGTGCAAGCTGACCAAGTTCACTGCTAACCTCAGAGCCGGAGAGGCAAAGAAACATCGAATGAACTGAAAGTAACCTCTTTCTGTTCATAATTCTATAAGGCTGAACACTGGAAAGTTCACGCAGCAATCCACACAAGACACAAAAATGTAAACAACGAGCTATAAAATAGAAACTTAAAATTATTACCTAAGTGGAATCAATATTATAAGTGGCTTGTTATATTGTTGTGTTACATTTCCAGTTCAGTCTGTTGGTGAATTAAACTTAGATACACGATGTGAAATCGATGTGACTTGATGACATTCCACTTGCAACATAGTGTAAACATAGTGTTGGTTTTATTTTCTAAAGAGACAATTTTTCAGTTGCAACTGTTACTGTTTATGTAATTTAAGACAAATCATATCCAAATGCGCCAAATGTTTTCTTTTTTTTTTTCAATAATACATTATTAAAACCTGAAGGAAAATTACATTGCTGCAGAATAGATTATGAAATAAAGATGAGTTGACAGACTTTTGGAAACTTGAAGTGTTGCAGAAAGAAGGAGGAAATCTTTAATTGAGGAAATCGTTTTTGCAACTTGGCAGCAACTTAGCTGATGATGTCATGCACAGCGTCAGCAGGTAACACAGGTAAACTCTTTAGTTAGACAAATTGGACAGCAACTCACAGTCAACAGTTCAACACCCAGGGTAATAAACAAATATTGCGTTTCTGATATTCCCACTGCATCAGGTCTCCAAATTTGTCCATTTTCCCCGCCAGTGATCTCACTTTTCCCATTACGATCAAGGAAAGAAATCATTTAACCTCCCTTCTCCTTTTTTACTCTCCATTTTATTTCTGCTTTGCATCCTAAACATTTCCTCTTCAACTCATCTCGATTTGGGGTCTCATTTGAGGCATTATTTGGGCTTTGAAAAGCTCAATCAGCAGCAAACAACTTTCCAATTGGCATGGTTACACATCACCGCTGATGTGCTGTGCCATTCTAGAACCACAGATTAGTCTGACCGTAGAACAGTTTTACACTTTGCCTCAGTCCATAGTAAATGAGCCTCTGCCCAAAGAAGACGGCAGCGTTTCCAGATCATGTGCACACATGGCTTCTTTGCATGATAGAGCTTTAACCTGCATTTGTGGATTGCTCGGTGAACTGTGTTCACAGAAAAACATTTCTGGGAGAGAAGCCTTCAGATTCTATGAATCCTCTGATGATATTACCAACTGCAGATGATGGAATATTCAAAGTCTTCAGAATTTTACTTTAGAGAACATTATTCTGAAATTGCTCCACAATTTGTAGGGACAGTTTTTTTTGTTGTAGATTTCCGAACTTCTGTCCATTTTTATTCCTGAGAGACACTGCCTCTCTACAGTGCTCCTCTTTTGTACCCAATCATGTTACTGACTTGTTATCAATTAACCTAATTAGGTACTCCATTGTGTTCCTCCTGCTGTATTGAGGGAATAGAGGTACTTCAGTACAGAAATCTAATCCATCATTGTGTCCTCTGTTCATCTTCAATTAATCTCTACAGTAGTGGTCACAGATTAACCACTTCAGAATGACACATAAGGCTTTGCTGGGTTATATACTGGTGCAGTATAAGTGCATTGTCCTTAAAACCACGTATCTGATCAAAAATCTAGATCTAGATCTGACAGAGGATATTATAAACACATTTTCTTTTCCATGAAAGTCCTGCACAGCGATAATAAAATGACCCTTTTAACGAGGCACTTCCCTGCACGGTTCAAAACAAACTGACCACATGCAGTCTTACTGATCACATGCAGAAAAACACCTCATGCTAACGTACCCAACGCTAACATGAAAAAAAGTATGAGCTACAATAGAACATTGTGAGGCTTTTACTGGTCTGAGCAGACAGAAGCCCTGTAGTCTGTGGCTCTGTAACTACGGCACAACAGAATTCGATCATTAATGACACACGGCCCACCGTGTCTTTAACTTCACGCAGTGCAACTAAGAGTGATATAAAGAGAAACACACTATGGTCCCCTGAAAAAAAAAAAACGTTCAAAGCATTCTTACTGCAGCATTGCAACGTTAAAGACTTCACTCTAATTCCGAGTCATAAAATTGTATTTCAAACGAGGAAGCTTTTTTTTTCCTTTTCTTAGGAACATATTTCTTCATTAAGAAGTTTTCACATCCTTTGAGATCAGACTTTGCACAGTAATACCACCCGGTTATATAAAAATGTATCCTTTATCAACACTCATAACAAGCAAAATGATCTCACCCATGTTTTTCTATTCAGATAAAATGTGACTTTGTAGCACATAATCATGACTTAAAACAGATTTCTCCACTTGTCTTATTGATTTGCAGTTTCTCTCCCTCCTGTTCCTCCCCTCTCACTTCCCCCCTGCACTTCCTCCCTCAGTTCTTCTTCAAGTCTCTGACAGTCGCGCTGCTCATATAGACACTGCTGCCTTTGCATAATGCGGATGCACCTTCTGTAGGTCGAATGAAGCTCCTTCGACATGTGTCAGAAGCTTGCCGTGTTGGCTTGGACTAATGATGGCATAACGGCCAGCCCACTGCCCCTCAGCATATGCCCACTCTCACGTATGAGTGTGAGTGTATGTGTGTGTGTCTATGTGTGTATGTGAGTGCAGGTGGTGGCAGGTTTCGTCATGCTGATTAAAAGCAACCCCCTCCCCCCTCACTCACAAAGCCCCTCACAAAAAGACAGCAGGGAACATGAACCACTGTCAGGTTGGCCCAGATGAGGACACAGGATACGTGTCACCTGAATTTACCGGCCTAATATGACAGCCAAGTTGTGATCCCTTGTCTGGGACGTGTCACGTTTGCAGAGTTTGGGCTTATTCTCATGCAAATGATGTCAGGTTTGGACAGAATGTGAATGAGACTCGTCACACTGTCCAAGAGTCTAAGCCCAACCACATGACAGTGGTTCCTCGCACAGCTCGAGATGAAATAAATACGACATTTGACATTCAAACCTGGCAACCGAAACCAGGAATAGTTCAAAATAATGAGGAATTTGCGGGAGGAACCACAGCACCATGAGTGTAACCTATTTACCTTTTCTGAGGTGCTAAATAGCACATGTGCAGTCACCAGGAGGAACATGGCGAGTCTGCTCGTAAACATGCAGATACTCACAGTCTGCCACCCCTAGATAATCCTGTGAAGATTTTTTGATGGATTTGTCCCTAATTCACCAGATTATTTAGTACATTATTACACATTTTTAGTTACAGAAAGGGTACAAAATAAGATGAAGCCTTTTCTGATCATGAAGAAATTCCGAAATACAAAAATCTTTGAGTACTGAAGAATGCGGAGGAAGCCAGGCCAGTGACATGTCTTTCTTGTAGTGTTGTCACTCTACTAAGCACTCCATAATTTCATTAAATTAAACCATGGGCGGGCAGAAATGATAGGATCCCACCACAATGATACACTTATAAATGTCTCAATATTTCAGATGCTTTGACACAACAGTGACTTGCGGTGCATCACACCTGTGGGCTTTGCTGCACTGGAGAAAGGCTTTGATAGATCCTGAAAGACACTCCATCCATTCAGAACGGCGGCAGCCGTCATTATTCTCAAAAGAACCCACTTTGTCACTTCTCCAGTCTTCAAGAGCCTCCGCCTTGGCCTGATGAATTATGTTGTTTGTATCTTCCAAAACAAGGCTCTTTCCTGACAGGTACACAACACTTTACAAGATGCTTTTGACTGCCTGCAGATCTCACTGGGGACAAACGTGTCAACAAGAAATCGGATTCAAGTCTCTGTCCATGATGAGATGTCTCGGGTGATTTTAAACCTTCAGCTTCTCTTCAAATCTGGCATTGAGGCCTAACATTTTTACAAAAACTCAAGGTGCCATATTGTCTTGCTGTCAGGATACCAGCAGTAGGAAAAAGAATTGTCTGACACCTCAGGTTTATTTATGTGTTATGTGAGAAGTATGTGGGTTCAGCTTTGATCAACACCTAAACTTCTGACAACACTGATTTAATACATTTATATTTATACAAAGTGACGTTGCCTTAAAACTCTTGACATCAAGAATATTTTGAGGGGCTTTATCATCTGGAGTTGGAAAGCAGTGACAAAGAGAAGGACTTATTTAGAATCAAATGTGTATTTTCATCACCGAATTACCTCATTTGGGCGAAATCTTTCAGCTCCAAAGTAAAGTGCAATTTGGATGTAATATCTCGCTTATATGGCCATAAGCAGCCTTTTTTTAACTCCACAGTTACCAGATAGAAAAGGGGAAAACATCAGCCGAAACAGCAAGCAAAAATGGTTGTTCTTGGGGCTTAAAGAAATTGCAATAAAGCCATTTGCTCCAATCTTTAAAAATTTTACGAGGAGAGATTTATTAGGACGCAGCACCGAGCCTGATGTTTTACTGTTTCAATAAAATCTCGCTAAGTGGTGTCCATCCAGGTAAGTGAAGCTCTGAATGACAGAAATATTGACATGACAATATAGTCAACGTAGTGTATTAAACAAAAATTATGATAGTATATGTTGTTGATAGGAATTTCAATGAAAAAAAGGGAAAACATGATAACCAGTTTTTTTTCTTCACTGTTCTCTCCAAATGGGAAATCAAATCCACTCTCTCGCTTTTAACAGTGGTTTTAACCAACTGCTCCCCTCTCTGGCACGCCCTCCAGTTCTAGAGGTGAGAGATTTTTCCCGACACTGCTCCGCTTACAGTATGCGTTTTGAAAGTGAGGTGTTGCTTTTGTACAAAACCCCGATCAGCTCAAAACTGCCGCGAAAACAGCGAAAGGGGACGAGGTTAATTCACCAAAACCTTGCTGTCGGCATGAGTACACATGATGTGCGTGGCACATGGATTCAAGCGGTGCCTGCAACATGGTGTGCATCACGCTGACATGTAATACTTCATGCACGTACAGATGTTACTGCTCAGTACCAGAGCAGCTTAGTGCGACTCGAAGCGTTCCGTGTTGATTATTATAAATGGACAACAGGCTGCACCGTGACGCCTCTTGTCATAAACAGCCTTTTGCTTCACATCAGATCCGCACTGCTGTTTCCCGAGTGAATTTATTTCATTTATTTATCTATTTTAGAGCATTCAAGAGTTATGAACAAAAGGAAAATGAACAAAGCATCGACCGGCCAGACAAAGTCTTACGTGGATGTTTTGTATCCGTTGTGACAAGATGACTTGTTTTTAACCCCCTATCTGAAGCCACGTGTCTGTGCTGCGTGTTTACAACATACTGTGACTGTGCTGAGTAAATGATGCTGAAGCAGACACAATGCTTTAGTTGGACTATTTGAGCCGGACACAATTAAAAAGCATGGAAGCTGAAATTGAATTCTCTTTGTGATTGTGTGCATTTTCTTGGTAATGAAATGCACGTGATAGAAATGTACTAGAATTGAAGGAAAAGACAGACATCTTGGTATAGACAACAAGGCGTAAAACTAGTTAGAAAATTGCTACTTTCCATTGTTGCTTAATTCGGTAGTAATATTGATGATCTTGTTGGAAAATCTACTCTACAGTACTCCCTGTAACATCCAATAGTGCAACATGTGAGCTGCAAGTAGAATCATCTACATTTAAATAATTCTGTCAATTGTTTCAAGGTCCACAAAAAACCTTGTTGGTTCACTGGTCTGAAAAAATGACCAATGACCAAAAATGAAAAGGTGTGGCGTTCAAGTTCCACATCTACTCTCTAACAGACTAGTGTTAATTCTATGGGAAATTATAGTGACTTTGTAATCATGTTTTGGTTAAAACGGCACGGGGAGACACAGCAGCAATCGACTTTTTCTTTCACGAGTTTTGCCTCTTTTCAGGTTGTGTGGTTTCCAAACATCTATAATAGGTTAGTTTGAATCTTATGGACAGATCACGGCTTCTATAGTTGCTCTGTAAACAAGCAAGCTGAGAAAACCAACTTGACAACACGAGTGCAGCATTAAAGATGCAAAGCCACAGCAAACCTAAGGTTGAAATAAAAAAACTTTTAAGGTAAGATAAGATAAGAAACTGTTATTCATCCAATGAGGGGGGGGGGGGAATCCAAAATACTACTGCAGCAAAGAGGAAAGAAAAGCACAGTGTTGGAAAAATATAAAAATAGAACCGGTTTTGCAATTATCAACATCTAACGAAATAGCGTAATAATAACACACAGAGTCATTCAACGAGTTGTGACAACAATTTAGCATTTTTTGTGTGTCGTTGCATTCCACATAGTCGAAGGTGTTGAGTGCATTTCAGAGTGAAAATTAAATACCTGGATAGGCAACATTATGCAACATTCATTGCTTCATCAGTATGTTAAATTTCTGATGTTCAGCCAGTGGCCACTTTTGTGAGGGAAAAAAAAAAATGGTAAAGAAAACCACGAAGAAGGTGCTGACTGGGTCATGATTTCCAGGCCTTCAGTTGCCTGAAGATTAAAGCAAACCAGTGCGTTTCTGAACTTATGATCGACACTTGCCCCATAAAATTACACAACTTTAAGCCTTAGCGCAATTTAGACCAAAAACATTTTTTTGATAGCAAACCTCTTTATATTTGCTGTATGTAAAAAATTGGGCATTTTAAACTGGGGTCTATGAAGACTGACCTGCCTTTGGAAGCCGGTCCCAAGCGGCAATTTCAGAAACGGCAGCTTTTGGGGAGTGTTGGCTTAATTTTTCAGCCCAGTAGGCTGTTGTTTGCGGCTGTTCAAATAAATATTTGATTTGCGAAAATAAACTCAAGGCTTGAAATAAAGAAAGCTGAACATATTTCTGACATTTCAAAGGTGAAAGATTTGTTTTTGCTGTAGAGAAACCTGTGTTTTCTGTGTGTCCGTTGAATAAGTCATCATGGTTTTTACACATTGGTTACCTTTCTGTGCATTAAACTTCAGCACATATGAACTCTTTTCTGTATTTCTCGATGCTCCCCGCACATAAAGTATGCTGCCTGCAAGGCACTTGAAATCTTTTGTTTCTTGGGAGAAATGCCTCAGGCTAGTATTTAAGAGCTGCGTGGGGTGGGAGCACGTCGACTTAAATACCTTCAGTGGAGACATGTCATGGGCTCTTTTATCAAGTGTCTCACTTGCTGAACTATAAAGCTCAGCTCTATGTTAAACTATTAAGTCAAAAAACTGTATTTTTGTAGCGCTGTATTCTCTTTTTCTCTGAAGGGGATTACGTGTCTGTTTAAAATTGCTCACACACCCCAGCTTGAATCGAAAACCTCAAGTTCATTTCATACTTTTAAAACGGTGTGCAATACCTGTCAAGCAGCAAAGGAAATGTGAAAAAGCTGCTCAGCTGTCTTGTCTGCAGCTACCTGCGCGACATAAGTTTTTTTTTCCCTGACAAACTGAACTGTAGAGTGATAAGTAAGTACGATAATTATTGCTGTAGCTGTTGCTCTGACTGCACAGACAAAGAACCGAAAAGGATATTTTGCTCATGCAGATTGTAAAAATGAAAACTCTGCTGGGGGCTTTTGTCTCCCAGCTGCTTACTGTAACTTACTGTAACTGGACAGAATCAACACAAAAACAGACTCTTACGACCAGAGGTTTTGATAATAATGTCAAAGTTGAGCATTTTGGTGACAAATGTAAAAGCTTAAGCGGCACCCTGGTTTCCGTGGTTACAGAGTCCTGTGAGTTGGACTCCAATAGTGGAAACTTGAAGCTCTGAAAAACACTAAAATGTTCCACCAGGTGGACGAGTGGACTCTCAGTCCATTCCAGTGTCTATTAAGTTTTTAAGAACCGTTCCTTACGTGGCAAATATTCACTAACGTTTGCTTTTTGCGGTTCTGCTGTGGCGTTACCTACGATGCATTCAATAAAAACACCGGGACTCGAATTTCAAAATTCTGACAGGTGAAAAAAATAATTCAAGAAAAAGTAGGAGTGACCCAGATGTTAACGGGATGTTAATATATGCAAACTATCACATTGACCCAGCTGCTAAGAATGCTCAATACTAGTTCATACGCAAAACACAAGCTCATCAGTGTTTTTTCTGTTAGAATAAAGTAACAACAAGTCACAGAAGTTGTGTTCAAATTACAGAGATAATTCTTTGGAGTTGAAAATAGCGGGGGAAAAAAAAGAAAAAACAAAAGGTTAAATACATTCGTCTGACAGTCGCATTGTTCTAAAAATCACACAAACACTATGGTTTATTCCAGGACATGAAGTTTATTTAACAACTGAGGATAAAAGAATGCCATTCAGAATAACTGGGTCGATGACAAAACCTGGAAATCTGTCATGGGAGCGCAAAATGTTTTCAATCTTATGTACAGTCATAAGCATCACACCAAGATGCCAGTAAGTTTGTTTTTATGTAAACCACATTGAGGGACCTACTTTTCACTGAAAAAAAGGACATTTTTGGTCCAACAATATTTTGTAGCTTTGTACACCCCCCGCCCCCCGCCTCCCCCCTCCTTCCCATATTGGTCTAGAAAATAACATTGTAAAAATACACACAGTACAAATAATATTGAACTGTAAAGAGCAAGATATGCTGACATACATGTACTTGTTGATTATTCATACAATAGGTTTTAAACTTTACAACTGTAGGTTCACAATAATAAGATTGGTGGCCTACTAACGCAAATACTGTACAGGTTGAAACAACCAGGAAATTATGTTTTACAAGAGAAAAACAGACTTGAAACTTTTTTTTGTTTTTTTTACTTTTGTGATTTACTGGCAAATAGAAAATGTTAACCGTAGTTCCCAAACTTTAGTTAAATGAAGGTAAATGTAAAAAGGGCCTTTTTTTCTTCCTTCCTCGGACATTTCTTCATCTGTTCACGCTCAGTGAAAGTGCTGAAATCACCTCAACATTCTGGAGGCAATCATTCCCCATCAACTCCACAGAAACGGCTGTTGAGCAGGGACATCAGCTTTGACATCGTGGCTGAAGCTTAATTAGACGTTACACATACTAACTTGCTTTCCGTGAGAACATGCACAAACTGCTTCATAAATAATATGCGAGTTGTGTTGGAATATACTTATCCAAAAAGAATCATTCAAAAACCAGTGATCAAAGTAAGAGCATGGACCAGTTTGGAAACAGATGGACTGTCGCTCGGGGCTCAGATAAAATGCAATGCATTGGAGAAGCAACAATCAGTCGATGACTATATAGTGCCATGTCTGTTGCACCAATCTGTGAAACTCTCACCAAAAGTTCAACTTTTACATTGTGGTTCAGAGCCTCTGCAGTGTAAGTTCCTGCCATCCATAAACTGGATACTTATAGTATAAGTAGTGTTAAAGCTCGTGTTTTCGTGTGTTGTAAATACAGCTGTGGCACTATCTGAGATGACAGATTGTAGCTTGGGAGTTTTAGTGCAACAGTAATCTGTCATGCTTTCAGCTTCGTCTGACTTCACTGTTTATCAAACTTTTCCAGCTCTTTCACAAAAATCAGATGGTCCTCTGGCGACTTTCCATGTGTTTTACAAAGGTGCAACTTGATCGCATGCTTGCTCACGAATGTCCGATTGCACAATTTGCACTGATGCACTGAGCCGGTGTCTTCCTCTGTAAGTCCAGAACTGAAAGGCTTGTCCTCTGTTCTGCCGACCGCCTGCTGCTCGAGTAGGTCTATGGAAAGCTTTGAGAGGTCCTTTAGGGTGAACCCAAGGTGGGACTCCAAATGGTGAATGTAGGACGATGGAGTCCTGAACTGAGAAGAACAGTCACTGCACAAAAACAAAGCCTGGCCAGAGTCAATATTTTTGAGGAACTTTGTGCCCCCTGTCCGCTTTAACTGGTACTTTACATTGGCCAGCCAATGTGAGATAGTGGTCATGGAGAGACCAGTGAATTTACAGATGTGAACTCGTTCTTGGGCTCCCAAGTCACTTATTACAAACTTCCCCTCAGGGGTCTCTCGGAGACTGGAGACAAACTGGGCCTGGAGAATCAGGAGGTGCTGGGGATTCCAGTTTGACTGTCGGCCTTTCCTTCTCTGGATGGGAGACAGCTCCTCTATGCCGTCATCAAAAGTACAGCCATCCATATCCGATTTCTCGGAGACAGAGGACGGGGTTGTCGACTTTGGTGTCAACCGGCCGGTCAGATTCTTCACCATGTCTGAAATATCCATCAAAGCGTTCTCTCGAAGAGGCGGGGATGATGACTGAGAGAAATGTTTGAAAGTTGGTTTTCCGTTGTTGATGCTGTTTGGGGTTGTAGGGGCAGCTGTACCGTCACTGTTGTTTTTGGATTTTGTTAAGTCCATAGGCTGGTCATTGCCGTCATCGTGGTACTGACTCACAGGCTCTGCTTGTTTAGGCTGAGCAGAGTTGCCCATCTTATAAAGCATTGTAAATGGGTCCATGAAGGGGGTGGCCACTTTTGAAGCTTTCCCCAAGTGGTTGTTCATGACAGACTGCAAAGCACTGAGAGGACTGACAAGCGGTTGTTCAGGCGAGTGATCAGTGATGATGTTCAGATTATTGCAGCCATTGCTTACAGGTTTGTTTGGTGACTCACCCTCAGTTTTAATCTTGATTTCTATTTTAGTCTCTGTCTGCTCTCGTTCTTTACCTCTTGGCTCAGTTTGATCCTCTACTGGAGTGATTTTCACTGCATTTGAGAGGTTTTCTGGGTTGGGTGAAGCCCGTTTGTCCTTAGGATTTGGCAACGGAGACTTCGCAGATCTGCACTTAGTTTCTGCAGGTTTTTCCTCCATTTCATTCTTTATGGAATTTCTTCCCATTACCTTTTCCACCAGCTCCTCCATGGCCAGCATATTGCTCTTGTGATTTGGAGGTGAAGAGGGGCTATTAGGGGAATGGATCAGAGAGCCCATATCAGAGGACACTGCCTTCAAACTTTTGCTGCTGAACAAAGGCTGAACCTGTGCACACAAAGGCAAGGCAGACTTAAAAGATCCATGGAGCTGATAGGCAGCATGAATGCTGGGGTATCCACCCCAGGTTGGCGTTCCTGTTTGTGCCTTGCTAATTGCACTTGAAACTGTGTTCTCCAAAGACTTTAAGATGTCTAGGCCCCCTTTAGGTGTCTCCTCTAAGTCTTCCTCTGTAAGATACTGGTAAGATCTGGCCTTAGCAGGTTTATCAGGTTTTTCTGGGGAGTCTTCATTCTCCTCTTTAATTTTTTTCTCTGGTTCACTTACATCTATTCTCTCCTCCACTGTGTCCTCATCTTTCTTGTCCTCATGTCTCTCGTCAGGGCTGGAGGGCTGCAATGGGGAGTCAAGCTGGGATTTACCATTGGGTGGAGGGAGTCGTGTCGTACTGGGGGGCAAAGGAATCGACTGAATTTTGTCCTCAATTACAGGATCAAAAACTAACTGCTTACCCTTTTTAGAGGCTGAATTTGTAACTTTAAGAAAGTGTCCTGTGACCATCATGTGGGCTGTCAGTTGTTGCAAGGTGTCATGTGAACTGCCACATTCCATGCATTTGAGAATTTGTGCCTTTCGTGCCTCAAACTGCCAAGTGTAACTGGCACCATTTTGGTAACCGTATCGATTGTTAGGAGTGACGTAAGGATTAGCAACTTTTTGGTCTTTGGGAGACTCTCCCAGGAGTATGCCAGATGAGACAGACTCTGGTGAGCTTGGAGACATCAACTCCTGAAATGCTCTTTTTTTGGTAGGGTGGACCAGCTTAGAGGTGAGGGCTGGCATTGGTTCTTTTAGAGGCACTTTCTGATAGTGTTTTGTTTTAATCATGTGAACGCTAAGATCTTGCAAGGATTCAAACGAGTGGCCGCAGTACATGCATTTGAGAACTTTCTGGGCATCTTCTTTGCCTTCCATCTCGAGCAAAGAACGCTTGCGTGGTTTGGACCACTTCTTGCTTCGATCATCTTCGGAATCCTTGTTGTCATCGCGGTAGTGGCCCGTCTCGTTCATATGCACAGTTAGACCGACCAAAGTGTCATAGGCTGCACTGCAGTCCTTACACCGAAACTTGCTGGCTCCAGTAAATACCGGGCCATAAAGTTTATTGTTTTGTCTGTAAAGCTGCACGGTGCTGAAAAGACTGGGCTCAGGAAGGAGCTGGTATGGAGTATGCTGCAGAGTTTTGGCCAAAGCTGCCTGATGCCAGTCGTAGCCTAATGCTCCTGTGCTGCCGGAGCTTACGCTGATGCCACTGGTGCTGTGACTTGACACCAGTCTAGCAGTGGTGCTGCTGGTGGTTACATTGGTGGTGGCTGGAGCGTTGTTGCTGTTACATCTGCTCTTCAAATGGATGTTGCCTGAACTGTGACTGTTCAGAAACCCATTGCTCCCTTTATGATCGCTACCACTGCCATTGCTAGCCTTGATATTGTTCCCTTGTTTACTTTTAAGCATGTCCAGAGCGATGCTGGACCAGGAGGCATCTGAGATCAGGTTTGCATAGACAGCTTTCATTTTTGCCAGACTGTCCTGTAGTGAGAGACCATTGATGGTCTCAGTGCTTTCTCCAAGCTTCTCCTCTACCCTGTCTTGATCACTGAAGGAGGGAGGTGTGGTCTTAAGATCCACCAGTTGATCACTAGTGGTGCTGAGGGGAGAAGCATACCCAGCGTCTGGGTTAGTGCCATTGCTAATTGGAGAGTTTTGGCAGCTATAATGATCCCGTGCGTCATCTTCATCATTGAAAAGATAGTCTGCATCTTGACCATCGAGGGAAAGGCCATCATCCTGCAGATGTTCCTCATCGTCAGTCTTGTCCACTTTAAATTCATCGTCAGGTCCGTATGCTGGAAAACAAGATAAAAAGAAGAGTAATATTAGATGCTTATCTTTTAGTGCTGTAACACATATGACACACCAGAATGTAAGCATTGCCTCACTGAATGTGGGTCGTGGATGCAATAATCCTTGAGTGATTTTTGTCAATAGTCCCAGCCGAGGATACAGGTTTGCCATAATAAAGCAGCAAAGCAGCACAATGAGAGTCCTCTTCTCTGTACTGCCTTATAGAGCCATTGAACACTACAAGTCAGCAAGGGTAAAGAGCAGAGATGAGTGGAGAAATGTTTCCACTTAGTTTAAAAACAAGCACATTTTTAAAAAATGCAAGAAACAAATCTTCCATGTAGATGATGTACACAAAAGATGCTTCATCTGTTACTTTCCGACAGAAACTAAGATGGTTTTCTCTTTATATAACACAGTAAATATGATTTATTTACTTAAGACTCAGTGAATAAATAAATCGTATCGACTGCAGAAAAGAATATTTCTCAAAAAAGAAAACTATACTTTTTCTGAAGACATTTATATGCCAGAACAGCCTGCAGTCATACAGTTTATTTTTCAGTTGTATCGTAACCGCTTATCTGTTCCTGTCTGTGATTTGCCCAATTCCTCCAATGTGTCTTACATACTGTCGATTAACAAGTGAAAGATAGTGGAGGCAAATGCCAGCGTCATCAGCCTTGCCAAGCCACGGTTGGCTTGAGCTGACTTGGCATCGGCTGTGGAAGTCCTCACAGCGTGATGTTAGGAAACGGCCAGCGGACATGACAAGCCGTGTTGTTACTGCCTGTGCTCCTCGAGTACTCCCAGCGTCAAGTGTGCCATTTCAAAAGAGAAGGGATAATTTGTCCTATTGACGGAGGATGGCTGGTCTTCTCTCTCTATGCAATTGCCCGTAAATTTCACAAACAAAAAAAAAGAAACTGGTATTACAATTCACTTCGATTAGTCAGTTATTAAAAAATTTAAATAAAAAAAAGAAAAAGCTTATATGATATTGAAGGCTGATCAAGAGGGAAACATCACACAGAAGCAGGGAGAGGGAGGATACAGGGTTAAAAATGCTAAGGCAGCCTCCCCAATCCATCCCTCATAAGATGCTTGTCTGATGTGCCAGAATCAGTCTCCAGTGAGGAGGCAGATGTGCTGTCAGCTTCAAACAGCATGCAGCTCTCTATCCCATAATCGGAATGGACATAATACCTGATGTTTGTGAGGTGCCAGTAACTGCTGGGAAAGGCTCGAGGTCCTACACCTGGCTGCGTGCCTGTGCAAAAGTGTGTCGGAGAAAGCATTCATGCATCCTCACTTCTTGTTACTTCCACTTTACCCTGTGCTGGCTTTGCTATTAACTGTATGCTTCTACAGTCTCCACTGAAATAATTTAGAGATTCAGATGCTAATTATGAATGTTTTAACCTTTTGCCAAAGCAGCTGTAGCACTTTCTATCAACCTGTCTCATCCTCCCCATCAAGTTGCAGCCCACTGCATTAAAAGGAATGCAAAACTGAGCCAATTCAAAGGCAAAGTGGGGAGAGTAAAGACAAAACATCTTCACTGGCAAAGTGAGACAAACCTGACAGCATTACAAACATACACTCACACACGGAGAGCACATCGACACTAAATTCCACTCTGTCTCTGCCATCCTCCGTATGTTGCCTTGACAGGCGTCAGTGTCAGGAGTGTGTCAGTGTCAGCCGGAGGTGTCAGTGTCCACACAAACAAGCCTGAGAAGTAGTGGGAGGGGGAAAAGTAACAACAACAAACACAAGTCAGCCACAACCCCCCCGCTCCTTTTCGAGTCTCCTCCTTCACCATCTGTGTAAGAAAAGCTGCGGGTGCCACCGCCGGCTAATAAGGCAATCAGAGATGGAAAAGATGCTGACACGGCGGCTTTCGAGCGTCACTCAGAACAAAAGAGGAAGAGGAGAGGGAGGGAGACAGGGTTAGGGAGGGGATTAACACAGGAGGCTGGAGGGGAGGAGAGGGGAGAAAGTGTCTGTTGTGGTTGTCAGTCAAAAATGTAAGCCCACTTTGTGCTGTCAGGGAGGAGAGGCAAAAGAGAAGAAGTTCTGAAAAGAGTGGAAAAAAGATGCGTTTAGGCCTAAGAACAAGAAGTCTGTGTGTGTGTGCGCGCGTGTGTGTGTGTGTGTCTGAAAGAAAAAAATACATGGAAAAGAGTTGAACTGCTGACATGAAATGCTTCCACCATGCGTGTGTAAAGTTTCTAAGTGTTTAAGCTAGGTGTGGCTGATGAGTTGTGTGTGTGTGCGTCTAAAGTGTCACAGTGTATCAGGTGCAAGCAGAGATGCAATGTGGCTGGTGGGGGGAAAGCGAAGCCATCTGTGTCTGGAGAGTAGCCTGTCACTATTGTTGTGCCCAAAGTCCAGGATTTCCTGCTGCAGACAGGTGACACCACAGTAGGACATCCCCCAGTCTAACGCACACACACACACGCACACACACACACTCCTTCCCTCAAACTACATTCTCCCCCAAAGGAAGAAAGCTGTGTGAGGTCCACTCATGCAGAACATTTGTTTTTACATATATTTGACAACAACTAATTAAAAATTAGACTGCACCAATAAATAAATGCAGTTTTTACCAAGATAATTGTATTTGTAATGCAACCACCCAAATCTACTCCAGTTATGATAAGAATTACAGCTGTGCCTGAGAGTGCAAACAGTGAGAAAAATGATGGATTTTATTAGTCATTTCTCAATAATAATAACAACTGTAATAATGATAATAAAGAATCAAGTAAGAGGTATATTAAGCAGGACTTGAACTGCCAAACTGTCTTCTTCAAGGGAACACAAGACAAGCAGTGATAACTCGAGTATGACACGGTGCTGGCACATTCAACCCAGCTTTTTCCCCTTCTTTTCCCTTTCATGTGAACACTCAGCGCACAACATTTTCCCTTTAAACTTTCTTCATTTATTCACGTTGTCTCAGTGAAGAGGGCAATACCGGCTCTCATTTGCAGTGCTAATGTCCAATTCCGCCAGCTTTCACCCTGCTGATTTACCCTGCGTGCCGAGCGCCGCATCTGCAGCAGGGCGGCCGGCGAGGTTCCCTCACAACGTTTAGCGGCCCTTCAAAGTGGGAGCTCCGGCGTGGCAGTCTTATTTCTCTCTCCCGTTTCGCTTTGTCACCGGCCCCTCCATTCCCTGCCACTCACCTCTGATAGCTTTGGACAGGCCTGATCAGTGTGTGTCATTGACCTGTACGGTGTGCATGAGTGTGTGTGCGTTTCAGCAGAGAGAAGGCTGTAAATAAAATGACATTATTATTTCCTCTGTCCTATCATGTAGAAAAGCCAATTATGGTAATGCTTAGTATGTCAGGCAATCTCTGTCTCTCTCCTCTCTCCCCCATCCTGTTCTTTCCTGCTCCCCTTTTTTTCAATACAGGAGTCGCGGCTTTGGTTTCATAGGACCTGACACTCTCTTTGGACTACTCTGACGATGGCGCACACTGTTGGCACACAGGCCAGCAGCCTCGCCTCAGCTACAGTTAGCAGCTGTCGACTCACTTGATAGCTGTGTGCACGCATATGTGACACTGTAAAAATAATTTGAGACCTGCATTGCAATCCAAATAATAGTTAGGATAAATCTTCAAATCAATCCCAAATTTAAAGAGAATATTTCTTGTCTGATGTGATGAGAGCTTTTCCACATGGTTCAAATCGAGGGGACATTTTGCATTGCAGCCGGCTTGCAACACATTCCAAAGCTCCATTACAGAGTGTTGCTGCAGATACACTGTATTAGTCATAATTTAATCTACAGCTTCCTTGACCAGACAAGTAAAAGCTTACCTAACAGCACCTCCTTAGTTGCCTCCTCCCCTAACCCACATAGAATATCCTGCCATATGGCACAATAGCTCTGGGGCTTCTACTGGCTCATACAGTATGTTGTACAAATCCACCTCCTCAGCTTCCACAGCTTTAACATTTGGGAAAAACAAAAGGGCCACTGCAGTCTGCTCTTCATTCTGCTAACTACATGGAGAGACAGTTGTTCCTTACTTTGACTAAACACAGAAGTCTACCACCTCATTGTGTCACCAGATACAATGTGTTTCACTGTCCTTCTTTGGCCTTTACATACAGGACCGGGGGAATTCTTTAAGTTTTAAAGTACGCTTTCAAAAATAATGTTGTGAAGAATTCGTACTAAGCATCTCAGTACAGAGTGCCAAAAAAAAAAAAATCAGCATTTTGTGAGACAAAATTTGCATTCATGGTCTGAATTACACATGACGACTTGTTTAATGTTCTCTCTTGTGGACATCGCTGACTCTGCACCATGGTAAGCCCAAAAAGTAGATGAGAAGATGGTCGCTAAAGGGACAAGTGTGTCTTTTAAAATTTGGCTATTTCAAACCCCAATGTTTTTCTAAACCAAATCAAGCATATTTTGTACCTAAACATAACCGGCCAGTGACTTCAAAAATATGTAAAGTTTACTCATCATGCCCCCAGATGGGATGTGAACTTTGAGGGTTAACGGGGAAATGATTACAAATGAAAAAATAAATATCCATTTGCAAACTTTGTCCTTCTTTTTAAATCCCTTGTTAATAAAAAGGGCCATGTCCTTTGCGACCCAGGATGTTGAAAAATGACAGTAAAAGGAGTGCAAACTTTCCATCATTCATGTGTGCATTTATACAGTCTCGGTGTCATCAGTCTCTTTAATCAGGGCTTTGTGGGTGCTTTAATATCTGTGGCAGGACTATTTGTTCTTCTTGCAGCTAAAAATGATTCTGAATGAGTCTGACTGGCTTGACTTTACTTTATTTATCAATGCTGCAAAACGACTCTGGCAATTAACACCTTCCTAAAAATACGACACCAAAAGTCTTTGCTTAATGATATATATATTTCAAGTAATTTGCAATCATGGTAACTAATCATGTGCTAAAAGCGTTTCTGAATGGGTCATCTAAAAAAAAAAAAAGCATCTTACATCTGGCTAACTTTCATTTGTAAATTAGAAAAACAGAGAAACCATGAGACGGAAAAGATCAGCGATAAAAGAAACTGCATTCCAATTTCCTTCTTGAAATGCCAACCAGTTCTGACACCCCATGACAGTGACTGTGGTCTATAAATCACCTTCTCCCTGAACTGTCAGTGCCCACTTGTTCTGAGATGAAACAACAGCCGTTAGATCACTGGTGCAACAGATTCCAGCCCTGTCTGCTCAACTCTCCTGCCAAACCCTCCACACCCAACCATCGAACATTGCTCTGGTGCTGCACAGACATTTCAAACCATCTGGTTTGCTTTCGGACAAAGTATGGATAAAGCATTACTGCTGCTAATTAACAATGATGTGAGTGAGATTTAGTCAAACTACGCCAAGAACTGAGTCAGTCAAGGCTGTATCAGACAGATGTAATTCATTTAACGTATCTTATGTTGTGTTATAAACAAGCGGCAGTGAGTACAGACTACCTGAAGTTCAAATTTATACACCTATGTAGTCTCAATCCTCTATTCCACACAAGTCTATTTTTGTCTTAAAAGAGCGGCTTTTTAGAAGGAAAGGTGTTCTGTTGAAATCTAAAAGGAATGATTCACAAACCCGACATGCAAACAAAATTATATGGTTTCATGCGTTCTGCATAGATGCCATCTTTTGAATTCACCTGCATTACCCCTGACAGTGGAGCTTCCCCCAACTAAACAACAGCTGCTCCCATTGCCTAGCAACAACCACTTGATGGATGACCCCAAAGATGGATAATTACCATAAATCACTATGGTTGTGTGGAGAACAGAGCCAGAAAATCATTGCGAAGAAAAAAAGGAACAGGACGAAACACAGTTTGAGCTGGTGTGCACAATGTTTGGGTTAACTTCATCCCTCTTAAAATGACCAAATTTGGCTTTTGATGGGTTCCTCTACAGGTAAAAAGTTATCTGGTGACTGGAAAGTTTAACTTTAGGTTTCGGTGCATGTTTTGAACGTGGCCAGTGTTTAGGACAGAGAATGTATGAATAAGGGCTGTGAAATGAACCCTGGTGAAATGACTCATGGGATAAAATGTGTCCCGAAGGAGCACTGACAAACAAAATGGACCGAGGAAGGAAGAAAGGAAACAGCAGACGAAGAATGATGACAGCACAGATGAGCTCAGTGCAACAAAGAAGATGAGGCAAAAAGAGGAAGTGTGTCTACAGCCTTCGTGAACATGTACATTTAAGTGTTGCGTGAGTGAGTGTGTGTGAGTGACAGAGGTAGACAGTATGTTAGAAGGAAATGAAGAGAAAAATAAAGCAATGACTTAAATAAAAAAAAAAAAGAATCTGGGAGGACAAAGGGCCAAAACAGGGTCACAACCTAACCAGTTTGGTCTAGCTGAGTCTGGTTGCACAATAAGCCATCAATCAACCTTCTCTGCACTGTCAGCCCTCCCCTCAATTTAGAGGCCATTCAGTTTGTACATTGCTTAGAAACAAAACATTGAAAAGGAACCAAGGCACAGAGGGGAAGGAAAAAAAATACTACTGTACACATGCAAGCACAGACACTTACACGAACTTGACTCTTTACTCTCTGAAGCGAAGCGGCACGGCAACACAAAATTGTGGAACAACAAAATTCGTCACAAAATATTTGAATCATGAAAAGGATGGAAGGCAAAACGTCATGATGACATTTTGGGCTTCTTGTGTGGCTTGCAGATATCTGGATCATTGGTAACAAATTGGGCAAAGACTCTTGATACGCTGCTTCTCTTTGAATTGAATGTTTGAGTGTTTGAACTCATGGATTAGTAAATTATAAAAACTGGGACACAGAAAGCGTCCTGGTTATCATAAAACCTTTGTCTTTTACACCAAAAGTAGCCGATTTAAACCCCCCCCCTTTTCAATTCCCAATAGGAACCTGTTTACCCTCAGTGCTCTAAGGGCTACAGAACCGGAGGTGCACCTAACACCACAACCTCCCAGGGGACAAGCAAGCTACAACAACATGAAATCATGGCACATTTTATCTTGCTGGCTGTTGTGGATCACAGTCTCTGATAAGCACGACTTTCTGAGATAATTAGGCAGGTTTATTAATTGAAGCAGTAATACGGCCTTTAAACCAGTAGGCTGTTTTTGGTTGTTTTTCTCTCTCCTTTTTCTTCTTCTGCAACTGATCCGAGGTGACTGAAAAAATGGATGTACCATCAATAATCTCTTGAGAATTAATAAAGATTGAATGAACAAATTAAAATCATCAAGTTTTTTTTTTTTTTTTTCCTGCTAAGGGAACATTTAGCCCAAACAGTCAATTTGAAACACATTTGCAACATCGACTCGTCTCTCACACTCATCTAAAAGAATATCGCTAATTTGTCAAGTGGATGTTTAATGTGGCTCTCGAGTTAACACAATAGCGTGTCCTTACTCTGCCCCTGAAAGGAAATCCCCTAAATGTAGAGAGTCCACTGTAAAAAACTGATTTGGCTGTTTTCTGTGTTACAGTCTAAAACTGTTCAAAATAAGATAACAAGAGGCGCACATAGAATACACACACAGTTGTGACTACAGAGGACTTACTCTTATCTCCTTAAAACACGTCTCTGCCTTAAAATTTAATGATTTAGCCAAAGGGACTTGCTTCTTGTCCCCATAAGGAAGACATGTCCCCACCACGTGACTGTCTAAATTCATTTAGGTCCCCACAACGTGAGTAATACCTGAATCACATCCACCCACACATATATTATTTTGTCTAGCTGCATCAAAGCATTTCATCACTTCTCTCTACCCTCATCTTTTCTGGGTGGCATTCAGAAACAACCCAAACACCACACAATAATGCAGCAGGCAACTTTGTGAGAACCAGACCTCAGAGATCTGACTTACATCCCTCCCCCAACATGCACAAAGACACACAAAGAAATAACATCTTTAGAAACCATAAAGTCACTTCAGGGAAATTAATTAGAACTGCAAACCCTTCAGGCAGGAGGCTGCTCGGGACAAGCAAACATCCCCAAACATTTTAGTGCTTTTAACTGCATGTGTCACCAGGGAAATTCCTGCAATTGTGTCCCATCAAAACCATTATCCTTTATGCATCGCCACATTTCCTTTTTTATTCTGCCTGCTCAAGTGAAGAGTTAGTGCTGAAGTTTGGCGCTCCATTAAACAAAGTTGCACTGTTTCATTTCAATACTAGCTCAGGATTTAAACATGATGAGCAGAAAAAGGGGGGGGTAACAAAAAAAAAATTTTAAGTAAAGAATAAGCCGAACCAGACAGCAGCTTGGTGTGTGTGGACTTTTCTCTCTTCCCCGATGACCAATGCAGTAAAGTGACAAAAGAAGAAAAGATGGGAGGGAGGAGGGTATGGGAAAAAAAAAAAAAAAGGGATCCCTGGAGAAAGTCAGTAAATTATGAAGTGGGCTCTTAAAGTGGACTAGCATCAGTAGCCATCTCACCCTAAATGTGTGTGTGTGTGCGTGTCTTTGTGTGTGTGAGAGAATGTGTGTACAATGGTTATGAACGACTTCACAGTGAGAGAGAAAGAGGCAGGAAGAGAGGAAGCAATCCTTCAACAGAGCACAATATCAGACTGCGGACAGACAACGAACGGCTGGAAGGTTCTGGAAACGAGAGAAAAGCCTGCCTCCCTCACATTTCAGCTCCTAACGCCGCCTCCCAAAGTGCCCTCCATCTAAAGCTAACACACATTCATACACGCACACACATAAATGGCACCATAAGTCTATATCCGCAATCAATCTCCGCTATGAAGACGCATCCATCTTCAGTAATGTTAATGGGAGGGTTTTGTGTGTGGGAGGGGGTGGAGGACAGGGGTAAAACAGAGGGTATGTGACTGCAGAGCTTACCTCAGAGCAACGTGAGGTAATATGTGTGTGTGTCTAATAGAGACAGGGTAAAATGAATAAAAAGTGAGAAGGGAGCTATGTGCATTTGTGCGTACATGTTAGCGTATTTGTCTGCGTGTCAGGAGGTCAGGTGTGTGCGTGAGTGGGAGAGTGACTGATGGCTGTCAGCTTGCATCTGGCAGAGAAAATAAATTAAGCTTATGAAGACAAATGAACAGGCAATGGAAAGAGTAAAAAAGGGTGGAGGGGGATCAAGAGTGAGTGGGATTCAGGAAGGAGGAAGGCAAAATGAAGGAGAAAAAGCAATTCTTTGTGTGCGAAGTAGCATGAACCTAGAAGGAAGAAGATGGAGTTCTTTTAGGCTGCCAATGACTGATCATTAAGAGGGACGAGTCTGCTGTTGGCAAGAGAAGGTTTGGCTTCTCTGGCTGCAAGGGGAAACATATATGTGGGTGTATGTGTGTTTGCACAACCCCTTCCAGGACATTTAAAGGCAGAAAACCTAAATCGTTTTTTAAGCCATTTTCTTTCTTTCTTTTTTTAAACACAAGCAGACAACATTTTTTTACGAGCACGAAGCAGCTTGGGTGTAGTGTGATCACTGGGTTAGCATCTGAGCTGGAAGTGCCTCTCAGTGTGTGCTTCCTCTGCTTGCGTGTTGGTGTCAGCGTGTAACCATGTGTGTTCTATCTCTGCAGATTTGTCAGTGTCTCTCCCATGACACACTCGCCTTGTTGTGAGTGGAGGAGAGCTCTTGGAGGGCTTTGTCACGCGGCGGTCTGTTCTTTTCCTGAGGCCTGGCGCCCCTCGTTTGATAAATGACACATGTCATTCTGTCAGCCCCTGCCATCCGGGCTGGGAGGCCCCGAGCTGATGTATGGCCGCCCAGGCTAAAGGAAATCGGAGTGTTTTGGCAGCACCCTGAGAACACGGCCTCTTATTCTGGTGTCTACTTTTGTGCCTGTGTGTGCATGTGTGTTTGTGCCTGTCTGTCTGCAATACTAAGCATGTTTAATTGTGTGTGTTGCACCTAAATGTGAGTGTCTGCGTCTCCACAAGTAGTTGTGAGTACATGTGCAATGTGTGTGTGCTCTCAACCTGTCAGGCAGACGGGTAGAGGGAGACAAATCATCGTCGTGGCCGCCCCAGCTGTTCCCCAAATTTGGTGCGAGGAGGAGAGTGAGGGGAAAAAATCTTGCCGTTTGAGTTTTAAACGGCTGATGCTTCCCAGAAACGGGAATGAGTGAGAGGACAAGTGGAGCTAAGTGCAAACGCGCACTCTCTCACTCTCTCTCTCTCTCACACACACACACACACACACACAGTTGAATAAACTTTAAAAAAAACAAAAAAAAAAACAAGCCAGTCCCAGATGAAAGCAAAAGACAGTCAGAGAGGTTTCTGTTGCAGGCATACATGTCCATGTATACATGCAAACACACACGTAACCATAGGAAAACAAAGTTTCAGCAAGACGTTTTAACCTTAACCAAACCGACAGGCTGACAGGACAGCAAAACAAAACCTCAGCTATGTTTACAGAACTATCAAGCATGAATATCTGCATGAACTCAGATCGGTACGAAGCATTTCACCCCGACATGTTTCTGTTCTTCTAACCTTTATCAACTATGATGAGCTTTAATCCAAACCCTCAAAATCCTTTTTCTAATTCATCTCCTGGTCCAAAGAAGATTTTCATAACTACACACACCAAGCAGCCGCACGCACACACAAACACTCTTCCCTGGTGGAGGACGGTCCCACCTGGAGGTTGTGAACTCTGTATGACCCCGTTTGATTGGGTGCGGGCCGAACTCCCTCCCCCTCTCCCACGGAGAGAAAAAACGAGGGAAGGGGAAAAAAAACAGCGTCATTAAGCAGTGAGTGATGAGTGGCAGCCATGGGTGACATCCTCCCCTCTTTCTCTCTCCTTCGCTTTCCAACTGCTTTCATTCTGTTTTCTCTTCTTCCCTGCCTTGATACTTTTCACTCCCGCTTTATTCACCTCTCTCTCCATCCCTCAACCCCTCAAGTCATTTCTCTTTCACTCCTCTGTTCCTTTGCCTCCTCTTTTTCCACTACCCTCATCCCTCCCTCCCTTGCACCCCCCCCCCCTCCTTGGTTCCCCGGTTCTTTTTTGTCTGCTGTCAGTCTCTCTTTCGCCTCTTTTTTCACCCTCTTATGCCCCATCCTTCTATTCCTTCTTTTATTGAGCACACAATAGTGCTTTGCTTGGTCCTGTCTGGCTCTCTGGCCCCAGTCTTGTAGACACTCAGCTCCTCCGTACATAATTGATCCCAAAAAAACCAGAAGCAATCAGAAGCGCACCAACAGTAATTCTACTGTCTGGCACTGCCAGTCAGAAATTGTCCAACAGCATTTAGTTTTCAGTCTCTTCATGAGTACTCAAATTCATTAAAATGTTCCTGTTTTTTTTAAATCATAAAATACATTCGCAGCAAGTTAACAAGCGTCTAGATGTTCAATATGGGTTTAAACTTGAAGGGAAGTCAGTTCATTTTTATAGGAACCCCCATAATCTCCAACAGAAGTGTGAAACTCCTTCTTCCTTTTTTTTTCCTTTCTTCCGTCTAGTGAAACATACTGAATTTTTCTATGGACTTTTGAGAGACTGCACGGTGCGCCAGGAAGCTGGATAAACAAGGTAGCAAAACAGGCTAACAAACCGCTAGCTTGTCAGTCTGACTGATCTCTAAGTCATGAACATATTCAAGTAAAAAAAATTTAAAATAAATTCCTAATAGTATTTAGCAAACATTGGTATTGGAATAATGAACAGCTGTACAACGCATAGAGTGGATGAATAGCGGTTCATAGAACAACAAAATCTTTCACAAAAATTATAGCCAGGCAGACAAGCCTGTACTAACTCGCCTCTTCCCCCTTCTCTCACGATGATTTCATGCGCATATTCCATTAAACTGGATGGGAAACATGCCAACATTAGCCTCTCATTCCTGAAGTGAATCTATCGACAGAACAAAGTGTCAATGTTTGATACGTTCACATGTGTCTAACATAAAATCTAAAGTAAGCTTTCAACTGCACATTATGCATTTCAGAGTCATTCTTTTAAAACACATTGGGGAAAATCCTGGATTATTATAGCAGAAAAATGAAGCCACCCAACAAGCCATCAACAGGCAACGCACCTGGAACTTTTCTCAAGAAGCTACATAAATAGTTTCACCCTGAAATCTTTTGCTTTTCCACTGAGGTCTAAGGTACAGGGTAGATTTAGCAAATCAAGTGCGCTAAAGTGTTGAATATCTCTCCTTGCTGGAGAGTCGAGGCTTCAGTGCGTGTCACTGTTTACTAAAAATCGTCCTACATTTATCATGTGTACAGGATTCATTCACTCTCCAGCTTGCCCAGCCGCACCGCATGCCGTGTCTTCTCAGCTGAGTGAAGCAAGCGTGAATGGCTGAGGTTTAAGTTTAAATTCTGTATGAGCTATATTGCATTTCAAATGTAAGATGGCTGAGACAGAGAGGTGGAAATAAGCTGCTTCCATGGTTGCATTTGAAAAAAAAAAGTTTTTTAATCACTTAAACAAGAATGATTTGTTTCAACTCTGTGGGTGCCGCTCACTTCTGCCTGTCTGGCTAACTTTACGTACAGAGAGAAGGAGAAGAATCTAACAAGGTGACGGGGTGATTGACTGAACGTGATAAACATGATGTTAATCAGTGCAAGCTATTCTGCTCCTTGATCTTGTTTAGTTTGACAAAGTTTAATTAAACATTCCTGACGTGCCCAAAGTGCTCTGCTGAAAACACGTCTTTATTCCCTTGTCAAATATTATCTTAAATTAACATTATTTTTACAGTAAATGCAGTCAGTTACAGAAACCTTTGCAGTTTGTCAATGCACATTTTGACAAACTCGTCTAAATGATGCTACAGCTCCTGTTTCTCAAACCGATAAGGTGACATATTTTTTAATTAAACCGGGAACGAACCAATCTGACAAAAACAACCAACAGTTGTTTTTTTCTTTTCTTTCAAAAACATCAAGCGACTGCAGGATTCTCATTCTCTTTCTGAACAGAAACATGTTGTCTTGCTCCCGTATCAATCGGTTTGGTTCGAAAAGTCTATTTTGCTTAGGGAGCTTTAGCAGCAGCCATGATGTGAGCTGTTCGAATTCTCCAAATGCAAAGGAAAGGAGATCCAATATTCCCTTAAGATCCTCTCGAGCATAGGATACACAGAAGAATTTCCTTCAATGTTTTAATGACGAACCTTGATAATAAAGTAATAGTCTATATCATCTCTAATATGGTATATATATGAGATAATCTTTGTGTAATAATATTATAGGAAACCACACTTTTTGTAGCATACCGTACTTATTGAATATTTGTAGTTTCAGTGCTGCAGAACCACATCACAGCTTAGTGTAAGTGTGGTTGAATTGTCATTACAATTCATGGCTGTCTTTTCCTTAGTCACTGAGAATATTTTCTACTATTTCTCCTTCACCCCATGATGTTTTCCATTAAGGTCAAGGAAAAGAGCTTTGGAGTTCAGGAGGTCTTATTTCTACTATTCGACCCAAGCGTATCCATTTTAGCAGGGGTTCAAATCATGACATTTTCATGATTGATACTGATGTTTGTGCTGTCTTAATGCTTTCCGTGCACAAAAAAAATGAAGGACAATTAAGTGCGTGATGTAATCACACTTTATGAACTATAAATGTCAAACTCTCAGGAACAAAATGCTAAATTCTGACCATTTTCTGCTTTTCTTAAAATGTTTACATTTGGGAATTTTGGACGACTGATCATACATACTGGATTTTATGGTATCACTTTTTTGAGTTTTGATTATTTCATTTAGATTTTTTTCTTTTTTCCCCTCCGGACGCTTGCATTTTAGAGACCCAACTGAATGATCCAGAAAATAATTTACAAACAGATTAGTAATTGAAATAATATTCAGCCTCAAGTCAAACTGTAACATATTGGATAAAGATCTTTCAAACCTAAATCAGATTTTGGAAAATAACACTTGCAGCTCGACAATAAGCTGCAAGCGGCGAGGTGCAAAAACTGTTTATGAGTCATTACTTGGGTGCTCCAGTCCAGCTTTGGTGATATTGCTTTATTTGAGCTTTTTCTCTTTTCTAAAACCTAACAGCGGTTTTATCAGATGACTTTTAGAACAAGGCAGGCTTAAACTATGAGACATGGCAGGAAGAAAAAGAACTGGCAGATTTAGAATATGGGAAGGGGGGTGCAGAGTAGTTCAGTAAGAAAAAGCAAACCACACTCACCTACACACACACACCCATTGGAAGTGGGAATGTGGCCATTTGTGGACTCTGAATTTAAGCCTGGATGAATTCCAAATATAGTGTAATCATTCAGCATGATGTCAGATATATTACACAGACTTTTGCAAATCCAAATCAACAAGTGGTACTCAAGGTAAAAGCTCAGATAAAAGCCAATGCTACTAAATTAAATGGACCGTTAATCATGGATGACACAACAAGAACAAACTTTTAACTGTTTTTAATGGATGTTAACCACTTTCGGGTCCATACGTCACAGAAAGTGAGCAAGTATCAACAATGAGCCACAATCTAACCAAAAAGATGGAATAGAAGGATAACTTTCCCGAAAATGTATCAAAGCAACAGCATACTGAACAAATACAGCAAATCGTCTTTGTTAAACTGGCTCAGAAGACATGACATTGTTCATTTGGTTGCACTTCTGGCAGCTTTCAGTGTGGACGCAAACACAAACATCTTTCAGTGTTTGACGTAGTGGCAGCCCTATCATCGGGGACCTTTGTGGAGGGACATGCGAGAGGCAGATGGACAACGAGAGACAACAGGCCAGCACTCGGGTCATCGTACAAACAGGGACAGGTGATCAGAAACAGATGCTCAGGTGGAAATCCAGCCAGTGTGCTGGACAGACGGTTGGCTTGACAAGGGAAGGACTGAGTGATGACAGAGACACGCTGAGAGAGGAGGGTGTAACAAGAGGCCTCCCGCTGGTCTTTCAGAGACAGACGACTTAGAGGGACGGAGCTGGGCTTATACCCCCCTGCGACTGTCACTGTCTGAGACGGCACAGCGGCTCTGGTGAGATTTGGGAGGAATTTTCTGGGGCAACATGTGGTGTTGTTGAACTGATCCCGAAACATTATATCCCCTTTTAACTGCCCATCAAGTGGAGCACTGAGGCTGATGACGTTTAAGTGATTACTTTGCGTAACCCCGAGCAAACTGCGGTCAATGGGTGTCTTTCAAACTAAAGCACCAGACAAAGCTGAATAGCCCCACGCTAACAGCTTTGAATTCTACTCCTTTGCAACATGCTGTACGGATAAACTGTCTGCAATGGCTCTTGGAAAATATGTGACAGTCATGTGTTTAAACTTCAAAGAACACGACACAAGACCTCACTGCTCTGTGACCTTTTAGATTTTCACGACTGCAGGAGGTTGCTGACATCAGTCTTTTTGAGAAAAGAGATAAAGATTCTTGAAATATGAGAACAAGGCCAGTGGGCCTGAAAGAGGAGAGTACCACACTCTCCTTTTCAGATGTGGAGTTCATGTTCTTGTAACCAGTTCACTGCCTCTTGAGCATCCGGTGAGAGAACGATAGATGAGGGTGAGAGACAGGGAGGGAGATGAAAGAAAATATGAACAGGGTAGGGGAGAATTGAGTCAGTAAGATAGAGATTGATGACAGATAGGAAGATGAGAAAAGGCTCACAAGGAGGAGAGAGGAGGCCAGTAATCCCCCTAAACAATGAGCAGTGAGAAAGACAAGAGGGAGCTGTAGATGTAAAAAGAGGGAGAGGTGGCGCTACACTGGGCTGCAGCGTAACCTTCCCCAGTGTCCGCTCTCAAGGACATAGTGTCATGTTAACTGTATCCATTCCCAGATGGCTTATCTGCAGTAAACTAGTGTCCAAAAAAATTATATTCATTGCTTCTCAACCCGCGTTATCGAACAAACACCCCATGGGGGACAGAAATTTCCACCTTTTGCCGACTTGCGGTGACTGCTGTTTGGATATGCTAAGGCCGGCTTTTATCAATCACCGTGTAATAAAAACAAGTACCTGTCCTCTTGCGATAAACAGTACCAGTTGTTGCCAGTTTTAGCACAACGTGCTCTTCGTACAGCTCTCTTTAGAGCTATGAAAGGAAAAGAAAACTTTATCACAAGCTTGTCTGTATGGTGCTGAAGCTTCTCGGGGGCGGGGGGGTTACATTCAAAACACCATCAGTGTGTAGGAGGGATGCACATATCGACCTAACATCTATATCGGCCAATGTTCATGTTCAATGTTGATTATAACATGAACCAATGGCAGTGGCTGCTATTCATCTGGTGTGTCCTGGTTGTGACTTTGCCCATAAACTGAACAGATTTATTTACATTTAATGTTTTTTGGGCCATGTAAGTAAGGAAAGCTCACCGAGTCAGCAACGGTTTAACAGGCTTAAAGTGATCTCCAACAGGCCTTTTTTTACATTTTTTTTTACACAAAAGCTGTCTTTATGCGAGAGATTATAATAAGGGTTCATTCAAAGATTGCGTGATAAAGGGCTGGAATCCTTTCAACTGTTAGGTTATTTTTTTATAATGCATATCCCATTTTTTCCCCAAGCTTTAAACGGAAATAAAAAGAAAACAATCTTTTATTAATCAGTATCGGCCTGGGATTTCACAATCGTTGCATCCCTGGTGTGCAACTGTCCTCCAATCACAAACAAACCTTTCACCGAGCAATCACAAAAAAATAGAAAGGTTTGTTTGCCTTCAACAATTTCTAGTTTGTTGTGAAACTCTGATAAAACTATGCTGCTCTTTTTTATCCATCTGAACCCAGATGGTAGTTTTTATGTTTCTGCTGACGCATCAATAATCAGCTTCACACCAGTTAAAAAGCTTATAACCTTCAGTTAAAATGTGTCTTATTTGTCTTTCCTAGGTAGTGTTAGCATGTTAGCGCTTGAAGAGCGCATTCTCCACCGAGGCCAATGAAAAGGATCCAGATCTGCCTCCAAATTTTTCTTTTGCTCATTTTTTTTTTTTTTTTACAACTTGGCTTCAATCTTATATCCATGATGTCTATTTATTTAAAAAAAAAAAAAACTATTAATGATTTAACTAAACCGTAAACTCCATGATCTAGAGGTGGCCTGAGACGATGTCAAGGACTTAACATTGTATGCCCCGACACGAGTACTTGGCTCTTCCTGTAAAGTTACACTACGTCTACCTGGCAACAGCAAAGTATACGTGCTGGATGTCTCGCAGTGCAGCACAGGCACATATAATCAGCAGCTAATAACGCCAAGTTGGGAGTCGCTGGCCCAGCATAAATCAATGGGCAAAATAATTGCTAATACACTGCTTATTGATTAGAGTGCCCGCCACGCACTCATTTTCTGGGCAGACTGTAGCAAAGCGCTAACGCACTGACAAGGTTAAAGTGCTATTTCTCAAAAAAAAAAGCGCACAGATAGACAGCTGGGCAGGAAAAAAAAATGACTACAGGGCCTCTGCAGTAATTCTTAATTGACACCTGTCAGAGCCACGGCAGCAGTCACAGCTGCTGCAGGGGAACGTCTCCCCAAGTCTTGTTCGTCTGTCACTTTTAATACCTTTTCTTCATAGCCCCTCTTTCTCTCCCTCGGTTGGATTCTCCACCTCTGCCACATCCGCTCGCACCCACCCTGCTGCACACCAGATGTTCGAGACTGGTTAACAGAAGCAGCACAACTTCGAGGCCAAACGGGGCAGCGCATCCGGTGGCAACTCAGTCACAACATCAGCGTTTGTAATGATTAGCTTGTGGAGCCGAGGCCATTTTTCAGCCTGGCTGACGGAGCATGGAGAAAAACCTCAAATTTAGTCAAGAATTTCAAGTCTGAAGTATGAAGACATGAGGTGCTGCAGTTTTAAGTTCATTAAGGAGAGTGGAATAAAAAAAAAAGAAATGTTAAGTGATTCTTTCTCATGAGAGGAAAATGCGGTCTCTCTCCTTTAGACAAACACGATCCCAGCAGACTGCAACATCTCAATACTGACAGCTTCATCCCGGTGCACACTGTCAATCATTCAAGGACACACACAACACGCATTTATACAAAGACCATGCAGACACACAAGACTGCTGCATGTCAAAGAAAAAACAGATAAATAGGGGGGTAAACAATGAAACCGACACAGTGTGTATACAGTACCACGGAGGAGTGACGGTGCTCCCCTGAGCCCACACTGGTCTCTGAGCAAACCCTGGACCACCCATCGTCTGGTCCTAAATCATGGCTGATCGTGTGTCTCTCTTTTTCTGCATTCTTTTTCTTCCTCCACACTCAAGCCAACCACTACTGTCTCAATCTTACACTAACAAAAACACTGACTAAGTATAAGGTCTGTGACGAAAAAGCAAATGCAGCTGGCCCACTTTGGAGGTCTGAAAACTCAAGGCTCATAGTCGTTGCAGATGGTGAGACCATTGCAAAATGTACAGTTTTTCATAAAGGTTTTGATTTTCTGAAGACACGTTGAATGCCTGAAACACTAATACTTCAATGTTCACTAGACTCAGTAAAAACCTTTACTCTTTTTAGCTTCCAGAGTGCAAAGATTCGACACTTTTCTTTGTTATGTTACATTTTCACAGTGATGTGAAAATGTTCAGGCTCTCTGGTGTTGGCTGAACAAAGGTATCAGAGGATGTCACCTTGGCTTTTATGGACATTTTCATAACCATAAATCGTGATTATCAAGCATAAATGTTCACAATATGCTTTGTGAAATCTGTGTGCTTGCGTGCATCCCATCCAGCGCGTGCACAGCGATCAAAATGATTTATTCTGAATCCCTGACTGTTATTCACTCTTCTCACTGACTTTTTTTTTTTTACTCCATTAGCAAAGAAATGTTCCCTCTGTGTGTATGACTCTGAGTAACCAGCAGCTGGTGCCCCGACTCCCTCTGCGACGGTTACGTTAGCGATTTCATTCTTATTATTATTTCTGTCATTATCATACATCCCCTTTGTACATTGTGGCTTTGGCTCTGCAGCTGTTTTTAGAGGGAGCCAAGATATCTGAGCCGATCAAACACAAGTAAGTACAGGATGAATCTAAGCGAGGGCAAGCTGGTGAGTTTTACTGCGGTCAAAATGACCTTGTTTTCCTTGATTTCTTTCTGGAGGCTCCGTGTTTTGTGCCTGAGTGAAAACCCAGGTTTCCCGGCTTCCTCTGAACCTCATTAAGCTCGGGGATAGTTTTACCTCGCGCCTGCAGCACTGAATGCCTTTACATCTTCAGTCGGCTGGCGCGTCTAATTCCCACATATTTTCAATTCGACCCTCTCCTTTCCATAAGAGCAGTCATCGATCTTCATTTGTCACTTAACCTCCACGACGATGAGGACAGAAAGTGGAGCTGTGTGCGCGCGCGCCTGTGTGTGTGTGTGTGTGTGTGTGTGTGTGTGTGTGAAGATTAGTGCGAGTCTTTGATTTCCTGAAGGCCTTCTAGCTCCGACACCACATGCAAATGAAACTGCGGGTGTAGCAGAGTGTGAGGTGTAGCAAATATATCCACTGACTTCTTCAGTCAATGTCACCTGTTAATGACACTTTGCATACACTGAATTATCACAGGATCTGAATGTTTCACATGCCTGCACACGCACGTGCACAAAATCCTCGTCTCGCTCGGTGACACACACACACTTAAACACACAAACATGCTCTGTTGTCATCTACAGACTTTTCACTTCAAATACATTTTTTTTCTCCCCTCACAGCACTGTTTCACATCCTGACAAATGTCATTAAATTCTTTATCAGAAGCATCCTGATAAAAACTAACACAGGCCTCTAATAGTCATCCTTCGAGCTCGCTTCTCTCTTGACGTGTGCCGTGAGCTAAATTCCTGCAGAGGAACACAGTGTCAAACAACAACAAAACGCATTAATGTTGCTCGGCTTAGAGCTTTGTTCCTGTTCTGTCAAACAGACCAGGAGGCTGTTAGCAGAAAGATGAGAGAAAAGTATCGAGACCGTCGTTCACATCCCCGGAAAGGCCCCGTCCACAGCGAACTACTAGGAGCTGCCCAGACTGCAAACTGCGGGGCTACTCAAGCCGAACTGCACAGCTGAAAATGCCACGTGACACTGGGAGCAGCGCCTCGGTTTTTGAGCTTGCGCCGGAAGAGAGCGAGGTGGCCGCACCAGAAGTGGGTGACGCTGAGCTGATTTCATCAAGCTTGCGGCTTGCAGGCTTGACACCTTGCTGAATTTGTCAGCAGTAATCTGTGGAGCCGTCACTGATCTGTCAGCTACCTGGATAATTAGGGACCCAGGCTAACGATGCCGTCACAAAAAAAGGGAGGCACCCCCCCCCCCCACTCGTATTGTAATTAAGAGACTCCTTCAGAGGTACAGTAGGTGCCATGTTTAGGAGAGAAGAAGGCACCCGATGATGACTGTGAAGAGGCTCATAAGGTAAAGCAATGCCTGTTCATCTTGTTTAATCTGCTCATCGTGGCTCCGACATGGACAGAGGTTGACTTCACGTGTTGAACTACGATACATACAGATCATTAAACTCTGGTACTGAATCATGGGAGAGGCCAAGGGATAGCAGTTTAAAAAAAAAAGTTAACAGCATCTGTTTAGAGAGCTAAACTCAGCCAGACCGGCACAACCATCAAACATGTCTATCAGAACAGAAAACAAATGAAAAGTAATCTGTGTCCACATCTCCTCGTAGCCATGTTTGAGAGTGAATGACCATGACCTACATTACATTTACATTCTACAGCACAGTGGCTGACTGATCTCTCATAGGCAAGTGGGAATGAGAATCAATCTCAGTGGTAAAGGTCTCTCAGCACTTGCTTTTAAGAATGAAGAGAAACGTGCTCAACGGAGCGCACGAGTATGTGGATCGGTGTCCTCCTCCATTCCACTGTGGATCGGTCCGCCTTTTTCCTCCTCCTCAGTCAGTTCAACTCAATGTTGCACGGAAGAGCTAATAAAAATGATACCTTTTTAAAAAAAATTTTTTTTTGGCAAAACCTTTTTAACTCCTGTAGTTTAAACTCCACACAGTGTCCCGCTGTAATCACACGGACACGTTGAGTGATTAGTTGACAGATTCATTACTTAGAGTGACAGTGTTTGATTTAAGATATTGCACTTGGCAAACTAAAAGCAAGAGCAGACGTGCAGCAGTGCCATTAATTCTCTTGCAGCAATCAGAGCTGTGACCTCAGTATGGAGGCAAATACAGACTTATGGCTTCTTTGTGTAAGTTAGTATCTCCCATCTGCTAATTAAACTGTTGGTAATTACTGATTATCATGCTCTAATACAGTATGCTGTCATATCTTAACACAACATTTCTGCAGTCTAACACTTGAGCACAGTTTTCTTTAAACGGTGTTAACAACAGGTGCTTAAGAATTACATACGGTAACCCCCCCTCCCCTCCGAATATTACACTTACTTTCCAAGTCTGACTGCCTCCTTTTCTTTGGCTTTAAAGTAGGAGCTATAAAGTATTTATAAAAGCAGTTGGATTTGGACTGCGATCTATGCCATGAAAAAAAGAACAAAAAGAAACATCTTGGATTTATCAGTCGATGATGTGCAGAAAGAAAAAAGGATTATTTAGACATCCTCACAGGTCACGATTACACCGGATAAAACCTGGAGATGTTCAAATCACTAAATCAGACCAGATAAAGCAGCGCTACCCCCACTTCTGAGAAGCTAAATCTACTCAGTGGTGGAATTTTATGTATTACTACCTGCTTAATTGATTATCAGAATTGATGGCAACATGTAAATCGTGACATTAAATAACAGTCAAATCATCCAGTGCACATAACTGAAGGAAACGGTGGAACTGCTGAGGCACTTTGCTGTTTTTTCATCCGGAGTTTGAATGGTTAAGGTGAGTTATTTTATACGTCAGCGTAAAAAATGCAGTTCATTAGACGAATTGCAGCTCTGTCCCCGACTGTTTCCTCTGACTGCAAGCTCCTTCCTTTGTTAATATTGATACCTGAGATGAGTGCATTGTTTATCTGCCTTTAATTAACTTGGGAACAGCATCAACACAACAGCACTTCGGTGGAAGCGAAGACAAAGAAGAAAAAAAGATTGAAAATGACGACAAATGACTGCAGCAAAAGTCTCCACTGCTCAGATTTCACCGCACTGAGTCCAACTGCCAAAGCTAACAGATGCAGTAATGCGGTTCCAAATGAAGGAACACTGATGTATTGTCACTGGTCATAAAGTAGATAGGGTGCAGCGCCATTACAGGGCCCAAAATCATCACTGTGACTGATGAAACAGAGACCATTTGAAATGGCACACAAAGAGCTATTGAAACCTCTCTCCCTCTCTGAGGAGCACATGCAATATTTTGTTTTAGTGCAATTCCAAAGTGACAAATCTGGATTGTGGAAATATCTGCTAATGCGCTGTAAAAAAAAAAAAGACTAACACCCGGCGCTTAAAAGTGTGGAACCAGGCACACACTCGCACATCAGTGGAGGTGTTAAAGTTTTTCAAATTGACCATATGTCAGGCACTGGAAATAACGCAGAGACAAAGTCTGCCAAGTTGGGATTGACCCTCACTGCCTGTGATGTATGTGTCTGTCAGAAAAACAGACAATTAGATCAATATTCAAAAGCTGAGCCGGAATGGGGCCACCTCAGAGCGAAGCCAAATGACCAGAAGAGACTGGAAAGCAGGAGGGAGGGGGGGGGGGGGAGGGGGGCGCAGAAACATAAACCGACATTTTCACCGTGCAGCCCTGTTCTTCAAACACGTTTCTCTCCATCCATCACTAAAGCCTCGCGTCAATTAGAAATTACAGCCCCACCGAGTTCAAAGTCTTCCCGTCACAACCTTGATTAAGTCTGCTTAACCTCACATTTCCACCGCCTGCTTAACATTCTACAGCTGTTTTATTCGGCTTTGGTCATTACCGCGTGAACTTCAAAGGCTCGTCTTTCTCGTCATTTGGAAACGTGTGTCAATCACACACACAAAGACACACACACATACGCACACCCACCCACACTCATCTCCCAGGGACATCAAATGGATTCGGCCAAACATGCGATTCTCCTGCTGAACACTTCACGTCTGGTGGCGGCAGCATGTAGGCCTGGCTACTAAAAGGCCAAATGAATTTGAAGCATAACAAGTCTCTGTTAACCAACATAAGACTGGTGGCGTTCGAAACTTTTTACCAGGCTTTGTGGTTAGCACATCCAACAGGATCTGAACCGGTGCTTCATTCTTTGCTCTCTCTGACACCTCTCCATCTGAAAACACACCTGAACACTCTCATAGAAACCACAGTAGTTTTAAATTCAACACCCGGGGATCAAATGCTTGTGTTTGTGGCCTCGGAAAGTGTGTGTGTGTGTGTGATCTAAAAAGAAAATGAGTGAGAGATTTACGCCACTTCCTGCTTCGAAGAGTTGAACCCAGAGGTCAGGTCAAGACTCTGAAGTGACCACTGCCTCCTCTGTTTACCCTGCAGTGTTGGAGGAACATCTCCCTGTGATCTCGCAACGCCCCAGCACCTTCTCATCCCCCCACCCCCCTTCCTCCCTTGTTCCCTCCCCCCCTCGGGTATTAATCGCCAAGTATTTATCCCGCTTGAGAACTTTTCTTTCAATTTGTCTTTTCTTTGCTCCTCAGTGGGTGGGTGGGTGGGGGGAAGCACTAAAGTTTCTACCCCTTTGAGGGACTCCAGCCGGCTGACGCATGCGTGTCTCCACGGTGAATGATTTACTGACGTTTATCAGGAATGAATAGATCAAAGGCAGTCGCATGACAGGCGATCAATCAAGCATCAAATCAAGGATGGCAATCCCACAAGCTGAAAATACGCCACTTCTCTTTTTCTCTCTCTTTTTTTTTTGTTCTTTTTTGCCTCCCCCCTTCCTATGCTGACACAAACACATCAGAAACGCTCGCCTGTAAAAAGGAGATAAGATGAGCTTTGTTTTGGGGATGCTGGTCGAGGATCGGCTTTGAGGAACTTGAGTGGAGCTCAGCGCATTGGTGTCTCACGGGAAAAGTTGGCACTAAGGGACAACTGCATAGATTGAAGTTTCCACTCGAGAACGCCTTGGGCCGGTAGTATTAGACCTGGTTGTGGGCATCTGGGATGCACAAATCTGTGGCATACTAGGCTACAGGCTGATGGACATTTAGCCCATTCTGGCTACGATGCAATGAGAGAAGGAGTCTCTCAGGGAGAGTCCCGTTGCCGTTAAATTGCCCCACAGCAGGCCCATCAGCTGTTTTGTAAACTTGTGCACATTCCTGGGTGTGTACGGAGGAGGAACGGGAGTGCGTGTGTTTTCTGAGCCGGGGCTTACCTGATGACCGCCGCGGTGCTTGCTGCTTTCTCCTCGGCATGCTGCTGCAGGACTTTCCGCTTGACTTTTCATGCAGAGATCAAAATAGCGGACGACCAGGAGAGGAAAGCGGTGCAGCGAATGGGGGGGGTGGGGGGTGGGCGGGGAAGGGTTAGGGGAAGCAAAACCAGCAGAATTCCTCGAGTCTTCAAGTGGGATGGTATGATTAAAGTGTAGATCCCTCGCTGGGTGAAGCGGACTTTCTTTATCGACACGAGTGGCGGTCTCTGCGTCTCTTATATTTCGCAATTACGGGCGATTTGGAGCAAAAAGAGAAGCGTCCGTCAACTTCTTCCGATCACAAAAAGTCATCGCAGCCCGGAGGGGTGAAAAACGGCCGAGAGCTCGGTCTCAGTCTCTGGGGCAGGGATGTGGAGAGCCGCCGGCGCCCTTTAAACGCGTTTCCATCAAAAATCTGCTCCCACGCCTCGCTGGATCATTTCATACCCCCCCTGATGAGAGCAAAAGTGGTCGGGAAAAAAAAAAAAAGGAGCTCCCTCTTCTGTCGCTTTAACTCACTTGGTGGCGGACACGAGTCCAAAGTGCGACGTAGTGTTTTCTCTCCGTCCGCCCAGGTGCCAGCTCCGGTCTCCAAGCTCCGCTATGGTGAGGGGAGAAAAAAAAAAGAGGGGAAAGAGTGACACGTTAAACAGGCTGGGTGTGTGTCAATCAGCCCAGTCCGACTGAAACCCTCCCGCTATCAGCTCACGCCCACCCACCCCCCTCTCTGGTTAACGAAACAGTCACATAAGCGCTTACCTTCCGATTGTCAACACGGGCACTTGGAATTTCTCATGAAACTCGTCACAAAAGACACCGAGCAGGCCCGCCCGCTGAGCCGCACACTCACGCGCGTTTGTCCCTCGCAGCTGTTTTCTGTTGTTTGCTCGGATTTGGTCACAGTTCAGCGGAAAAGCAGAAGCGCGCGGAGCGTCCCCGGTTATTCTCTCCGCAGTGGAAACGTGCGCACATTTGGTGATGCGCGGTGCGTTCAGACAGCTCCCACTGATAGACGGACACATCCAGCCGCCTTTCCGGCCTCTCCTTTACTCCACCCCTTCACAAGCGTCACCCTGACAGTCAGAGCCCACCTGTCAATCTGCCGCTCGGATTGTTCACTGGGATGCCTCTCATTTTCAGAGCCGCCTCCTTGCACCCCCCCCCCCCCCGCGCTCAGGAATCAGGAGAGGTGCGTCCTGTGCGCGAGCGCAAGAGGGTCCCCGGTTTGTTTAACCTCGCGGTCAGACAAAAGAACGAGAGGTGCCACGGTGAAAAGGAAAATAAAACCAATTCAACAAAGTTGCACCCTGCGTTTGTGTGTGTGTGTGATCTGTCAAATCAGAAATAGGTTTGCCTTACTGCTGCAGAATTTCACCCACTGAGTCCATATTTGAGGAGGACCGCGGCCACATTTGCAACGGCAGCCTAGAAGTCCCAACCACTGCTTTTCATTTGAAAATAAAAGATATATAAACGCGTTAAAGCCACCGGCACGGCACGGCATGGCCTGGCTGATTTGCGGGATTACAACCGGACACATTAACCGCGATAATTCGAGCGAACAGTAAAAGTAAAAGTCTGGAAATCTGTGGCAGAACTTCAAAGTTCCTCTTTTTTTTCCTCAACACTTGAGTTTCAACCTCCAAAGTGTTTAGTTTGCTGATCTTCAGCGCTGCGTCCTGTCACAAAGTTTGCAACAACAACAAAAAAAGATTTTTTTTTTTTTTTTGGTGACCTCTTTAATGGGACAAAGGACGCTCCGGATCGATTCGTTACACCTTTTTAGTGAGGTTTCTGGTGAAGGGGAGGGGCTCTGAATCCACAAGAGACTCCATTAATAACCTACTCTCCATCCAAACTATTATCCCGCATAAAGTGTTTATAAAGAGCACGCAACTGGGGCTAATGTTAGCTCAAATGAGGCAGCGTGATACCGCAGAATCTGCAGGGAAGGACAGCGAGGAGGAGGAGGAGAGAGAGGAACGGGGTCTGGATTCTTTTTCTTTTTAAACAGCGGGTGATAATCACAATGCAACTGGGATTGCATGAAAACTGGCACCGTGCGTCCTTCCATCCGACTACATCCAGCAATTGGACTTTTTTTTTTTTGTTCATTCTTCCCTTTTTAACTTCCACCTCGGGATTGAAACTGGATTTTAAAACTTTCTACAAACAACCCCCCTCCCCCCCCCGCCCCCACCCCGGTGAGTGATTCCGGTGAGTGTCTGCATTCATCACTCAGTGTGTCTGCGCCGAAGCCTTGCGAGCCAAACGTCTGCACGCACCAGCTGATAATCTGCGCGGAGAAGATGTTCGAGGAGGCTTATTATGTGGTCAAAGAAATAGCAAGTACCGCCCCAACATGTGTCTGTCGCTGTCTGTCAAAGCGGCCCGCGCGCTGATTGATGGAGCCGACTTACGTCACTAATATCTCCATCGCAGGGATGCAGACGGACGACAGAGCTGCAGACTTCTGCTTTTGCGACAGCAAAGCTGGAGGGGCTTCACAGTTTTAAATGTAGGTCAGGCTTCTTCATGCTGGTCAGTTTAATTTGTCGCCAGTTTACGCACTCGAACGCGGCCGTACATTTGTCCTTACTATTTCACCTTAACTTGCTCTGTATCACACACGCTTTCCCACTAAAAAACTATTTGGACTCCTGCTCCTCCTGGTCGCCGAGCAGGCTTCTTTAGCTGCTCTTTGTGGGGTCAGTGTACACACACCACCACAGAGCCGCGCTGGTTATTTTTTACTGAACCACAAAGCCAGAAAATAAAAGGATGGATGCAGAAGCAAACTACAGCAGTTTCGGGGGGAAAAGTTAACATTTCCCCTCTCTCTAATTCAAGGGGCAACACAACGCTCATCATCTGCAGGAGAAGAGGGTCAATTACTGCAGAAAATGCAGATATCTGGGAAAACCTGAACAGAGGAATATACTTCCATTCACTCAACCTTTTAGAGTTGACTACTAGGCTGATGTTAGATGAGGGATTGAGGTTGAATCTGCTCCTCAAAAAGGTTATTGTTTTTTTTTTTAATGAGGGGGAACTGCAAAGGAATTAAGACTGTGGATGCTTGTGTAAGATCTGATCCTGGACCAGCAGGGGGGGGGCCTTTGGTTCAACAGACAAAGCTGTGACCATTGCTGGCTGAAACTGAAACGTCTGCATCCAAGGGCTTCAGAATAGGAGGACAGAGCCAAATATTCTTCTTATACTGACACAGCTTTTCCTAATATTGACACAGTTTCTGTCTTGGTACTGCATTTCTTTATATTGTATCCTGTGAACAGTTTGTGGAGACACACGACAAAAGCTTAACACACACACACACACACACACACACACACACACACACACACAGTTGTTACCCACCAGCTCCAACTGGTACACACAAAGGCGTTCTTCCTCCTAACTGTGGCACAGTGACAGCATGCTGACATGTCGTCCTGTTTCCTTCCCCTTGGTGTGAAAATATTCCCCTCGGAGCGATGAGAACATGCGTGTAGTCGTCGTGTGCATCTACATACATTACACTCGCCTCTCTTTTGTCTCTTTCGGTTTCCTTTCCAGGTCTGATACGGCCACGTTGAAGAGAGGTTTATGCCGTCACGTTACAAAGAAAGTCCTGAATCAGGTGAGGAAGAAGTTTATATTCTCAAACCTGAATGAGCAAATAGTGACTTTGTTCCTGCACTGGTATATGTTCCAAACACCTCAAAAGTGACAGTCCAGTTTTTAATAAGTGTAAAATAATGATAATAATAATATGCATATTTAGACCAACAACATGCTTATTTGCTAAAACTTCAGTTGTTTAACGGTTTAAGATGCTTTATTTTTTCACATTTAGTTACAATTTCTGCTGAGCTTTAACTTTATTTCTATGTACAATCCCACAATATTGTAAATTCTCTGTAAAAATCTGTAAGAGTAGTTAAAGCGAGAGAATAAATAATCCCAACATTATGCCTGGAGGTTTGTGTGTTCACATTTTATTGGAATTCTTACACGTGACGATCTGTGTTACTGTAGCGTTCAAACACACAACACAGACAAATATGCAGCTCTGAAAACCTCCAACCCTGTTGATCCCGCTCTCTTTTTCCTGCTTCTTCCTCTTTATCTTTGCTATCTTTTCACCATCCTCCCTCACAACTATTTCCCTTCTTTTCATCCCCTCAGTTGTCGTCAGCAGCACCAAAGAGAACATCACGCGATTCCCTTTACGAGCCATTTTCTCAAAACAAATCCATTGGAAAATGAAATAAATGTGCATTGGAGCCGCACACCGTGCAAGGCATGATTTAATTTGTTTGCATCCCTCTCTGACACCGGTAATGAGTTAAAAAACAATTTCAGTGCATCTGGAAAATGAGTTTTACACTTGTTTGCTTTTTTTTTTCTCCCATATTTTGCTAATTTATTTGCCACTGTGTTTAGTAAAAACTGTCACATTTCAGCTCAGTTTAAGGTTTAGTTTTGGACGACCTTGCTAATGCCACCCCCCCCCCCCCCCCCAAAAAAAGAAAACCCCATAAATTTAAAGCCTACCTCTTAATATTCATAAATAATTGATCCAGGGTTGCATATCTTGGCCCGTGGCTAACCGCCCAGGCGTTTTGCAGCCCTCACCCACTGATGTTGAATAGTTTAGGGGTTTGTGGCGTGCAAGTATGATTAGTGCGCCGCAAATTTAGCTGTCAGGGGTTTCGCACGTTGTTCAAACCTAAACAATCAGACTTAAAAACTTCCTCTTGGAAGGCTGAAATAGTGTATTCTTTTCTCTCGGAGTCATCCAAATAAGTTAACTGCTGGAATAGATGAAAAGCTTCCAGCTTATGATAATATGTCCCTTTATAATCTTGAGTAATCTTCAATCAATGATGTGTCCTATCAGATTCCAGACACTCATTGACAGGCTGAATATAAGAATATATAGTAAGAAATTAATAAAGAAGAGGCTCTAACTTTGACATGAGCTATATCTCCACATCTATCAGATAAGGCTGCATAATTAAAATGCCAAGTGTGAGTGTGGAGAAGGAGAGAAAGAGGGGTTTTGATATTTTATAGAGATTTACTTTTCGAATACTTGTTTAATGTGACTTGCGGACGATATGTTGCCATAGTTTTGACAATGCAATTAAAGGTCTGTAATCCCCACCTGAGCTCTTCTGAGTTTGCCAGTTTGGACGAAGAATGTGATGAAAAGCTGTGCAGCCGTGAGAGATGCCAGTTTATTAAAGGATTCGAGGCTCTGAGGGACTCGATGTGTTATTTAGAAAGAAACTTCAGCTCGTTCACTGGCATTCTGGAGGTCTCATTTCGCACGGCGTCTGCCGAGCATCAGGAAGCATCTCGGTGTGGGGAAAAAAAAAAAAGAAGTAGTTCTCGTGTTTTTGCTTCTTTTAAACCGATACATCACGTCGCGCCACGGGCTGAACTTAATCGAGACAAATTTCCTGCTTCCTGGAACACAGCCTTGCTAAAAATCCAACTGGGCTGCGTGAAGTGACACGATTCACGTTTGAAAACACCAGCCTCTCTGACTTACACTCACAAGCTTTCCTCTCCTCCTCCCTTGCCTTTTGTTTTCTCTGACACGTGCACTCCAATTAGCATTCTTCTGCCATTAAGGAGGAATGAGAAGCAGTCAAATGTTTATCTCTCGTTGCCCCCCCCCGACGAGGTTTTGAAAGTCTGTTAAAAAAAAAAAAAAAGTGAAATATTATCCTGTGTTAACATGATCTTCTCTGCTTCACTAATTACTTCATCTGGGAAACTGACGTGACATTACAACCAGTTGTGTGTGTTTGTGAGAACAACTGACAGTCTGCATGTACAGTTAAAACGACCAAAAACGTATGAGAGAACACAAGCAACAAGCAACGAGAACTGTTGTCATCTCCGGTGACACCCTGCAAAAACCTGCTAATTTTGACATTTTTCCACGTCTCAGCACGAGGAGCTCCCTTGAACCTTTTGCGAGAAAACACACGACGGTCTCCCAAGGATAACATGCCAAAACGTGTAATAATGCTCAGTTAAACAGTAAGAATACAGCTGGAAGTCGAGTCTTTTTACGACCAGTCCCCTTGTGTGTCAAATTAGGGCATCCTAATCTTCAGTTTTACCCTCGAATTCAAATCTGCGGATCTCAGACTGCACATATCTCTCGCTGCGGGCTTCAGCTGCTAGAATCTGTCACAGAGGCTGGTGTGTCGCACATTAAGGGATAAAATGCTCTTAAAAAGGTGCTTTTCTGACATTAACATGACTTGTGTGCATTGCGCCACTCGATCTGTGTAGTTCCAGGCGTATATTTATGAATAGGAACCTTTAATTAGGGCTTGTGTTTCCTCCCTAGTCACATTGAGGGATGGTCCTCGCCGACATTCATTAATGATAATCACCAAGAGCGATGGCGTAGCTACAGGCCGAGTCTCAGGGGACCCGACACTTGAAAAGAAGCATTAAATTACACAGAGGGACTCTTTAATTGCAAAAAGGAAAATATATAGCCATCATTGTTAAATATGATCTTTTGTAAGCCTTTACTGGTTCAAGGATTTGTCTAAGGGGTTTCTTATTCTCGCACTCTTTTAAACTAATCAAGAGCCACATTCCTGCGATAACACACCACAGAGCAGACCTCAATTTCAACCTACAACTGTAGGTATATTGTTATTTTAGGCATAAGCATTTTGTTGTAAATTCAGGGTTGCTCAAACGCAACATGCAATCACATTTTTAATGGGTTTTGTGTGAATTAAAACACAAAAAGTGCATCTGATGTGTTTAAAAGTGGACAGCAGCTCCACCGCAGAGCTGCAAACAGCCACATTTTGCTCGTCGTGTTGTTTGTGAATCCGCCTGGCTTTTCTGTCCTTGTGTGGGTATAGAAGAGGCCAAACTGGTTTTATTTCTCCACAGATCACAATTTTCTCTTGTTTTAATAAGAGAATCTTGAGTAAGAAAAAAAATTTAAATAAAAAAAAACACCCCCCCACCCAAAGTTATGCATGGACACACAGTCGCGTGCATACACACTCACACGCACCCAAACTACTGACCTAATTGCTCAGTCTCACTCAACTAATTAATCTCGGCCGACTTAACATGGTGACAAGGTTAGGTAGGTGACATTCTCCTAAAATCTTATTCTCCTAAAATCTTATCCTTCTGCCTCTTCTCTTTCTTTCCTGCTGCCTCTTCCTAACCATCAAATTTATTTATTTTTTGCTTCGGTTTCATCTTTTGCGTTATTTTGTTCATTTGTAACCCTCCTCAATCTTTACCCTCTCCTCTTTCCATCTGTGTTTCTTCTTTTTCTTTCTTATCATTTCCACCCTTCTCTTTCCGCTCCTCCCTTTACTTTCCTCAATTCCTTTCTTTGTCTCCAGTTTTGGCCCCCCCCCCTTATCAGATCACGTCTTGCATGAATTCAAATGGAGAGCATAACTTGGCCCACATCTATTTTTACCTGGTTTTGGGGGGGTGGCTGGGAGGGTGGGGGCTTTGCAGAGGTGAGAGTGGGCATGCTGGGAAAAAGGAAAGGGGGTAGTGAGGGGCGGGGTCACAATGCCCCATTAATCAAAAAGAATGACACTCATGTCGTCCCTGACAACCATCCTGCCACCCGTACGTCTGTTCCCCTCCTCCTCCTCTTCCTCCATCCCACTCAAACAGGACAACTTTAGTGACGGCGAGGGCGACGAAGATGAGAACAAGACGGGGGAGGGGTGAGCGAACTTTATTAATCAAGCATCTCGGATTAATTGTTATGAAGTGTCAACCATAAATTCTCCATTTGGATTTAATAATCTTGGAGGTAGACTTAACAATCCCCGTCGTGATTTCAGTTTATTGAAGAGGCTGCAGAGAAAGAGAGGCAGAGGGAGAGGAGGATGCAGTGACACAAATAGCTTCTCAGCGGACAGTCCCTCTCCCCATGACAGTTATGAAATACAATTATCAGCTAGATCTGCTTAAGAATTCATCAACTGCACCCCTGCCTTCCAAGGAGAGCAAGGGGAAAAAAAAAAAAAAAAAATCCAACATACAAAGCAAGTCCTAACTGATAAGACTTCTCTTTTCCCTGCAGCCCTTAAACTATCATTTCTAATTCGCAGTCTCAGGCGTGTTAAGTCACTGTAAAGGTATGGGATGCATTGAGCTTTGAAAGCGCTTGGTGCATTATATTAAAGCATAAATCATTAGGTAATCAGGGAATATGGTAAATGACACCCCACATGCAAATCACCGAGATAGCGAGCAGTTTGTCTGAAATGTATCACCCGCTGGTTTGCATCAGGGTCAATAACAGCAGTTAATCTCTGTGTGCAGCGAAAATATACTGTCACTGAATTGTACAACGTCCTGTCAGCTCTCAAAAGTAACTGTATCATAAAACGCACATGATTTCAATCAGTTGTCATCTAATTGCAGTCATATCTTTTGAAATGAATGAAGAACAGCCACAATGTGAGCTGACATTATGCATAAAATTTGCATAGCTTTGCATACTGCCTAGCCATTAATGTTAGTTTTATTGGATGCTCCTGTTTTCCTGGCTTTTATTTTTTTTAGATAGTCTTAAAGGGGCATGACCAAATCCAGAACAGTCCAGATGATAGTTATCGAAATGGTCCGACTCAACTATCATCAAGACATGAACAAAGTGGAGCTAATTTCTTCATTAAAGAGCTGAATGTGGCTGTGCTTCAGTATCTGAACATCACTTTGTCTGATCTGGGAAAGCTGTTTCCTCTGAAAAGTTGTCTGACAAAAGACAGATCTGAGGCACAGAACGACTTTGTTCAGACTCATAATGGAAAGTCTTTGTGTGACAATTTTTTGGGAAATGCCAGAGAAGCTTGTTAAACATGTGCCTTTAAGTAGACGTTCCCTTCGCCGGATATCATCCTGATCAACGACGCCTCGGCGCTGTGAAAAACGACGATAGCTGGAGCCACGGTAAATGTTTTAGCTATCAACGCCGCTTCTTCCTCTGTCACCCAGCGCCACGGCCAATCCCTCACTGACACTACAGCCAGGCCTCAGTCTGGTTAGTCGATGCCCATCTCCACCCATCAGTAATTGCAGCTGTCAGCTGGTGATGTGTCACTACTGAACGATTCCTTCACTCCAAGCTCATCCGTTTCCGTGTGTGTTCGCGAATGCAAATAGATGGAGGGGAATATTTTAATAAATCTATGACACTTAAGCACTGCAAGAGGCCAACATGCTACTTTAGTACCATGGATTACAGCAGCTACCAAGTACAACCACATTTAAACAAGTTATATTTAAACAGTCTCTGAGATCACATTTGTTGTTTGCTTTACATTCTTCACTCCTGGAGAGACTAGAAAGCAGTTTGTCTGAAATCGTGTTTGAATAAAGCTTCAACGGTGTGACAGCTTTAATTTAATTCAACAAAAAAGTATTTTTTTCCCCACACAGCAGGTCTTTTTGGATATTAACCAATAAAAACAGAGCAAAGTTGTGATATCATAATGTATTCACAGTATGTTCCGGTACCCGATTGTAGTTTAGCTATTTATGTATGCGAAAATGTATCAATTGCTTGAGTCAGAATGTAAAACGTGCCATCGGAAACACCCAAATGTGACATGCCCACTTTCACTTTACCCCCAAAAAGCTTAGTATGAAACAAAAACAAGAAGTGGAGAAAAAAAAGCAAAAAGTGGAAAAAGAGCTGATAGAAACAGTTTTTTCAGTCATCTGTAGGTCTTGACCCTGCCTCTCCTCCACTGCTGTGCAGAAAACATCTTTAAGCGCCTGCAAAAAAACCTGCATTTAAAGGCATCTGATTAGTTGGGATTTTACGAGGGGAAGCACCTTTTGACTAAAAGTTAAAGGAAAACACGACACGACCGAAGCCAGAAGCGCTGTTACGCTATCGAAGCTTTTTTATTTGATGCATTTTACATTTTCTTATTTTCTGTAAAGCTCTTCATAACTATGTTTTGAAAAATGCTTCATAAATAAAGTTTTTATTACGATCATTTTTGTTTATGTGTATTGCTCTTTGGGGCCTCGGCTAAAACAACACATCGTAGCATACTGCAGATGATTGTTATGTGATATTTAGTAGCCATTTTACACCATGTCCTGTACTTTTTCCTCTAACCCCAACCGTTCTGTATTGAAATAACATACACCTGAAGTGGTGTGTTATTGAGACTATATCATCACAAACTGTATTTCTTCCTGTTCATTTCTACTTTTTTTGGTTGTTGTTTTGGTCCAATTCTTAAATTATTTGTTGTAAACAACTCCTGAAAGTATGTACTTCTACTGACGTTAACTGGTACTATTTGCTGTAGTGGACTGCTTATCGTTGTGTTGTTTGCTTTGTGGTATCACACTATATACTGTACATTACTGCTTCTAGATGTATACCATTTTGATTGTCATACAGCAGATTGAGTGGTTTGCCCAAACACCATGCTGATTTTCAAACACTTCTAATTATAATGTATCATTTTGGTTGAGAGCTAACCATTAGATAAGGTTGTAATTATGGGAAAAATTTCACAAAAGTACTAAACTTGGACTCGAGGCCATTTTAACGTCCCGTTTCTGACACAGTTGGCATTAGCCACCTCTAATCAGAGCATCAACCATGTGTGAGTGCAAAAAGAGTGGCTAATAATTCTTAGTTTCTCCCTAGAGGAGAGAAAGCTATACAAACATGCTATCATGACTAATATTTTGTTGACATGTTTTTCCAACATAATTATTAAAAACTATGCAAAGAAGCTGGAAGCACAGCGGCCTTTTCTCTCTGACTAAGAAACTCTCGATCTCAATCCCCCCCGGCCACCACTGCAGCTTGAGCTGGGTTCACAGGTGAAGACGGAGCCCTGAACGTGGCCGCTGTGCTTGTCGAAGGTCTGTCGAAATCATTAAATATTGGTGGGAATAAGCTGCATAAATGTTTGAGCCCGAGTTAGGTGCAGTCTAATGTGAGGAGTTCAGACCCAAGTGTCGGGTGTAAGTAATTTGCTTTCCAAACGTACGCTGCTCTGTGCTCGCAAATCAGCTCTGCACTCGAGTTTCATGTTTTTTTTGTCAGCATTTGAAAAAGTAGACAGAAAAAGCGGAAGTGCCTTGTGAATTTGTGATGTACCTTTTCACAGTGCATCAAATGTCCAATTTCAGTTAAGTGTGAAAGACACTTTGAATAGATACACATCTATATGAGTCAAGGGACGACATTTTAGGAAACATAAACATAAGAAAACACATAATAAAAGCGAAGCTCTTGAACATGAAATTGATTTGAACCGAAACTTCACATTTTGTCAGCTAACCATGCTCCATGATTCTTAAAGTATCGGAAGGTTGTAAAAATCCAAGAAAGATTGAAATGTTATTGGTATTTGGAACAGTTCTATAAGAAAAAGACAGAATTGTGGCTTCCAATCGTATTGAGTCATTTCACTTTTTAGTCATTCAATTATATTGTGTTTTTGTGTGTGTTTTAATGGTGCATATTCATTAGAAACCCTTTCTCTTTGAGATCACGTCTAACTGTTATTACACCAAATTTGTAGTCTTGTCACATAGTTATCGAAACTGCAAAATAATTTAAATTTCAGCTTAAAATTTGCCTCATTATCAAATGGAACCTTTTTTAAACCCCAGTTCAGCCCCATTACCTCTTCAAACACGCACCTTCATATAGATTTTTCTTACATCCTATCTAAGAAATAAAAGATCAACTCTACACCCCACTGCCCCCCCCTTACCTTGCATCTGCCCCAGTGGTCAAGGACACCCATATCAGTGGACGTCAGGGTGGGCTCCATCCATCAGCAGGCTATGTGTAATGGAATCAACCGGTGACAATGATCATCAGCACTGCAAACAATGGCCCATAAACATCCCTTGACAAGTGGTCAAAAGCGAGAAAGGCGAGGTGGGGGATGGGTTTCCAGGGATGGCGTGTGAGCCAGTATGCGTGTGCGTCTACATGTGTGAGCATGAGTCACTCAGACAGAGAGCGACTGTAACACAAGGTGAGACAGTGGAGTAGAAATGGGCAGGAAGATGACTCCCCAGGGGACGGTGTGGCGGGCCACGACGCCACCTTTGAAAACAAATGTTCCCCGTGGGTCAGAGTTCAAACCGGTTTGCATCTCCAACTTTCTCCCTGGATGAGTTTTTTATCCTAGTTTTGTCTAATCAGATTTCTTGCAGCGGTGACAATAACAGATGAGAGATGGTGGACGTTTGCTCAATTTTTAATGAGCAAACGTATGAGCACCCAGTAAAGGATATTGCAAAAATGAAAACCTCTGACTTGAAAAGTCTACTCGCAGTTCAAGCCTTAAAACTGGTGTAAAATGTAACTGCTCGTTGCTTTTCTTTCTCTCCCAGACAGCACCGAATAAAACCCAATTAGTGAACTTGAGGATTTCAAAGAAAAAGGGAAGTAGATTTTTTTTCCTCCCCTCCCTCTTCATCTTAACTTTCCGTCGTAAGAAGTAGTTGTTGCTTTTGTCAGGCGGGGTGTTTCGTCACTCCGTTTTTTTGTCAGCTGGCTTCTCCTTTTGCAACTCTCTCACACACATGTTCACCAATTTAATTAGCCTCCATTTGTCTCAGCTTTCCCTCTTTTCCTCTGTTTATTCAAACGTCAAGAGTGACATTGGCCAATTAACGCAATGAACTAGTTAAGCCCTCTATAACACTTGGAACGGTACGAACCAAGTGGGATATTAGCTCTGAGTTATAGGATGGGTGTGTTGGATCCATGCTTATTGGTATCTTTGTGTGTGTGTGTGTGTGTTGAGGTGTTAGGAGTTCAAAGAAAAGGAAACTGTGAAGAAAGAAGCTTAGCGGGTGTTTTGTAAAGATATTTCTGCTGTTATATGCTTTTAGTATGTCAGCATTATTTGTATAATTTCCTTTCAGGTTCATCAAACAATAAGTGGGCTTGTTAGCCACAAAAAATATGTGTGAAAGTGGGAGCCAGTTTTTTTTTTTTTCATTTTTTGTCATTAGTGGGAAGCTAAATTGACCCTGAGATTGGGTCTCTCTTCAAAAACCCTGAAATCCAGGGCAACAGCCGGATAATGGGTGCTGCAGAGATTTACTAATTGTCTTCAGGACTCAAATCAATAATTGGCAAAGCTCTAGCTGAAGTGCACATCTAAGTCCTCTTTGTCGTTCACTTGTATCTTCAGAAAAAAAAAAAAAAAAAGAGGCACAAAAGGCAGCTGAGACGAGATCATTAACAGTCTTTCCAAATTGAAACAGTCATCGAGAGTGTCTTTAAATGTCTCCCGAAGCTTTTGGTTGAGTGCAAATGACATCTCGCTCATTTTGCTGGTGGCTACATGACTGATGTGTTGAATGAGACAGTCCTTTTTTTGACGCTTTTGAAGGATCCGGGTTTGAAGTATATGATTCTGAAGTGCCAGCATATGCTTAGCGAGATATGTAATTTGACACACAGACATCACAGCCCGCAAAATCTTTCGTCTGGCTGCCTTGAGTGTCCGCGTCGGGCGCTTTTTCAAGAACACTTTACGACTGTCACAACTGACTGTCAGCGTGCAAATGACACACGCAAACGAGCTCATTTTGAACACAGTAAGACAGCTGTCATATCAGAAAATTTGAATCCAGACTAAGAATACCATTAATTTGATCTGAGGTGTTTTTAAAAAAAAATAATTTGCTATTTAGGAAGCAAAGAGTCTTCCTTTTTAGCATCGGTTTGTTCATTAAAGCAATTTAATTAACTACTCATCCCCAGGAGTGAAGACAGATTTAAAGCAGAAGTCATTGAAAACAACACAGCAGTAACAGAGTATCTTGCCTTGCTGTTATCTCTCCCTGTCTCCGAATAAGACACATTTGACTGAGCCGCCTAACATAAATAGACACTGAATACCACGAGACACAAATAAAGACACGGTATACAGCGTATATATGCTTGCACACAGACAGATGCGCATTAACAAAAGCACACACCAGACGGGTGTGTGTGTGTGTGTGTGTGAGGGGGGGGGGGGGTCAAAGCAGCAAACAAAGTCGCTGACATTGTGGCACTTCTTTGGCAGCGTTGTGCAGGTGTCGCCTGCACACAGGCTTCTGAATAAATGGATCTGAAATGATTTACCGAGGGTATTTGCCACCTGAGCACAGACACATGCACAACTCCCCGCATTCACACATAACACAACCCCACCTTCCCCCCTCCGTTGTTCATAAGGAGACGCTGACGCGAAAGCGCACACCAACCAACGCCAAGGAAAAAGAGAGAAATCTGGTACAGCGGCAACCTTTTTTTTTTTTATTGTCCTCACTCACACAATCTGAAACACAGATTTACCCGCGTTACTGAGGCACACTTTCAAGAAGACTCTCATTTTGTGATCGGAGTTGATCCATTTGTTGTCCAACACGAGGAAAACATATGACAAAGGTACATCTAAAAACACACAACTCCCTGACCTCTGCTTATTCAGCAACAATTATCAGATAGAATATCCACCATTGAATTTTAACAAGGGGAGATGCTGCAGAGGCAGCGTCACGCGGGACGCTGGCTCCGAGACATCTGGACCACAGCAGCTGCTGTCACCTACAAGCTTCTCAAACTCATTCATAATGTACTGCGTCGAGGTAAACTTTTAAATGTAAGCAGGCTCAAAGATATGGTGTGTGATGTGGCATTAACTGATCAGAAGTGCTGCTGTAACAGCCTGGTCTCACTGTGGCACATGGAATGAGTTTGACGTCAGAACACCCCCTTACAGGCCGAGGGTCAATAATATGTTGGGATTACATGCCGACATCGCAGAAGGAGAAGTTTCTTTTTAAATGTGTCGAATATTTAACAAAGTAAGCGAATTAACTGAAAGAGAAATGGCAATACTGAGCAGCTATCATACCCGCGTGCCTTTTGACTCATTTGCTGAGCTGGGCTTCAGAAGAAGCACAGCATACACTTGGGAAATAACACAGCACTTACTCATTGTGGTCAACATAAACATGGCAGGCACACAGGGGGTTAACGGTCCGACTGTCCTGGTTTGATGGGAGACACGTCCCCAGCAGATGGGCAAAAAGTTGATGCTGACACAAAGGAGAAAAACAACAAAGTCAAGAGGTTAAAAACGGAGGCATCAGAGGGATACATCATCATCCCACCTCCATGACACTCTGTAGGGCTTGACCTTACCAGGCTGCTGGGTTGTCAGAGTGGCCTAATCAAGTAGTAGGCAGAGCTGCCAGACCTGCCCTGGTCTGAGAACATGCACAACCCCGAATTCATCAGTCCAGCTGATACACGTGCAGGAAGAGTGTGGCCCTTTAACCTTTTTTCCGTGTTCACTTGGGGCTGTTTTCATACCTCGCTGAGGAGATATAGGTCAAACAAAAAAGTGACGAGTGGCACATCATGTCTCCAATGAACAAATATACAAAGTGAAAATGAAGTGAGCAGTGAAAGCTTTTTATTATGAAACGATAAATGTTACCTCCACAAAATATTATCTATTTCTTTATGTACAAATATATATGACAAGCACCTTTCCCTGTGTCTCCCCCTTTTCTGTACCAGACCAGCAAGGTTACCGATTCAGGGGATTTATCACACGCGCATCAACAGGGATTTATAAAAACAACGGCACCTTTTACATTACAGGCTCCCACTGAGATGAAAACAGCAGGTTTGAAAGAAACCAAATCAGCTTTCATTGCTCCAGCGTGTGAGTTCAGCGCTCGCACAGGCTTCAGCATTTCGGTGTCTGCTCGCACAGAAATATCTGGATAATGGCAATATATTTTCACACCGGTATGAATTTTTTAAAGACAGTGGAATTAAGTCCACCGCCACCCACCAAATCCAATCTGAAGGCGGTGACGATGATCATGAATATCATTAGGGCAGTTTTGAAAAGTATCATTGACCTTTCTGTGGCTGTGCGTGTGGACATCAAACCCAACTTTAAAAAGTCTCTCCCCGTGCTGAGTGTTATTAACATATGCCGGTCTTAATAAATTATTTCTGTCACATTATTAAGAAAAAATTTAAGCACAACTCTACCATTTTATGAGCCTGTAAAGGTGAAGGCCGTGCATATTAAGCTTTTCATGCACCGTGAACTTTTGAGGTGTGCTATGCAGGTGCCGTCATTAATTTCTGCAAGGAAACCCGAGCCATATATTTTCATTTTTTTTTTTTACCCTCGTTCTGGTGAGACCGGCTCAGATTTGGATGTTGTAAAACCCGAAGGAATCTGCCACTATAATCGAGTAACAAGGTTCAAAAGCTCAACTTTGGTGACTCTCAAGCGGAGCGCCTGCAATGACAGATACAGGGAGATAAATCTGGTCATAAGGAAATATTTCAGAGAAAGCGTGAGAAACAAATACTGCATACACTGCCATACTGTGTGGGAATCTCAGTTATTCAGTTGAATAGAGGGTTGCTTTGACAGCTTTGCAAAGCTTATTATTTTCACCAGCATGAGAATATTCATGGCAAACACAAACCATCACAAAACAGATACACTACACTTATCAGTCTCGTGAATCGACACATTACTCAGATTCAAGCTAAAGAAAAAAGAGCCACATTATGAATTTGACTGTGGAGAAAATGGCTCTGAGTTGCTCTCACTTTGTGTATGCGCTGAAGGTAATCATTTGGCTTACTGATTGGGTAAACCTCAGCCTGCATGGCATCCCCCGCATGCATATGAATGGGAACTCATTTAGCGGCTTTCTTGTGATAAAAGCCTTCTGTGGGTACTTTTTCTTATGAGAATCCCCTGCTTTCCTTATCGTTTTTCTCAATATAATTTCCACTTCGGGATCAACGACTGAAGGCTAGAGTCACTCGACAAGCTCTGTAATTTAGTTAGCATGTAACTTGATAAGTGTCATCGACATCTAGTGTGTCAGCTTCAATTAGTTTTGTTTAACCATTATACGTTCATGACGCTCAACGCTAGCGAAGTTAGCTCGCAGTGTGAATACGTTTCAAGCAGTTTACGCTGATTCCATCCCGAATAATGTCAGCTCAGCATCAGGTTAACAGCTCACAGGGAGTTACTCTCACGCAGTAATAAGTTCATTTCAACCTGAGAAAAACAACAGTCTGGCCAGGAAATCCCAACAACATGCAAACATCCTCAGCCTCTGAGTTTTACTGAAAAGCTTTTCCATCTGTAGAACCATCAGGCTAAATTGCAAAGTGTGCAGGGTACCTACATGGCAAAGGAGAGAAACCCTGTTGTGATTTTCATTTGAGTCTCAGTGTGTCAGAGTTGTTAATTTGATCATCTCAGTCCCTCTTCCTAAGTGCAAAACTGATACTTTCAGGGATCATTTACAGCCCGCCTGCGTTATGTTTAAAGCCGCAGAGTTGAAAACCACTTTTTAATCAAGACGCTGTGAGATCAGCTCTAAAAAAGGTATTTCAAAAGTAGAACTATAGCTATAAATGATTGGGGCGAAACACACGCTCGGTCGTATTGAAGCATAGTGATAAGCTTCAAACTTTGCATGTTCAAGTCTGCGACTTTGACTGTAAAAATTAAGCGAAGTTAAAAAAAAAAGTGAAAGAAGCCACAGGCTGTGGGAATATTTTCTGCTACTTTATATTCCCCATCTCAGCTTCCTCTACAGTTTCATCTCGGCTACATACTCTGTGTTCCAAATAAACACTGGAGGACATTACATGTTTTAGTCATTGTTTCTTCATTTCTGGGCAACCACATTTATTCTGACAGCTTTTGTGGCAAAGCACTGTCCATAGTACTAGGGGTAGGGGTACACTGGGGTACACTACTGTGTATGATGGGATGCACCGGAAGAGCTCTCCCTCTTGTCATTTGAGATATAGTGTCCAAACAAAAGACCCCTTCCACTCTCTTAAAATCCCGTATTCCAAAAGTCTGAAAACGATCAATTTCTTCGTTGGCCATGGTCTGAGTTTTCTGTCAGCTGCATTAAAGTCCATCTACGCTGCAAAGCAACCACACTATTGGTGATATACAATAAAAAAAACATTCCCAAAGCAGCCACACGAAACCGAGCAATTAAACAAATCCAAATCAGGACTGTTACAAAGTGAATAGGGGGGAAATTCTAACTAAAACGTTTGACAGTTCTTTCAGAAATTGTATTTTTAAGTGTGCGGGCAGATATGTCGAAACCATCGGTGGTACATTCATGGAACTTCCTTAGATGGTGAGTGACATCACAATGCTGCATTTCAAAATCTGCCAACAGTTAACGTTGTTAAAAGTGTCCACTTGACAAAGTTCAGCATGATGACAACTTAGAAGTGTGTTTCAAATGTTTTTTGAGCGTAAACAAGTCACAACAGAGAAAAAGAAATGAATCAACGCAAATGAAAAAGAAAAATAAATGATGTTTTTCCTGCCTTCATGTCTGTCTTTAAGTTATCATCTGTGTTGGCAGGTTAGCAAATAGGCACCATTAGCTTCCACACAATATCAGCAGAGCTCATGCAAGAATTATTTGTGCGCTAAATCTTTAATTAAAGAACTAGACTTCTTGCAACATTGATCTTTTGTACTAAAAGTTTTATGTCCCTCCAAACATTGGAAACGCTCCAACTGCTTGTCACCTAACATAAACAATAAATCATTACACATGACCATCAAGCGGGTAGATGAGATAATTATCACTGTCACAAAAACTGCTATATTCAATGCTGTTTTGGACAAAAGAAACACAATTCCATTGCGGTATGATGACATTCTCTCAGACCCTGTGCATTTACACAGAAAGTCTTGTCATCTTCTGTCTGTGTCAGCTGGTAAGCTTTACCACAGTCAGCCCTCTGCCTACTATCACCAGCTCCAACACTGGAAAAAATAAGACCGCGTCTATGGAATCGCCCTCGACAGCTGAGTGAAGTCAATACAAGAAGTCGGCGCTTCTCTTCACTTGACCCCGTTCCAACTTGTGCGAGCCGACACCAATCCTGCTTGCCGTTACTACTCAACTCATGACAGCTGTATGGACACAGAGGGAAAGTTTGGTTTCTGTTCTGTGCTCTTCCTGATCTGCCTCTTACAACAGAAAAAAACTAAACAAAATACAAGCAAATCCCATGCGCTGGGGAGAGAAACGACACGCAACAATGGCATCCACCAATAGCGCTGTCAAATAACGCCATCTCTGTCGGATGTTAAAAGCTTTAAGAGCTGAGGCCTCTGTGACACCCACAGCCTCTGGATGTCAAAGATGGTTGAAGACTTGAGAGCAGGCCTCTGTTATAAAAATACTGTGTGTGGGCGTGTGAGTGCGCACGTATCGGAGCGGCAAAAGTGACATTTGAGGGGCACTTTACAGAAGCCAGCGGTTGCTAGGGATCTTCTGTATCACCTAAAGAGCCTTTGTCAGTCATTGGAAAGCTGTCACCTTTCGGGGGGCCGATACGGTAGGGGGAGCCGGCTGACAGGTAGGAATTAATGAGAGGTGTATGACAGCAGACCCCGGTGCTCTTGTGTACATGTGTGCGTGACTATGTGTGTGTTTGAGAGTGCGTCCACATGCGTGTGAGCGAGGTCCTTTGTCTCAAGAGGATGAACCATATTCTTTGTCATCGAGACGGGGTGGGCGAAAGAGAAGAGGAGAGATGTTAGAAACAAAAAGAAGAAGCAAGAGACTTTTTGGTATTTGAGGCGGATAAACCTTTTTATTTTCTCATTTGACTGCATGATTTGTTGGTGTGATGAGAGAACCAGCCAACAGTGCAGTCCTAATTCAATAGTCAGTCAATCACAGTCACGCTGATGTGTGAGTCATAGAAAACACCTGTACGCACACACTCACAAGCGTCCAACAAAGCGGGAAGCAATCGCCCCTTGTGTTTTCACCTGTGCCTGCCCCGACTGCACGAGGCCACAAGTACAAAACCCTCTCAGAACAATTGAAAAAGCTCTTCAAACACGGCGCCAAATTACATTCTCGCTTACTGACATGTGTGTCTGCTTTTGTGTGTTGATGTGATAATCTGTGTTCCCCTTCCACATAACACAGCTCTCCATCGCAGTAAATGAGTTCTGTCAATGTTTCTGCATCTCAATCGCACGGCAGAAATAATAGGCAGCAGCGTGGTGGCAGTGGAGGCGGAGGAGGAGTATGGAGCGGCTCAGAGGGATCAAATGCTCTGTGGATGACAACTCGGGACATCTTGCTTAGCATAATGTGACTTTGCCATCGCTATTTACAGTATAAATTGTTGGTCTTTTCTGAGGCACTGAGTAAAAATTAACGCAAATGTATTGAGTATATTGTTAGTGGCCACTAAGAGCGCCAGTGACCACTCACTACCCAGTTACTGGTTGACGTCTCTGGTTGTTTTCTCAAATAGAAGCATGCAAGACCTTTTTTAATCTCATTATCTTTGGACCTGCAAAGTTGCGGTTAACTCTTTCCAATATTGCTGCAAATTTGAAGGAAGGTCGCATTTTCATCGCTGGTTTATGTTTGTAGCAAAGTTCTGATAGATCTGTGGTAAACAGAGCAAACAGCTGATTCCCAGTTCTACTTTCTTTGCTGCAGGTTTGCAAGAACTTTTCCAGTTTGCAGCAAGTCTGCTTGTAAATTTCTATTTTTCATGCATCTTGTAAGGCTGTATAAATTAAATAAAAAAAAAATAACACAAGGACTAGAACTAGCAGCAGATTTGAATCCTGTGCCTTGGAACAAATCCAAAGGCACAGAACTAAATCCGAAATGAAAAGCTGTGCGTGACAGTTCATTCTCATGTTGAAATAACTCACTAGGTTATAACATCCAGTTAAAGCTGCCGTTGGCAGGTTTTCAAAATTCCGAGTCTAAAGTCGGAAAATTCGAACTGATACAACTTTCAGGTCCCTCCCCCTCTGTGGACGAGGTTGTGCACGTGAGTTCACAACAGTGTGCGCGCACACAAGCTGGGGGCAGACTCACGCTCAGCATGGAAGACGTGGTTGGTGACTGTTCTGCTCAGATAATAGATAAATAATAAACCTAACGTGATTGGTTGAAAACAGCCGGGAGCGCTCGATTTTTGGTAGCACGATTACAGGCTTCAGAGGGAGCTACAGAATTCAGGATTTTTCCTAAACAGCCTATTTAATATTCTACTTCCAGAATCCCATGACAGTTCAAGCTAATATGACTAAAAAAAAGTTGCCGACGGCAGCTTTAAGTTTTCCTTGTAATTTGGCTTTTGTGATGAAAAGATTTGTATTAAAAATGTGAAGTAAGGCTTGGCCCAACTGGTTAACTCTTGGTAGACGTACATGGTCTCGGACTGGCCTTTTTACATCTCCTGCTATGAAGGAACTAATTTATAAGCAGACACTGTAGCAAAGCATCTAACAGTCCCAATACAAGTAAACATGTCAGCGCTCTGTTTTTCACTGCCAAAGAAGGCGTACACATCTACACAGAACTACGTTACAGTCCGACTATCTCTGAAGACAGCAACAAGAAGATCCTCGAGATAAAAATCCTCGAGATAGCTTGAGGTGGTGGTCATTGCATGACCTTTACCAAGGCAGCTCAAAACTGATACCCGGGGTAATCGGTTACTGTTTGATGTTTGAGTGTGTCTCTTTTTTCAATCTTTTATTCAGCTTCCACTTTGCATTTTCTATGGCTGCTTGGTAAAGCTTGGGTGCCAAAACCATTTGGTTTTGCTTTGGCTTACTTTCTTTGTACCCTTCTCTTTTTTATCCGCTAATTTGTTTGGTTGACGCAAACAAACTCCTTGGTTTGGATGAAGAAAGGCCATTTGTTGGATTACAGAGGACTTATTCACGGGTGGCCTACACTATAGAAACACTGGTAATTTAATCAATGTGAACCAATAAAACAGTGTTGCCTTTCCTCTTCTGAGGTAAGTTCGCAGCGCACATTTTTTTTTTAAAAACAATTGAGGCCAAACTTGACACTGGCAGGGTATCCTGCACTGGACCAGTAGGTAGATTACATGCTTTGATACCAGACTTCAATGTGTGGCTGTTTTTTTTGTTTTTTTGAGGCTTTTGGTGACACCAAAACCAAGTTGATCACAAAAGCGAGTTCATATTTCTAGCTATTGTAACACAGGTTAAACTCACCATTCAGTTTCGCTTCCAGCTAAAGAGAGACACTTGATATTTTACACAGAAACTCATTACATAAACTATTCTAACGTCCACTGAGGATGAAAAATTTGAAAACCGTTGTCATTCTTTCACACAGGTTACGAAAAATAAACATACAAAAACCGTTCTATCGAAAATCTGTTGACCAACGTCAACAGGCCAGGGAGAGAAAACCCAAGGACAAGGCAAGGGTGCTAAGAAGTGTGTGTGTGTGTGTGTGTGTGTGTGTGTCTTCATGTGAGCTGGTAAATTTTGATAGGAAGATGTTGATTTAAATAACTGACTCTCCAAGGATCTGACATAAAACTGCAAAAAGAAGAAAGAGAGAGGGGGAAAAACAACCTTCACAGAGCGAGTTTATCAGCTTGGCACCTGCTACTGGTACATTCTTGATGAACCAAAGGTTGTCTTCATTAAGCGCATTAATATTCATGACGCATGGTAATTTTGACACAGAAAAGGTCTTGGTAACCTTTTCGTGTGTGAAGAAATTTTTTTACTTCTCAAGGAAATTACAGTCCGGCAATGACTTAATTAATGCTCGCTTTCTTGGCCACGGTTTGAGGGCCTGTCAGTTTGGTGCAGCGCTGGCTGTCAGGCATGCCGAGGGCTCGGGGAGAGAAGGATTGAAGGAAGGGGAAAGACAGGAGAAGAGAGGAGGAGGAGAAAAAAAGCGAAGCAGACAGATGAAGTCAACATGCACTCATCTTGCCCACAGAACATGGTAATAGGTTTGCCTGTAGCCTTCAAATGTGTTTTCTGCCCTCTTCCTCTCATTTCATTTTGCCCTTTTACCCTTTTCTGACTTTTCTGATATCTTGATACATGACAACCCGAACTTGAACCAAATGAGGCAAAATCATTCCTATGGGTGTGCTCTGTGTAAAACTCAGATTAAAGATCCCAAATACTGAAGTGCTGCCCGAATGAGATTAATCTATCACTTTTGATTTTTTTCTCTTTAATTAAAACCAGCCGTGCAAGACTCATGTGCCTCGTTGCTGTTATGACTGACATGATTTGAAGATCTGTTGCATTAAACCTCTGTAGAACTGTCTAATGGTTGACAATTTCACAGCCATATTCCTGTCCATTTTCACTCGTTCAGCCTACAACACACACAAACACACATCACAAGCGACACAAACTAGTTTCCAGCACAGTGAATCATTGTGTGTCCTGCTCCAACATCGGGGCAGTAAAAAATGTGAACATAAGGTAGCATTTCCTTTATCATGTCCCATAAAAATAGCAATTTGCCCAAGCCCTTGTAGCACAATATGGAAGGCGGTGTGTTTGGCTGATAATGTTGAGATGACGGATGGCTCCATGCAGGGAGGTTTCTCTGCTGTCTGCCTGCCCTGCGCAATAAATCGCCGGGAAAAACCAAAAGAGGGAGAAGGTGAAAGAGAGGGAGGAGGGTATTTGGAAATTAAAGAGGAGCCAGGGCAAAGGCGGTGACAATGAGAGGCAATGAGTTAGGGTCAGGGATCTCGTGGAGGGTAAACCCGCAGACAACCCAACAAAGACATATTCTAAAAACACTCATCCACACACACAGATTCGCCCACAAGTCGGAGTTTTCTGAATTGTCGTCAGGCTTTGTTGTTATCTACCATCAAATTAACACTTCCCTGTCTGACCTTCTCAACACTGATTAACTAAAAATACTCGTGCTCATTACCGGTTCATCGGGCAGTGATTGAATTTTGAATTAAAAATATCACACATGCAAGCTTCTTGACAGAGTGAACATTTTATTAGATCCACAGTCAAGCTGCCACATATACAGTAACAACTCATCATGTGCTTGTTTAGATGACAATGACTCACCTAAACAATGAATATATTGTCACTCTGCGCATACTTCGCGCATCACTTAATATATTAATCTATTTCAAACAAATGCCTTGGGCTCCAGTGTGCATTTGAGGATGTGACAGTTTGCTGAATATGTAAATGCTGTTGAGTCAGATCCTGGGACTGATAAAGTAGCTCTGTCAATGCGTGTGTGAGTTACACACTTTTTGCTCGAGATGTGCGGATGTGTGCGTCTCTTTTGCTGTGCTTTGTTGCTTTGATCATGTTCGCTCAGCTCATTGCTCACTGAAGAACCTGCCTTAAGGAGCGTGAGTGTGTGTATTTGTGTAAACAACCGTGTCCTCACTATGTCCCACACAAAGTTGAGATTATTTATGTCGGCGCTACAGACTTAAAGGATAACTCCCCAGCATGGGCTGCTGTGGTCTCTGCAAATCCACTTCTGTAGGTTTACAGTACATTTAACACTGCATTCAAATATGCATTCAATTAAAATATATTTCAAAGTCTGCAGACAGGCACACAAACAAATGTGCAGGCTGTCGTAGCGTCCTGTACTGCAGCTGTAGAACATATCCGTTAGTGAGACCTGCCAGTCAACAGTTTAACCTGGTTTAGCTTATATTCAATAGCAAGTAACTAGAGCAACCACACTCATGTTTTGAAGTACATTATGTAGCATTCTTACATTAAAATGTCTAAAAACAATTACATGATTATCATGCTCTTAAATGTTTCCAATCCCTGAAAATCTTTTTTTTTTACGATTAAATTTAACAGTTTGCTTCAGTTTGTTGCTTGTGCATGAAGTTTTGCAGCCCAGTAATTGAGTCAAGACATCATTTATTGCAGCCTTTCTTCTTTTCTTTTTTAATCCCAGTGCTTCAAAGACTGTCGTTTTGTCAGCACCACTTGGCGTCTCTCAGAGATGCAAAAGATGTTCTTTGGTGTCTCTGTCCTAACTCACCGGCTGCAGCAGTTTTGGACATGACAGTGAATGCTTCAACATTATTCCGCAGAGGCTATTTATGAACATGTGGAGAGCCCTCATGATGAGGTTGGAGTGGCAGAAAGACACAGGACGTCTAATCACGGAACCTGAGTTGAAGACCAGTATGGGAGAGTTATGCTTTCACAGGTTATTATTTTCAGCATTTGCTACTTTGGATTTAACTCAAAGTAAAGAAGCCCAATTTTCTGATTTAGCTCAGGGCACTGAAACTACTTGGTTCGGTTTAGACTCTAAAACCATTTTGATCCATTTTGATCCACTGAATCCATTTTGTTTGGTTTAGGAAAGGATCATAGTTGGGTTGACATAGTTAATCTGGCACATTAGATAACGACATTGAGGTTTGACAGTTTGTGACACTGTCAGAGTGAGAACAGGCTGTTTATTTGTAAGATAATTAGATATCCATCTTATTAATTTGTTTGACTCATGAATCATGCCAGCAAGCTGAATTCACCACATAACACTGTGTACAGTAGCTGTATGGGAGGTTAACTGATGTGTAACAGCAATTAATGTTGGATTAGCTACTTTGCAAACTAATGTACTCCATTACAACAAAAAATGACATTACATAACAATGTGACTAAAAGTGACGAAAAGGTGAAAAGAACACGCTTCTTTGAATGTGGAAAATTGAAATCAGACAGACTGATCAGAAAAGGTGGTAAGACGTCAAAACACAATTTCACCACCTTTTATGTTGCTGTGTCAAACTCATGAATAAGCAGTTTCTAACTGCTAAAAATGTCATTCATCTGGAGTCAGGTCTCAAGTCAATTTTCACTGTTTTAATTCAAATGCGCTCCAAGGCTGAAAAAAAAAACCAACGAGCTGAAATGAAATGACATGTTAGGAAACAGCACCGCCGTCACCTGACATTTGAATGAGCTGAAGAATTCTGCATGGTTACCTGTTCTCAAATTGTCATTTGATACAATAGTGTAATAATTCTGGTAAGAACCCTGGTAAATCCCGTTGTTGAATTTTTGAGACGGGGAAAAGCTCACCTGAAAGCCTCGTTTACAGTCATGCATCATCAGTAGCATACCATCAATATTACTTTCTAGTACTTACTTGTAAAGGGGTAACAGAGACAGAAATGAAAGATGACGTATGACAAAACTCCTGCCTCAAACACAAATTTTGTAAAGAGGCTGCATTTATATTGCGCCTCTCTAGGCTAGTTGACCATTAGAAACACTTTTACAGTAAAAGTCAAATCCACCCATTCTCACACACACACACTAAGGCAGCACTTCTTAGTCGATACAGTGTTACAGGCCATGCAGTTCTTTTTTTTTCCACGATCGCACACATTCCCTCACAAACGGACGCATTAGAGGAAGCTGGGAATCAAACCCCCAACCTTCCAATTGACAGACGGTCGTTCTTTCTCCTGAGCCACATCCACCCCCTTTGTGGCTTCATGGCCAGAATCTTAAACCCCTCGGCCAGCCAGATGCGGGGAAATGATTAAAATTGAATGTTTCATGCACCTTTTTTCTTCTTTCTCCACAATATCCTAAAAGATGACGTGACAAACAGTGTGACTTTGACGAAAGAAATGCCATTTGATTTTGGATTGTAGGACCCGTTTTTTTCCCTAAATCTCATATCAGTGTGCAAACTCACAAATGATCCCATGCACAGCTCTGGTATATTCAGCGTTGGAGACTGAGTTTACTTCCTAACCATTACATGGAGAGGCTCAGCTTTGGCTGTCCATTCAAATCATCAGCGGTTACGGCTACACAGAATGGCCTGCAGACATTTACATTCGCTGTTTGTGGACAGACACAGTACATTAGTTTTAGAGTGTCTGCCCCGTAATGACAAATAACACAAAATGACAAGTGCAGTATCTGCCTTTGTGCCTTTTTCAAATGTGATACTACATCCTTCATACTGTCTTTGTCCGTCTTCATCTCTCTTCCCTCCCCTTCTGCCTTGTATCCGTCTGCCATTAGGCAGATAGTTGCCGGTCTCATCTGTATCATGTCTCCGACTGTCCCCACAGGAGCACCATGCAGTTGCTTGCTTAAGGATTCTGGAGCCACAGCCCCGTTCCGTTCGCCGATCCCATGGATCAAACTGACACTTGGTCAGCATCAGCACATTATGAACTATGGCCACCTGCCACCGCAGACACATTGTTCCCCTTTGTAGTAGCGTGAGGAATATAGGAGGACTGGCGAACTCTGCCTGCTGACAGCTTATTCTCTCCCTTATCTCTTCTGTGGTGTATGCCTGTGAAAAGTGGACGGTAGGACTACATTGAGATGTGAGGGTGTGGATCATTCTCTTGGCACGGGTTGCTTTTCTTGAATCCTGACCTTTAGCCATAACTCAAATGTTTAAACTGAAGCTTTGGATCGTGGTCAGCCTTTCAACAATTCAACAACAAAAGCATGTTACATGTTCAAATCAGCATCATCTTTAAAGGCAGATGGTATTTCTTCACCTCCAAGCCAGAAAGGACGTTAAGCCCGTCTTTGCATCCAGTCTGATGTAACAAAGGAAACAGATCCAGATTCAGACACAACTAGAACTCGAGCTTGCATCTGTTTGCCCCCAATCATTCTGTCTGACAAACACGTAAAGCAAAGATGTTACTCCTGAATCTTCCTCCCATCGTGAAGACAGTTTCTTCATATATGACGATACAATCTTCCCAGTGAATGTGAATGAGATTAATTATCTACTTTCCTGTGATGACTTGGACTACAGATCTACAGATCCAGTCAATTTCTTTCATTTCCCATCTTTCACAAAGCGCACACACAGTCACTGGCAGTGTTGAAAATAAAACGCTTTCAGTGGACTGGACTCCTCACAGCACCTGTTAGGTCTCACTCTTCTCTTCAGACTCTTACTTTCCATTGACACCCTTCATGTATGACCAGGTGGCACCCATCCACTGAATAATGAAACAGGTGATTAAAGTGACTGATGTCCGGCCATCTATTCTCCCGGGTCTGCTCTTTAATGCCGCCATTAGGTTCTTGTGTCCAAACTTAGCTCATCAAATGGCCTCATTTATGGTGAACGGGCAGTGCGCACTACACTGAGCCAAGACTGAGGAGCACTTCACATCATCAACTTGGATTTATACTTGAGAATTAATCTGAAAGTGACACTGACAGCTTCTGGTGAGACTGTAGAATGGAGTGAGGAAATATTTTTAATGGACACTTTAACTTAGATGTGTAACCAGTGTCATTATTCCAGTCACTCCAACTGTATGTGTCCCCGTTGCAGGTTCTTGACTGTTGGTTTAAAATTCAGCTTAAAAAAATCAGTTGAAAATATATGTGGTTACCTAAGTTTCCTTTAAACTGGCTGTTGAACACACAGAAGAAAGAAGCAGTTGCTCCTTTGTAGAAGGACCTGGGTGGGGCTTTTCTAAGCATCCATAACTAACAGTGACTAAAGATGAAGGTTAATGGTGTGCATTAAATGGTGATGTGCCTGTTCCAATGTGTTATTTCTGAAAACATAACTCTTTAAGAACTAGTCATGAGTCATGAGGCAGAACCCAGGATTTAAACCTTGTGCCCATGCATCCTCGTAGAAGGTGACTGACTACACAGTGACCACAACATCGATAAATGATAATATTATGAGGTCTGAGGTACGCAGAAGCAGAATCAAAATCAAGTGCGGGTAAATGGCACGGCTACCAAAGGGCCCTTTATTTTTCATAAGATATTGTCAGCAACTTTACTTTAAAAGGTCATACTAAATGCACACATAGCTGTGATAAACATTGTAACCTGTGATTTGTTGATGAAGTTATGCCATTCACAGTCTGCGTCATACGCACCTCCTGTTAATACTTTACTAAAACATAATACATTACATACATACATGTATTTATCTGATCATATACAGAGATTTTCTTTTAATTCCTTAAAAAAGTTGCATTTTTGGACATACAAGCTTTCTGCCCGATACACAAGTGCAAGTATCAAGGAATATCTGTTAATGTTGGTTGTGAATGAGGACTTGGACACACCTACTCATTAATTCTATCCAACCTCGTGTCTGGTACTGTAGACAAAAACTGAATTTGCATCTATGAAAATAAATGACTTATGTATTTACATTAAGTGTCCAGTTGGATTTACTGAGTCGTTACCCTGAAACATACCAAACTAATTTTGTACACATCCATTCAGTCACTAATAGCTGAAGTGTGTCTTAATATGTAAATGAACACTGTTTAGCATATGTTTACATTTTCAGGTTTTTTTGAAAATAACTTGGTTTGACAAACATTTTTTGGCTTAAAAAAATGAATTGATGCAGATTGACAAAGAAAAAGAAGGACACTGTCCCTACAAGCAGTGATGTTTGAATCCATAAATGCTGCCAGATAAGACAAATATCAGAACCCTTTTTAGGTCATTTCTCAAGGCCTCAGACTTCAGGAGCTATGGGCAGATTTATGCCTGACTCACCAGTTAAAGTGTTTACAGATTCAATCTTAAAGCTCCTCAACTGCTCGTACGCTAAGGTACACGTGTTTGACGACATCAAACATCTTTAATATGTAGAAGTTGGGTTTCTTTTTTGCTCCTCGTGCTTTAGTTTCCTTGTATTCTGTTTTATTTTGAGGAGTCTGAGGAGACATTATTACATTACGGCAACTTGTTGCACAGCTCTGCACAAATATTTACACGTGCCTCCCATTTATGCGTTAATATTTTCCAACGTTACGTTGTGTGCATACCCTGAGCCCGATGACCGCTGGGATAGGCTCCAGTGCCCCCGCGACCCGACCGACGGATTCAGCGGGTATAGAAAATGGATGGACGGATGGACGTTGTGTGCATGTTTGACATCAGATCATCTGTGAAATTTCTCCTCATATTTAAAAAACTATCCCATTTGAAAATCTGTCAAGATTTTTCAAACTCCTGTGCTCTGAGCCTGACATTAACAGAAATGTCAGTTCTGTCGCACATCACAGTATACATCCCACTTGTGTTACTAAATGTTAACATAACATTATATTTGACACTTACCTGGTGGATTTATTTGGAAATGGGAGACCACCAAACCCCATCTCATGTGGCCTCCAGAGCGGAGGCACCGCTTGCTGCCACATAGTGGTATTACTGTCACCTGACATGTCAGTCCTGTCTGTCAAAAGTGGTGCCTAAGTGGAAGGGAGACCCAAAAGTGTCACTAGCACTCGGGCATTATAGACAGTTAAATGCACTAATGGCCTTCCTAATGCAGTACTATTCACCAGTGGGTTGACCACACACACACATCCACATTCTAACAGTACATGCATGAAGTGATCCCTCACTCATTCTCCCTCATTCTGTCGTTCAGTCATACCACAGGTACAAGGATATTCACTCAGACATTAACACACAAAAAGGGAAAGAGTAAAATGCACCCACACAGGGCATGTCCTCTCAGCCACTCTGTCACTCACAACTCGCAGTACCCACGAGGACATTAAAAAATTGATTTGAGTGAGTATCAGCTTTTATTCTCTGAGTTATTGAAATATAAATGCCAATTTAAAAAAAAACATTAAAAAAACCCACCTGCATCACTTCAAGTGTAACAGGCCTCCCTGTAGCAGTTGGCTCATCAGTCGACGGTGAGAAAAGCTTTCCTTTTCAAAATCAAAATGAGATCTTTCTGTAATTTTTCATGAAAGGAACAAACAACGCAATCGTGCACAGTAGGCAGAACAAGTGTTTCACTCGTAAAAAGACTGAACATCCTGCATCTGCCTCCACATAACTAAGGCAGGGAAGCCTTCGTGCCTGACCCCACACTGTTGCTGCTCTAAATAGTTCATGGTCAGCTCGCCTGGTTAAGTAAAGATGAAGAGAACTTCCCTGCCAGGTCCTGTGGATCGAGACTTGACATATATGTATTTGCAGCTCTCTGTGGGACACTGTACGCAGAAAGACGGTAACACTGATGCAAGGCTTTGAAAGCAGCAATTAGCACTCCTGGTGGTCCACACTGTTGTGTTTCTCTCTCCCCTTTTTTTTCTTTTTTTATTCATTCTCTACTTTAACTTCCCCCTGGGAATAGCTGTTAAGGGATACAATTAATTTTCTGACACAAAAATGAAAGCGTTAATTCACCTGCGATAATTAGAGCTATTCTTACCGCATGTTGATGAATGCAAAAATGCAGTGTTTATTTATTAATTAATTTTCGCTCTGCCGTCAGAATGAGAGCTCTCATAAATGTGTGATCTCGACTTAAGAGGGAAGTCTCAAAGGAAACAGATTATAGACCTGCCCGGCTGTAATGAAGCATTGTCAAAAAAAAATAAAAAATGTTCCGAAAAGTTACAGCGTCTCCACTTTGATGTTACTTTCTCCTAATATGTGTCTGAGGAGCGTTTGATGGTCAGGTTTGTTTGGAAGTAGCTGTATGAATTCTGCGGAGCACGCTGGTGAGATGAATGATTAACAGCCTTAACATGTTTAGCTTTCTCATTCAGAACATACTGCAGTATTAATATGGTACCATACTATAATTAGACGACTTTTTAAAGCAGCATTGCACTGCAACACGTGCCACAATGTGTTCATATTACATCCACACACCGTTGGGAGCAGGCTGGAGTGATTAACTGACTGGCCTGTTAATCAATTCATCGGTTAGTTAATCAATGCAACAATTACTTGATCAGGAGAAAATTAACTAGCAACAATAATTTTAACTGATTAGTCGTTACGGTGAGTGAAATGTGAGTTTTTAATTGGTTTCATTGTAAATTCAGTTGACATTTTAAAGGCCTGAGGAATTGTACAGCTGAGCTGATGGCAACTCACAGCTCGTGCACTCCACATTCTTGACATCTTGATGACACTTTGCCTACCACTTTGACAACTTGGAAGAAATACCCTCACACACACAAACGTTGTCACATTTTCAAACAACACCTGAGGATATTAAAACAAACACTCAGAGTGCATCCTCCGACAAGGCAAATGCTGCATGTCATAATTCAGACCTCATTGGTCCTCATTGGTTTAATGGGCCCTTCTTCTCCACGTGCGTCAACTCTTCCCAAGATCTGAAGGAAGTCAGTTCAGTATTCTATGAGTAATCTTGCAAGCTTAATTAAAAAGCTTATTCATTTTGTAATATGTTAAAAATTCCAGATTATGTATGTGCATATATACTATTACTCTACTAAATGTGTAATGTGTCTGTGAGCTTTTTATGGAAAGTTGAATGCAGCTGAGGAATGTGTAGATACAGAGGAGATTAATCCACTCATAAATCCAGATGGGCCTGGGCTCCTGTCTAAACATTATGCAAATGTTGTTCATTGTGTTCTATACAACATTCAATGTTGCCATTATTGCAAACATCCTAGTAGTAAGTAGTAAGCACTGTGTTGAGTTTTTCTTGCGTAACCGTGCGCACTTTGATTCATCAGAGTGGAAAAAAAGTTTCTTTTGCAGGTAAATTTCAAACAATGAGTGTGGTATCATGTTAATCCCCCCCCAAAATAAAACAAACAAAAAAAACAAATCTCCTGTGTAAAGAAACTGAGTATAATTTGGCTGTCTTACAGGAACTCTGTCAGTACGAGCTGTTTCTCTTCTTAAGTGGAGTAAACTAAACCTGGATAAACAATGAAGAGACACAAAGCGCTGTATGTTAAAAAAAACAAAAACACTATCATAAAGTTTTTTTTTTTTTACTACATTGCCCATCCATATAGACATATATATATCACGCCCTTCCGTTTTGGACAGTGAACAGTCATGGTATGACACCTTGAATGAAACTACACCAATTCACTGAGCAGCAATTTCTTTTATACTGCTTTTGCTGACAAAACTCTGAAAGCAGACCTTTTTCCTCCGCTTTCCTGGGAGTTAGCCAACAATTGAGTCACGTGGGCAAGAGACTGAGAATTATACAACAGTGGCTCTGTGCCGATAAGAGTCCTGCATTGTTTGCAGGTTTTTTCATTTGTCATCTGTTGATATGAAGTTCAAAATGAATGTGGTCACGTAGCCTCTTAAAAAAAAAACACCTTATTTTTTGTCTGTTGAATTTAATTCAGTTCAATAATACTTTGTTATTCGCTGAAGGGAAATTAGATTGCTGCAGAATTTATTGATATTAAAGGTATGCTATTGTTATACACAGATAACAACATGAAAATATAAATCAGCTGACAAACATGTAGAAAGTTTAAGTGCAGCAGAGGGGAAGGTAAGGTCGCCATTGATGGGTTGGGGTGATTTTGTACCTTGTACAACAACGTGGCACACAATGGCACACACTGCAGGTAACACAGGTAAACTATCAAAGCCAACAGTTTAATATCTCTCCACCCGCCTGCGAAGTCCAAAAGTCGAGTGGAGAGGCGCCAGAGCTGCCCCTGCTTCCTCATTAGGGGTCAAAGCTCGCCCATTCCATCCACCAGTGATCCCACACCTCCCATGACGATCAAGGCAAGAAAAGGTTTAACCCTCCTTCACCTTGATCTCCACTCTGTTCCCCCTCTGCATCTAAGACGTCTCCTTTTCAACTCGTGTTGATTTGGGAGTCTTGTTTTAAGCATTACTTTGCCTTTACTTTAGCTTAGGAAAGCCGAGTTAGCTACTCCAACAGGTCAACAACTTTCCCGTTGCCATGGTCACCATCATCCAGTCGTAAAAAGATCCAAAATAAAGACACAGTATGTCCAGAGCTGCTGCAGCATACCACACTATCCTTAAAAGCTTAAAATATTTTGACACAAAGACTACAGGTGTGAAACTTAAAACATTGGGGTTGGCTGTGGGACACCACATGAAGATGTTACAGTTCTCAACATTTTTCCAACCAAAACCCCGTGAAACGCCTGCTGGGCCTGTTGCATTCTTGGTAGACGCCTGCATGACCACACACACCCCCAGCAAATCAATTTACCAAGACAACACAGGCCAGCTATGAAAAGTGGCGTCACAGTTTGGCCATCCAAACAGACCATAATATTGCAGGTCACAGCGGCCACGCAGTGTAATAGAAATCCACATAATCACAAAATGCTCCACCATAGGTAGAGCACGCTACTCTGCGCCAGTGAAAAAAAAAAAAGGAAACAAATCTTCTGAACTTATCAGCCCACATCTCAGTGTCCACTTGATGTATGGTCACATACACACAAAGAGAACATGCCTGAAATTTGAAGCGCTATAGTTCTTTTCTTATTCGAAAAGAGATCACATCATCTGGAACAACAAAAGGCTGGTAGAAATACTTCTGCGGTAACCTATCACCCTCAACAAAGAGTGGTCTTAAAGCATTCTTGGCTCAGTCAGTCAAGACAATCACTGTCCGGCAAGGCCCGTCCCGCTCCATCTCTCCTGGCAGACACATAAAGGCAGCCATCTTAAATCACGTCTCACGGCGCACATCTAATGACTACTGAGCCCCTGCATATTTCAACATTAATTCATTAGAGGCGGGGATTGGGGGAGAGACAGAGAGGAGGGGGGGGATCAGCAGCAGCAGGGAGAATCCTCGGCGCACTCTGATTAAGGCCGTTATGTTTTATAGAAGCCATTTTTCAATGCCTCCTCTGACAGCACTTGAGGTTATTAAATTGTGGGCTTCAAGGAAAGACAGAGAGGGAAAGAGAGGGTGGGAAGCAAAGGAAGAGAGAAAGCAAGAGAGATCATGGAAGGAAGAAAAGGGGGGAAGACAGATGGAGGCTGGAGAGAGACAGAGAACGATTAACAACAGCGAGGAGACAGGTTGCCAGGTCTCCTTTGGCTGCTGATAAAGTGAACTTCTTGTGATTTGTTTGTGTGTTACCTGTGGTTTCTGGGGTTATCTATATCTCATAGGGACTAGATTACTGAGAGTGTGTTGTACTGTACAAAGAATGCAGCTACTTTCTCTCTGTCAGATATGATACAAGGATTGAGTGAAGATAAGCAATGGAGGACACTATTCTGTCTATTGAATGACCTTGAAACCGTTCCTTCTAGAGCCTGCTTCATATGCAATATTCACATACTGTACATAAAGTTATTAGTAAAAATTTTTTTAAAGCCATTTTCTTTTCTGATTCCATACATCGGTGGTGTATTTTCCTTAATCTCGTGGATATCTGGCTATATAATTTAAACATCTACTCCATTTCCCCTCAGCTGAGGCTTTGATTTTATTACAGCATTTCTTATTCACCTTGTTAAATAATGTGAAAAAAAACTCTGTGACCGACAGTTTCTTTTGTTCCATAAGGACAGATATTTTCCTCGCTTTTTAACTAATGGTCATCTGCCCCCAACTTCACTGTCAACTTTTGACTCGACGCAAAACATATCAACCCAAAAAAAATTGCTGGCAATTAGTGTTATAGTTTAGATACAAATTTTAGGTCAAATTTTCCAATGCTGACAAGAGGTACACTGTATCGAATCATTTATTTTTCCTCCAGAACTGGAATTTTCAGAATTGAGACAGGCTACATGAGCTGCTAACAGCACAAATGTAGCCGCATTATGCACTAAAGGGGTTTATGGGTGTACATGGATGCAAATATCCAAAGCTGTCATTGTTCATTCTTATGTAATGCTGAGCTTCTCAGCATGGCTGTGTTCCATTTCATCTTTTAAAGGCGCACATTCTGAACGGTCGTTTACTCGGTTTAGATTTTAACAAGTTTTTTTCATGGCTGGCTTGGTGCTGCACTCCTGTGTCCAACAGCTGCGTTACAGAAGTTCGGTAGTCGCTAAAAAAAAAAAAAGACCCTACAGAGAGAGCACTGTAAACTAGGACCCTTACCTCAATAGTTCTGAGAACTATGATAAATTCCTAGTTACGGGCCAAAATACCCGTTTGTTGCATGCAACCTTTACCTGGAACGTTGAAAACTCGCAGAATCAGTTGTTGAAACTGATTTTTCTTTCTATCGATTGAAAATATTTGCTCATCTTGAATTTGACGGTAGCAACATGTGTCAAAAAATGTAAAATTGGGCAAAAAAATAAAAGGGCAAGAAAAACAAGAAAAAAAGGGAAAGTAAGTATTATTCAAAGGAAACAGCTGGAGGAACATGTTGCAACTAATTAGGTGAATTGGTAACAAGGTCAGTCGCATTATTGGGTATAACAAAAGCACCTTACAGAGGCTCGGAAGTAAAAAATATGCAAACGTTCAGCAATCTGCAAAAAACCTGAGAACATTCATTTTAGAATAATACTCAAAGTAAAATTGTGAAAACTTAATATTTCATCATCTACAGTAAATAAAATAATAAAAAATATTCATAGAATCTGGCAGCACTGCATTTTAAAACAGATACGATTCTGTCATGGAAATCCCTGCAGGGGCTCAGGAACACTTCCAGAAATCATTCTGTGAACACAGGTCACCGCGCCGTCCGCAAATGCAGCTTAAAGCTCTATCATGCAAAGAAGAAGCAGAATGTGAACGTGATCCAGAAGCACTTCTGTCTTCTCTGGGTCAAAGCACATTCAAAATGGATTGAGGTAAAGTGAAAAAACTGTTCTTGGGTCAGACAGATGGGTGCCGCGTCCGTCCTGTGGACTAAAAAGTAGAGGGACCATTTGGCTTGTTATCAGTTCAAAACTCTGCATATCTGATGGTATGTGGGTGCATTAGTGGCTAAAGAACACCACCAGAAAGACACCAACAATGCTGAAAGGTATATAAAGGTTTTAGAGCAAGATATGATACCATCCAGACATCTTTTTCAGGGAAGGTCTTGCCATCTATTCCAACAGCATGGCTTCATAGTAGAGGAGTCCTGGTGCTGGTCTGACCTGCCTGCAGTCCAGGTGCTAAACTTGACTATGTTTCCTGTGTTCTAATATAAAATAAATAAAATATTGGTTTCAGAGAATCTTTAAATGATTGCAGTCTGATTTTAATTACGTTTTACAGAGTCCCAACTTTTTAGGAATTGGGGTTGGAAATATCAAAGATTCAAAAAAGCACAACAGAGCAGTGGAACAGCCTCTCTTGTACGTTCAAGATGGCAGTCCGACCTTGTTGCCACGCGCATTTCTATTTCTTAAATTAACAGACAGATTCACTTCCTCCTCTGCCTGTAGCTCCTTCAGTATTTCCAAGTGGCTGCTCGGTGCCAGGGTAGTCAACGAATTGAGTCATCACATCCAAACAGCTGTTGCTCTTCTCCTTCACGCTCGCTCACTGATACGAGGGAGGTGTCACATACGAATGTAAAATATAAGCACCGATATTGATGTTGAAACTAAATGGACAGGAATCCACCACAACACATGCAATTCTCATTGTCTAATGTACAAGCTGCTGACATCAACAGCTTAGTTTCACCCTCAATAAGACAGCATGCATGCTCGCTTAGAGAAACCAATATCAAACTAATAAGGTAGAGCTTGTATCACTTCAACAATGAAAAATACAGAATTTCTGTAATTCTGACATCCTCAGGACCAATTTGAAGAAAACTCTTTCACTTACAGGATCCCTAAATCCTCATTAAAGTACTTTGGACAACTGGCATGGCATATTGTCAAACTCTACTACTCTGATCCTTCCAGCCAACAATATTATTTTACAGGAGAGAATGTGAGTGTATATATATATATGTGTGTGTGTCTTTTTAAGCTTTGCTTTCTGTTTTAGAACACATATTTTCAAGCATTACTAAGATACAGAAAGGTATTAGATGGGGAATGTGACTGGCTTTGAATTGTTTTATCTTTATCATTTCAATAACTTTTATATTTCACTTCATTCAGGCTTTTTTTTTCTTTTTTTTAATGTAAACTAAGTATGTAAACTAAGCGTGCTTGTTTAAATCTTTAATGAACTTGTGCACATTATGCGACTTTGATTGCGTGGCCTTGAGTTTGTGATGCTCTAAGCTAGGGCTATTCAATTACAAATTCAGTTGGGCCAGATTTTAAAACCGAGACCTTAAGCTGGGCCGGACATTTTCAACGGTCAGTAAGGAAAAATGTAATGACAAATTTCAAACCAACACAAATATAATGAAATAACATGTGATGTTTATTCATAATTTCCCCTCCTCATATTTTTGTAAAACACATTTCAAAACTTTTAAATTAACTGAGGTAGTTGCAATACTCTAATAAATAGAACCTGAGGTAACAGCAATGCTATTATTCACTTTAAAATTATAAAAAGAATATTTTGGTCCCAAAATGTTGTCTCCCTTTTGAAATGAAATCAAAGTCGGGTGTTTTTCCAGGTGGTGTCTCCGGATATTATACTCCTCAAGTACCGCAACAGAGTCATTGCAAAGTAAACACATAGGTTTGGCGTTTGGAGTTGGTGGTAAAATAAAACAGTATCTTTCCGCCCAGGCAGGGTTAAAACGACGGTTTTCATCGTCAATTTTTCGTTTGAGGGTTGAGAGAGATACTTATTCAGTTAGAGTTGAGCTGCTAACATGGTTCTATCAGTAACTTTCAGAACAACGCGCTGCATTGTGGGTTGGTTGTGTGTTGCTAGGCTACGTGGAGTGCATTCACTATCTGATCTACTGTAGGAATTCTGAGCTCATTTTCGCGAACTGTGTTTTTCATGGTTTTTCACTGCTTTTTTGGCTGAACCACAAGTTGGGCCACTCGGGTATTGCTTCTGGGCCGCATGTGGCCCGCGGGCCGCCATTTGAATAGCCCTGCTCTAAGCAGTCATTCTCTGAAGTACAGACATATCAACACGAACAAAACACTCGCAATCAGTGCCATGTTACAGAATATATGTCCATATCTCCATTTTATCTGTGTCGTTGATGAAAGTGCATTTTTTTAAAAACTTTTTTTATGTAATTCCCAAAGCAGATTGTGCATTATTAAAGGAGCAAATGGTTCAGTATGATTCAAAACTAAAATTAGACTATACATTTCACTTAGTACCCATTGGGATGCTGTTCTTTAACTTCCATAAGTAGTTTTTTGTGTAAAGCAACCCTCAAAAAAACCAAAACAATAAAGTAACGCTCAGGGCTCCATATAACCAGCATGTAGACATAGAGCTCACATAGGATATACATGGGGAAATACATTGAAATACATGTTAATGTTTTACCATGTGGTTTCAGGAAAAGCTTGTTAGTAAAAATGGGTTTTCAACATAGATTGTGTGGTTGTTATTCAATATAGTCAATGCCAAAGCGACTTAACGTGTAATACGACTAATGGTTCAAAGCAACTCCGAGTCCAAAGATACCGCTAAAAAACTTTTCTTCTGAAGAACCAAGTTGGTAATTTTTAGTCATTGTGGTGTCATTGGCTAAACTCGATAGTTTGATAAATGAATATCATGACTTCAAGAGACTTGTGGCTGCTAAAAGAAAAAAATAAATACTGGATACAAAAAATAGGCATCAAGGGGAAGTAAATCAGCCTCGAATTTGAGTATTAAGTATCATCTTCAAGTCAATTATTTGTGGGGAGCCAAGAAAGGAATGCTAAGATTGGTGCAATGTGCAATCTGTGGTAGGTTTTGGTAAGCATTTTGCAGTTATGATGCTTCGCTGGGCTGAGCCAGAAACAAAAAGAAAGGCATACAATTCAAGGCACGCAAAAGTTAATTACAGACAACTAATCTGTAACAAATCCGATTTGTGGCATGTTCCAGTGTTGAGATTTTGCTTCAGATCCTGTATTTTATTTCTAGAAAGAAAGAAAAAAAGATCAAATAAGTGCTTATAACATCAATGCTTCTTTATGCATTGTGAATTCATTTCATCTGCAGCTAAATGAAAATGAGTAACGTATAATAAATGACAGTGTTGCCTAAACGCCAGGCATGGAGCATCTGAAGGAAACTTTGATTTTCATAGTGAAATATAGACAAAACTTAAGAAAAATAGATGAATTAAAAGGAAGTTACAGCTGCGCAAGTCTAAATACATTTGAATTTTAGACAGATGAAGTGTACTAGATTATCAGTATGGTACACAACACAAAAGGTTAAAAAACGGATCCAAACAGTGGTCTGAGAGGCGAGGTATTTCGAGATATGAACGAGACCAGCGACTGTAATGAGGCTGGATGTTCGTACAGCTGAGAGTCAGGAAGAACAGAGCGGAGAAGAGTGGGAAACAAAACGCAACACTGAGTGTCAGGGAAAGAAAAAGGCTCTTACAGGCTAAATGACGCCTGATTCCCTGGATATTTGGGCTCCCTCTGGGGAACATATAGTTGTTGCCTGGCACTGACAATTTGAAAGGCCTCTGAGGGAAAACAAAAAGACATCGAATGAGGCGGATGAACACGGTATTCTCAGTGGTGCAAGACTGACTGATGTTTCCAGAAACCATCATTCATGCACTATCCCATAAAATCACCATAGTTAGCAGGTGTGCTGATGCAGAAAGCAAGTTGTTGCAACCCTCAGATACAAAATATTCAATATGGAATTGAAAGTTTCAGAGTCAACGCTGTAGTTCAGGGAGCGGATGCTGTGGGTGTTTGCAAGCCACAGAACAGACGCAAATTGTTGGACAGAACCAGTTTGAACACATGTAAGCTTTTAATAACCGACAATGCCAGATTTCCCTGTAAGACGGCCAAAATGATAAAGTACAGGAATTCAAATATATATCTTCGGTTTGCCAGAAAGCCTGGTTGGAAATATGCCTGTTACAATCGCTTTGGAATTATAATCCAAAGTAAGAAAACAAATAAACACGAAAAGCCAACACATGCAAATCACTGTTCAGATTTTCCGGCAGACTTCGGAATACCAAATAGGGAGACTGAACATAAGACGGCGGATATTTTTTTTCTTGCAATGGCACAATATCTCGAAGCAGTGCATTTCCAAGACACATTGGTAGCGTTCAGAATGAAAAGACAGAGCCAAACCAAGACACATACACATGCAACATAATAAAAATTCATTGAATCCACTCCACAGGCCAAAATGGATGGTGGCAGCCAGGTCATATTGCATCCTTGCAGATGGGTTCAGGGGTCATGTAGAGTTGTATGAGAAGACAGTGTGCTTTCATGCATCATGTAGCAGATAAAGATTTTGGGGGCTGAGAGAGATGGAGTGGAGGGTGGGGCCAGCTCACAGCAATAAGAAGTCTGTGTCTCTGGAGCCCCCATCTGCCTGTTTTATACTCAGGCTTTTAAACAGCGCAGGGAGGGTGGGGGGAGCCAAAATGCAAAAACAGTGAAGAAAAAAACAGTATACAATCGAATGAGGTGCTTCTCAGAAAACTGCTTCTTTTATCCGGCTTCCATAGGAATGAAGAGGACAAGTCGCAGCCAGGTGCTGCAAATCAAGTGCATTTGATTTTACAGAATATCAGCAACTGTGACCTCCTCTTAGGGAAGAAACAGTTTCCGTCCATCAGTGTAGAAAGGGTTTTGGGGCATAATAAGACACGTCCAGACAATTTGGAGACCATAATTTTACAGGGAGAAATATTTTTCATGCACGGTTGTCAATCTTCCCAAACTGTTAAAAAAAAAAAAGAACAAGAGCTACATCTCAACAAAACACAGCATACAAGCACAAACTAACTGAGAAGCCCCGAAGTGGATGGGTTATGATTTGGGCCTGTTTTGCAGCCATAGGACTTGAGGACCGAGGTGGCCATGAACTCCTCTGTATACCAATGTATTCTAGAGCTATACGTCAAACCATCTGTCTGACAGCTAAAGCTTGGCTGCAAATGGGTCAGGAAACAGGACAATGATCCCAAACACAGCAGCAAATGGTCCAGTCAAAGTCCAGACCTTAATCTGATTGAAATGTTGTTCCGGGACATTAAGAGAGATACCCACAAAGCTCAAAGAATTGAATCAAGATTGTACAGAGTGGCCCAACATTCCTCCACAATGATGTGAGAGGCTAAAAACATCATACATCATATAAGTTTTTACAGCTAAAAGTGATTCTATAAGCGATTGAATCATTGGGTGTACATTATTTTTCATAAGTAATGACATGGTTTAATACGTCTCGTTCATTTGAGGTTGTTTGTACCTTATTTTAAAACCAGGTAAGGGGCCTCATATATGAACTGTGTGCACAAACAAAAAAGTAACGGACACCAGTTTCCATTCAATTTGGCATGCACCAAAATGAACATTGCATGAGAATTGGGGGGGTTGCTATATCTTACTGTGCTTTAACTTATACTTATGCTATTTAATGCATAATATTCAGAACTTGAATACTTAGCAAACTCAAAACCTGAAAAGGATTTCCCGTGGCTGACACGCCCTCTCACTTAGAAACAACCACGATCCCCAGTAAACTGAACAGCTTTCTCTGCTTTTGTGAGGAGGACGTATGATGCAGTGGGGGCGAGACTGCTCAGATCCATCTCTCTAAAGAGGGAAAAACACCCCGACAAATACAGCTGCTGTACGGTGTCGTTTGGATGCTATATAAGGAATTTAAAGAAAAAAAAGAAAGAAAGAAAGACAGAACATAAAGACAAAACAAATGGTAGATTTCGACGAGGCATGTATTTTTAACCAGTTCCTTTAATGAGCAACTTATGTCACCAAGTACATAATTCATCCTCTTTTACTCATTACACGTCTTTTATAGCATTAATAATTTTGCTCTGCGACTCCAGCACAACGTCTGTGAAACCAACAGATAGCCAGTCCTCCGCAGCTGAGGCTCGGCTGCCTTTTCTTCTTTTCTCCGGCTCTGACCGCATCAGATGGATTTGTGGTATGACAACAAATATAATCACAATCTGTCACCGTCTCCAACCTGCTTTCTGTACATAAATTAGATTTTTGCATGTAGCATAGCAGCCACCTTCTCCTCGTGTACCTCCCTGCTGCTGCGCTCTCTTTGTATCCACTTTAATGTCAGAGTGCTTTTCTTTAGTACATTCCACATCTGTGCCTTTCTCTAAGCTGCATTAACTGTCGGGGTGACACTGCCAATCCATCATTTTCCGTCTGTTACCGATCCAGATGGAGGAAAACCTAATATTTCCTTTTTTTCCCCCACCCCTGTGATCGGCACTTTGAACTCACACTCTGTGAACTTCCTCTTCTTTGCAGCTGTATTTGCCACTTTTGATTGGACAACAGGTGACAGGTGGTCTAGTACATAGCTCCAGGCATATAAATGTCTCAAACAGTTCTGTCTGGACTGAAATATTATAACAACTTCATGGATTTCAGACCCATTCATTTTCAACTGCAGCTTACCACTAGCTCACTAATATTGAAAGATTTAAATGTTTTAACAGCTGCTGGATGGATCACCATAATATTTGCTACTTTCATGTTCCCCTGAGGGCAAATTTTTGCAACTTTTCACCATAATCGAACAACACTTTGTCCAAAGCTGTGGCTCAAGAATAAATGATGTCAAACCAAAACAGTGAAGGAGAAACCCTCACAGAGCACCTCACACGGACGTCCTTAATAAGAACAAGAGAAAAAGACTGGCAAACTCTCAAATCAAGCTCTAAAAATGCAGTGCCGGTTGAGCTATACTCGAGAGTAACGCACGGCACCGTCACTGTTCTTCTTATCAGTCTGGTACTATTTTGAGAAGAAGGTGTGCGTACGTCGCAGAGAGTGTGGGAGGGAAGGAATGCGACAAACAGAGACAGTAAGAGAGAACACAAGCATCTGCAGCTATAAAACCACTCATTTGACTTCCTCACTTTTTATTCAAATAGCCCTGACCTATTTGTTGTGGATGCCAGGCCTCATTTCATATGATCCGCCAACAAGCCGAGAGCAATTATTCCTGCACAAATGGCGTGGACTTGACGTGGGCCCAAAAGCGCTCATATACCTCTCTGGCCTGAGGCCACAGTTTGTCATAACACAGGGAATTATGTATTATGCCTGCGCCTGGTGATGACATCACAATAGCAGGATGAAATATAAGCTCTGATATGGCCAGCTGATTGTGGGGAGCTGCGAGGGCTTTCATTAAAAACAGCATATCGCTCATAAAAAGATTAGAGCTGGACAGCTGTTTCCTGATAGCATGAGGCTTCTGTAGTGGCTTCATCATAAGCAGGCACACCTGAAAAATATAAATGCTCCCACACTTGTGTTCTCTATATATTATTTTGCTGTGTAGCTCTACAGCAGCAAAAAGCAGAAGACTAAGTAATTAACACGGAACATATTACATTTACACCTTACTAATACATACTGGCACTATCTGTTAGAGTTATCACCTTCATTGTTATATGAATAATTGCAATTAACATTCAATAGCTTTTTTGGCATTTCTTTATTTTTTTATGCCACTAATATAGTGTAGGCCTTCTGAACAGTATACATAACCCTTATGAGGAATATTGGTCATTAATTGGCTATGAATACTTGAACATAAGTGAAAATACTTATTTTATCAGTGAGTTCTACGGTTCATTCGGACGGCGTGAGACAATGTAGATAATATGACCCAACTGTTAGTTTACCGTTCAGACAGTTGTGAAAGATTTCCAAATTATCCTGATTATCTCAATAATTGTAAGGACATTCTTATGTAATAATTGCCACAGACTTAACTAGCCGATATGGAGAGATCCAGAGCTAACCCTTAAGATTATGACTCTCAGCATTGAAAAATAACTTGCAGCATGCAGGTATAATTTTTACGCTGTTTTAATTTTTTTACTACTCTAGAAATTGGGTCAAATTCTGAAATATTTACTTACTGTAAAATATCATCCATGAAATATCTAAAATGACGTGCATTTTGAAACACCCAACTACAGAACAATAGAGCCTAACTGACTAAAAGTTAAATACGTGGTGTTTAAAGTTAAAAAAAGGCATCGATGAACTGGATTGTATGCAACTGGACTTGTTTGATTTCTCTATCAAGTGCTTTGAGATCCCCCTTGTTGTGACGCGGAGCCTTATGGATGACCTTGAATTTAACCGAAATAAAGAAATGCTCATTTTTGACAGGGGTAAAAGTCCTCCGATAAGTGGAAAAATTCTACAGTTGAAATATAATTTTCTCTCCGGTGGACAACCGATGTAATCTTTTTGAAATTAGAGGACAAAGATTTGTAGCTCTTATTAGAAACAGATGGCTCAACCGTTCTCGTATCGCCGTGAGGGAAAACGTCTGCAGGGAGCACAATAAACTGTTGGGGTTAATATTTACGGCCAAGTTGGAAGAGGAAGAAGAAAAAAAATAGAGTTTTACATCTCTCTCATATAAACTTTCCTTTTCTACAAGGATTACCGCAGCTGATGATATGCTTTAACACGCCATCTTGGTTATTGTTTACAATCACCCACACGCTAACCCTGTAAACTTATGCAATATTAGACTCTGACTGCTCCCTCCACGATCGCCAGGGATTTCTCCCTTTCATCGAGGGCGAGAGCTGACGCACATGAGACGCTACATGTGTTTGCAATAAAACACAGAAAATCAATTAGGTTTTCGGCTCTACAATTGCAATTCCCTTTTTTAATCTATCCACTTTTAACATAAAGATAACAAGAGGGGCACTCGGGGAGCAAATCCTTTGCTAAGACCAGTGAGATCTGGATCTGCACCAAATAGAACGTGTTCCTCCTATGCCCATCCTCCATCTCTACCGAGTTTCATGAAATTCAGCTCGCTGGATTGTATGCACTGACATACAGAAACACAACACCTATCCCAAGCCTCTGCTCTTGCCTTGTGGTGGAATAATCCCCCCCAAAAAATACAACAAACTGTCAGCCTTGGACTTTGTAGTGCTTTAATGCAATTCTCTTTTTGCCACTACTCGACTCTGTTTTACTCCTACGGTGAGTTGTACATAATGGAACAAAAACGTTACGCGGCAGACAAACAAGAGAAAAACATCAAGTGCTGATTGTTTAAGAATAAGGGAGGTGTATAGGTGCCATTTCTAATTTGGTGGGAGAAGTCGTAGGAGGACGGCCTTGAAGAGCACAAAGCAGCTGGAATCAGTCTCATAAACTCACACGACATCAAAGGCTTTTTAGCTTGTTTCATCAAAGGTGTCTTCGGTGCTCAGCTCTCACCGTCTGCGAGCGGTGTGTGTGTGTATGTGTGTGTGTGAGTGTGTGTGTGTGTGTCACTCTCAGTATGAGTTTCAGGAAATCTTGGCATGAAAGAAAACTCTACTCTTGCCTCCAAGAAAAGTGATATTCCTCCAACACAACAGTGTTTACAGAAGGAAATGAAAAATGAAAGCAAGAAAGCGGTCACATACTCGTCCATGCTTCTCTGTTTCACTTTGTTTTATGGGTAAAGAAAATTATATCTGGCCTCAACTTGAGTATTATGGTGGAGTAAGACATTTAAACACCAGCGTGAGCACCGAGCTCAGTCTCTGATAGGTGTGTTAGACGCGAGATAAATTAGTTTCACGTGTTTTCTTTCCACACTGGGCTCAGATTATAGCAGTCCACAATGACCCAAAAAAAGCTGTGCAGTTAACAGCATTACAGACACTGATCAGATCAGCTTTGGTGTTTGTTCAAGAAGAAAAATCCAAACGTAATTTTTCTTTGTTTTCTTTTCACATTTCGGCACAGAAAAAATAAAAGGATGTTATTCTGATGATAAAGGCTCTGTATCTTTAAAATCATGCAACAATTTTTACCATTTCAATAACCCACTGAATATCAAGTAAATATGCCTGTAACCTTCTTGTTAGAGCAAAAAAAAAAATCCACAATACCGGCAATGAACTTCACTCTGATCAAATAACTGTAATTACAAAGATAAACTGAGAGGAGAGGAGAGGAAGAGAAAAACCAAATGTCTGCGTTGATAGTTTAACGCTGACCACAACCGGAAGCAATGATAAGGCACACAGTGTGAGACGACAGAGATGTAACCAATACAGGTGCGCTCATCACTGATGGGAGCACGTGACGAAAAGAGAAAAGAAAGTTCCCTCTGGAAGACAATGGCTCAGGACAGGCACACAATAGCCTCATTAGAGGGTTCACATTATCAGGTCATGGGAGATAAAGGGGAAATATCAGAGTGGACACATTCAAACGACACACGCTGCAAAACCTTGCCAAGTTAGTGAGCACGAGCCTCAGCGGGGACAAATTCTGATTTTTTTCTTTTTTCTTGTTCGTAATTTGATGCTCACAGTGCTGTCACTGATGGGGAAATGGTCAAATCGGCAGAGTGTGAAGGAAAAAAAGGAGGCCAGTAAATGGTAACTCTGTGGCCTTGTTACATACCATTGTAATACCATCCTCTTTCATCTAACCTGGATCAGCTTCCTTTCACTCCTCTGACAGAAGGTTACGTGTTGTAAACAGAAAGGGGACTGGGAGGAAGACTTAACCAGCATGAAAGGAAAACCCATTTCCGACACGAGGCAACCTCTTGTCATATCATTTAAGGGAATTTTGCCTCTGTAATGAGCTACCATCTTCACAATTATCAGTGAACGTGAATCCTTTCTGAGATTCCCTCTGTGCGCACCAGCCAGGCTATTGATCAGACCGATCAATCACTGACTGCTGGTGGTCAGGTCTTTAAGTGCCCACCGCACACTTGTTCACCAGCATCAGGGGAGCTGTCATACATCGCTAACAATCAATTACAGTACCAAAATTAACTCCTTAACCCCCATGTGGTGCTCCAAAAGTGGTGAAACTCAGAGATGACAGACAGCGAAAGAAAAGCAGTTGGGCTCCCGTTGTGCTAATGATTGGGCTACAGCACTTGCTTTTATTTCATAGTGACATGAAATATGTGGCAAGAGAGAACAAATGACATGACAGTGTTCTGGTAACATGCAACGGTACGTTCAGAATCTTTTCAAGGGCACAAACGAGAGGTATAGGTGTGTAAAAACGCCCCCATCTGTTTTTTTTTCATGCCAGACCACACACTAATGCAATGATGGAATCCAATGTAGAAGAAAATGTATATCACCACTATATGTCACACTGTAAACACGGAACACTTACTTCATCGCTGCATTAAAAAAATATGCACAGGAAATTGTATTCAATATACAAAGATCAGCAATAAACAGGTGTAGTATAAGATATGATTATGTTTCATATATGCAGGAATAGAAAATAACACGACTGCAGTGTTTGAGAGAAGCTTTGAAACATTTGATTAATTCATGATCTCAACAGAACAGATACATAACTTATCAAAATATTTCATTAATAGATAAATCAGAATCAGAATCAAGTTTATTGTCAAGTAGGTTTGCACTTACAAGGAATTTGACTTGGTGTCAAAATAAAGCCCTTTTATTAAAAAAAAAAAATGCCAATGATCTACAGCTTAAAGCAGGACAGATGTGTGTCCACATTGGAGCTCAGTCTGTAGGGACAATGTCCCTTAGAGGTTGTTCACATTTGCTGCTAACATGTGTCTTGGGTGATCTGATCACAAGTGGACAGTACATGTGTTCACATCTAGTGCTATATTCTGTCCCCACATGTGTCCTGGGTGAGAAGCTGCGATCGGATCTCAGGTACCTATCCTGCATGCAAATAATAATTGTGGGTACAAACAATGCCAATAACTTAATAACAGGCAACTCACCTAGGTGTGGTATAAAGCCTTCTGGTTATCCAAGGATCAATATTTCCCAGACAAAAAAAAATGTCTGTCTTTTTCATTGACAAGGACACTGAAGCTCCAAAAAGAAGAAAATAAAGAATATATTACCAATTAGTGCTGTTGCATCCTTTTTCAAAGAGCCGGAAGCTGTGCCTACTTGTCAGCTGTGAACGAACTGTGCTCAGATTTTTGTAAAAATGCAGATAGAAGGACACGCGAGGGTGTTGGCCCACCTCTAAATGTGGCCTGCATGATCAGATCTGAATGTGTACTCAACCCGTGCCTGTTCACACCGATCAGATCACCCAGGATGGATGTTAGCAGCAGGTCTGAACAGACTGTCCTTCCCAAGTCAATGAGCGTCACTTTGATGTACATTTAGAGTAAATGTCTTCAACGTTGTCTTCACAGCTTACAATGTGCTCAGGTCAAGACTGAAAAGGCCGAGCATCTCGTTTATCTCGCTGTATAGTCCAGATAGCTGGACCATTCCAACCTTTTCACTTCACTACCCAGAATACACTGCGATGTTAACGATAACGGTTGCCTTGGAGTAGAATTATTTTTGGCAAGACCATTACAACGGTAGTCTTGCGGCTACAGTTTTTAGTCACGATCAAAGACATCATCAGGATTCTTTCATATTCACCTCTAGGATGGCCAAGAATCGTAGCGTATGTTCCAGACTGCTTAAGAGTTCCCATCAGATAGATTCTGCCTGGACACTAGTGTAAAGTACTGAGAGAATGAGAGTTACAGAAGGGTGAGAAATCTAGCTAGACAGTGACGAGAACTGTTTCTGGTACAGTAAAATGTCAAAAACACTTTATCCAAGAGTGTATAGTTTAGGATTAGGTCCTGTTTAACACACCACTCTTAAAAGGCTAGTTTTGCTGTACTCTGATATGTGATGGCAAACACAAATGTGCTCACGGTGCAGTAAACAATTATCTGCTCACTTTATGCAACCAACCAGCACAATTGCTCAGTTTTCCCACAGTTTCTCCTCAAACCATAAATCATTTTCTCTCCGATGACCACCCTTTCTCCTGATCCTTGTCTTTTCCCAATCTCTTTGACGCCTACCGGGCTAATAATTATGAGGCTATCATTTTTCGAGTGCATGTGGGGACTCACATCTTTTATCTCTTCCTCGCCAAAACTCCCGTGTGGATCAAAGCTACTTACAACTCGTCCTTGTTTTGCTGATTGCCATTAAGCCAAGTTCAAAGTACAACATTTTCACTTCAACAGATTGTTGAATCGTTCACACTACAAAATGCGCTTCTCTGAGGGTAAGGGCTTAGAGTTCCAAAGTCCTAGTGGGTTCAAACTATGGCTGATCTCTGTGACAGAGGGTCACATAGCACAAGACATTTTGCCAGACTTGGCTCCCAACTCCCTGTCAACTGTCCCAGCTGTCACTCAGACAAGTCTCTCACGTCATTAATATTATATTAAACACGATACAAGCCGCTCCTGCTGATTTGATCCGTTTTGCTCACCTGGTTGTTGAAAAGAAAGTGTCAGTTTCTCAGCATGGCTTCTGTCTCTTGACTGTGTTAAAGGATAACTGCGGTATTTTCAACATTAAGCCTCTTTTCTGAGTCGTCTGCAATGTTTTAGAACCCCCCTCACCGCTTTTTTGATGTTTACTGCTGTCTCCGGTATTTGCCTAATTTTGATTCATCTCAACCTGCTTCAGAATGGCAAGTCATGTGCATGTCCAAAAAGGTCCGTAAAAGCACAATAAACGTCCGTTTTCAAAATCATCAACTCACCGGAGTGGTTACTGGTGTGCACTGGTAATCCATATCAAATTTCGTTGCGAAAAGTTGCTTCTGTCGTGTTTTATTTCACATTTTGTAAATCCCATTGAGTTCTATTGAAGAGATATTACTCGTTGATATTACTCCGATTACGTGCTGAAGGACAATAAACAATCGCCATCAATGGCGCCATCAAGTGGTGTGGAGTATAGCAAGTCAGATTCAACTGCTGAGCGGAAGTTTATCCACGGCTGTGAGGTGGCTAAGAAAATAGTTCGAGCATGAACGAGCTGCCAAATAAAACACGACAGAAGCAACTTTTCGCAACGAAATTTGATATGGATTACCAGTGCACACCAGTAACCACTCCGGTGAGTTGATGATTTTGAAAACGGACGTTTATGGTGCTTTTACGGACCTTTTTGGACATGCGCATGACTTGCCATTCTGAAGCAGGTTGAGAAGAATCAAAATTAGGCAAATACCGGAGACAGCAGTAAACATCAAAAAAGCGGTGAGGGGGGTTCTAAAACATTGCAGACGACTCAGAAAAGAGGCTTAATGTTGAAAATACCGCAGTTCTCCTTTAAGATATTGCGTGCTGGAAACAGAGACACATGGGTGTCGTTTAACATTCAACCAAATTCTGTTTGGTTTGGTTGTTATTTTTCTTTTCTGGGTATCGCTGTGGGGGTGTTCCCTGTCCCACTTTCAGCTGATGGTAGTGTCATATCTCCTCGTCCGTGGAATCTTTGGAGCGTTCACACATGGTGACCAGTGACCACCAACAGAACCATCGATTCACCTCCAATCTGGGCATTTGTCTGCAACCTACATCACCACATAGCTGTGGATTTTGAAGGTCTGCAAAACTCTGATACTAAAACAGATGTCATTGTAGTGAACACTTACGATACATTCCTCCCACTTTAAATCAATCCTTACACTCCCTAAATACCACGTGTTTCAAGCCATTGGTAATCTAATGAGCCAAACAAGTAATTTCATTCATGGTTCCTTTTGAGATAGTTGTTATATGGTCTGTGATGCTAATCCAAACCTGTGAAGTGCACAGCAAGTTGTAACCACACTGAATAAACAGCGGATGACATTTCAAACGGAAAACGCCCATTCAACTTGCTAGATACTGAAGGTGACACAGCTAAGCCGATAAAACACCTCGACTGTGAATTCAGGCCAGTGGAGAGATATCAGTGAGGTGTCCTGTAACTCTGACTATGAATATCCCAAATTCCCCTGCTCATAGAGAGTATATTCCCACACTCTGACTCCCCCCCACTTTTTTTATATACACACACATATATATATATATATATATATATATATATATATATATATATATATATATATATATATATATATATGTACACACAGTACACTGTACACATACACGGATATCTTCCCCTTGAACAGGGAACAAACTACAAGGTTACAGTCCTTTCATGTTATGGTCAAAAAGTACTCTAAATTCAGCCTTGTCACCAAAGTTGAAATATCAAATAAGGAGGTGATTTCAAGGGAACCAGGTTAAATGTATGTTAGACATTATAATTCCAGAATAACCAAGTAAGTTATAGCCTTGGATAAAGAAAAAAAAAAAGAGAGATATGCTTAAGGAGGTTTAGGTTGTCAGGGAGCCAAGATAATTTTTCAGGTTGGATGATTTTAACAGTGCTAGAGGTAGCAGTAATCTTTAGAGACAACGCCATTACAAACGGAGACTGAAGAATAATAAACTAAGATAAAAGAAGTGTCATCCATATCAACATTCCTGAGGTTGCCGGTAACGTTTGGCCCATTAAACCTGTGACCTGTGAAACATCAGGTCTAGCTGCACTTTTTGCAAGTTTTCAGAGTTGAAAGTGTCTTTGTTTGTAACGCCGGTACTATTCAAGTGTGGATGACAAGCGGATGACAAGCTTTTAGTGTTATTACAACTCATAAATGGAGTATGACTCTCCATCTCCAAAATATTGGGGAGACACTTATCGAATGCTAATTAGCATGACCGGAATTCATGTGTTAGCAATTAGTTAAGACACATGCACAGACACGCCATACTGAACACAAATCTTAAGCTTGGTCACAAACTTTTGGATATCTCACAGTTGAACATTGGTCAAATGGGTGTTAATTCAACTCCACAGTTGAATTAACAGAATTCATTTGATCAAAATAGGTTCTAAAGAAATGTTGGTAGTTATTGTTTGTGTGTTTAGAGTTAAACACTTATTTGTGCTGTCACTGTTATCCAAAGAGGACTGTAAAGGAGTAATATACATCAAGATTATCATCGCATGACTTTGTGCTTCAGAAGTAGAAATGAAAGGTTACGGCAGTGTCTCTTCCTGATTGAACTGGTCCAGAAAGTAAAAGTAAGTTACCAACTAAAACTCGTAGACTTCAGATTAGTGATAGAGAAACTATCATGACGTCAGTCATTGGTTTGTGAACTGTCGTTTCGAAGCCTTTTTTAAAAAAAAAATTATAATTATTTTAATTCTAAGGAATATGCAGTTGGTTGCAATCTACAACTTTGCCTCCAGATCCCACATATTAATGCTGATCATTTATTTCCAAGGTCGTTGCATTAACAACGTGAATATATCATTTAATTTGGAGGATTTAAGCTTCAAACAACATGGTGAGTGGCTTGTTCAAGGGCAATTTATGTAAACTTTTTCTTATGCTTCACACCTTTATTTGCCAATCTCAGTCCCATTATTTCAGTTTTTCTTTTTCACTGTTCTTCTTACTGTCAATCTTTGTCAGGAAATACTATCAACCGTATTTGGAATATGCTGCAGAATGGTTTCTTCATATGTTGGCCCAGTCTTTTTAAGTATTGTTTTGCTGACATTTTGCTGCCGTTAGCAGGATAAACTAAATATCTGTTTTAGCCTTTTCATACAAAACATCACCAGCCAAATGCTTCAGATTTTTCTGTTCTGTTTTCTAACCCTGCTTCTGCTTTAAATCTTGGTGCACTCTTTTCTTGTCCATTTAGTGACAGAAACACACACAGGTGTTCACATATGTTGACAGTCATTACACTGATACTGTGCTGCTTATGCAACGTACACAAAACAGCTACAAGTTTGTCCTAAGTGAAGCCCCTCAAATGATTCAATCAGTGGAGTTAATGATTCAGACAGCCTAATGCAGCAAACCTTTTGCCATTTACTGTATTTGTCATCTGTGATATTCATCTGGTTATAAATGGAGCTGTCATGATAATGCCGTGAAGGATCACGCTAACCTCCATTTACCAATCTCTTCGTCAAATCCCAAAGGGTGGAGCTTTGATTACTCTCACAATTAGCGATGTCAGACCTCCTCTATGAATTAAGCATTCAGGTTTGTGTTTTCAAACCAATTAGCCTACTCTCTTGCTATGACGTGTTGATTAATTATAGATATTTAGTTAGGGAAGGACACATTAATTATTAATCAAAATTGAATTATGTGGCATAATTAACCACAAAACTTTTCTGTTTTACTCCATCTCGCCACGTTTTCATTCATCTGAACTCAGATATGTGACATTTGACCATACTGAGAAAAGTGTTTGACCTTGATGTGTGCGAAAAGGCGCAGAAAACACCAACAAGGCGCTAATAGCTTTTGTGGGAGTGTTTGCTGTACTGCCAGCAAGTTGCTCTAAGTGGTCAAAGCTAACACTCACTTTTAAATCCAAAATCAATGGGCTCTTGGAAACCTGTTGTACTGATACACTGAAAGACTCTATTCGTCACTTGTTTATGGCCACATGCTATGAAGTGAGGTAATGGCATTTATGGATATTTACAAGTGACATGTTGAGTCCTTAAAAATTATTTATTGTGCCACTGCCACTCTGATGCTATTGTAGCCAACGTCCTTGCAGAGATGATATAACTGATATCTGGCCATATTGAGAAAAAGGCATGATTTACTGCAAGGTCATTGGGGTAACTGAGGTGCCTTACCAGCAAATGGCAGAATGCATCAGCAGCTTTTGTTGCAACAAACAGACCTGAGTTACTTCACCGTGTAATTAGCATTGAGTGACAGGCCATTAAATATGAAGCTTGTGAGTGAAATGGCATAAAATATTGATGCTGATCGTCATCTGTTAGTTGCCGGGCAGATTTGCCTTTGTTGTCCTTATAATGCAATACCAAATCTGACCATGTCTTGACAAAGGGTTCCTTTGATTTGTGAAAAGCAGCTTCGGACAATGCAAATAGGCCTCTTCAATGTTGCTGTGTGGAAATAGAAGGCAGCCAGCTGGTAAAACAAGTGTGAAACACATTTCTTCTGAATCTGCGATAAAACAAAAAAAATCTGCACTGGTAACTGCATTTTTAGCAGATTCTAACTTTGTGATTGATGTAGTTGGTGTAGTTCCACACCATCAGCACAATGTTTCAGGGAGAACATAAGGGGGGGAAAGACTGTGGCATTAGTTGCAGTTTTGCTCATTTTCTGTGTGTATCGATGCATTTCATAGCACATTTGAGTAACCAAAGAGACTGTGATGAGATAAGGAGATTACTGCACTTATCATAATCACCATTGAACGGCTCCGAATCTGCTTGAACATACAATTTATTGCTCTGGGCTTACAATAGCAGCAGCGTCTTTGCTCATAACCACAGGTAAATCTGAATGACAGCTGTAAAATGTAGCAGCTAATGGAATGCTGAATTCACTCCCGGTGCCCCAGGAAACGCAGATCCTCCAAGCTTCTTTTCCTAATAAATTAAAGAGGTATCTGATAAAGGCTTGCACAAAGACAAAATATCACATTAAGGGGCCTACCGTCAGTTTGCACACACTGGGACAAAATGAAATTGGCATGAATTAGGTTTATATATACACAGCATTTCACTTGCATCAGTTGTGCAACAGAATTAGATAAAACTGATTTTATTCATGGTTTCTGCTGTACTCCAATCCACAAAGATACAGAGGCCACAAAACAGATGTGCCATAGTTGCGTGTTAATAGTATAACCATGCTCATTTGCACAGGGATGGAACTTTAATTAGCTTAAAAATGGGAAAAACAGAAGTCAGTTACCTAACATTTCTACACACCTTTGCATTGACAGCCATTGTATTTCTCCACTCATATCTTACCCTTCTCCTCATGCATAATATGGCTACAAATCAGCCACACTCCCATAAAGCACAATAATTCCTGAAAAGAGCAAGTTTTTGTCTCTGAAGCTGTCGGAGATAGATATAACCCTCCTGTAATGAAAATGTTCGGTCAAGCCAATTAAAGCCAAGCCATTTAGTCTTTGTGTCTTCCCTTCCTCTGCAATTAATTAAACATGGTCATAAAAGGAATATTCCTGTAGTCTGAAAAGCTGCTGCAGACCTCCGACAGTCATGTTCGAAGGTTGAATTACAATCTAGTCAATGAGGCTATTATGTGAGAATTAGCCTTGAGCTCGTCCTCCCTCCCAAAATGCTATTGTATGATACGATTATGAATGCTGCATGAAAATGACTGACTTTAGAGAATGTTACAAGTTGTGGACCTGCAAAGTTTGGAGCCGAGTCGTATGTTTCACCATTTTACACATGCATTCGTTTCAAACATGGATTCACCCTTTTTACTGAGTTTCATCAATCAGATTTTTCTTTTCACCTTTTGTTTCCGTAGGCTGTCAGTGTTCTGTTGGGACTGAAAATTCAAATCTATCCACGGACCTCCACTGAGGTTAGGTCATGGCCAAAGAGAAGAGTTTGAGCAATATTCTACAATCATGTTAATTATACGGAATACCCATTTCAATTTCTTACTCTGCTGAATAAGAATGTGGAACAATATCTGGATGTGGAATATGAACATTTTTTATTAAATGTAGTGTTTTATCGGTGGGGTTGTGTCTCGTTTATTGGTAAAAAAAAAGCTGCCTTTCAACCAACAGCACCCAGAACTTACTTAAAAAGGCCCATGGTTTTTCTCCAGGAACTAAAAAATTAACTTTAGCCATGGGTCTGCTGCATTTCCACTGTGTGAGGTTCAGGGCAGATTAGGCCAATTAAAGTGTGCCACTCCACCCTGTCTGTGTTAGCCAGAGTGTTGCCACAGCAACACTTAGCCTTCAGTAAAACAAACAGGTCCGCTTTAGCTGTATTAACTCCAAATCTGTCAATGTTGCACGCTTTTATGGGGGTTTTAGGTGTTTTTATTTGTGTCTTAGAGTATAACTGCTGTAAAAACAAATTTTTCATTCTTTTAAGTCAAATCTTTCTTTTCACAAACACGTGCTGCTTCAGTTGAGAAACAGGGAGAAGTATTTGTCAGCTCGATTCACTTCAAATCTGTTCATGTTACACATTTCTACAGGATTTTAGGTATTTTATCAGTTCCTTAGAGCATAGCAGCTGTGTAACCAACATAGTAAAATGTTTTATTACCCTGATTTCACTGTTTGTTTGTTTTTTGTCACAATCTGAGCTCCTTCTTCTCATTCCATTTGCCACTCCCAAAATGAATGTCTGAGTTTGAACATTGTATTTACAAACAGGCACAAAACTCTGCACGCCCAACCCCAAAATGCGGTCAAAATAGAGGGGATCAAGATTAGGATCCCTTAATGTAAGGTTGCTTATGAAAACAGTTAGAAGTTATTGTTAAACACAATTATGCTCAATGCATTGGTCATTGAGCGACGAATTGTGACATCAACACAGCTTCATAACCCCATAACCAACATTGGATTTACATGCAGTCTTCATGTTAAACATTAGGTGTCACTACTGAGAACATGTCGCCACTTTAGAGCTGGCAACTAGAAGTTGTCGTACAGGAAGTACATAATCCATACACAAACATAACTACACAGACCGTTGTCTGTTTAAAGTGATTTGATGTTTTAGTATTTTTTGCAATTACTGTATGCAATACTATACAATACTATATGCAATTCCCACTTTTCAAATGTGCCAATTCTGCAGAGCACTACACGATAGAAGAATGAAGAGGTGCACGACTGGCTCAAATGATTGTATAGGGCCTAACACTAAGTATAATGACAACAATTTTGGCACGCTTACTGGTCTGAGCCCTACTGGGATACCAAGCCTGTTTTTAGACCAATACCAATGTGTATTTACTTTTTTTCTTCTTTTCAAATACTTAGCAATTTTTTTGTGACAAAGAAATGGGAGAATTAAGTTGAAACCTTAACTTGGTACCAACAAATGATGGTACGTAAAGTCAACCCTTATTCTCTATAATCAGAAGCAAGCTAATATAATGAGCTCAAATGTAAAAATCAAGTGACAGCACCAGCTAAGCCAGCATTTTGAAGACGTGTCCTATGAAACATCACAACTCATTCTGAAGAACGGATTCACAAGTAGTGCTTTATGTTTTATTCTAAAGTCTCGGAAAAAACTATTCTTAAAATAACACACCTACAGGGTCTAAGGTGGATGGGTGGGCGGAAGCTGTTTTATCAGCTCATTGTTTACAACTATGACATGAGCTGAACAACTCACGGGCCCACAGGAGATTCCAGGATACTTGAGCGAAGCATATTTCATCATGTACACCGGGGATGTAAGAAGTAACCTTGAATGTGGATACGTCACCCTCTGCATGCTGGGATGTCAACCCACTCAAGGTGATAGTGTTTGGTCATGGATCTTTGATATTTTAGGCGATTGTCTATCCTCCTAAAGCTGTATGCGTGTCCAATTTGTGTGCTTGACATGAAGCACAGATTTAACCCAAGTCAGTTCTGTCAAACTGCATAAAATGAGGGGAAAGGGGAACCCATTAAATGTACATACCAGTCTTTACCAGACTAACTTATCACTTTTTATATTGTAACAATAAGCATCAGGTGCCCAGCGTGGACAACAGTGCAGACCTCCTGGTCTCACCACAGGGCTACTTATTATTAACATCATTTGTCTGGATCTCTTGCTGGTTCAACAGGCACTGTGAGGATGACATGTTAATAAATGACCCCTGGTACCTCTTTGGCATAGGCTTGTTCCTTACCTGCCCCCTAAGCCTCATCAGCAATACGCATGCACACGTGCATAGACGCACAAAGAATCAATCCCCAACAGGGACAGGAGGTGGTGATTTGTTTTCCTGAAGGTCCCTGCTCTGTCTATTGTTGTTTGCACTGATGGGAACAAATTCGATTCATTCTTATGACAAGAACGTTGTGATGCACGAGAATGAATAAGGGAAAGAGGGTAAAAAGCAGATAGGAGACTGGGGGTGTGCAAGTAAGAAGATGTGACTGCATAGGAGGAAACAAACAAATGAGGAACATAAAAACTTACTGAATACAAAGTAGAACACAGGCTGAGCAGTTCTACTTCTGGGATTTGAGGGCTGCAGCTGGAGTACAAGTGCATGTGTTTTTCCTCACAGTACAGTACTGTTGTCCTGATTTGTGAACAGCAACAATCAATAACAGCATTCTGTGACACCTTTACTGTCAGCCACTCCCACAAATCAAACAATCAAGCAAGGCAGCTCTCCTGGGAAGGCCCTGAAATAACAAAAAAAAGCTTAATTTCACACACTGGCAAGAATCCCTTCTAGGAATGCTGTATAAAATGTAAATAGCGACCGAATGCAACGATTTGCAAATCTCAAATCAACATTTTATCCGCAATGAAACAGATGAAAGCCATAATCTGAAAGTCAGAAATTTTACGAATTAATGAAAAATATTGGCTCGTCTTTAATTTAATTGGAACAACGCATCTTACAGAGGTTGGGACAGGCTGTAATTGTCACTTTTCAAGCAGTCCTTCATAAACGTAAGGGAACTGAAGAGACCAGTCATCGGAGCACTGGGAGAGGAATGGTATCCTATTCTGGGAAATATGTCAGACCTGCTTTGGGGGGCCGGATCCCATCCTCGCTGCCATCAGGCGAGAGGTGAGGCACCCCTTGGACAGGGCCACACAGAGATAAATGAGAAACAACAATGCGTTAACATTCACCCCTCCGGCCAATTTAGAATCACTACTTGACCTAACAAACATGTTTTTCGATGGAGGGAAGAAGCCGGAGTACCCGGAGAGAACCAAAGCATGAACTAGGAAAACATGCAAACTCCACAAAGAAAGGCCCCAACTGGGATTTGAAACAGGAACCTGGTTGCTGTGAGGCGTCAGTGCTAACCACCACAACACCGTGCAGCCAAGATAAAGACTAAAGCACCTGGACTCTACTAGCCATGCTGTTGCTGTAACAGATGCAGTCTGTGGTTTACTTCCGTCTTGCCGATGGTCTTTCCTGAAACAAATGTCACCTGAAAAATGTCATAGAAAAAAGTCTAATTTTTAACATTTGATTTGTTTTCCATGCTCCATTGTGATAACATTGGTTAATGAGATTTGCAAATCATTGCATTCTGTTTTTTATTTTATAAAGTGTTGAAAAGACCAAACTGTTTGCCTTTAACAGTTTTTCATCACTTTTGTGTTCAGGGTTTTGCGGGTGGGTTAGAATTCATAACTCACTGATGCGGCAGAGTGTGCCTGCACGACTTTGGATCACTGCGAGGACTCGCCTCTTAAGTGAACATTTTACGTCTGTAGTTTAACAAAGTTTCACTGTAGACAGCTGGGATTAACAGATAATCTGCTGTTACTGATGGTCATACCCAATTAGACACTCTCCCTACCTGCTTGAATCCTCAGAATATGCCAAAAACGCCTGTGCCGTCATCCAACAACAAGTGTATGTTGCCTCCTGTGCTTAACTTATTATGGTTTTGTCCACAGCTGGAACGTGTCAAATATTTGCATTTGGGATTTCACATTTGAGCCATTCGATTCAGCTGAAACAAAGCATTCCGTTTTCTACGTCGGTGTGGTTTGTTTGAGCTGGTGTAAGAGCCTTATAGTCTCTGGACAAACAGCATATGATGACGATCACACAAACTTTGGAAACAAAAAAAATGTATATATAAATGACAAAAAAAAAAAAGATGCATCACTGAATAACTAACACAATGCAAACATTAGGTACTTTAGTTTTAAAAGCTACCAGTGAAAAAACACTTCTGAATCTCCCCTTGATTCCTCCTCTATAACTTGTCACATTAATAATCCTGTGCTCATATTCAAATGTTCTGTCAAGAGCTAAAGAAAGATTGAGTGCCTTTGCCACTCTGAGGCTAAGATTGAAGACATGTCCTAGTGACATTGTTCAAAGTTTATTGAAATATATGAATCTTCAAATGTTACTGGTTGGTGAAGACCTACCCCGCCTCCCCAACTCTTGCACAGTTTCAGGACAATAATGAGGTTTTTTTTTTAATCAAAATGATTGAACACTAGCAGTTTGGATTCAGGGATATGAAAAAAACAAGTTGATTTAGCGTATGTGAGCACGTTTCTCTTGATGGTGATGGGCAGAGGCTTCGTCTGTACATGTAAAACAAAGAGATGTTTGACTTTGCTCATGGGCTATGTGCACATGAAGGCACAAGGTTTTCAAATTAACGTGATGTAGTTCTAACAGCGAGTCATCCTCATACAAATGGAGACATATGGTGTCGCATCTGCACTGAGAGCCTTACATATGCCCATAGGCACGTCACATTCTCTCAGCCTGTGAACCTGAGAGACGGGAACCTAAGGTAACCTGATAGCACACTTCTTATCGCTTTGCATTTACAAAGATTTAAAAAAAAAACAAATTCAGTTTGGCCGTTTCCTGCTGATGCAAGTAAAGTGCTTTGAATTTTTAACATCCAAAATCAAAGATGCCACATGGAAAAAGAATCAGAGGAATTCATACAAATGCTGAAAAAAAAACAAAAAAAAAACACAGGATGACTGATGGGCAACTACAAATCTGTGGAAATCCAGTAGCAGCAGCAATCAAGAGGTTTAGAATCAGCCGTAGTGCCTCTGATCAAAGTGATGATGGCTGTCCTCCCAGAATGACTCACCATACTGTACGGTACTTGAGGTCTGAATTTCTGGCCATCACAGTAAATATTGCACTTTTATGATGTAAAAGGAATAAATGAAAATCAAAACCTGCTTGTTCTTCAACACGATGTTTGCTGAAGAACATGAAAGGAACACTAATGCATACTGTGAGCGCATTATTCACTCAGACGAGGCCAAATTAAATTAGTTTGGCTCGGATGGATCCCTGCATTATTACCATAAACTTGGCCAGCACTAACACAGGCCCACAGTTCCAGAAGTGAAGTATAGAGATGGCCGTGTCATGATATATCTCGCCTCAGTGTTGAAAGTGTTGCCGGAATTAATGTAATGCTTAATTCGAGTCGCGAATGCCAGTGGATATATTCTGTTACAGATATATATAAAAAAAATACTGACTGATAGGATGTCTCTTTGTCTACAGAAGACTGGGAGACTGGCTGAGGAGGACTGGTCCAGAATGATGACGATCTCAAGCAAAAGTAAAAAAAAAGTGACAAAAGGGAAAAATTTGACCATTTCAAACAGAAAGATGGCTAAACACACTTTTTTTTAACAACAGACAACGAGGTCTGTATCATTCTGACTGTATTATTAAGCTAATAAATCAAATACTTTAAATTGGTCAAATTTACTGTGATATATATATACATATATACACACACATTTATATGTGTATATATATATATATATATATACACATATGCTGACAAACTTCTCAAGTTTTTTGAACAGCGCCGGGCGCAGAAACATACTAAAACATGTAGAAAACGAATTAATTCTCTGGAGACATACAGCAGAAGTACAAGTGCATCCACAACCAGAAGTAACCAGGTGGAAGTATCGTTGCCTGCAGTCTGGTGGTGGTGATATGGAGGCTCTGTTGTGGGGCTGGGAGAATGATTGAGTGCCGCGGGCCTACAGCAGTCGTCCCGTCTGTTCTGTTGCCACTCTATTCCATCATAGGCACATTTGCCCTTAAGGAAGTCTCCGGAGAAAACGGGTGCTGACCTCGTGCACCTGTGCTTCCCTTGATGCTGGAAGAGGCTCACTAAAAGAAAGAGTTTGTTGCCTTGGCCGTGTTTGGTCTTTTAATCTGGATTTTGATTGAGAGCATGAACAAAGATGTGTCACAGAGAGCCGGAAACGGTTGAAAAGGCTCTCTATAGAGCGCAAGTCCGTGTACATTAAAAACCTGCTGCATGTCTTAAAGCTTCCCTGTGACTGAGGATAAATCTAGTGTTTCATCATGTCTCTTCTCAAGCTTTCATTATGGTGTGGGTGTTCTTGATGAGTTGCAAACTGGAAATTATCCAGAGTTGGAGCGTCACCATGGCCTGTCAGTTCGTTATGGCCTGTCACTCAGTGCAGACAGATAAATTACTTTGCCGCCGGTCCAGCTATCAAATTAAACAAATTGTAAGAGTAATCAATTGCACACAGTGAGATGGAAAAGTAAGTGCTCATCTCATCACTAAACTAAACATCAAGTGGTATAGACATTTTCTTTTTTTGCATGGAACTCCTTTACAAGTATCCTCATTTGCATGCAATGCTATCCGACCATCCCAATTAGAGGGACAAAGAGGGGAGTAATTGCAGATTAAAAACTAGAATGCTATACATAATCGCATGGATCAAAACACAATTAAAACTCCATCTCAACCTGTTAAAGCCTGGTGACGCGCCCACCCTCCTCCCTGATCTTAATACTTTAAATCATATAAGGGAGGGTCGCTTGCCGACGGACAGATGAAAACACCTCTTGCGCCCAACAGTAAATTAATCGCACCAATTATTCACCACCAAGAGATGTTTAATGCAAGCCTTTGGAGAAACGAAAGCTGGGCACTCAAATCCTCTCATTTGTAATTGGCTGTCTACTTCAATAATTGATTGGAACAAATGTGAAATGGATGAGAGGGTCTAAGTGTTCTCCATCACACGCTTTCTGGTTCAGCACATTCACGGGCGACTGATCAAAAAGGGAGCTGCACGGCACAGATTTAGCCGATTTTCACATCATATATCATTTTACATCCTACGATTACTAAAATCCGCCCATTACTGTACTGCTGCACCCAACAATGAGTCTTTGCTCTTCTTTACCCAGGCTTGGTGAAAGATCTTCACAGACATGCCACATCCTCGTTTACTTTACTTTATTTCTTCTGGTCAGGAGAGACGAACGGAATTAGCTGGAGCGACCTTGTTTAAGGTTTCCCATAATCAATAGCACTCTAATGCTATCACACACACTCTCTAATCAACAAAGAGGCTGCACACCTCAAAGTTCTACCTATAAACTTGTAGTTAAGCAGCAAAGGAGAAACTGTTTGTACTCCCTTCCTATTTGCTACCTCTGTTTTGGTGAGTGCGTTTGCTTGTGTGCATGTAGTTCCGTGTGTGTGTCAAGACGTCTTTACGACCATGGAAGATGAAGTCTTGAAATGAAATCCAACATGCCCCGTGGGGCCCCGAAGCAGAAAAATGAATCAATGATGCTGAGCAGGAATGCTTAAGGGGGCATGTGGGATGTTGCTCTCCTTTCACTGTCTTGTTGAAGACAACAAAAGCACATTGCTACAGTCCGGATGAATAATGCCAGCGCGTGCTATGCATGTGCATACCGTCACTCCAGCAAGTATTTCGAGGGAGCACAATGCTATTAGTGGGAAATAAGTGGATCGATATGATTGCAGTGAATAAATAAGGAGTCAGAATTTGGACAAAAAGCAATATTTGCTAATAGCTTTTCTGGCTCGTGCGCCTGACAAACAAAGCATCTGTAAGCCTTGTCATAGGTGTGGTCTGGTTTCTATTAATTATTATCAATCTTCAAAAAAGACAACAGCAAAAACTAAAGATACGCTGGAAAATGATACATATCGAGCAAATTTTTTATTCCGTTTGTGATTATTTCATGACCGCAGATTCATTTTGTAAAGCTGCTCGGTGTCTCGACCCCAGCTTTGACAGATGCAGATGTGCATTCTGACACATGCATACAGACTCACTTGTATCGCCCGATGTATGGTCTTCTTTGTCCTCTGTCCAATCTGCAATACTGTCACCGACATGATCCTGCCTCGATAATGCATGATGGGAAAAAGAAAGCAGGCCCTGAAATGATCCCCTTTCATGCTGAATAATTGCAATGACACCCCTCCACCCCCACCCAGTTGCTTAGCAAATTCTCTCTGCAAGCCTTCCGTACCGCTTGCTGTGGTGGGTCCCATCCACCTGCCAAGGGCTTAACACTAGTCCATCCATCACAGCACCACTTGACAAATACATTCCATAATAGAAGTTTATTTTTTATGGGAGGCTGAATCAGAGGCCTTCCCATGCATACAAAAATGTGTCAAAGTTATTTATGGGACCTGCTGAGAAGCACAATATGTCATATCAAACTCCTATTTTCCCTTTCCTACCACCACAATGCTTGTCAATATCACTGCAGCTATCAATAATGTGGGACACCGGCAGAGATAAAGCCCAGAGGAGCTGCGGGTCAGTTGGAAGAATGTCCTCCCCTGCTGCATAACGAACACCCACTGCACAGCTACACCAACGGGCAAACATATACACGTTCCCAATGTGTGCAGATTCCTCTGAACCATAGTCATACGCAGACCGTGAGGTGCTAAATGCAAAATTCAGACTCCTCTGATGATGAACTTGAACCTTAGGAGTCAGTTCAAATATTTAATGATTAAGAATAAAGTCAGACGAAGATGAGCAAATTCATAGGTTGAACAGGATGGTTACTTCATCCTGAAGCTATGACCTTAACTTATAAAAAAATATATGACATTTTCATTCTTCGCCGGGTAAAATTATGAATGGTGACTAAACCGTGAGATCACTGCAGCAGTAAAACACTGAAACCTCACTCGATAATTCTGTTTAAAGATGAATTCAATAAAATGCCATGTTGATCCAAGTCGGTGGCTTGGATCGATCAAGATCTAAACGTAACGTTTATTTCAGTGTGACATTAACGCTGTTGGGCGTAGTTACATGACTCCAGTGAAATGTACCTCTGCTCGTCGAGTACATTAAAAAGAAGATAATAGCAATGATAAAAACACACGCCCGCTCATCTCCGGTAAAATTGAGCCAATATATTGTCGTTGGCTTTCACAGTTAATCACATCCGGATTGCCTTAAAGGAAGGATGATTAAAAACACGTCTACTGACACCAACCAATTAGATGCAACATTTGCAGGAATGTTATAGGCTTAGTTCAAAAGTTACACAAATAATGGCAAGCTGCGCTCTGAGAGCCACGTTTGCCAAGAACACAATGGAATTCAATGCATTGACAGCCTCATCTGTCTCAAGGTGTCCGGGTAAATTCATTCACTAATGCACGCTCCACTTCCATTCCCAAATCCAAGTTGAGCAACATATTAATTGAAATCGAACGCCCTGTACCAGTTCACCTTGGACGCTTTATGTTAACAGCAAGGTCCAATAGTGTCAGTATGTTAATGATCCTACTAGATCACTAATAAACAGCTTGCTGAGCTTGGTACAACAGCAAACGAGCATGAGTGGCAAAATGGAGAAGGGCAGTGGATTCACATGTTTTCTGCCAGGATGTTAGCAGGAGATAAATACACATATACCTACAGTCCAACAGTAACAAAGATACCCCGTTAGGTTTTATAATGAAATAACACTTTTCACAAAACAGCACTAAAACCTACTGAGTGAATCTCTCTGAAATGAGAGGAAGACATACGGTGTCTCTTGTGGTTATAAGATGGAGCACTTAAAACCAGTAAAACTGGTTATTTTAGCCGACTTCTGTAACTGTATCCTTTACATTTTCATCTTCAGAGAGCTTAATTACACCATACACACTTGAATCAATGGATGAACACTAACATATATATTCTGGGGATGGCAACACCTCTATGTTGCTCTGTAAAAATGGTTTAGTTACAAGAATGAAATGTGAGTTTGGCACGCTAACGTGCTGAAGGGTTGGGCACTGCTCTACTGAGTAGAGCCTATAGACAACCGAACAGGACGAGTTTGCCACAGCTGAAGTCAGATCTCTCAGATCCACGTTGGGGACTTCTACAGTTCGTGCAGACTTTTGGTTGTGCCTTAAAACACAACTGCAGTGAAACAATCAGATATGACCGTTTTATTCCTGTAAATCACTTCTCTGTTATCACGACTGGAGCTGTCTGTTGCTCGTTGTGGAGGCCACTCTGCTGCACCGACCGGAGCAGCCTACACAGTCGAAGAAGGGAGTGCACTTCACTTAAAATCTGTTCATGTACATATTGCTGTGGGGTTTTGGGTGTTTTTCTTTGTGCCTTAAGAGTAGAACAATAGCAATAACTGTGAAGCAATGAGAGATGAAGTTTTTCTTGCTTTCTTGTCACAGAGCCATCTCTCCCTATTCATTGGAGCTTGTTTGTCTCCCAGGTTGATTGAAACTCCATGAAAGATTGCGCTTGACTGTTGCTTTTACAAACAGTAACAACTACTCCTGTGGTAAAACGTAAAATCTGTAGATTTTACAGCTCCTCTGTAGAATCCATCCCTTCGAACATAACCATGCCTCAGAGTAGCATCACTGACAGGAATGACAGTGAACTCTATTTAAACACTCATCGGAACCTCATTCCAAAGCGTGACAGAGGTCCCTCGACAGGCATTAAAAGAGCACAGATTTTGACCTTTCTGACTCCTTTTCTAAAGCTCAATTCGCACGGGATAAGTATTACCTATGGATCACTGGTAACCCGCACCTCTGTAATTTTTTGTGGCGCATTCGGACGGGACAAGCAAAAGTCTGTAATTTACTGAAATCACAGACATCATGAGCGGATATTCCGTAATTGTCATAACTTCCTGTTTTGCCCCGTTGTACCTGGTTGTATACATAGGTTGAACTCACAGGTGTGCGTTCAGGCGGGACTTAAATTACCACAGGACGTCTGTGTTTCGCCGAAATACAGTAGGTAATTCGCGGCGGAATTATTACCCCACAAATCACAGACATGGCGCATTCGCGCAGGACTAAGAACTCAAGACATTCTCCGCAATTATTCCGAATTACGGGGGGTCCATAGGTAATACTTATCCCGTGCGAATTGGGCTTAAACTTCCTTTATACAAGCCGAAAAGAGGGCCGAATACAGTCACGGCCGTGATATGTAAAACCGTTATCACGTCTTTTTTCCCTAGTCAAAAATATCAACATCGTCCTGATAAGTGTTAGGCGAAAAAGAGATGTAGCTGTTCAGTGAAAAGACTAAAAGAATCATCTCGCAGACAACCCGGTTGTATTTTCTCTCTGCTCCAGTTGAAAGTTGCAGAGGGAGCTGCAGGGAATCGTTGCTTTTCCACGCAGGGCCTGAGGCCTGTCAGTCATCCTGACAGACATCTGCTTTCAGAGTGAGAAAATGTATCAAATGGGGTTCCCGCGATAAAAGCTGACAAACTAATCAAAAGCTGGCAGAAATTAGTCTCTCCGTCCTGAAGACTGCCAGTCACGTTGATTGGCAAGCTATGCAGGTGACTTCTTGCTAAGCAAAAGAGGGAATGCCTGCTTTGGATCGGGCATCCAGAAAAAGAAAATGCAATTAGTTTTCTCTTTTGATTTGCTAAATGACTCCACTGCTCTGATAAGCATGTACAGCTGCTGAACATGCTGTAGCCATTTTAACTCAGGGGGACAACTGTGTTCATCCGTCCTCTCACGTGTTCCGACGCAATGAGCACATTCGTTGCAGCAAACGCACCATCTTCTTGTCCTATGAAAGTTAAAACCATAAATGAGGATGAAGCATTTGACATGTGAACTAACTTAAAACCCTGGCGATCAGTAAATCAACACAATAAAACGCAATTGATTGAAAATAGTTAAACATTTGTTTCTATAACAAACGCTAAAACTCAGCTCACCTGAACTTATTTCGTACGACTCGCACAACGGTGGACGAGCCATGGCCTTTGCTGAGCGTCTCTTCAGTGTAAAGTCGTTTCAGCACCTTTCTTGGTGTTTTAATTAGCAGTTAAATGTAGACTTGCCTCACACATATTTCTATGCCTGCTAATTTCTACAGAAGATCATCATTACTATTTTTAGTAGAAATCCTAAGGTTACCTGATTAAGTTGTAGACAGGTGTTGCATGTAGAGCATGCACAGATATGTGATCGTGAGCATCCATCTCTTTAATCTCACTTGATTGAATGCCTGAGAGTCATTCCAATCACATCTTCCCTTCAACTCTGTTGATCTTATATTTCAAACAATTCAAATCTGCCAAAAGTCACAAGCTGGAACTGAATTTATTTAAAGACAAAGCTAAATTTTCAAACCACTTTGCTTTAACTGTCATGGGCCTGAAGAAAATAACTAAGTCGCATTATCATGTTAGCACAAACCCCATTTCCAGAAATCAACCAAGAGGCAGGCGATAGAAAACTCATTAAAACTTTGTCTCAAACTACTTCTATTTAAAATAAAGCTGCAACTCTTATTGCCATGGTTTCGCCACTGTGAGCCCCAGAAGGCTTTCACACCCGCGTGTGAGGATTGTTGTTTCCGGAGAAAATATGTGGACAAGAAGTTTAAACCGAGCTGCTTTAGGTTTTCCATGACAATCCCACTCTCGTTGTCAATTGATGTCCATGAGGCAGTCGGACATTCTTCTGTCATGAAAATGTAAGTCAGCTAGCTTAATGTCAGACTGTGAGAAATAAGACATATTTAGCTACAATTCAATTAAGAATTATGTCTCTGGAGTAAAAGACTCAGCTTCCCTTTGTTGAATTTCAAGCCGTTTTCACACTGCCTGTTCAAGGTGGGGCTAATGTGCATTCTTTGCACATTGGTGATTTTTTGTTTAGTGAAGACAACAACCAGAGAAAGAGAGTAACTCTAAGTCAACAGACCTACGCACTTTGTGCTAGAATCATCTAAATGCCAAGACACTGACTCACACTGGAGATACACTGGAGTATAATGTTGCTTAATGTAGCTTTTTTACCCCTATCATTCTGATATGGCTGCATCGCTCTTGTTCAATCAATCCAATTTAATTTTTTTCCATGTAGCTGTCCTGACTGTACTTGCCTTTGAAATTGGCAATTATCCACTAAAGCAAGACTTCAATTGCTGAAATGAAACAATAGCGTTGAACAAGAAGATAAATATATCTCTTTCGTCATAAAACAAACAAACTAATTCATTCTGATGGAAAAATAAGATGAGATGAATTGCTTTTAAAGTAGTTGTTAGTAGCAGGAAAGTTGAGTTTTTTTAGAAGAAGCTTTTTATACTTACATTTCGCAATAATGAGCTGTCTTAGCCCACTGGAACTCTTGATATGCATCAAAATAAGGAGGATGAGGAGTTAGATAAAGCAAGCAAAATGGGGTGAACCAAAGGGCTTCACTGTTAATCATAAAAGACGGACGCTAATGACAAAATGTACATCAAATGGCAAAACTTTTTCAACCCCCTTGATGAAGTTCCCTGGCAGGGGGGAACCAGCTTTCTCCCTGAAGCCTCGTGTTAGCAAGCAGCTCATCTAATGATCCACAAATCCCTCCACAGTGATCATGACAGACCACGGCCATAAGTTGCTTTAATGTGCTAATCCTAAAAACAAGCTTGAAAGAAACCTCGAGATGATGGGGCCGAGTCAACTTTTCCACTAATTATCCAAGTAAGTGTGCGTGAGGACGGGTCACATGGTCCCAAACAGCTTGACATGAGTTGGGTTGCAGCAAGGACGGCGTCACAGTACAAAATGAAGTCATGCCGAAAGAGGAGTAGTGTACGTCAAGCTAATTTTGCTCTCTGTCTAATGCTGTCTAGGCCAATGTAGAGTGCAGTGGCATCCAAACAACTTTATATGAGAACTGATGTGTTATGCCATTTGCCTCATTCATAACTTATGATAGTGCTCATGGTAATGGGGCAGGCCCTTTTGCCAAACATAATGGAACGTGATCAGTGAGAGGAATCTCAAAGCGGGCCGTCATTTCTGCCTCAGTAAATAGTTGCAACAAATCAAGTGTTTATGCCTCTTCATCTTGCTCGAAATGAACACATTTTTCAGAGGCACACTTCAAATCGTCAAGCGATTCCAACTTAAAAGCGCTAATCGCTTAACATCAGTTAGCCTCAGCTGGATGTTCCAGTACCCAGCATGTCGCAGAGAGCTGGTTTTTGGTCAATATTTCCATAAATAAGGTCCAAAAGAAAGTGATCATTCACTGAAGGTAAAATTGATACCCGAGGACTGGGTTGCAGTCTTTTGTGTAAGGAAAGTCTGTGAACTGAAATAAAGTAAATTAACTTGTGGATTATCACCACAAGAGGACCACTCATGGAAAATGGGGATAATGTTTTAATGATAATAAATGCCAACGTTTTTTTTCTCCTTCAATTATTTTCTTTTTTTTTTTTTTATGTGATGATTTTAAAGTTCCATTCACCTACATGACTCGTAATGGCAATCACAGTATAATTACTGTATGCAAAGGTTGCTGTCAAGGCAAATACAAACACACGTGGAGTTTCAAATACCAGATTCATAATCAGGTCTTCATAAATGATCCTCTCCTTCAAACAAGCCGGACAATGTTCATTTTGAGCCTTTAAGGGTAAGGGTTGGGGTTTTGGGGGTTGTGTGTGTGTGTGTAAGTATCATTGCACAGTCCTAGTTAAACATTTGAGAAATTCTGTTCTTCCATTATCTTTCAAGTATCAGGAGGCTTTTTAAATGATAAATTCCACCCTGGAGCATGACTCAAGTGCTCCTCTTGATAGAACTATGCAACAAAAACTTCTGAGCTGCTTTGTGATGAATTCAATTATGAACAAACGCGCCAAAGGTCAGTTAAGGTTTTGCCACCAAACATTTATTTCATTGGTAACAACAGTGCGTTGCAGCATTTTCGGGGTCACTGAAAAGCCCTCTTGTCCCGAGGCATAAAGTCGTAGCCATTTCACTGCTCATGCAGCATTACAGTTACTGTGACGTTAACCTCATTGCGGCTCTTTATGTTTACAAGCTTTTCCACGAACACAGTTTTACAACACACTTTATTTACTGCAGCTACAGCGGGTTTAATGTATGTTGTCTCATAAAAAAAAAAAAACACACAATAAAGAGGCAGCACATTTTACTATTACTCTCTGGTGGCTATTTAGTCTTGTGACAGATAGAAAAGCCCACAAAACAACAACAACAACAAAAAAAAGCTTTTGAAGGCAATGTATGCTTGAGAATAGCAGTAGTGATGGCTAAAGTTTACTCTGTGGTACTGGAAGTTGTGTGTTTTTCTCATGTACTTCTTTTTTTAGCTTATCTCAATATGATCACTGATAATTGGGCTATTTGTAAGATCACAGCTTCGCAAAATGGGAGGCTCATTCAAATCCACTGATGTGTTTTTATCAGTTCAACTAATGCTGACAAAATCCCTGAAAGGACAGTTGTCATCACTATTTTATCTCCTTGGAAAGAAAGTCAGCCATCAGCACTATTGGGAGAACAAGCAGAGTGAAAATCCTTCGTCTGTTACTAATCAAATTTCCCATTTCCTATCATTTGGATGTTCCTGATGCAGAGCACCCTATGCTTTTATCCCAGGTGTAGGTTTAATTTGAAGTGAGGAATGGAAATTAGAAAGCTGGCCTCTGTCTACCTGTCAATCAGCCATTTGTTCATATGCAGAAATTTTCTGCTTAGGCACTGACAAGAGTAAGCCTATTTGATCCGGGCTTTTCAAAGAGGAAAAAGATGGCCATCAAAAATCATCTGCCGTCCAGCAGGACATAAAGTGCTATCCTGACAGAACACAGTCGGGCACAGGTTAATGCTGTCGCTATCTTGTTAATCTTGTGACCATTACAAGTCATTTTTATCCAATATTTGATTCTTTTGTCCAATCAAAACTTGTGAAAGAACTTAAAGTTTTCCTTGAAGGCACATTTACGCAGTTCTAATGCTGTAGTTGTAGCCAGACTAAATATTGCTGGCATTTCTTTAGATTGCACTCAGAAAACACCGACTAGCCCAACCGAAACACTGCATACAAGAAAATGTTAACTGGAACGGTAAAAACAAAGCAAAAAAAAAAAGATTGAAACTTCCACAAATACACCAAAGATGCATAAAGCTTGTTTCAAAGAACTTCACCGTGAAATTTTCACATTTGCAACTGACGAGGGAAAGATTAAAAACGTGTGAGTGACCAGCTGTTTCCGTGTCTGAGCAGGCATACAATAAACTCACTTGACTAACCGGCATTTTACCAGAAACTAGTAGTATCCCTGATACCCCCGGAGATTAAAGTAATTCCTCAAGAGGAGCTCACTCAATCTTCCTCCTATGGATGTCAACTGCAATATTTGTTGTTTAAAGTCATAAGGGGACTATTGTTACTAATATGCTGCTGATATAGTCAAAGTAGGAGAGTGGAAACACAACATACGTCGATATTATCAGCTTTCATTTTTCACGTTTCTGTATTCAATTTCCTATTTATGACATAGAATTTTATGATAGAGTTATTTCATAACCAAATCAACAATAATTTATAAATTACAAAAAAAAAATGTGTACATTTATTAAGGGAGTGTATTACAATCCTATCCCTGCCAACTGCAGTTCTGCCCCCTGGATGTGCCTGCATTTAGCAATATTCGTAAGCAAGAAATCCATCAGCCCATGTGCAACACAATTAGCATTGTTCATATGATGGTGTCATGTATTACAAGTTAGCAGATAACCCTTTGAAAGTCTGCAAACTTCCAAGGCTGAGGTGGAAAAAAAAACAAATCAGATATCTAGTTCTTGGTGTGTGTGATGTGGTACCGCAAGGCCAAACAGTTTGTTTCTGGGCAGGTTGTGAATTGCAGTATGTCAGCCGCTGGTTTCAGGCCTGGGAATCCTACAAGATTTGACTTACATATAAATAGAAGAAGAAAAAGCAACTTTGCCCGAGGGGTCACTCTGAGGTAAAGTCTGGGAGCGTACACGTCTTTTGAAATCACTGGTGCGGAACCGCCTCGGAAGTGGAATTGCTGTAATCGCCATACGCGTAAAACAAGAATAAACGAGTATTTAAGGGTCAGCCTACGTCAATATCATAAAGAGCAAACGCAGTGTGAAATATTGCTGAGGTCAAGTAAGAGAACAGCTTCTTTAAACAGTAGAGGATGAGACATCATTTTAAAAAGGATGTAGAACCCAAAAGAGGACAGGCTTTTGAAACGGGAGCATCTACGGCAAAGGCAGTCTGAAAATGTTGCATGACTGACAACATGTTGCGTGTGACTCTGTTTTATATGAATAACTTCTATGCCATCAAGACTGTAATTCTGTATCCGTGTATATTTACACAGGAAAAAACACCAGAGGACCAACTACCTCCTTAATCCGTGCTGCCATTTATTGGAATCGATGTTGCAACGGTGACACAGCAAAGCGAAACGGCACTACAAAACATTTCCAATGGGAAAGACTAGTTTTTAATCATAACTAGCTTGAAAGTGTCTTAAGGCGATAGATACGTGGTTAAAAGCAGTGGTTTACCATTCAGTGTGAATGATTGACCACAACTAACCCACAGGAAGGATGATACAAACAATACACGTCACATAGCGTACAGTTATGTGCCTGTTAAATAGCCAACACCTCCTGTGCTTCAACATGGCTGTGTCTTTGCAGGAGCAGCACTCAGTACTCTTGATGTGTAATTAATATTTATGTGCTTATGTTAAAAATTCAACAGCTTAACAAATGATTCTTAAAAAAAAACAAAAAAAAACAAGCATGTATTGTGGATCATGGCACAGAAAGTCATTAATCTTCCCTTGAATTTGGACTTCTACACTACACACAGTGGCTCTGGTGCAGTGACAAATTCAGAGCAGCTTATTTAGGTCTTCAAATGCACACGGTACGGATATAATGTACCGCAACAAATTTTACTCACCGTGCAGGCAGTTCATGATTTATATTTCGAAAATCACACATCTATCATCCTTGTTTACACTCATGTCTTCTCTATATATCCTTTGCGAGTGGCAAGGCTGCATTTTGATGCATGGCCGTATGGTGCAGTCCGGTGACCACACCGCTATCCGACAGAAGCCTGCGAACAGGTGACGCTTCATTGTGAAATCACAACAGCATTATTCCATTTCACTCAATCTAATTGCTTGGATGGATATTTAAATGAGGTTTAAATGAGTGGCGACAGATTAACGAAGACACTAATCACATGATGAGTGGTTTTGTCCTTTCCATCGACGTTAGATTTCGCTTGTATGGGCCCCACAGTACACATCTACAACACGGGAAGCTGACAGTAACCCCCGGTACCAGCTGCGATCCTCTCCACAATGCCTTGGGCAACCAAAATGCTAATTGGGCTTCTAATGTGCAGTTTGGCCGGCCACAATCTGTTAATATCACTTAACGTCAGTGGGATAAACCAAGCAGGGTGACATCCACCACCACTCTGCCCCTGTTGTCCCTCATTCACGTTGCTGGTAGATCTTTGTGGTCTGAAAGACATCTACTCTGTCAATGCCAGATGGAGTCATCTATTACTAAAAATCAATGTTTTCATACAAAATACAACATTTCAAATGTTAGGAATACTTTAGTGTCTCATCAACAAAAATCTATTACTTTAAAAGGGAAAAATCTAGCCACACAAACACTGGTCATCTCATAATAGTCCAAAGTTAAGCCTAACAGAGCTCTGAAGATATGCAGACAAACATGCATTATTTTGACAGTAATGCACTAAAATGGCCCATCAACAGTTACAACTCTTCATCTCCCCGAGACAACCTATGTAGCTCATTGCTGTACATTTAGTCCTTAAAACACTTCCAGGATCCCATTAATACGACTCATTGCATAAAATTTCCATTTGATTTGTATTCTGAATTTTAGATGACCAGCAAAGCTCCAGAAAACCCTCATTATTTCATCTTCAATCAATCACTCATCGGCGAGCGCCCGTATTATGCCAGCTTTGGCAGTGTGTGGTTTCATCTTGATTATGGAGATTGGCCTTGAAATCAGAGGAACAATGCAGGCCCCTCGCGCATGACTGTTCTTGAACATGTCACAGTTTCATTACTATCGACAAGCTGCATCATAATGTACTTATGTGTCTTACTCGTCTTTATCAGGTTTGAGTCAAATGCTCGAGGCACCGTGAGCCATCCACAATGTCACCTTATTATGGGCGCTGTGTATTCGTCAGTGTCATGCAAATCTGAAATAAATGAATAAAACTAATAATGGCACAGTATACAGTATACATTTGTATTTTTGGAGAGTTGAAATCGTCCTGTAAAACGTGATTGCAACACAAACAATGAATGCAAAAATATTTTAGAACTCTGTCAGAAAAATGAGAGAAATCAAACAAAAGTCAAACTGCTGGAGACAAGAAATGTATATCAACGTGACAGATCTTTGAGCCCTTGTTGGTCAGCTAAAAAGCTCCGGATGAGTTTTTGTATGAATAAGTGAATGAGAAACTCAATGTTGAAAGACGCTACATGTGTGTGGACCATTTTTTTTTTTTCTAACCATTTATCATCCCTTCATGCTGAGGACTAACGCCGTGCTGCTTGGTTTGTTACATAAAGTGGGAAATGAAGCTCGAGGCCCAAGGTGTCACAGAGCAAAGGTGTCTGAGGTTCGCAAAAATTCCAGAAATGGACGAAAGTAATTTCTTTCAAGAGAAGAATCGTGTCGGTGATGGAGCACTTCCACATCTGTGATAGCCGTGAGAATCTTCTTCTGTTAGTTTGCATGCCTGGTTTTTGAGGTTTGCCTCACATTCAGCACAAGATTAATGCTTTATGACTTGTTATGCTATATTTTTTGATACACTGAGTGTATTTGTTACTAATATTAGCGTTGTATTTGTGCATGTCGATACAGATACGTCCAGTATGTGTCTAAGTCTATCTATGTTTATGTATAAATGTGCAATTTTTTTTCTTCCTTATTTTGTGTCTACGTTTAACACATTGACTTTACAAGTAATGAAATGTGCTCTATAAATAAAACTGCCATTGCACAGCCGTTAGCTGTTTCCATGGAACGCGAGAAACCTGCTTAGGCTGACAGGCACTGCTGCTTTAAGTAAACCCTTTTGCCCTGCTGAACTGATGGAAAACATGTCGCATAAAAACTTTACCGTGACTAATAAGTCAAGTTAAAGGGCCGTTAAAAAAACAACAACAAAAAAACATATGTGAATTTAGAATAAAGAGATTGCAAACCGATAAAGCATATCAAAGAGATCACGTCGCCACGTTATAGCTGCTCATCGTTTCCTACCACAAACAGCTGGATTTGCACAACAATTCGAATGGAGGGACTGTTGAGCAAGAAATAAAGTGTAATGATTAAAGTTATTGTTGTCGGTTCAGGCGACGACGCTTACATCACCGCAGAAAAAGTGCTGCCGTCACGCCACAGGAATCTTGGAAGGGGAAGGGCTCTCTTAGCGGCCACAAACTTTTCCAATTTCACTGTCAATTTCCTGGGTAATTACTGGTGTCTTTTGATGGACTTTTTATGACACAAGCTCCCTCCTGTGAGATGCTCAACGTGCTTTGGTGGGAGAGGAAAGAGGAGCAGTTTCCCACTTTTGACACCAATTCCCACCTCCCATAAGTGGACCTTGTCATCACTTGCGACCCCTGTGGCGCTCCTTCAACAGAATGAGCCTGGCCAGTGATGCCAGCTGTACTTTATCTGCACCACTGGGTTCAAGATGGGTCAACTGGGTTAACTTGTGTGTATGCGTGAGTATGAATGCCAGGGCTAACTTTGGGAACACACACAGCAGTTTGAAAATGTCCCAAACTGTCAGCCTGCTCAGTAAAAAGTAACCACTGATGATATCTACCATGTACAAATCTAAACAGATAAAAAAAGAAGCACTTAAACAACTATTTCCTCTTAATCTTTCCAGATCAGCAGGCTTGACAAATCAGCCGACAAGAAAAGGGCAGCCGTTCAGGGCTTATTGCCGGCACTCTCTGAATGGCACTCCGTCTAAAGAGATCAGAAAACCAAGCACATCTCCCACGAGATCGACGGGCCGACAAACAGATGAGCCCACAGGCCGGGGGTCACAGATCATTAAAAGCCATCTATCAGCGGCTTTCAAGGCTGCTAATTCCCCCCAAATCGAATATTTCCATGTAAATATGTCAAAACAGGAATGAAATTAGCATGGTAGTTTATTGACTGTGATAAAATCTGAAAAGCACCACTGCACATAATTACATACTTGTCAGAGCCGTAAAAATTAGCTTTATTATCAATGGAATGGTTTTGTACAACTTCATTTAGGACCGATAGCTTGCAGATGGGGCTGCTCTCTGCACTTGAGCAGTTTTTATGCAGCTCACACCCCTTTCTTACACACACACACCCACACTTTCGTCTTTTTCATCCCTTTATTCCCATGCTGAGCTGATGGGGGGAAAAAAAGAAAAAAGTAGCAAAAGAGGACCTGACGTCTGAGGGCCAAATCAGCTGCATTTGACACCACCAAGTTTTTGATCTCATTAATGATACTCGCCCCCCATAATGGACCTAATCGCATGAAAATCATAAAAATTTGTGATGTTAAAAGAGGCTGAGGGTGAAAAAGCAGCTGCTTCATTCCATTTTTGAGTTGATGGCCATCAACAAGAGATGGTATTCCAACATATTTTCTTACTTTTTAAATAACGTCACTGGTACTCGCCGCATCCTAAGCAGCTGGTTCCTTCTGCCTTTCGATTCTCACACGCCTCTTTACCCACACGGCTGCCTACATGAAGCTTCTTCGGCGTGTCATTTGGCTGCCCCAACAGTTTTTCTCCCATCTTTTATTTAGCTTTTCATGATTATTTGTTGCTATTGTTCCATCTTTTCCTACCTCCATTATCATATCAATTATCATCTCAGTCACACATCCTGATTCCAACTCATATCACATTTACATCAAGTCGATAATGCATCCCTCTTACTGAATTATTTAATCATCAACTTGAACTAGGAGGGGGTGATTCATATTTAAAACACACCTTTCCTTCATGGTAGTTTCTGTTGAATCGCTCTCTTTTGTGCATTTCTCTCCTTCTCACCACACAATAATGAGATGGAATCCTGATCCTCGGGTTCAACAATGCAAAACATTATCTATCTCCGAAATCTTAAAAGAAAGGGAGAAAGTGGTTATAACAGTTTTTTTTAAAAAGCAGCAAGTTCAAGCTAAGTGCGTCACTGTTGCATGGACCTGGAAGTTACTAATCCACCTTAATTTCTAGAAAAATTAGTCTAGAAAAATGAATAAACATGGCAGCCCAGGGGGTAAAACCCTTGTGTGCCTAATAGGGTGTAATGTTTTCACTTAATTATGTGCTTCTCTGAGAATATTAAACAACCCTTCAATTCAAGGCCATTGCTCAACAATAGCTGGAACATGTTCATGTGCATGGAAGCCAAGCGAACAAGTTGACATTAAAACTTATTAAATCTCCTGGTACTCCGGCTTCATCCCACCATCCAATAAGATCCATGTTAGGTTAATCAGCGATTCTAAATGGACCCTAGGAGTGAGCGTGGGTGAGCACGTTTGTTTGCCTCATTTGTCTCGGTGTGGCCCTGTGATGGACTGGCGACCTGTCCAGGGTGTACCCTGCCTTACGCCCGATGCCGAGCCTGAAGTGGACTAAGTGGGTATAGAGAATGGATGGGTGGATGGATATTTGGACATAACCTTAGTGATGACTGGAGTTAACAGTCTTGCTATACATAAATAAATGACTAAAATATTAAAAAGTAAACCCTTTTTAGGTGGCCTTACGCTGATGCAGACGTTTAGGATATCACCCTTGTGGTGATAAGCTCTTTAAAGAAATATTGCCTTTTGATGGAAAGATCTCATTACTCTGGATAAAAGATACAACAAAAGCTACCCCGAAATAGTGATTATAAAATGTTTAAAAGCCATTCAATAGCTTAAACCCCGCCTAATGAATGTATTAATGGTGTTTCTGCTCTTGAGAGTGACTTTCCAGGTTGTTTGTGAGCTTGAAAGTCTTTTAAAATGAGCTCTCCCTACAAATATACTCGTTTTAATGTCTCCCCGGTGTGCTTTGATGCCTCCTTTAGAGTCTCTCAAATTGCTCCAACTAATATACCGGAACTTCCACACAAATTACAACATCTTAGGGGCGAGGTTTCTGACTAAAGGATCAATGGTTGGTATTGGCTGTCAAAGCGTTTTAGAAGCTGCCCGCTTGTTTTCAGTGTTGCAGCTCATCAAGCAGCTGGGAGTCTAAATACACTTCATTAGAATATGAGATATATTTTCTTTATTGGTGTAAAGTTACTGACAAAGTAGTTACAGAATTCAAAATTGGTGTTCATCCCGTTTGCTTTAGGTTAAGTATGAAGATCCTTATGGAGGCAGAGAAGGATGGAGAGACATAAACGCACAACTGCGTTATAAAGGTGCATGTTCATTTGGTTTGTTCAGGTTTGGACAGCTGGCCATTAGCTGTAAAACCACATATCCAGAGCATGAATGAATCTGACTTTTTTACAGAAACTATGGTGTCATCCCCGCCACCTGGGGGAGAGACCCGATGCCTTGTCTTGTACGAGCATTTAGCATGACCTCTTAAAACCGCTGGAAGATTACCTTGTCGCTTCCTGTGACACCAGCACATCATTTCAACATATTATGTGCCTCCACCAGGTAATGCAGTGATAAAGAGGTTGAGTTTTTATCTCGGAGACCAGCCTGATGAAAACAGCTTGATCAAACAGACAGAACTATTTCCATCACCGTGCAAATATGAACGAAAAACTGAAAAACTACAAATGTTAAAGTCCAATTACTTGTATGTTAATTAATCATCGACTAACATAACATAAAAGTGACAAACCGTAACAGAAGGATAATTATATCTTCTCCGACTACGAATGAGACTGAATTCTGTTCCCTTAGGGACAATGAACTACAGTATATCAAATCAACAGTGAAAAAAACATGAAAACATGAAGCTAGAAATGGTGTTACCAGGTGAAATACGGCACGTTTTGCTTCTAACAGACACATGGCCAACGCTACACTATCCTACTTTGATGCCAACGTGGCTCCGTGTGATACATCTCTCCAGATTCTGGTAGTAACGGTACCCATGAAACCTGCTAACGAACCCTCCTCTCTGCTCTAAAGAAGAACAAAAGCATCTATGACTAATTTACGCTGCTATTCTGTAAGACCCCAATAACCCAAAACTATAGACACGGCAGAAGTGATTCGGTGAGGGAAAAAACAGCAGAGGACTTTTTGTCTCTAATTGTAATAAATGAGAAGCCAACAAGCATTCACAGTCATTTGTCACACAGTAAGAAGATTTACTAATACTTTCGTTTGATTTGACTAATGTCCCTGTTTGAAAAGGTCCCTCCACTTGTTTGTCCTTTACGACGCTGACAGAGAGCTGTGCTGCGTTTCTGTAGTCACCCTCTATTTCAGATGACCATTTCCCCAGATCCCTCTTCTCCCCCTTGTCTAATTACCATAGAAGTATTTTTTCAAACACCCCTTCCATCTTTCCCGAAGGAGACCACATGTATCTATAATTGCCTCCCTCATTAGTTATGTTTTCACAAGACGGGATAGGGGGCAATTAATTTTATCACTTAATTTTGTCACCGATATTTCGCTCGCCTCGGTACTGATGCCTCCACCACGGCCGGGCCCATTTCTCAGGAAAATTAATTGACAAAGTGGCAGAATTTATCAACATATCACCAGATTAGGCGACAAATTGAAGCAATGAGGGAATCAATTGTGCTTCTGTCAGAGGGGTAGAGCGTCTGAACCCAGAGAAGAGCCGGACGAGTCAGACCACTGCGAGACTGACTTTTGTGGCAGGTGCTGTGATTTATGTTTTTATTTAGACACGGGGCATAAATCAGAGTGAGTTACAAGTACGGCGCTACCTCCCCTTACACACAATCTGCTGCACAAAGCGCACGCAATACACAAAAGTTAAAACGCAACACATGCAAAAGAATGAGCTAAGATATAATCAAAGGCATCCAAATAAAATAAAAGAAAATCAATAGGAAAAGAATGAGGCAAAGAATACTGAATAGATCAGCCGAAACAAACGGAAAAAGTGGGGAAAAATGAAAGATGTGTGTGATGCATTGTGTAAAGGGAGGAGGAAAAAGAAAGCCCGGCTGCATCAATTTATCAATGAAAACAGTTCGGGTGAAAATGTAAATCCTGAAAAGTCCGGCAGATTGATTCCAAATCCAAAAATATGTCGTTTTAAATCCACAAGAAATATGTAAGATGCATGTTATCATTCTGAAACCGACACCAGTGAAGTTAAGTGACACCACTTAACAAACCAACTAAAAAGATGCTCGATGTCCACTCGTATCGCCGACCTTAGAAAACTGCTGCGGATAAAACTCGAGCAAGGTCTGAACTGAACTGTGGATTTGGAGGCTTCTTATCCCTCACATTGTAGTGCAGGAACATCATATCATGACTCCAGGCACATTTCGCATGCAAACCTTTTGCTTGTTAATTTACAGCAATACATGGCAAAATATTCGGAGTTAAGGTATGAGAGTTTGTGGTAGAAAAATTGCACAGAAAATGCAAAAACATGCTGTAATATAATACGTCCTGACTCTTTATGGTATTCATGTGCTATTTCATGAGATAAGGCTGATCCTGGTGGCAACAAGATTTGTAAGCATCACCTGGTCTCCCTCTGGTGGACTATTTAAGGTGAGTGATGGCCATAAAACCCAGAGGGTTATTAGAGCTCCCTGAAGTGCTGGTAAATGAGTTGAATTTATTGATTCTTCAACAGCTGAACAGGTTCGAGCAGGATCGTGACCACCGCGCGATCCTGCCAACATGTATATGGAACACAACTTCAGGTTGTGACCCACGAGCTAAGAAACAGTATCCTGCTGTAACACACGACCCTGTTTCCCTGCGTTTTGTCTGCTAAATATGGACAAAGCTGTTTGTGTGGTGGCCAGTCCATCAAAAGCATTCAGCTAACCCCGTGCAATATCTCAAGCAGATGAGGGGACAAATTGAGGACAAAATGGCCACAGCAGCATCACCTACTGTGCCATCACCTAGAGAGGGCACACATTTCATCGTCGACACAGGAAAGAACATGACACCGATGAGAGAGGTGGAAAAAAAAAAACGATTGTCTAGAGAAGCAAGTAGGAGAATTGCTTGGGCGTCGGGACTGTCATGTCTGTATAAACAGGCATTGATTTTTCTGTCCAGCCCCGGCACCTCCACCATTTATTCTCAGCTTTGTGGCTGGGGCCCAGCGGGGCTGGAGAAATTCTGTTACAGTCCAGTTGGGCCCTTGAGGCCTGTGTGTGAGAATAGATTTCACCTGTAAACGAGAAGAGGGACTGGAGCCACTTAACAAGGGCAGGCTGTGTCACCAGAGGGTAAGATGGGTGAAGTCACACTTGAGGGATAATGATACGTGCTGTGGAAAGAGAGGAAAAAACTGAAAAAAAAGAGGGAAAAATAAGAGAAAGATTGATGGTGCCGTGAAAGGCCAAAGAGGAATTAGAGGGGTTTAAAACACTGAGTCTAAGGAAAAAGAGAAGAAAAAAAAAAAAGGAAGAAAGACATAAGAGCTGCTAACGTGAACTAGCGTCCGTTTAAGTCATACACTGTAACCTTATAAACCAAGTCCTCCCTACAGGGTCACTTTCTCCAGTGGACAATAACCAAGAGAAGAAATAACAAGCACAATACACAGACGTGCGTTTTGTTGGAAATTAACACGTTAGGCTCTTTTTTCACAAGTGAACACACTTTCCTGAAGTGTATATGAAACACTTCAGTCTTTTTACAGCTCTTTTCCTTGTGTGAGTAGCATCCCGTATGCAGTGCAGCGAGGCGTGTACAGACCTTTATACGGGAGATACTAAACAGCAGCCTCACAAGCACAACACAGGAGAGCCAAGACTCAGATGCAGTTAACCGACATCTTAAGGAGAAGGGACACTCATTTGAGGACAAAATGATCCACATATCTGGACAGATAAGAGAGATGGTTACAGAGAGGAGTCAAGGAAACCATCTATGTTAAACTGGAAAAAACACATTTGAGGTGGTCTCAAGTATCACCTTCCCAGCACTTAGAATGCAGGACTGCATCTCCTCCCCTTGTGTTTTTAAAACCATTCACATTTCGGACCCCGTGACCACACCGCACTCTCTGAAACAGCGAAGCAACTTTCAGGAGAGAGCGACTTAAAGGACCCACACATTAGCAGGGTGGTTCACTGACGCACGTAACCGTAGCGACCTACCAAGTATGAACGGCTCCTCTACTACTTCTAAGCTGATACTCCCCACCGACTAATCTAGAAGTGAAGAAGCCTTGCAGATGAGAGGCGAAACGTCGATGAGAACCAAGAAGTAGTCCATGTCCTGGATGACTGACAATCCACGCCGACACGTTTACAGCCACCATAATGAGAGACGAAAACTCGACAGATAGATCACTCTTTTAGGTGCAAGAACACAAGAATTCTCCATTTTCCACCTCATCAAATCCACTCTATTAGAACTTGGGCTGGTCTTTCCTCCACTGGAGCTCATGTCATCTTTTTAAGAAAAAAAAAAACCGTCATTACAAAAGGTCTAAAAAAAATAGAGAAAAGAAAATTTTAAAAAGTATAAGGAAGCGAGACCCACGTGAGATGAAGAAAAGGGACTTAAACTCACAGAATCCCAACCTGGCAGTTCTGCAGCAGTCAGAGGAATGTGAGGGCTTTGCATTTAGGAAACGCTTCAATCTTTTTCCAAGTTTAAATGTTCAGTAAATTAAACAGAAATATATCATAAACTAAATGATGCTCATATCAGCAGAAAAGCAGTTTCATCTCTGCTTCAAGTGGGTGTCTTTGATGAAACACCTCAGACTGCCTTTTAAAATGGATAATGGTGGGGTATGCTAATATATGCAAGTTCTGCATTTTTGATGATTTACGTATCCCTCTAGTTTAGGAACATATTTAGACAATTTTATTTTTTTTTCTGAGGGGGCATCCGTCATACGTTATGCCAATACCCCTGGCCTTTGACTCCTATTAGCAGGGTACAACGCCGTATATTTTCATTTAGGATTTAAGCTTGATAAAGTACTATTGACAAGAGCAAATTGATTTCGTTGTAACACTGTCCTTTCACCGGTGTCCGATTGATTAACTTGTTTTGATGGTGTGCAGCGCCGTCTCGTCTCTCCGCAGCAGCTTCACTGCCATTTACGTTTTCAAGAAGAGCGGTCCAAACAGTGCAAGAACACACGTTCAGATGATGAAGTGAATGTTTCAATGGGCTCGAAGCATTGCTCAACAAAATCTTTGTTATCTTTCAACTTTCCAATGAAGTAAAAAAAGAAGAAAACTTTAATGAAAATGATATAATCTGATCAATGTTTCACCTATATTGAAATCTCTACTAAAAAGCAAACTGTTGAAAGCTTGAGCAAGGCTGGTATGCACACCCTAACTTTTGTAAACTGACCCGTCGGCGTGGCTGCAACACATTACCGAACGTTTTACATGAGCATGTTAAATTGAAATGGGAGTGCTTTCCCTTTTATGCAACACGTCTCAGAGAGAGCTCGCAGAAACGGGGAGCTTCAGCAGCGGGGAAACCTGCAATTGAAAGGGAATTAAAGACATGCGGAGAGTTTCGACTCTCACGCAGTCACGCACGTGCACTCTGCAGAAAAGTCAGCTGCTCTGTGAAGTTTCAGCAGAGAGTGACAGTAATAATAGGATGTGAAGGTTAACTCCAAGAGAAACTGAAGCACTCCTGCTGAATGGGAAGAAGAGGGGCAGGTTTGAAAAGTACTTATTAGTCAAACGGGGTAAAAACGGCGACGCCTGCACAGTATAATCAAATCACTCTGCACCTCGTTGAAATGCAGCCTCTGAGAAGCAGCCGACTCTGCAACCTTGACAGAAGGATTATTTTCACCGATACTATGCCTGCCTATTGTCTTACACACTCTTTGAAAATGGTGCCATCGACAAAAGGTAAATGGGGATGAACGAGCCTGGAAAGAAGGGAGAATTTAGGGGTTCGGGAGACTTTTGTGAACACTTATTCCTCTTGGTTGGCCCTTCTCTGCCCTCAAGTCAACCATCCCAGTTGTTTGTGGAGTGCCATGCAATTTTAATGACCCCCAGCACGCACAGATCCCCTGGTTCACTTCTTATGGGCTCCAAGTTTTTATTTAGTACCAAAAACTCCCAACATGTCTCCTCTGTGATCAATATGTGGTGTCTTGGAATGAGGCAACGGGTTTTAATATGATTTTATGAGATCAGATAGCTGCCTTTGATCCTCTGCCGCGATTCTTCTGATCTCCTATATCCGACAGGCCCCGCGTTCGTATGCATATTACATCGAGGAACACGGGGAATGGGGAAGAAATAAGCGAGAGGAAAAACAACATTGTCCCTCTTCCAGGAAGTGTTTGTTAACTAGATTTAATACAAAAACCTCCAGGTGATATTGTTGTTTGTCAGTGGTGTTTTGTTTTAGCTGGTGCCGCAGCTCATGAGAAGTGCACATCAGGCATATTAACACTTGCAGCTTTGTCCTTAATTGCACATATGAGAAAAGCGGTGGCTGAGGTAAATAAGGTTTCATTTTGTTTTGTTCGCTGCTGCCGTTTTATCATAAAAACATGTTTTCTTATTGAATAATCCTGACGATACAGTATGTAAAAGCACAATAAAAGCCTAACGAGTACCCATGCTTCATGTGGAAACTTTATAAACCAAAGATCAATGACTTAGTGCAACTTAATTACTTGGGGCTTTCTTGACAAACAACAGTGTTAATTTTGGAATAGTTCAGAGAGAACAAGCAAAACGTGAGCGCAATCCCATCTCTGTATGGATCCATGAAGCCGATAAACAGATCAGTTCCAGGACTTCGGATACAGTTTTGCTTTTAATTGTGTCACCGTGTTAGTCCCGATTCCACAAGATCCATCTCTGTCCACAGTGTGATTACTGCTCTACAGCATACAACACTTAGAAACAAGCATTTAGAAACACATGGAACACTCAAGTCATTAACGAGTCCCTGGAGTCAGAATAGATGTCGGATGGACACTCGGTGGAATAAAGAAATCGGAAATATTTTCATGAAGAAATTTGCTCAGGGATATTCAAGACTTTTGCAACTTGAATATTGTTGATCCAAGTTATCACTGTGTGTTGAACGGTTAAATACAGGACGAAAGAGACAAACCAACAGAACAATCCTCTCTTGGTTTCCATTTGCAGCAATTCAGATCAGATTTTGCACCGTTTTGAATGTACTTGTCAATAATTCATTCTCAAAGAGCCAAAACTTACTTATACTTTCCCCATTTATTCTAAAATACTCACAAATATGTGCCAACACTTTTACTTATGGTTTCCCCTGTAGGATTGCACATTCAGACCTTACAAAATACAGTCAAAGCCCATTTTGATATTATCCTACACTTATATAACACTATCTCTTGCCACTGCATAGTGCATCATTTCTGTATCCTTCCTTTAGGTTCAGATGCCAGACCCTCAAAAATAGCATAATTGTCTGCTTAGAGCGCTAGAGGTAATGAGCAGGTGATAGCATTGCCGTCTGCTTGTCGGGATGAAAGAAAGACCACAATAAAAACAGAATAGGCCAAAGCAGTAAATATCCTCGGGCCACACAGTGCAAATAATAATTGCGTTCCCTAATTCGAGTGCAGTAAATAATGAAATTTTAATTTCTGTTCTTGTCATTGCGGTTTCTTTATTCGTGTTCAGATGGATGTTTCAAAGAGGTTTGTGGTGACCATGAGAAAACAAAAAAACGAAAATGAAAAAAAAAAAAGTTGGAATATTTCTTAATCATGTTCACTAATCTACTGAAAGGTTTTGAATTAGGTTAAAAAAGGGGAAATCCATTACTTTCAAAAATATTCCCACACTAAATATCACACATGCCTTTAAAATGATGGAACTAAATTAAAGCATGATTATATCTTCGATAAATAAAAATAAAAAAACATGACTATATTTACTCAATACGACTACCGAACCAGGCAAAAATGTCTCGAAAGTATTCATCTTGGCCATTTTTTACATTAAATACTTTGTATCTTATTCAAACCTGCACGAACCATAGACTGATAGAAACCATAACATCACTCACTGGTTCTTTCGTGTCCTCAAGTTGAATATTTTGGCCTTGGAAAGAGGTTAGTCAATTACGCGGGAGCACCACATAAAAAAAGAGTGCGCTTTTGCACCTACTGTCGTCCCAATCTGCACACACAAGAGTGTGATGCTCATGAGGTCTAATTTGCATCCGTAAGATTTGCACACTTTTGAAAAAAATTTTAACCAAACTTTGACATTTATGCAAATCTGTGTATGTTTAATCAGATTATGCCCACTTTTAATATGGAAAGAACATATTTCAATGCAGCTTCTAATGCAGAAAATATCAAATCAAATATCATTTGAATAATGAGCTGCAAGAGTTTCGTGTTGATATCGACCAATGACGAGCGATAAGAGCGTAGTTTCTAAATTTGAAAATTACCTTATTTTCCAGCACAATTCTTTAATGGCTAGGAAGGTTTTCTCTCAGATACTTGCCAGAAGTGATGCTTCAGTTGGATTTACCTTCACCAAATTCTTTCTGAATGGTTTGTTCTCATCTCATTTATGGTCTTAGTCGTAAAGTGTTTAATTCATAGAGAAACCGTAGCACTTATTTGGACACTTGCTTCTGGAAACGTGAAAAGCACAAGTTTAATATTGACTGTCTTAGTTTTTCACTTGAGTCGCTACGGCCAGTGCTCGACTATGTTTCCCATCTCAGTGCAAACTAAGCCTGTCTCCTGTTTTATAGCTTTTTAGCTGATATCAAATGCCTTCTAGAGCTAAAAAAAGACGAGAACCAACACTGTGAAGCTGAAGCTGTTGACAAACGTCTTCAAAGTTATCATTTAGCTCCAGAAAACTGAGGAAGCGACAGATAGAGTGCAGGTCACCGCGAGTGATCACTTTTAAACCGTTTTATCGTTTGACAAAACATTGCTATGGGCCATATCGTGAACCGCAACCCAAATCAGTTAAGCAAAATTTGACGGTAGCCCTGGTTCACAGTATCAATGACACTTCAAATTCTTCAGAAAACAGAAATTCTTCTGTGTTGGAGTGAGAAAGAGTTCGACCAACTACATTTAGACTGAATTTTCCATTTACGGAACACTACAAAAAGAAGATATAGATAAATATCATAATTTGCATGAATAGTGGTAAGCAGCGACCTTTTCAGCTTACAGCCAACAGTTGCTCCATACCAGAACGTTTTTGACCCGGCCGCGCTTTACTGAAACACAAAACGGTGTGACCAGGCCTGCGACTAACCGTTTGCATCGCAGACCATAACTTTCATGTTTATGACTGCTGTCATGTTATACAGCATCAACATTAACATTACGCCTGTAACAAACCGGTTAACTGGGATAGAATCCCTCTCCTCTCCTTTCCTTTTAGTGCTGGCCATTTCTAACCTGAGGAGTCATTCATCTACATCCACTTGCAAACCAAATCAAATAAATCAACACTTTACCCAAATATAAAAATATTTGTGTTGTGGGTAGATAATTAATGACCACAGCTGCTCTAATTAAAAGCCATCTGAGTTCCATTAATCTTGGTTGTTGAGGCCCATCGTTTGTCAAAGTAGACAACCACGCCTTTCCTGTGCAACACCCGGTGTCCTTGGACTCATTTTTCAGGTGATTCGGAAGACCACTGTTGCTTTATTAGCATCATGAAGAAACACGAGAGCACAATTAATTATGCGTTTCAGGGTGGACACAAAGAAAATGATCATTTCTCGTCACAGAGGACTGTTCCGTGGAAATTAGGCCCTGCAGATCCAACAGCTTTAGTTCCACAGAAGGCTCTTTTTGACAAAACATTCCTTTTTTTTTTTCTTCTCCTTCTTTTGCCCTTTCTGGTCAAGAACACCAGCGGCAAAAATTAACGCAACCTCTGATGATCTGCGACCATTTAAAAACTCATCCTGCTTAACTCCTGAGAGATATTAATTCCACATGCTCGCGAGATGTGTTGATAACGTCACATTTATGTTAATTCACATCTGTATGTTCCCTGACACGTCTCATAAATACTGCCAGACATATAAACAGCAGTGTAGAGACAAATGAAGGCTCTGCCTCGTTTACGCGTCGAACGTTTGGCAGAGAAAGAGGGAGGCAGAGGAAGCATATGGTGCTCGAATGCTATAAACTGGTTTTATGAAAATGTCTGGAATGTTTATTGAATTTAACGGTAACAAAGCCACTAACGACTCATCTCATTTTAACCAAAGCTTCCTTGTAAATCTCTATGAGCAAAATGACAAACGTGGCTCGATTATCAAAACTGTCGACAGAGGCTGCGTTTAACTGCTGCAGCAACATCTGCTTTGCTGCACAGACAGCTTCTTCACTCTTTCCTGCATACACTGAGTGTTCTACACACGCTTTGTACAGACGTAAGCTTTGTGTGTAAGAAACGGGTGTGGGTCACATGTTGTACTTGCAAGCTTTTGTGGGCATTTAGACCTGAATTGATAAATCAGTTAGTCAACTTACTCTGAATTGACCTCCAATTTTAACAAGACTTAAATGGTAACTTCATAAAAATCTGTTTTAAATACAACAAGATGCTCAAACTCACGTCTAAATGTTTATTGTGCTGTAATTTATACCAAGCCTTTTCCTATGGACAATGTTTCAACATTAAAAAAATAAGATAACGTGAATATGACAAAATCATTCAATTCTGCTGGACAATATTAACTTAGAGTGACCGAGGAATTATTCAGCTTTCTATGGTCACAGAAAAGTTTGCAGACAACATTGAATTGAACCACAAATTTTTTTTTCTTAGTTCTGACATCCCGCTATCCCACCATTCCGACATGCAAACGTCCCACCATTCTGCCAAGGCTTTCCATATAAGGAAATTGGCGTTACTCAACAGTCCCTTCTTTCTGTTCATGCACTTTATATGTTTTAAGACATGTACAGATGTGATACAGTCTTTAAAAGCGTAATTAAAGCCTCGCCCCCTCTCTCTCTGCCTTTTATTCTTTAAAGCTTGTGACGTTAGAATGACATTAAATTGATACTGAATGATGATTTAAGGGTCAAATATGCAGTCAGAGGGGATGATCAGGTGGACGTGGGCTTATTTCAGATTTTAAAAATAAAATGAAAATAAAAGATGATCGCATTCAGGATCCACCCATAAGGGCTGTGTTGTTACTATTTCACTATAAATCTGGTGTGTGCGTGTAACAGTTGTCATGGAGGGGTGTCGGATACCGTCAGATCCTGACGATGTAATGAGTCTGTGGTCATTTTCAAAACGCACTCCAAAAGCAAATTAATGACATTCAAATAGTTTATTTCACAAAAAAAAGGAGTGACAAACACTGTTCACTTATTGATTTAAAACTAATAAACTAATAAAAATAATAATAACAATGATACGTTTTGGATAGCCTAATATATGAAATTGGTATTATTTGCACCACCGAGGACGTCCGACACAGGTGAGCTATCATTGATGTCTGTAATTGCAATTATTAATGTTGCATATGATGCCAGCGTGCAAAAGACTCATGGGCTCTGTGTTGAGCTCCGCTCCAGCTGGCTGCTGTGACAGGTCACGGGACATGTAATCTTACATGTTTCAGACTCGCCCGATTTACATTAAAACCTGTATTTTGATATTTGAAAAATCAGAAGATTTTGATGATAATTTATCATAGTTGGTTTGCGAGGTTGTGGAGTTCCTCTAAAAAAAAAAAAGAGGCTTTAATAGGCTTTAAGGAATTGTCGGAATGGCGGGATGTTTATAAAAAATAAAACATACCGCCGTTCCGACAATAGGAGGAAAAAAGTGTCGGAATGGCGGGACATTTGATAGAAAATTAAGTATCGCCATTCTGACAATTGGAGGCCCATGTCGGAATGGTGGGATGTCGGAATGGTGGCATGTAACCAGACAAAGTAACGTATCAAGTTATTCCGATAAAATTTTATCAGCCTAAATCCCAAAATCAAGATTAGAGCTTTGTCCAATGGGATTCAAACGGCAACGGCGGCAGTTCCATCACCGTCTCCTTGGAGACAACCGTACGTGTCTGGTGGCGCAATGATATACCATCGAAGGAAAAAGGTCACGTTTCTTCGCTGCGTTTTGGTTCGGTTTTCAGGGTCCGATGCGGAGCAAACTGCCACGCTGCGTGAAGTGTGCAAAGAGGTGATCAAGACAAAAAGCAGCGGCCCGACACATCTGCTGCAGGACCTGCGACTTTACATGTGACGAGAAATGACACCGGTGGAAGAAAATACCACAGTGCTGGCATGTCATAATGAAAATATATGGTGGGCTGGGCTTCTTAGGGTCTCAAACAATCCATCAAGCATGAACCACAGAGCCACAAATAGGAAGTATCATGGCCCCTTTTCATGCAACAAACACATGAGATTAAGGTGGTGCAACAAGAGAGGGGGGTTGTGTTATTCTGCAACATTTCACAGTGAAAGTTGTAGCCTTCCAGGGGTGTTTTTGTTAATCAGATTTTTCCCCTCCATTTTGAATACAGTAATACATATTTAGAGCCTGGTAAGAACGGCTTCTGTTACCTTAAGGCGTCACTGCACATATGGCATATAGTTCTTTAATGCTGTAGGTATAATAATTGACTGATGTGTTACCTTCAGTTCAACACGTTAAAACCGAGAACTTTATCCCCCAGCCTTATTCTTCATCAAACCTTCAAACATCGAACTTTTGTTCAGACCTACACCTACGATCCATCTCAAACCTCCGTTTATAGTTTCTGGTAGTCACAAACTCCTGGCCGAACTTGGGGAAAGAGGAACATTTTGTACACGGCAGGCTTCAGCTCTGAAAAATGAATGCTTGCTTTTTCTACGAAGGCTGTCGAAACATAATCTTGGTGTAATTTAAGAACGTGTGTTACGTGGGAAGGAACAATGTCTTCCCTCATCTCTAGCACTGAAAGTTATTTGAGAGTGGATTCATGTGTTTTTTTTTTTGTTTTTTTTGAGCCACCAGTATATGTTAAAAAAAAATAATAATAATAAAATAAAATAAAACAACTACAGCAAACAAAGTCTGTTGCAGCTCTCATATGGGCTTATTATTGTTTGAAGACTGAGGAAAACTGCAAACCCACCGTGCGTGCCATTAGTTTCGGTAAACTGTCACACGAAAATGCCTCCTGAAAATTGTCCGTTATTCTTTGCTTAACAAATGACACTATATCACATTTCATAGGGCTTTGTAGCTCTGGGCTGAACAAAACAAGACATTTGAAACATTTGCACAGCAGTTCGGTCGCAGTGTTCGAACAACAGAACTAAGAGAGGTAAGATGTTAAAATGACGCCAAACTTTAACGTTCACACTCCCTCCTTTTCTGAGTTATTTCTGCACATGTAGTGTGAAGCGAGGCCGTTTCAAACACAGACTCACTTTACCTACCACAAGCTCTGCTTAAAAACAAATCCACAATTACCAATGTTATTGCCGTTTCAAGACCCTTTTTTTTTCCCGCAGCATCCTTAATTATTCATTTGCTCATATGCTACGTGTAGTACATAAAATTGTTGACGGTAATCACAGGGGCAATGGACATTAAGCCCTAATGTGGCTAATGTTTGCCTAATCAAAGTTTTATGGACGGCAATAACTTTGAAATAACATTTTTTAATTATCCTTTAATTTGAGACACGATATTGGTGCAATCTCTCATTGCTAGCAAGACCAAAACAATAACAGCCCCCGAGGGCGCAGTTATTGTTTTACACATTAAAGGTAAGAAGGCAGGGCAAAGCACAACAAGGCCTAGTTTTCCCTCTTTTCCTTATTTTATTTATTTCTTATTTTTAATCAACATATTTTTGCACTTGCAGGAAAATATGTCTGAAGCTCAATAAACATTAGTAAATGGAGGGGGGTGTTAATCCATCCTTTTTTTAAAGGTGGCGTTCAGAAACAACAAAGGCAAGATGTAACTATTCCTCAGTTTGTTGTTCAGCACAATGAACACAGGCACAGAATATTCCGCCACTGATTGGTTGAACGAAACTTTACGGACAGAAATTGAAACGCTGTTATTTAACAACCGAAAGGTTGTCACTAGCAGGGTAGCAACAATATCATGTTGAAATCTAAAGAGTAGAGCAACTGCGCTTTTTGATTCACGCGACAGAACAAAAGTCTGAATCTTTTCCCTTCTCCGTCTTAATTTCTTGACGAAGAATACCGTATTTACCCCCTTCACAGCCCTCACCACCCAAGCACAGACATTTGAGTGAGTTTATTAGTTCAAAAGGATTATTATTCTAATGTGAAAATGGAACTAATGGTGTGCCAGATGCTTTTTACACAATTATCTGAGAAAACAAGTCTCAAGACAAGTCATGTGTTATTATTTGGTCATTTCTCAGAGAACCTTCAAAATTGCCCAATTATGTTCTATTAAGGCAAGGCCAACCCTGTCAATCAATGAAGCAGCGTTTGCCCCCGCCTTCAAAGACAGTCCACTCAAGATTTAATGGCTCTCAGAAGTTCGCACTGCAGCAAAAGGACGAGAGAACGTTGCTCGGTCAAATGAAGTTTCAAGTCAAAAGCATCCTCGCGTGTTCGCAGCGTGGAGTTTCGGTTCTGTTTTCTTTCTGAGAATGGAAATGTCATGTCGGGGAAATTATGGTTAACGGACACATTACCACTCAATAGTGATGCCCACATGAAAATGGAAACTCGGTAAACATAAAGAGCACTTTTGGCGGAACACACAATATACATCCGTCATAAAGCCGGGAAAACAGGAGCAGGGGCTTTACCGGGTGGTAAACACCTGTCTCAGACTGAGGCCGTTTAGCACGAACAAATCAGAGGAGTTGGAATGTTTTTTTTGTGTTTCTTTGGTAAACAGTGGTTTACATCTGCTTTGTCATGATATGAGCGTCTTGTAATTTTCCTTTGTGTTTGTGTCATTTCCTAGCCCTTGCAAGGAGGACAAATAAGTGGAAGGTTTAACAGTGCAGAACACATACACGTCATCCCCCAGTTACACAGGGATTCTGCACCACGGGGGGCCTTACTCTCTCATAATAGAGCTGTTTAACAAAGTACAAAGCCTCTGTGTCGGCTTGAGTCATTTAAAAAAAATTGCCCATCTATGTGTCTCAATGAGATACACAGTTATTATCCAACACAGACAGAAGAGGAGACGTTTCTTTTTTTTTTTTTTATCAAGTAGTTCTGCTTTAAAGAATAATTTGTACCCCTTGATTAAATATATCCTGTGTATGTTTAAGAAATAACACCCTCTATTTGTTAATGTTTTAAATACCTCTACGTTTTTTTTTCCTGTGTATTAATCTCTTGACATCAAATCTATATCAGGACGTACCCATGAATGGCTAACTAGGCCACCCAAAGTTTACGAGACATTACAATAAGGAACCGTGTTAAATAAGGCCTAATCTATTTTTGTACTCCGGCCTTAGAGGACTTAAAACTTTAATGTCCCATCACTCTTGACGACAAGCCTGTTGTGCCCTGAAATCATTTCATCCCATGCTGTTCCCAGCTTGCTAAAACTTGTGCTAGGTCAGCTCCAAACACATGCACTGCCATTGGGAATATTTGGCAACCCAGTTGTTACATTTGAGCAAAACATCTGTTGTTTTACCAGCCCGGCCAAACTCATTCCGTCACAATGAATTAGGGAAATGGGAAACAGCATCACCCTTGAATTTGACACCATTACCTTATTGGCTTTTGCTATGCATATGTTTTTTTTTTTTTAAAAACAGCCTGCAGATAGTGTGCTAACATATTTTTGTGCGACTGTTATCACAGGATCTCTATCTCGGACTCTGAACATACCAGGTGATTTGTGGGGAGGTTGGGCAACGATAAATAAAGCTTCTGTGACACGGCCCAATGCTGCAATCAGTTTCATCTTCATGTATCCCCTTCCCTCCGTTTCTCCCTTTGTTTTCATATCTCACTGTCCCTCCCTCTTCGTCCTACATCTCCCTCCTCTCTGTCTAACTCTATCTTGCTTGAGAGCTAGCATATGTCTCCACTCATTTCCTCCCAGCCCCCACCCCCTCACCTTCCCCTTCCTCCTAGATTTCTTCTCTTCCCCCCGGTTTCTTTCCCAGTTACTCCTTCATCTCTCCCAGTTTGACTCGAGCCATGACTGGTGCAGTTATCAATCACGAAAGCCAAGCCTTGTCAGCGACGACTGAACCCGGAGGCGCCCCTCTTCCTTCACTCCCGCTCTCTTTTATCTGTCTCGGTCTCCTTCCTTTAACAAATTTGTTCCATTTAATAAGCCCTCCCAAATGACCCCCTCTTCCTAATTAAGCACAGGCAGCATGTAGGGAAATATGATACTTAATTAATGATGAGATAAACTCTCTCCCAAGGCCCCGTCAGAAAACCATGACACCATGTTTGTTGGTTTGAAATCAACTTAGTGCTGTTAAAGACAGGGAGACATAACTGATGACTGATTTCACTCTTCCCCTTCCAATACTTAATCTGACGGAGGAACATGGTGGAACTGGATTCGGACTTTGAAACCAATCTATTAAGTTGTAACTGGCTTGTACTGTCAACCAAGTCCCGCTACCTTGTGTACAGGCTCGGCTTTTCAATCGTTTCCTATTTTGTGACCATGAGACCAACACTTTAGGTTGGAAGTCGATGGGATTAAAAAAGTGTAAAGCTTCTAAACATCAGCTCTGAAAAATGCACTCGTGTCTTTCATGCACACACAGGGCTGTCATCTAAGAGTTGGATCTGACTAACTTGTAATTTTAGTCAGTAAACAATTATAGGCCCCTCAAAAATGAATTCCTGTCATTACACTTTGATCATAAAGCGAACAGGAAAAAGAAGACTCATTTGCACAAACCTGTCATGTTTAGTGTTCCGTTGTTTTCGACAGACAGGCTTTATAAATACTTACATAATCATACTGATGATTTTAAATACAACACGTAATACCGGCACATGTTGTCACAACCACAGTAACTTTTTTTAACTTACATGAATGACTTCTAAAGATTGGTCAAAATTTATGTTGATTTTTAAAATATTTTTCTAAAATGCCTCCGTTTTCCATTTCAGAAAAAGTGTAAGTGGCATAAAAAAGCTTGATGTCGGGTTCTGAAGCTTCTCTCTCATTTTGGCTGCATAGGCAGCAGTTGCAGATCAATAATCAGCAACAAACTAAACAAACAAAACCTTTCTGCATTCAGACGCCTCGACAATGAAGCAAACAATATGTCATGAAGAGTTTGCGCTATTTGGCCACGATGGACACAGCACACCCAGCAAGGTGACGCACACGTCCATGATGCACTGCAGCTAGCTTCTCGACGATCAATGAAACATCTGGTTAGACCCGAGCATTAGCTGCTGGCAGGTGTGCATTTCAATCCCACAGACGAGGCCTGGTGAGCATAAGAATACTTAGACATGTCAACAACCTGCTACCTTATGTATTTGATAGGGCTTAGAGTCTGATAAGCATCTTGAAAAAATAAAATAAAATAAAGGGTTCTGAAAAAAACTACCAAAAAAAGTTGTTGGTTTGGGTGAACCAAAACACGATACCCACTGCTGTCAATGACAACGATGCAAGACGCACATAACCTTGGTACGTAAAAGACAAAAAAACTTATCTGCATATGAAATTGAAAATCAATCAGCTGTATCTAGCCACACAGATCAATAAAACTTTGCCACACATCTGTTTGAGCTGCCCCCAACAAACCCCCGTGATACAGTTTCATCAAACTCCATCATGAGCTCTAAAAATCCAAACGATTCAAATATTCAAATTAGTAACAACAAAGACTCCTTCAATCAGAAGAAGCTCTCCAACGAGTGCCCACCAAGAATGTAACAGACACTAACTGACAATAATTTATTCCCTCTTATCTCATTACCCTTTATCTGATGTCTGTGTTTACAACAAACTTCAATTTCTTTAATCATGTCCAACATCTCAGTCTTTTATTATGCTTTAACAAGCATTAATTAACGGCTGACACAGGAAATCACATTTAATAATGCATGGGCAATATTTGTCCAGAACATATGGTGTACTATTAATATTCAGCATCAATTGTCACATCGTATCTGGCAGGCCCTCGCAGAATTGGGTCATTTTGATGGGAACGCATAGATAAGCCAAGTTAGGAGGGAGTTGTTTGCAGTCACGGTTTGTATATTTGAAGACTCATTTATAGCCACAGAGACACGGCACCTTCAGTCAAGCAAGGGCGCGGAAGAGCAAGAAGATATGGCGCTAAAAATAAACTTGCACGTAATTGCGGCTTCCCGTGCTCACATATAAAAACATACATTTCATTCACAGTGAAGAGCGAGCTTGAAACCATCCTCCCTCGGTCCATGACCATATTCAAATAATCTCTTGGAACCCGCTTTGGTTAACAGGGGTTTCACCAGGACCAAGATTTATATTTTTGTTCATCACAATTGCTTGTAATCACAACAAAATGTAAAGAGTTCTGTCAAATAAGGTGGAAAAGGTTTACTGCCTCCACTGTATGTTACATCCTTGTGGTCATTGATGTCTGACTACAGATACCTGTAGACTGTAGTCGTTGCGCCACATAGGTCATCAGAACTGGCCCGAATGATATAACTGCAGAAGTACATTCCCTGTTGATTATACTCCTACTATACACTAAAGAAAAGCTCAACTCTTTTCTGACTGAAGGCGCGTAACAGCACAACTTGCCTGCGCTCCTTGAAACCAGTCAGCAAAGATACGTCACTTCTGCACACGTCTGTCACTTTGTCGACATCATCATTTTAAAGCAGACAGTCTCGTTGTAAGCTATTTTTTACCAAGTTGGGAGCCGCGATCGTCTTGCCACTTGAGCCTCTCGTCCTGGAAATCTGTCTCGACAATGACAACCACACTTTAGCTCTCGTTCCCCCTGATCTTCAAATCAAATTTGCACCAACTACCTTTGATATGTGCAGAGTGAGCGCTTGCATCCCCGTGGACTGTGAGAAAAATAAATAAACCAAAACTATCACATCCACAAACAACTAACAACAAATCTGACATATTTACCATAACAGCCTTTCTGAACTTTGGTCTAAATGAAACACATCCATAAAATAAGTGTTTGTTCTGCACCGTCCTTTGAAGTTGGATTTGTTTTTGCTCTTTAATGATTTTTTTCTTCTGATGATGATGGAAGCCGTGCTGACACCTTCTTTTGCTTCATCAAGTTCCGCTGCACAATTACATGAATTTACTTTCAATAAATTACCATCTTTGCATACATCAGTCAAATCATCCAGCTGAGGCATTCGCAAACAATATGCATTATTAATTTCATTGTCAGTGTTTATTTGGTTAACTTGTAACCGACTTGGACAGCCCATTGCCTTGATGATGCATTTAAAAGCATCAGGGTCGGCTTTTTAAAAGGAAATCAGGGGATGACATGCTTCCACATACCACTTCGCTCCCTGCTGAGGCCACAGAGGGGAAAAAGACCGAACTGGAGCGAAAGACCAATCAAAAACTCTAAAAGATTCACTATGAGATGCTGCAGTCAACACAACAAAATCAGGGAGATCACCCCATCACAGCAATTCTCAGTGAGTGGTTGTTTGCACTGATTGACTACATTTCAACTAAACAATTTTCTTCTGTCTACAATACTGAGATGAGTGGATATAGGGTATTCGTGAGCGTAAAGACGTTGAGTTAGGATTCATCTTTCATTAACAGTGAGGAGTTAAGCTTCAAGCTCTTGAGAATGTTTCGTAAACTTCTCCCAAACATTTAACACCGAGACCGGCAACAAACCAATGGCGTTCCGCTTATTTTCCTGTGTGCTGCACAGTCTATCAAATGCCACAGAGCAGGGATGTCCACATCCGGTCCTCGAAGGCCGCTGTCCTGCAAGTTTTAGATGTTTCCCTGCTTCAACACACCTGATTCAGATCAATGCATCATTAGCAGCCTTGTGCAGAACTTATCAATCTTTCGAAGAGATCTATTTCATCTGAATCAGTTGTGTTGAGGCAGGGAAACATCTAAAACCTGCAGGACAGCGGCCCTCGAGGACCGACTTTGGACATCCCTGTCATAGAGGATCGTGAAAAGGTTAATCGTAAAGGATCTGTGAAAAGTAGGGTTAGGAATCAGAACGGAAATCGATGAGGAAAATACCCAGTGCCAGGTTCCCGTTAAAAAAATAAAAAATGTTCTTCTAACCGATTCCCAAACGCACCCACTTACAAGACCTTGAAGGACCATAAAAGGACCACTGTGGAGGTTCTAATGTGCTCCACTCGGTAGAACTCCATTCTATTTCAGGACTCCTGTACGTGATTACATTGTGTATGGAAATAGCTACCGATTAATGTGAGGGAGCTTTCCTTTTAACACATAACATGTTTAGTTTGAGTGTGAATGTTCAGAATAAAGAACTATCTGTTCTCTAAACATCTTTTTCTTTTACTCATTTCGGAATGGAAACTAGGAATCGATTAGAAATCAGATTCAAGGAGATATTCAAAAGATTCCCAACCTCAAGGAGAAGTCAGGGTAGGAAAAGTGTCACGGAGCGCTACGCTCCAAACAGACGTGCCTGATAAGCCAGGAAAAACACAGCGAGTGAAGACAAATCCGAAGCAAAGAAGTACCTTCTGAAAGTGCCATGTTGCACCCATCCATTTAGCCCTGAGGGCACCTGGAGGGTGCTCCAATGGCAGCTCTCATCTGCCATCAAACTATCATCCCAGATGACAGCTCTTAGTTACACTCCCAGCTAAATTCCAAAGTCTTGCACAAGCTTATGTTACACACACACACACACACACAAAAAAAAACGAGAAAGGAAAAAGAGAAAAAGCTATACTAGAGGACGAGTGGTGCATCATCTCGCAAACTTGTCAAATGATTATGTATTACAGCACACCTTATTAGATGAACAAAGGCTGACGGGAAAAGAAGTGTTCACGTATGCAGAGAAGTTCTTAAAACGTCACCACATGGAACATATCTGCATCAGATTTTTTAGAACTGGAAGGTGAGTTAAAGGTGTAAATGGTTTTATATGAATAAAGAAAAGAAATTCTTCTTTACACCGACTGGAATATTTTTAAAGCCAAGTACATGCAATGTTCTTTAACAAAAGCATGGAAACTTAATAAAACTCCAGTCACTTAAAACAAATAAAATCATCCACTCAGTGGGGAGTGAGAACAAACTATCGTTTTACATCGTTGTTTTAAAAAACAAAACAACTCCCAATCAATTATCAGAACAATTGCTGCTGATTTTCTCCCAGTCCACTCATCGGTTTATCAACCCGATGATTTCTACAAACAAAAGATGGTACTTGTAATGTTCTGAGTCACAGTGAATGCTACCGATTTGAGTCATCTTCGAAACAAATTGCTACTCTTTTTCTCTCCAGTGTCAAGTTTTATGTCGTGCCATCAGTGCTTGATTCCAGAGCAGATGAGTGCTGGCGCCAACCGAGACGCACAGAGAGAGCTGGGACTCTGGGATTCCTGCTTTATCTGCCAGACCTAATGATGGCATCCACCTGCTGTTTTATGGTCACAGCTGGAGCAGTGCAGCTCCCATTTGGCCCACGTGTACACTCTCCCTCCTCCTCTATCTCTCAGTAGCTTGCTCTTTTCTTTCGTCCTTATACTCCACCTTTTTCTCCAGTCAGTCGCAAGCGTTTTCCTCTTAGTCATCTGCCAACGAACTCTCACTGCCCTCCTTTTCCTCGATCTTCATCCACCGCCCTACTCAACACCGTTCTTTCAATTGCCCTTCCTTTCTTTGTGGCTCATTGCCCTGATGCTCTTTTTATGATCAACTGCCATGAGCTCCTCATCTGAGCTAGTCTGGCCCCATGTGTTTCGAGAGGGGATGAGTAGATGAGGGGTTGAAGACCCACGAGGTGCCCAAAGAGCCAAACATCAGAACAATATGTCACACAGCTGCCTGATGACCTCAACCATTCAACCTTGCAGGGCTCTGACTGTGCATCTTCATCCTGAGGGCAGCTGAAACATGGAGGCAATATGTCTTGTTCATACAGCAAAATAAATAAATAAATTAAAATTCCTACTTTGTTATTATGGGATTCACAGAGGAAGACCAGAAGAGATGCTGCATAATATTTCATAATGTGGTTCATCAAAAGATGCAAGTCTTCTGAACATTTTCTTGAAATTTTCAACATGTATTTGCACTGTGGATATGAGAAAAATCAACTGAAATCAAGTGTTTTCACTTGCACATGAGGTCACCGTTTCAGTTCAAAGTAGCACTCGTGGAGAATTCCCAATTCCAAGTCTACACTTAAAGCTCTGTGTAGCTTTTGTGGAGTGAACTTTAGGCTCCTTGTTTTAGTTTGCTTTAGTCTTAAAGCTCTCCTCAGTGTTGTTTCATGTCAAGCTTGCTGTTAGCCAAATAAGCTTTGGTGAACCCCAAACCACAGCACCAAGCTCACAGGAGCAAATGTTGGCTAAAGAACACATCTCACATGAATGCAGGTTTGCAAATATGGGCCGTCCAAAATCCACTTGTAGTCTCTGCAGTTTTAACAGCGTTGTTCTAACATTACTACCAATTTTATTAGACAAAAAAAGTTGAAACATTTGGCTAAATACACAGCAAACTTGGACTACAGGTCCGTCAAAGCAATGCATACCAATGGAAAGAGAAGAGAAGCCAATAATTCCTGTGGGACAGCAATAAGACAAAAACGATTACAGAGATGGATCCTGAATTCATTACCCTTGTTGAGAATGTGGGTTTTTGTCAGATTCTGGCACCACAGTCCTACCCGAGCTGTACAGAAAAAGGTCGCCACCACCTCTGTGGTATTTCATTTGATGTGACCGCAATTGGCTACAGACATTTGGAGGTCTGCAGTTAGCCTAATATGCCATTGCTTAGCCTGACTGCACAGTGGATTGATTCCTTATTTGATAAAAGGCATGCAGAGGTGCATGTGCGGTACTTTGGGGAATTTCTTGCAAGAGCACAAGTAAAGCGGGCCATGGGTGTACATGGCATTGATTTGAGTACAGTTTGCATCGGTGTGCTTCAAGGAAATCCAAGTATTGGATTTAGACTCTGCACTACCAGATAATCTGTTTTAACTGACTCAGGCAGCTTTTTGTGGAGCAATGAAAATCTTGATTTGGGCATCCCTACCATGTAGTGTTAAATGTGCTAACAGAAAGAATTGTTTCCAGTATTTTAACTGACCTAACCTAATGTCTGAACCTAGGTTTTTTTTTTTTTTTCAGACACATTCACTACGTTCTGCCAATAACAACAAAAGCACCAAGGAGGATAAACTTGACATCCACCAGAAGCATAATCAAAGGACTGCGGTGAGAGATGACTGAGCAGCAAGAAATCGTTCAACATTCTTTCAATCAAACTTCTCAACAAGTCTCAGCTTGCATCCCTTTTAATTCCCCGTCATGATCATCACTTTCAGTTCAATCAAGGAAACCTTCCCTCTGACCACATTTCAGACAGGCAATCTCTAAGGGACCTCATAGCAGGTGTTTCGAGACAACTTCTGACTGACTTCACAGAGAGAGAGATTGGAGTTTGGACTAAAAATAGGAGAAACAAATCATTTCTGGGAGACAAGCTGAAATTACTCAACAGCAGAAGGGGGTAAAAAAAATAATAAAAAATCATGATCGCAGCTCAGGCCCGTCAACAACCCAAGATGTCCTCAGAGAGAGGCACCAGCTTGACAACATGTCAATATCACTTTGAATGCTTCTTCTGCAAACAGCTCTTTGGGAAATCTCATTTACTTTAACAGCTTTACGCACACACACACACACACACACACAAAAACACAGTGAACGTTTGACAAATGCAGAGGAAAAAAAAAAAGAAGAGAAGTTGATCTTTGAGACTAAAAAAAAAACAAAAAAAAACACTTCTTTGTTGATCACTGTCAATGCGATTACTGGACCAGACGGTGTTGTCTAACTTACGGCGGCTTACGCCCATCTGTCTGAGATCTTACGCTCGCAGGGAAGAAACAGCTCTCCTTGAGTTTAGCCCCCAGTTCGGCTACCTCTTAAAGCCGTCACTCACACAGCTCTCAGAAGCCGACAGGATGATTGAATGCAAGCCTGTATTAAAAGTGAAAACTTCAGCTGCAGTTAAGCAGACCTGAGCAAATGGCGCGCCGCAGCATGCAGGCGCAAACACACAAACGCAGCTGTCAGTCGATCCACAAGCATCCAGACGAAACAAAAAGAAGAGCACGGAATTTAACAAAGACACAACCTTCACATAAATGTCTATAAAACCAGCAGCTTCAGGTTTTTACAAAGTGGTATTTGTACATGGGCAGTCACAGCATTAGATGTGAACAAGGGTCTCTTTTTAAAACGAAGAACTTCATAATAGTGAATATGCATACGGGAGCATGTCTAGCAATTTCCATATTTAGCTCCACACCCTTAGGTGGTTCTCTCAGTCTCCAGGGGCGACAGCCAATCTTGAGTGTGATTTGTCCCAGGGGCTGTTACACATGCTGAATAAACATGAGCTCAATCCTCCCTTCGCTACACTTGTAAGGGGTCAAAGTTTGTATTTACAAGAACAGCAGATCCACTTATAATCAACACCTGTTTAGGGGATAGCCCTTCTTTCATACACTACCAACTGACAGATCGCCTAGATTGCTTGTAACGCTATCTCGCATCTGACAAACATCAGTCTGAACATTAAACACTATTTTTCCCAAGTAAGCCTTCAACTTTGCAGATGCACATCTCTGAAAAATACAGCTGTGTTTTGACGGTGACATATGCTTGCAAATGTATTTCCACTAAGAATGGCAAGATGCACTGCTTGGAGCATTTGCTGCTTTAATAGCTGATTGTTCTCCTCAACATGCACATCAAATATTTGCCATCAGATAATATCCCCTTAGGGACGAAAAAGCATGCTTTTTCCATCTACTGGGCATGAAAAAATAGATAGGCCAGAATTCAGGGAGTTGTGAAGCAGGATGTGATCCAAATTGTCCTCTCGTCCCAAAAACAAAGAAATGGGCAAATGTTTTCAGATTTGCCCATTTTAGCATGTGCTCTTCAGCAGGCCCCTGAGATGTAGTTCCAAACGAGTTGGGACCCTGTGATAAAATGTGAATAAAAATGTCACACAATGTCATATCAAGTGTCAAAAGTCAGGTATTTTACTTTTCCGTCAAAAATTGTAGCTCATCTTAAAATTGATGGCAGCAACCCGCCTCTAAGTTCCAATGAGGGCAGAAAAAGCTGGAAAAGTAAGTGGTAACTACAAAGAAACAGCTTGAGGAACATGTTGCAGCTAATTAGGTTAGCTGGCAACAGGTCAGTAAGATGATTGAACATAAAAAGAGCACCTGAAAGAGGTAGAGTAAAGATCGTCAGAGGTTCAGAAATCTGTATAAACATCAATGTGTATTCCATCATCTATCGTACTTAATATCATCAAAAGTTTGCCAGAATCTGGAGACACCTCTGTGTGATAGAGAACCTGCCAAAAGTCAACACTGTGATCTATGGGCCCCCATGCAGCACTGCCTTGGAAATCACTGAATGGACTAAGGAACACTTCCAGAAACTGTCTGTGAACACAGCTCATCATATCAAGGAAGCTGCATCCACTTGACTAAAGCGGAGAGGGACCCTGCAGCTTGTTATCAGTGCTCAAAAGCTTGAACCTCTGATGGTATGGGGGTGAAGTGGTGCCTATGGAACTGGTCACTTGCACATCTAGAAAGACCATTAATACTGAAAGGTATATACAGGTTTTAGAAAAACATATGCTCTCATCCAGACGACGTCTTTGTCAGGGAAGGCCTTGCATATTTCAGGAAGCATCTACTGTGCACCTCAAAAGCATGGCTCCATAGCAGCCTGCAGTCGAGACTTTTCATTAATGAAACAAACAGTTCCTGAATTACCAAAAAATATAATAAAAAACGACCCAACACAATTTGAGTAGCTAGAATCCTACATTATCAAATCAAATCAAATTTGTTTGTATAGCACATTTCATGTACAAACAATTCAAAGTGCTTTACATAAAATAAAAGCATTGCAGCAGGGAGTGTAAGAAGTATTAAAAATACATAAAAGAATATAAAGAGAAACAAATAAAATCATTAGACAAAACCTGGACAACACTCACTTCCCAAAGGTCAAGATGGTGGTGTCTACAGTTTCTATACGGTGGATCAAGTATCTCATATAAATAAACATGCTTAAAGATAAGAATGTTTGACAAGTTTCATTAGCTACACCCATTTTTTTGTTTTGTTTTACACATTACACCTTTTAAAGGGATAGTTTGCCTCTTTTGACATGAAGCTGTATGACATCCCACCTGCCTGTTACGGTGTTTACTGCTCGGTCTGCGCTTCGGTCTGCACGGTCTACACCACACGCAGTGATATGAAGAGAGAGAAAATAGCGCCAAGCGATTGTGAGGTCTGACTTTTTCCTGAAAAACGATTTTGTGATGCAAATGTATTAATCTTTTGAACGCATATTGTTTAGAGAAGCAAAACGCTTTATTTTTTAAGCCCCAGCCAACTAGCCGGACTACCTTTGTCAACGCCAAAACGAGGCTGGAACTCGGCTCATGGGACGCAGCAGGGGGTAAGTCAATGTTCATAAATGATATTGCTAATATGGGATGTCATACAGCGTCATGTCAAAAGAGGCGAACTATCCCTTTAAAAAGAGAACTAGATCTCAACTTAAGATTCAACATGCACCTTAATTTTGATCAATTTTGACGTTGCAGCAACCGGGGAAGGAATAGTTAAGTATTGGCCAGGGCTAAATGAAAAACCACATAATTCACAGTGGAGACGTTCCATGAAGGAGGACACGAAACCAGTTAAATGGCATTGACGGTAAAGGTTTCCATCCATCCTCCGCCTGCCCAAATCCATTTTACTTTCCTTCCAGTTCGCTCAGTGTCTGATAACCATCTATTTCTGGTGATGTCTCAACCACAGAATCTTTTCAGGGTAACAAATTTCTCTCACTTTTCCACAAGAAAAATAAATACAATAAAACCGTCTGAGATCTCTTCAAATATTAAAGAGACCAAAGTGCCCAATATGAGTATTTTACCTATAGATCGACCTCAGTATTGAAGACGGTCTGTGCTCTGTGTTCCATCACCGGCCACAATGACCAACAGTGAGACAACCATTAATCAGTGTTGACACACAGCAAAAAATGTTTGGTAGTCCCTGCCAGTTTCATCCAAAACGCTGGATTATAAAACCTCTTAAGCGCCCAGAGTTCTTGTCAGCATAAAATTTTTTTTTTTTTTTTTAAACCCTTTCGAAGACATAAAATGATTCCCTGTTGCCATTTGTTTTGGGTCTAATTGTGAAACATACAGCACAAGTAGAGTAAGCAACCCACTTTAACTGTCATTGCAGAACTACCTCCCTTGTTCCTTTCACCAATTAGGGAATAAAAAGAGAATTTTTCTTTAGTCCTTCCCTCAGCATGTGCTCCATCTCTCCACTAAATCATTCAACAGCACTGTGCTTCTCATTAGCCTGCTTAGCAAAACTTCCTCAAAAAAAAAAAAAAATCACATAAATCAACACTGGGGAATAGAAAGTAATTCTCCTCCTGCACTCTCTTTAAAAAAAAGGAAAAAAAAGCATTGCGGGCCTGAGGACCGGATGAGCTTAACTCTTAGGCCACACTGATGTCAAACCTGAACGGTTGGGTTTCAAATGCGTTTGTGCTTCAGGATTTTCATACTAGGCTTGTATTGGCCTCAGCCAAATACAGACTCATTCATAAGACTAGAAGAGTGATAATTAAGGATGAATGATATGCAGCAATACTAATTTAACTTCCATGAAATCCCAACTTTACTCCTTTGTACATTGCTTTGCATTTCTAAATGTTGTGTCACTTCTTTACTATGTACCTGGCAGTATTAGGCCAAAGGTTACAAGCTAGTGAGAAATTTCATCATCAAATATTCTGCTACAAATACTCATCGGTTCAGAAATGATTTCTCTTTCACCCTAAAGCCTAACAATAAGTTGTTTGGTATATTTAATTGAGATGAATGGAATCCAGTTTCTTGTTATTTGAATCAAACGAGCAAAAAGAGGCCCGCGTAAGTCTGTAAACTCCCAATGCATGACCTTACGCACAGTGTTTGCGATATGTGTAACTGTACTGCCCAACTGTTTGTGAGATGGTGACGATGTACAGTAACCATAAGATCAATCAAGTCAGCCGCTGTTTTAGACAGTTTCACACTATGAAGCTTAAAATTTGAACAGTGTGCGTTAATATCGAGCAGGTTTCTTATCAAGATCTTTAAGGTGTGCCGTCGCCAATTATTAGTGAGATTTCTGGGCAACAGATTCCCCGTGTAGAGAGACTCAGATATTGGAACTGTACAACTGTGAAAGCAAAGAGCGATACTGCATGAGTGTGTTCAGTTTGAGCCATCAGCAAAAGTCTGCTTTTCAAAAGTGCAACATTTATCCCCGTGAGAGTTTTTTTACTTTCATTTCACGAGCTCCTGATTTAAAAAAAAAAAAAAAAAAAAAGGTTGGGTTTTTTTTTGTTTATTTTTCCCATCTGCCTCCCAGAATGAGTTTGGTTTAAATGCAAGCCAACATCTGACGTTGTTTTGGCCTTGGCTTATTGATGGAGGGTGATGGCTAGCCGCTGAGATGCAGGACTCATTTGGGACTGGACCAGTCAAATCTCGTCAGGCCCTGGATGACTAGATGAAACAGCCGTTCAAGACCCGTCCGGACAGGTTTGCGTTCAAAAGACAGCATAGCATGAGGCCTGGGAGACGCAACCACCCATGGGTCTGTTTATGAAAATAAATAAATAAATAAACAAACTGAAGAGAGAGAAGGGGGGGAAAAAAGAGCAGTGAGGGACGGAGAAAGGAAAATATGATTTATTCAGTATGTTTACCATTTACTTTTTCCTGGAGTGCAGATTAATTTTTTAAACAAAAATAAAGAAAGAAAGAAATGAATAAAATAGAATATGATCAAATAGGAAACCCCAAATGTAAAAATTCTTGTCTAAGTTGATATCAGCACAGATCACCTGTTCTTTTTATGATGAGGTTTTCTTTTTTTTTTCCATGGTGTTCTACATTTAACAGCAGCTTCACCGTTAAAGACAGTGAGAGTTAGGAGCTTAGTTTTGAGGTGATAATTGAGATATTTTTTTTCTTCCAATTTTTACCGAGTGGATAACTTAAAATGGCCTTACCAATTAACATGCAGCCGGATATCAAAGAAACGTGTACCAGGCAAACTGATCCACAAGTGCCAAAGTCAAATTGTACCTCACCTAGGTGTGAGAAGCACAAGCATGTAACAAAGCTCAAGAGGTAACCAAATTGGCAAGAATGACAATTATTTGCGTCTTAGCGGTTGTAGCTCAGTATGTGGGGCTGTCAACGAAGCAACAGGGAAACGTCTCTATCCTCAGTTCCTCCCATAGGAGCCAATGCAGCTAGAATTTTTTTCTTACATAGTTATGAAGTCAGCCTAGCACTCTAAGATACAGATACATTTTAATGTTGCGTGCCTTCAACATGAGCCACAGCCATCAACAAAAGAAAAAGAGGGACTGATCTGCAGTATCTTGCAATACGTCTGAGAAAACTTGCTTTTTTCAGAGACCGTTCACTTCGGTTTGTCCATTACCATTCTGCGCAAGACAATCTGACAGATCTTAAGATAAGTCCCTCAATAAATCTAACTAAAAAACAAACATCCAAAAACACAAAATTAAAAGACAAAAATTTAACAATGACGGGCACTTCAAGTGCAGTAACAGGACCCGAACTCGCACGACATAAATCAAAGCACGTATTCCTCTGCCACCCCTCCAACTGCTGAATGTGACTTCAGCATCCTGTGGTGAAAAGAATGCGCTAAAAGGATAACCAGGGATTGTGGTGTTGTCAGTCGGCTCCATAAAAACTTTCCCCCAAATTATTCATTTCATCTGAAATGGGGGAAATTAGCTTTTGAGATGGAAGTGCCAGTTCATTAAACTGTCAAAGCTCGGCATTTTATTTTATTTTTTCATTTATTTTTGTTTTCAAAGCACTATTAACAAAATATGAAAGACAATGTCAGCCAACTGCACAATGACTAATGTTATTCAACAAATATTCAATCACTTTTTATGTAGGATGATGCGTATATGCTCGAAACCTTTAAGAGGAAAAGCCGTTTGTCATGAAATTTGAGCTTCTACCTTATGCCCCAGTGGCTTCCCATTTATGCAATTAGCACATATTCATCACAGTCAGGTTTCAAATTGTCATTCTCATAACAATTATTTTTCTTCGCAGTCTCTGTAACATCATCAAAAGTAGCCTATTTAAATTGCCGAAAGCCCGCAGCAGTTCCTCAAGAGGACGCAGGAAAGGCATAAGTGTCCGCCATTAAGCAACTTAATAAATAAATAAGTATAAAAATCATAGGCACCGATTGCAAATGAGGGTTACAACGAGACCACTTTGAGGCGACTTTGTGATGCAGCAGCTATTCATCACTGTGGCTCAAGGGGCACTCTTTGCTGTCCTTAGCTTTATCTAATGAAGCCCCCATATGCAAATGAGCCTGCCCTTTTTCCTTGATTTTTCCTTGACTACGTTTGGAGCTCAATGTAGGAAAGTGGGCGTAGCAATATGGCAGAAATGTTCCAGCAGAAGCGCTATAAATCCACAGTATAATGTATGTATGCAGGGCACAATGTATATAAAGAATCGCATTTAATTTTGCAGTTCAGCTCTGTATATATGCCTCAAACTCTTGGAAGCACGCACCGAGCTGTGACTGTTTCTTGTTGCAGAGTGTGTCAAGTCCAAATACACGTTTGTTTCGTTTTCAATGAAAATGAAAACCAACACACGCCGAACAAAAAATAAATGAAAATGCAGAGGCGCTATGTGAAATGCAGCACCCCATGATTCAGCAGCTCGTTGAACCACCTTTAACAGCAATGTTTGGCCTCATTGACTCTAGAATACTTTGATATGCAGAGGAGTTCATGGTCGACTAAATGACTACAAGGTGTCCTGGTCCTGTGGCTGCAGAACTAGCCCAATCAATCATCCCTCCACAATCATGCTTGAAGGTTGGTATGAGGCGTTTGTGCTGATGCATGAACCAACCGCGCTTGTTCAATCTTTTCCTAATTGTGCAGTCACGGACATCAACATTTAATATACTAACTGACACCTGAAGACTCTGAGATGTGGCTCTTTGGGATTTTGCTGTTTCTTTGAGCTTTGCACTCTGACCTTGGGGTGAACTCGCTGGGATGTCCCTGCCTGAGAAAACTGGCAAATGTATTGAATGCTTTAACTTGTGAATACTCTTTTTCAGTGATGTACTTCACATTATTTGGAAATGGTCTGACAACCTCTTCTGAGATTGATGGGCAGCAACATTATCTTCTCTAAGAGCAGTGCTGGTGTCTTTCCTCCTTGGCACTGTGTTAAAGGACACCTGAATGCTCCTGACAAAACTTCTGCTTTTATAGAGATGCTCACACTGGCTGACAATCAATTTATTACGTCAGTTATGAAAACTCAAAGAAGGTCTACTTTCTTCTTCAAATGACTGTACACTGTAAACCTTCTGCAGATGGTGGGGGAGAGCCTGCTTCCTTCGTAAACTTTTATCTTACATTTGTAGGTTTGTGCAGAGCTTAAACACAGACGCGCTAAAACAATCTAAAGGTATCAGAGGCACACAATCAATGCTCACAAGTGCAGCTACATTTGGCGCACTGATTCAGAGAGATTTTTATAAATATCGGCTTTGAATAAGTTGATTTCAGTGCTAGTTTGGTGAATAACTCAGTTTAAAATGAATTAAAATAAAATATGCTAATACTACGGAGCCCCCTAGGGGACACGTGGGAAAAAAATGATGGGTGAAAAAAAAAAAAAAAAGATCTTGCAGAACTTTCTTGAGATCTTTCTTGCGGTTTCATGAGATCATATGAGATCTCGCGAGGTCGTATTTAGGACAATGAACATCCGGGTCAGTTAGGCCCATGGGAACGAAAACAAACACAGACACAAACATGGAGTGGGAGAAATTTATAGAATATTATTTGGAAATGGGCCTAAAATACAGCGAGAAAAACTGTGCTCAGCAGTCTCGCAAAACTGTCTCGAGATCTCACAAAAGTCTGTCCTTTTTTTTCCCCAACATTTTTTTTTTTCCCCCGTGTCCCTTCGGGGGTTCCGTATCCCACAGATCGGTGAGGATCATTCTCAGATCAGGAACTTCTTATGGTTTAGAAAAAATAGCACAGCATCATCAAAAAGTTCCACTTTGCCTGCACAAACTCATCTGCAGGCGATACATAGTCAACTTTGGGCTGTTGTTAAAGATTTTCATTTTTCTTTTTTGATTATGCAGTCTTTTGATCAAGTTTTTGGTATTTTAAGTCCCACGTTTTGCCTTGATAGAGCAACCACTACTGGCAACACTCAGTTAAGATTCCATGCAGCATCCCGACAACGTGATTATAACAAGATATCATATAAACGTATTGTTCAAAGTCTGTCTAATCAGACTCCTTTCTTTTATGTAAGACATAAAAGTGGCACACCAAAACGAGACGGCCTCACAAAACGTATTGACAAATATTTTCCTCATTTGTGTTTGTCACCTCATTTGATAACAAAAAAAAAAAAAAGCAATGCATAACTTAGCATTTCAAAAAAGATTCTGTACGTTTGCAGAAGGAAATTCAACCAAGGTAGACTAAATAGTCTATGGTGAGAATTTTTTGGTGGACATTCCCGTAAAACATCAGTATCTGAGTGATACAAAAGTATGCAGATTCATTTGAAGGGATCCAACTTCGGAACAACAACAACATTCATAATTACCCACCCCCTTGCATTCGGAGATAAGAGTCTTGGGATTTACAGAACAACCCAATCAAGACCTTGAAGTCTGTGTTTGTAATATAGGATTACTTGGTGATAACATGGACCTTTCTTACATGAATGCCTGGGTAGATCATGTACAGGTAACATCCCAAGAGAGATAGAGAAAAGCCCCTGACATAAAAAAAGAAGAAGCATTTTGCTAAGCAATCAAGACAAAATTAAAAAAAAAAAGACTAAATTAAACACTCTGCAGGGTAGAAAGCAGTAGCTACTCAATTTAGGAATGTCTTCATAGCATTATGATTTCATCTCAACCCCAAATGGCAAAGAAGTAAAAGAGTGTATAATGAAGAGAGAGCTGAGCAGTCATATAACATATTGCCAGACAGCAGCCATTAGCCTGAGAGCTGCAAAAGCACATCAGGGGAAAACTCAAAGATCGAGCAGCAACAAAGAAAGACAGGGGGAAGAGAGACTGAAGGTTGGAGGCAGAGATGTGAAAGGAGCGAGAGGGAGAGAGCAGAGTGGAGTGTGCAGACTGATTGCCGTTGATCTTCACAATAAGCGGGGCCGACAAGCGGCAAGCCAACTCTGCTCCGACACTAATTGCCCGTGAAAGGTGACCCGCGGTGAGGCGGAGGCGCTCAGCTCCGATCGTCCTCGCCGCGCGACGTCCGCCCTGATCGCACGCGACACCAGACAGCCGAGCCGTCACACCGGCCACCAGCTCCACCAGCTCAGCAGCCGGAACCCATCCGAAGAAGGAGACAGATAGAGGGGGTGAAAGAGACTGGGAGTGGGGGGGGGGGGGGGGGGGGATAGGGATTGAAAGAGTGAGGGGAAATAGAAACAGGACGAGGGTCAGGAAGAATAAACTGATGAAGCGTTAGAGAAGGGAATGAAAACAGGCGGTACAGCTGGGAGAATATCTGACAGGGAGGAGAAAATGCACAAGCAGTCTGAAAAGAGATATATAAAAGAGAATATTTGGAAGGTATGTAGAAAAAAGTAAGTAAAAACGGTTACCATGTCTACTCCAGATTTGTTGCTCCCCACTAACTTTGAATATTTCAAAGAAACAGAGGGAACATGTAAATGTAAAAGAGAAAAGAGAGTGGCAAAATAAGAGAACGTTCTTATTTCCTGTGGTTTACACTGCTCAGACTTTGGAAGAAGCCTAACAAATTTCCATAAAGGTATAGCTACAAAACAGGAAAACTGAACATTTTTATTGCCATCAACTAATCCTTCCCGATTAAGAGATTCATTGGTTTGTTTAGATCATGTCGGGAAATGGTAAAAATGTACTCACTGCCTAGTTTCTTTCCTTCTACCAATGGCTTTACTGCCCCCAACTAACAATTTAAATTCAGTTGAAAATGACAAAAAACAAGGCCGGAGACCTCAAAGATATTCAGGATCTGGAGCAAGAGGAGTTCTGTTGTCTTAGCTTCGTACATTTATTCATACTGTATTCAGCAGAACAGAATACTTTATAAATCCCCAAAGGGAAATTATAAAGCTGCATTGTTTAGTAAACAAGTAAAGGAAGAGGAAGGACATCTAACAAGCAACTTTATTAACCCCCTCATGATATGTAGTAGGGTACACAAAAAAAAAATGTAATTAGCCGATTAAAAAAAATTAAAATAGTTCTAGAGGAGTAGAATACGCTCAGATTTCTTTTTGTTTCATTACTGAACACACTATGCCTCGCACTTCACGTCTGATTTTGAGTGTCCAAGCACTTTAGGAGTGCAGTTTTCGCTTTGCGTTTTGAATATTGGACCAGAACTGGGCTTCCAAACTGTTTTCTGTTTTGGGCCTCTTGGAATTTCTGGTGAGAACAGAGAAAAAAAAGAAAAAGGAAATTATCGGTGTGAGATAGAAGCGGGAAGAGAAGGCTGCACTGTGAGCACGGAGAGAATAAAATGGCTGGCTGAAGTTTGGCCACAGATGACAGCTCTCCAATAAGCAGACTGGGTGAGACGCTGCAGGCCCTCCTCCTACTTCAACACCCTTCCTCCTTTATCCAGGACACACAATCAAACGCTGCCCTGATTTCTTTGGTTTCCTGCATTTAAACACAACAGTCCAAACAGGCTTGTTAATGAACGAGGAATGAATATATATATATATATATATACACACATATATATATACATATATATATAGATATATAGATAGATATAGACACCACACTCGCTTCATTAATTGGCTTAACAAGAAAAACACAAGTAAAACTAATTACTCCAGTGGTTTATTTTAGTCAACTGCTTGAGAAAGCCATTTCAATGAGGCAGCATGCATCACACAGGACCATGAAACCAGTTCCTATAAAGTAAATCAAACCATTTTCGTGTATTGCTTCCCCTGCTACGACAAAAAGGTCAATGTTGCTGAATGAACACAATTTACGTGCAACTTAGTGGCATCTGAACGGCACCTTTTCTCCACTCACAGAAGATCTCATAAATACTTTTTTACTGTAAAGGATTTAAGGCAACATTCGTCAACAAATAGGAAACTTCCAGAAGCATTTTTAATCATTGATTTTCCCTTCTTCTCCTTGGTTTTAAGAGGTTATGAGAGGATAAAGAGGAGAGAGACACGCTGGGATCTTTTTACACAGTGGAGCCAGACAGCTGGAGCCCAGTGTGGGGGAAGGAGAGTGGGCAGGCTACAGGCCATTTTCCCAGCATAGATACCGAGATATTGGAACGCAGTGGCCATTAATAACAACTGAGTTGTCATCTGCACAGTCATTGACCCCCAGACCGGTCAATAAGTGAGAAAAAAAAAAAAAGTGTGTGCATAGTGGTATGAGCTAAACCTATGTTGCTAAATCACATAGAATAAATGTCACACATTGTGCATTTAAAAGTGTGCTCGACTGCAATAAACACATATTTTATCGTTACGTTCTTATGCAAATGACGGTAGTACAGTTTCAAATGTGTGTGTGGATGCAACAGAGGATTAATTCAGCTTGTGGTTAGCACCACCCTTTGGCAGTGCACAGTATTGTACTCTCTCAACACAACACGTGTGGTTCATGTTAATTAACCTTCTTACACAAAGCCTGCATGAATTATAACTTCATTTTGAGCACGATTTCAGGTGCTGGTGAAAACATGCCTGCGCCCGTTCATGTAATGATCTGCGGCAGCAGTTCAACTCTTCTTCTGTGCTGCAAAGCATCCAAAAAAAGAATGATGACGCACTGATGAGACACAACAAAAATACTTGTGTGTGACCGTAGTTTTGTACATGAAATTAATCGACTGTTGTGACATTAACTCCTTTCCTTAAGGTGGAAAAATAAAAAATAAAAAACTTTTAGAGAATTTAGAGAATTACAGAGACGAATCACACTTCCCACGGCTGAAAATGCATATTAGACAAGATATCAGCAGCCAGCAAAACGGAAGAGAAGACCGAAGCAGTCTGAGACTGAGAGCTGTCACAGCACGAGCTGAGAGAACAAAGTGAAGTGACCAAAATAACAGTCGTGGCAGAAAGAAGAATAGCCATTCCACTTACACACTCAATTAGATAAATGTGCCTTTTGTGTAACAGCAATCGTGATATTATGTGCTGTCACTTTCGATCTAATTGCTCGCTTTGCAGACATGCTTTCCTGTGACACTACAGTAGGTTCTGACTGAGGACACAAAAGACAGACACACACCAATTAAAGAGACTGCAGAGCAAGTTTCAGTTAGCCGCAACAGGAGCACCTGACAAGTTCATTCTCTGCAATCATGTCATTTTCAACGCGTTCAACACTACAAGGTGTGCAAGTGAATAATGTGGGAAACAATTCTTAATTATAGTCACGACTATTGTCAGGTGAGCGGCGAGGTTTCCGCAAGGTGTTCAAACAAGATGTTCAGTCGTTATTTCATCTCCGGAAGCAAGTGTACCGCTCAGTGTGTGAGGTGTGCAAAGAAGGTCCGATTTCTCATTCTGCATAGATGGCGTCGCTCACTAACGATCGTTTAAGAAAAACAAGATAATTCAGCTGATCTATAATGCAAAGTGATTTCAGTGGCTGGCTAAAATCGTGGCAGCTTTTTCCAAGTTTAACCAAACGAATGAAAAAGCCCGGATTAGCTGACTTTGCTTAAAACCATAAATGCATTTTCTACGCATAGGTTACACTGAAAGCATTTCAAATTAAAAAAAAAATAAATAAACAGAATACATAACCGGGGAAATAACATTCAAAACATTGCCGTTAAAGTTATGAAATGCTGTAAAATATGTACACAAAATTTGTATAATACTAATGATAAACACTGTACTCGGTGGATTGTCAGGGCTCTGTAAGACATTCTGTTTGTAAAGTATCAACTTTCAGAAAATTCCTTTTTTTGTGTCATGTGACTGAATTTTTTTCTACAGTTTTGGGTGAAAAAGGATGTAAGAAAATGTTTTAAGTATTTTAAAGGGTAAAAGAAGAGTTTTTGTGTAGACTTTTACCAGATAATGCGTTTATACAGAGGATTGGAGCATATTCAGAAATACGTATTTACTAATCAAGGTCTTCAAAAAGGTGCCACTTATTTACACGGGTTAAAGAACTCACGACTGATATTTGCGGCTTTGATGGAGCGAATTTTAACCCGAGTGTCACAGCAGAAAAAAGGATCCGTGGCTCGAGATGTTAATCAGTGCTTTTTGAAGTTCTCCAGTGTTGCTACATATCCATGACTCATCTGAGGGACTTTCTAATTAAGAATTTACCGCTGAGGCATTTTCGGTGCTTTTTTTTTTTTCCTTCAAGCTGTTAATAAAAACTTCTATAACTTACATTGGTCCTGTACACTTTGTAGTGCTGGAGCATCAACTCTCAAAGTCACGGAGCTTTGCTAGATTTCCCCTGGAGACCATCCCCGAGATTTCCCTTTGTAAATTTCCAAAAAACTACTCAGAGTGGCGACTGATATGCGGTTTAAGATGCTAACACCTCGCCATTAACATGTGGCCAGTCCTAGCGCCCTCTCATCAGCGCCCCAAGGGTTTCCTCCTCTGAAATGCTCTTTTAGCAGCTCCCTGACAGGCGAGCGCTTGGCTTTCTAGTTAATTAAAGGGAAAAACATGGCCTTAACTGGTGCATGGCTGCACCCAGCCTGCATAATGGGACGTAATTAACTTCCCCTCATCGTTACTTCACTTCAAAGGGTCGGTTTTGAGTCAGCCATGCAGATACACACTCACACACATACACACACACCCACCCACACTCAGACACACATACATATAAGACGTGAATGTATGACTGCTTGTGCACACCCAGAGAAACAGAGCCCAAGAACTCTCCTCAGGGAGTTGCACGAGAGCCCAAACTGTTGGGCAGATTCTGGGAAAAAAAACTCACTTTTGCTAACTTTTGAGTGAATACTGCCTGTGAACACACACACACACACACACACACACACACACACACACACACACAGTCTGTAAAACAGGGTCTGCTCTACAAGTTTGAATATGGAGTTAAATTTTGGCCGCTGCTTTGCTCTGCTCAACTGCCTCCCTCTTCCGCTATGTGATAAAGAAACATAAATCTTGAAAAGTGGGAGACTGTAGCAGAGACGTTACAAAGCACCCTTCATTCTCCTCTCATCTGTTCTCATCTCCTTTTTGCTGAGCGAGGGTGAATTGTGAAGTTTCAGGGTCAACTGACAGAGATAAAAACCATGTGCACTCCAAAGGTCCCCCACCTCGGTGGGAAAATTTATACTTGTAATCACCGTTTCATTTCAACTAACGGATGCACTGTTGTGTTCTATGAAATGTCACGAAACTTTGAAGAATGGGTGTTTCACATTTCCAGAGAGAATTACAGATAGCTTGCTTTGCAATAAAAAGAAGGAAAAAAAAGTAGTTTTAGGTGTGGTTATCATGTTCTCTTTTCTTTGTCCTTTTGCCAGATATTCAGAGCTGCGAATAAAAAAAAAAAAAGTACCACACACGCAAACACAAAAAAACATAATCTGAATGCTGACATCTGCCACATGCATTTGGGTTCTACCGACATCGAAGTGAGACCAATGTTTAGGAAACCCCCCCCCCCTCCTCTCCTCAACTAAAGCAAGTTACCGTGAATTTTGCAGCTGTGAGTGAACGGGCAAGCGACGAGGCTCGGCCAAATCGGACTGATGGCAGGGCTCTGTTTGCCTTTTTGCTGTTATTTATTCATGTGTTTATTCTTCCTGTCGTTATCCCCTCTGATCCAGCGCCCCTCCATCCCTTCCTGTCCCTCCTGCCGCCGGCCAACGAGGAAACAATGTCTGATTACATCAGGTGTGATGTACCCACCACATCCCCGCGCGTGTGTCTGTGATAGAGAGCAACCGTGCAACTTAGTAATGCAGCACTAAAGCTTTCACAAGACGTTCAAATGTTGACAACGCAAAAGAGTTGGAGGAAAAAAAAGTAAATTTCATTGACTACTTGATGCTGGCGATTAAGATTTATAACAAATGCTGAACTGTGTCCAGTGTGACATGTCACAGGACGAAATGTGCTTGGTGGCTGCTACAAGTGATGATGGTCAAATGGTTCGTCACAGCATGGGGTCTAACTCGAGCACAGGGCAGGCTACGGTCGGTCAACAGTGGTGGGCACCTCTCTAACCCTTGGATTATCATGTGTAAACTCAGTGAACCTCACACACCCCCACCCACACACACAACATGAACAGTTGCCATGCTGCAGTTGCTTGTCCCTGATGTGCTCCACAGTTATCCTGCATTTACATGTGTGCTAATTAGACTGGAAGAAATGATTGGCTGCTCACAACATCGCAGTAAAGAGGGCCCACATGCACACACTAACACTGGCACGCACACACGCTCGCCTGCACACGCAGACACGTATGGGCGTCTGCATATACAAAGCCCTGTTGGACAGTAATGCACTGGGGCGTGCCCCATCACACTGTGTCAAGAGACACACCTCGGCTGAGTTTGGGCTCTGTCATATGTGATTTACTTGCCGTCACACAAACTCACACCCCTCCTTCCTGAGTGTACAAATCTATCTCCTTCCAAATCTCCCGTGCGTTCCATATTATTTCCTCCATATAGTGAAAGCTATAAGCTGTGCTGTTGTGAGTGTTTTCATCAGGCTAGTGCTGAAACCCCCACAGAGCTTCTCCATAATAGTCCTAAATCAGCCTTGTAATAATAACACCTCACCCTGTGTTATTCCTCCTGCAATCATATGGGCTCAGGCCCCCCAACTCCTGCCAAATAGCCCCTTTTGATGTCTCCACTGCTGGCAGGACACAGCAGGCCCTTTACTCTTAGCTTCACACAGTCATACAGTGTGCAGAAACAAGCATAGGAAGAGAAAGAGACAACAATATCCACACAGCCATGCATATGGTGCGCAAATCCCATTACCTTCAAAGAGGGTGTTATGAGCATTCGACTTTTAATCGTCACAGCTTTAAAAAAAAAAAAAAAAAAGAATAAAAAAATTTTGACAAAATATATTTCAGGGGATTGTAGGAAAGTTGTCATTTTTAGCTGTTTTTCTCCTCATTTTTCCCTCCCCACAGCCAATCCAAATGTCACCGAGCTCTGTTTTTCAGCTGGTGAGCTGAGACCCTAAAAAGTGGGTCACGAGTTCTACCAGTGCCGCGCTCAGAAGAATGTTATTCACTGGACCGTCAATTCACAGACAAGGTCAAATTGGATTACTCAGTTCAGAACCTCAGTGTTCTTTGCTATTAGTCTCACACCAGTGCAGAATGCTGTCTACCTCCAGTCAACTTCAGCTTTATAATTTAAAAACATTACAAGGTCAGTTGTTCGCAGGTCCTCTCAGTGTTTGCGTGTGCGTGGACCAGAGGAGCACACGTGCAGCAACAACAGCTCCAACGACTCCACGCTACAGCACAATTTAAATATTGCTGAGACACCACTACTTGATTCGGAGAGACAAGGAGGAAATACTCCTCCAGCGCTGTCAAATATTTCCCTTTCTTCTCTCTTTGCTTTTATTTTGCCACACATTCCTTACTTTCCCTTTCCACTCATTTTGTCCCCCCCCCTCCTTTAAACACAGGAAGATGAGCAACACACCAATTACGTGGGTGCTAGCTAGAAAAGAGTAAGTTCCCACTCAAAGTCATTTGATTATGTATGCACGTGTTAAAACACAGCCGTGCACACAGCAATTACAAATGTTTATGTACATTTCATGCATTGCAAATTCCAAACCATCTGTGTGTTGTAAGGTGTTTGACTTACTGTAATTAAATATCTCTGTTAGACAGTCTCTGCATTGCACAGACAGAGCTGGAATTACTGGTCCAACATGTTACAACTAATAGAGGATGTTTGCAGAGTTTCATCAATTTGTAGAGATTCTCTTATTAAGCAGCGATAATTCTGTTTCATTCACTCTCACAGTGGCACAAATACTTGGCTTAAATACGAAATAAAACACACAGGCAAACACACACACACACACAATAAGACAATGTTTAATAGCTGCTCAATTCTTTACTAATTTCGCATTACGTAGTTTTTATTTGGGGAAAAAAAAAATCTATCACAGAATAGCAATGATTACTCTTTAAAATGTATCAAACCTTTGAGGAATTTGAGCATGTGTGAGAACGTGTTACAGAAAACACGAATAACACGTGTGAAATAGAACAAAAACTGTTTTCAATTTTGCCCCACACCTCCCCAAAAAGGTTCTGAGGTATCTATCATCCCTCCAGAAGAAAGGAAAAAAAAAAAAAAAAAAAGGAAATCATCCAATTTAGCAAAAAAAAAAAAAAAAAAAAGGGGACGAGTTAGAGAAAAATATGAAGCCCCAATTACAAGTAATTACCTCTTTTCGCTCTCGACATGGTGAAATGATTTGATGCCTTTCAGGAGGTAGTCTGGTTTAGCTCAACACAGACATCTCCCTCTGCCTTGTGTTAGTCTTTGGCGGTGGTTAATATGATCATGTGGTGGAGATAAAAGACACTGCGTTTAAAAATGATGGCGCTGAGGCTGGATCTGCAGGTCATAAATCAGGCAAGGTGGTACAGTGCTGAGATGAAGCAAAAGTATACGTGCCACGACAGCTTTTAGCTGTGACCAAGACTGGAATAAAAATGGAAATACCTCTGAGGTGCTCCTGAGGTGCGGAGCAGCACATTTGTGTGTGTGTGTGTGTGTGTGGATATTTGTCTTTCTATAATCATAAAGTCCAAAAACAAGGAGCCTACTATACTAATGGGGTCCACTGTGTTTTGTGGTGGACCCCACAAGATTAAAGAAATTTTTCAAGGGGCAAAACTTGGCTTTATGATCACTTAGAATTAGGTTAAAGCTAGGGTTAGGGTTAGGCATTCAGCAGTGATGGTCGAGGTTAGTGTAATGGGCTGAGGAAGGCCTTATGCCAATAGTGAATCGCCACATTGTGTGTGTGAATGACTTTGCATCTATGCCTAACATCAGTCAAAAACTTTCTTCATTTCACCTTTAGTTAGGCATGATTCAAAACTATCAGAAATGTTTTACTCTAGTCATTTTGCTAGCAGTTAATACAAACTATAAAACACATTTTCATGTAGACTTAACTATACTATCCAAACTAAATGAGTCAAATTTTGTGTTACACCAAATCATACACCAAACGCAGAAATAGAAATTAAATCATTTGAGTCCCAAGAAAAGGTCATTTTATTATAATTTGTCTGACTGTAGCAGACTTTTGTTATGAGGCTTTTTTAAAGCTATAATGAAGGACTGTGTGTGTACTTTCCAGAGGTTTCACAGGCTAGCTTACAGTTCAAACACTTATTTTCTGCATATTCTGTTAGACCTCCCCAATACTATGAAAACGCCAGAAAAGCACACGTCAAAATTTAGCAAAGAGCTCTCGATATTAAAGGTTAGCCTTACTGCACGTTATCTTCCCTGCTGTATAGCTGAATGAACGGCACTGCTGGCATATTAATGGATTGGGTAAGGATGATATATTCAACCTTTTTTCAGCATTTTTCATATGTGCCAGAGGAACACTACTTTATGAACAGGCTGGGTCACAGGGAGAAACCATACAAGGTCTGTTGTCAAGAATGTTCGCTCAGTAAACCAACATCATCGACTACACTAAAAGATGCTTTTTCACCAAAAGAGAGACTATGGAATAAAAAGAGACTTGTTTTGAGGGTCCTGTGACCCCTCTTATACCTCCAATTACAACAGAAGCCCCTGGAGACAAGCAGAGAGCGCCAGTCTATCTCAGAAGTTTGCGGCACATACACAACAGTGTATGTGATACAAGCACAACATTCACACACAGGTGAAAACGTGCACTCCAACCAATGCCTCCTGCTCACGCCCGGTGTTGCATCGACACAAGTCCAATATAGTTCCAATCCACCTGGTCGTTTGATGGCTCCCACACTCACACATGACAATGCATTGATTTTTATTTTTTTCCCTCCCCCTCTCTCCTAGCTCTGCCGGGCGTGTAGACAGAGCAGTTGGGAGAAATCCATTAAGCCGACACTTCTCGTTTCCATTGACTGACAGGCCTTGACGGGCTCAGGCTTTTGGCCCACCCGCTTGACTGGCAGCTCGACAGTTAAACAAGCCCTCCAGTTGCTATAATAGTTTAAAACACTTTCAATTACCCGAGTCAAACAAATCCAGCAGACAAGCGCTCGGGTGCTCCTCTACAAGCAATCCCTCACCCCAGCAGGTCCCTCTCCGCCTATCGTTTGGTTTATCTGAAGATTGGAACAATGTCGGGGAAGAGATTTTTTTTTTTTTTTTTTGGGAAAAAAAGAAAACAGGAAGTCAGTGAGGAAAATTGGAGCGTAAAAAACTGCAGGGTACCATGAAAAGGGAGATGCATTTAGGGTTTTCTGATGGCGTTACAGCACTCTCCGCTGACGGTTTGTGTGGATTCATTATTGCATTATCCACCCACTTAGCAAACAGAGCCAATCTGTGTGCATGCGCCTGCAAGATTTATAACAAAACTCATTAAGCATTAAGTAAATCACTTTTGACCAACCTTCCAACTTCTGCTGTGAAAATCACACAATAACTGGGGGTTGGGCACTTTCCACAAATCAATGAAATCTCACAGTAATAAGCTAGACTCATAAATCACTTGTTAACAAGCACTTCACAGCAGCTCAGCTGCATCAACAGCTGACTCTCAGGTTTAATCATTCCTTACGGCCTGAGGGAGATTTCAGCTCTCGTGCTGAGAATTCTATTTGCTTAAATATAATTTTTCCAATCGAATGACCAAAAAAATGGCAACTCTGAGGGGATTTTTACGATTGAATACTTTTCTACATAAGAAAAGTGCATTTTTATTACCGTACGTTTTCAGCTACGCTGTGAACTTCAGTAGCAGATGGGATTTTTTTTCTCACCATCTTGGGTTTTTTGAATTTGTGCTGAACAGAGATTACTCTCAAAAAGACTCTGATATAATTTGCTGAAGATACCCCGGATTCGTACGTTGTCACTGATTTCATTTTCTACTATCCCACTATGTCAACCTATAACAGGTTAAAAGATTTTATAAAAAAAAGGGAGCGAGCAAAATACCTCAAGCCTGGTTTTATGAATTATCTGCAACTGTATTCAGGGAGTGGTGGACAACACTTGCAATCGCAAAGTAACCAGACAACTAGTCAAACTGAGTAAAATGTTCCAAGACATTAAAATATATTTTCCATTTTTAGATTTCTTAGCAACTTTGCATTTCATAGGCTTGTTGTTCTCCTGTCTGATATAACCTGAGAGCCTTGGCAGCGCACCTTTACTAGAGGTTTGTTTGTTTATGCATAATTATCTGGCATCAGCAACACCTGGAGCTTCTGCTGTGGAAACAAGATCCTTGTTGCCCCAGAAACACGAGAGCCATACTCACGCGCATGCCAGGAAAACGCTGAACTCATTCTCTCTCTGTCCTTGAGTCGCTAAGCGTCACGGAGCTGAAGGAGTGTGTGGCTGAGTTGGAGTAAAACACACCACGAGGAAGTCTGTCGTCAGGTTTCTTTCCATCAAGTTAGAAAAAGTTACAGAGCAAAAACTTCCTCAACTTCGCTAAGAATTTTCTATGTTCAGATGAGGTGTTCTTTTCTATATTTTCTTTTTTTTTTAAGTAAAAGAAACAAGGTGACGTGCATTAAAGGCAAAAGGAAATGATGGATCACAAGAACAATCGGGCGTTTCTGCCGCCAGCAGTCAAACAGGGCCAATGCTCACCGACGTGACAGAATAATCACAATATGTCCAATGAAACAAATTTCTGAAAACCATGACTCCATTTTTCTCTCATACATGGCCAAGGCAAATACTTTTGTTTGTGTCCTCTTCCAAGAATTTTTGTTCCCGGTTAGCAGCCATGACTATTTAATGAGGCCCCGTTATAACCTCCACACCAACCTGCTGATGACAATACGCAGCCGAGCTCATCTTCTCCAAGTCAGAAAAGGAAAACACAAGTTATGTGCATTTTTCTGTGAAGTCACACTTTAAAACAAATTGAGATTTGCCTTGTCACCTGAATGGAAACACAGCTTATACAGTATATATATTTTTTATTGTCAAGTCAGCAGGGAGTAATGTACAGTCAAATGTCACCGATTTATTGTACTCGCATAGCAAATGATAGCTGGTGGGAAGTAAATGAGCACACATTTCTGCTTACTTACTCATATCTATGCCACTTTTTACATAAATTCTGCCCTGTGCAATTTTGGTTTATCATTACATCTTCTTACATCTTAATAGTGGCATAAAAATGAACAGAGAAACTGAATCGTCAATGGAAATGGAAATTGGATGGCAATTAATCAGCGACTGAAATATCATAATAGGTGTGCTCGCCTGCGATTTGTTCTGGCAGCCGAGGCTGTACTTTTTGTTCTGTGGACAACGGCAAAACGGCTGAAAAAAAATAAATAAAAAAAATTTAAAAAAATGCGAGCAAGTAATTATTTACTTTACCTTGCTTATACTCCGGCCTGGCCAAAACGAGAACCACATTATTTTGGAGGCCAACGTTGCTTTTGATACATTTGTCTCTTGCACCTGAATATTTTTGCCTGAATGTGTGCACACTTATCATTGTCCTCCAGAACAGTAAATTAACTTTGTGTGTGTATATATATATATATATATATATATATATATATATATATATATATATATACACACAAATATATATATATATATATAAAAAAAAAACTAAATACTTGCATGTTGTACTTTCTTAAGTATGATATTGTTGATGCTATTTTATCTGACACATGATAATGAACTGGTTTACATTGGAGCTGCTGGTCACACAAACCTGGATATGTGAAATTGTCACTAAAGCATGTAGGAAATCAAAAAAATTAATTAAAAAAAAAATTTGACAAATAATCAACTATGAATGTTATGGTTATTTCAAGCTCTGTATGGTAAATATAAAGCTACAAAGTAATATCATTTAACTGTCTTTTTTTTTTTTTTTTCCAAACAGACCATTTTGCTTGTGTCACTTAATTAATGTTTCCCAGCTGTGTGTGTGCTTGCTGAAATGCCACAACATTATGACAAGCTGCACCACTGCAGCAACTGCACATGACTTATGTGCTCAAAACACTGTGGCTGTGGGAGGCTACCTTCACACACGCCAGGCTGTAAATGTCATTCTGCTCACTGTGGTCTGGCAGGACTCAACAGGCATTAACTTTCACAGGAGCCGTTAACGGTGGCAAAGCCAGCAGTGCTACATAGATGACTGCAACGGCTTTTAACAGAGGAGAATCACTGCAAAGGTAGTTTCCTTCAACAAAAAACTTTTCTTTGGTTTAACTTAAGAGGCTTTCAGTTGTATTTTTATCAAAATTTGTTTGCGCCTGTTTAGAAGTGAATAACTGCCCGAAGACATCGCTTCCTGAATCATTTCCAGGTGTGAGAGTGACGTGTGTTGGTCTGAGCTTAAGTACCGCTTCAAAGTCACCTGAACCACTCGCGGCTCTCCCTAAATCAATCAAAACTTGAAGTTGTAATTCATCCAAACTGCTCAGGGTGAAAGCACTGTGATTTTATGCAATATGACATATCCATGGAGGTGGTTTCTATGACAAGCAGCCACGAAGAACATCATAATCTTGCAGAGGCTTGTGGCTTTAAATGCACACGAACTGAACGAAAACATAAATGTGAACAACACCTTTAGACAGTGAAACTGTTTTATATTGTTGTAGTAATCTTTTATTTTTTTAAAGCATTCATTATAAGCTTTCATTATGAACAGCTATTGCTACTAGTAAGAAGGAAGGAAGGAAGGACCTCCTGTATCTCAGAGGATGACGTATATAGCGTGTCTTATATATACCGTATCTATCTGTATTGCAGCTGAGGGAGCCTCAAACTGGAGGAACTCATCAATTCTCATGGCTACGTTCATGTTTGAGTTCAAAACAGAGTACTGGAAATTTGAGCAAACACAGATGTATCTAAGATCAGTTAAGTGATAAATGATTATGGATACAAAAGGATGAGAAAGCCCAGTTAAGCGAGCCATGGTGACACTTTCTCCCCCTACTGCTTACCCGGGCTTCCTATCCAGGTCAATACACGCAGGCGCCACAGCCCAACCAGGCCAGGACACACCATGTAAAGTGATTCTGCAACCCCCCCCCCCTCTCTGTCGGACACTACTCGCCCTTAACGACCACCATTGATTTTTTTCCCTTCCCCCCCTTTTCTGATGAGGATCTGGTCGGCATTTAATCTAACATTGTAGCCTCCTGCTGTATGACATGGCTGAGCATGGCATGCTAATCAATTGGCCAACACAACCCTGGCTGAGCACTTATCTTTACTTTTGCTGATGAGAGGTAAGTAGCTGTGACCGAGAACGTGTTAGAGATCCATCTACCTGGCCATCCATCTGTGAAGGGGAATATAATACCCAAAATATACCTTTAACGATATCCAGTCGTGCGTCACCAAAACAGTACAAGTTTCACATATGCCCCTGCATTTTCCTCTATCATCTCAAAGGTAAAGTAGGTCAGGTTTATGTTTACTGTAAAAGCCCCTAAGCCAAATGATCATTTCTGTTTGGTTACAGCACTTTGAGGCACTCAACACATATGACTAAATACACCATATAGCCTCCTGAGTGACTCATTGTTTGCAGAGATCTGACCTGACCAATCGTGCTGCAGTCAAAACACCGGGTGTCTCCCAATAATCCCATTCTCTGGCTACGGCAAACCCTCTTTAGGCAAGGACACATTTAATGCTGCTTTATGCAAATTGTTGCATGAAATTAGCATTTTTAAATATTTCAAGCCCTCTTATCCACTGGACTCTCATGGCACGATGAGCCCGGATTTATGCAGCCCCGTCAGTCACATTTTAGCGCTCATATGCATTGAACAATAACACGGGAATGGGTGTGAATTTAATTAGGCTCAGTGTGACATCATTTCTCAACTGGAAAAGGAAACGCGTGTACGTAAACTTGTCTTCGGTCACACTGTTGAACGAAAATTTTGCTCTCTCTTCTCGCGAAGGCTATCTGAGTGGTCAGCTTTAGATAGAGCGCACGGAACTGCAATTAAGCGATTTATTTAGTTTTTCATTTTATTCTTAGGGTTGAATGGTGAACTTCTGCTGCCACTGCTGCGCATTTATCTCTTAATCTTCCAGCACAGCAGCATCTTTTCAGCTGTGAAACAGAAGAGAAATGCTTAAGAAAAAAAAAAGAAAACATAAGAAAATCTAAGATATGCACAAATGCTGCAGATACTGATCTTCCTTATTTGTTTACCATGATTCCAGCAATGGCCGTGGTTGTAAAACATAAACCACCAGGGGAAAAAAAAAAAAACATTTTATCTAGGTCTGCGTTTCATCACACGCTGCATCTCCATCACTGCATGAATAAATAACCAACGTATAGACCGCATCCCTATTGTACATCAAACACGGCCAAGATTACATGTGACAAGTCTGGCAATTAACAATTTCTCTCACTCTGAATTCAGACCATAAAAAAAGATGATCAAGGCTCACTGATATCCACAGAATATGCATAATTTATGTGGCTGGTACAAAATGCCGTTCTGTTGCAGTTCTGTTCATTCACTCGACTAATTCATTGAAATAAAGCGTCCCGAAGGGGTATCCGTGTAATCAAGCCTAATCCCTGATTGATTCGAGAGCAGTCGAAGGCTCAAAGCTTGAGAAATCTGGGAAAGCTCTCCGTCACAGAAGGAAGGCTGCAGGAAGCCGGCTGAACTGAGGAAACAGTTTAGAAGCTCCAGTTACGAACGAAAGCAGAAAAATGCCTGTAGTCTTTTTTTTGTTATGTTTTTTTTTTTTTTTAGATGTAGAAATGCATCTACATCTGTAATGTGGATGCATGCACAAATGTAGAGTTGGAAAGCTTCAACGTATCTTAATTTAAACAAACAAAAAACAGTATTTTCCTGCAGTGATTCGCTGCTCGCTTCTACGCATCTGCACTTCGAGCCGATCAGATCGGGGCGTGCTTGTGTTGGCATGCAGGCAGTTATTTGTGCTGGTCCCACTCTAGCTGTGTACTGTCTCAAAGCGACTAAAAAGGGAAAAGCCGAGATACAAAAACAAAACCAAAAAAAAAAAGTGCTAGAGAAAATACAGAAAAGGAAGAAAAACATTAAATAACGCGCAAGGTTTCTTTTAGTGACTGCCAGAGAGCCGATGCAGCAAAGACAAGAGAGAAGCGAAACACAACAAACATGCTTAAGAGTCGTGCGGTATAGTCTTATGATTCCATATATCTTGCCTTTAGGAGAAAATGAGAACTGCAGGAGAAGGTGAGACGGAGAGGATGCAGCACATACACACATATTTTGAGCTTTTAAAAACATAAATCGATTAAACACACACTATCCTGTGAAACTGCATCGTCAAGCTGGTCCATAGCCATCTTTTCTCTCCATTAAGGCAAATTACGATCTCTGTCTTTGACTTAGTGGCAGTTACCCTTCTGACGTGCTCCCCTCCAAACACACAGAGACTGCATAAGGGTTTCATATATTGTAGGACTTCTCTTGGAGCTTCCCTGCATCATTATCTTTTCCCACAGACCCCGCAGCTTCAACATATCCCACTCTGACTATCACCCAGCAGGTTGCATGTTCCTCTTCCTCCCCCACTGTCACCAGCGGAGAGAGCAGGATAAAAAACGTTTAAACGAAGGCGATATTTCAAGTCAAAGAAAGCACGCTCTTGATAAGAGACAGTAATTGTATAATCTACTTTTTAAAATGCTTATTCTGTTTCAATCTCCATTTGAAATTTTAAAAAAACTAAACAGAAGGAGCAGGTAATGCAGTATTTTTTACCCTCTGGTAAAAGTAACATATTGTTTCAAATTAAGTGGGATTCACCTAAAAGATAATATGTAAAGTTAAGCAGCAATATCTGCCATGTGTTATGCTTGTGACTCACATACAGGAATGTAAAGGATGAAAGGTCATTGAGCGCCATCTAGTGACGAAATATGACCAATAAAAAAAACAATAAAAAACCTCTAGAGCAGCCTTGGTGCATGTATAGTTGCTACATTTCTTTTTCTGTTTCCATTCCGTACACTTATCCAAGACTACACCTAACCAAACACATTTATATATAAAAAACTTTTTTTTTTCTTTCAAAAATTTGTATTCAGTCATTTCAGCTCACATTTAAATTTTCCTGTTGCACATGTGACTTTAGATCGGTATCCTTAAAAACAGATCTGTACCCTTATGATCCATTACAGCTGACCCAGCATCCACAAACTCTTCCCTCAATTCAACAACCTTAGTGTTCCAGGTACAAACTGTAAACGGTGGCAAAGCTATTCCACAGAGAAAACACTTAGAAATACATTTGGAGGTCAGCTGGCGCCATCTACTGACGTGATATGGGCAATGCTCTCATTTAAATGGAATCTCAGAGTAACAAACACAAACCTCTAACTGCTGGCTGAAAGCATCCACCTCATCAGTGGCACATGGCATTAATGTGTGCCTTGAGAGAGCCGATGTTATACTGCCTAAGTCTTCCTATGCATCTCCAGTGAGCACTTGAAACAAGAAGCAGCTTCCCTGCTCTGTATGAAAGGACGAAGCCTCCAGAACACACATGCATACAGCTGGGGGCAACAAACAGCATCAGCTGTAGGTTTCTGAAAAAGCTGCATGAACTGAACAATGTTGCTGAAGATTCAGACATCAAACTGTCTCAGATCTGCTTCAGACATTTCAACGGGTTGAGTTAAAGAAGAGATGGAATATTAAAATTAAGATCCGATTTATTGGTCATGCATACATGCATACACACGAAATTTGTCCTCCGCTTTTAACCCATCCAGGTTGGCACCTGTTGACACACACATGCACATGGTCAGACAGTCAGAGACAGATGCCAACCTGGAGCAGTGGGCAGCCAGTCACAGCACCCGGGGAGCATGATGTACCGGTGCCTTGCTCAAGGGCACCTCGGCCGTGACAAGGAAGTGGACTGACACCCCTCCAGCTGTCAGTTCCACCAATCTTTTTCGAGTGGCGAGAGTGGGAATCAAACCTGCCAGCCTTCCGGTTATGGGACAACCGACTCTAACCACTGAGCCATATGAAGATAGAAACAAGGAAAGATATATGACATGGTTGACATGATGCTCGAGAGCTCCGTGTAAGCGGACCTCTGCCGTCAGGAAGCAGAAGCTGAGGCTTTTACACTCTGTGGTTTTTAAGTACCCCTGCCAAGGAGGTTGTGGGACTGGTACGGTTAAGTGAGCAGGATCACTCAAAAACTCATGCATAGAGTTGCACGAAATGTCTAAGTGGAGCATGACCAATCTTAGAAGCGATAAACTTTTGATTTCAGTCTGGGTAAGTTTTTTTTTTTTTTTCTTAATTCAGCCTTGGCAAGCGCTCACAGTTTTGTTCGAAAAATCTCTGCAAAAATATGAAGAAAATCTTGAAACAATGGAAAGAAGTCGTTCCAATGAATAACTTGCCGGCCCGTAATAAACCCCCGCCCACCTCCCCCCATCGGGGGGCTGTGTGCGTCTTTGTGCAACGACACGTTTCCTTTCCCACCTTCTAGATGCATTTCATTACTTTTCTCCTATTATACTGCTGAGAAATATTTGTAGAAAGAACATGAAAGAACCCAGTTTATTTGACAAGACTTGCATGATTTTCATAATTGTATACATTTTAAATTCTCTAATAACACGCCATTCATTGCCATTATATTGCAAATGCAGCCCACAGAGGGATGTTTCAGGGGTCATCTGGCTCCATCTACTGACGGAGCACAGAAAGGCCGAACAAAATCAAAGGTAATTGCAGAGATTAAAAAAAACACCCAGACTCATTTCTTGCAAAGCTTCTTTGAAGAAGCTTCTAATGATCTTAAATCTAAGCCCAATTTTGCACTTTCTTGGAGCACACATCATACAAAATGGGGCAGACTGCTCCAGTTTGGCTAACGGAGACTGGAATCTGGCACAACTACATTATCAATTAGTTCCAGAAAAAGTAAAACAAAAAACTAAAAGAACACTGAGGACACAAGAAATATAGGCCATGCTTTCTTAAGGGTGATTTGGTTGAGCAGATAACCCTTCGGTGCTTTACTGAGTTGAACAATGGCTACAAAAAAGGCCTTTATTTCTCATCTCAGATGCATTGAATACAGGTTGGCACCATCTAGTGGCCAGCTGTCCAACTCTGTGATCCAACTGTCTGCTAATGCGGCATGAAATAAGATCACTGGCCAATATTGAAAATAACACACGGTTTGCATCACAAAAATGGACTTAATAGTTAGACTGGGACAAACTGTCCATGCGTAACTTTAAAGTTTATGATCTCTGTCACAGCACGCATGGACGAAGATTTGAAAAAGTGATTCAGAGAGACATGCAACCACACGAGGCAGCACGGGAGAGATTTGATGTATGCTCAGAGATTACACCCACTGACACGACAACACACTACACTCCAAATTATTCCACTTAATTGAAGAAGAGGAGCAGAGCCAGCTTAATTGATCACGACATAAGGGTCACATTCTTTGCCAAACGTGCACGAGCATGACTTCTCTCAAAGCAGTTCAGACTGTCAAGGCTCTCCAGGGAACAGGTAAAGTAAGATTAGAGAAAAAACAAAACAAGTGCATTTCGTCTGAACAGGGGTCACCTAATCAATGGTTAAAGTGCATGAGTTAGAATGACTCATCCAAACATTTGTTCACTGTGGCCCACAAGTCTAGACTTCTCAGTTGGCTCCTCTCTCGTGGCAATACATGTACAAGAGGTTCAGCCAACAAAACTGACATGCTCATGTTAAAGGGATAGTTCGCCTCTTTTGACATGAAGCTGTATGACATCCCATATTAGCAATATGATTTAACACTGACTTACCCCCTCCTGCGTCCTGTGAGCCGAGTTCCAGCCGAGTTTTGGCGTCCACGAAGGTAGTCCGGCTAGTTGGCTGGGGCTAGAAAAATAAAGTGTCTTGCTTCTCAAAACAATATATGTTCAAAAGAGTAATACATTTGCATCACAAAATCGTTCTCGATGAAAAAGTCAGACCTCACATCGCTTGGCGCTATTTTTGCCTCCATTGATATCAATGCGTCCAATATAAACTGTGCAGACCAAAGTGCAGACCGAGCACTCCCCTGCTTCCGAGCAGCAAACACGTAACAGGTGCGGCTATGGTGGCTTGATGCATTGATATCAAGGGAGGCAAAAATAGCGCCGCCAAGGTCTGACTTTTTCATCAAGAACGATTTTGTGATGCAAATGTACGTATTACTCTTTTGAACGCATATTGTTTTGAGAAGCAAGACGCTTTATTTTTCTAGCCCCAGCCAACTAGCCGGACTACCTTCGTGGACGCCAAAACTCAGCTGGAACTCGGCTCACAGGACACAGTGGGGGTAAGTCAATGTTCATAAATTATATTGCTAATATGGGATGTCATATAGCTTCATGTCAAAAGAGGCAAACTATCCCTTTAATAAACCATCAAACTATCTGGTGACAGAAAAACATCCACATCAGTGCATGAAAGTTACATATTGCACTAGCGGGGTCAATTCAGCCAAAGCTAAGGTATAGCAAGGTCACAATAGTCACATGACTACAGTATCAATCAATAACTATGCATGCCCAGCAAAAATCACCACAAAAGTCTGCTATGTAGCTTATCTGTGTGCAAATGCAGTCTCACTCACATAGCCGCTAACATAACAATGGACTCGTCTCCGTCTCCCTGTTAGCATTAGCATTAGCGGCGGAGGTGCTGAAGTGGACAGCCTCGTTAACAGTCTGAATCCCGCCTTCAATACCTGGTCCTCCTTCCTCCGCCGCTGGGGAAACATTGGACCCATCATCACCTGCCCTTCTTTTGGTGGTAAATAAATCTAAAGTTTTCCGTTTCCTTTTCATATTTTACATGAATTAGCAAACAACAAATCCGCTAATAACTAGTGATGTGGCGTTTGAAGCGAGGCCTCGGAGCATGTGTCGAGCAAAAAGGGGCGAGCCAGATGAAGCGTTGGTTCGAGGCTTGTATCGTTTCCATAAAAATCACGTGACTGATGACAAACGAGGCCTCGGATTCAGTGTACACGTCACTGATTCATTTTGAGCGTCACTATCGCATAAAAAGGGTTTGAACCTTGCGGCACTTCGAGGGTTTTGAGTTGGCGTTTGGTATTGGTGAGAGGTAGAGTGTGCGTTGGTTGTATCAGAGTTAGTGGTTAAGTTCAGTTATTATATCAGTCATATCGTCTATTATTATTATTGTACTGCATTAGAATATATTGTAATTAGGTTAGAATAGTTATATAGGATATGAACCCGTGATAGGCGAAATCCGTGAAGTAGTAACCTTTATTTTTTTTTACAAATAACTACTGTACTGTAAAATAATAATTTTAATCAATACGAACTGAAGGCTTCAAATTGCGGAGATCAGCACCGCGACCCGAGTCATTGGATTAGAACGGGAGAAAATGAAAAATGATTATGAAAAAAAAATACAAAATAGGCTACAGTAGGACAAATAGTGACTCGCGTGTATTTCACTGCTCTTCTGACTGAGCCGCTGCATCCTGACTCAGCGTTTTTTTTCTTCTAAAGCCCGCGGTGCAGTGTGTGTGTTTTTTCGAGAGAAGAACATAGTTATCGGTAGTTGTTGTCGCTCTTTTTTCTTCTGGGCATATTAAACCGCAACGTTATTGACACACATTTTTTAAAATAAAAACCAATAACTTATATTTGTCTTGTTGCCCATACTGCTCTGTTACAGTTTATTCCTGACTCCCGGTCCCATAAGCACTTTCATACTCCCAGTTCCATAAGCACTGTAGTCAGTGTACATCATTGATATATTTCAATTGAGTGATCAACACCATAGCACTCAATAATACTTCCATATATGCAGTTTTCACACATTTATTTTCATTGAGACACAGTGACAACAATTGTTTATTTTATATTGCAGGATGCTCTAACTCAGGGTTAATTTAGTCTGTCATATATTCCTTTTGCACAGCAGGTGTCACTAGAGAGACCGTTTCAATGAGGCTTCGGGTAATGAACCTTTTGGCGAACCTTTGGGCTGGAAAGCCTCATTGGTTCACAAAGCCTCATTTTGCCATCACTACTAATAACATCAGCTTTGACCTCCAGGCTCCGTCATCTCGTGGGAGGGAGGGGCGGTTGGGAGATACCACATTTCAAAAGGGGGATACAGGTGTTGGGGAAGATGATACTTAGATAAATTGATTGTGTTGTTCAGAATTTCATTTGTAGTTCATTTATATGTATTAAATAATAGAATAATCAATACAGATTGACACAGAGTAATTCCATAAATTCATTAAAAAAAAAAAGAAAAGAAAAACGAACATTTACATTTTCCCCTGGAGGCTGGAGCCAAGGTGTGGCAGCTGCCAGACCTTGCCATACCCAATTGACGCCCATGTATTGAACAGGGACAAACACATGCGCTGAAGTCTGTATTATCATTCAAAAACTACTATGTTGGCCAGAACTTGAACTTTGTCAAACGTGAAACGGTGGCTTCTCCATCAGCCAAATGTCAATACAGGGAGCGTTGAACCAGTGTGAGCGATATGTGACCTTTTAAGTACACTCAAACATGTTAAATCAGGCTTGAACTGCCCAGATTCCACTCCACCTATGGTAGGAAGCTTTTATCTGCTGTTATGTTGAACTCAAGTCAGACCACTCCAGAGTTCAGCTTCAGTGAGCAAAAACATGCAAGGGAGGGGATGTCATTGCAAACCACATAAATAAAGCCCATTTTTCAAAATGTGAATGTAAAGCTACCAGTCGCAATGAATTAACAATAACAAGTAACATTTGTTTTCCCCGTGTAATTTCTATACACTGGTATCTTCACGGTCTAACAGACTCAGTCTCACCTCCACAGTTACAAAAGTTATTACAGAAAGTAGGGGTCCACAGGCTAACAAGACGGACAAAAACCGGATGAGCTGTCTTACAGTAGCTCAAAAAACAACATATGATCACAGTGGTTGAAGCCAACAGCAGCAGCTGTGCTGTTGAAGTTCGCAGTCAACTTGGATCGCCCTTCACTTCTGAAACAGCCGAAGAAACGCTCGTTTTTGCCTTTCAACAAAACGACTCCATCAAACCCATCCCCCACAACTCATAAACCTCGTAAAAGTGTCGGTTGAAGCAACACCTGAAACGCTTGAAGCTTGACCAGCCAAATGCGCTGAATCTTGACTTCATGGCAGAATCGTTCTTCGAGGGTGTTACGTTGTGTCTTTTTTTTGTGATTTTGGTCATTAATGCCTGTCCATCAGAGGATAGACTTTAAAGTTCTGATGCTGGTCTATAAAGCTCTGAATGGTCTAGGACCAAAATGCATCAGTGACCTCCTGACCCAGTATGAACCTTCCAGACCCCGCAGGTCATCTGGATCCGGTCTTCTATCAGTTCCCAGAGTCAGAACCAGACATGGAGAAGCTGCATTCAGCTTCTATGCTCCACATGTCTGGAACAAACTCCCAGAAAGCCTCAGATCAGCTGAAACACTCAGTGTATTTAAGTCCAGGTTGAAGACACACCTATTTTCAGCTGCATTTGAATAAAGCTCCAAATCTGAAGCTTGAGTTTCAAAACTTAATCACATCTTAACTACTGATTTTATCTGATTCTATCTATTGTTCTTATTTCTTTCTTTTTTGTTTAAAACTTAAATCATGCTTTTTATTTCTACTGTTTTAATGTATCTGTGAAGCACTTTGAATCACCTTGTAGTTGAATTGTGCTATACAACTTGCCTTGCCTTGCCTTATAATGGAGTGATTTTACGATGCACCCCTGTAAATAGATACCAAAAATGTTTTTGGTGGAAAAACGTGTACCAAAATAAGCAGGTGGTCACGACGACAAACAGTTTTATCTGATGAAAATCAGTCAAAAAATAACAAAAGCATCACCAGTTTCATTTATTCAAGGGTTACCTGTTCGGAATAACATCTGTGAACTGAGGTGGCCCTTTTATCAGAGAAATGTCAACCCATTACACTCCACCGAGCTACATGAACACTTGATGCACTTGAAGGCTGTGACCTTTCTCAGAGTTGATGGAGGCATGCAATACAGCTCCAGAACACCTCTGAAAGTTTTGCCTGCAAAGTTATTTCCATGATGACTGAGAATAGGTCTCAAAGCGTGAAAAAGGGTTATGGAAATATTAAGATCAAAATGTTGAATCAGCTGTGACAGAGATGCGGCAGAGTACTGTCTTTATTTTAGGAGAGTAGTGAGACTTTCTTCTGATCTAATAAAGTGGTCTTGAGCAATGGTTGCCCGGGCTTTCAGAAGGTCTTTCAGTGCTTCCCTCGGTCAGTTCATTTTTAATGCCACTTAAAACTGACCTATGGATCATTTATGCATTAAGAAGGGAGGAACCATTTTGTTTCTTCACATAACCGAGAACTTGGCGAAGGTCTTGTCTACTGTGTTCTTAACTAAATTGCAAAGACCCGACACACTACCAGCGAGATGCATCTGAGCCTTTAGTTCATCCATCTACTGTTTACAGAAGCTTAATCTATAATGGTCTCTACTGTCAAAAGAAATAAATCAGCGGCAACAGGTCTTATGGAGCTGAATCCTCCCCAAAGCCCAGACCAAAATGTTATTGAAACAGTGTGGGATCATCTTGGCAGAACAGAACATGTGACAGTCGACAGCCAAAGAAGACCTTTGGACTGTACTTCAAGAAACCTGGAGAATTATTCCCAAAGATGACTTGAAGAAATTACAAGAAAGCTTATTTTAAGAGGGTTCAGGCTGTGAATAAAGATGGTCATACCGAATATGAACTCGTTAGCATCGTACAAACTTTGTACAAACTCTATTCAAATGTAAAAACAATAATATTAAATCGCATGCTTCAACTTACCTTATAAACCACCAGGTGGCACACTAGAGCAGCAAAAAGTAAATCCAAAACTTTGAGCCCCTAAAGCAGCTTGCAGATCTCATCTCTAGAAAACCAGTGATATATGAACACTAATATTATCCTTTTTTTTTTTTTTTTTAATATAGGTGAAGAAAGTGCTTTTATTTTGGAAAGGAAAAACTGTATGCAAATAATTTTTCCATAACTGATTATTTTCTTCTTTTTTTCCCCAATTTCTTTTCACTTGGTCTGTTCTTTCCTTTGGCATCACAGTTGCATGGCTAAATCTCTGAATCTCCAAAGTTTCCATCTCCACAAATATAGGACAGCGCAGGCTTATCTGCTGGGTGTGCTTAAATGTGGTCGGCGGTGGGGAGTGCTCTGTGCTGGATAACGGAAAGATGCAGCAGGAAGAGGATTTGTAAGCTGTGTATTCAAACAGGCCATCCAAGTCTAAGATTGTATGGTAGACGAAATGAGAAATTCTCAGTTTTGTTGGCAATTTAATTCCACGAACTGATCGGTCAGCACACTCCTGGTGTTTCCTCAAGTCACTCAAGACAATAACCATTCCATTTACATGTTATGACACCTGTACTATATTTTGAACCTAAACCTGTTTTTTTCTCACTTGCTCTACACGAGACTTGTGAATCTTGTGACCGCTTCACTGCCAGAGCAGAACCCACTCTATAAATACACAATACAGGGGAGTTAAACATGATGCATTCATTTCTAATCTAAAGGTTTGTAACATCCGCTGCACATGAAAACCATACGTTTCACCTTTATCATAAGCTTGCTGCTTGTGCGGCAGAAAGTCACACCAGCCCTCACAGGTGTGGCAGCAAAATGTAATGCTGGATTCCAGATGAGAAGGAGTTCAGCCGTTGCTCCGAACGGAGGAAGAGTTTAGGTGTCTAAACTGGTCTGCCCGATATGACTCGGCTCGTCAGACCAGTTCACGGACAGTTGACTTTAAAGACAGTGAAAGAAAGCACACTTTTTTTTTTTTTTTTTTACAAAAGCAATTAGCCTTTTTTAATTTTACATTGCATTGAAAATTTACATAATAGATTCGTACATTTTACAAATAATTTCATCATAAAAATATATTTCTGTACAAAACACTTTTTTATTCTATATTTCGTCAACTTTTTTGTTTTTGTTGGTTTTTCTTTTTTTCAAATGGTGAATATTTCCAATGTCCCCAGGCAGGAACGGCTATAAGTCTTTCAAATCACATGGGTCTTATTGCAGTCAGTCGGTAGGAAAAGCTTGTGGCAAAACAGACTGAAGCTGAGAGGGGGAAGAAAATAAAAATAAATTACCTTTTTTGACGAATGGGGTGGGGGTAGAGCAAGTGTGTCTATGTGGGTGTAACCTGTGTGAGTGTGACATATTTTTGTGGATGGCAGGGAGGGTCCCATGTTTTTTTTCTGTTTTTTTTTTGGTAGGCACTGTGTCAGATTCTTACCAAAAACAACAACAATAAGAGCAGCGACAATCAATCCAAACTGTAATAATAAGAAATAATGTCACCATATCAATGCAGCACAGGACGGTCACAGCATGGGTGAACACGGAGTCCCAGCTACTGCTGCTTTTAAATCAGTAATGACTTTAAAAGGGAGTTTTGTGTCAGCTGGTGGCAGTTTGGTGCCCACGGTCACAGCAGTGGGGGTGTTATAAGCACAGTGGATGTTTTCATGAACCCTGACACCCGGACTCATTAAAAAGCACAGTTTTTCATCATGTGAGGGAACCGAGCTCACAAACCACCCCTCATTCTTCAAACAAGACTCTTCACAACAAAGCGAGTACTTTAGAAACGGGCACCAAAAGCTGCAGAACTGTGACTAATGCTGACTATTGGCACAAGTTTTCCTGGCATGCAGGGACCAGTTAATATGGTTACAGTTTATGCTACATTTTCACAACCTATCAACAAAATAACTCACCATTATTTAAGAGTAATGCATGGTGTCACACAAAAATCAAACATCTTGTAATGTCACAGCAGCGGTTTTTAGTTGATGGCATGTTGAACCATCAAAAATACTGATATCACATGCAGCAGCTTCCACTAGCTGACAGGGGGAAACATATAGTGAAGGTTGCCAGGTGTATGAAACGTTTTTATCAGGTGACAGATTAGATGTGAAATACAGGTGGCAGCCATGGAACATTGAGCTGAGATTATATGGCTATATTTGTCACGGGATAAAAATGAGTAAAAGTTCAGCGTTTATTCAATCAACTTTAAGGTTTTTTTTGTTTTGTTTTTTTTGCAGTATCTAGAAATGGGTCAGTTCAAGTTAACACTTAACGAAATCGATGGTATTTAAACCCATTTTTAGCTTTTAATGTGCAAAGTTCACACACAAAGCGACTTTTTGAGACAATAAAATGTGTTCTTGCACCAAATACCGCCGTGTTTAGTGAAGCTTCAGAAGTACCAAAAGTAGCATAAACTCTTTAAAACCACAAATTTAAAGCTTTGAATGGCGTGTTCCAGTGTATACTTCATGTTAATTGGAATTGAGTATTTGGGCCATTGCGGGTAGTATTTATTTCAAATGAAACATCATTAGAATTGGGAATGTGGGAGGAACAAAAACTTGGATATTCACTGTGATTAAAGCAGTACATTTCTAAGAAAAAGGACAAATCTACAAGAAAGAATGACTTAATGTGTTCTTTTTTTTCTTCTCTGTGGATGATATAATTAAACTTTATTTTGCATTCAAATAGTAGCAGTAAGGATAAGATCACGATTAAAGCTGAGATCACTATCAAAATACATTTTGAGACACATCGCTGAGAATTAGGCCTGTTCAGAAGAGAAAATACAGATATGGATGAGGTGGCGATGGAGCAATGTTTCATACTGGTGCGCCTCTTCATTAATGTGTGCGGACTTCTCTGTTAACTAGTGCAGTCTGTACTGTTTTCTCTTTTTGAAAAATTTATTTTGCATAACTCCTGACTCGTCATCCCAAAGAATGTTTAAGTACTTCTTTTTTTCCTATTCCTTTGTTCTTGTAAATTTGCCACTTAAATCTCAGAGATGGTCCAAGTTTTTCCTTCAAAGAAGGAAAGTTGTTCCTTCATTCAAGAAACTGGAAACGATTTTCTCAATCTACTACCTCCCATTAACCCCTCACATAATGGCCTTAATTTGCTGTTAGATTTCGAAAGAAGGGCCAATTCGATCTTACAAAAAGGGGGGAAATCATTAAAACAAAATGATTTGGAAAGGTTCTTTGTGAGTATGCGAAACCAAAAGAATCATTAACAAGGGGGAGAAGAATAAAAAACAGGACTTAACCAGGACTTGAGATTTAGAACCTGGAGTTGATGCCTAAAACCTTGTCTTTGCGACTCTCTGTATCTGATTTATCTCTTATCTAATCAATAAGTCATAGATTAGATAAAAGTCCCATTTGTTATCTGCTGAAAACAGGCGTTGCCTCCCAAATCCATCAACTGCTCCGTTGTACGTGACTCCTCAGTGTACGACAGAAATGCAAACACGTGCAACACAAATTCTCTTAAGCCATCATATACAAACTGCAAGTTGCTCACCAGCAATGATCCCCATTTCTATAATTAAGGTTACCTCTTCTCCAATTGTAAATGATGGAAATATGGACTCTTGACTGCAATAGGTTTTGTTGACGTCTCTGAAGTGTCAGTAAAACAAAACATAAGCACAGAGTTTTGATAGGCAAATGTCTTATTATAGTACCAGTTAGATTAGAAAACAGCACTGTTACTCGAGCTGATCATTAAAAAGATCCGTGTGTCACAATGGTGACGATAATGGACGACACCACGATGCATCCATCTTCCAGTGAAGGAGCTGAGAGCAGCAGCCAAAGTACTCCACGAAATTAGGGTTTAGGAAATCTGCCATGTGGGATAAATATGTTGAGACAGTTGCTGGCAAACCTTGCATTTCAAACAATTATGACAACAATACCACTGACACTCATGACTGCCTCAGTGGGTTAGACGGTGATGGTGAGAGAAACTCCACGCTACACAAGAAATTGAAATCAAGCAATTTCATGTTACAATGGAACCAAAATACTGTTTGTGACTTCTGTGAGCATCACACAGTTGTAATGATATTTACTCTGATATTTCTCTTCTCTTTTTACTAAAAACTCTGCTATAATCTGTCTTTCCCCTTCAGCCCCTCCCTTGTGGTAAATATATAGCACAAAAATATAGGTGGTGAATGCTCCCGAATATATATGCAATAGATTTACAGATCAGAAGATTCTGCAGCAGTAACAAAGAAAGAAGATAAGCACTCTCAGAGTGCAGAATCACAGTGGAACCTTGTCCACAGTCATAGGGCAGCAGCCCTGTTTGTCTGTTTTCTCACCTGTCTATCAGTTTATATCCATCTGAATGTCTCTCTTTGTCTGTCTCTAAGCCTGCTAGTCTGTATGTATACCTGCTTGTCTTGGAATGGAGACACCGGACTGTCTTTTTTTTGACCCGTCTGTCTCAGTGTGAGTGTTTGTCTTAATCCTAGCTGTAGTCTGTTCACTCTCTCGGCTCCGTCTTTAACCTTTCTTTCCCTGCATTAGTCCACCTCTCGGTGCGTGCACAGGTAGTGTCCCTGTAAAATGTGCTTTAGTGCCAGAGCTTTCTCTGTTTCTCAAAGTCTTTTTCTTTGTTAGTCCATCAGAGTCCTCTGTTTCATTAAGTCTCTTTCTGGTCAAATTCCTTTCAATTTCACACGATCGGGAACATGTTTCCAAGAGGCCATATTCTGTCTGATCTGACTCATTAAATAGAGGGAGGGCTGACCTCTCTCAGCAGATGATTTCAGGTTAGACAGGCTGTGATTGGCTGTGTAAGGACTGTAGGATCTCTTCTTTTCTCTTAATGACTCCCTTACTCTGCTTCCAGTTCAGTTAGGGGCTGTCTCCATCTCGTTATCCTCCTCTTTTTTCCATTGGATGGGAAGGGGCAGTTTATCCATTAGATGAGTCAGTCTCTCATCTCTTCTCTTAGTGCTAGCTCCCCTTTAGACTTCTAGTAGTTTTTCTTTGCTCTAATCCCAGCTCAGTTAGGATTACAGCCTCATCTCCAGGGATGGCCTTGTCCTTCGCTTAGGAGTTAGTCTCTTTTCAAAGAAACTTTTGCTACTGTCTACCAGCATTAGCCTTCTTAGAGTCCCCTAAAGTAGAAAAAGACAAGAGACTAGTTATTCCCGTCCCTGGTTGTCACAATCTCTTGGAGACAGGAGATTTTCCTGTTTTGTTGTTAGGGTGTTGTATTCCGTGGTCATTTTAGAAATAGGCTTTTGTCCACAACTAGTGAGTCGGTTTACTGATGATCTGCTGGTGACAGTGTTTTTCTAACTGTCAGTGTTGCACCAAAATTGGTAACCAGTCTTTGCTTCACAGTGTCTTCAAAATCGTCCTCGTGTCACACTTGTCCATCTGCGGCTACTGTTAACTGTTGGTGCAACAACATGTTTTTTTTTTTTTTTCACAGTTTATGATGTATAATCCTGGCTGGAGCACTCGTGATTTGTGCTCTTCTTCTCCAGGCGAGAACAGCTGCAGCACTCAGTTTGTATTTTCTCTCTCCGCAGTTTCGTCCGATGGAAAACATTCTGCACTGGCTTGTGGTGATTTGATGAGATCTGACTAGCAGGTCATGGCTTACTTGTTAGTAATGGTGTAACTGACAGAAAATGGGGTTTAATAAGAGTTCAAAGCATAATGGCTGTGTCTGCTTTAAAATCAGATCATACAGTATCCATGACCTGGCTGTGTTTTGGGATCAGAGTTGGATGGATTTCTGTTGCGTCGCTTCCTTTGCTTTCTCGTGACGTCACGCCTTGTCGTGACTTCAGTCTGGTTGTTTGCATCTTTTATTGGCAGCAGACCTTCATTTTAATTTCTGGATACAAAGTGCTGTCGGTGAAGGGGAGCAACGCTGGCTTTTGGTTTCAGCTGGGGAGATTTTCCCCTGCTGGGGGAGATTGGGGTTTCTGAACGGGGAGCAAAGGACCACGTTGTTGGCGATGTTGAAGTTTGAGTCGAAGCGCACAGTTTCCCCTTCCACAGCCTCGTACCAGTTGTGGTCCCGATAGGTATGAGTCAATCAAATCAAGTAAGGATAATCAATCCTCACACCATGGTGCACACAGTATTTAGATTCGGATCAAATCTAACGGCTTTGCCCTCCACAGCCTTGGCATTGGTGTTGTACATGGGGTTCTCAAAGGCAGCTTGGCCGTTGTTGTTTTCATGGACCGAACAGCCTGTGTACTGTGTTTTCGGTGTGGTTCTGTAAAAAGAAATGGCAGCATTAGAGAAACATAAACACACTATAAAAGATCATTTTCTCTAATTGTCTATTAATATTGGAATAATTAAGTAGCCTCCGGACAATGGTGAATACAGTCTTGGGAGCAGAAGCATAGTAAACAGGCTTTAAGAGGGATTAAAGTGTGTTGTGCTTTTTAGTAAGCCTAGAGAGCTCCCAAACAGCTCATCCAAAACTAATTCCTTCAGCCTTGTTTTTCTTTCTTTTCTATCAACAACAGAACAGACGCTATCTGCATCTGTTAAGAATGCAAACCCCAGCCAGTTGTGTTGGACCTCACCTCTGAAAAATCCAATTTACCACCATCTAAACAAGGATTGTTTCCCAGCAGTTTGCAACAAACTGCTTCTTAGCGCCTCAAAACCAAACCACTCAAGCAGGTGTTGTTTTCACAAATTAGACATCTTCTTAAGATGCGAATGATGCCTTTTTAAGATTTTTTTTTTTTTCCAATGACGGCAATTGCAAAACAGAGGAGTAACGACTCACTGACAGGAACGCAGTCTTTTGTGTTTGCTGATGCACGTTAAAGTGATGTGTGCACGTACCTTTGTTTGTAGAGATAAAAGCCAAAGCCAGTAAAGATCAGAGCGAAGAAAGGCACCAGAATGGCGATAGCCACAGAACTACTATTGGTACCAAGCTGGGGGGGCGGCGAGTTTTGACTCTCTGACATATTCAGACCTGTGACAGAGAAGGAAATATACTCTCACTGCCCAGTGTGTCCGGGGTATATGATACAATGACTATGTGAAACTGCAAAATTGTTACCCTGAGTTAAAAAAAAAAGAAGCGCATTTTCTTAATTGTTAACAAGAAAGGCTGTAATGCTGCCTTTAATGCTGTTAGTAGTTTTAACTGTGATATCTGTAGTGGGGATGCTGATAAACAACAAATGATTGGCATGCCCCATCCGAGTCATTTTAAGTAAAGCCCTAAGTGCTGGAGTATAATCATTTCTCTCTGCTTAGCTTTTGTAGATGACCTTCCATTTGCAGTTGGATATGATATTCTCCACAAGATGCAAGCAAACGGGGTTCAACCATTTCAAGTCTGATAAGCAGCTTTTGTATCGAATGCAAGCCTAAATCAGTCAGAGCAACGAAGGCACTCGAAGCGCCATGTTCAGTTAATTAGGCTCATGCAAACAGTTTGTCAGACTGTTCTAACTGTCACTGCCTTTCGTGGTTGACTTATAAGAAAGACAGTTATTGTTTGGTGCTGTTAAAAAAAACCTAAAAGCTAGAATTACCCAGTCTTTGCAGTCCAAACTGTCCGTAGTCTTTTCCCTGAATGAAACCTTGGAATACATAACTAGAACCGTCAGGCTCTGCCGATACCTGGAGAGGGCAGAGAAAGGATAGAAAGAATGCTTGGGAAAAGGTTTTAGGTAGACAATGTTTTATTTCAGTAACTATTCCAGAATTATGTAGTTATGGAAAGAGGCGTTTGAGTGATTACGTCAACGAAACTACCTGAACAAATTTCATGAAACTCAGTTGAGAGGCTGAACATAGACAAAGACCCCTTGAAATTTTGTTGTGGATCTGGATTGCCTTCCTTAAAACTAAAAGATATTGCACTGGTCTTGTGGAAGAATGTGTTGTACAATCGTGCATTTTGTTACATGATGTTTCAACTCAAGGTTTAGAATTTAGTACAGTATATTTCAGCAACAACTGCAGTACTTATTTAGATTATTTAGATCAAAAGTCTCGATTGAAATGTCACATTTAGGTTTAAAATGATGGCACTTTAGTTAAAAAGTTACTTTATGAAAGGTTTTTGAATACCAGGCGTGTTTGGCTTTTATTCATCAGAGTGTGGAGTTAAACACATTTCATAGGCAACAGTTTATCCCCAAATCATGAATTTGATTAAGCCAATTGCGTTTCTCTCCACTGAGACTTACAAATCCATCCATGGTCCAGGAGTCCTCGATAATCTTGGCTGGGGAGATGGCTGAATCTTTAATCTGGCTTCCCTGGTTCACATAGTTCACCTGGTGCATCAGCAACAACAGCCTGGCCTCTGAAGCCTTATAGACTCCTAAATAGGATAGAACAGACTCACAATTTATTATACAATAGATAATATAATCAAATCATTCACATAATTGGATTCCTCAGCATGTGTTTCCTCTTCCCCTGGAGCACCAACAAGCTACATATATTATGCCCAATTAGAAATTGATAGAAGAGATGTTTCATAAGGACATAAAAGGAGAACAGCAACCTGAAAATTGATCATAAACAGATATGGATAAAACTGCGAGTCTGAATTTTGACAGCAGATTAAGACAAAAATGTGCAACTGCTGTAATTCCCTTAAATATCAGAAATCATCTCCATGCTTTGTTTTTTATTAAGACGGCTTTAGAGATGTTGAGAGATGCAGAGTTGATTTCCCATGCCTCCAGTCTGTTTGTAAGTCAGACAGCATGAGTCCTGGCCTATCCCAACTCCAGCTTTTCACTTAACGCACAGACATACAATTGGTATCAGAATTATACATTAGCAACATTCAAAACGACTACTGCTTCAGGAGCACTACTTGGGTGCGGAAAACTTGACATTTTAAGAAGAAAAACATGCAAGCTTTAAGCAACTGGGCTCTAGTCTTTCTGTGGCTGTGTAAGTACAGCTTTAGCTGTTATTGATCTAAAGCTGCTCCTTTAAGCCAGAAGCAGACATTAAAAGTGGGATAACAGCACGGTTTGTGATATGGTTGTTGTGCCCTCTGCTACTTCGGGAACCAATTCTAGCTTCAACAGGATTTGTGCTTTAATAGGGTCTCAACCCCCCCTGACGGTGTTGAGGGACCCTGGGAGGTATGTGTCTGAGTAACTATGAGAGTGTGTGGGTTTGGAGTTATAATAGCAACATCAAAAAAGTAAAGCGTGACAGCTCTGAGAGTTCAAGAGACACCAATAACCCACCATTAGAAAACGGCACAAAGTGTTAATAGCAGGAGCTCAACGTTACAGTCCGAGTGTGTATTTACTGCGTTACCAATGGATCAATACTGCATCCTGTAGTACTGTACCATAAACATGACATATTATATCAGCAAACTATAAACATGCTAAACATGCTGTAGCAGGTATGTTCTTTTTTACAGGTGGTAATCCAGTACTTTATGTAGAACCATAAAGAAACATGCCTGACAGGAGCAGTTCCATGTTGCCGTTGCTAAGGGTAACGTTAACTCTCCCAGTTGTGGAGTTGAAGCTGGTGATGCTCAGAGTCATAGGCTGCTTCCTCCCACGGTAATTATACGAACCCTTCCATATGTAGTTCGGAGCAAAGACATCATCTGGAACTACAGAAAAGAATTGAATAGGAATTAGATTCAGAAACATTAGATCCTGTTTTTCTCCTGCCTTTTTTTAATGTAACCAAGAAAAAATATTTCACTGATGGCCTCATTCCCAATAGCATAAATTCTCCTCAATCCTGCCTTCATGTAACTTTACCCTTTAAGTTCTCTTTGCTACTATGAGGTAATCCAGTCTGAATAAAATCCTGACGTTGTCACTGTAGATCCTGGTGAGTTGGATCGATGGATCAGTGTCTTGTTTACTCCTGGTGTGCAGCTTGATGTCATCTGTGTATTGGAGGTGTCTGATGTTCAGTCCATTACTTAATCAGTATCCAATCTTTCTGATTATTTGGTTGCAAGGTTCAGCTTTATGCAGAAAATCAATGAGGACACTGCATAGCCTTGACAAATGCCACAGTTTATGATGCAATAACTCCCAGTTGCTCTCTAGTTTTATATTTCAGAAGCCAACATTAAGTCACTGATGAAAAAAGCCAGGTTAACCTTGTATGGTGCCAAATATGCAACGCAGTTTGTACTTGCATTATGGAGCATTGCGCTGTTGTTGCCTTTCTGAGCTTAGGTCAGGTGCTGACTCATGTGTGTACTCAGTTTAGCTGCTATATTGCCTGACGGGAGCTTCCATTACACTGTAGTCCTGTAGCTCAAAGGTGTTGGACCCTTGTGTCAATCCTTCCCGATCAATATTGTCCTTAACAGTGTTTACCAGTCTGTGTGAGAGTTAACGGCTCACTCTTTTGTGCTTCCAGGTGATCATAGAGGCCTGTTAGTTTCTTCGGCCAGTGAAAGTGGATCATGTCAGGTCATGGGGCTCTGCATGCCTTGGTGATGATGGCTGATTCTTGTTCTGAGAGGTTACCGTTGTCTGCTTTAAGGTCCGTCAGCCACTTGGCAGGAGTGTGGCCTCTTTTCTCCCATATGTCTTTCCGGTATTGCACAGTCTCAGCAATGGATGGGTCTGTCCTTGTGCTGTTGTTCCCCTGCAGCTGGGAGTGCATTCTGGATGTGTCTTGGCAGAACAGGCCATTTATTTTCTTGGCCTCAGCTCTGCCTGCTTGACTGAAGAGAAACTCCATGGAAGCTTTAATGGAAGGTCTTTATATAGAATCAAACCATGCTTCTAAGTTTAAAAAGGTTTTTCATGCACAACATTCCAATTGAAATCACATCACGTACTTAAACTGACCAAGTACATGAACTTGACAGTTGCTTGCTTGTCTCTTACCAGTAAGAAACAAAGATTTCCTGTGTAGCTGTAGTCAGAATCTTTATTAGATTTAAGGATTACTTCCCGCTGTGATAGGCAAAGAAATTCGTGCTCGCTGCTGATACTTGAACTTCAAGTGCAGCGAGAGGCAAAAGATTTTTGAACTACAGCAGAGCACAGCTGAAAAATAGAGAAGTGAACAAACTGTAGCAGAGAAAAACAGCAGAACATCACAGCAGGTAATTTTCCTTTCTGTGTGTAGTTAGAGAAAATAAATTATTTAGGAACTACGATGCAGAGTTCCAAAGTAGCTTGAAATAGACAAGAAGACAATCGGAACAACACTATGGAGCGGAGCTGAGCAGTGTGAAAAGGAGCGGAGCAGAATTTATTAAACAGAATAGAGAGGGACAGTCCTAACCTAGAAAAGAAAATTAGGTAATAGAACTGACCGTTAAGTTTCGGGCTGGGAGTTCCTGTTACTGGTTTCACAGGTTTCTTCTTCTCTCCGGCTGCATATATGAGAAACAAAAAGGAAAAGGGAGAATGTCTTGTTAAAACTCTTGAGCAGAGTGTCTCCATTTGCATCTTAACTTGGAGTATTTTGTTTTATCTGATATCCAAAGAGGTTTGTTTAACCCAAGTCATACTTTACATTACCAAATGTCCACATTAGAATGCAGTGCCCATCTACTACTCTTAATCAGACATGCACATAATGAGTGAGAAGTGTGTTAAAAAGGGCGACGCAAAATAAACCTCTTCAATGGTTATTTGTATGCAGAGTAATGCAAATGGAGTTCATGACCAATAATTGTTGTGCATATTGGATCCATTAAAAAGAAGCTTTTTTGACACTTTGGGTCCTGACCATTCAGAGCAGCCACTACAAGGGGCAGCTATTGTTGCCAACGAGTAAAAACAACCAAAGGAGAAGGCACATCTCCTAGAATCTCAAATTGGATCAGAGAGTGCTCTAATTTTAAAGACTTCTTCAGGGCAACAGGGTGGCGGCCTTGGTGGTAGCAAGCTGTCTTTGCACAGAGGGATCTTAATAGATTCATTTGTTAGCATTTCTTTCTGTGCAATACTGCACACCTAACATAAAGTAAATCATAAATAACTGATGTGTATTGCCCATTGTATTGCCCATTGTTTGGGTGCATACATGTCAGAAGGTAGTATCATTATCTACACTGTAATTGCACAGTAGTTAAATGTTTTCTGCCTCTTTTTCTTTCAAAACTGAAATGCGTTTGTGTGTGTTTAAATGCGACTGATCAATGCTGAGTTGTACTTTAGATAAAAACCAGAACATTTTCAGCATGAAAAATCAACACTCAACATAGAGGCCTCATCCATCACAAATTCTTACTTTAGCAAAAGTCAATTAGGAGATATGAATTGGTTTTAAAATATAAAGGTTTGATTTTTAGTTAAGCCGGAATTTTCAAATGTGATATTGTAGACATTTTTTGGTAACTAAACGAGCTCCATTGGCCGACATTTAAACACTTCTGTCTATTGTGCACAGCCTGTTCACCTCGTGTTAGGAAGATATCATGGGTGTTTTGTGTTGTCTTTTCACATTCAGACTCCCCACCAGTAAATCTCACACTACTCCAGATGGCCAGTTTGTCCCAGAGTGTGAACTAACACAGTGTCCTCGAGCAAGACACTCCTGTTTACTCGAATGAAACTGCAGAAGATAGGACCGTCAATACTGGTAGTGGTAGAGAAACGAATCACAAACCTCGACATATAGGCATCTTTCCGGTCCAAGTACCATCACTCTTGCAGACTCTGTGTTCAGAGCCCCCTGCCAGGAAGTAGCCTGGTTGACAGCTGTACACCAAGGTGTAGCCAAACCCGGGCAGATCCATCCCCACCACGTCCACATGGAGTGGGCTCTCTGGCTGCTTACAGGCATGGGCTGGAGGTTGGAGAGGTATTATATTCACTTTGAGTAAGATCTCTGCCAGACAGCTGGAATGGATGGGTGAGGAGATGGAGTGAGAAGATTAATGTTTCTTACGTATGCACTCGGGTTGTAGCCCGCTCCATGTCAGATCGGGTTGGCAGGTTCGAGAGGAGGATCCCTGAATCAAATGACCTGGCTGACACTGAAATGACACCACGCTGCCGACCTGTGCAAGAAGAAACACACAAAGAGGTCTGAGGAAAGTTTTGTTTGTTTTCTAAAAGCCCCCAGAAGAACTTCACGGCACAGGAGTGTGATAATGGATGTCACTAATTCAGTTTATGGAGGGCGGCGATTGTATAAGATGGATTAGTGTTGTACTGGTAAATACCACACAAGCAAAACGCTTACTTCTAATTACTTTAAAGCATTTGTTGAGAGGGCCTTGACCCAGACAGATATATATTTGTCAGGAAGACATGTAGATGAATACTGTGCAATTACTATCAAATAGCAAATTGCTGTTTACTCAGACTTTCTTTTCCTTCATTTTCATGTAGGATGAACATTTTGCAAATACTTCATCCACAGTCCTTGTTCGAGCACACATCCCTTTCGAGTCCGAGTACTAACGCGAGTCTTTAGCAGGGTCAAATCAAAGGGCTATTTACAATGTTGTTGTCATTTTGGTGAAGATGCTTCTTTGTGCCTCCAAGGACATTGCTTTCTTGTCAGAGCAAAACGTTGACGACGGAATTCAAATATAGAAAAATGGGAAGTAAGGTTTGTTCTAACTGCAGTTAAGGTTTAATACCCTGACAGTTTCATGCTAACGAGCACAATAGATCTATCCAAAAAAAAAAAAAAAACACGAAACAAAACAAACATAAAAATACTTTTAGCAAGATAAGCTCTCTAATATGATGATCGGTTGTAAAAGGTTCCTAAATTACTTTCATGATCACTTATTCTGCCAGAATCACTTCCCACATGCTCAATCATTTGTTTAGACAGTAAAAAATCTCTCTAAAATTTGCGAGATTCCAAGTTGTCAATACAGTGGAAATGGTTCAGGCGCAACAAGTAAAATGAGAATGCTTTCAAAAATATTGCCATGAGTAGGTTCTAATTTATCCCGTCCTGTAACATCACACACAGGGCACTGAGCATAAACTGCTAAAACAGATTAAGATTTGGAGCGCCCACTCACTATATTGCATATACTTGCACTTACTTATATATAGTGCGTATCTGCACTTGCTATATACTTGTTTTTCAAAGCACTTGCTATGTAGGATATTTCAAAAATGTTTGAAAACTTGTCATAGTCTTCTGTGGATTTACTCCACTCCAGTATCTTCTGTTTCTTCATATTATCCAGAACCGACAGCAAATCCTCAGAACACCTTGTACATTTACGCCACTAAAACTCAAATGCATATCGTAAATGAGCTGTAGGAGACGTGACTTCACTCGCCTGCAAATTACCACAAATAATTGCAGTGTCCTTCATTTAAAAAAAAAAAAAAAAAACTTAATTTGTCTGAGGATTTCAGTAATTCTCCCGCCTGCCTCGCCTCTCCTCCCCTCGTCTGTAATTTGCACTCCAAGACTGGTGCTGTCGGTGAACCACAACAGAGGCTTTTGTGTTGCTCATTATGTCGACTTTTTGCGTGTAGATGGTAGATGCAGATTAGTCAAGAATCTTTTTTTCACCTTGAAACCGTAGGTTCGATTTAAGGAGCCATAGCGTGGCGTTCCTGGGTTATCACAGCTGGTTTTGGTTGGTTCTGAAAAAAAAAGAGCACGAGAGTTTAAGTAATTACAAACAGCATCTAGGAAAAACACAAATTAGCAGCAGCATTGTACATCCTCTCTAGAGTCTGAATTCCCCTCCACTGTTGTTATGGTAACAGTTGGTTTTCTAAATGTAAGTAAATGTCTATATGTATGTGTATATATATATATACACATGTATATATTTATAAAATAAATCATAAAAAGCCATGAGAACAGCAGGGGGCAGTAGAGCTTTATCAGAAAACGAAGCAGGGCCTGTTCTAAGAGTTTGTGTGTGTGTGTGTGTGTGTGTGCATGTGTCAGGGTCATCAGCATGTAGAGCACATCCTGACGCAGAGCTCTATTCAATACAGCTTCCGAAATGACAGATTCACTCTCCACCTTCGTTTCTCTCTCCTCCTGCCCCTCTATCTGCTCTCTTTCTTTCTCCCGGTTGTCTCCTTCTTCCCTTCTCTTCTGTAACTCTTCTTTTCCTCCCTTTCCATCGTTCCATGTCACCATCTCTCTGTCTGCCCACCCGCCCCCCTCGTCTGTCTTATTTAAAGAGCAGGCTGCTTTAACTCAAAACTCATTCTGCTTCAGTCACTTAGTAATACACACCGCACGCTCACATACAGCTGCAATCGCACACTAATAAATCACCCCAGCACTCTCGCTCACACATACAGTTCACGCCAGACACTCAGCACTACATTCTGAGCTAATTTCAATCATAGAGAAAAACCGAAGCAGCTGTCAGAATGACTTGATGCTTGTGTATCTGTAACCGTCAAAGCCTTAAAAAAAGTCATTATAAAACACAACAGAAAGGTTTCCTCTCATAGGCAGCGTGTTTACACTGTACCTACTTCTCTCAGCAGTTAGAAAGTCTTTACATCAATGAAGCAACACTTCAGCCAGCCTTCTATTTTTAGATCCTCTATTTCGCAAGGAACATTCGACTTTATGGCAGCGGTTTAAGTGCTGGATGTATGCCTTATCAAGTGCTGTGAGCAGAAGACAAAGTAAGGTGTCTGTTCCCATTACAAAAGCGCTAATTTATTCAAATTCCTTGAATTGGTGTTCAAGCACCTGCTCTGAATCAAGACATGTGAAGTGGTGCTTTTAACGTCACGAGCGGTTGTGAACTGACCCAGCTGGAGCATTTGTAATGTGTCCTGTATATCCATTCTCATTTTCTTCTCAATCTCAGGATAGCAGCAAGCTTTTTTGGACTTGAAAGTGGTTGCCTGCTTGTGGAAGCCTTGAACTAGATGCTGAAAGTTACAGCATCTTCTCGCATTGTATTAAATGTTGGCAAACACTTTTGATGTCATTCCTAAAGAGCTTTTCATAGATCTCAGAATTCTTAGCTCGAGCCATTGCTAGCTGAACAAAAGCACTGCCAACTCTCTGCTCAGAGGTAATGAATTCAGCTTTAAGATATTATAGTTTATATATTACATTATACAGTAATATATATTCTGAATGTTCAGTTGCACAGTCTACATTGACGATGATAATTCAAGTGCTATAGGAAAACAATTGCATATATATGAGGTGAACTCCAATATGCACTGTAGGCTTTGCATTTATGCTGTAGCTGACAGTCTGCTGCCCTTCTAGTTGATGATCCAACATCCTAAAAGGTCTGGCTAAGAGAACAAAATGCTTCAAGGCATGTCTAACCAAATTCCACATATAAGGCACACTGAGCAGTTACATTTACTAAATTTCATCCATGAGATCAAATGCTATGTGAGCCATTATGAGCATACAGAGCCATGCACCACTTTTCTGCAATTTGTAAGTGACAATCATTCTTGAGATGACACGCAGCCATGTTATTCCATCTGCTCGCTCACAAATGACCTTTGTGAAACGGTCCACTGGAGTGCATTTATTGGGTCAGCGTACAACTAGCCAACTATGTGAAGCTAAGAATAAAGATACCGACGGCTGCAGTCTTCACAAGGTCTTTAAAAGATAGAATAATGGAGGAATCTGAAATCCACGTTTACATCAAAGTTAGTCAGTTCCATGATCACGAGTCTTTAAAAACCACGATGATCAAGCAGGTGGTAATTGACGAGTAGCACAAACTAAATAATGTCTCACAGGTTACAAATCCACAGGATACAAAACACATAAATAATGCAGTGCCATCCCAAACCATTGTAGTTGGTTTTAAAATGTTCCATTATACCAGTGATCATAAATGTGGTAAAACCCTTCTGCAGTGATACCACAGCGCTGTGTAGATAGGTCTGGCTTGGTGATAGAATCATGATATTAATCAAAAGAAAAACATATGTACAGCAAAGGGACAACATTAATAAACAGTCTGTGATACCAGGCTTTGATATGTTATTTAAAAGAAGATATTTATTTTACAAGAATGACCTCTTGAGAAAATCTCTCAGAAGTTTGGAAGCTCCGGTGGACCATCCAACACCGCCTTTTAATTTCAAACCAGACTTTGAAGTGGGGAGGACACCCATGCCTGGGGATGCTCGGCATTACTCCAGCTCATGTGGGATAAATGATTGATGAGGATTAAGTCAGGAACTGTTGGGAAGCTATTATTTAAATGTTAGATCAATTTCCAGGAGAGGTTATTAACCTTGGCACTGTATTTAAAAAAAGTTTTAGACTCCTAGACATAATAATCTATAGATATATTCAGTAATGCATTGTCAGAGATTTTCTATTTAGGTTGGACAGATGAGGGGTTTAGGACCAAAGTTTATCAGCAACTTCAATTTCTGTTCAGATTTATGATCGAGCTGACGTTTTCTGTCATTAGAGCCGTTTTTCCATGTGCACACCAGAGAATGTCTGTATAATTAGTTGTGGAAGTGGTCCAGCGTGTACAACCCACATGTACACATGTACAACCCAGCAGGAGACTCTCCACATGTGCATACTCTCTCGCTCGCAAGAATGCTTCTGAATATCAAGGCTCCCTGCTGACCCATAATGATCACCGTTTTTGTGTCATGGATGTATGAAAAGTGATGTACAGACCAAGTGAAAAGAGTATGCAGAAACCACCATTGCAAGCACAAACTCACTATGGCTTCCCAAGAGAATGACCATCTTTATTACCATGTAGGCTCCTTGTAAGATTCTCCAGACTCAGTACAAGGGATTTCACTGGGTAATTTCTGACACCCGTGCATCTGATGTTGTAGGGGCATTTTGGTCCACTCTTCTTTACAACCTTGCTTGAACTCATTGAGGTTTGTAGGCATATGTTGATTAAAAAGCTCTCTTGAGAGCCTCAATCAGGTTGAGGTCTGGACATTGTCCGGGTCATAGCAACTCCTTGGTTCTTTTCTTTTTAAAACTTTCTGTTGTAGACTTTCTGCTGTGTTAGGGATCATTGTTCTGCTGGATGACCCAATTTCAGCCAAGAGAGCTGTTGGACAGATGGCCTCATATCTGGCTCTAGAATACTTTGGTATACAGAGGAGTTTATGGTCGACTCAATGACTGCAAAGTGTCCAGGCCCTGTGGCTGCAAAACAAGCCTAAATAATTACCCCTCCAGCATCGTGCTTGACAGGTGGTATGAGGTGTTTTTGCTGGTACGCTGTGTTTGGCTTTGCTGTGTTTGTGCTGTGCATTATGACCAAAGACCTCTTCTTTGGTCTTATCTGTCTAAAGAACATTGGGCCTCATGCAAGAACTTTTTCATATTTTCATTCTAAATTTCTCTTACTTTTTTCGTCAGAAGGTCTCGTACGAACACGCCACGTCAGATTCAACAAACGCTCTTAACTTCGGAAAAAGTGTGTAAGCGACCTGCGTAAATGATGAATCCCACTCGTGCGTATTTAAGTGCACGTGCACGAGGATAGTATATTTGCATACTCCACGCCCACAATGATACCATATAAGACTGTGCTTCCTCGCTCCTGTGCCAGGAAGTGTTGAGTGTTGAGTCATGAGAATGGCATCAAGGCGCAAAAAGAACAACTTTACGGGCTCTGAGACTGAAATTCTGCTTTCAGATATCCAGAAAGTAAATCTGTCATTTTTAGCAGTGTCAGCAGTGGAATTACGGGACCAGCTAAAGCGAAGAAATGGGAAGCAATTACAACTGCTGTTAATTCCATGTAACCTGTGGTTCGTAATGTCACCGAAATAAAAAAGAAATGGTTTGATATGACAATGACTTTAAAAAAAAAAACATCTCGCCATGGGCAGGCTCTCGATGACTGCAACTAAAGCCGTGCAATCAGTTTTTGCCTCATCATGATGGCTCTTTGATGGGACAGTCCATGAGGGGGGTCTTCTGGCACCACACCTTCTGGTCTGCCTGGGCTGGTTCAGGTGGAGACCCTCGTTCATGGCAATATTGTGGAAATCTGGCATGCCTTCTCTGGGCTATAGAGCAGTTTGCCCCCCGCTGTATCGAGACACACCCACCTGGCCTTCAGCTCAGTGCCCTCCACAACAGGGGCACGGGTGCTTTGATGCGTATATGTCTCGTGCTCCAATTATGATTGGCAGTCCAGCCACGGCATGAAGGTCCCTCTTAATTTGTACTTGTTGGACAGCGGTGTATGGCAGCCGCGGCTATTCAGAGACAACACGGGAAGCCGGACAGCCTCTCCCATTCTCTGGCGAAATTGCTACATCTTCAATGTTAAATTGACGATAAAACAGTTATTCACAAAACACAAGATATGCCCAATACTGCATTTACTTTCATAACTACAACATGTTGTCCTGTAGCTTAATGAAGTGATTTGTTCTGAAATCGCCACCGTTCACTGAGGAAATCACGTTATGAAGCCGCCACTAACAGCCCGGCTTCCGAGCCGAGGGCTGCCCGGCTTCAGGAGGGGGCGGGAGAGTCAAGTTTTTTTCTACAATTCTAGGTCATCATTGTCTAAATCGACAAAAACTCATCACTTCCGAGGCTGCTCGGCGTCTCTGGGGGTAGATTAGACGTGGGCGTGTCAATATGAGGGGCTGTGTCGTGATGATTGGAGTTAGGGTTTGTCCATCATGAGAGATGTTGTGGCAGCCGAATTTTTAAGCGGGTAGAAGCACGCTGGAACTTCAGTCCCAAAGCGGATACGAAAGAGACTGGTTGTCTGTGAAAGTGCTGTAATACTTTTAGTTGTTTCTTTCCAGAATTCATGCTGCCCATTCAGAAATGTTACCTTTTTTAAGAATACTTACCACCACCATCAAACTCTAAGTATTCATTATGACAGGGAAAAATGCTCCACAGATTCTGATCCAGCCACAGATCCAGCCATTTACAGGTCTTAGATTCGATCATACTTGATTTTGGCCTTTCTGTGTGAATTTTCAAAGTCTATACCTTCTTTCTGTGTATTTGCTGGGCATACTTGTCATACTAGACACAGCTATGTTATAACTAATTCTTTTTTAACTTTGCTATCTTCTGCTTTGGGATGGCACGAGCCACTACAACCCTGAACGCGTAATATGGGCTTCCCCTGTTTTAAAAGTCAGCAGCCGCCACTGGTGTATGGGAAGTTGATGTACCATGGGTGATAAACTGATGAGAGTTTTGATGACCAAGGGGAGCGCACGACTCAAAGAGTACTGGGACACCCCCGATCTGTCTCCAATCTCGCTCTGAAAGGTTCCGGTGGCCAAAAATCCAAGGGTGGTGAGGACCTGGACGTGTGGTGGAATTGGGTTTGATCGGCGTGTTTCTCTCTGGAGTTGTGGCTCTAGCAAGCTGCATATTTGCAGCAGCACAGTCCTTGGAAATCTAAATCGCGATGTCAGCCATTCGTCTGTCTCCACATGGGTATCTACACGGTCTGTTCTAAGAGCCTGACGCGCTAAGGCATCCAAAAGTAACAAGTCAGCCGCTGGTTACACTTCCCATTGACCTTGTTATACAGAGTCAAATTAACCTTCAATTAGTGCACAATTTAAGTCAAACAGAATATTCTCAGCATCATTATGGGGTATAATGTATATATTTATTTTATGTTTGCTTCAAAGTAATTAAATATACAATCCATTAGTCAAGCAAACTTGATTGGAATAACAGCGGACTATTTCACGAAACTCCTACGACAGGTCTGGATCACTCGTAAATTCTGTTCGTACCTGAAAGAAATCGTAAAATATGAAAAGATTGGTGAATGCGCAAATTCTCTTAAATCACTCGTACGCACGACTTAAGAACAAATCTGTGCGTACGAACGGTTCTTGCATGAGGCCCATTGTTCCAGAAGGTGTGTGGTTTGGTCAGATGCAACTTTGCAAACCTCGGTCATGCTGCCATGTTCATTTTAGAGAAAAATAGGCTTTCTCCTGGCAACTCTTCCACAACAAGTCATACTTACTGAAATTGTACCGTCATGAACGCTGACATTTGACATGCTAACCGAGGCCTAAAAGCTCTTGTGTTTTTTTGCAGTTTTTCTGAGCGTCACACGCTATGACCTTTGGGGTGAACTTGCTAGAACGTACACTTCTGGGAAGATTGGCAACTGTCCTAAACGTTTTTCACTCGGGTCTAATCTCTGTCAATTATGGACTCTATATTGTTTGGTCTTATAACCCTTCTCAGATTGATGGGCAGCAACAGTTGCTTCTTTAAGATCATTGCTGACATCTTTCCTCCTTGTCGTTGTGATAACACACACACCTGAATGCTCCACACTAGCAAACTGACAAACTTCTGCTTTTATAGGGGTGATCATACTTGCCGATGATCAATTAATCAAGTGCCTGGCTTTAATTAGCAGCACCTAGCTGCTACTTACCCTCTACTTTGCATGGAAGCAGTTGGGGTGGACTTTACAAACACTGCTTCAGCATTTTGGCTTGGTTTCTTTTAAATAATCACACAGTGTGATGCATTGCGTATCTGAGGTTGAATGATCTCATTTTAATACCTGGTCAAAAACAGAAGTTTTTTTTTTAAGGCTGTATAAGTATGTAAACCTTAGCATTTAAAGATGGTGTACATTTTCACATACCTGTAAGAATATAGTGTACGGTACATATCTTTTCAATTAAGTTTTTGTGCGGCTGCTTTCGTCTAAACGTTGTTTTTGTCAAACATATTTCTCAAAGCAACATATTCCTAGCAAAGCAAATGTGCATAAGCGGCACTACAAAAAAAAATAATCGACACCAAGTTCGACCACAACTATAAACCTTTCAACATAGATTGTTGTCAAGTCAAGTTTAAGTTTCAAGTAAAGCTGTTATGTTTGAATGATTTGATGACCTTTCCAGAAAATAAAATGAACTATCAAAATCAGATTATCACAACCTAGAGCCAACTGTTTGACTAAAAAGGCTGAAACGGAGTGGCAGCTTGGATGATTTTGAGCATTTCTGTGATAGTCTGGCTTTGAGGTGAAAGAATTACTAAACTTACCAATACAGCGTGGTTGCGTTCCACTCCAGGTACCCTCGCTTTCACAAAGTCTGGTTACTGTGCCAACCAATATTGAAGGTGGAGAACAGCTGAAGGACACTTCTGATTGATAGATGAAACTCCGCCCCTCTCTGAAACCACCAACTGGGGTACCTGGGTCACCACAAAACTTGGCTGCGAATATGCAGACAAACACAAAGTCAGATATTCGCCGTGGTGTTAAAACGCTGACAAGTGCCAACTTTTTTTGTTTTGATGAAAGGATGAATAGGGAGTTCGCCCTCCATTGGGACTGGTGGTCGTGACAGAGTACATTCTTGAGCCAGGTCACATGTATGCATGCTGAACGAGTGTGTGCTGATGCTTACGTAAGCACTGTGGGTGCATGCCGCTCCAGGTGCCATTGGCCACGCAGGATAGAACAGCTGGGAATGAGAGCTCATATCCAGGTGAGCAGCTGTAGCTCACACTGCTGCCCCATTCAAAGTCACTGCCCTGAAGTACCCCGTTGCTGATGGCAAGGGGAGCCGTGCAGGTCACCGCTGAAGGGGAAGGAGGGGGAGAGGTTGGTAAAGAGAGCAGGGGGCCAGGGTGTATCCTGCTTTAAAGCAGCTGCAGGATATGTCGCCTGACTTGACATTAACACTTAACAGGTTTCCCTGTAAATTCACTAAAGAGTAAAGCAAAGACTGTTTAACTAGACTGATGTCTAGATTCATTTAGAATTTTACTCCTGCAGCAGCGATGATGGTGTTGCATGTGACTGATTTGATTTGCTGGTATTTCTTGTTTTTCCTTCTCGGGGCAGCGATTGTAAAGTGAACACAATCGGCTCTGAGTCCTGATAAAGCTAGCATTTTACATGGGTCAAATTATATGTAAAGTTTGTTTGTGAATGAGTGGACTCTAGATACAACCAGGCTATTGTTTTTTTTTTTGGTATCATTTGTGATTTTGTCACATAATTTACCTGTACATATAGGCATGTTTCCACTCCACGTCCCATTTTGGGTGCACATCCTCACAGGGGATCCATCCTCCTCCATTCTGTATCCAGGTTGGCACTGGAAGGAAACATTCTGACTAATCGTGAAGTCCTCTCCATATCGAAGGCCATTAGCTGGAATACCGGGATCCCCGCAGTTTATCACTGTGGAGAGGAACAAGTGGGGTTGAAGTAACTGGGACAAAGAAGTTTGCTATACAGTACACATCATTTTAAAATGCTCATTACCCATCTATGCTTTTTTTCCACGGGTGCTTCGAATGGGGGAAAAAAAAAAAAAAAAAAAAAGAAGAGGAAGAGAAAGTCACAGGGGAAACCAAATATGATAAAGGTAAAGAAATGGAAGAAAGATTGATGATGACTGAAGATAAGTAGCCTAAGGTATGAATGGAAAACCAGAGAGGAAGTGAGATAAAAAAAGAAATTCAGGTAATTTGTTATCACTTCCGGGGTTTTTCCTGTGGTTACGACTTAAGAACAGGTGCAAAAAGGGAGTTGACAGGATCAAAAGTCCCTTTTTTAACCTCATGTGTGCAAGGTGGAAAAATAAATGTGTTTAGATAAAAAAAAACGTTTTATCAGAATCATTTTCCTGTTATTACATTTAACATTACAATCTTTTTTTCTAAATGTTAAAACCAGTTTTGAGGGGGGATTTTTGTGCTTCTTTTAATAATTTCATACTTATTTTGCACCCCAAAGGCTGAAGTACTGTCACGCATGGTTTGTTGAAGGAACAGGTTAAATACAGAAGCTATGGATTTACCTGTTTTTAGCTTTCATTCACGGTTTAGTTCACAAAGTCCTTTTGTTTCCTAACCCTAACATAACTGTGACCAAAAGCTGAAAAAAATGGAGATGACAAATCAGGTAGGCCTGATAATTAAAACAACATTGACATGTGGCTTTAAAAAGGATCCAAATGAAAGTCTCGTATTTTAATTTTTACTTTCTGCTTTGCCTTCCAACAGCAGCATGATGGCAAACTACCAGATAAATCTGTGACTCAGCTGCTATGGTCAAAATGAGTAATAACGCTAAATTAAACACAAAACAGTCCTTACATTTGAATTTTTCACCTAGCAAATAAAGAAAGCAAATTAACTTAAAAAATTGTGTCTCGCAAAACTCATTTTGTTGTTATTAAACTGTTCCAACAAGTTTCATGCTTAGAAAGATTATTTTTCATTTGCTTTGTCATCGGATCTGTCAGTAGTTTCATTTTTAGTTCATTCTAATGATCATTGATGTTAACCCCCCATCCCAGATAAATTCACATCAGAAAGCTACTCCGCACTTGTCTACATTGTGTAATTATCTATAATATAGTGCTTGTCAGCTTATTTGTTTGTAGGCTGAATTATAATTATTTAAACTTCCTTTATGTGCTTCAGTTTTGAATGAAAAAATAGTGATTATATTAAAAAATGATGACGTAGTCTTGGGGCTCTTTTAAGGAGCATTAGGATTTTTTTCTGACAGCCCTTTCAGGGTACTGTCCTCCATAATCTAATAGATATTTTATCTGCTTTCAAACCTACCCCAGATACTGTCGTGCCTGTGAATAGGTGTGGTGTAATCTACTGTAAAAGCCGTCCATTTCCTTTAAGTCAGGCATTCTTATAAACTTTCATTTCTTTCCAGAAACCCATATTTTACGATTTTGGTTTCTCAGCACTTCTAGTTCTCTGTTCCTTTATCCCCTCCCAGTGGATATGTCATGGCTTATGTCTTTGCAAAGTGCATTAAAGCCAGAAACATTATTGGAAATATGAAAACATAATACTCTCCAGATAATTCTCTTCACTCAAAAAAAAGTTCAAAAGGGAAATCATACGAGAGTGTTCGTGCCACTCCTACTGTAGGTGTTGCATTCATCTTTAAACGCACACAAGCAGGAAAATCCTCCAGTGCTCCTTCAATATGCGGTACTGATCAACGCTCGATCAACTGTGGCTGTGGTCATATTTCACACCAGGACAGAATATTATATTTTATGGTTATTTACCTTTTGGAATTTTTCCCGCAAGGTTCAAAAAGCAAATTAGCAAAAGTAAACTACGATCTAGGTTATTCATGTCATGATATAAAGCGTTTAGCAAGTGCATTAAGATTTGAGGCCCATTTCATTACTCAGACCTCATGATGTTTCAGAGTAATTTATAATCGTGTATAAAATAATGTCACAAAAGGATGGAGGGAAATCTTATACAGTAATGTGCATAAGGACTTTGCAGTTGCATCAAGTCTCCAGCTCATAAACATCACCAAAGGAAGGACGAAGCAGTATGCTGGATAATACATGCAGCGGCAAGTTCCTCATGTTGAAAAGTAATGGTACAAAAGAGTGTATTGCAGAGAACTGGATCTATTTGTGGCTTATTGGGTATTTTCAGCGTATCAGCCAAGTTTCAGCAGTTAACTTACTGGTACAGTTGGGCTGTGCTCCTGACCACGTCCCGTTGGCTTGGCACTGCCGGGTGGTTGCACCAGTCAGCAGGTAGCCATCCATGCAGGAGTAAATGACAGAGTGCGAGAACGTGGTTCCATCCAGACGGAATACTCTGCCATTACTGGGAGTGCCAGGATTACCACATTGGACAGCTGCAGGAAAGATGACAATGACAGTGGCTGTTTAATGAGACATGGATGAATAGATAACTGAACCGGTGTCAGGAAGCTGTGCAGGGATAGACTAGGATCAATTAGGAGTTTCCTACGTTTACAGAAGGGCTGAGTGCCGGACCAGGTCCCATTAGGGAAGCACATCCTCTCTGAAGAACCAATGAGTTCATAGCCTTCCGAGCAAGTGAAGTACACTTTGGACCGGATCTTGAAATCTGTTTGTTCTCTTGAACCATGGGAGGGAATGCCAGGGTCCCCACAAGAACCAGCAACATCACCTACAGAGAGGGAAACGAGACACACTTAGATTCAGAATCTGTTGCTGGATTGTGAGCCACTGCATAGCTTACAAGTAACAATACCAAGAGTGTTTTCAATAAATTAAATCAACGGTCCAAAGAAAGAAAAGAGAAGGAGTAAATAGCAGGAACAAAATATAATTAAAATTCAGCTGTAATTCATTACTTATTTAGGTGATGCGCACTGTAAAGTTCACCAGGGGTTTTAGAGTTTAATGAGATTTATATTCTCATGGTACACAAGAATGAAACGGCTGCCTACAAACACCAGAGAACTGCCCACATTATGTTCGTGACAAGGGATTTATTTTTGCCTCAAGACTCCGTGTGTACGTGCATACAGGCTGACGGTTACCTGGGTGGCAGTGTAGATGTGTGTGTGTTTGCAAGTGTGAGCCCCGCACTGCCCTTGTAGAGCCGCCTGGTCAGCAAATTCTGTCTGACATACAGAGCACGCTCCTGGAGGCACACACACTTCCACACACAAAAAAAACGCACATTATCACACAAATGCCCGAGCCTGGACTAATGTATTGCTACTCAAACATTTCTGGTCTGTGCTGCCCATTTCGTTAATGGTCTGAAATTTGCATTTGGTTATGTGTGCATATGATTAATGCCACAACTTGATAAATTTCTGTTAGTTTGGGATTGGTGAGTGCGTCTTACAGTCACTTTTTTTTTTTTGGAACACCATTCACCCCCAGTGCTGACCATAAATTGTAGGTGTGTAACGGGATACTTTGTATGACAAACTACTGTAAGTGTGTCTGCAAGATTTTTGTGGTTCTCCCTCATGCTTTTGACAAACAACATAATTTCATATTGCCTGCTTGAACTATCCTGGAAATATCTAGGGGCTTGCTGCTAAACCTAGCTTACTCATAGCACAGACAAAACACATTATGACACAATAGCTTTTGCAATGCTTTAGGATTTGATCCTTAGATATATAAAATAAATCAATCCAAATAGCCAAACTGAGTAATCCTTATTTGTAACCAAGAGCTTAGAAATATAAAACAATTGCTTGTATAAAAAAAAACGACTTATTATTCTTTCTGAACACTGAGAAGAGATTGAAAACCTCCACTAATCAGAGCAGTATGTTGTTTTCACTGTTCTCTGATATTTCTCCGAAAAGACTGCATCACTCATTTTTGATCTACATGTTCTCACAACATTTAGTTTTGGTGGTTAGGTTTGAAAAGGTCCAAGCACAAATATATCCTTTTGATCACCAACTGTTCTTCGGTAATATGTGTATTTCAAGGTGAAGTCACTTGGCTTGCAGTTAACAGGGAGTGAAGCAAGTTGTTCAACACTTTGCAAATCGCACTCATTTTAATTTCCATTGTCCTTTAAATGTCATGCCGCATCCAGCACCTACTTGGTTTAATTTAGCATAAAGACTAGAAATGGCGAAAACTGCAAACCTGACTCTGTCCAAAGGTAATGAATCTTTCCTTCCAGAAGCTTCAAAGTTCAGTGATTAACATATTACATTTTACTTAGTCTCAAATTGCCAGATCAGAATTTTCTCATGAGCCATACTGGAACGAGAGGAAAAGCACTCGCTTGTTTATCTTTCCATTAAACCAATCATATTTGTCTCGGGTGTTGGAAACTCTGGGAAGCGTTTAAAAGTGCCACAAAACTGTGTCGAAAGGGAACTTGGGAGATGTTAGTTGTTTGGTTACGCTTCCAGCCTGCATGTTAATTCAATCTACTGGTTATAGCTGCATGTTTAATGGAGAGATGTGAGGGATATTAATGATCTCATGCAAATCACAGCCAGGAAGCCATTACCAAACTATTCTCTCAAGGTTGTAGAGATGTTAGAGATTGACTGGATCGAGTCCAAGTTAGTTTCAGCTGAGTTTAAATTCAGTCGCATTTAAGTCCTCATAAACACATTTACAGTCATCTGAAACTCATTTTTGAATATATCAGTAAAACGTGTAGCTATGCAGTGTGCTTGTGACTTCATTTGTCATCTTTCATTGTTTTTGAGCAGGAATAACTTGAATGTTTATGCAAATCTCTGATATATAACAGGAAAGTCTCAAAAGTGCCAGGATTCCCAACATTCAAATAAACTATCAAATCCAATTCCAGTGTCTAATTTTTGTTGTGGCAACTGTGGCCAAACAGTCCCCGACAATGATGGATTTCATGTCTAGACACAGCAACAACGGCACCTTCTCAGGAATGAATATTAACTTCCCCTGAGGTATAACAAACAACATTACATCCGAAATACATTTGCTCATCAGTTATCATGGAGCGGAACCACAGAGCTTGAGCTACTACCCTGGGCTGAACTCTTATCTCTGCCGGGCTGTGGTACAGACCTGCCAGGTAGAAACCATGAATCATTTCTTCCTAAACTATTACCCTCCCTCACCTCTCGTCTTCCCCAGGCTCTTGCTGTAAATAACAATGTATTTTTAGTAAAGTCGTCTGCAATGCATTTTCGTCCAGCTTGTGATATAAGCTGTGGCCTTTCGGGCAATGGAACCATAATCATTCCCCAGCCAGCCAAGTGAGAGGCATAAAACTTAGTGTGTGTTTACATGATGGAAGGTAAGGAGGATCCTGTCTGAGGAGACAATCTAGATGAATAAGTTTTGAGATATGCACATCCAGGACATTCAGTGGGGAAGATATATGCTTGTGTAAAGCACTTTACAGTCGCACTTCTTCATTACACAGTATTTTTTTTTTATCAGATCTATTGAAGGTGCAAAGAAAACACAGCTAAGGTTACAGAAAGTTTACTGGAAAAGTAAATATTGACTGAAATAATTATAAAAAATATGTATAGTTCAGCTCAAACCATACGTTTGCAGTATCCCTCGTGTATTATTAAAAACTGCCATAAATTTTCTGAAATAACACCTATCAAAAGTGTGCGAGAAGTTTATATTAGATTTCCAGAGGAAAAATGTGTGTGGTTTACAGCCCAGAACTGAGTGTAGGGCCAGGTTATGCTCCAGAGCCCCTTTCACAGACAGATACTGATATATTCACTTTTCACGCGCCAACCTTTCCTCTGTGTGTTCACCCCCCGCCATTATCCCCCTGACTAAGCGCAGAGGCTTTAAGAAAGTGTGCTTGCAGGATGTAAAGGGATGAGTTGCTTTACACTCATGAGTCTTCGTGTTCTAGACGTCTCGCCTTTCATCTACTACTCCTATCCATCTATCACTCCTTCTGATAGGGTGGGCATTAAAGTCTGTATATTCAATGGAGGTTAAAATGGGTACCGGAGCAGAAGGCCATAGGGGTGCTCCACATCCCATTGAGCTGGCATGTCCGGGATGATTCTCCTTTCAGCTGTCTCCCGCCCAGACAAGAGTATCGAACCGTTGAACCAAACGTAAACTTATCTCCACTCAGCACACTGTTAGGGGGGGAGCCGGGATGACCACAGTCTACAACTAGAGATAGAGAGAGATGGAGGGAGAGGAATTAAGGAAAGATAGACGGGACATTTTCAGTCAGCTTTGTGAGAGGAGCTGCAATAACTGCTGTCAAGGACTAAAAACACAAAAGAGACGGAGAGGTTATTCAAATTTTCACCATGGAAAGTGATACAAGGAAACGACGTAATATTTCTATACAAACCTATGCATTCAGGTAGAGGTTTGTCCCATTGCCCGGTAGGTTGGCAGGTCAGCACAGGTGATCCAAACAGGTAATACCCAGGGTTACAATCGTAGAAAACCACGGTGCCAAAGGTGAAGTTGCCATGCTCTATTTTACTCTGCCGAATGGAGTTGGCCGGGATACCTGGATCAGAGCAATTGACCACTATACACAGAGAGACACAGAGATAGATGCAAACAAAGAGAAAGAGATACAGGAAGAATGCATGTGTTATTTGGCATGAACCAGAGAGGGTCATTTCTCTTCCCCCTCTTTCCTTTTTCCAGAGTTTTGCACTTGGAAAGCATTTCTGAGCAGTAATGGAGGGTATAATAAGAAAGATGTGATGAAGAGGGAAGCAATTAACAGAGCTGGGCTTTAAAAGGGTAAATGCAGATATTAAATGATGACATGGTGTGGCAGGATTGTCTGATTTGGATCCAGCCCTCCCAGCAGTGTGTTAGCTTGTTATCATCAAGCTACTTTTAAAAAAAAAAAATTCTCAGTCCATTGGCACCTAATGCAAACTGGGCAGAAAGCCAGTAATTTGTGAGGAAACTCATACACACGCTCAAACACTTGCTGTGACTGTGATTTCAACAAGGATTGAGGTTTATATTTCACTGGAAAGGCCAGGTATAGGTTAGAGGGATAGAAATGAGGGGGAAATAAGGACTTCTGCTAGAGGGAAAGGGTTGCAAAAAAAAAAAGGTATTGGAGTGGTGATAAAAGTTAGGAATAAATAAGGTTAGGGGTGGGATACACTTAACTTTTCTCCCCACCTTTACACGTTGGGGGCGGGTGGCTCCACTGGCGGTTGGCCTGGCACTGAGCACGAGCTGGCCCCTCCATTTCATAACCCCGATTACAAACAAAGCTGACCACATCATTGAGGTTGAAGCCGTTCCCCACTGTACGACCATATATGGGACTTCCTGGATGGCCGCAGCTGATGGCTAAAGGAAAGACAGTGAGAATCATGGTTACATGTACATTCTTACGTAGTTCCGTGTTACGGTACCTTTTGAATGTTGTGTGTGCTTTGAAGAGTAAAAAAAAGGCAAACTGAAAAATTGAATTGAACTGAGAAGGTTATGGTTTTCCATCTCTGTCTGCAGCACTCTGACCTGAACACATTTGCTATATTAAAGACATAAATCTCCAAAAGAAAAAAAGAAAAAGGTCAGAAATACACTGCACAGTATGTGTTCAGTATGGATGGCCATTAATTCCTTAAACAGATGGTAATTGAAGTTTTCAGTCACCAGATCGATATACTTCGAATAATTCTACCATGCAGACTTGATTATTTTTACCAGCAATTGCTAGAAAAACAATAATTTCCCCTTCTGCGTGGCTAATGCTGAGCCGATGTTTTATAAAATATATCATATCGTTAACGTACTGCTGAGGAGTTTTTAAGGCCTTTGATTCAGTTGTCCCAGTGGCAGCTGTGCTGCTTCAGTAGTCACTGCAACATAATTGCCGCTGACCATTAATGTGGTTTAGAAGCGACTCTATTTTGTAGATGCTTTTCATGACCCATTTCCTCTTTTTCTCATTAAATTCTCATTTTTGTCCCTTTTATTTTCTTTTTATTTGGAAAGCACAAGAAATATGCGATCTAAACCACACATAAACATCTTAAGCTGTGTGTGTGTGGAGTTTGCCTTTCCTACAGAAATTCATAAATATTCATGAGAATGACAGATGACTGACGGGACAAAGCTGTTTGAGAATTTAGTCATTATTTTGGATATAATAGGCCTTTCCGTTGGCACTCAGTGTCCTCTGTTTGCCACTGTGTGTCACAGTTATTTATCTTGTTAACTTCATTCAGGGGAGCTCCTCACGGGTTTGTGCGATGTTTGAATAAACAGGCAGTTTATAGTTTCTGCCTGACTCCTTCTCTCATCCGCCTCTCAAAATGTCCAGCTCCAAATTTATAGGAGAGGAGAGGAGTCTAACCAAAGGGAAAGAGAATTACTGGGTGGCAAAACATTGGAAAGAAAAGGAGTAGCGAGAAAGAGCGAGAAAAAGAGGAGGACAAGTAAAGGGAGAAAAGGAACAGCAAAGGAGGGGAGAGAAGAGCAGAGATGGTGAAGACAAGAGCTGATGAGAGAAGCAGAGGCCAAGGAGATTGATCAGCGAGAATCACAAGTTTGTTTTCATGCCTAAAATACAATTTTATCTGACACACTGTGCACATGCCCTCCAACTACACAAACAAATACACACTTGTGCACATTCAAACACACATCATAGTCTCATCATCTTTCTGTTTGTGTCTCTAAACAAGAGCCTCTCGTCTCCATAATTTGGCTATAAAATGATTTCCCTCTATAATTCCTGCATGAATAACCTCAATAAAAACAGCAGACTCTCCCTGACACACCAAATGAAACACACAGCATCCTTGCCAAACAGACACAGATGCATGCGTACCAAAATGCATGCACACACAAGCATACTATAAAAGTCTCTATATTTAACTTTTTATTTTTTTTTAAATTATTTATTTAAAAAAAAAAAAAAAAAAAAAAGCTCCAGCTACTCTATTGTCTACACCACAACACCACCTCTGTCCTAATTCAGTGAACAAATGAGCTGTCGCTTTTGGGAAGAGGGGCCTGTAACTGGGCTCATCATCGCCACCTCCACTGTGCCCTGCGTGCCGCCTAAAACCATTCATGACGCTCACAGCAAGTGACCAATTTTAGAAAGTGTTCACAGTAGCCTGGACACATCAGAGCCTTCTGCTATATCCTCAAGCCTTGATAATAGTCTCACTCAGACCGATCTGACACCTCTGGCCCTTTAAGACTTCTGGTGTAAATTTGCAGATCCTTAGCACACTTGAGTGTGTCTTCAAGAATGGGGATATTTCCTACATACGAACCACAGAGTAATCCTCAGTGACTTTACTTCTCCCTTTTCAACCTGAAAATATAATTGGTTTAAACTGTTTTGTGGCAGTTTTAGCAGTTCTTCATATACCACAACGTAGCACCGTCTCAATGTGTGAAAATAACTTTTATCTAAGAGCTTTTCCCTATGGAAAAGAAGAAAATAACAAAATTTTATACATAATTTCAAGAGGAACCTGAACAAAAAGAGGGTAATGCACACTTTTTTCTCCATCCTGAGTAAAACCCGAGTTTTAAACATTAAATATACCATGCAACACTGTCACATACCATAGCTGTACGGAGAGAAGGGACCATGTCTTGAAATGGAACTATATGTTTGAAACTCCGTTGTAAAGTTAAAGAAGTGAGTGTTGTAACTACGTTACAAATTATATTCACAGCCACAAAAACCCCAAATAGTAGTTTATAGTCGGTTTTCCTTGAATTTTATTATCGCTGAAATGCAACAAAGATGTTTTTTTTTTTCCAATGATATGCTAGATCACTTTATATCCGGGGCTGTACTCCTGATTGATTTACCTCAAATTGACTAATTCTGCCTCTTCCAGCTATAAAGGACTTCTCTGTCAGCGAGCGTCATTGTTTTAAAAAAAATCTATTATTAAAGTAGTTTAGTTTTAATATGAGTGAAAAACCGGTTATCGCTTGAAAAAAAAAAAAAAAAAACTTGTTGAGCTTCAAAGCAAAAGAGTCTTTTGATACATCAAAAGTGCTTTATTATAGAGTTTTATGGGTGTACTTGAAGAATCTTCATTCTTTGTCCGTTTTGGCTGTTTTACTTTGATATTTGGTCAATTCTTCTGCAAAACCTTCGAACCGTTTCATCACACACGAGATCTTAATTCCTCAAACATGATGTCTGTTTTAATCAGAATGCCTCAAAAGAGGTCTGTAAGATGTTTTATATTGATTACTCAACTCGAAAGGCAAATTTAATATCTAAAATTCAAACAAAAAGCCGAGCTCTTCATCAAACTTTGCCTCCGAGCTGCCTCTGTATCTGCACCAAAGGGCATCATTACTCAAAGCCTTCTTGAACACGTACAAGCAAAACAAAAAACTGCTTTCCCCAAGTTAGTTAAAGATGCCTATTTATAACCTGTGAAATATATGCCTCACTCAGTGTGAGATAAGCATTTAAGCCAGCATATGAGTTCTGGTATTTTGTTGAACCGGGACCACAGTCTAGGCCACCGGTAGTCATGGATACGGAAGGCAGTGCAGCTAATTTAGCAAATAGGGCAGTAAAAGGTAAATGTGTTTTTCTGTGTTTTACTTACATATACAGATGGGCAGCTGTCCCGACCACTGGTTGTCTTGGAGACAGATTCGAACTGACGAGCCTATGAGGCGATAGCCAGGTAGACACTGGTACACCACTGTGTCTCGGTACCCAAAGTTCTCCCCGATCACCTGGCCATTCACAATGCCCTCTGGGATTCCACAGTGACCAGCTGAAAGAGAAACACACCGGGCTCAGGTATGAGTAGATCTGTCACGAGACGTATGTCCTTTTACGGCAACGACTCTTCAGCTCTGACTTCACAGGTCCTTTCTGTCTTATGAACTTTTTAATGAACTCCTATTTTCTTCTGTCATGCCATGTAAATGCACTTTTAAAATATATTTTCTTGTCTCACAGATACCAAACTATTTCATGATCTACTTCACTGTCTTATTTTGCTCGTTAGATTTCTTCTTTGGATTGTTTTCTAGGTGACAACAACCTTGGCCTAAGAGCTAGTTGCTATCATTAATATGATTTGTTATGACTCATGTGCATGTGAAAAAGCATGCAGTGCATCTTTACACCCGTTTCGTTGGGACCACAAAACATTGGATTCAAAAGGCACACACACCGAGAAACACAACAGAGATGAAAACAATAGATATTCTACACCCACAACAATTCTTTACACCTTCGACTTTCAAATGAAGAATCCGACTTGGTAAAAGCTTACCAAACAGGGTCTGGAGGCCCTTTATACTCCCTGATCAGATTCATTCAGAGAGGTCTGATTGATGCACGGCGCTAACTCAAGATGCTTTAAAAGCCATTTCACAAAGGCAGGAGGGAATGTGGGTTTTCTGCTCACAGAGATTTTTGGATTGAGTATTGATTTTGTTCTTTACAGTAGATAAAACCCTCACTGCATTCCTGATGTCAGCAAATGCTAACGATTTAACCACAGTCAGGGGAGTGGAACAGAACAAGAAGAGAAAAGGTTACCTCATATTCACTTTGTCATTTGACATTGTTTTTCAGGTGTTGATTCCTGAAGGCCACTAATCAAGAGGGACACACATTTGACTTTTCTGAGTATGTTGCAGACACCTGCGTGTTGACGGAGGGAAATGACACAGAACCCGGAAACAAAACGGCTGTAGTTCAGAACAGTCTATTTATTTATAGAAAACGATCACATCATACTTACCGCAAAGAACAATAGAACATTAGAATAGGGAACGCAGTTTTTCAGCACTTTACTTAAATTTATCTAAATTCCTGCGACAACTGAAAAAACTAAAATAACTGCAGAGGCATGCCTTTTAAAACCGTCATGGAGCCAGTCCAGTTTTCAATCCAGTTGAGAGATGACAAGAGAAGTTAATTAATGAAAATGCTGTTTAAAGCGCTGGTGTGGGTTTGCTTTTGACAGAACTGTGTCTGCTAATCAGCTGAGGTTAACTTTCACTCATATCAACCTCTAGCCTGTGAAGTATTCTGGGAAGGGCTGTTTCTATGGAGGCTTTGTAGCATCAAGCCATAACATCTGTAACCCCTGGCTGGCGCACACTGACAGAAGAAAGCTACAGTTTCTATCTGGTTCACATTCCATATGTATATCTATATATATATATATATATATATATGTGTGTGTGTGTGTGTGACATTCAAAATGTATCTAGTGAGGCCACAGGTGAAGCTCTCTCGTGATAGTTTTGCATGTGAGGTGGATGGGGAGCAGCTGTGCAGCAAGGCATAAGGTGGAGGGCACAGACCTTCCTTTGATACCTGTCCTCATTAGATTGACTTGAAAAATCACATCTTTCCTACTCCCTCCCTAATAATAGTTGTTTTCATTGCGTATTCCGTACTTTATACTGTATATATAGTTGAAATTGAGACAAAAACATTCCACATGCCATCTTAATATAGTAAAATAGTATTTAGAATAGTATTTCTGTCTGTACACACCTAAACATCGTGTTTCCGTTCCACTCCAAAGCCCAGATGACAGGCACTCTCTGACAGCTGACCCCACCAGCATGAAGCCAGCATCGCAGGTAAAGATGGCTGTCGCACCAAATGTTGTCTGAGTACCAATCTTCTTCCCATTGGGTGGAGAAGACTGATCACCACAGGACATAACTGTAACACACGGTCAGACACAGGCAGTTTAAAAGCAGTTGTACGCCAGTTTAGCACCAGGTTAATCTGAGTCACTGCTGGAGCTCATTGGTTTCAGTAAGAACTGCTATCAATCCTGGCAAGCTGCTTATCAGGCAAATTTGGTGCCACGGTTTTTCTGCCCATCACAACTTGCTCAATGAGGAAGTAACAGTAAAAATCTGAACATCGTGACATTCTTTAAGGAGAAACAACAGTGATTCAAAGTGTCAAGGAGTCCCAAGAGGAAACGCAGTGGATGACAGTTTTGAAAATGTCAACTCCTCTAGGTCAGATTATGGATCGGAACAATAAAAGTTTCACCTTGTATGATGACGTTTGCATGTCATCTTTAGATTGCATCACATTAGCATAAAGGAAAAAAAAAACATTAAACACACCTTTTTCCTTTGATGGTAGCCTACTTAAAATGTTAAAGTTTTTTTTTTCCTCCTTGTGCAGACCAAGAACTGTCAGCTGTGTTTACTTGTAAGCTGGGTTTTGATCCTCACTGGCTTTTAGCTGTCACAAAACTAGCTGCTGTTTCCGTAATTCTGAAGTGAACACCTGGTCCAACTTGTTACATGTACATGTGCATTGGGGGGGTCTTTAAACACAAGCAATGTCATAGGTGTGCTTTGTGCGATATGCAGAGACACTACTACTCATTTTGTGGTCAAACACACAGCCTCCTCTTTGTTTTATTAAGTTGTCGTCCGGCACACGCACACACACCCAAAGCACTGCACATGGCACTGAATCACGAGCAGTAGCTGTTTTTAGACAGCATCTTGTGGCATATAATTTTAACTGTTTTTGTCTTCTATCAATATTTAAAACTAAGAAAAAAAAAATTATTTTTAATTTTCTATTTCTTTAACTGAACTAGCCAAGCTTGAAGATGTTATCAGCAGGAAAACTGCATGCGTTTCAGTTGCAGCGATCATTAAGTCATCACGTCTTGGTTACTCACCCTGGCAGTGCGGCCTCTCATTCTTCCAGCTCCACACCCCACTGGCTAAGCACTGGATGTGGGCAGGACCTAATCTGTAGTATCCTGGATCACAAGTGAAGACAATGCGAGTTCTGTACTCGTAGTGTGAGCCATTGACGATCCTCCAGCGGCCGTGCTCCAGAGAAAATGACCCGATGCTGGGACACACTACAACTAGAGACAGAGGGAGTGTGAAGAGGAAAAAATGATAGCGTCATAAAACCTGCTTGTATCCTGTAATAATTCCTTATTCTTCCTTAACTATATTTATTCATGATTGATTGAACAATGTTTAGTATTTCCTGTGTGCATACTGAAAACAAAAGAAACCGTTTTTCACTTTCAACAAATGAAAATGGTGACACGATCAGAAAACCAAACTGGAGTTTGCATTGGGTTGTATCTATGTGTTACTAACCAGAGCATCTTGGTATCTTATTGTGGTTGCTCCATGTTCCATCAGGCTGACAGATGGCTGACGTCAGTTCTTTACTGGAGAGTCTGTAGCCATCATTACAGAAATAGGAAACTCTCGTTCCCACGGAGTAGTCAGCAGTTAGAACGCCACCATTTATAGGCGCTTTGGGTGGTCCGCATGACACAGCTAGGAGAGGAGAAGTACACACTCATTGAAAGGACAACTTGCAAACATATACACATTGAAGCTGTGATGCAACTTGGCGTTTGTCAGGTTCTGATGGTAGATTTTTACTGTTAAATGTTTTGGGGATTTAAAGTAATTTATATTTGTATACAAGCTCACAGACATCCTTCAATGTAGCTATCCAACTATGCGATCGGAAGATGCTTGATCTCTTGTTCAGACCAATTTGATCAAAATACATCAAAATACATACATAAGGTGCAAGAGCGAAACTTTGGGAAAAACAAACTCAACATTTTAACAAAGTACAACAGAAAATACATCAAACAAATCGACGCTTAACAAACACATTGAGTTTTCACAAAACTACATCAAAACACTTGCACTTTGAATTGCCTTGTGTACAAATTGTGCTCTACAAATTGCCTTGCCTCAAAACACACAACATTTTGTTTTCTGTTTTGATGGGGTTTCTGAAATGATGTGTTTCGTTTGAATAAATGTCCTGTTTTCTGTTTTGTTGTTGTTTTTTGTGTATCGTTGTTATGGCGTTGGTTTTCTTTTTTGTTATGCTTGCTATGTTGTTCTTCGATTCGTTGTCGTGTTGTTTGAACTGACATGATTTTAGTTTTGTTGTGTTTTGCATAAGACTCAAAGCATAAATAATTAGTGCTTTATGCTTTATATACATTGTACATTTATTTATATATACAAACACAACATATTTGAAATGCATTTCAACGCACCTTGACACGCAGGTACAGCAGAGTCCCAGGCGTGGTAGCCAAGTGATGTGCGGCGGCAGGTCGCTGTTGCATTTCCTATGAGACGGTAACCACGGTCGCATGCCCACCGCACCACACTGTTCACATGACCGCCACTCTGAGAGGAGATGGAGCCGTGGAGGGGGGAGTCTGGGGTGGAGCAGTAAAGGGCTGCAGTGGAAAAAAAACACATTCAAAGGAAAAAGAATTGAGATGGCTTCAGAGCAGGAGATTTATTGTCAGTAAAACAGAAATGAGACAAATACAACAGCTTTACAATATCTTTTTTTCTCTGAACAAGACCACTCTGGAATCGTGCCATAACTACGACATTATGTTTTTGCAACAATATTGCACAGTAATGTTCTTTATCAACTATTGAAGAAAAGAACTCAGATTTTAGCTCTTTCAAATGTATGCAGCAGGCGTGTGCTATCAAGAGGGTAGAGATTAATTGCAGCCTTACTGACAATGTTTTTGAGCAGCAAAGATGTCAGACTATTGTCGTAGAACTGCACAGATTGTGATTATGTTTTATCCAAGAATTCAATCAGTGTCAGACCCTGTTCAATTAATGAAACTGGGTGCCTTTCAAAAACAGACAAATGGTACAAAATGGCATGTTTGTGTGTCAGTTTTGGCTAATATTGCACATAATGGTGGTGTGCACATTTTGCATTGCAGCTGGAGACGTGTGAAAAAGAAGTCATCATTTCAAGTGTATTTCCAAACAACTAGATAAAAAGTTGTGAGAGTAAAGATATTGATAACCAGGTTCACAGCAGTGATTATAACTTTCTATGACATCTTGAAACACGAGTGTGAAGCAAATTTTGGATTTCATATCACACAAATGAAAAAATGCTCTGGCAAAACGTTTTCATTGGGCCGTCAAAGATCAGAGTTACAGCAGATGTCAGACATTGCACTGGACCCTATGCACACAACGTCATAAATGGCTATAAGCAATTTTATTAAATTATCTTACAACAAGGAACATAAATTCTTTGCTTAAGACAATATTGGCATCTGCAAGAGAAAATCCTGCTGTTGCTGCTAACAACCTGGCAACTGATTAAGTGTCTAAGTTTGCAGATAACTCACATCTCTATTTGTGTCTTTATCTATCGCAGTGTAAATATCCTTATGTAATGATGTCAATATGTACTACGATAAATTACCAGTAATGGTTTCTTCATGCTCCTCGGTCATATCGCAAAAAGGTTACCTGGGTGTGGGTCCAACTCTCTCAACTGGGCAAGAATCCAAAAGTAAGTTCTGAACTGGCCTTGGTTCTCAGCGATACGCCTGTTCTTTATGTCCCTCAAGTGTGCTGCTTGCCCTGTATCCGAGTGGTGTGTGTTTGAACCAGAAGAAAACGGTGCCACTCAAGAGCTAGAGTGGGAATGTGCTCCTTTTTTTTCCCCCTCTTACATTGAAAATACAGAATGAGTGCAGTGAGGTTTTATAGAGTTTTTTTTTTTTTTTTTTAAAGTGGATTCTAATTAAGGCTCTCTGACACAGTTTGTTTCTAAATACACTAAAAGTTTAATCAGTATATAGGCAGAGCAGCCCATTGACAATAATTCATCAGGTCTTTTCCTTTGCAGTAATTTCAACACTCATGGCATGAAACTGACATCAATCAAACTTCAATTCATTTTTATAATGAAAAGGATAACTCAGCTTGTTATAATGAGGAAATGTTATCCTAATGTGAGCTTTAAATATTCTCTCTATAATAAAACTCATTGGCCATAGTTTGCAGGTTAAAACCCATCATGGAGTCAACCTCTGTTATTGGTAGGGCTTATATGTTTAGCACTTTTTGCAGATGCTCACATTAATCACAGCTACCAAAGAAGGTTACTGAGTGTCCTGAGAGCCTTTTCTGTTACTCTTCAGCGCATAATTCATCATACAGAGCCGTGGTGCTTTAAAGGTTAAAGAAGCACTGTCCTGACAAAAGTCTGAAGAGAGAATAAGCAAAGCGAACAGGTAAAATTGTCTCTCCCTAATCAACTGTCAAAAATGCCCTTGAATAAAGAACTAAAAGCCTCATTACCCAACAGTCTGCAGTTATACGCAGCAGGCCCAGTAAGACCGCCTCAATGCAAAGCGCTCTGTAAAACAGCATCTGTGCTCATCAAGCTTTCTTTGGACAGATAAAACTTAAGGACTAACCTATAATGTGATTAAGTAAACCGCTTTAGGAGACAGACAGAAGTTTGGTAGAAAGGAATGCTAAAGACGAATAAATAAATGGCAAAGGTGAGCCTGAGCTACTGATTCTGTACATCCTTTTTTTCAACAAGCATGTTCTCAGATTTTCACAGTGAGAAGCTTTCACACCTTTAAAAAGTTTAGTAAAATGAAGAAACTTGAGGTTGAGGTTGAAAAGTGCATTGTCGCCCTTCTGTCTGTCTCTGTCTGTCTCTGTCCTTATTTCCATGCATTATATTATGAAGTAGTAGTAAAGTAAAGTTGGGATACATACTTTGGTACTCACCAACATAGCGAATTCTGAAGCCTTTCTTGTTGGTGCCATGGTCTGAAGACCAGCGGACTAGAAACTGGTGGCCAGAGGTTGTGATGTTAAAGGGTGTCGGCAGGTCGCCACTCAGCGTTGCCAGGGTGGGACTGTTGGGTGAGGGACCTGAGAGTCATCCAGACAAAGAGTGGAGAGAAGGAGATAAAAAAAAGACGCAGAGAATGAATGAGACAGCAGAAATAACCTACCAACCGTTTCAAGTTTTTACTAGATTTGACTTTTTACTTTCAGAGTAAAATGCCTCTGTCTGTGTTGAGATGGCACTCTGAAAAATGATGTGCCTCATAGCTGAATCCTTATTAAAAATGTCTGTCGTTGTGTCTGTTTTAGTGTTTTTTTTTTTGTTTCTTTTTACCATCAAAAATCTCCAGCACGTCAAACTCTCTCTCAGTGTGGAAATTCTCAAAAGTAATCGTGACATTGTATCCTTTCTCGACTGTAACGCTCCACGAGCACATTTGAAGGTTTGGGTAACTTTCTGGCCAGCCGGGGCTCAGGATGACGCCCGAGGAATCGTATCGTACATCGTGGGCAGGACATTGAACTAAGGAAGAGAAGATCAGCTGTGTTAGGTGAGTACACACTTCATCTTCATAGTTGTCAGAATCAGGTTTTGGAAACCTTAATCCACACCTTGGCATGTTGGAGGTGATGCATCCATCTGTAGTCTCTCTCCTAATCGACAGGTTAGAATCTCACTGCCAACCAATGAGAATCCCGGATGGCATTTGTATCTGATGATGTCACCTGGAGGCCCGAAATTAGTTTGCATGAGAGAAGTGTTTAAAACAAACGTTGACAGAAAGGAAACCTTGATTTCTCCTCCACCAATTATATAATATTATAACATAATCACCTACTACCATTGGCAGTACAAAGATTTAGTACTTTTCCTTCTACTGTGTCTACTGACAGCTTTGTTAAATTATGACAATAGTTCAAGACAACTTCAAGTTGAAACACACTTTTAGCATAGAACATTTAAAACGTTTTCTTCAGAAAACGTGGAGCACAAATGTGCGCTTCCTCGTGAAATTTAGGTGAGCAAAATGCCAAAAAACTTGGAACAGGGGCAAATAAAGAGTGAGAAATTTGTAACAAAAACACCTCAACAGGTTAGCTAATTTATTGGGTACAAAGACAGCATCTGTGAGATACCGAGTCTTTAAGAAGTGAAAATGGGGAGAGGATCACCACTCTGTGAAAGATTTTCTGGCTGAATAGTTCCACAAAATATGAAGAGAATTACTCTACATTAAGTTAACATGAAGTTCTACATAGCATCAATAAAAGATTGTAACAAAGGCCACAAGTAGCACTGCAAGCGACATTTTTCGAGCATGTTATCGGCTCATAGTGTAAAAGCCAGGATCTGCGATGGCCTGGCTGGGGCAACTCCTACAACAACACATTCTTACATCCTGTCAAAGGCTTTGCTCGTTTCAAACAGCTCATGCCAACAGCATGGCTCTAAGGTAAAATATTCTGGGTGTTAAACCGGCCTGCCTGCAGTCCACACCAGTCATCCATTTTAATAATTGGTGCATTAATAAACAAGCAATATGACAGAGGAGCCCCTTAGCTATCGAGGAGCTAAAAAGCATTCATCAAATAAGAATAGAAAATATTTTTGCTCCTGAAACTGCGGCGGCTGATCTCTTCAGTTCTAAGTTGCTTGCAGCATGTTGTAAAAGAAGAGATGATGCAACACAATGACAAAGAAGGCCCTGTCCTAACTTTTTTTTCAAAGTTCAGATCTTTTATCCTAAGTAAGGAGCAGAAAAATGTCTACCACTTATGTATACACTGCACCAGAAGACAAATTTAAAAATACAACATGTTTCAGATCACCAACGACTCTTGCTTGCAATCGCAAGGATTCTTGTTATCTTGTTGGCAGCTGGAAAGTTACAAGTTTCCAGTTTGTATCCTCTGTCAAATTGACCCATCTCAAGACATGACAGGTAGACAGACAGCTCACCTATCTCCAGCTCGCCATCCTCCATCAGCGTGTCAGCGTTGGCCACTTCTGGAGGAGGCTGGCAAACCCTTAATTGGTAGGCTGGGAATGCAGACAGCAGAGGAGAGGAGAGAGGACAAAGAGAGGGACATTATAGAAAATGTGAGGGAAACAATGTGACACAACATTTCCCTTCCCGCTCTCTACTGCACATGCAGATAGCTGCGGTGTAAAACTCTATCTGTTTAACTGCACTGTCTCAGTTCAGCTGCTCATTTCAGCCAAGCATGGAATCAGAAACAGAGCAGCTGCATAGACACAGCACTGCCTTGAATCATAAAAAGGAACCGACTTCACAGCTTCAGAGCTGACGGCTGTAATCAATATTACTGCATGAGCATAGATCACCCGCTAACAGAAAGCGAGAGAGAGCAAAAACTATAGACGGACAGTCAGACAGTCAGACAGGGAAAGTGGAAGACGAGAGGGAGAGAGGGTTAAGGGCTATAAGTCAGGATGAAATTGACTATGAAAATGAGACCTGCCAATAGTATCTGCTGCTCTCAAGCATATCAAAGCCCTGTGGTCTGTGTGTGTGCCAGTATGTCTGAATGTGTGCATATTTGTGATTGCAGCTATTTTGGTGCTTCTGTGCGTTAGTAAAGGATCACTGTGAGGGGTCACTGATCTCGCTAAGCTCTAGGAGCATTTTTTTTTATAGCTACCTCCACATTCATGTCACATCTGCTTTCTCAGTCTCATATCCATGACAACATTATCCACCACTGCATGGCCCTTGTGTCTATATGGGAGCGCTGGCATTCAGAATCTTGACCCAGAGATAAATAAATAGAAGGACAACGACAGAGATAAATATCCCCAACAGTGGACTTGTGCTGCTTTTGGGGTTTATTTGGCATTTGAAACTACATTTGCACTTTAGCTGCCGTCTCAGATGCAAACTGTGACATTCTACATTTCGTTTTTTTCCACGTTTTTCACTGAAGGACACTGAGGAAGAAATGTCGAAACATTGTCCACTTACTGCTACAACTTATGTCTAAAGAAAACTTAAGTATGGGCTTTCTAAAATGAAATAGGATGTGCTGCTCTGTTCCTACCTTATAGATTGTGCTACAGAACTGAAGTGACAAAAACATGTCACCCCTTTCCTATTTTATCCATCTTCCCTGTCATTATCCTGTGTTCATTGTCCAGTAAAAAGGAAAATGAAAACAAACTTGGATCCAATCGGATGATGCTGTTCGTGTGTGTGTGTGACAGCTGAGAGTTAAAACTTGCCAACAAGAATTCACTAACAAAATGCCATCCATCTCAGAAATAGGAGGCCCGCCCAAAAACAAGCTGACATATTATCCCCAAAGAGCACTGAGCAGATACTTCTCAGCAGCAGCACATACAGGCGACGTGAGGAAGAAGATGTCACGTATACTTTTGTGTACAGCTGAGTTGTGACGTATGTACAGGGAAAGGAAAACAAGACTCATTTGAAGCCATGTCGTCAAATGAAATTTTGTGTGTATGATACAGTCTGACGTATCCACAAAATATTTACGGTTCATTTAGAAAATCGTCCACAGCTTGATAACAGCCCTTTGTGAAAGCTGTGAAGAGTACTTGGGGTTCTTATCAAGTGAATTTCTTATTCTAAGAAAAGTCTGTCATCTTTTAGTTGAAGTAAGAACATCAAATATGTAAAGAATATATTTTTTGTAACATAAAGGTGTATCATGTATACCTAAAGATAACTCCTGACTACCGACACGTACTTTAAATCTACCAAGAAACATTCCATGTAAGTGATACTTAATTCCAAATAAATAAATGAATAAAACTGTAGACAGGAAAGGTTATGCATAACTCGCTGTTTTACATAATGAAGATCTTAATGAGGATCTGACTGCGTGATATTTATACATGTACTTATCCTTCTGAGACCCAACATCCTCATATCGTCAAGGATGCAGGTTCTCATAAAATAGACCCAATTTTGTTTTTATTTTTCTAAGAAAAAACAACTCCTTCCTCTTCTGAGGAAGTACATAGGATTTATACTTATGAGTCCTACTCATCCCAGATGGACAAGAGAAATGAGTACTAAAGGACCTCAGCAGAAAAATAAAATTGAAATAGAAAAAATAAACCATATAAACAGTCTTAAGATGGAGAAAGGGCAACTCGAGGCCAGGAATAATGTCTCCTCCATGACTCAACAATGAGGGAAAGGTTAGCGCCTATGCATGTGTCTAAGACACATACAAGAGCACTTCTGTACTGTAGTGCAAAAAGAACTCTTAAGAGAAATATTCTCTTAAGGAGGTGTTTCATCATGACAGTATTAAAGGTAGATTCATTATTTAAATTGAGAAATTAGTTGCACGACTGCAGCACAAAATACAATATTTTGAATTTTGCCTCCATGAAAAACACTATTAGCTTTTTCTTCAATCAGACGACTCAAACCTAAAAAGAGATTGACAATGGATAGATCAATAAACTTCAATAAAACCAGAGCATTTACTAACTGCCAGTTAATTATTTGGTTGCTGCTGGCAAACTAGAGTACCAATCTAATTGA